>NC_038046.1:37309758-38646493 GCF_002211085.1 Panicum hallii | reverse complement strand
CAGGTATGCCGCTGAAAGCATCTAGGCCCCTAATTCGTGTTTTGGTAATTAATGACAACGGTTTGTGGATTAACAATTCTTTTGAGAAAATGAGTATAGGTTGATCCACGGATGAATGAGAGTTATTTGCGAACGTGTGGATCTTTGGAGACGATGAGAAAAGTTTGGGCTCAAGGCAAAGGTATAAAATAGGGTCCTTTGAATTTTACCGGTCACAAGGTGCTTAGTGGATGATAAGAGACCGGATTTGTTGGATAGATAGCCGTACTATCAAGAGGGGTCATGTACTCGTGCTTGACAGGTCTCTAGTGCCATTTTGCTCAAAATATCTAAGTGCATGCATAAGGGCTAACTTCGTTTTGTCGGATTTTGAAAAAGAACAAGTTTGATAGCTGACTGCTCAAAAGCGGACGGTCCGCACCATGGGAGCGGACGGTCCGCTACCGTTACTGATGAATAGTGGGAGTGTATTGTGGCCGGCGGACGGTCCGGCCACCGGGGGCGGACGGTCCGGCCACCTTGGGCGGACGGTCCGGCCACCTTGGGCGGACGGTCCGCCACTCTAACTCTCTTGGTTCCTGTAGAGGGTGTTCTCTGGTCTGTCTTGTGGCCTGGTCCGCGGACGGTCCCGCCTCTGGGAGGCGGACGGTCCGCTAGACTCGCGATATGTTGAACCAGAAACCTTGCAGTCTCTGTCTGTTTTTCTAGAATGAACCGCGGACGGTCCGCTCCTTGCGCGCGGACGGTCCGCTGGCTGATTTAAGGATTGTTCCAGAGACTGCCATGTCTCTGGAGTGGTGGAACTCCTAACCGCGGACGGTCCGCTGGTTAGACGGCGGACAGTCCGCCAGGGCTGTAACGGCTAGTTCTGACACGCATTTAATGCACGTTGACTCTCTGGCTTATAACGGCGGACGGTCCGGTTTTTGAAACCGGACGGTCCGCGATCTCGCAGAAAAGACTGTAACGGCTAGTTTTTGATGGGATGTCTATATATACCCAATGCCCGGCCTTTGGGTCTCTCTCTTGGCCATTTGGACTGCATTCTTGACTCTCTAGAGCTAAGACATCCCTCTCTCTCACACACTTGCTAAGGATTTGCATTTTTGAGAGTGAGAGTGCTTCCTAGTGCATTGCATTTAGAGTTTGAGCTTTGTAGCACTAGGGAATCTTCAAGCAAGGATCATTGGCTTGTTACTCTTGGGAGTTGCCGCTCCCTAGACGGCTTAGAGAAGGTGATTTCGTGGAGCTTCTTGAAGGAGATTGTTAAGAAGCCCCAATTTCGGTTGTGAGAGGTTTTGTGCTCACCTTGCCGGAGTGGTGAAGAGCAACTCTAGTGAAATCGAGGTGTGGAGCGGTTCCTTGTTTCTAGCCGGCTCAAGATCAAGAGGTTCTTGATAGAGGAGCGGTTAATTCTTGGAATCCACCTCAACGTGGATTAGGGGTGACCGGCAAGTCATCGACACCACGGGATAAATTTGTGTGTCAAGCTTGGTTATCTCTCTTGCTCATTTTTATCTTTGTTTTACTTTGAGCAATTTAATTTATTAGAGCTTGAATTGTATCTTGTCACCCTAGGTTGCAAACCTCTTAGAGATAGTAGTAGCATGACATAGGACTCTCTTGTGTTACTAATTAAATTTTCTCTAGTGTTGTGAGTTTTAGTTTTAAACCGCCTATTCACCCCCCCTCTAGTCGGTGTTCTTGATCCTACAAGTGGTACCAGAGCTAAGTACTCCATTAATTGCGGATTTAACCATCTTGGAGTAGAACAATGACTAGTGATAATGGAATTCATGTTGGGAAGCCACCGTTCTTTGATGGGAATAATTATGATTATTGGAAGACTAGGATGTCGGCTCATATCAAAGCCATGAGTAGAAAGCTATGGAGAGTGGTAAATGATGGATATGTCATTTTGGACTCAAAAAATTTGACACCCCTAGAAGAAGAAAATGAGATACTAAATGATCAAGGGGTCAATGTGCTCTTTAGTGCCCTTGGTGTGACCGAATTTAATAGAGTCAAGAGTCTCACAAATGCACATGACATATGGGAAAAGCTCATGGAAATTCATGAGGGCACATCAAGTGTGAAGGAGGCCAAGTTATATTTGCTTAAGGGCAATTTTAGTGAATTTACCATGAAGAAGGATGAGAGTATAGCCGAGATGTTCAACCGGCTAAATGACATTGTGAATGACCTCAAGGGACTTGGATTTGAGGTACCGGATGCGGATTTCAACCACAAATTTCTTAGATGTCTTCCGGAAAGATATGACACAATTGTGACCTTGCTTGTAAGGTCAAATGTGAAGACCGCAACTCCCACACAAATATTGGGAGAAGTTCTCACCCATGACATGTTCAAGAAATCTCAAGATGAAGCTCATGGGGGAGAAATTGATATGAAAAAGAAAAGTGTGGCATTCAAAGCTCAAGATAGCAAAAAGGAAGAAGAAAGTGAGTGTCAAGAAGAAGAATCGGATGAAGAGATGGCTCTCTTTGTCAAGAGATTCAATAGAATGATGAACAAGAAGAACTTTGGCAAGAAAGGTCAATCATCAAGAAAAAATCCTTTTGTGGACAAGACATGCTTCCAATGTGGTGAAATGGGTCATATTAGTGTCAATTGTCCAAACAAGAAAAATGACAAGAAGGACAAGAAAAATGATGAAAAGAAGAAGAAGAAGTTCATCAAGAAGAAGAAGAATGGTCAAGCTTATTTTGTTGAGTGGGATTCCGATGCAAGCTCCGATGATGATGATGATGATGATGATGACAAGCCATCCAAGGGAGTTGCCGGGATCGCCATCAAGGAGGCTCCATCACTCTTCTCCACACCACATTGTCTTATGGCAAAGGGTGGTGCAAAGGTACAACAAGATGATGAACTTGATGAACTTTCATATGATGATCTTGTTGAAATGCTAAATGATGCCGATGAATTCATGACTAAAGAAAAGGCCAAGTTAAAGGAATTGAAGTTGAAGTTTACTTCTCTTCAAGATTCCTATGAGGAGCTAAAGACTTCACATGAGAATCTCAAAGAAACTCATGAGAAGCTTGAGGAAGCTCACAATGCCCTACTTAATCATGAAAGAAAAGCTACATTGAGCATTGGTGTGAGTTGTGACTTAATTGATGATAAACCTTGCGATTCTAGTTCAACTAGTTCCTCTTGCACCAAAATTGATGACTCATCTTGCAATGAATCTCTTATTATGGAAAATGATTTGTTAAAGAAAGAGGTTACTTGCTTGACTAATGATTTGAGAAAGTGCTATGATAGTAGAGCCATGTTTAATCATTGTTGGGCAAGTCAAAAGTTCACTTTGAACAAGCAAGGGGTTGGATATATTTCTAAGAAAGGGAAGAAGGCTTTTGTGCACACCAAAACCACTTTTGTGAAGAGTAGTGGTAAGTCATATTGTGAAAAATGCAAGAAGGTTGGTCATGTTGAGAAGAATTGCACCAACATGAAAGTCATATCCTTTGATTCTAGTTACATTCTTATGAGAAATTCAAATGGCAATGTTAGTGCAAAATTTGTTGGAATACCTATAGATGGTGCTAAAAAGAATGCCATTTGGGTGCCAAAAGTCTTGGTCACTAACGTTCAAGGACCCAAGAAAGTTTGGGTACCTAAAAGAGTTGTCTCTTTGTTGTAGGTAAATTACAAGTCCGGAGGAAGACATTGGGTGCTTGATAGTGGATGCACTCAACACATGACCGGAGATCCAATGATGTTCTCCTCTCTAAATGAGAATGTGGATGGCTATAGTGATATCATCTTTGGTGACAATAGCCGAGGCAAAGTCAAAGGTGTTGGTACGATTTCAATCTCAAGTGATCATTCTCTTTCAAATGTTTTATTGGTGGATTCTCTCAAGTTTAATCTCTTAGCGGTCACTCAACTTTGTGATTTTGGATATAAGTGTAGTTTTACTAAAGATGATGTTGTAGTGACTAGCTTGGATGGACTAAATCACATCTTTACGGGGTTTAGATATGAGGATGTATATCTTGTGGATTTTGCTACTAAAGAGGCAAACTTGTCTACATGTTTGTTCACTCAATCATCTTTGGGTTGGTTATGGCATAGAAGACTTGGTCATGTTGGCATGAAACAACTCAACCGTCTCATAAAGCATGATTTAGTAGTTGGCTTGAAGAATGTAAAGTTTGAGAAAGATAAATTATGTAGTGCATGTCAAGCCGGAAAGCAAGTTGCAAATGGTCATCCCTCTAAGAGTGTCATGTCAACCGAAAGACCATTAGAATTATTGCATATTGATTTATTTGGCCCTACAACATATAGAAGTATTGGTGGAAATTGCTATTGTCTTGTTGTAGTGGATGATTACTCAAGGTATACTTGGGTTTTCTTTCTTCATGACAAAGCCGATACTTATGATATATTCAAGAAATTCTTGACAAGGGCCGAAAATGAATTTGAACTCAAGGTGAAGAAAGTGAGGAGTGATAACGGAAGTGAATTTAAAAATACAAGAGTTGAAGAATGGTGTGATGAGAAAGGAATCAAACATGAATTTTCAACCAAATATACTCCGGAACAAAATGGTCTTGTTGAGCGGAAAAATAGAACCTTGATTGATATGGCAAGATCAATGCTCTCCGAATACAATGTTTCCGATAGTTTTTGGGCCGAAGCTATCAACACGGCATGTCATGCATCTAATAGATTGTATTGCCATAGATTCCATAACAAGACCCCATATGAGTTGCTCATTGGAAGGAAACCAAATATATCATATTTTAGAGTATTTGGTTGCAAATGCTATATTCTCAAGAAGGGAACTCGGTTATCAAAGTTCCAAAGCAAATGTGATCAGGGTTTTCTTCTCGGGTATTCATCTTGTAGCAAGGCTTATCGGGTATACAATAAAACGCATGGCATTGTTGAAGAAGCATATGATGTTGAATTTGATGAAACAAATGGGTCTCATAGTGAACAAGAAAATCTTGATGATGTGAGAAGTGATGGCTTAAGAAATGCTATGAAAAATATGTCAATTGGTGATGTTAGACCAAGAGAAGAAGATGAAGGTGATGATGGCCATTCTATCTCTATTAGAGTTAATCCTTCAACTTCTATCTCAAATGATCAAGCACAACAAGTTGTACAAGATTCTAGTAATGATAATTCTCAAGTACAAGATCAAGTTGGTTCATCAAGTGTACCTTCTTCATCAACTCAAGAACCCTTCGCTCTTCAAAGAACTCATCATATTCTTGCAAAGGATCACCCCGTGGATCAAATTATGGGTGATATTAGTAAGGGTGTTCAAACTCGATCTCGCATTGCTTCATTTTGTGAACATTATTCTTTTGTATCTTTTCTTGAACCTAACCGTGTAGATGATGCATTGAGAGATCCGGATTGGGTGAATGCTATGCATGAAGAGTTGAATAACTTCACCCGGAATCAAGTTTGGGACCTAGTTGAGAGGCCTAGAAATTATAATGTCATTGGCACTAAATGGGTTTTTAGAAACAAGCAAAATGAAGATGGAGTGGTTGTGAGAAACAAAGCAAGATTGGTGGCTCAAGGCTTCACTCAAGTCGAAGGTTTGGATTTTGGTGAAACTTTTGCTCCCGTTGCTAGACTAGAAGCTATTAGAATCTTGTTAGCTTATGCTTGCTCTCACAACATAAAACTTTTTCAAATGGATGTGAAAAGTGCTTTCTTAAATGGCAAAATTAGTGAACTTGTTTTTGTTGAGCAACCTCCCGGTTTTGAAGATCCCAAGAAGCCAAATCATGTATATAAGCTCTCTAAAGCTCTTTATGGTTTGAAGCAAGCTCCACGAGCTTGGTATGAAAGATTGAGAGACTTTCTTATTTCCAAGGGATTCAAAATTGGTAAGGTTGACACTACCTTGTTCACTAAAACCATTGGTAAGGATTTGTTTGTTTGTCAAATTTATGTTGATGACATTATCTTTGGTTCAACTAACCCAAGTTTTTGTGAAGAATTTGGTGAAATGATGTCTAGGGAATTTGAGATGTCCATGATCGGTGAATTGAGTTTCTTTCTTGGACTTCAAATCAAGCAACTCAAGGAAGGCACCTTTGTGTGTCAATCAAAATATGTGAAAGATATCTTGAAGAAATTTGGTATGGAAGATGCAAAACCAATCAAGACCCCTATGGCCACAAATGGGCATCTCGACCTAGATGAGGGAGGTAATCCGGTTGATCAAAAGCTTTACCGTTCTATGATTGGTAGTTTACTTTATTTGACCGCATCTAGGCCCGACATCATGTTTAGTGTTTGCATGTGTGCACGATTTCAAGCCGCACCTAGAGAATGTCATTTGACCGCCGTCAAAAGGATTTTGAGATACTTGAAATATACTCCTAATATTGGTTTATGGTATCCCAAGGGTGCTCACTTTGATTTGGTTGGATTCTCGGATTCGGACTATGCGGGGTGCAAGGTTGATAGGAAGAGCACTTCCGGTGGTTGTCAATTTCTTGGAAGGTCTCTTGTCTCTTGGTCTTCAAAGAAACAAAATTCCGTGGCTCTTTCAACCGCGGAAGCGGAATATATTTCGGCCGGAAGTTGTTGTGCACAATTGTTATGGATGAAGCAAACTCTTCTTGACTATGGTGTGAATTTTGATGAAATTCTCTTGTTGTGTGATAACGAAAGTGCCGTGAAGATTGCTACTAACCCGGTTCAACATTCAAGAACCAAGCATATTGATATCCGTCATCATTTTCTTAGAGATCATGTAAACAAGGGTGATATCAAGATTGATGGTATTGGCACGGATGATCAATTAGCCGATATATTTACTAAGCCCTTGGATGAATCTCGGTTTTGCAAGTTAAGAAATGAGTTAAACATCATTGACTTCTCAAATGTGGCTTGAAAGCTAGCACATGTGACATATGGTTCTTCCATGTTTTCCTTGTTTCAATTTTCTGAATTTTTGATGGATTTTTGAGCCGTTTATTACTTTTCATGATTTTACTCGATTTATTTTTGAATTCTTGTTATAACTTGCTCATATGAGAGTTTGGAAGGTTTTCATGCAAGATTTGAGATTTTTTGATTTTTATATGAGCAATGATCCCATATTGAAGTTGGAATTGTGAAAATTGGCTGTATTCTGAACAGATTGAAATTTGGTTCAGCGGACGGTCCGCGGGTAAGAGGCGGACGGTCCGCCATGTATGAGGTTTGTTCAACAGAGACACTGCAACTTGTTTTGGGCCGCAGAAGTTATGAAGCGGACGGTCCGCTTGTCAGCCGCGGACGGTCCGCCTGTCATGTGAACTGGTCACCAGAGGGACTGCAGTGTTAATTTTGGGGCGCAGTGTTACTAAGCGGACGGTCCGCTTGTAAGGTGCGGACGGTCCGCGAGCCATCTGGATTGGTCACCAGACGCTCTGCAGAACTGATGGCAGCAGCAAAAATTGAAAGCGGACGGTCCGCCTGGAAACCGCGGACGGTCCGCCACTTGACCGAAGGATGGGGCCGACCAGGGTTGCCTTATATTGGGCTGTCTCTTTCTCTCCTCTCACCAACCCGAGACATACTCTCCAAAAGCCCTCTCTCTTTCTCTCTCAAGCACGTGGGGAAGACTTCAAGGTCAAGGATTTTTGGCGTGATTCGCGGACAGTCCGAGCACATCCCCGGACTCTTATCAACATTCTTCATCATGTCCTCTCGGTATTTCAATGAATCCCTAACTCTTGTTCTTGGATTTACTCATTGGAAAGAGTTAGGGTTAGTGGCTCCGATCTATTTTTGGGCCATGGATTCTTGCAAATAGTTGGGGCATTTTGTTTCTAGTGATGAGGAGATGGTGTAGTATTAATTTGGTTGGTGGATTTGAATCTAAACTCAAATTATGGATGGATCAAAGGTTGGGGCGACTGCTGAGTTCATGCGCTGAACAGATGTGTCGCGGACGGTCCTCCAGCGGCCTGCGGACGGTCCGCCAGTGCCTTGCGGACGGTCCGCCACTGACTTGCGGACGGTCCGCCAGTGTCAAATTTTCTCAGCAAGAATCTGAATTGACTTGTATGCTTATGGATTGGATATCTTATTTTTGTAATTTTTCTTATGATCAACTCTTGATCTCAGGCCACCTCGGAAAATCTTCAAAGCTTTCGCTTCAAAAATCAAGAAGGTTGGAACATCAAAGAGGCAAAGGGATGGTGATAATTCCGATGACTCGGATTATGCTCCTAACCCTAGTGACATGGCTGCTGCATCCTCCGTGGGTGGTGTTGGTGATGATTCTTCAGAGGAGGACCTTGAGGATTTTGAAGATGATGTTACTGTCTTGATGGGGCTAGATCTTCCTAGCCGACAGTGGACTGCTGAGAGCTATGCTAGTGCTAGAGCAATGAATCAGTTCGAAATGCCTTGTGACACCAACATCCTCTTTTTCAGAACCAAGGTACAACAAGATGCTTACTTCGGTCATTTGGTTAAAAAGACTGTGTTCAAACATCAAACCATTGACCTGGGGTATATGAGATCACATCCTGTCATGACTGATCTAGTAGACAGATTTGAGGAAATGGGGTTAGCAAATTTTCTGCAACATAGATGTGATTGGAATGAAACAGTCATACGCCAGTTCTATGCCACCGTAGAAATTGATATGGTAGCTGGCAAGTTTTGGTGGACCACTGGGAAAAGAACATATTTTGCCACATTTGCCCAGTTTGCTGCAGCTAATCAGTTGGACTACGATTTCATCACCAGTGAGCAAAGCATGAATGTAGTCTTGGAAAATCCTCTAGATGAGAATGACTACCCCATGTACTATGAGCCTGCACATCTTGGTATTGCCAGAAGCTTTGGAGAAACTCAGGGTATGAGGCATCATCCTGCAGTGATCAATAAAATTGCAAGAGTCACATTCATGCCTAAGAGTGGCAACAAGGACAAGGTTAGAGGGCTCTATTGGAATGTGATCTCTCATGTCATGAATGGAAATAGAATTGATGTCATTGCCCTCATCATGGATCAGCTTGCAGATTTAAAGCTCAATATGGAGATGAACTTATATTTTGCTCCATACATTATGTCCATCATCAAGGAAACGACCTCTTTTCGAGGCATTTGTGAGTGCAAGCATACTCCTTTCAGGCCCTACAAGAACGATCATGCCTTTCTTATGAGGCCGTTGACTCCTTTCCCTGGAGATGCTGAAGCACAGGGGCATGATGGTGATAACGATAGTGACGATGATGCTCACATAGGAGCGGCTGCAGCTCAGCATGGCATGCCACCACCACCCCCTCCCGCACAGCAGCAGTGGGCTCCTCCAGCTGGCTATTTTGATCAGTATTTTACATCCATGCAGGCAGATCTCTCTTCTCAGATTGCTGGGTTGACTAGTCAGATGCAGAGTCAGATGGATCTCAACTTTCAGAACATGCAGCAGCAGATGTTCCAGCTCATGATGGCTCAGATGCAGGGTGTTCAGGAGAGTTTACACTCAGATATTGCAGCTCTTGACTCCCGTTTTGAGGATTTGCCTTCGTCTAAGCAGGTTGAGCAGCTCGAGCATAGGCAGCAGCATTTGGAGCAGCGCTTTGACACCTTCAGCACAGCCTTCACCGGGTTTTCTGACCACTTCTACTCAGTATTCCCGGCTCCAGTGCCGCCTCCGGAGTTCTACCCGCACCAGCCGTTCTATCCACCGCCTCCTCCTCCACCGCCGATGGATTGATCCTTTTGGAAATTGATGCCAAAGGGGGAGAAGGAACTTTTGGAGTGCCTTGATCTAGGGGGAGCTCATGGATTTCTCATGGAACTCATTCGCTTTTTGCTTCCGCTTGCCACTGATATTTTATTTTGTGTTGAACTTTATTGGATGGACTTATGTTTTATATCTTGCATGGATTTGGCTTGTTATTTGTGATGAACTATATTGATGTACGCTACTTCTATTCACTTATGTTCATCTTGTGGTTGTGAGGCTATGGTAATCAAGCTAAAATTCATGTCATATATATTGTGTATCTTGTATGCCTCGATTTCCACTTGTAGGGAAAACTCCGTCAAAATGCTCATATATAAATATGTGTGCTCTGGATATTCATTCAAATTTATATGCACACATCAAGGGGGAGTTCTCTCTACTCATTGAACTTGGTTAACTTATTCATACATATTCTGAAATTTTCAAGGAAAATGAGTAAGTTTTTTCCAAAGTTCAATTTCAAGTTCTCTTTATGCCTAGCGTATGAAGTTGACTTGAACACTTTTATCACTCCAAAACTTAGTGTTGTCATCAATTATCAAAAAGGGGGAGATTGAAAACATCTAGGCCCCTAATTCGTGTTTTGGTAATTAATGACAACGGTTTGTGGATTAACAATTCTTTTTGAGAAAATGAGTATAGGTTGATCCACGGATGAATGAGAGTTATTTGCGAACGTGTGGATCTTTGGAGACGATGAGAAAAGTTTGGGCTCAAGGCAAAGGTATAAAATAGGGTCCTTTGAATTTTACCGGTCACAAGGTGCTTAGTGGATGATAAGTGACCGGATTTGTTGGATAGATAGCCGTACTATCAAGAGGGGTCATGTACTCGTGCTTGACAGGTCTCTAGTGCCATTTTGCTCAAAATATCTAAGTGCATGCATAAGGGCTAACTTCGTTTTGTCGGATTTTGAAAAAGAACAAGTTTGATAGCTGACTGCTCAAAAGCGGACGGTCCGCACCATGGGAGCGGACGGTCCGCTACCATTACTGATGAATAGTGGGAGTGTCTTGTGGCCGGCGGACGGTCCGGCCACCGGGGGCGGACGGTCCGGCCACCTTGGGCGGACGGTCCGGCCACCTTGGGCGGACGGTCCGGCCACCTTGGGCGGACGGTCCGCCACTCTAACTCTCTTGGTTCCTGTAGAGGGTGTTCTCTGGTCTGTCTTGTGGCCTGGTCCGCGGACGGTCCACCTCTGGGAGGCGGACGGTCCGCTAGACTCGCGATATGTTGAACCAGAAACCTTGCAGTCTCTGTCTGTTTTTCTAGAATGAACCGCGGACGGTCCGCTCCTTGCGCGCGGACGGTCCGCTGGCTGATTTAAGGATTGTTCCAGAGACTGCCATGTCTCTGGAGTGGTGGAACTCCTAACCGCGGACGGTCCGCTGGTTAGACGGCGGACAGTCCGCCAGGGCTGTAACGGCTAGTTCTGACACACATTTAATGCACGTTGACTCTCTGGCTTATAACGGCGGACGGTCCGGTTTTTGAAACCGGACGGTCCGCGATCTCGCAGAAAAGACTGTAACAGCTAGTTTTTGATGGGATGTCTATATATACCCAATGCCCGGCCTTTGGGTCTCTCTCTTGGCCATTTGGACTGCATTCTTGACTCTCTAGAGCTAAGACATCCCTCTCTCTCACACACTTGCTAAGGATTTGCATTTTTGAGAGTGAGAGTGCTTCCTAGTGCATTGCATTTAGAGTTTGAGCTTTGTAGCACTAGGGAATCTTCAAGCAAGGATCATTGGCTTGTTACTCTTGGGAGTTGCCGCTCCCTAGACGGCTTGGAGAAGGTGATTTCGTGGAGCTTCTTGAAGGAGATTGTTAAGAAGCCCCGATTTCGGTTGTGAGAGGTTTTGTGCTCACCTTGCCGGAGTGGTGAAGAGCAACTCTAGTGAAATCGAGGTGTGGAGCGGTTCCTTGTTTCTAGCCGGCTCAAGATCAAGAGGTTCTTGATAGAGGAGCGGTTAATTCTTGGAATCCACCTCAACGTGGATTAGGGGTGACCGGCAAGTCATCGACACCACGGGATAAATTTGTGTGTCAAGCTTGGTTATCTCTCTTGCTCATTTTTATCTTTGTTTTACTTTGAGCAATTTAATTTATTAGAGCTTGAATTGTATCTTGTCACCCTAGGTTGCAAACCTCTTAGAGATAGTAGTAGCATGACATAGGACTCTCTTGTGTTACTAATTAAATTTTCTCTAGTGTTGTGAGTTTTAGTTTTAAACCGCCTATTCACCCCCCCTCTAGTCGGTGTTCTTGATCCTACAGCCGCCTGATCGCGACATTGAGTTTTCTATTGATCTCTTGCCTGGCACAGTTCCTATTGCTAAGCGGCCCTATCGTATGGCACCCGTTGAGCATGAGGAAGTTAAGAAGACCATCGACGAGTTGCTAGCCAAGGGCTATACCGTCGCAGTTTCTCTCCTTGGGCTTTTCCTATATTGCTTGTAGAGAAGAAGGATGCGCGAAGAGACTGTGCGTCGATTATCGGGACCTGAATGCAGTCACCATCAAGAACAAGCATCCATTGCCCCGTATTGAGGATCTCTTTGATCAGCTTCAGGGCGCTTGTGTATTCTCGAAGATTGATCTGCGTTCGGGTTATCACCAGCTGAAGATTCGTCCCGAGGATATCCCAAAGACGGCATTCACCTGCAAGTATGGGCTATACGAGTATACGGTCATGTCCTTCGGCTTGACCAATTCTCCGGCTTTCTTCATGTATCTGATGAACAAGGTTTTCATGGATTATCTGGACACCTTGGTGGTGATATTCATTGATGATATCCTGGTATATTCCAAGTCAGAGGCAGAGCATGAGAAGCATATGAAGCTCATGTTGCAGAGGTTGAGAGAGCACAAGCTGTATGCCAAGCTCAGCAAGTGTGAATTCTCGATTGACGAGGTTCCATTCCTCGGTCATGTCATCTCCAAGGGAGGTATTGCGGTGGACCCCGGCAAGGTGAAGGATGTGCTTGACTAGGTGGTGCCCCAGACAGTGAAGAAAGTCCGCTCTTTTCTAGGCTTAGCAGGATATTATCGGAGGTTCATTGAGAATTTCTCCAAGATTGCGAAGCCTTTGACTTCCTTGCTAGAGAAGGGTGTGGATTTCTCCTGGACTGATGAGCGTCAGATGGCCTTCGAGGAGCTGAAGAAGAGGTTAACTACGGTGCCAGTCCTTACTCTGCCAGACCAGAGCAAGAGGTTCACAGTGTATTGTGATGTTTCGAGGGATGCTCTTGGTTGCATCTTGATGCAGGAAGGCAGAGTGATAGCTTATGCTCCACGGCAGTTGCGCCAGTACGAGCTGAATTATCCCACTCATGATCTGGAGTTAGCCGCAGTGGTGCATGCTCTGAAGATATGGAGGCATTACTTGTTTAGGCAAAGGTGTGACATTTACACCGATCACAAGAGCCTCAAGTACATTTTCACTCAGAGTGAGCTGAACATGCGGCAGAGAAGATGGCTAGAGTTGGTCAAGGATTATGACCTGAAGATTCACTATCATCTGGGCAAGGCCAATGTTGTAGCAGATGCTCTGAGCAGGAAGAGCTATGTCAATATGGCTGTGGCTTTCCAGATGCCTCAGGAGTTATGCGAGGAGTTTGAGCAGTTGAGTCTAGGTTTCTTGCATCACACCTCGAGTGCATCATTCGAGGCAGAATCCACTCTAGAGGCAGAGATCAGGCAGCATCAGAAAGAAGATAAGAAGCTGCAGGAGATCCGTGAATTGCTCAAGATTGGCAAAGCATCTCATTTTAGAGAGGATGATCAGGGTACCTTGTGGTACAAGGGCCGGATATGTGTGCCAGATGTGAAGGATCGCAGGAAGCTGATTTTGAGTGAGGCTCATGATACAGCATATTCCATTCATCCGGGCAGAACGAAGATGTATTATGACCTCAAGGGAAGATTCTGGTGGTATGGAATGAAGCGTTCCGTTGCAGAGTACGTGGCTATCTGTGACACTTGTCAGCGTGTCAAGGCAGAGCATCAGAGACCAGCAGGTCTATTGCAGCTGTTGAAGATTCCAGAGTGGAAATGGGAGGAGATCACTATGGACTTCATTGTTGGATTGCCTCGTACTCAGAAAGGGTACAACTCAATATGGGTAGTAGTGGATCGGTTGACGAAGGTTGCCCACTTTATTTCGGTGAACACTACTTACTCTGGTGCTAGACTCGCAGAGTTGTACATCTCCAGGATCGTCTGTCTGCATGGTGTTCCGAAGAAGATCATATCTGACCGAGGATCTCAGTTCACTTCACGGTTCTGGGAGCAGTTGCATGATTCGTTGGATACGAAGCTACGCTTCAGTACCGCCTATCATCCTCAGATAGATGGGCAGACAGAAAGAACCAACCAAGTGTTGGAGGATATGCTTCACGCCTGTGCTATTCAATATGGTACTAGCTGGGATAAATGCCTGCCCTTTGCGGAGTTTTCATACAACAACAGCTATCAGGCCAGTCTGAAGAAGTCCCCTTTCGAGGCCTTGTACGGTCGGAAGTGTAGAACTCCGCTGTATTGGGATCAGATTGGCGAGAGGCAGGTGTTCGGTCCGAATATTATTGAGGATGCAGAAAAGATGGTACAACAGGTACGAGAGAATCTGAGGGTCGCTCAGACTCTTCAGAAGAGCTATGCGGATGTGCGTCGTCGGGATCTGACCTTTGCAGTGGATGATCATGCGTATCTGAAGGTCTCGCCGATGAGAGGAATCCACAGGTTTAATGTGAAGGGGAAGTTAGCCCCTAGATACATTGGTCCGTTCAAAGTGTTGGAACGGAAGGGTGAGGTAGCATACCATTTGGAGTTACCTCCCAGTCTCTCAGGAGTACATGATGTCTTCCATGTATCTTAGCTGAAGAAGTGCTTGAGGGTGCCAGAAGAGCAAGCACCATTGGAAGGGTTGGAAGTGCAGGAGGATCTGACCTACACCGAGCATCCGGTGAAGATTCTGGAGACGTCTGAGAGAGTTACTAGAAATAAGAGGATCAAGATGTGTCGTGTTCAGTGGAGTCATCACACAGAGGATGAGGCTACTTGGGAGCGAGAAGATGAGCTGAGGAAGACATACCCCAATCTCTTTGCTAGCTAGCCTATCTGAATCTCAGGACGAGATTCCTGTAAGGGGGGTAGGTTTGTAACACCCTAATGTAAAATTCCGAGATTTATAATGAATTTAAATGGGCTCCAGTAATTTTCTAAGAATTTATTTTGCCTAGCTTGCATTTAATCTAATTAAATTACGCAAGTAATTAAAAATTATTTTAGGTTCAACATGTTTGTGCATTCATGCTGGTGCATAAGTTTTATTTGGTTGAGTGCATAGGAGTTGAATTCAAATTTGAGTTCAATTCAAATAGATTTGAGTTGGTTTAAAAAAAGGAAGCAAACAGGAAAGTAGGTCACTCATTCCTTCTTTTCTCAGTCTTTCCCGAAGCCCTCTCTCTCTGGTAGTCCGGCCCCACCTGTCAGCCCCTTCTCCCTCCTCCCTCCACCGGCCACGCAACGCCCGCCGCGATCTTCGCCGGCCTTTCCCCGAGCGCCCCCCTCCCCCCGAGATCCCTGGCTTCCCTCTTTAAACCACCCCGCGCCCTCTGCACCCTTATCCCCTACCTCGTAGTTGCCGCCCCAAACCCTAAACCGCCGCCCGCTCGCTCCACTGCGCAGCATCTCCTGCTCCGCCGCGGACCCGCCGCCCCGTTGCACCTCCACCCCTGCCAACCCCCACATCAGCTTCGCCTCACCGCCCGGAAGCTCCCCAAACTCTTCCCTCACGACCCCGACCCGTGTAGCGCCGGAATTCCACCCGAGGACCGCCGCCGGTAGCCCTCCGACCCTCTTAACCCCCGTGGCACCTCCGCAGGAGCACCACGAGCCAACCCGTGGGGATCAGAAGCTCGGGGCAGGCCTGCATCGACCTTCCCCACGAGCGCCGCCCGTCCTCGCCGCTCGGATCTCTCCGCCGACCACCCTGTGCTGCCTCTCCGGTTGATCCGAGCCCTCGGTAAGCACCACGTGGTCCTGCTCTTCCTGTTGCGCTAGGTCCCGTAGCACCTAGGTCACCGCAGGGACCGGAACGCCGCACGCCGGTGTGCGCCGCCGTGCAGGACCGCCCCCGCCGCTGCGCACGCAAGTCCAGAGCACCCCGAAACCTGCTTTAGCCCCAGGAAGATCACACATGATGCGCTGCCCAATTTGACCCCCGGAGCACCATTTACAGTGAGATCCGGCGAACCCTGAGCCGCGCCGCCGCGGGATTGGGTCGCCGGCGTTACAACGCCGCCACCCCTCGCGCCCAACCAACCCGAGCCGTCCGATCCGAGGTGAACGCTTAGGATTAGATCGCGTACCCCTTCAACCCGAGCCGTTCGATCTAGATCCAACGGACCAGTTTCCATCGTTCAGATCGGACCGTCCGATCCAGATCGGACCATCCGTTTCCCCCATGCAGATCGGACCGTCCGAGCCCCGCCGTTCAAATCGGACCGTCCGAACCGAAAAGCGTCCGAACCGTCCGATCCAGATCCGACGGTCTAGATTAGAAGGTACCCTTTCGCTCTGGCAGCTTTGCTAAAGAGACCCTGAGTTTCTTTGGAATCAACCCGCGGTCCAACCCAGTTCAAAAGTAATTCCAGTTGAGCCCCTATCTTTGCACCGAAGCCCCTGAGCTTTCTAGGTTTTGGGTCCGCAGTCCAACCCTTGAGTTTTAGCATGTTAGACCCTATGTCTATAGTTTAATTAGGTTTAGACCCTCGGTTTTTGCACAGAAACCCCTAGAACCTCCTGTTTTCTTACAGAAAAGTCCCTAGAGCTTGTTTTAGCCCTAGTTTTCGCGTCTTAGCTCCGTTTTAGGTGGTTTTTGCGCTCACGTGATCGTTGTAACGCGTAGAATAGTTTTAGCTTAGTTTTGTATGCTGTTTTATTATATTGTTGTACTATTTCTTATCTTATTATTTGCATGTATGTGCCTATGTGGACCATGTTTTGGCGTTACGATCGTGAGTAGACGTTGAACCGCCAGAGGAGTACCAGGAGCCACCTTCTTCAGAGCCCTTTGAGCAGCAGCAGGAGAACTTTGAGGAAGGCAAGTATAACATTTTCATACTACATTTTAATACTGTGTGCCTACAAGGATTTCCTAGCCACTTTTATCCTTTATATAAATATCTTAGGTTGCATTTCTGGTTAGTTGTGCTAGGTGCTGCACTCTCACAAATTATGGTCCTTTTAATTAATTTTGATTAATGGTATATGCAACATTGATTCTGAGAGTGGCCCTCTGTGATGTGTGCTTGAGTGGCTCACGTCTCGTTAAAAATATATTTTTATAGAAACATGGTTTAGGAGGCCAGCACGGTGCTTAGTGCTTGGTTGGCCACTCTCCATAAGAACCGGTTCATAGAGCGACCACCTGGGACAACCGCGCAACCACAAGACTAGAATGGGACGGTCTTGACTTACTAATTAGGTCATTTTGGTTTGGGAGTAACTTATCTGCGGGGCAAGAGGGGTGGTAAGCTTCAATGGTCCCTGCTCCTCCGGCTTGGTCTGTGCTGTGTGCTTGTACCCCCGTGAGGTGGGCCCCATCATCGCTGATCCAGAAATCTTAGCGGTTACACCTTACTAACGTGGTCCTTTGTAACGGTCTCGTAGTGCGCTTGCTAGTCATCTCACCTAGGAAGTGTGGTGAACAACTAGCGTAGCTCATGACTTGTGGGTAAAGTTGTGCAACCTCTCGAAAGTGTAAAACTGGTATACTAGCCGTGCTCACGGTCATGAGCGGCCCAGATCCTCCGTTTGATTAGTAGGGTTTATCTTTGGTGGTTTGGTTTGGATTTCAGTAGACTCATGATTAATTTTGATTAATTATTATGCAGCTTGGGTTATGGTAATTCATCCACTTATAGTAAATAGTTTTAATAAAATTTGTCAAGACTAAAAGCTAATGCAGTTGAGTCAGCTAACCGTAGAGACTCATAGTTTGTGTTATACTTGTTGAGTACAAGTTGTGTACTCACATTTGCCTTCTCTACTCTTCTGTTCTCTTTGGGATATCTTCGACTGTTGCTCAGTACCAGGCGACGTGGAGGACTACATCAGCGGACTTGATGATTTCTAGGCGTTTGTCTCCCAACCGACATCCCTGTGGCGCCCTGTTCTTCATGTATTTATTTTACGCTTCCGCACTCCTTGAACTGATTCTTGATTCAATTGTAATAAACGATTCATTTACAATTTATATGCTTTTATTTCGTGATATGTGTTGTGATATCTTGACAATTCTGTTGTATATATGCGTGACTTGATCCTGGCGCATATATGATTGCTCGGTTTATGTTCTTATAAATCGGAAATCGGATGTGACACTATGTATCTCAAAATCTATTTTCCAAATGGTCAAAGAGTTCGATCTCTATATTCTCGGTTCAGTCCTTCCCCTTCCATGTCATGTGTGCTAATACAGCTTTAGGCCAACGAAGAATAGTAAGGTCAGACTCCTGTAAATTAAATAAGCTAGATACCAATTTACTCGGAGATTGTTAAACAAGTCATTTCAAATGCACAAAAAAGGATCCGACTATATCCATTTTTTTCATTTATTTAGATCCAAATGACTTCCTCTTGAACAATCTAGCTAGGTTCCTACAATCTAATAAGAATGCAAGAAAAATTAACGAAGTTATAAAGGGAAAAGAACTTGAAAGCAAAAGCAACAAATCCAACCTATATCTACAACTTATAAAGATAAATTTCTTAACCAAACGTGACCTAACTTAGTTTAACAATAGGTTACATCATGTTTTCCTCGTGCTTCCCATTGCAGATTAGGGCAAGTACATTGGTCTAGTCTAATAGACGGTCTCATGTATTGCCATATTATCTTGAGACGATGTAACAAACAATACATACAATGGATTATCTTATAAGTTGTCTCATAGTAAATACATAATTTTATAATTTGTGCATAGAAAAAGGAAATACTGTGAGTTGCATGGCAACAACAACTCGTACAATAGTGAGAAAGTGGTCTCATAGTCCTAAATTTTAGCCTATGAGGCGGTTGTATCGCGAAACAACCATCTTGTTCTCTCTCCTCGCTCTCTCTCCGCCACCTAATAAAAAATCCTACGTGTAATTGCATGACTTATGAGACCGCTGACATATAGCAATGTACTTACCCTTAGTGGTAAGAACTTGTCTAATCAGTAGTTGCAACCTCTTTTTAGACTGTGGGACGCGGAGTCCTTTTCTAAGGCGACACTGAACTCATTTCTTGTCCCACTCGTTCCTATCTTTGATCTGATCCAAAAGCTGGTAGCATAATTGTCTAAAGTTCCATACCATCTAGTGATGGTAATTAATTGAGCTTAGCTACTTAGGGCATGTTTGAGAGAACTCCACTCCAACTTTTCTAGCTCCGCTCCACAAACTCCCTACTAAACACGTCTAGCTCCAAAAATTTCAGATCCGGAAACTTCAGAAAAAACTTGGTGTTGGAGCCAATTCTATATTTTTCATAGAGCTCCTTAAGGGATGCTCATAGATGTTTTAGAATGTGGGGTAGGCAATCTATGATACGGATGAACATTACATTGCCACTGAGTTGTTGTGAAGAAGGACCAAAGGAAAATGTTCATGATCCTTTTGACAAATGAGATTAGATTTAATTGGCTTAGCAGGAAGTACAATGACAAATATGGAATTGATACCTAGTCTTGTTTGGTGTCAATTGATACCTAGTCTTGTTTGGTGTCAGTTGAATTATGTATCCTATGTTATTTAAACTATTTTATTTTATCATATTTGTGTCAGTTGACTATGTATCATATGTCATTTGAACTATTTTATTTTATTATATTTGTGTCATTTGAACTATGTATCCATGTCATTTGAACTATTTCATTATATCATATTTGGTGTCATTTGAATATGTATCTAATTTGTATGCTTTAATTTTTTTGGGGCCAAATCCTTTGTAGGAAACTGAAAGTAAAAGTGATGAATCTATTGATGAAAGCGAGCAATATTGGAATCTTATTTTGGGTGCAAGTGAGATTGCACTAATGTATACTGATATCTACCTTGCTAAAAATCCACCAAGGACATCGACCCTTAGCAGTATGGGATGGCTTTTGGAGATATTGCACACTCCGGGTGAATGCCATAGACAGCTCCGTATGAGCATAGAAATATTTATGAATCTACATGATTTGTTGGTGCATAGGTATGGGTTGGAATCTTCTATGCATATGGACACAAAAGAGATGCTTGCAATATTCCTATACACATGTGGTAGCTATGATTCAAATAGAAGAGGTCAAAATAGATTCAAGCAATCAAGAGAAACCATCAGTAGAAAGTTTGATGAGGTTCTTAATGCTTTGATGGCTATGGCGCAAGATTTCATTAGACAAAAAAATTGGAACTTTCCCACTACCCACAAGAGGATAAGAGATGACAGACATGCTTATTCACACTTCAAAGATTGAATTGGTACACTTGATGACACTCATATGAGTCTCTCTCACCTGAGGATCAAGTGAGATATTTTGGCAAAACCGGTGTACCTTCTCAAAATATTCTAGCAGCATGTGACTTCAACATGCTCTTCACATATGTTTCCACAGGACAGCTGGGAGCTATGCATAGCACAAGTGTTCTATACAAACCAATCAAAGTGGACGAAACATTATTCCCACATCCTCCACAAGGTACCATGTGTTAATCATGATTACAACCATATTTGTTTACAATAATAGCGAGTACTAATAACTTATTTTTTATCCTATGTTGTGGACGCATATACTATGTTGTGGACGCATGATATCCTAATTGCTCTGGGTACCTCACTCCGTACAAGGGTGAAAGGTACCATATGAAGGAATGGCATAGAGGTACGAAACCTCGGACTCTGATGGAAAGATTCAATCGCGTTCGCTCATCCATCCGGAATATCACTGAGCGATCATTTCTACAATATGCCACCCTATCCTATGTACAAGCAAAAGATGACTGTTGTAGCAACCATGGTCCTTTATAATTTCATTCCGGAGCATGGAGGTGAGAACGAAGACTTTGCTCGTTTTGATCATGATCCTGCTTTCACACCAACAATATCGAAAAGATACAACAAACGCGGTTCATCATCAACGCCCGATGGGTCAACATCCGCAATCAGTTCCTGATGAGCTGACCACTACACTTTCTTTTGCTTGGAACTAGTTGACAAAGTTTATTATTCTCATTTTGCATGTTAACTTGCAAATTATCTATGCGAAAAAAATACTATTCTCATTTTGCAAAGTATGGTTGCGTGTTGCATTTTTTGTTACTGTAGTGAATATGTCAAAAACAGTAGCGAGAAAAAAAGAAAGGGCAAAAAAGACTATTCAAAAAAAAGAAAGAGGCAAAAAGGACTAAAAAGGACTATTCCGCCCGAATACTCCCTTTCCTATAGCTAGAGTCAGCTAATCAGCCAACTCCGTTTTCCTGGAGTTCACGGAGTGGAGCTGAAAAAACCTAGGGTTGATAGAGTGGAACTATTTTTTTTGAGGTTGGAGTGCTCCCTAACAGACTCTTAATTAGATCAACACTATGCTAGAATTGAGGCATATAAATAATTACCCAGTAATTTAGACTATAAAGCTGTAAAATTAAAGGTGGTGAGGTGGTAATAACGGAGGATCGTCATTAGTTCTTGCATGATACATAGGCGCCGAGTAACGCGGTTATTAGACTCAAACATAATACCTTAACCTATATATTTAAACAAAAGTGTACCACCTTAGTCATACTTCACGAGCGCTTGTTATATTAAAAAGGCTTTGGCTGTATCCACTTGAACAACCAGATTAGTAAACCTACGAAAGAGTCTCGGACAGACCACACCAACCCATGTCCGGCGGCACACCAGACCCAACCAAACCCGTAGATCAGCGAACGTTTCCTCTTACCCAAACTGCCGAACCCAACCTGCCACGAAAAATCCCGGCCCCCGGCATCCGCCCGTCCGTGCCCCATCCGACGGCCCATCCGGCTCGACGAGGTCACGATGATCCATCCCTCCGCCCCCCGCCCAAGCCCAACCCAACCATACATAATTGCGACCACCACCGCGACCGTCACTATTATCCATTTCCATCAAACCATCCATTCATTCGCCCGCGCGCCACCGCCTCCGTTCCCCTCGATCCCATTCCGTCCTCGCCCTCCCGCATTCCTGGAGGTTGCCGTCCGTCGAGCGCTCGGGGGGGTCGAAGGAAGCGGGCGGAATTGATGATGGCGCGGGCGTCGACGGGGGCGATGGACGCCGCGGCGGTGGACGAGGTGCTGCGGCGCCTCGTTGAGGGCGGCCGCGGCGGGAGGCAGGTGCAGCTGTCGGAGGCCGAGATCCGCCAGCTCTGCGTCGAGGCCAAGCAGGTGCTGCTCGCGCAGCCCAATCTCCTCCGCATTCACGCGCCCGTCAAGATCTGCGGTGAGCGCCCCCGCAGGCCTTTGCCTGCCTTCGCTGCACCTCTCGTTTCTGCATGTGCACCCCGGTCTCGTTTCGACCGCCGTGCCCCATTGAATTTCACGATTTGGGTTGGATTCTGAGTGCTGCGGTCGGGTTAGATTCGTGCCGTGTTCATAGGTGATTAGGGGGGTAAATGCTGCTGCCTAGGTTCATTTATCGATTATCGGTCCGCAGGCGCTTACCATACTCATGAAATTCGTACGTGTAATTCCCGGTATTTGGATGGGGCAGAAAAGTGCAGTTTCCGAATGCCTCGTCGCCGTTCCTGTCTCGTGGTCAATAAGCAGAGCTGCCACGGTCCTTGCTTATTAGGTACGCCTGGCCTTATCTTTTTGTACATTTCTGGGGGGGGGGGGGGGGGGGGAGGAAACCGCACTTTTGGGTTGCCTGTTTCTGCACGCTTTGTGCTTTTTGGGTAATGCCGGGTCTGCAAGCGTAATGTCATCATCAAAGTATTGTAAACTAATCTGCTGGAAGTGGGGGGAAAATATGCTATGCTGCCGGGGGATTGCCGGCCCTGCTTCTTGGTTGGTGTTGGAGGTTGGTAGTCTCGTTCGGTTTATCTTAACCCTGAGCCTCCTTGAGTGTGGATTTTGGTGTCATTGCGGAGTTGGTGACTAGTGAGTAAAGCTAGGCTTTCTGACTTGTGCGCAGCATTGCATGATTGTTGGATTGTCTGCTAGGTTGTTTGGAATGTTTGATTAAAAATTATTTAGTACATTCTTCAGGTGTGTATAGTTGGATTGCATGACTAGTGCTTAGTTGCACGCAGAAAATTCTGGTGATTTTTCGGGATCGCAACTAAAACTTTGCATGTGCATTGTGATGTGTCTTGTGAACATGGGAGTCATAGCTGCATTACATTATTACTAACATATGACAGTCTGCTCCTACATGCTGTTTCTTCATGCTTATATTTTTCCTTCGCTGTTTAATCCCATTCCATTTTAGTAATACTTTTTTTTCTAAATTACACTGTCAAAGTTTTCTAGGCACAGGTAGGCACCCTAGTTTTGCCTCATGGGTCTTCCTAGGAACCTCTAACTAGGCTCTTGCCTCGCATACATAAGGAGGGAAGGGAAGGAAACGAACGAGCATCATGATGGAAGTGGAGGAAACCAAATATTGGTGGAGCCCTCAATGGATGGGTATAGTGGATAGGGCGGGAAGGAGGGATTCATAATGATGGGACATGCACAACATTTTGTTCCAATAACTAGGTAATGGTGATTTTTCATTAAGGGCCCTTTGATAGGGCTCCGGCTTCTCTAGCTTGTAGGAACCAATGAAGCCAAAAAAAAGTGGTTTCAATGGTCTCCTAGTTCATTTGGAGGAGCCAATTTTGCTTCAATAAAGAATATTCCCTGAATATTACCTAGGAAAATAAAACTCGACCACGGGGGAGGCTCCCCTAGGCTTTGTTATAAGGTGTTGTGCTTTGAACCCGGGTCGGGATAGGAGTTTAGAGTTCAACTCTCTAACTGGTCCACCCAAGTATCACTTTGAAGCGGAGAGCCATTTTGGGTGAGAAAGCTGTCCCAAACGGGGCCTAAATATGTTTATGTGAGGTGATGTTGACACTGTAACTGTGTGGTACGCCTACAAGCAAAAGCTAGATGTAACTCTTCATGAGTAACTTTATCACTACTTCGTAATTGGCTATATTTATACAATCCTGCTGGCCACTCCATGTGGCGGTCTTGTAGAGAAGTCAATGCTAAGCACTTAAGTCTCTTACCAAACAAAATATTTGCTTCTATGGTGAAGCTTATAAACATTGAAGTCCTTTTATGACTATTGGAATCACATTCTGATGAATTTACCCTTTTTTGATATTGTAGTTTACAACTGTCAGTTTGCAGCACCTTAAATTGCAGACTCTATCATCATGATACACCAATGGTCAGTGTAAGCAAATCAGGAAATGAAAACATCACATAAGGAGAAATGTCCTTTGACAAAATATAGATCATTTGAGCGTCCCCTTTTGTTTGAAAGTTAGTCCGGCCATATTTTGAAAGTAGATATTATGCTGAGCTCTTTAGTTCTTATGTGTTCCAGAACACCTGCTTTCAATTACTTAGAAGAAAAGGTGTTAGCTTGTTCAGTATGTTATCTTTCTTGGCCATTTCTGCATATCTACAGGATAGAGATACCTTTTATTATGTTTTAGCCTTTTCTTATGTTTCAGAAATTGTCTCTAAGGAACCTACATGCAATTTGACGTGCAGGTGATATCCACGGTCAGTTTGTTGATCTTCTGAGGCTATTCGATTTGGGTGGTTATCCTCCAGCTTCAACTTATATTTTCCTTGGAGACTATGTGGATAGAGGCAAACAAAGCTTAGAAACCATATGTCTGCTTCTGGCATACAAGTTGAAGTACCCTGATAATATATACCTTTTAAGGGGGAACCATGAAGATGCAAAAATTAACAGAGTATACGGTTTCTATGATGAATGTAAAAGGAGATTCAATGTTCGACTGTGGAAGATATTCTGTGATTGCTTCAACTGCTTGCCTATGGCAGCACTTATTGATGACAAAGTACTATGCATGCATGGTGGCCTCTCACCTGAATTGAATAGCTTGGATCAAATAAAAGATATTGAGAGGCCTACCGAAATTCCTGACTATGGCCTTCTGTGTGATCTCCTTTGGTCTGATCCTAGTCCTGATACAGAAGGGTGGGGGGAGAGTGATAGAGGTGTTTCTTGCACTTTTGGTGCAGATAAGCTTGTAGAATTCTTGGAGAAGAATGATCTTGACCTTGTGTGCCGAGCTCATCAGGTAAGCAAAAGTATATAAGCCTTTATTTTTTTTCTCTTCAGATTCATGTGTCAGTTTTTGACGTGTTTGTTTCTTCCCCCTAGGTGGTAGAAGATGGCTACGAGTTCTTTGCAGAGAGAAGATTAGTGACGATCTTTTCAGCTCCAAACTATTGCGGTGAATTTGACAATGCAGGTGCTCTATTGAGCATAGATGAAAGCTTAATGTGTTCTTTTCAGATATTGAAGCCAAAGGAAACAGGTGCACCACATTCAAGGAAACCCCTTCCAAACAAGGTAATTATAAAGCTTTAAGTGATTTCATCATAAACATCACATTGGGTAGCTAGCAAATATATTACTACTGAGTTATATTTGCTGAAAATCATTAATTTTTTCTCATGGACTATAATTTATGTTTATCTTACCCTCTTTATTTCAAATTTTGTATTTCCCATGTTGTGTTCCGTATTTATATGACAATTGTGGGTTTGGGCCTATATTGGATATCCTACAAGCCTATATTTTGACTCCTGGAGAGAGTGACTTTCTGTCATGTGTAGCGAGAACATGTGTACTTTACTGCTCGCATGAACATTACTTAGGAAGAAGAATAAATATTCAACCATTGGCACATGCTTTAGTAGCATAATATTTACTGTCCCGACACACTAACTACCTGGGGGATGGGGTGAAGGTTTGGATGGAATCCATCAACCTTTGTTTTCATGTTATGCTACCGTGCAAATGGCATCGTACATACAGAATGGAAAGCTGTAATGAAATTATTAAAGTCATAATCTGATAGTTATATTCTGTCCAGGGGCAATTTAATATGTTACCAGTGCACGATACCTCTTCCATTTAAATTTGAACGTCATTCTAGTAACACTTATCGGCATTTTAATAGTCACTTTCTTAGCTTCCTGCATTCTTTTTGTCTGTGCGTCAATTCTAAATGCGTGATGCATTTAGAATACACCTTACTCTTTTTTCCCCTCTGCGAGCTAAAGAACTTCAAGTTCTTTTTCAAGGAAATAATCATAAGTTTTTTGCAATGCTTATGAGCTCAAATAATCGTTTTCCCCTTTTCTTAACAGACACCAAAAGGAGAAAACGTCTAACTTGTACTCAGTTACGTAGTCACTATTGTTGTCAGCTCCAAGGGGGTGATCTTATTATGTCTCGGATCCACCAGGGCATGGCATTAGCGTTCTACAGTCTATTTCTCCTACCCTTTGGAGTGCCAGGGCCTACATCATCGCTGAATTGTGTAGACTCAATCGGCAGCACTTACATTCTTCTGTACAGCTGCAATGTTTCTCTCGGGCATTTAATCCTTTCTTAGCTTCTCTATAGTTACCTCGCCACCGCTGCAATGTTTGGTCTGGTGGACAGGTGTTGGGTGCAGTAGTGTTTTTTGTTAGTTATTCTAGTGATGTTTCTTTGCCTGATCACTTTGAGATTTGTTTGCCTGTGTATGTTCTTCAGGCTATGTTATATATGCATCGTGCATTTGTGTAATTCTATTCATTTCCACGTAAATGCTTTTGTGTACCAAATCTGCCTTTGCATCAAAAAATAAAATAATGCTTACTGTAACAGTCACCCATTATATGTGGTGTAACAGTGCAATATATCTGTTTGTGTGTGGTCATAAACTCCAAAAAGAAATGATGCATCGAAGGAAAGAAAAAAGGATTAACATTTCGGTCTGGTACATGTATTTCTATTTCAAGATAACAATATACCTTGTTTCCCCACTATGTATGACATTCCTTAGCCCTTGTTTAGAATGCTGGAATCATGCATCAGTTTTGTTGAAATTCCACGAAAAACTAATTTCATTCCTATAGCTGACCAAAAACATTCTTGCGTTCCAAAAGGTCCCCTACTTTGCTCGTAATTTCACAAATATTAGAGAATTAGAAAAAGGACTTCGCACAATCTAAAAAAGAGACTCCGCGATATAGCTTGGCTACATTTATTACCACAGGAGAGGTCTCAATATATTCAACTTAATGACCGATAGACATTCCAACAACAGTAACACTTGTCTACTTCATGGTACACTCTCCGTGCGCTTCATTTTCTTGCATCCTAAAAAAGTGGCACATCCGATCGAAAGAAAATGAAAAAAAAAAGAAAAAGAAAAAAAGTGGCACCTAGTATTCGACAGAAGTTATTCCACACATCCACTGGATCGGAGTTCTGTTATTCAGTGTAGTTTCCTCCGTTCATCTTATAGCAGAAGTTATTGCGCACATCCACTAGCATTCATCTTATAGCCGAGCCTGAACTTTCTTTGCCAGTGCGCTCTGCAAATGGAAGTTTCCCAATCAGGTGCCATGTTGATATTAACATCACATTATTGAAAATAGGCCAAAGAGAAGAAAAAATGTTACAGACAAAACAAGAAAATTAGTGTATTTAGTTTAATGCTACCACACTTGTATTTTGAAAATCATGCTAATGAGCTGCAGATATTTGTGCAAATCAGCTGCAATAGTTCGAGTATGCCTGCATGACACTGTACCCATATGCATGATTTTAATGTAAGTGCTAAATTAGTTTTTCTTAATGCACACCTGAAAACAGTTATGACTACAAATAGTTGCAAGACGGATGGCAGCCGAAAAGATAATGACTTGCTCACCAGAGGAATCCCTTTTGCAGCTCTTTCAGCAAGGTAAGAACAAGGCTTGAAGAAGCCGCCATACCGGTTTGTCCACTCTTCCAACTTTCCATGAATGTACTTTGCACCGATGGAATCCGCCCAGTACATAACACCTCCCCTGCTTGTTAATAGAATGTGAGTTATTCAGTTATAAGATGAAAATGGATTGGGGTTCGGTTAAAAGGAAGAAATTGGACCGGAGTACACAAAAACAGACCTGTAAGGTGGGAATCCCATGCCAAAGATGGACGCAATGTCAAGGTCAGAAGCTTTGACCGCGATACCCTCATCAAGGACCCGGCAGGCTTCATTTATCACCGGGAAAAACACCATCTCAACTATGTCTTTCTCACTTAGCTTCAGCAACTGGCACGATAGCACCAAAGGTTTTAGCACTAGAAGCAACCTCATCAGTTTCAGAAAAAATACAACATTTAATTTACCAAATGTTACATCCGAATTGCTCTAGCATTTCATGTCACGTCTCATAAGAATCTGGTGCATTCACTCATTTTACCATCCTAACCATCACGTTTGGCATAAAGGAAAATGACTTTTAACACTGTGTTGGCTTAGCTGCTTCGGATAGTTCTAATATTTAGTTGATACCATGGCAACAGTTCTATTAAAATCTGCTTCCAAACCACCATTCACATTTCAAAAATAAAAAGCAGTATGTTTACATAGAAAGTAAATAGCTTTAGGTGCTGTATTATCAGCTATGAGCACAAATGAGACCATAAAGTATTGCCAACTTCTCAACTGGTAATTGTGTTACTACCCAAAACATGGCTTTTAAGACATAGCAAAAGGGCATGGATAATCACATGATGAAGAAGCCAAACCTCAGGATCTGTTGTAACTCCTGCCATGCTTCTAGACTTTTCAATATATTTCGTGATTTCAGGATCAGGAGTGGCCTTCCTCTTTCCCTCGTACTTGTAAAATCCCTTTCGCGTGGCCTCACCTGAGTTAAATATTTGATAAGCCAATATGAGCTGCAGAGATAACAAATATGTTTAATTATGCTTACCTGCCCTATTGTCCTCCATCATGAGAGGAAGTAGCATTGATTTGTAGACCCTCTCTGGGAAGTTTTCGAGGTATTGCATACCAGTGGCCACGGCCACACCAAATCCAACCAGGTCTGCCAGTCTGGATACAAGCAACAGAAAAAGGGCAAAAACTTTGAATCCATCTGTAAGTTACTCAATAGTATGCAAGCTCATGAAACACAAGCAAAGGTTCCAGAAGCTTATAGATTATAGGAAAACAATACAAGGTCAATATCTTACCTGAAAGGACCCATGGGCATTCCAAATTTGGTACAGGCACGATCAATCTTATAAACATCCATACCAAGATCAACATAAAAGAGTGCTGATTGAGTGTACGGAAAGAACATCCTGTTAACTGCAAAGCCAGTACAGTTCCCAACCACTATTGGTGTCTTTTTTATCTTCTTCCCGACATCCAACAAGTCAACAACAACTTGTGGTGAGGTGCGCTGGGTACGGACTATTTCCAGAAGTGGCATTACATGCGCAGGACTACACAATACAATAAGTCAATAGTTGTCATAAATAAATAATCATGTATCGATTTATGCTGTATTACCTAAAGAAGTGTGCACCAACAATACGATCTTGAGACTTTGTTTTCTCTCCAATTAGATTAAGATCAATTGTAGATGTGTTAGTAGCAAGGATACAATGGGAAGGACAGTACTTCTCCAAGTCAGAAAATATCCGCTGCTTCAACTTCACATTCTCTATAACTGCCTGCAATCGTGAGAAGCAAGTGAATAAGGATAACTAAGCAAGTAAAGTTTTGTGTGGAAACAAGGGTAAAGACTTGCCTCAATAACTAGGTCTACATCTTTGAAATGTTCATAATCAACGACACCTGTGACAAGAGACATAGCCTTCTCATATCTCTCGTTGGTCATTTTCCCTTTCCGCACCCGGCTCTGCAAATTGGCTGGTGAAACAAAATAGTGAGGCTGTCTATTTTATAATTGCACTGATACTAAGTATCAGACACTGGCCAAACATTTGGCAGGATGTAAGATGATTCTAAATAATTCTACCTTTGATTCTGTCAATTCCAGCATTTAGAAACTTTTCATTTACTTCTTTAAGTATCACAGGATAGTTACTTAATATCATTGCAGTTGCAATTCCTGAACCCATAAGTCCACCACCTAATATGGCAACTTTACTTATTTTCCTAGGCATCAACCCCAAGTCTGTTGCACCTGGAATCTGTTCAATGTAACAAAGGATTAGGACAGTGTATGATTCGTATTAACACTAAAAAGGTTGCCCATACCTTTGATGTTGCCCTCTGAGAGAAAAACACATGGACCAAACTTTTACATGTATCTGAAAAAAGCAGGTCCTGGAAAGCAGTTGCTTCCTGCATTTTTTCATTGAGCAAGTGTACACAGAATTTCATAATGCTGTTTCTACCAATGAAAGTTTTATAATAAGCAGCACAAAATATAAGAAATACCAAGTACCTTCCAGAGCCCTGCTCTTGGTCCTGCAACTATGCCTTCTTCAACAGCATCAATACAAACAAGTGGGTGGCGAAGATTAGCTGCTTGCTTTTGAGCTTGAGCTCTTGCAAACTTCAGAATTTCCCTAGCCTCTCCAAGAGGTTCTAGCTTGTCAGTCTTGTAAAGGCTTTTGATCCATGGCCTCCTAAGTTCATATATATCCAAAGCCCATTGACGAGCAGTATTCACCAAATCATTAGGAGAAACTAAGGCATCAACCAAACCCAGTTCATGTGCCTCACCACCCTTGATTGGCTTAGATAGCTGGCAAGATGATATATCTTTAATGTTTTAAAAAATAACTGGAGAAGCTGCACGAATGTAAGAGAAAACGGAAATCTCTATGCTCAAGGAGGAAAGAAAAAACTGGTATAGCTTACCAACATCATTTCCAGAGATTTTGTCAGTCCAACAAGACGTGGGAGTCGTTGTGTTCCTAAAAGTAAGGAAATAGGGAAAGCGTACACTCAGAAACGAATTACTTGGTACCAAGGAGGCAAGTACATTAAACAATTCTATCATAAGTAGAAAAATATGAAAAATAAATTACCTCCAAATCCTGGAATAATTCCAAGTTGAAGTTCTGGAAGCCCTAATTGAGCCATTGGAGTTGCAATACGTGCATGGCATGCCTAATTGAATACATAAACGTTTTCACTTATTGTTACCACCTCTGGAATAATGAATTAATGACAGTGATAAGGATAAAATTATAAAGTACCATGGCAACTTCTAATCCACCGCCAAGAGCAAGACCATCTATTGCTGCCACCGATGGCTTTGTCGCAGCTATTTAGGACAAGACATCGAATAACTGATCAAGACAATTCTTCATTATAAATTTAATAGCCGATTGTGAAAGGTGAACGAATCAAGTACCTTCTACGGTATCTGTGAGGATATCAATTGCTATATAACCAACCTTTGGTTGCATCACTGTTAAAAAATGATAGATCAGATAACTTAGTGATGAGAACTGTAGAGTAGTTCATGCAACAATTATAAGGTGAGATAGTGTAGTGAGAGGTAGAAGTATAATGTACTTTGGCCTCCCTGAACACCACCGAAAGAACTAATATCAAATCCTCCAGAAAATTTTCCTCCTTTCCCTGTAGTAAGTTGTAAAACAAAAAATTACCATCTGTCAAACAAACAGGAGTTGCTCTGTTTGGGACTTCGCCTCAAAAAGTGGCACATGTATTTCTTAAAAGAATGAACTGCGCTATACCTGTAACAACAATGGCTTTGACATCGCTTCTCCGAAGGGCTTCTTCATAGCTTTCCTTTAAGCTATATAAGACTGGAAGGAAAAAAAAAAGCAATTGTGAATCAACATATTTAGCAGCTAATGCAATCCATTAAATCACTGTATAACACTAAATTAATACATTGAATCAACTAATTTAAGACTAGTTTTGAATGGCTCGTATACAGATGCATTTGAGGGTTGTCCAACATGTGTATATGTCTATGTGGAAACAGGAACAATGTTAGTGAATTGTTTGGGTGCATAAACTATATATATGGTCATGGAAGACACAGATGCATTGCATCGAAGCCATACAATCTTTGTGCAATAAGCAATATTATCCTTTTCCCCAAATGGAACTACATCACTCTTTCCAGTGATTCTATAATGTTTCGGCTTTGACAGTTGTGCATATACCCCGACCTTGCAATAAATGTTTCTGACGTTCCATGTATTTAACATAGGGATTGTGCCATGTGCAAATCCACATGTTTTGAATTGGGGATTTGGATACAAATCATGGGTTACTTCACATTTGAACTATATCCTAAAAATTCCAAAGCAGTCCACTCTTAAAAACTAGGAGCAAGTAAAAAAGCATGAAAAGTATACACGTTACAAAATAGGACTTTTGCTCAAAGTGATGATTTCCTACTCAAATATTCATGTTATGAGATAGCTTAATAAGATAATCTATTGATTCAGTCAAGTGATTTTCAGAATAAAATTTACAAGGCACTCGGTCAAGCAGTTTTCAACAATGCTATGCTGTCAAGTGAAGTGAAGCTGCCCAGCTTAGCATGGTTTCTTTATTACAACTTTCAACACATGATCGGAAACATTTTCATCAATAAATATGAAACATTAAGGAACAATTACATGGGGAAATCCTCTGGATAACTTACTATATGGGGAAAACGAGCATCCACAGGTATAAGCTCAGTGGTATTTTCACAAAGATGATAGCCAGGAGAAACAAAGGAAAACAGCTAAGAACATTTTTGCAAGAAAACAGTATGCCTTGCTGTCCAACTTTGTGGTACAGGTCAACGTGATTGAACTGGAGATTTGTTTCAGTTACTATTTATTGTTCTATTCAAAGGAATAAATAAAATGTATTCTACTTGCAGAAATCTGCATACTGAACAACAGAACCTTGTAAGACTACCAGCAGTGACAAAAAAAATGACACGTTTCTGGCAGGACATGGTTTAATCACACAATTGTTATATGGCAGTATGACACAGACACAGAAGAAACATCTTCATTAAGGAAATATTTTACAGCGCATAACTTAAATTAGAGGAAATTAGCCAAGTGCTAGCCCCAATCCAACACACTCTAATTCTACAAACAAAACAGTAATATCGAGAATGATTCTACAGTTCCCCACGAACCCCTACCGCAAAAGCCCCAATCTCGGATCATACAGATCACGGAGTACAAAATTAAGCACAGCGGCTGCAATAATTGACACGACGGAAGCAATTTTACATCTCCCCTCATCAAATTCAGCAACTCAGCGGACCTGAAACTCCAATCTCGCATCAACAAGCCCACAAGAAAAATAGGAAAGATCAACAAAGCAGATTTGGGAGAATATAGGGCGCAGCGGAGTACCATACCGTCGATGGAGAGCGAGTTAACCGGCGGGTTGCAGATGGTGATGACGGCGACGCCGTCCGCCCCCACCTCCAGCTCCGTCCTCCCCTTGGCCGCCATCGCCGCCGCGATCTCTGCTCCGGTGGTTCCAAGGTTTCTTGCTGCCGTTGCTTTCTTGCAGTTATGGCTTGCTAGGAGTTGGGAGCTGGCAAGCTACCAGTGCTGGCATTTATCTCCCAATTATTATTTATGGCGCGTACCGCAAGCGGTTGCCGCTGACGCTATCTATCTCATCTACTGCTCTGTTTCCCGAGAAAGCATGGGACTCTGCTCTGCTACGGCGGCATTTGAGATTGTGGATTAAGCGAGAAGGGTGAGTGGATTAGGATATTGGCTGAAGATAGCCAGTGTCCTATAGGAAAAGGGACTTGTATTCGTCTTGAATTCTTTTACAATTTTTTTCCATGTAAACTCTTGTTTTATCGCGAATTCTTGAAGATATCGTGCAAAAAATATTCCAAAAGGAAAGAAAAGCGAGGGAAGTATCGCATGCAACGTGGATTGTATGGTGTTTGCATGGCGATGGCCGAATAAGAAACTCGTTGCGTGACGCTCTCAATAACTCCGCTCCCACCCTTGAGGAAAAAAAAACATATCGGCTTTAAAGCTGAAAATAAAACTTGTTCCTTGCTCGCTCGACTCAGCTCGATAATAGTTCGGCTCCTTCGTTAGAGAATATTAGCGAGCCGAACCAAATATTTAGCTCGGTAACGAGCTGGAGATTACAGCCCAACATCCTAGCCTAATTAAAATTCATCCATGTAAACTCTGCCCAATTTACCCGTCAAACCCCAGCTCTCAGCCCCTGAATCAAAAAAAAAAATCTCTCGTCCCTCAGCCCCACGCCTCCCTCCCCGATGCCTCCCCGGACGAGTTTTCCCTGACGTCCGCCTTGGACACTGGCACGTGGGCCTCACCCCCGGCAGCCGCACGAGCACCCAACGCCCACCTCCCACCTCCACACCACACCATCCCCGCTGGCTCTCTCTAGGCCCCGGCCGGTCATCTCAGGTGGTAACGCGCGTAGCCGCCCACCACCGCACCCGCCGTGCACTTCGTCGCGCTCGCCGCGCGGCCACTCCGCTCCGGCCGCTCGACGGCCTAGAGCCCCGCCGACTTGGGCCCGCTCCCTCGCGGCCATGAAGAGCGGCAGCTAACCGCAGCCCGCCCTCCTCGCCCTCGCCTCTAGCTCTCCCTTAACCCGGCCGGCCAGCTAGGCAGGCAGCGGCGGTGCGCACCTCGCAGCGGCCCCACGCGGCCGCGCCAAGCACCACTCGACGGCCTAAGGCTCCGCCGCCCCGGGCTTCCTCCCGGCGAGATGTGGGTGCTGCACCGCCAGCAGGGCAATCTGAAGGAGGAAGGAGAAAATCAAGAACTTCATGACAAAGGAGCCAAAGCCGAGCCCAACTTCTAGCTCGTTACAATAACGAGCCAAGTTGAGACAGCTTGCTATCTTATCGAGCCGGCTCGAGTTAAGCCGACCCGAGCCGAGCCAAGCCGGTTCGATATCCAGCCTAATCGGCTCCATACCCCACAGGTACACGATGGATTGATTCTAGATAATTTCATTTCGCAATCTTCTTTCCATAACGAAAAGAGTGATTTATTGACTACTAATGAATAAATAATATTATACTCGCTCCGTTGTACTTGACGAATTGATTCTAGATAATTTTGTTTCTCATCTTTTTTTCATGGCTAAAAGGGTGATTTGTCGACTGCTCACTTTAAGTTGTTTTGAAAAATCTAGATATATAATTATTTTTAATATATATCTAAATATATTATTTATCTAGATGCATATCAAAAATTATGTATTTAAATTTGCCAAAATGATGTACAATTTAAAATGCAGGAAGTACTCACAAATAACATTATACTCGCTCCGTCCATCAATTTCCATTATTTAAGATGCAGGGACGATGAGCCTATGGTCGTAAGGCCGAGGATCTGCCACAGATTGTTTAAATTTTTCATTAAATTGCTTTAAGGATAAAACCGAATACTAAGTGTATGTATGTGCATACGATTAAATCAAATTACATACATATAATAATTTTATTAGTAAATAACATCATTTATATCATATAAAAAAGTACAATAATTATTTTAAAGTTTATCAGAGATATACAACTTATCCTCGAATTTTCATAAGCAATTCATGGGAGTTGCGTACGTCTAGAACTCAGCATGATCTTTTCTCTTCAGAGTAGCATTATTACACTTATGATCGGTACTTCACAGGTATAAAAATAACATAACATGAAAGGCAAATAACAAGGAAAAGGCTGACTACGATAATCAATTTTAATTGGTTAAGTTTTATTAGTACCTAATTACAAGGTATAAGTATATACCAACCCACATTAAAAGTAATAGCTAACAAAAAGTTAAATCATAATTATAAGTATGAACTATAATTTAATCCATATCCAAGTTCATTAATTATGCGAGGTTCTAGCCCTCTCTTAATGTGGGCATGACACATATGGATACGACCATGGAAGAAGATCATAAGATGAGCTTGTTCCAATGTACTTTCAGTAATTTTGAGAATGGTTCGCTAACTAACAAAATTATTGTGATTAAGAACAGTGGAGAGGCCAAGAAAATAATTGAAGAGAGGTATGAAGGAGAGAAAAAACAACAAGGACGTTCAAGCCAAGTTGGAGGCCCACAATATAACAAATTCGAATCCAACTCGAAGTCTTGTACTAGGCTGCCTTAAAATTGTTGCTCAGGCTACATACAAAGTCTGGTTTTGATGTTGTACATATGTACCAAAAGATAAGGAGATAAACTTTTCAATATTACTAGTCCCACGGCATTATCAGGTCCGAGCGAACAGGAATCATTGGAACAAGTGAACGTCCACCGCCTTTTGGACCGTGTATTGTGTTGGAGTCCATTAGAGACGTTGTTGATGCGAAAACACATTACGCCAAATACTTGAGCACGCAACATGCACCTGCTCCTTGCTATGTTGTTGTGGAACCAGAATTTTCGGTTTTATAAACCGGAACTTCAGGTTTTATCAGACTAGGTACATCAGTAGATCCATCGAACGCTTACCCAGGAGGGACATTGTCAGGGTATGCGCAAGGCGGTTTGTGTAACGCCCCGAAAAAAAAATTTCAAGCCTAAACAACGCGATAGGGTATTCCGACTAAAAATTAATTTACCGTAAAACCCTGATCCTCTCTGCCACATGAGCGCGTTGCGCCACACAATGTCCGGCCTCCCCCACGCGCACCGCCGCGACCCTCGCCACCGCGTCACGACGACCGCGCGACCGCTTCCCGCAATTAGCGCCGGCGCAAGCCCTTTCTCGCGCGGCGCGCGAATCCTGCGCGCGCGTGGCCGACCGGCCGCGGTCGCCGCCGCGACCGGCGCCGACGCGCCCCACCCTTTTCTCCCTCTTCTCTTTTCTCTTTTCTCTCTCCCTTCTATTTCTTTTCTCCTTTCTTTTTTTTCCTTTCTTTCTTTCTTTTCTTCCCTCCTTTCTCCTTTCCCCTCTCCTTCCTCCTCCCCTCCCCTGTTTCCGAACGCTGCGCTGCCACGCCGGCCCCTCCTGCTTGGCCCCGAGCCGCGGCCCCTCCCCTCCCGCGCCGCGCGTGGCCGCGTGCCGCGCCGCGCCAGCCGCCGCTCGCGCTCTGCCCGGCACGCACGCGCGCCCGCGGCGCCGCACCGCTTGCCACTGCCGCGCACGCCCGGACGCCGGCCAAGCCGCCCGCGCTACCCCGGCCGTGCTGCGCACGCACAACCACCCCGCGTGCTCCCCGTGCGCCCGCGCCCCCGCTCTGGCCCGCCCCTCGCCGCGCCGCCCGCGCACGCGCGTGCGCCGCCCGTCGCCAACCGTACTGCCCGCCGCTGCCTCCCCTGCCGCGCGCTCGCCCTGTGCCGCACAGCGCCGCCCACGTGCCCGCACCGTCGCGTCGCCCCGGCCTCGCTGCCCGCGCCACCGCTCGACGACACGGGCGTCACGACGCGGCCGCCATTAAGGCTTCCCGAGCCGCTCGCCGGCCCCCTCCCACCGGCCACCATCGGCCACCGCCCCCCTTGGACTATAAATAGGCCACCCGCACAGCCGCCCGTCCCCACGACCTTCACCACCGCACGGCCCCTTCTTTCCCAAGCTGCAACGCCGCCGCCGCCTATAGCCCCGCCGCCGCCCTCGGTCCGTCGCCGCCCGACCTCCACGCGCCACCCCGGCCCAAGGTGAGGCCGGGGATCGGTTTCCCTCCTCCCCCTCTTCCTTTTCCCCCACCCCCTAGCCGCCACCGAGCCCCGGGCCGGCCGGATTTGGCCGCCGCCGGTGCCCCCTCTCCCCTCCTCTGTTTTGTGCGGGGAAGAGGAGGAAGAAAGGGGCCTTTTTGCCCGAAGCCCCCCCCCTTTTCCTGTAATACCCCAAAGGAACCCCCCCCCCTCCTTTAAATGCCCCCCCTTTTGCTAAAAAGACCCTACTCTTTCTAGTATTTCGAACCAAACCCCTCGATTACGTAAACCTAAATACACTCGACACCTTTCAGCGTACCCTGAGTATTTCTAGGATTCGCAAATAGGTCCTTGTCCTTTTCGTATAGTTACGAATATGCCCCTAGACCCCCGTTTAAGCCCTGAAACCACCTTTAGCGCGTCATTTTATGTGCGAAACGACCCCCGATCGACCCGAAACTTTACCACGCCCTTTCTAGTATAGTTTTAGTCATGCCATTAAGAAACCACCCAAAAATATTACCCCTACCTCCGTGACTAAATTATTTCCGATTCAAGCTCAGCGATAAAAGCTTTTAGTTTTTGTGCTTGATTGTGTGTTTGTTTGTTTGCGTCGTAGGACACGGAGTGAACGAGGAAGGCCCCGACTGTGACCAAGCGAATGAGGACCAGTTCCGCGACCCCGAACCCGAAAGACAGTGCTTCGATCAGGACTTTCCGCAAGGATTTGACGATGGCAAGTTCAATTCCGCCCTTTGATGCATGTTTTTGTCCTAGTTTTTATAAACACAACCCAGTGGCCTGTTTTATAAAATTGCATGGTTTTGCTTGCTGAAAACATGGTAGGATAGCCACCCTTGTTTGTGATAACCATACCTTGACCACTTGATTTTATAAAGAAAATGCGTGTGTTTGGGAAGGGATAAAATGTGGTTTTGAAAAGTGAGTTAGACGGGATGGATGGCAATTCTGTGTGAATTGCCGTTGGTGTGCTCGTACCTGTGTGGTTGAGCGTGGAAGGGAGATATCCATCTTGTCACCCCTAAGGACCGAGTTGATGTGACATCTCACCTAGCTTCTTGTCGTGCGAACCACTTGACCGTTGTATGGGCAACGGCTTAGCATAAATCCCACTAGTTAGTCTGGTAGCCATCAGGAGAGCTGGGAGCAACGGGTGATCAAGGAGAAGGGATAAGCTCTGTGTGACTTATGCCCCGGTTAAACCTCGGAGATAGGTCGAATGACCCCTTGGTGGATCCCGTGATGGCTAGTCAGGTCTAGCTAAGGTGGGTAATGGCTTTGTTGGGATCTGCACCGACACTAAGGTGATCGTGTTGTGGTACCCCACCTGTGGGTAAAGTTGTACACCTCTGCAGAGTTAAAATCTATTCGAATAGCCGTGCCCACGGTACTGGGCAAGTTACGGTGTGGTCACATAACTAGTGTTTCTCTTGGGAATGATTGGGCTGGTGTGAGTTGTTTGGAAAGTGTCCGGCAGTTGTGCCGTGTGCTACGGCGGACGGGGAGTCCGGTAGCAGTCTAAAACCTGGATCCTGTGTGGATCAACACTGTGTGCTCCTTGGTATAAGAAAACCTGTCTTGAAAAGTGCTTTTAAAAACGAACCCCTGCATATAACTGTGTTTTCCGCAAATGAACCGTAACCTTATCCTTGGATTATCCTGTGCATTAAATTCTATTATACCCCCTTCCGTGGGTGTGATTGGACTTGCTGAGTACGTTTGTACTCACCCCATTCTTACCTTCACAGTGGAAGACCCAGACTACGTCCCCGAAGACAACGAGTAGGGTTTCGTCCTGCACCCAGTCTTGCCTGTGGTTGAGGCCACCGTTGGATTCCGCATGGCGCAAGACTCTGATGATCCTTTGTTCGTAGCTAGTGTAGTTGTGTGGGTTCTGGTTGTAATCCTCGCGATAGTGGCGCTTCACTGCCCATTACCGCGTAGAGTTGTACGGTGATGTACCATCTGATGTAATAAAAGTGTTATCAGCCTCCTGGGACTGATAAAGTAACACTTTTAAGTCTTCCCTGATGGGGGGGACGCTTCAGGTGGTATCAGAGCCGTAGGCTGGCCGTAGGACGTGACCCTAGGAACGAGACCCCTTTTCAGACCCTAGAACTTGTCCCGGTTTAGAAACTTTCTGCACAAACACTCACCACTGGTCTTTTGCCTTGTTCCAGATGGCTGGCAATGGATGGGTTAGCGGAATCTGCCACGCAGAGCCCGGCCTCCCCAAGTTGCTATTGCTCAGCCTGGAACGCGTCGGGGTTATGGAACCGCCGGAGTATGCCTACCGTGAGTACATCGCCGGAGGCACCCTTCGGTGCGACATGATGGTTTTTGTGGAGAAAAGCACCCGCTACCCTGATGTGGACCCTTGGTTCATCTCCACCACTGGTTTCCGCTTCCCCGACACCTATCGAAAGGCCGCTCGTAAAGCCCTGCGGCAACTGCGTGCGCTCTACAGGCGCCACCTTCAGCGGACCCCCATGGGATTTTTCCCACCCGCTGAGGGGAGAGGACGCACTTGGATTGCCCGAATGAGGGGACTTGGACGAGAAGAAGAAGACCTAGAAGATACGGTCTCCCACCTATCCATCTACCTTACTGGCTTGGATGCACTCTGCCGCGAACAGTCGGCGCAACTGAAGCAGCTAATCCGTGGGATTGAGAGGATAACCCAGGAGCTGGAGGAACAACGGACAAGAGCTGCAAACGCCGAGTATTCCTTAGCCGCCCTCCAAGCCCAGATGCAAGAATACGAGAACCGCAACGGAATAGGTGGATGGATCGAGGAAGAAGAAGAAGAACCCATGGAAACCCATTGGGATAAGGGTACTCAGACCGAAAACGAGATGGATCAGTTCCTTCCAATAAAGAAGCGCTCTATCAGGACCGAGGAAGAATCCCCATGATAGGATTAGCACCCCTAGCTAGAACCCTACCCTAATAATGACCACGTATCCATGAAAACTGTACCACCCTTGTTGTAATAATAAATATCATCTACTCCCTTTTGCCCCTGTACCAGGTTGTTTACCCTATTTCTGTTTCAGATGGCTGAGGAAGGATGGACCCAGGGCGATTGCCAAGCTGCACCTGGATTCCCCAGCCTCTTAATCAACACCCTGGAGGACCTTGGCGTTACGGAGCGCCCAAGGTACTACAGCCGAGAGTACGAACACCATGGTACCCTCCGCTGCAGGGTGATCCTGGTCATCGCCAGGAGCAACTGCTACCCCGACATCCAGCCCTGGCGAGCGACCGCCACAGGGTTTAGACACCAAGACACCTACCCCTTGGCCATCAGAAAAGCACTCCATTATTTGTGCCGGATTTTTGAAGAACACCTCGCCCCCACGCCAGCAAAGCTCTTCCCGCCGGCCATCAGAACCCCAGTCTGGGAAGCACGCATGAGAAATTTGGAGCGACGTCGCCTCGAAGAAGGCCCCCTGTACCAAGTGGCCACTTACCTAGCCGCCCTGGACCAACTCTTTGATGAGCAAGCCAACCTTCTAAAGGAGCAGACCCATCGAGCCGAGCAAGCAGAGCTCGCAGTAAGGATACAGCAGATCCGAGCCGCCCACGCCGAGGCGAGAGCCGCAGCCGCGGTCAGTAGCGAGGCAGTCGCCCAAGAAAGCCTCAGGCAAGCCCGAGACCGGCGCATGCAAGATTGGACCCGGAGTGGGACACCAGTTCCGGCAATTGGGGAGGATCATGTTTTACTCGGGACGCCCATCATAGGATGGGGACCCCTTTTTGGAAACACACCAGCCCCACCCGGAAACCCTGAAAGCTCGGCTGCCGCCGTCGAAAGGAATGCTCAAGCGCAACCCCTGACCGGTGGAAACCCAGAGGACGGCGAGCAAGGATCACTCGCGCTCTCCGCCCCAGAAGAAGGCCTGCCCCGCGAGTAAAATGACCGGCACCACCCTAGTAATATGTCCCCAGCCACTTTTGTTGTGGTACCTGATCCCAGACAAGTAGTACGATACCTAGCCTTACCCTAAGTTGTAACCCCCTTGCAGTAATAAAATGGTTTGTGCTTGTCGTTTGTGATGTTGTTTGCTGGTTTGTTGTGTGCTGATTATTTATATGAGTACCGGCAGGAGGTAGATTCTGCCTTATATATATACGAATTAAACAACTTAAACATCACATAATCGTAACCCTAGTTTACCCAATCAACAGGTGACCCCCCGGAACGTCGCAAGGGCCTCCCGTGGCCGGAACCCCGTAGCCGCTAGTGTCGGAGCACATCCCGTTGAACAAGATCTTCCCCAAGGAGAACAAGAAGTAAGCCAGAACCGAGGGGGAAGTCAAGAAGGAGAACAACTACCACCACCCCCACCCCTCGGAGACCTGGCGCAGATCATCCATAACCAGACCCTCATACTGGAGACACTGGCGAATGCCCTCATTAACCGGCAGCCGCGAGGGCAGAATATGAACGACAAGCTGACGGCCTTTCTAAGGACCAAGCCACCTACCTTCGCCGGATCCTGCAACCCGTTGGATGCTGACGACTGGTTGCGAGTAATTCAGAGGAAGCTCGAACCATTCGAATGCCAGGACCGGGATAAAGTCCTTCTGGCAGCCCACCAGCTCACCGGAACAGCATTATCCTGGTGGGAAAACTATTGTGCCGCAGCCGAAGATGCCTCTACCATCACCTGGGGAGAATTTGTAAGGGAGTTCCGCCGCTACCACATCCCTTCGGCCACTATGAAGCGCAAGGCGGATGAATTCCGCGCACTACAACAAGGAAGCATGTCAGTGGAAGAATACACCCACCGGTTCATAGAATTGGCCCGGTACGCGCCGGAAGAAGTGAATGACGATGATAAGAAGCAGGACATGTTCAAGAAGGGATTAAGCCCAGAGCTCCGGACCTTGCTTACTCCCCAGATCTATCCGGACTTCAACACCCTGATGAACAAGGCTATCCTCACAGAAAGGGCCAAAGCTGAAGAGAGAAAGGATAATAAACGCAAATTCCTGGAAAGCAAGGCCCGCCAACAGGACCGCTTCCAAAAGCCGAGGAACTCCAACTATACTGCACCAAGATCTCAGGCCCCAATGCAGTATAGGACTCAGTCCCAAGTGACAGGAACACGAGCCTCTGAAGCTCAGCCCAAGAGTCAGAATACCATGAGGGCCCCGCAGGGCAACACAAGCCTGGCCGCCTCCGACAACAACAATGTTAGGGCCTGTTTCAACTGCCGTGAAATAGGGCATTACATTGCCAATTGCCCTTATGCCAAGAATAAGCCGGCCACATCAGACTTCTCCAACACGGTGAATGGGCCCAGACCAGCCCTAACCGGTGCCAACCGAGTGCCCGTCCGCAACAACGATGGCAGCCAGCAGGTGAAGCAGCAATCATTTGGACGAGCCCGCGTCAACCACATCGACGCGCAGGAGGCTCAAGAAGCCCAAGGCGTAGTGCTCGGTGAGTACCTAGTCAACTCGGCTCTGGCGACAGTATTATTTGATTCTGGAGCATCACACTCGTTTATATCCTCGAGCTATGTGGGGAAACACAAAATACCTACAGTACTACTAAAAATACCCTTATTAACCCGGACGTCTGCAGGCGACATCAATTGTCAATTGGGTTGTCCACGGGTAAGGATCAATTTAAGTGGGGTAGAATTTCTAGCAGACTTGGTAGTACTTAAGTCCGGGGGAATAGACGTAATCCTTGGAATGGACTGGTTAAGCCGACACAATGGTCTCATAGGCTGTACTGATAAGGTGGTACACCTAACCAACCCTGAAGGAGTACAAGTGATCTGCCATACCCGGGATAGTAAGTTTGACCCGATGGTGTTTAGCATGGAAGCCCAGCCCTTAGAAGGAGTCCCGGTAGTAAACGAATACCCAGATGTTTTTCCCGAAGAACTTCCCGGTATGCCACCAGACAGGGATATAGAATTCATCATCGACCTTATTCCTGGAACCTCCCCCATAGCCAAGAGACCCTATAGGATGGCAGCCTCGGAATTGACGGAATTAAAGAAGCAACTAGAAGAACTACAACGGATTGGCTTCATCAGACCAAGCTCGTTACCATGGGGAGCCCCAGTCCTATTTGTCAAGAAGAAAGATGGGAGTATGAGGTTGTGTGTAGATTACCGGGCACTGAACGAGGTTACCATTAAGAACAAGTACCCCCTCCCCAGGATTGATGACCTTTTCGATCAGCTAAAAGGAGCCAAGTACTTTTCTAAGATCGGTCTAAGGTCAGGATATTTTCAACTCAAGATTAGGGAAAGTGACATCCCTAAGACAGCTTTTGTCACTCGCTACGGGCAATTTGAGTTCACCGTAATGTCCTTCGGACTAACCAATGCCCCTGCCTATTTTATGAACCTCATGAACAAGGTATTTATGGACGAGCTGGATAAGTTTGTTGTAGTCTTTATCGACGACATACTTATCTACTCCAAGAGTATTCAGGAGCATGAGCAACATCTGCGGGTAGTATTGGAAAAGCTAAGGACACATAGGCTATATGCCAAGTTCAGCAAGTGCGAATTCTGGCTGGAGAGAGTAGCTTTCCTTGGTCACATCCTGACCGCGGAAGGTGTAGCAGTGGACCCAGAGAAGGTCGAAGCAGTTTCCAACTGGCAGCGACCGACTAATGTTAGTGAAATCAGAAGTTTTCTTGGATTAGCCGGATACTATCGGAGATTTATCGAGGGATTTTCCAAGATAGCCCGACCCATGACGGAACTTCTTAAGAAGGAGAAGAAGTTCGCCTGGACGGAAAGTTGTGAAAGAAGTTTTCAAGAGTTGAAACAAAGGCTGACAACCGCCCCAGTGCTGACCCTACCGGACATTCATCGGGATTTTGTCATTTATTGTGATGCATCCCGACAAGGATTAGGGTGTGTACTGATGCAAGACGGAAAGGTTGTTGCATATGCCTCCCGCCAACTCAGGACTCATGAGCAGAATTATCCGACCCACGATTTGGAACTAGCAGCCGTGGTGCATGCCCTTAAGATTTGGAGACATTACCTGATCGGAAATAAGTGTGAGGTTTACACCGACCACAAGAGTCTGAAGTATATCTTTACCCAGCCGGATTTAAATTTAAGGCAGAGAAGATGGTTGGAGTTGGTCAAGGACTATAATTTGGAAATTCAATATCACCCCGGAAAGGCGAACGTGGTAGCCGATGCCTTAAGCCGAAAAACCTATGGACCCAAGGATGACCGCCTACGCGAGGAAATGGCACGATTAAACGTGCACATTGTTCCACGAGGTTCCAGCCATGTGCTGAACGTCCAACCAACATTAGAGGATAAAATTAGAGAGGCTCAAAACTCGGATCAAGAGCTAGTAAAGATCTGCAAGCAAACTGGAGAAAACAAAGCACCAGGTTTCAGAGTAGACGATAAGGGGATATTATGGTACGAGGATAGGATTTGTGTGCCCCGGAATGGAGACTTCCGGCAGCTAATCATGGACGAAGCCCATAACTCAGCCTACTCCATCCACCCAGGATCCACCAAAATGTATATGGACATAAGGCAAAAATACTGGTGGAATGGAATGAAAGCGGATATTGCACGAATTGTGGCACATTGTGATACCTGCCAAAGGATCAAGGCCGAACATCAGAAGCCGGCAGGATTATTGCAACCCTTGCCTATCCCGGTTTGGAAATGGGATGAGATAGGAATGGACTTTGTAGTGGGTCTACCCCGATCACAGAAGGGACACGATTCCATATGGGTAATAGTGGATCGACTCACTAAGTCGGCTCACTTTATACCCGTACGAACCACTTACGGTGGGGAAAAGCTGGCAAAGCTTTATCTGGAAAACATAGTAAAGCTACATGGAGTGCCTAGCAGAATTGTCTCAGACAGAGGAACCCAATTCACCTCTAAGTTCTGGAAAAGCTTGCATCAAGCCATGGGCACCAAGTTGGATTTCAGCTCTGCATATCACCCACAGACGGATGGTCAAATCGAAAGGGTAAATCAGATTATGGAAGATATGCTGAGAGCATGTGTCCTGACCTACGGAAAGGACTGGGAGCAGAGTCTGCCCTATGCGGAATTCTCGTACAACAATAGTTATCAAGCCAGCTTGGGCATGTCGCCATTCGAAGCTCTCTATGGAAGAAGGTGCAAAACTCCCTTGATGTGGTCGGAAGTTGGAGAACGTGCCCTAGTAGGACCCGCACTTATAAAAGAAGCAGAAGAAAAGGTAGCGGATATCCGCGAGAAATTGAAAGCAGCTCAGTCCCGACAAAAGAGCTATGCGGACAGGAAGAGACGGGAAATAAGTTTCAACCCAGGCGATTTTGTTTATCTCAAGGTCTCACCCATTCGAGGAACACGAAGGTTTCAAGTACAAGGAAAATTGGCCCCTCGATACATTGGACCGTATCGAGTTCTGAAGAGAGTCGGAGCCGTGGCATACCGACTAGAGTTACCAGAAGAAATGTCAGATATACACCCGGTGTTCCATGTCTCGCAATTGAGAAGGTGTTTGAGAGTACCCGAGGGAGAATATGTGCCTGTAGAAACAATAGACCTACAGCCGGATTTGCGATACCAAGAAGTGCCGGTCAAGATTCTAGACACTGTCACTAGGAGGACACGAAACTCCGAAGTTCGGATATGCAGGGTTCAATGGAGCAGACACGGAATAGAGGAAGCAACCTGGGAACGCGAGGAGGCCTTAAAGAAGGAATTTCCCCATTTGTTTAGAAGTCAGCCGAATCTCGAGGACGAGATTCATTTAAGTGGGGTAGGTTTGTAACGCCCCGAAAAAAAAAATTTCAAGCCTAAACAACGCGATAGGGTATTCCGACTAAAAATTAATTTACCGTAAAACCCTGATCCTCTCTGCCACATGAGCGCGTTGCGCCACACAATGTCCGGCCTCCCCCACGCGCACCGCCGCGACCCTCGCCACCGCGTCACGACGACCGCGCGACCGCTTCCCGCAATTAGCGCCGGCGCAAGCCCTTTCTCGCGCGGCGCGCGAATCCTGCGCGCGCGTGGCCGACCGGCCGCGGTCGCCGCCGCGACCGGCGCCGACGCGCCCCACCCTTTTCTCCCTCTTCTCTTTTCTCTTTTCTCTCTCCCTTCTATTTCTTTTCTCCTTTCTTTTTTTTCCTTTCTTTCTTTCTTTTCTTCCCTCCTTTCTCCTTTCCCCTCTCCTTCCTCCTCCCCTCCCCTGTTTCCGAACGCTGCGCTGCCACGCCGGCCCCTCCTGCTTGGCCCCGAGCCGCGGCCCCTCCCCTCCCGCGCCGCGCGTGGCCACGTGCCGCGCCGCGCCAGCCGCCGCTCGCGCTCTGCCCGGCACGCACGCGCGCCCGCGGCGCCGCACCGCTTGCCACTGCCGCGCACGCCCGGACGCCGGCCAAGCCGCCCGCGCTACCCCGGCCGTGCTGCGCACGCACAACCACCCCGCGTGCTCCCCGTGCGCCCGCGCCCCCGCTCTGGCCCGCCCCTCGCCGCGCCGCCCGCGCACGCGCGCGCGCCGCCCGTCGCCAACCGTACTGCCCGCCGCTGCCTCCCCTGCCGCGCGCTCGCCCTGTGCCGCACAGCGCCGCCCACGTGCCCGCACTGTCGCGTCGCCCCGGCCTCGCTGCCCGCGCCACCGCTCGACGACACGGGCGTCACGACGCGGCCGCCATTAAGGCTTCCCGAGCCGCTCGCCGGCCCCTCCCACCGGCCACCATCGGCCACCGCCCCCCTTGGCCTATAAATAGGCCACCCGCACAGCCGCCCGTCCCACGACCTTCACCACCGCACGGCCCCTTCTTTCCCAAGCTGCAGCGCCGCCGCCGCCTATAGCCCCGCCGCCGCCCTCGGTCCGCCGCCGCCCGACCTCCACGCGCCACCCCGGCCCAAGGTGAGGCCGGGGATCGGTTTCCCTCCTCCCCCTCTTCCTTTTCCCCCACCCCCTAGCCGCCACCGAGCCCCGGGCCGGCCGGATTTGGCCGCCGCCGGTGCCCCCTCTCCCCTCCTCTGTTTTGTGCGGGGAAGAGGAGGAAGAAAGGGGCCTTTTTGCCCGAAGCCCCCCCCCCTTTTCCTGTAATACCCCAAAGGAACCCCCCCTCCTTTAAATGCCCCCCCTTTTGCTAAAAAGACCCTACTCTTTCTAGTATTTCGAACCAAACCCCTCGATTACGTAAACCTAAATACACTCGACACCTTTCAGCGTACCCTGAGTATTTCTAGGATTCGCAAATAGGTCCTTGTCCTTTTCGTATAGTTACGAATATGCCCCTAGACCCCCGTTTAAGCCCTGAAACCACCTTTAGCGCGTCATTTTATGTGCGAAACGACCCCCGATCGACCCGAAACTTTACCACGCCCTTTCTAGTATAGTTTTAGTCATGCCATTAAGAAACCACCCAAAAATATTACCCCTACCTCCGTGACTAAATTATTTCCGATTCAAGCTCAGCGATAAAAGCTTTTAGTTTTTGTGCTTGATTGTGTGTTTGTTTGTTTGCGTCGTAGGACACGGAGTGAACGAGGAAGGCCCCGACTGTGACCAAGCGAACGAGGACCAGTTCCGCGACCCCGAACCCGAAAGACAGTGCTTCGATCAGGACTTTCCGCAAGGATTTGACGATGGCAAGTTCAATTCCGCCCTTTGATGCATGTTTTTGTCCTAGTTTTTATAAACACAACCCAGTGGCCTGTTTTATAAAATTGCATGGTTTTGCTTGCTGAAAACATGGTAGGATAGCCACCCTTGTTTGTGATAACCATACCTTGACCACTTGATTTTATAAAGAAAATGCGTGTGTTTGGGAAGGGATAAAATGTGGTTTTGAAAAGTGAGTTAGACGGGATGGATGGCAATTCTGTGTGAATTGCCGTTGGTGTGCTCGTACCTGTGTGGTTGAGCGTGGAAGGGAGATATCCATCTTGTCACCCCTAAGGACCGAGTTGATGTGACATCTCACCTAGCTTCTTGTCGTGCGAACCACTTGACCGTTGTATGGGCAACGGCTTAGCATAAATCCCACTAGTTAGTCTGGTAGCCATCAGGAGAGCTGGGAGCAACGGGTGATTAAGGAGAAGGGATAAGCTCTGTGTGACTTATGCCCCGGTTAAACCTCGGAGATAGGTCGAATGACCCCTTGGTGGATCCCGTGATGGCTAGTCAGGTCTAGCTAAGGTGGGTAATGGCTTTGTTGGGATCTGCACCGACACTAAGGTGATCGTGTTGTGGTACCCCACCTGTGGGTAAAGTTGTACACCTCTGCAGAGTTAAAATCTATTCGAATAGCCGTGCCCACGGTACTGGGCAAGTTACGGTGTGGTCACATAACTAGTGTTTCTCTTGGGAATGATTGGGCTGGTGTGAGTTGTTTGGAAAGTGTCCGGCAGTTGTGCCGTGTGCTACGGCGGACGGGGAGTCCGGTAGCAGTCTAAAACCTGGATCCTGTGTGGATCAACACTGTGTGCTCCTTGGTATAAGAAAACCTGTCTTGAAAAGTGCTTTTAAAAACGAACCCCTGCATATAACTGTGTTTTCCGCAAATGAACCGTAACCTTATCCTTGGATTATCCTGTGCATTAAATTCTATTATACCCCCTTCCGTGGGTGTGATTGGACTTGCTGAGTACGTTTGTACTCACCCCATTCTTACCTTCACAGTGGAAGACCCAGACTACGTCCCCGAAGACAACGAGTAGGGTTTCGTCCTGCACCCAGTCTTGCCTGTGGTTGAGGCCACCGTTGGATTCCGCATGGCGCAAGACTCTGATGATCCTTTGTTCGTAGCTAGTGTAGTTGTGTGGGTTCTGGTTGTAATCCTCGCGATAGTGGCGCTTCACTGCCCATTACCGCATAGAGTTGTACGGTGATGTACCATCTGATGTAATAAAAGTGTTATCAGCCTCCTAGGACTGATAAAGTAACACTTTTAAGTCTTCCCTGATGGGGGGGACGCTTCAGTTTGCCCTAGGCTTAGCAGGCCAGCTAGGGTGCCCACACCATGGAGAAGAGAGAGGAACAAAATATGAAGTTGGAAAAGTTGGGCAAAGAAAACGGTGAAAAGATAACTATGTTTGATAGATTCGATTGGATCTTCTCAATCAGCCATGGCCCTTTATATTTATAGGGTGGGAAGGCTTTGCCCATGAAGAGTCCAAGTACATCACCAAATACACTTATAACTGACTTGGATTTGACTTTCCTAATAAAAACAAGAACTTCCAGAATCAAAACCGAAACTTTCCGTTTTCTCTGGCGTAGATCTTCAAAAAAATGACCCTAACTTCTTCATCTAGAGTCCAAAATAGACGATATATATATATATATATATATGAATTTAGATCATCTCGATGAGAGCTACACAATGGTGAAGTTAAATTTAGGATTAGAGACTTCATAAAAATAAGAACCTTTGGTTTTAGAAAATAAATGCTTTAGTTTGGCTAGCCGTGCCAAATTTTGTCGTCAATATCTTGGCCGATTCTAATTTTCACTAATATTCCAAATATTCAGGACCACTCACTAATCCTACTTCAATGCACATGTCACACCTCCAAAAATTTTAAATTTGGGGATATGAGTTTAACCCTAATTAATACAATGATTTTCTCATAATTTAAATTTTTCTCCGATAATTATGTACTTGTCATCATATTCAGTGCAAGTTTATAAGGTTAAATCAATATGCTTTCGGGTATATTGATGTGAGTATTGAAATCATGTTGAATTGCATCTAGTGTTTCATGAGTGATAACTTTTGAAACATGTTTACTCGATGATTAAGTCTTTTCTATTAAGTTAAAGTGATGAGCTGTTTTGGATAAAATAAAACCAATTCGTGACTTTGACAATTCAAAAACATGGAAGTGTGCCGGTGGCCCATTTTGTTTGTCTTACTACTGGAAGTATAATTTGCTCCGGCACAATCTTGACTTTATGCATATTGAGAAGAATGTTTTTGAAAATACATATGGAACACTTTAAGAAATGGAGGACAAATTAAAGGATAATCTACAAGCACGAAAGGACTTAGCAAGAAATGAATATCCGGCAAGATCTACACCCAAAAAAAAAGCTAATGATAAGTATTACTTGCCTCCTGCTTTGTATATAACATGTCTAAAGAGAAGAAGCAACAATTTTGCAAGGTCCTTCATGATAGAAAAGTTCCAGATGGTTATTCCAGTAACATATCTAGATGTATAAATGTTGCTCGAGCAAAAATTATGGGTCTAAAAAAGTCATGACTGTCACATACTAATGCAACAACTTCTTCCAGTTGCTTTGCGAGGTCTTCTCCCTGATGATGTTACATTTATTTTATATGATTTATGCGGGTATTTTAGAGAAATGAATGCAAAAGTGTTCTACAAAGGTGAGCTTGAAAAGTTAGAGGAGCGAATTATTATGACATTATGTAGAATGGAGATTATATTCCCACCTGGATTTTTTACTATGATGGTTCATCTAGTTCTTCACTTAGCAACAGAGGTAAAAATAGGTGGTCCTATCTGCTATTGATCAATGTATTTTGTGGAGAGGTATGCTTGCCCTTAGAGTTATAGAAGTTAGCTTTTTACCATTTTTGTGCATGATTGTTTAACATTTCTCTATGTATGATGCCGGCCTATGCAGGTACCTTGGTGAGTTGAAGTCAAATGTGAGGAATAAAGCTCATCGTGAGGGATGCATTGCCGAATCAATTTTAGCAAAAGAGGCTATGACACTTTGTTCAGGATTTATTGATGGTTTTCAAAGCTTACTTAATAATCTCTCAAGAAATGACGATAATGATGAAACACTTGGATCTTGTAATGTGCAAGCATCAACTCTTTTTTCTTATGGTGGTACGGCACTTGGAAAGCCACACAGTTATGTTACAAGAGGATTGGCAAAAGTACACCACATAGATACGTGCTATTCAATTGTTCTGATGACCCGTACCTTAGGTAATATCTCAAACTCATAAACATAAACTAGCATTTTTCATTACACAAACTTCCTTAAAAAATATATTACAGAGCTCATGCTGAAGAGATCACAGCTAAGCATAATGGATGTCGAGTGAGCCATAGGGATATCGAGAAAATGCAAAATGAGAAGTTTCATCAATGGTTTAGAGATCAATGGTTTAAAGGTCATGTAAGTGCCATATCTCAGTCTTTATGTTGTATATATTAGTGAAAGTACAAAACTAACCTTGTATAGCTGTACAGATTATGCAGATCGAGAGGGAAAGTGGCATTCACATTTTGAAAGATAGGATAAGATGGCTAGCCCGTGGCCTGGTTGAAGCAGAAAAAAGGTATCATGCTTTCAATAGTCGAGGTTTGCGATTTAGGCCCAAATGGTTGGATGGGGTGATACAAAGTAGTGGAGTGGTGCTGACTGCGAAAACATCCAGTTATGCTTGTGCAAGTGATGCCAGACCAGTTTTAGGCAATGTGACTTACTATGGGAGGATAATTAATATTATTGAGCTGCACTATTCTGGAAATTTTTCAATGGTATTTTTCAAATGTGAATGGGTTGATGTTGTATTTGGGAGAGGAATTAAAAAGGACAAATATGGCTACACACTTGTCAACTTCTTGTCAACTTCTCACACCTGATACATACCGGTGACAAGATTCCACATGAACTTTTCATTTTCCCAAACTAAGCTAACCAGGTATTTTATATTGATGATAAATTAAACTCTGGGTGGTTTGTGGTCATGAAGATGAAACTATGAGATATAATATGACATGAGTTCTGATGAATGGGAAGATAATATAGAAACTGGGCCATTCCATGTCACACACCTTGGAGAGATGTTCAATAATGGAAAGATCAGGCATCAATAGGTTAGAACAGACATTGAGGGAACAACTGTTGATGCTGGCACCAGTGGATTAGATGACCAATGAAGATTGTTTCTTCAATGGTATGTGTTTGTATCATTTTTCCGCTATATTTACTTGTAGAATTTCTTTTCTTTAATTGTACCATAAAAATTAAATGAGAATTGTATAGTTGCATTATTGGAATATGTTTGTATCTCTACAATTCAGTTTGGTATGGAACCTAGATGGCTGTACCAATACAAAAGTAAATATTTGTATAAAAGAAATAAATCTTCCTGTGAGGATTTTCTATACCTTTTTTTTGCTAGTTATCTCTATCCACAATGCAAATTTTTTAATCAAATGATCATCATTTAGATATTTTACAAATTTTCTTCATATGATCTTCTACAATTCATCTAGATCAATCACCTTGTTTTGTTCATGTGTGACATTTGGATTTACTAATATTTCTTTCTTTTTATTACCGAACATCAAACTTCGAGATGACTATCTTACCAATATATCATAGTTTGTATTCATCACGGTGCAAAAAGCTACTTATGTAATAAAAGTTATTGTAACGTACTTTATCGTGGCATATGGTTTTCACCAAAGACTATTGTTTGTACATAAATTCATTGCCTTTCCATCATTTATCTAGCTGATTGGATATGATCTATTGTTGTATCTTGCCACCAACTAAATACTAGTTTTGATTCCTTACTACTAATTGCATTTTCTGATTTATTCGGCATTCCCTATTATCTACTCGTGATGTTTTATAGTGTAACAACATTTGTGCCACTTAATAAAAAAAACTAACAGGGCAACTTTGGTTATAGGACAACTTTTACATTATCAACATTAACAAATTCAAATAATTATTTCAAATATAAAAATATATAGAAATGGATGTACTAATAATAAATTTGTATATCTAAAACATATCTTAGGTTCATTCCTACTTCTAGCAAGTTTATTCTGCCAATTTAAATTCTAGTCCTATTTAACAACTAATAATTTTCTGGGGGAAATATAGTCCAAAAATGAAGAATTGTTCACAAAATGCTCAACATAGAGGACAAGATATGAAACTATATTGTACTTTATGAATGAAAGCATATACACTCAATGACAACATAATATATGTGCTCCTTTGTAACACTTAATTTGTAACATTATTTTGTATGTGTTACAAGATGCTTCCATCTTTGCAATATTTTAGGTGTAACATAATTTTGAGTTACTATAATGATTGTTTGCAACACAATTTTACAAAATAAGTGTTATGTGTTACCACGCTCGGTTCTAACACATAGTTTTGTGTTCCAGTGAAATTCTTTGTAACACATTGTTGAATGTGTTACAATAGCGCGTTACTAAAACTCTATGTGTAGTAGTGTATATAAGTAGATTTGTTTCAAAGAGTTATTTTAATACAATATGGATTTTATAACGAGTAATAATATATTTGTAAGGGAATTAACAGTGTATGCATACCTTGAATACGTTTCGATTATCTTAATATGCACTATAGTAGAATGAAAATAAAAATGGTGGGAGTGGTACCACTACAAGAAAATAGCTTAATTTCGTCAGTCAGGAACCGTCGAAAATAGTCATAAAGCTGAAAATCCTCTGCAAAAACAAGCATCTTTAATTTTCAGTGTGCTTGAAAGTTAGGATTGCCAACCAGATCACGATCGAACCAGCGGATGCACTTGCAATGATTGCCGAATTCCGTGACGTGCAAATGACAACAAATAGTGGGCAACAAGCGGGACAGTGCCCTCACATTTCAACATGAGGCTACCTAGCTCCACCCGACCTGTCCGTTTTCCTCCCCCTCGATCTGATAATTTTAGTTTGTCAAAGTTTGTATCAATTCGTGGTTGTTTTGGGCCAGAGGCAGAAGTAAGATTGTAGTCTCTCACACGGTCTGGCACTTGTGTCTTGCTCTTAGTGAGCATAGATGGGAGCGTACCTTTCACTTGCCCCGATCTGGAACCACCACCTCTCTCATATCGTTGACCAGCCCTCTCTCTATACTCATGCTCTTCTCTCGACTGTCGGAGAGCAGCTTCCAAATCATGATCGTCATTCTCAGTCTCTAAGTCCACATATTGAGTTCTAGCTGCTTCATTTTCTCTTAGCTTTCGACGATGTCTTGCTTTCATTCTTTGCTTGTTATTGTCGATCCGAAGCCTGAAGTAGTCCTTCACTTCTTTAGAAACACTGGGACAATACCTCACATTCTTCCCTCGGTGTGCCAAATGCTCCTTTAGCCGTGTTGCCCCTCCTCCACCCTTTTCAACATAAAAATACTTGCACTTGAAGCCAATGCCAATCTTCTCTCCATGTTCCCAAACTAAGTCCTGATTATCAGACATTCACCTACAAGAGGGAAATCGAACCATGTCTGTGTCAAAATTATGCTACGAATAAATGATACTCACGCTTAATTTGTACCATTTAGGCATACAAAATAAAATAAAGGCATGCGCCTTGTTTTCCTATTTAACATAGCATTTTATACAACAATAAACTTTTCCGCAGGACTAATATCTAACACTGCAGCCTACATTTTAGATCTGTGATATAACCAACCATCCAAGAAATATTCTATACCACTGTAGTATATTTAGCTAAATCAGTGAGTAGAAATAAATAAGAAGCTAAACTGAACTGAATATCGTCCGATACAAATCGATAATCAACAATTTACCTCGATTATCGACGCCACGATCACAGCTCCCTCGCTCCCAGCTGCAGCATCATCGATAATCGCCGCATATATATTGATTATCGGCCTTAATCGCATGAAAATCGGTGAACGGAGCTGAAATCGCCCACTCTCTTGCTTTGTGCTTGCGTGTGTGTGAGGAAAGTGACAGGTAGGTTGGGGAAAGTGAGCTGGAACCTGAGGAAAGGGACAGGAGGTTGCTGGGAGAGTGATTGTGGTCCTCGTGAGCCCACGGTGTGGTGGAAGAGTTAACACGGGTTAGTGGATGGTAACACGTAGTTAGATAAAAATATTTTTTCCGTAAGCAAACAATTGCTGTTTTCAACATGTGACAACATTCTGGAATCAAGAGAAGGTCTAGTTTTTTATAAAAATAAGTTCTCTATTTTTATAATTTTTTAAATTTTTAAATTTTTCATTGAAATCCAGCGAAATTCCAATCGGTTTACGTTTTCAGCTAGAGCATCGGTAACCATAAATTTCACCGATAATCTCGATTATCGAGTGTTCTGTATTCCATGGCTAGCACCCGCAGCTCGCAACTTCTATGCAGATCGATGTTTGGACGTGCCCAATTCCAATGGGTTCAGCAACCTCTGTGCTTATTGATGGAGAAGCGGAAGCCTATTTCTTTGATACGTGATGGGGATGGGACTACTCGTACCCTCCCGGATGCGGGGGCAGGTCACACAGGTGGCAACCACTGCCCGTGCCGGCGTGCCGCACCCAAATCATAGGTCCAGCGCACCGAAACAAGGTGGCATCAATCCCTCTCCGCCACGACCAAACGTTAACCGCAGTGGCCGGCCGGCGCATCAGCCATCCATCATGGAGCGGGGCCGGCCGGCCGGCCGCTGTAGTGCGCTCCGTCGTCGGCTGCGCGTCGCCTTTTGACCGCCAACTACTCCGCAGTACGCTGCGCTGGTACGCATCCGTCCATCAGCTGACAACAAATCCCACTCTGGAGAGCAGCAGCGAGAACAACTCAAGAAAGGCGAGCGCTTTCTGTAGAGGCCGCCGCCGCCGCCACGGCCATGTCCTCCGCCTCGGGCAACGGCGGGAAGGAGGGCCCCGCGGCCTTCTCCGTGGACCTCGCGGCCGCCGCGCGCCGGCTGCTGGCGTTCCTGCGCGCGGCGCCGCCCGGGGTGGGGCCGCGGTCCGTGCAGAGGTACGAGGAGCTCTGGCTGCCGCTCGCGGCGGCGGAGGGCGGGGGCCCAGGAGGGGAGGCGGCGATGCTGCTGCCGCCGCCTGACGTGCAGCTCGTCTGGCTTTGCCACTGCTTCCACCATGTGAGCCTGCTTAATTCCTTGCCACCTGTTTTGATTCTTTCTAGTTTCTTCTCCATTTATTATTGCTCGGGAGATCTTCCCATCTTGGGGAATCACTCGACAACGTGGTCTAATCAGTAAGTAAAGCTATGCTACTTAAACCCCCATTCATCGGAATGTCTCTGTAACTGATAGTGGAATTGGCTATTGAGAAATTGTATTTCAATCCAAGACAGGATAATGACTTAAAGACAGGAACAAGCAACGTGATGGGCAAATTGACAATGGCCTTCTCATTTACTTTACTTTTTTCGGAATTAAATTATGTTGAAATTTAAAACGAACCCCTTTGTTGGACTTCAACTTTCTACTAGGAACCCGCAACTGTGAAATTTAGCTATACATGCTTTGCCACTTCAACCCTTCTCACCAAGTGCTCCATCTAAAATTTTCCCCTGCCCCACAGGAGAGCTACTCCGCATACTGCTTATCGAGGTTTGGACACCTCATTGACCGCCCATCCATCCTTGACGCGGAGAATGAAGAGTATGCCGAGGACCGTTGCCGGGATGTCTGGGCCGCGCATTACCCGTCTGAGCTGTTTGACCTCTGTAGTAACGAGATTGACGGGAACAGTGTTGATGACATTGCCTGTGACAGTGCCAACAGTGAAATTATGGAAATGGTGAGATGGTACGCTGGCCTAGCAGCACGCTTTGCCTCACCCTTTGTGCGGGAAGGTGTCTACCATGTTGCTGCATGGCGGCGATATGTGCGTTTCCTGGACCTCATCAAGAAGGTTGTGTGCACAACCCAAGAACACATAAGGCTTGTGCCAAGCCTGGACATACTACTGATGTGGCTTGCTCACCAGGTATGCATAGAGCCATAGACATTACATTCTTCTATGCAACTAATGTGTTCTCATAAGTATTTTGGTTCACACGATTGGGATCTATCCATGGCAGAGTTTTCCTGTGAGTTATGCCAAAGACATGGTAGCAATGGCAATCATAGAAAATCTGGCAAAAGTGGGGCTGTCTTACGGGGAGATGGTGAGTGATGAGGAGGTAGAAAGAACAAAGGCATTGTGGGAGGATGCATATGATGAGCCATATGATATGGCTGGATCAGAGATTGATGCGGGAGCAGTTAGCACAGCACGGGAGGCATTTTACTGGGCGCCAGCAGCATCAGAAGAGGACGCCAACCGGTTGTACAAAAGTTTGCAACCTAGGTTTCTTATGGAGGTATATCGGAGACCATTCAAGATATCAATTACCATTAAATGTAGTTATTATGAAGCATTTTGATTAAATCACACTGCTATACAAGAAATGCCTAATGGAAGTCTCATATTGTGATCATGGTCTCCAAAACAGTATATGTAACTAGTTAACCTTATGCCAACTTGTGACATTCCATATTAGCTTGTCTGATATATTCATGATTGGCTAGCAAATAGGCAGAGTGTTCGACTTGTTCATTTTTCCATTCTGTCTCTGCGTCTTCAGCATCCTTCCATTTGTTTCTGGACCACATTGTGGCATAATGCCTACAACAATAAGTGATAGCGACAGCACTATGTCAAAAAATATCAGCAGTAAATTCTACAGCCCCATGTGGACTTTAGTCACTCCAAGCCAAAAATGCAAGATTCCCTTTGTTGATGGCCTCAAATAATCAGGTAGTGGTAGGTCTGCTTGATTGTTTATTTTTGCAGGCATCATATCATGCCTGAAAAAAAATGCATCCCTACAATGTTGGGCCCTAAAAAAATATTTATTATCTTTAATAAATATATGCAGAAATATTTGAAAGCGTATTGACCTCATTTCACACAAGGTCGATCATAGATCCCGCAGGCCAATGGTCAGGCCTGAGCTTGGAATTTTCTTTTTTTAAAAAAAAAACTAGAACAACCTAGGAGGAACTAGGTGGCTTTATCTTGAAAAGAAAACAGGCACCCAAATTCTCCTTGATGAGGACTTAAACCTTGTGTCTGGGTGTACATCCACACCCTCAACCAACTGAGCTAGGCTCAGCTTCCTCTGAGCTTGATTCAGCTTTCTTTGAGCTTGGAAATATCAGGCCAGAATTGGCTTCTCATAAGCGTGCTTGTGCATAGATAGATATTTCTACATTAATAAGATTCAGGTATATTCAAATTATCTCTCAGTAGGGGGCTGCTACTATAACTTGCAAGCTGTTGTTTTATTCTTATCTAAAGAGATAAGCTACTCTCTCTCTAGCAATTGATGTGCTTATCTCCATTTAGTTAGTGCAAATTCTTTTCAACTTGGCACTTTTCTTTTAGGAACCAAAAGTCTCCTTTCTTTATTTTTCATTGCAAAATGTACAACATCAGCAACAATGCCATACTTAGAAAGCTTGAACTTCTATCAGCAGGGGTTTAGTGCCAAATTTGGTCATCTCTCTCCAGTAATATGTGCGGCTGATTACTGAAAGAAGTGGAATTTCATAGCGATTGACAGAAAACATGCATATATATTTGTGTGGTTTACATAATGGCAACAATTAATTGATTTTTGATAGCAGGTATATGTGTTCTTGAAAGGAGATATTGATAAGGAGCACATCAACAAGGAGTTCCTACGGCTGCGAACACAGAGATCTCACAGATCATTAAAACTGAACAAATCAATGGTCAACTTAGCCTGCAAAAACTGGCAGAAAACATGGCACTTGTACTGTGAATTTGCAACCCGGGGTGTTGTCATTGAGGTCAGGCGCACCACAAGTGGGTGCTTCAGAAATAGCAAGTTTCTCAAAAGCATCTCATTTTCGTGGAGTGATATGTTGCATGAGAAAGCACTCGCTCTCACTGAGGAACTAGAAGTCAGGATGAAAGCAATGGCATCAATTACCCCTCCAGTTCAAGCACCATACTTGTTGAAGTGTGTTCCTGATCGAGTCACTGATGATGGTGGGGCCATGATTTCTGATGTCATATTGCGCATGAGAAATTACCGTCCACAAGAAGGACGATGGCTGACCCGCACTGTGCTTGATCATGGTGGGAGAGAATGTTTTGTGGTCCGAATGAGGTACAGTTCTGTAGAAAGCATCAATTTTTAATACTAGAGTTTGGCTTTGATTGATAAGTTTATATGCACTGGTTACAAGCTGTTGCAGTGATATGTAATTTTATCTCAGTATACTTTTTAAATGAAACCTGTTGTAACTTGTGTAGAATAGGCAGAGGGATTTGGCGGAGAGGTGCTGAAACTCCTGTGGCGGTGAAATGGGAGGACAGGAGCATTGAGGTTCGAGAAGGGTCATGGTCATATGTTGCAAGTACAAGCTCTGTTGGTTATGCTCCTGGTAACTTCAGTATGCACAATAATTTGTTTTAATTTCCTGGAGATCACCATTATTGTGATAATGTGGATGTTTTTTTCCCTGTATGGTGCAGAGAAGGTAGTGGGCACAGCAATGGCAATGAAGGATCAACAGGAGAATAAGGTGGTTTGGAGATTGTCAACTGGAGATATACTCACAGTATGTTTGGGAGATGAGCTCAGCTTTCAGCTTAAAAATGAGAAATTAGAAGAAGAGGTATGATCCATACATTTTTGTTGGGCCAGAGTTCATATCGATTTTCTTGTAGTAAGTGAAGCTCCAGCATTGCTGTTCATCGCTAAAAAATCTGGCAGTACAAGAACCTATACTTGATTTGTGCAGTAAACAAGTTTTTCTATACAAGTTAATATACAAAAGAGTTCTTTTAAAAATGTGTAATATGACTGTTGCAGTCTTTTGGAAGAGAAATATATAAGAGCCACAAAATGGCATGAATTTACATCAATATGTATGTTTCTTTAACTTCTTTATTGAAGTGAGGTTATTTTAGAATTCCATATGCATACATTTCTAATAAAGATGTACTGTTTTTGATTGTAGAATAGCATTGTATCAATTTCTAAATTTTTGTTCCGTTCATCTGCCAATATAATTTGATTCAAACTTGTGTTTCAAATATGTAAAACATATAGTTGGTTCACTACTTCACTGTTTCACATACTACTTCGTTGTTGTGATGCTCCAAAAATCATTAAGCTATTGCATGATGCCCTTTAAACATACTCAATGCACTATTTACCAGGCAAGGTTGCTTGTGGGGAGGAAATTGAGCTACAAGGTAAATACAGATGGTGTGTCGAGCAACCACGCTGAGGAGCAGCAATACCTCACTCTTGTTCGTAAGTCACCAGATCATCATGGTGACAGAGCAACTGTGCTTATAAACTGGAAATTACTTGCTGTGGAGTTCTTACCTGAAGAGGATGCAGTTTTTGTTCTTCTCCTATGCATGGTGATTGCAAGGACCATGACAGAGATCAGGAGAGAAGATGTGGCTGGGCTTTTAGTGCGACGAAGAATAGGTGAAGCGAGGGTGGGGCAGAGAGACTGGGGTTCCGTGATGCTTCCTGACTTGCTTTCCCCAGATCCTAATTTGCAGCCTTGGTATCGGAATGCAGCGCAGGTTTTGAGCTCTGCAGAGACAGGGACAATGCTCGCTAAGTACTCACCTGCTGACGGAAAAGACTTGTTGTACAGGCAAGCTCTTATAACCTGAAGTTCTCATAGAGACGATTGCCCTGAGGATTTGCTTGATAGACAAGGATTGGACCAAATCTTCCTCAGAATTGCAGGGGGGACTATTTCATTTCCTCGTTCAATCCTAATGCATTTCATCTTTGTACAGAACAAATCTTGCATTTGACTTGTTGATTCACTAACTATGACAATCTTTGACACGAATTTGGTGATTATTGTCATATATTGTTTGTAATTAGAAATGTCACATTTCATTTTTAAACAGTTTGATTTCTCTCGTTTGTCTCTGAACCAAAAAAAGGTTTATGTTCATTTGAACAAACTGATTCTAGAAGACAGATGATTCACGATTTGATATCCAAAGGAGTTTATGAATGTTCATTGCAAGCATTTATCTTCAGAATGAAAAATTGCACAACTTTACAACAATCGAAACATTCCTTCCATGGACGGCTCTTGTTAATCAAAGCACAGGAACCATATAGAAAAGTCAGATGTTCCAGTCTTCCAGAAAAAGTGCTACTTACGCATGCCAAAATTTAGGCCAGAACAGTTTCTTCTCAACAAAAAAACACTACTTGCACATGCATAAATTTAGGCGCAGAACAGTTTCTTCTGAAAATGGCCATTCATAGCAAACCTTGCTGTATGTGGTAAGCCTCATGTAGAGCCTCAGATCATGCATCAAAATCCTTCTATGTGTGATTGTGATTTCTGCGTTGGGCTGTCGCTGCCACCTCGACCAGCCTTGATCGCCTCTAATGCTTTATGTATCTCCAAACTCATCGCGCTGTCCACACTCCCAGAGGATATCTTCTTGTGTGCCTTCTGCAGGTGGAGCTTCAGTGAGCTGCTGCTGAGACCAGCATTCTTGCCACAGATGGGACACACCTTCATTGCAGGCCTCTTGTGCTGCCATTCCATGGATATTTTCCCATGCAGCTTCTTGTCAAGATCCAACAAGACTTTGGCAAACCCATCATTGGGGTGGGCACGTCGGTGCACCTTCTTCAGCATGGTCCATGCTTTCAGAAGAGTACAATTTCTTAAAGGAAAGGAAAATTTTGAGATGATGAGTAACTGAACATAGTCCAGCACAGATGAGAAAGGAAAGATGTTAATTTCCAGCAGTAACTAATATGAATATATGATCTAGTCCACTTCAGTTTTCCCCTAGCACATGTTATATCTAGATTAACAGATCTTAAGGTTACATGGTTACATATGATACGATGACTCTGGTTGTACATTGTTTCTGTAATTGTGAGCTAGATTCAACAGAAAAGCATGATATAGTAATTATTGTGCAGTCTTACTTCCTCAGCATCAGGTAAGCAAGAACAACAGTCGCACTGCGACTTTTTCCCTCAAAGCAATGCACAAGTACTTTGCCACGCAGGTGATCCACATAATCGATGAAATCAGAAGCATCATGAAAGACATTACCAATGTCTGCATCATCATCATCTTTTATCTATTTAAAGAAATGATTAAGCAGTGAAAGATATATATACTGAGTCTTCTTCCTTTAGCATATAATTTTTTCATCCATGGAGATATTAGGTATAGTTAGATGTACATACGGAGAAATTCCTGTAGTCAAAAAGGCCTGGCTGCTGAGATTCTGACTGTCCAATTTCATTTGCACACAAGCACAATATATGGGTGATGCCAAGGTGCTTAAGTGTGTGTGTTGACCGAGCAGTTAAAGCACCACCAATATATAGGTAATCTATGACCTGTGATGGACGCTCAGTGCTTGCAGCATCAGAAATCAAAGATATTCTCTCAAGAATGTGCTCAAGTCGAACCTGCCAACAGAATTGCTTGATAGGCTCAGTTAATGTAATATACAACTAGTTAGTGCATAGCGTACATTTGGATTACCTTCAACTCGTAAGCATCAACAGCAGTGCTATTATCAGTTCCTTCAAAAAAACCTGTGTTGAAACTGTTGTCTTGACACAACTTTACTACTTCAGTCCTCATCATGTCATTCCATTGTTCTATCTCTCTACTTAATTCGCTGTCTATCTGTAAAACAGTATTGCACAATTAAGAGAATTATGTGATAAACTTGAGTGACTTATACAACACCATATAGCAGTCATACTAATTAAGTGATTGTTTGTTAGGTACAATCATTATGTAATGGAAACAGTATTGTTTAGTATGTAAGCAGCATGATGAACTCATGAAGCCATTTATTTAGCTATTTGGTCTCCTGCAAGCCTGCAACTAATTTCCCTTTTTCTCTATGTTCGGAAAAGTTTAATAAACAATCTAAGAGTGAAAAACAGCTAGATGTCATCTAGGTACTCATGTCAAACATTTTATAGTATATACTATAAACAAATTATCCATCCACACTTCAAAGGTCTTAACCTTGGCATACTTGTTAAAATCCCGCAGCTTCATTGTCAATCGAAGACCACGAGATGCATCACCATTTCCTTTGAAATGTTTGGTCATGAAGCTCTCTCGACAGCAAGGAGATGATAGGTCCAGACTGTCACGGGATAAGGTACGGGAAGGCTTACGCAGATTCCTTGGAACATCAGTATCATTTGAATCTGCTTGGGCCTCCACTGAACACAAAGGTGAATCAGAAGTACCAGCATCCTCCTTGTCATATTCATTGGAGCATTTATACATAATATTGAAGAAAATTTTCAATAGACCATCCAGCTTCTGATAGAGTGTGATGAGGAAAATGTGGAATCGCTGAAGGTCCCTAAGAGCACTCCGAAAACCTCCTCGGAATGAATGCACTATTGCTACTGTATCACTCTCCGAGAGAGGACAATTATAACTATAATCAGATGACACGTCAAATCCTTCAGATCCTGGGACACCAAGTTTTCCAAAGGACACCTCAAATAAAAGTTTGGAAGAATAGTCGAAGTTGTTGAGTGTTAATTCCACTAGTTTGGGGTAGCTCTCCTGATCTTTTGCCCGTTTCCCAGCAGGTGGCCTACGTGGTACACCTGAATCAATGGCTACAATGTTAAAGCTGGAAAACTCAGGCTCACTGCGAACATAAGAGTCCTCCAATATGAGGTCTGAGACATCTGAGCCGATACTGCCACTAATTGAAACAGTTCTTCTCTGCTTCTGTTTCTGAGGGCTTCTGATGATCTCTGGCTTGTATCGAATGATAGCAGAATCATAAACATCATCTAGTGAGTCAAGGTTTGCATAAGCTTCCTTGTTGGCAATAAGTAGATTTGCATAATTTCCACGCCAACCAAGGGCACGACATCGCAGTCTATCTTCATTCCTCAATACTAGGTCCAGTATTAATACCCTACCTAATGCTTCAGCAGTTTTCTCAGCAGCTTCTCGTGAGTCATATGGCACTGTATTTTCGAGCAGAGGGGAGCCATGTACATAACTGCAAAACAGCAAGGCAAACTTTTTCTTGTTAATCATGCACTATTTTGATGAGTACATTACTGGTAACTTTATGTTCATACTTCATTAGGAATAGGCAGCGGCTCAATTCAAGGGCTTCAAGCATCTCAGCGCAAATCATCTCCTCAAGTTCATCACCAGCAGCTATTGACACATGTCGAGCATTCTCAACTGCATCCTTGATTTGTTGCCATTCGGATGAGGAGTTATGAATGACTCTGCCCTGTATGGGTCAAGAGAGTTGTCAATGTGATGTTTAGTTAGCTTGAGTGCCTGCTAACATACTGGATTCTTACTTGAGGAGTTCTCACTCCAAGCCATTTAGCGAGTTCATACCCAAAGCGTTCAGACTGGGTGGCCATCCTTGAAGGTGCTATTTTAATGACTGCAGCTGCTTCCTTGGATTGAAGGTCCCCGTATTCAGCAGTTCTGAATAATGCAATAAAAACAACACCCCCGGAATTTACTGTCACCTGTACAAAATGGTACAGTTGTTAAGGAACTAGAGGCATGGTCTGTAAACTTAATTAATGTACGTATCCAAAGATGGCAGGCACTCTTTGTTGCTAATGTTTCTCCAATGGTGAAAACAAAAGCAATTTGCAAAGAACGTGGATTGAACAAATACAAACCTCAAAACTTCTGTTAATGTCATCCTCTGAGGTATCAATACTTGTAGCCGTATGTTTGGTATGGTGCAGTGAGGTCAGAGAACTCCAGCTGAAGTTACTTGACTCAATATCCATCATGGAAACCCTACCAAGCCTCTCCCAAAGGCTTGCTTCTGGCACTTGGTCACAAGGGTCAGGTTCAATGACATTGCTATCAGGATCTGCAAGTTCTAGCACCTCTGAACTGCAATATAGTAAGAGCAAGAGTAATACTATCAGTTATCGAAGTATGAGTATGATCTACCTAGATAACCCATCCTAAGAGGAAACTAATCATACCCGTAGTACACAAACCTTTTGGATATAATGTATATTTCTCAGTTGATTTGACTACAGATTGACATCGGTATCAGTTTGGGCTCAAGAGAAGTTGGGACAGTCTATAAATCACAATACGTTGCACAACATCTATGCGATTAGCGGTATGGCCTTTTGGAAAGTTCATGATGCTAGAGCATATTCAGCGAAGCAGTAACTGGAGCCACTCATAAATCAAAAATTGAAGTTTTGATAAAATTCAGGCACATGAAAGATTGTAGACTAAGAATTTTAGTAGTTTTACAAAGTGCGGACTTGATGTTATTAAAATTCATCATCGACTTATTGCATCAGAACAGGAATCATACCAACAAAAGAAATTTATCTGATCTACATCCAGCTGCGTGACAGAGCATGGAAAAACAAAATGCAAAAGCAGTTCTTGGCCACCAATGGGTCACAGGAACAGAAGAAGACCGAGACGCGGCGGCGGTACCTAGCTGATGACCGGATAGCCAGACGCCCGCACGAGGTTCTCTCATTGCGCTTCCTCACCAGTGCCACCCACTCCTCGAACCCTCCCTGCAGGAATCCATCGAGATCAAGAATGCGGCCCCTTCCAAGAATAAGGGGCCAGAATCAAATGAATTCTTTTGATTGAAATGCGCTTACGAATGAGGAGGAGCGGGAGAATGATCCGGATTCCGTGGTCCCCTCCTCCATTCGAACTCAAGCACGGAGAGATCCCTCTGAATGTGCAACTGAAGATTGGATTGATCCAGGTTTCTTGCACGAATCCCTCGAGGAAATGATCTGGGACTTTGATGCGGTAGCGGATTGGAAAAGTTTGCGGGCGAAGGGAAAGGTGGCGCCTTTTTGCCGGGGCCAGTTACACGTGGGCACGAGCGATAAATTCACCACCCGCAATGTGGAAAGTGGATAATATGAAAAGTAATTCACAAATATTAAAAAGAGGAGGAGGTGCATCCATGCATACATGCAGTAATAGAACATTAGGACAGATTGATCCCCACATGCAAGAGGGTTTAAAATTAAAAAAATTCATAAAGTTCAAGCGGAATATCCAAATTAAATTTTAATTATATCATTAGATTTCTTACAACAATATCTTCAAAATATGATCACATATGACTATATTTTAAAATATATTTTTTTATAAAATATATTTTTAATAATAACTAGTTATTTTTATTCCGAAGAACAAATACTTAAATAACTAGAACAAATAAGTGTTTCACGTGAAATAAGTGTATGTAAGTGTTAAATAACTAGAACAAATAATAAATAATAAATAAAAGAAATAATAAAGAAGAGGAAAATAAAGGGAAAAAACAAAAATATGTGTACATGGCAGAGAAATTATTGTACAAAATACAAATAAAATAAAATAAAAAAAAATAAATAGAAGAAAATATAAATAGAAAATAAAATAAAATAAAAAAAGTGAAGAAAATTAAAGGAAAGGGGAAAATGGACCACAAACTAGCGCATGGTCGCATCCTCCTTCCATCCAAATGGATTAGTAACGCACATGGCCCTTTCCTCCTCCTTCATGAGCTGAAAATTTATTTTTTCACTTCATCTGATAGCTTTTCGTTCCTAATATACTTTTCCTCATACTCCAGGCGACAAAACTGCAAATTTGTAGCACGGGAAGCCACCGCCTTTTGCCAACTCCTAGTATAGGGGAGGAGACGTGAGAGCAAAGAGGAAACGGCAGCGCAGAGCACGGACTCGCGGGCATTTCTCATTTCTGCGCATTCTTCATGCTAGGCTGCTAATGACAATTCATCATGTATCTGAAGTTCAGAACATGCAGAAACTTTATTGATTAAGGTTAACATATCAGTTTGGTGTCTGACTTCATCATATGGGAATGATTTGATAGTTAACTGCATCCTCTTAGCGAAAATAGATAAGTTGTCTCTTTGCTCTCCGGTCCTTGTTCTCTCTGCCAATGAAGAGAGGAAGCATTATTGGTATGATTTTTTAGATCAAAATAAGTATCTATCGGGGTTACGAGATTGCAGTATAGAATATTTTAGGATAAGGGATGAGGCATGTCCCATATATTATATCTATTGTAAAATACTCGATACGAGTAGGACTGGTCGGTACAGAAGGAAACTACCCGAGTAGTACTTGGGTAGGACTTCTAAGCTAGTATCGGGATTTCATGTAACTCTGTCCCCCGAGACTATATAAGGGCGGGCAGGGACCCCTTCCAAACCAATCTATACCTGAGACAATACAAACCACCATACAGGACGTAGGGTATTACGCACATCGCGGCCCGAACCTATATAAACCTTGTGTTGCTGGCACCTTCGAGTTCGTGTGACGCCCCGAAAATTCACTTAATTAAATCATGCGCTAGAGTAATTCGTAGAAACGGTTCGACGTCAAAACCCTAACCCTAACCGGATCGCCGTCCCGTTCCGCATCGCTCGCGACCGCCCGCCGTGATTAGAGCCGGTGCGACCCCTTTTCTTTTTCTCCTCGCGCGATTACCGCGCGCGTGGCCGACCGGCCGCGGCTGCGGCCGCGATTGGCGCCGACGCGTTTTTCTTTTTTCCCTCGCTGTTCTCCTCGCGCTGCGCGCTTCCCCGCGCGTGGCCGACCGGCCGCGGTCACCGCCGCGACCGGCGCCGGCACTTCTCCCCTCCCTTTTTTTCCTTTTCTCTCTTCTCCCTAATTCTTTTCTTTTTTTTCCTTTTCTCCCTTTTCTTTCTTCTCTATTTTCTTCCTTCCCTCCCTTTTCTTTTCTCCCTCCTTCCTCCCTGCCTCTCCCTCTTTTCCCTCTGCTCCCGAGCGCCACACGCCGCGCGCTGCCGTGCCGCGCACGCCCCCGCGTGCCCCGCGTGGCCGTGCGCCACGCCGTGCGCCGCGCCGTGCCCGCGCCCCGCTCTGGCCCGCGTCTCGCCGCGCCGCGCGCGCACGCGCCGCGCCGCCCGCCGTCGCTGCGCCCGCGACGCCGTGCCATCCGCCGTTGCCGCGTCCTCCCTCGCCACTGCTCCCACGTGCGCACGCCGCACCGCCCCGCCCCTTGGCCGCGCCGTGCCGCGCCGAACGCGCACGCGCGCACAGACGCCGCGTCGCGACGACGGCAAGCGGCCAAGGCGCCATTAATGGCGCCCCGCACCTGCCGCCGCCGCGACCGCCCCTCCACTGCCCCGGCCGCCTATAAAAGGGGCCGAGGAGCATCCCCAGCACCCCACCACCGCCACCGCTCGCCCAGACCCTCGCCCCCCCTGCTCCAGCGCCGCCCCGACGAGCCGCCCTGCGCCGCCGCCTCCGCTCCCGTGGGCGCACTCCCTCGCTCCACCTCGGCCCAAGGTGAGGCCGGGGATGGACTCCCCGTGCCCCCCTCTCCCTTTTCCCCCACCCCCGGACCGCCGCCGTGCCCCGGGCCGCCGCATCAGGCCAGCGCCGAGCCCCCCTCCACCCTCCTCTGTTTCCTGTGAAGAGAGGAGGAAGAAGAAAGGGCATTTTGCCCGTAACCCCCTCCCTTTCCCTGTAATCTCCAAAAAGAAACCCCTACTTACTCCCTTTTGCAAAAGAGACCCTATTCCTTCCATTATTTCAAAATAAACCCTCTATTACATGAACCTAGACATACTTAGCATCCTTTAGCATATCCTGAGCATTTCCAGGATTCGCAAATGGGTCCTTACTTCTTCCGGATATTTACGAACAAGCCCCTGAACCCCCGTTTAACCCTTGAAACCATCTTTAACTCGTCATTTTATGTGCGAAACGACCTCCGATTGACCCGAAACTTTACCACTCCACTTCTAGTATAGTTTTAGCCATGCCATTAAGAAACCACCCAAAGATATCACCCCTAACTCCGTAACTAAATTATTTCCGATTCAAGCCCAACGATAAAAGCTTTTAGTCCTTCCGCTTGATTGTGTGTCTGTTTGTTTGCGTCGTAGGACACGGAGTGAACGACGAGGTTCCCGACTGCGACCAAGCAACTGAGGACCAGTTCTGCGACCCCGAACCCGAAGGACAGTGCTTCGATCAGGACTTCCCGCAAGGGTTTGACGATGGCAAGTTCAATTCCGCCCTTTGATGCATGTTTTGTCCTAATTTTCAAAAACACAACCCGATGGCCTGTTTTATAAAATTGCATGGTTTTGCGTGCCGTAACCATGGTAGGATAGCCACTCTTGTTGTGACAACCATACCTTGACCACCTGGTTTTGCAAAGAAAGTGTGTGTGCGTGTGGGAAGGGATAAAATGTGGTTTTGAAAAGTGAGTTAGACGGGATGGATGGCATTTCTGTGTGAATTGCCGTTGGAGTGCTCGTACCTGTGTGGTTGAGCGTGAAGGGGAGATATCCATCTTGTCACCCCTAAGGACCGAGTTGATGTGTCGTCTCACCTAGCTTCCTGTCGTGCAAACCACTTGACCGTTGTATGGGCAACGGCTTGGCCTAACCCCACTAGTTAGTCTGATAGCCATCAGGAGAGCTGGGAGCAACGGGTGATCAAGGAGACGGGATAAGCTCTGTGTGACTTATGCCCCGATTAAACCTCGGTGATAGGTCGAATGACCCCTTGATAGATCCCGTGGTGGCTGGTCAGGTCTAGCTAAGGTGGGTAAGGGCTTTGATGGGATCTGCACCGGCACTAAGGTGTTCGTGCTGTGGTACCCCACCTGTGGGTAAAGTTGCACACCTCTGCAGAGTTGAAAATCTATTCGAATAGCCGTGCCCACGGTATTGGGCAAGTTACGGTGTGGTCACATAACTAGTGTTTCTCTCTGGGAATGATTGGGCTGGTGTGAGTCGTTTGGAAGGTGTCCGGCAGTTGTGCCGTGAGCTACGGCGGACGGGGAGTCCGGTAGCATTTTCAAACTTGGATCCTGTGTGGATCAACACTGTGTGCTCCTTGGTATAAGAAAACCTGTTTTGAAAAGTGCTTTTAAAACGAACCCCTGCATATAACTGTGTTTTCCGCAAATGAACTGTAACCTTATCCTTGGATTATCCTGTGCATTAAATTCTATTATACCCCCCCTCCATGGGTATGATTGGACTTGCTGAGTACGTTTGTACTCACCCCATTCTTACTTTTACAGTGGAAGATCCAGACTACGTCCCCGAAGACAACGAGTAGGGTTTCGTCCTGCACCCAGTCTTGCCTGTGGTTGAGGCCACCGTTGGATTCCGCATGGCGCAAGACTCTGATGATCCTCTTTATGTAGCTAGTATAATGGTGTGGGTTTTAGTTGTAATCCTCGCGATAGTGGCGCTTCACTGCCCATTACCGCGTAGAGTTGTACGGTGATGTATCATCTGATGTAATAAAAGTGTTATCAGCCTCCTGGGACTGATAAATCAACACTTTTAAGTCTTCCCTGATGGGGGGACGCTTCAGGTGGTATCAGAGCCGTAGGCTGGCCGTAGGACGTGACCCTAGGAGCGAGACCCCTTTTCAAGCCCTAGAACTTGTCCCGATTTAGAAATTTTCTGCACAAACACTCACCACTGGTCTTTGCCTTGTTCCAGATGGCTGGCAAGGGATGGGTTAGCGGAATCTGCCACGCAGAGCCTGGCCTCCCCAAGCTACTATTGCTCAGCCTGGAACGCGTTGGGATTATGGAACCACCGGAATATGCCTACCGTGAGTACATCGCCGGAGGCACCCTTCGGTGCGACATGATGGTTTTTGTGGAGAGAAGCACCCGCTACCCTGATGTGGACCCTTGGTTCATCTCCACCGCTGGCTTCCGCTTCCCCGACACCTATCGAAAGGCCGCCCGTAAAGCCCTGCGCCGGCTGCGTGTGCTCTACAGGCGCCACCTCCAGCGGACTCCTATGGGATTTTTCCCACCCGCTGAGGGAAGAGGACGCACTTGGATTGCCCGGATGAGGGGACTTGGACGAGAAGAAGAAGACCTAGAAGATACGGTCTCCCACCTATCCATCTATCTTACCGGCTTGGATGCACTCTGCCGCGAACAGTCGGCGCAACTGAAGCAGCTAATCCGTGGGATTGAAAGGATAACCCAGGAGCTGGAGGAACAACGGACAAGAGCTGCAAACGCCGAGTATTCCTTAGCCGCCCTCCAAGCCCAGATGCAAGAATACGAGAACCACAACGGAATAGGTGGATGGATAGAGGAAGAAGAAGAAGAACCCATGGAAACCCATTGGGATAAGGGTACTCAGACCGAAAATGAGATGGATCGGTTCCTTCCAATAAAGAAGCGCTCTATCAGGACCGAGGAAGAATCCCCATGATAAGATTAGCACCCCTAGCTAAAACCCTACCCTAATGACCACGTATCTATGAAAACTGTACCACCCTTGTTGTAATAATAAATATCATCCACTCCCTTTTGCACCTGTACCAGGTTGTTTACCCTATTTCTGTTTCAGATGGCTGAGGAAGGATGGACCCAGGGCGATTGCCAAACTGCACCTGGATTCCCCGGCCTCTTAATCAACACCCTGGAAGACCTTGGCGTTACGGAACGCCCAAGGTACTACAGCCGAGAGTACGAGCACCATGGTACCCTCCGCTGCAGGGTGATCCTGGTCATCGCCAGGAGCAACCGCTACCCCGACATCCAACCTTGGCGAGGGACCGCCACAGGGTTTAGACACCAAGACACCTACCCCTTGGCCATCCGAAAAGCACTCCGTTATTTGTGCCGGATTTTTGAAGAACACCTCGCCCCCACACCAGCGAAGTTCTTCCCGCCGGCCATCAGAACCCCAGTCTGGGAAGCACGCATGAGAAACCTGGAGCGACGTCGCCACGAAGAAGGCCCCCTGTACCAAGTGGCTACCTACCTAGCCGCCCTGGACCAACTCTTTGATGAGCAAGCCAACCTTCTAAGGGAGCAGACCCATCGAGCCGAGCAAGCAGAGCTCGCAGTGAGATTACAGCAGATCCGAGCCGCCCACGCCGAGGCAAGAGCCGCAGCCGCGGTCAGTAGCGAAGCAGTCGCCCAAGAAAGCCTCAGGCAAGCCCAAGACCGGCGCATGCAAGATTGGACCCGAAGTGGGACACCAGTCCCGGCAATTGGGGAGGACCATGTTTTACTCAGGACGCCCATCATAGGATGGGGACCCCTTTTTGGAAACACACAAGCCCCACCCGGAAACCCTGAAAGCTCTGCTGCCGCCGTCGAAAGGAATGCTCAAGCGCAACCCCTGGCCGGTGGAAACCCAGAGGACGGCGAGCAAGGATCACTCGCGCTCTCCGCCCCAGAAGAAGGCCTGCCTCGCGAGTAAAATGACCGGCACCACCCTAGTGATGTGCCCCCAGCCATTTTTGGTTGTTGTGCCTGATCCCAGACGAGTAGTACGAGACCTAGCCTTACCCTAAGTTGTACCCCCCTTGCAGTAATAAAATGGTTTGTGCTTGTTGTTGTGTGCTGGTTTGTTGTGTGCTGATTATTTATATGAGTACCGGCAGGAGGTAGATTCTGCCTTATATATATATACGAATTAAACAACTTAAACATCACATAAACGTAACCCCAATCTACCCGATCAACAGGTGACCCCCCGGAACGTCGCAAGGGCCTCCCGTGGCCGGAACCCCGTAGCCGCTAGTGTCGGAGCACATCCCGTTGAACAAGATCTTCCCCAAGGAGAACAAGAAGTAAGCCAGAACCGAGGGGGAAGTCAAGAAGGAGAACAACCACCACCACCCCACCCCTCGGAGACCTGGCGCAGATCATTCATAACCAGACCCTCATACTGGAGACTCTGGCGAATGCCCTCATTAATCGGCAGCCACGAGGGCAGAATATGAACGACAAGCTGACGGCCTTTCTAAGGACCAAGCCACCTACCTTCGCCGGATCCTGCAACCCGTTGGATGCTGACGACTGGTTGCGAGTAATTCAGAGGAAGCTCGAACCATTCGAATGCCAGGACCGGGATAAAGTCCTTCTGGCAGCCCACCAGCTCACCGGAACAGCATTATCCTGGTGGGAAAACTATTGTGCCGCAGCCGAAGATGCCTCTACCATCACCTGGGGGGAATTTGTAAGGGAGTTCCGCCGCTACCACATCCCTTCGGCCACTATGAAGCGCAAGGCGGATGAATTCCGCGCACTACAACAAGGAAGCATGTCGGTGGAAGAGTACACCCACCGGTTCATAGAATTGGCCCGGTACGCGCCGGAAGAAGTGAATGACGACGATAAGAAGCAAGACATGTTCAAGAAGGGGTTAAGCCCAGAACTCCGGACCTTGCTTACTCCCCAGATCTATCCGGACTTTAACACCCTGATGAACAAGGCTATCCTCACAGAAAGGGCCAAAGCTGAAGAGAGAAAGGATAATAAACGCAAATTCCTGGAAAGTAAGGCCCGCCAACAGGACCGCTTCCAAAAGCCGAGGAACTCCAACTACACTGCACCAAGATCTCAGGCCCCAATGCAGTATAGGACTCAGTCCCAAGTGACAGGGTCACGAGCCCCTGAAGCACAGCTTAAGAGTCAGAATACCATGAGGGCCCCGCAGAGCAACACAAGCCTGGTCACCTCCGACAACAACAATGTTAGGGCCTGTTTCAACTGCCGTGAGACAGGGCATTTCATCGCCAATTGCCCTTATGCCAAGAGCAAGCCGGCTACATCGGCCTTCTCCAACACGGTGAATGGGCCCAGACCAGCCCTGACCGGCGCCAACCGAGTGCCCGTCCGCAACAACGACAACAGCCAGCAGGTGAAGCAGCAATCATTTGGACGAGCCCGCGTCAATCACATCGACGCGCAGGAGGCTCAAGAAGCTCAGGGCGTAGTGCTCGGTGAGTATCTAGTCAACTCAGCTCTGGCAACAGTATTATTTGATTCTGGAGCATCACACTCGTTTATATCCTCGAGCTATGTGGAGAAACACAAAATACCTACAGTACTACTAAAAACATCCCTATTAACCCGGATGCCTGGAGGCGACATCAATTGCCAATTAGGTTGTCCACGGGTAAGGATCAATTTAAGTGGGGTAGACTTTCTAGCAGATTTGGTAGTACTTAAGCCTGGGGGAATAGACGTGATCCTTGGGATGGATTGGTTAAGCCGACACAATGGTCTCATAGGCTGCACTGACAAAGTGGTACGCCTAACAAACCCCGAAGGAATACAAGTGATCTGCCATACCCGGGATAGTAAGTTTGACCCAATGATGTTTAGCATGGAAGCCAAGCCCTTAGAAGGAGTCCCGGTAGTAAACGAATACCCGGATGTATTCCCTGAAGAGCTTCCCGGAATGCCGCCAGATAGGGATATAGAGTTTGTCATAGACCTTATCCCCGGAACATCCCCTATAGCCAAAAGACCTTATAGGATGGCGGCTCCTGAGTTAACAGAATTAAAGAAACAACTGGAAGAACTGCAACGAATTGGCTTCATTAGACCAAGCTTGTCACCATGGGGAGCCCCAGTGCTGTTTGTCAAGAAGAAAGATGGTAGTATGAGATTGTGCGTAGATTACCGGGCACTGAACGAGGTTACCATTAAGAACAAGTACCCCCTCCCCAGGATTGATGACCTTTTCGATCAGCTAAAAGGAGCCAAGTACTTTTCCAAGATCGATCTAAGGTCAGGATATTTTTAGCTCAAAATTAGGGAAAGTGACATCCCTAAGACAGCCTTTGTCACCCGCTACGGGCAGTTTGAGTTCACTGTAATGTCTTTCGGACTAACCAATGCCCCTGCCTATTTTATGAACCTCATGAACAAGGTATTTATGGACGAGCTGGATAAGTTTGTCGTAGTCTTTATCGACGACATACTTATCTACTCCAAGAGTATTCAGGAACATGAGCAACATCTGCGGGTAGTATTGGAGAAGCTGAGGACACGTAGGCTCTATGCTAAGTTCAGCAAGTGCGAATTCTGGCTGGAAAGAGTAGCTTTCCTTGGTCACATCCTGACCGCGGAAGGCGTAGCCGTGGACCCAGAGAAGGTCGAAGCAGTCTCCAACTGGCAGCGACCAACTAACGTTAGTGAAATCAGGAGCTTCCTTGGGTTAGCCGGGTACTATCGGAGATTTATCGAGGGATTTTCCAAGATAGCCCGACCCATGACGGAACTTCTTAAGAAGGAGAAGAAGTTCGTCTGGACGGAAGGTTGTGAAAGAAGTTTTCAAGAATTGAAACAAAGGTTGACAACCGCCCCAGTGCTGACCCTACCGGACATCCATCGGGACTTTGTCATTTATTGTGACGCATCCCGACAAGGATTAGGGTGCGTACTGATGCAAGACGGGAAAGTCGTTGCATATGCCACCCGCCAACTCAAGACTCATGAGCAGAATTATCCGACCCATGATTTGGAATTAGCAGCCGTGGTGCATGCCCTTAAGATTTGGAGACATTACCTGATTGGAAATAAGTGTGAGGTTTACACCGACCACAAGAGCCTGAAGTATATCTTCACCCAGCCGGGTTTAAACCTAAGGCAAAGGAGATGGTTGGAGTTGGTCAAGGACTATAATTTGGAAATTCAGTACCACCCCGGAAAGGCGAACGTGGTGGCCGACGCCTTAAGCCGGAAAACCTATGGACCCAAGGATGATCATCTATGCGAGGAAATGGCACGATTAAATGTGCACATTGTTCCTCGAGGTTTCAGCCAAGTGCTAAACATCCAATCAACACTAGAAGATGGATTTAGAGAGGCCCAACGATCGGATCAAGAGTTAATGAAGATCTGCAAACAAACTGGAGAAAACAAAGCGCCGGGTTTCAGAGTAGACGATAAGGGGATATTATGGTACGAGGATAGGATTTGTGTGCCCCGGAATGGAAACTTCCGGCAGCTAATCATGGACGAAGCCCATAACTCAGCCTACTCCATCCACCCAGGATCCACCAAAATGTATATGGACATAAGGCAAAAATATTGGTGGAATGGAATGAAGGCGGACATCGCACGATTTGTGGCCCATTGTGATACTTGCCAGAGGATCAAGGCCGAACATCAAAAACCAGCCGGGTTATTGCAACCCTTGCCCATTCCGGTCTGGAAATGGGATGAGGTAGGAATGGACTTTGTAGTGGGTCTACCCCGAACACAGAAGGGACACGATTCCATATGGGTGATAGTGGACCGACTTACTAAATCGGCACATTTCATACCCGTACGAACTAATTATGGTGGAGAAAAGCTGGCAAAGCTTTATATTGAAAACATAGTAAAGTTACATGGAGTGCCTAGCAGAATTGTCTCAGATAGAGGAACCCAATTCACCTCTAGATTCTGGAAGAATTTGCATCAAGCCATGGGCACCAAGTTGGATTTCAGCTTCGCGTATCACCCACAGACGGATGGTCAAACCGAAAGGGTAAATCAGATTGTGGAAGATATGCTGAGAGCGTGTGTCCTGACCTACGGGAAGGACTGGGAACAGAGTCTGCCCTATGCAGAATTCTCATACAATAATAGTTATCAGGCCAGCCTGGGCATGTCGCCATTCGAAGCTCTCTATGGAAGAAAGTGCAAAACTCCCCTGATGTGGTCCGAAGTTGGGGAACGTGCCCTAGTAGGACCCGCACTTATAAAAGAAGCAGAGGAAAAAGTAGGGGAAATCCGCGAGAAATTGAAAGCGGCTCAGTCCCGACAAAAGAGCTACGCAGACAAGAAGAGGCGGGAAATAAGTTTCAATCCGGGAGATTTTGTTTATCTCAAGGTCTCACCCATTCGAGGAACGCGAAGGTTTCAAGTACAAGGAAAATTGGTCCCTCGGTACATTGGGCCGTATCGGGTTCTAAAGAGAGTCGGAGCCGTGGCATACCAACTGGAGTTACCAGAAGAAATGTCGGATATACACCCAGAATTCCATGTTTCGCAATTAAGAAGGTGTTTGAGAGTACCCGAGGGAGAACACGTGCCGGTAGAAACAATAGATCTGCAACCGGATCTGCGATACCAGGAAGTACCGGTCAAAATTCTGGACACTGTCACTAGGAGGACACGAAACTCCAAAGTACGGATATGCAGGGTTCAATGGAGCAGACACGGAGTGGAGGAGGCAACCTGGGAACGCGAGGAGGCTCTGAAGAAGGAATTTCCCCATCTGTTTAGGAGCCAGCCGAATCTCGAGGACGAGATTCATTTAAGTGGGGTAGGTTTGTGACGCCCCGAAAATTCACTTAATTAAATCATGCGCTAGAGTAATTCGTAGAAACGGTTCGACGTCAAAACCCTAACCCTAACCGGATCGCCGTCCCGTTCCGCATCGCTCGCGACCGCCCGCCGTGATTAGAGCCGGTGCGACCCCTTTTCTTTTTCTCCTCGCGCGATTACCGCGCGCGTGGCCGACCGGCCACGGCTGCGGCCGCGATTGGCGCCGACGCGTTTTCCTTTTTTCCCTCGCTGTTCTCCTCGCGCTGCGCGCTTCCCCGCGCGTGGCCGACCGGCCGCGGTCACCGCCGCGACCGGCGCCGGCACTTCTCCCCTCCCTTTTTTTCCTTTTCTCTCTTCTCCCTAATTCTTTTCTTTTTTTCCTTTTCTCCCTTTTCTTTCTTCTCTATTTTCTTCCTTCCCTCCCTTTTCTTTTCTCCCTCCTTCCTCCCTGCCTCTCCCTCTTTTCCCTCTGCTCCCGAGCGCCACACGCCGCGCGCTGCCGTGCCGCGCACGCCCCCGCGTGCCCCGCGTGGCCGTGCGCCACGCCGTGCGCCGCGCCGTGCCCGCGCCCCGCTCTGGCCCGCGTCTCGCCGCGCCGCGCGCGCACGCGCCGCGCCGCCCGCCGTCGCTGCGCCCGCGACGCCGTGCCGTCCGCCGTTGCCGCGTCCTCCCTCGCCACTGCTCCCACGTGCGCACGCCGCACCGCCCCACCCCTTGGCCGCGCCGTGCCGCGCCGAACGCGCACGCACGCACAGACGCCGCGTCGCGACGACGGCAAGCGGCCAAGGCGCCATTAATGGCGCCCCACACCTGCCGCCGCCGCGACCGCCCCTCCACTGCCCCGGCCGCCTATAAAAGGGGCCGAGGAGCATCCCCAGCACCCCACCACCGCCACCGCTCGCCCAGACCCTCGCCCCCCCTGCTCCAGCGCCGCCCCGACGAGCCGCCCTGCGCCGCCGCCTCCGCTCCCGTGGGCGCACTCCCTCGCTCCACCTCGGCCCAAGGTGAGGCCGGGGATGGACTCCCCGTGCCCCCCTCTCCCTTTTCCCCCACCCCCGGACCGCCGCCGTGCCCCGGGCCGCCGCATCAGGCCAGCGCCGAGCCCCCCTCCACCCTCCTCTGTTTCCTGTGAAGAGAGGAGGAAGAAGAAAGGGCATTTTGCCCGTAACCCCCTCCCTTTCCCTGTAATCTCCAAAAAGAAACCCCTACTTACTCCCTTTTGCAAAAGAGACCCTATTCCTTCCATTATTTCAAAATAAACCCTCTATTACATGAACCTAGACATACTTAGCATCCTTTAGCATATCCTGAGCATTTCCAGGATTCGCAAATGGGTCCTTACTTCTTCCGGATATTTACGAACAAGCCCCTGAACCCCCGTTTAACCCTTGAAACCATCTTTAACTCGTCATTTTATGTGCGAAACGACCTCCGATTGACCCGAAACTTTACCACTCCACTTCTAGTATAGTTTTAGCCATGCCATTAAGAAACCACCCAAAGATATCACCCCTAACTCCGTAACTAAATTATTTCCGATTCAAGCCCAACGATAAAAGCTTTTAGTCCTTCCGCTTGATTGTGTGTCTGTTTGTTTGCGTCGTAGGACACGGAGTGAACGACGAGGTTCCCGACTGCGACCAAGCAACTGAGGACCAGTTCTGCGACCCCGAACCCGAAGGACAGTGCTTCGATCAAGACTTCCCGCAAGGGTTTGACGATGGCAAGTTCAATTCCGCCCTTTGATGCATGTTTTGTCCTAATTTTTAAAAACACAACCCGATGGCCTGTTTTATAAAATTGCATAGTTTTGCGTGCCGTAACCATGGTAGGATAGCCACTCTTGTTGTGACAACCATACCTTGACCACCTGGTTTTGCAAAGAAAGTGTGTGTGCGTGTGGGAAGGGATAAAATGTGGTTTTGAAAAGTGAGTTAGACGGGATGGATGGCATTTCTGTGTGAATTGCCGTTGGAGTGCTCGTACCTGTGTGGTTGAGCGTGAAGGGGAGATATCCATCTTGTCACCCCTAAGGACCGAGTTGATGTGTCGTCTCACCTAGCTTCCTGTCGTGCAAACCACTTGACCGTTGTATGGGCAACGGCTTGGCCTAACCCCACTAGTTAGTCTGATAGCCATCAGGAGAGCTGGGAGCAACGGGTGATCAAGGAGACGGGATAAGCTCTGTGTGACTTATGCCCCGGTTAAACCTCGGTGATAGGTCGAATGACCCCTTGATAGATCCCGTGGTGGCTAGTCAGGTCTAGCTAAGGTGGGTAAGGGCTTTGATGGGATCTGCACCGGCACTAAGGTGTTCGTGCTGTGGTACCCCACCTGTGGGTAAAGTTGCACACCTCTGCAGAGTTGAAAATCTATTCGAATAGCCATGCCCACGGTATTGGGCAAGTTACGGTGTGGTCACATAACTAGTGTTTCTCTCTGGGAATGATTGGGCTGGTGTGAGTCGTTTGGAAGGTGTCCGGCAGTTGTGCCGTGAGCTACGGCGGACGGGGAGTCCGGTAGCATTTTCAAACTTGGATCCTGTGTGGATCAACACTGTGTGCTCCTTGGTATAAGAAAACCTGTTTTGAAAAGTGCTTTTAAAACGAACCCCTGCATATAACTGTGTTTTCCGCAAATGAACCGTAACCTTATCCTTGGATTATCCTGTGCATTAAATTCTATTATACCCCCCCTCCATGGGTATGATTGGACTTGCTGAGTACGTTTGTACTCACCCCATTCTTACTTTTACAGTGGAAGACCCAGACTACGTCCCCGAAGACAACGAGTAGGGTTTCGTCCTGCACCCAGTCTTGCCTGTGGTTGAGGCCACCGTTGGATTCCGCATGGCGCAAGACTCTGATGATCCTCTTTATGTAGCTAGTATAATGGTGTGGGTTTTAGTTGTAATCCTCGCGATAGTGGCGCTTCACTGCCCATTACCGCGTAGAGTTGTACGGTGATGTATCATCTGATGTAATAAAAGTGTTATCAGCCTCCTGGGACTGATAAATCAACACTTTTAAGTCTTCCCTGATGGGGGGACGCTTCAGTTCGTGATCTCGGCGATACCCTGCCTACAAGTCTACTACCTTAGGGTATCTCTAGGTAGGTTTGCCGGTAAAACACTGACAGCCGGCGAACTAGGTAGGGGTGTTCATCGCAGATCCCCTGGCGAACTCGATGGCATCGTTCAACTTCACCAGCGCCATGTTTGAAGAGGGCACCACCTTCACTTTCAGCTCCTGAGTCTGCATCGCCGACGGCTTGGGTGGTTTTAACAGCCACCTAGCACACCTAGGGAGCTGGAAGTGCTTGCAGCAACCGTGTTGGTCGACTACAGCTCCGACGAGCACTCCTCGCACTGCCACGTCTACATGGCAGAAGTGGAGGGTGGTGGTGCGAGGAGTGCTCGTCGGACTTGTAGTCGACCAACACGGTTCCAACTGAAAGGATCATGGTGATTCAGAGGGGGGGGGGTGAATAGGCGTAACTGAAAAACCTAAAAAATTCTTATGTGTCGGAACTTCCGACACTGGACCGGAACTTCCGACAAAATAATAGTTTTTATACGAAACTGAAAATTAAACTTGAAACTGTAGAACCTAGCTGAATCAAAAGTTGCATAATGATACTAGGAGACTTCTGCAGGTGATCTTTGCAAGCACAACAACTCGAGTATGTAGATCGACATAAAACAAACTCTAGATCAACAAGAACTAAATAAATGCAATAAGCACAAGATACAAGAGGTTTGTTCTCGAAGTTCACTTCCACTAAGGAAGCTACGTCTCCGTTGAGGAGCTCACAAAGAGCCGGGTCTTCCATTAATTATTTACCTCACTCAATTAACCACAAAGGTGGCTTGAGTCACTTACTATGCAATCCACAAAGGATAGGGTAGTACAAACTTTTCGGGACGCACACACACGAGAGGACGCTCCACGAGCGACACCAAACCGTCTAGAAGCAAGCTTCAAGAGTAACAAACGCGAATCGAAGGATGAACATGCTTCAAGTGCTCTTGAGATGAACTTGGCTACCCTCTCACTTAAATGGTTGAGTCCCACACCTCAATCTTACTGTCACCCAAATCCTAGCTCAAATCAACTAAAGGATTAGCTCAAGGAGGGAGGGGGGGGGAAGTAGTAAATGCTCTTGGAGATGTTTGTCTCGGGTTAGGTCAGCAGCAAATGAAGGAGGGGCTGAGGGGGTATAAATACCCGAGCCCTAAAAACTAGCCGTTTGTGCACTTAAGTGATTGTCGGAACTTCCGACACAGGGTCGGAACTTCCAACCCTTTTAAAACCAGCTGGCCGAGGAACCCTTGTCGGAAGAATCAAGTTACTTCTGATAGGTGTCGGAACTTCCGACACACACTGAAATAGTCAGAAAACTAGGTGCACAAGTGTATGATTATGTGTCTCTCCTTGATGGTTAGCATCTCAATTAAGCACTTTGACATCTTCAAGTCATCTCCTTGCATCTCTCTTAATAGTACGGTATTTCTTATACTCAAATTCAAAATATAAAATAAATAAAGATCTTGTTTTAAGCCCAACACCGTCCTTTAAGCAAATTTGACGTCTTTTCTTGCTCTTTTTCATTTCATTGAACTTTAACATATTCAGAACTCGATAAACTCATTAGCTCCTTAATTTTATATGTCATCAACACCAAAACCCACTTAGGGGGCCAAATGTACTTTCAATCTCCCCCTTTTGGTGATTGATGACAACATAATTAAGGCTCACAATAAATTTAATAAAACATTTTGAATTCAATCATATCGTTGAACTCCCCCTTAATACGTGCATTCTTCAAGATAAATTCAAAAACGGCCTCAAATGCCATTTGCACATATTAAGAAAGATTTCTTCTATATTTTTGCATTCGTGGGTGCTATTTGTGATAAATATCAATGTGATGCATATGACAAGATATTTCACAACAACAAAATGAAAATAAACAAGCACCAAGTCGTGAGTATCACAAAAGCAATAAGGTTCTAAGATCATACTAGCATAGAGAATCTCAAATAAGTCTTACAAAGTTAAAAGTCTCACTTGGCACACCACACCACATTACACAAATACAAGTCTCACATGTCCACAAGCACAAGAGTTTAAAGTTCAACGATCAATGATGAAACTAAGATAGATAAAGTGGCCACTAGTCCTTCCCAAGTGGCAAGTGGCGCCTATGGTGAGCTCGCTCCCCCTTTAGCATCAAGTGCCAAAAAGGAGAGGCTCTTCCATAGCCACTACTCGTCATCCTCGTCGTCATTGTCTTCTTCCTCATCGGTGGGTGTGTCGGCAGCAAGAATATCCTCATCTTCTTCCTCATCCGACTCCTTACAGCCACCCAAGTCTTCTTCAAATACATCATCATCAACTTGAAGAGCTCCAAACATCATGGAAGGTCCACCCATCTCTTCCCAAGGGTTGTAAAAAGACGGTGGAGGAGAAAAGTCCATGGGAGCACGAAGAGGTGAGTGAGGCATGTCATACTTGGCCATGATTTCCTGTTGTCTCGCCTCAATCTTGAGGAGCTACTCATCCACATGCTTCTTGTGGTCATGAATTTCTTGCGCATTGTGACAACCCACATTGAAGCATACAAACAAGACTTGAGAAATGAAACTTAGAAATCCTTTCTTCTTTGGGGCACGAGGAGGAGGACCACAAGAGCTTGAATGACCTTGAGAGCTAGATGAACCATGAGAACTTGAAGGACCATGAGAGCTAGAAGGACCATGAGAGCTAGGAGCATGTGAGGGTCCTTGAGTGGAGCGGCGAGGTGCATGAGCTCCTAGCTTGAGAAGGCGTTGAAGTTGACCTTTCTTGGGCTTGTATACTTGATGGCCCTTGTCGGTCAATATGTTGACACCGGTCACTTCTTTGATCATAGCAAAGATGTATGGTGCATAATGACAATCTTTCTTGGGGAAACAGAGCAAATGATGATTTCCTCCCAAATGAAGTCAAAGAAGCTGAACTCATTCTTTTTGGGAGCCATCCTAGCAAGCAGATTCTTGGACATGTTGGAGATGTTGTCCGAATCACCACTTTTGGGACACAGAGTGTAGCGGAAGAGTTGGTTGAGTAGCTTGTAGTAAGGTGTCAAACCATGTATTGTCCCAAACTTAATGTCACTATATGCACTGTCATACATAAAGTGAAGTTCTCCATCATCAAGCACATTTTCCTTCTCATGTATCCTCTCTCTCATAAGATCAGCATTAGAAAACCCAAGAATGCTTGCAAAGTAAGCATATTCAACATAGAAAGGCTTGCCCTGAATAGTCCAATGAAAGGTCTCGTGTAACACCCTAATGTAACTTTCCTAATTTTAATGAATTTATTTTGGTTTAAATAAAGTTTCTAAGGTTTTCTTTGATTTATCTTGCATTTAAATTAATTTTATACCAGAAGTAATTAAAATTTATTTCAGGGTCAACATGTTTGTGCATTCATGCTGGTGCATCTCTTTTGTTTGTCTGAATGGTTAAGTTTGAATTCAAATCTCATTTGAATTCAAATAGAATTGAGTTAGTTTGAAAAAGAAAAGAAAAGGAGAGAGAGAAAAGAGAAGTCAGCCAGCAACCCACCTGCAACCCCTTTCTTTTCCTTTCCCCTGCGGCCGATTCCCCTCGCTCGGCCCACATCGGCCTAGCTCGCCCCCATCGGCCGTGCCCTGCTTCCATCGGCCGCTCCCCTGAACCGAACTCTCTCTTTCCCCGCGCATCGTTTCCGCTCCGCCGATCCAGCTTGCCCCATCGGCCGCTCCCCGACTCCCATCGGCCAGCCGAGCCGTGCCTCCTCCCCTCTCTTTCTGGCTCTTTGGCCCCACTCGTCAGCGCCACCCCTCTCCTCTCTTTCCTCCTCCCCGTGCACCGGCCGTCCGAAATCTCCGGCGAGCCCTAGTGCCGGGCCCGCACGCCGAGATCCCCGGCCCGGCCTTTATCTGGCTTCCACGGACCCCCTGCATCTCATCTCGTACCCCGCAGCCGCCCCGAACCCTAGCGTCGCCGCCCGCTTGCTCCGCTGTGCAAAGCTTTCTGCTCCGCCGTGGACCCGCCGCACCACTACGCCCCGGCCCCATCCAACCCCCACCTTAGCTTCGCCTCACCACCAGGAAGCTCTCCAAGCCTTTCCCTCACGACCCCAACCCGTGCACTGGCCGGAATTTGATCGGGACCCGCCGCCGGTGAGTTGCTCCGCCACCCCGATTCCTCGCCGTCGGCTTTTTTCCGACCCCCTTAACCCCCGTGGCACCTCCGCAGGAGCACCACGAGCCGACCCGGGGGGATCAGAAGCCCGGAGACGCCCTGCATCGACCTCCCCCACGAGCGCCGCACGTCTCCATCGCCCGCCATCGCCGCCGGCCATCCTACACTGCCTTGTTCGCCGCTTCGAGCCCTCGGTGAGCATCAGCACATTCCCCTGGCCTTTTGCGCTAGATCTCGTGGACCTTAGCCCGTTCCCGTAGTTGGAACGCCGCACGCCGGTGAGCTTCGCCGCGCAAACCTGTGATAGTTCGTGTATTTGTAATGCTAGACATATATTTTGTTAGTGTGAAATATGTGTTTGTTTGTATAAAGCTTATGTGTGTTTGTGTGAGGTTTTTGAAAAATTTAAAGTGCAAGTAAAAAGGGGTATTTTTGTAATTACAGAAAAACCTAGGTTGTTTTTGCAAAATGTATTTGGGTAAGGGTAATTTCAAAATAAATGAAAGGTAGTTTTGTAAATATGTTTTCCTTATTTTATCCCTTGTAAAAATATATAGTATTTATCCAAAAATTTCATTGGAAATGTGTGTGTTGAAGTGTGTAAAAATTTTGGGTAAAGTGGTGAAAATAAGGGTGTTTATGTAATTTTATAAAAGTACAAGTCCTTTTATGCAAATATTTGATTTACAAAAGTAACTTTCAAATTTACTTAGGACTGAAGTGTAAAAGTGCAAGTCATCATGACATGTCTATCCACTCATTATGACAAGTCTATCCCGTCATTATGACGTGTCATAAATGCTTGCATTTAGGTCCTGAATTTTATAAAATTACGCTCTTTAGGACAAAAGCAATTCAAATCCGACTTTTGTTCAAAGATTTACGTGTAAATATGCAAATTTTGAGTTTTCAAACTTGAGCCCTAAAGCAATGTTGTAGAGTTTGAAAAACTCTCCAACTTTTGTTTTGGGCATTTCTTCATTAGGGTTTTAAATCAACGGGAAATTTTGATTTTACAAATAGGTCCCTGCAGTTTTCAGAAATTGCGCATAAGTCCTTGGAGAAAACCATTCCTCTTTCTTTTCCGTTCTCTCTCTGACTTATCCTCCCCTGGCGTCTGTCTTATCTTCTCCACCGGCAGTGCTTATCTCTGTCTCTCTCTTCCATCTACCCTTCCTCCACCTCTCTTTCTCCTCTTCCTCTGGCTCGGACAGCTCACGGCAGCAGGCCGGCCCGAGCGGCAGGTGGTGAGGCGCTGGCGGGGCGGCACCCAGGCGCGCGAGCGGCGACTAGGACAGACGCACGCACAAGCGGGAGGCAGGCCAGCGGCTGGCCAGTGGCGCACGGCGCGTGGGAGCAGGCGCCAGGCGAGCGCAGGGGCGGCGAGCGGACCCAGGCGGCGCAGGCCTGGCGGGAGCGAGCCAGCAGGCGTGCGCGCGGGCGCTGGGCGATGTGGGCTGGGCTCGTGCGGCGCGCTGCAGCAGGCAGAGCCGTGGCGGCGCGTAGGCAGGCGGAGCGCGGCTCCCAGACGCGGGCGTGCGGCTCAGCTCGGCGCGCGGGTGAGAGGAGTGAGCAGAGGCGCGCAGCGTGGACGGCTCGCGGGCGTGCACAGGCAGGGCGGCCGTAGGCACAGGGGCTGGCGCGCAGGCGCTCTGCAGGTGGCCCAGGCGGAGTTCTGGAGCGCGTGGAGGCCGAGCAGTAGGCGGCGCTGGCTCAGATGGCGCGCGGAGCGAGGAGCACCCAAGCGGAGGCAGGCGCTAACGGCAGACACAGGAGCGAAGCTCGGCTCGAACGGGGATGGCTTGGGCAGAGCAAAACACCGGGGGTGGGCTGGAGGAGGCGTGCGCACAGAAGGAGAAGCACCAATCCAGGCGTAGTGCGCGCGGGAACTGAAGTGCTGGGCGCAGTGCAGGGCGACGCGATAAGAGATGGTTCGGCTCGGCGCAGACGCGCGGCAGCGCCGGAATGGGCGCAGAGGGCGCTGGAGGCACGGTTGGCGGCGCGCGCGCGAGTGGTTCGGCCGGGGTGGAGCAACAGCGTGTGCAGGTGCTGGTGGCGCTGGCCGTGGCCCGAGCGGCGTGAACAGGCGCCAAGCTGATGGCGTGAGCAGGTGTAGGAGTTGGGCCGGCACGTGCACGAGCGCTAGAGCGACAAGGCCGGGGCCACGGGTTCGGTAACAGCGTGAAAGAGGGGCAGCTGTGCGGACTAGAGTGCGCAAGCGCGTGAGCGCGGAAGGAGCTGCGGCAACAGCTGCGGCAACAGCTGCGGGGTTGGTGGCCGTGGCACACGGGCGGTGCAAGCAAGACGCGACGCGGACCAAGGAACGCGCGCGGCTCAGGCGTGCGCGGATGAAACTGAAGTGCAGCAGCTCAGAGCGGACCCGCACGGAGGGCAGTGAGGCCGCGCACGACGGTAGTTTGGCAAGGGCGGCCGTGGATGGACCTGCGACACGACAAGGTCGGAACAGAGAGCAGGTCCGGCATCAAGTGGAGTAGCGAAGAGCGGATGTGCGTGCCGCAGAAGCGCGCACAAGAGAGTAGAAGAGCAGCAGAGGCAATTGTAGCGACAAGCAAATGATGTCAGAGTAGGTGGAAGGGACGGCGGAGTTACACGACCCAAAGATCCGAGCGGAATTGAACCGGCGCGTTCGTGAGTGCGAGCAGAAGTGTTTTGCCAGTGTCCGGCTCGACTCAATCCAGCAAGCGCATGCGTGTACAAGACAACGGGCCATCTTCCACCCACGACAAGCCTTCCCGGCGAACTTCTTCGTCACCTATGGAATCTCGTCATCGTCGAGCTCATCTTATCGCCGATCCTGTTCATTGCGGAAATTCACTTTCCGCCCATTCTTCCTCCACATCCGAAACTACCCCAAGGTTTGCCCTGACCTGCTGAACCTTTCTAGTGCCGGCGATTCCTTTGCCGGAATATCGTCATTAACTTCCTGTTAACTGTTTTCCCGGACCAGGGACTTGATTGCTATGTTTTAGAAAGTTCTAGGGTGTCCTTTGTAAAATCTTCAAAACTTTCTTTGTTTCAAATCGGTGAACTTCTATATTTCATAGATTTTCGTAAGAAGTTCATAAAATTACGAAAACAGTTTTGTTTGAAACCCTAAGTCAAACTCTACAAGTTCTATGTTGTGATTTTGATTTGAAAGTCTTTGGATTGTGAGCTAAGTTAAATCTTAGGAAATGAGTGCTTTATTATACCTTGTATTGTATGCATGTGATATAGCTGGAAGATAAATTATAGAGTGTGATATCTAGTTGATCTTATCACCCTGGTGCTTATATCCTTGCCGTCAAGACGTTATCCTTGTCTTGATTGCCGTTTCCGTAAAATTCTCTTCCTATAAAGATCTTTGTTAATTCATGTGCATCTATTGCTTAGCTAATACGTCTCGTCAGTTATGCTTCAGTGTCAGGTTATCAACCCAACCACTTAGCATCCGTCTTCTTTAAGTCTGTGATGTTTCTATGTAACAACTGTCAACCGATGCTTTTCTTTTGATATGTTCCTACCATCGGTTGGTTAACTGATACGGTTGTTACCTTTCTAGTATCGGCTACCGCCGATACCACTCTTTTGTTCTGTCCTACATCGGCTGCACATAGTTGATGCATCGAAGATACGTCCACAATCTTAGGGTTTTTGCCATCGGCTGACCCAAGCCGATTTTAGTTGCTTTTCTATATCGGTCAAACACGGCCGATCGATCCTTAGTTTCCGCTTCCTTATCTACATACTCCTATCAGTCGATTTATCGACTAAAAGATCGGATAAACGTCACTCAATTATTGTGTTGACGTAATCGAGCCGATATAACCACACGTAGTTATCTAGAATAACACTTAAGCACATCTTAGTTAAGACAACTGCTTTAGGAATCATCCTTCTGCCAAAGTAATCGATGCTTTCATCGATCATCTAGGAACCGATGCACCTTTCCATCGGCTAAACCTCTGTTGTTTCCAATCGGCTCTGTTGTAATCTTCAACAAGTAGCCAATCCAAATTGATTGTCCTCCTAAAGCTCTATCTAAGTTTAGCTTCAAACCTTTTTGGTTGGTATGTGAACAGTGTGTTATATGAGTGCTGGATTGCAACTATGTTGTAAAGTAAGATAGTTTCTTAGGCACATTTTGAATGTAATGTCGCATTGCATGTAGATACTATTACTTCGGCAACGGTACCTGCGAGATCTCCTCGGAGCCTACAGAGGATGCTTCTGAAGACCAAATGACCGTCACCAAGAGATCAACTGAAGCCCCGAACCAAAGTTCGGAAGATATTGACATTTCTAACTTCGGTCCCACCAGTAAAGGCAAGCCCCGGACATAAACCTTACTTTATTTACTCTACAATTTATATTATTATATCTATCTCTGCATTAAGTTCTTAGGAATTGCTTGAAACCCTAGTTGCATTCTCCTAGGAACCGATGTATTGAATACTAGTATTTGAGTCCGGCTAGCTGCTATGCTAATAGGGCCGGTAGAAGTCGGGTGATTTCCTGTCACTCGCGCGACATAGGAGTTGTAATGCTTACATTTTTGTTATCACTATAAGGATGACGGACGGGAGTTCTGAAAGGTATCATGGTTGAGGTGATACCCCGTCTGTGTTGTTAAAATTTTGATAAGGTCGCAGCGTGTGGTGATCGGGGTTAAGTGTTTGAAAGTACTAGCCACATGCCGCGAAATATGGTAAGCTGTAAGCCTAGTAGCCAATCGGCCCGAGTAGTGGACATACCTCCCACCACTCGTCTTGCTTCTTCTGGTTACTTTGTTCGACGTGTAGGCATACGTGTTGCTGGGCAACCAGGAGTACGGGTTTTGTAGTCGCGCTACAGACGTACGTCCTGCACTTTGGAAGTGCGTATGACCTACAATCGCTTGTGGTGGATCTGATCCATGAGTCGGAATGAAAGGCAAACGGTTGCTTCGGAACAACCCTGTGGTGTTCCAAGCGTGTGTGTTAGGTTTACCTTGCAAGGTTAAATTCGATTCAGAATCGTCCGCCTCTCACGATGGTTGAGACTGCTTAATCCCTTTGTCACATTGAGTAATAAGAGCAATCTTATGATTATCAAAGATGATGCTTGACCAAAGATTATACCATGCTTGCTTAGTTATAGGTGCTTACCTAGAATGGATAATTAACTAGAATCTGAAAGCTAAAACTTGAAATTAAGGATCTACTCTTCGTTGCTTTTCAGCTGAAACTAAACCCAGAACCATTATAAGCTTTCATAAGTCTAGTTATGGGCTAAGTATACCCAATCCCGGGTAAGCCTTGCTGAGTATTAGTATACTCAGCCTTGCTAGCTATATGTTTTGCAAGTAATGTCTTGAAGACCCTACTCTTCCCTTGCCTTGGCCCTGTGCTCTTTCAGAAGGTTGGTCCGTGGAATGGGATCCGTCCCCGGCCAGCACTGGTGATATCGAGTGATGTCGTGCCTGGGCTTAGCATGACATCCGTCTTGTCGACGTGCTGTAGATCATCGCGTATGTTTTCCGCTGCTAAAGATCATAGCTTAAATGGTTTGTATTATTTTCTCTAGGTTTGAAACTTTGTACTACTTTTATAAACTCTTGTAATGTAATTCCCTATTATGTAAATTGTGATGGTGATTGTATCTCTGGACTCACCTTCGTGTGAGGTAACCTTGTTGATCCTGTGTATCGGTGGTTTATCGAGACGTTACCCGACAGGCCAAGGGATTATACCGTTTGAAGCACGTTGGAGCCCTCGGGAGTGGACTCGCGTACTTGAGCCTGTATAATTCAGGTTGGTTCTGCCACAAAACCCACCTCCGCCGCCGCGCGCGCAATGCCGAGCAACCCCGGGGCCCGCAAGTGCCTCAGGTGGATCATGCGTGTCACGCTGATCACGACAGACCCAAGCCCTGTTTGATTTGACCCTCAGAGCATTGATTTCGACGAGCTCCGGCGATGCGCCGCCGCGAGAGCTCTGTTCCGGTGACCCCGCCACCGGCAGCACTCCCTCTTAACCCTAACCGCCCGATCCGAGATCAACGCGTGAGATTAGATCGCGTACCCCTTCCACCCGAGCTGTTAGATCCAGATCCAGCGAACCACATTCCATCGTTCAGATCGGACCGTCCGATCCAGATCGGATCGTCTGTTTTCCCCCATGCAGATCGGACCGTCCGAATCCTGCCGTTCAGATCGGACCATCCGAACCGGAACGCGTCCGAACCGTCCGATCCAGATCCGACGGCCCAGAAGAGAAGATACCGTTTCAGCCGTGCCATTTTGCTAAAGAGACCCTGAGTTTCTTTGGAATCAACCCGCAATCCAACCAAGTTCAAAGATAATTCCAGTTAAGCCCCTGGTTTTTGCACCAAAGCCCCTGAGCTTTTCAGAATAGGGTCCGCCGTCCCTAGACGCGTAGTTTTGCAGTCTAACCACGAAGTTTATAGGTTAATTACGTTTTAGTACCCGGTTTTTATGCAGAACCCCTTAGAACCTTCTGTTTTCTTACAGAAAGGTCCCTGGACCTTGTTTTAACCCTAGTTTTCGCGTCTTAGCTCCGTTTTAAGTGGTTTTCGCGCTCACGTGATCGTTGTAACGCGTAGAATAGTTTTAGATTGGTTTTATGTGCTGATTTGCTGTATTGTTGTACTGTTTCTTATCTTTTGTCCTTGTTTGCATGTATCCGTGTATGTGCTAGACCATGTTTTGGTGTTACGATCGTGAGTAGACGCTAAGCCTTTGGACGAGTACCAGGAGCCACTTTCTTCAGAGCCCTTTGAGCAGCAGCAGGAGAACTTTGAGGAAGGCAAGTATAACATGAACATCCTATCACATTAAAATACAATTTCATACTGTATTTTAATACTGTGTGCCTATAAGGATTTCCTAGTCACTTTTGTCCTGTATATAAATACCTTGGGTTGCATTTTGGTTAAGTTGTGTTAGGTGCTGCGCTCTCACACATTATGGTCCTTTTTAATTAAATTTGATTAATGGTATATGCAACTTGTTTCTGAGAGTGGCCCTCTGTGATGTGTGCTTGAGCGGCTCACGTCTTGTTAAAAGATGTTTTTATAGAAACATGGTTTAGGGGGCCAGCATGGTGCTTAGTGCTTGGTTGACCACTCTCCATAAGGACCGGTTCATAGAGCGACAACCTGGGACAACCGCGCAACCAAAAGACTGGAATGGGACGGTCTTGGCCTACTAATTAGGTCATTTTGGTTTGGGAGTAACTTACCTGCGGGGCAAGAGGGGTGGTAAGCTTCTATGGCCCTCGCGCTACGAGGCTTGGTCTGTGCTGTGTGCTTGTACCCCCTCGAGGCTTGCTCCATAGTCGCTGATCCAGAATCCTTAGCGGTTACACCTCACCAACGTGTTCTTTGTAACAGCCTCGTAGTGTGCTTACTAGTTATCGCACCTAAGGAAGTGTGATGAACAACTAGCGTAGCTCACGACTTGTGGGTAAAGATGTGCAACCTCTCGAGAGTGTAAAACTGGTATACTAGCCGTGCTCACGGTCATGAGCGGCCCAGATCCTCCATCTGATTAGTGGGGTTTATCTTTGGTGGTTGGGTTTGAATTTCAGTAGACTCATGGTTAATTTTGATTAATTATTATGTAACTTGGGTTATGGTAATTCATCCACTGGTAGTAAATAGCTTTAATAAAACTTTGCCAAGATTAAAAGCTAATGCAGTTGAGCCAGCCAACCTTAGAGCCTCATAGTTTGTGTTATATTTGCTGAGTACAAGTTGTGTACTCACACTCGCCTCCTCCACTCTTTTGTTCTCTCTGGATGTTTTCGACTGCTGCTTAGTACCAGGCGATGTGGAGAACTACATCAGCGGACTTGACGATTTCTAGGTGTTGTCTCCCAGCCAACGTTCCTGTGGCGCCCTGTTCTTCATGTATCTATTTTACGCTTCCGCATTTCTTGAACTGATTCTTGATTCAGTTGTAATAAAGATATTCATTTACAATTTATATGCTTTTATTCCGAGATACGTGTTGTGATATCTTGATGATTCTGTTGTATATATGCGTGACTTGATCTTGGCGCATATATGATTGCTCGGTTTATGTTCTTATAAATCGGGTGTGACATCTTGGTTGAGCGGTTGACATAAAGTGTTGAATAGAACTGAGCAATGATCTCCTAATTCCAATCACAGTTGAAGCACATGATTTATGTGCGATTCATCCTTCTACAAGCATCTTTGACTTCCCTTACCACCAACAAGTCAATTTCAAACAGGTAATCCCAGTTAATGGATTTCATCTCGGTGGTGGGATGAGACTTGCAAAGGATCACTGATGCATACTAATCTGCATGAAAATTCATCCAAAAGCGGACATCTCCTTACTGCTCTTTGCCATACTCAGATGGATCATCATATCTCAACGTATAGAGATCATGCTTGCCCTTTGTGCAATCCACTAGACAAGTCCCATTGAACTGTGGAGCAGTTTGTCTAATTGGGGGCTGCATCTGGAGTATGATCCTCTCAAGATACTGTATAGACTCTCCAGCATCTGACATATGAGTGCCTAGTAGAAGTATGTTTCATACATGGATGAGCACCGTGAGCAAAAGTGCCCTGTGGATTAGGTCTTCCACAACCACGAGAGCGCAAAGGAGCCTTGGCTACCACCTTTCTCTTGCCAATACGATGAGCCACAAGCGAAGCTTCTTGAGTTGCTTCCGAATGAGATGAAGGAGATGATTCAATTTCCGATGAAGAAGCCTTCTGCTTTCCTCTCCTTTCACGAGCCATCTGAGTATGTAAGATGAAAATTAGAATAGACTCGATAGATGTGATCAAACTCAATCAGATGGGATAGTTAAGGCACCTATCGGAACTTCCGACATGGGGGCGGAACTTCCGACGGTGTCGGAACTTCCAACCTTGGGTTGGATCTTCCGACAGGGCCCGAGCAGTCCCAAAAAATCATGAATCGAGATATTTTGCCCACCAAATTTGATAAGATTCTAGGCATATGATCAATGATGTATTAGGAAGCTATCCCCAAGAAAAGAAACATCTAACTCCTTCTACATTTAGAGATCGGGCGATGGGAATTTTGAGTAAAATACCTTGAGGATTTCCCGCGTGAATCGGAGAGGAGATGATGGGGATCGGATCTTCCGAGGAGTGGGGAATCCAAAGAACTCAATGGCAACGAAATCCCACAGTTGAAACTCGAAATCCCCTTAAGAGTTTGAGAGTGGAGAGGAGATGGCGTTGGTTGTGTTTGAATGAGAGAGTTAGGGTTTGTGGGAGCTATCCAACGGGTATATAGAGGTTCAAGTGTATTTTCAGAAGTTTCGATGCGGGGTCGGAAGTTCCAACGAAAAAGAAATTTTGAACCTGAGGACCCTCGTTCGGATGAATGAGGAAAGTTCCGAGGATGGTCGGAAGTTCCGACCTGGCATCGGAAGTTCCTACAAATATTAAAATAGTCTCCCGAGGACCCTTTGTCGGAACAAACATGAAACTTCCAAGGATTGTCGGAAGTTCCGACCTATACTTTTCAGCTCCAAAAGATAGATTTTGAGAAGAGTAAAATTGGAGATATTAAGAGATATGGCCTGTAGACATATGAGGCAACTTGAAGCTTAGTGATCAGCCACAGACAACATTACATCACAATGATCACAAGAGTCAAGCTTTGATCCGAAGATCAAAATCCAAATATTTCAAAATAACTCAACACAAGTAAATTTATTTTTCTTATCTAAGAAACAATCAAGTATGTGCAACTAGTCAAGCCAAGTTACAAGAATCCAAGATATTTAATTCACTCCTCAAAGCACAAAACCTTTGCTCATCTAGAGGCTTAGTGAAAATATGGCAAGTTGCCGTTCGGTGCTCATATGACGTAAAGCAATATCTCCTTTAGCCTCATGATCCCTTAAGAAATGATATCTTTATGTGCTTTGTTTGAGAGTGTTGCACCAGATTGATGGCTAGCTTGATAGCGCTCTCATTGTCATATAAGAGCAGAATCTTGCTAAACTCACAACCGAAGTCACTCCATGTTTGCTTCATTCACAAGAGTTGGGCACAACAAGCACCTGCTGCAACATATTCAGCTTCGGCGGTGGATAAAGCAACCAAATTTTGTTTCTTAGAGCTCCAAGACACTAGGTACCTTCCAAAAAATTGGAACGTCTCTGTGGTACTCTTTCTATCTACCTTGCAACCGGCATAATCCGAATCAGAATAGCCAAGTAGATCGAAAGTGGAGCCTTTGGGATACCATAAGCCAAGGTTAGGAGTGTGTACCAAATATCACAAAATTCTCTTAACAGCTATTAAGTGACATTCCTCAGGATTGGCTTGAAATCTTGCACACATGCACACACTAAGCATAATATCGGGCCTATATGCACAAAGGTAAAGAAGAGAGCCGATCATGGAGCGATATACCTTTTGATCAACTGACTTCCCTTCTTCATTGAGATCAAGATGACCATTTAATGCCATGGCTATCTTGATGGGATTGGCATCGGCCATGTCAAACTTCTTAAGCATATCCTTCACATACTTGGTTTGACATATGAAAGTCCCTTTCTTCATTTGCTTGACTTGAAATCCAAGGAAGAACTTCAATTCACCCATCATGGACATCTCAAACCTTTTGGTCATGATCCTACTAAACTCCTCACAAAATTTCTTATCTGTAGAACCAAATATGATGTCATCGACATATATTTGGGAAATAAAAATATCCTTATCAACTTTGTGAGTAAAGAGAGTAGAATTGGCTTTGCCCACTACAAAGTCATTCTTGAGAAGAAAATCTTTACAGCATTCATACCATGCTCTAGGAGCTTGCTTAAGCCTATAGAGCGCCTTATGGAGCTTGTACACATGATTTGGAAATCTTGGATGTTCAAAGCCCTACGTTTGTTCTACATACACCAACTCGGATAGGGGACCGTTCAAGAGTGCACTTTTCACATCCATTTGATGAAGCTTGAAATCATGGTGAGTGGCATAGGCCATATACGAATTGATTCAAGCCTAGCTACGGGTGCATAGGTTTCACCAAAATCCAAACCTTCAATTCGGGTGAAACCTAGTGCAACTAACTGTCGGTACATACAGACAGGGGTAACTCCTACTAGTGTGTCTAGCCCGAGGGGCGCGAGGTTATCCGTAACCTTGCCCTAAGCCTTTGGGCGACAGGGCGTACGGCCTGGGCCTGACAACTGGGGGCATGGTCTTCGGACCTCCCCCCATGCTCTAGCAGGTCCGGCGCCTCCACGTGCCCACGAGGATAAGGTGCTCAGGAACAGCTACCGCGGGCCCGGACCACCGTGGAGTGGTCTGGGGCCCCTACGTGTGGAAGCCGGACCCCCAGGGGGCCTGAGCGCCTGGGCCACCCAGGGGGGCCCGGACCTCCCTTCCCATCGGGGAGGAGGTCCGGTGCCGCCACGTGCCCCTGAGGAAGTGGCCGCTAAACCAGCACCGCCATGTGTCTGGTGGCAGCCAGCCTTCTACGAGAAGGCAGCCCAACTACCGCATTAAATGCGGGTGGTTGGGGTGCGCGTGCCCGAGACAGGGCATGGGCTGCCCAATGACACATTGGGCAGGTATGCTGACAACACGGTAAGCCTGCCAGTTACCGAGGCGGCGCATCGCATCACCGCACCACGTGCGCAGGCGAGGGGCATGTAGTCATGTCACAGTGCCGCGTGCGTGAGCGAATGGTTATTATGACCTACTGCAGGAAGGCCACGGCGTGCGCTACTACAGTGCACAAAGGCTACAGCACGGCATGTCAACATAGCCCATTCGCCTGTCAACGGGAACTGACCCTACAGTGACAGCAAGTCTCCCACTACACATGTCACTGGCAGTAGACCCTGTGCTAGCGATACGACACTGGGGCCAAAGAGGAAGATTTCCGAATCTGTGGCATTTAAGGCTCCAATGTGTATGTTATTTAATATGTCACCGGGTCCACCTGTCGGGACCCTGCTCAGTGTATGCGCTCCCCTTGAGCCTATAAAAGGGAGAGCGCGCATGTTAGAACACAAGCTGGGATAGGTTCCACAAGCTCTCTCAAGTTCCACAAGTTCACACACACAAGGAAGTTGACACTCACGCAGAGTCAGTCATTCCTCACTAAAACAAGCAATACATCTCACAGTGGACGTAGGGTTTTACGCTCCGACGGCCTGAACCACCCTAAACCCTTGTGTGCTTTCTGTGTTCATACACCTCTAGATCAAGCATTCCTTGACTTCCCCAAACTCATCCTAAACTAGGAGTAGGCGGGTGCACTCCGCCACCCGGCTGGGGAAATCCTCCGACACTATCTTGTTTGTTTCGGAAAACCCACTTGGTGCCAATCATATTTTTCTTTGGTCTTTCAACCAACTCCCATACCTCATTTCTTGTGAAGTTGTTCAACTCTTCTTGAATAGCAATTACCCAATCCGGATCATCAAGTCCTTCATCTACCTTGAAAGGTTCCAAAGAAGAAAGAAACGAGTAATGTCCATAAAAAGTTGCTAGACGTGAACGAGTAGTTACCCCTCTTTGAATACTTCCAAGAATATTGTCAACGGGATGATCCCGTTGAACACTTTGATGAACTCTTGGATGAGGCACTTGTGATTGAGGTTGAATGGGTCCATCATCATCATTTTCAACTTGTGGAGCATCTTCTTGAGCTTTTCCACCTTGTTCTCCCCCTTGATCAATGCCATGAACTTGATCGTCACCATGAACTTGACTTTGATCTTGAGGTTGTTGAATGCTTGGAGGTTCAACTCTTGTGGATGATGATGATGGATCATTGTTTCTTTCTTCAACCTGAGTTTGAGCTTGAACTTCATGAGGCCTCACCTCTCCCAAGCCCATCCTCATGATTGATAGACTCGGGGGTTCCTATTCATCTACAATATTTTTTTATCAAATTGCGCTACTTGAGAGCCGTTGGACTCATCAAAAGTTATGTCCACCATGACCTCAACACAACTAGTGGTTTTGTTGAAGACATGATAGGCGTGTTCGTTAGTACCATAACCAAGTAGAAAGCCTTCATCAACCTTTGATGCAAACTTTGAGCTTTTGGTTTTCTTGTTAAGTATAAAACACTTACTCCCAAAAACTCTAAAGTAGTGCACCTTGGGTTTGTTACCGGTGATTATCTCGTAGGGTGTCTTGCCCAAGTATTTGCAGAGGTAGCGGCGGTATATGCCATGACACACTATATTGATTGCTTCGGCCCAAAACATATCCAGAGTCTTGTACTAATCAAGCTTTGTTCTTGTGGCTTCATTCAACATTCTATTCTTCCTTTCTACAATACCATTTTGTTGAGGTGTGTATGGTGCGGAGAATTCATGCTTGATTCCTTCTTCATCAAGGAATTCTTCAACATTGGTGGTCCGAAATTCCGAACCATTGTCACTTCTTACATTCTTTATCTTCAACTCATATTCATTTTGAGCTCTTCTAATGAATTTCTTGACAATTCCTTAAGCTTCACTTTTACTTGCAAAAAGAATACCCAAGTGAAATGAGAAAAATCATTCCTTGACTTCCCCCAAACTCATCCTAAACTAGGATTAGGCGGGTGCACTCCGGCACCCGGCTGGAGAAATCCTTCGACATTTGGCGCGCCAGGTAGGGGGCTAAGTTTGGTTTGCGCTAGATCAAGGCTCTTGATCACAATGCCACGGATAGTCGACCACCATGACCACCCGATGGGGGAGGAAGTGGCGTCATTTGCGCCGCATGCCTCTCGCCATCCTCCATCAAGGGTTGTGGCGCGCGTCGTACCGCAGCGTGCTGCGGAGCAGGCCTCCAGGGCCCTATCGCAGCCCACACAAAATGGGCCGCTTGAGGCGGCCAGGGAGCTGCTCCGCAACCTGCTGGACGCAGCAGCCTCACTCGACGTGCTGAGGAAATGGCGTGACGACGTCGACCGCCTCCTCAACTTGGCGCAGGTCACCCCAGGCTTAGCGGGGGGATCTGTGTCTAGGCAGCGTCGTCTTCAAGGCGGCGCATCCTGCTCTGTGCACTCCCCAATAGTGAGGAGTGCATGGATCGAGGACCTGCGGGCAGAGCTCAACCGCAGACGAGCGGGAGAGGACGCCCGCGTTACCATCGAGCGGGTGCGCGTGCGCCAGCTCAACATCGATGGTCGGAAACTCGAGGCCGAGGTCGACGCGGCTGTACCAAAGCTGCAAGGACTCGCCCAAGCCCCGGTGGCCGGGGTAGACTGCGCAGCACTCGGAGACCACCTCCGAGCGGTGGCCTGGCCGTCCAAGTTTCGGCCCCACCTGCCAAAAAAGTACGACGGGTCAACCAACTCGTTAGAATTCCTGCAGGTCTACATCACCGCCATCATGGCGGCTGGGGGTAATGATGCCGTAATGGCAAGTTACTTTCACGTAGCCTTGACCGGGCCAGCCCAGACGTGGCTCATGAACCTCACCCCAGGATCCATCCAATCCTGGGGAGAGCTCTGCGCGCAGTTTTCAGCGAACTTCGCCAGCGCGTATCAGCAGCATGGCATGGAGGCCCACCTCCATGCTGTGAGGCAGCAACCCGGGGAAACCCTCCGGGCCTTTATCTCCCGCTTCACCAAGGTACGTGGAACCATTCCATGTATTTCCGATGCATCTATTATCACGGCTTTCCGATAGGGGGTCCGTGATGAGAAGATGCTGGAGAAGCTGGCGACGCATCAGGTGGAGATTGTCACCACCTTGTTCGCCTTGGCGGACAAGTGCGCCAGGGCTGCGGAGGGCTGTGCATGGCACTCTGCCCCTCAAGGAGGGCCCACCCAGATGGGGGGCTCCAGTGTCGCTACCCCTGGCAGTGGCAAGAAGAAAAACAAGAAGAACCGTGGCATAAACAAGCCGCAGACTGGGCCTCTGGTCGCTGCAGCGGCAGCGGCTGGGGGCCAGAACCCGCGTGGCAAGCGCCCGCGCCAACAGCGTACCGACCCTAGGTCATGTCCTGTTCATCCGGGGCCTGCCACAACGCCTCCAAATTCCGCGAGATTCTGAAGCTCGCGGAGCGCGTCAGCAAGAGGTGTGCGCAGGACTCCAAGAATCGGTCCGGCAAGGAGAAGGTCTCTGACGCTGATGCTACCGCGGCGGAGAGGGAGTTGGAGTACCAAACCCTAAAGAAGGAACTTAAGGGTCTCTTCCACCAGTCCTACTCCGAGTCCGGGGGAGACGAGCGCTGCAAGAAGCTGTACGTCTTGTCCGGCAGTAGCTCGGAGCTCGTCTGCCGGAGGGATGTCAAGACCCTTCGCCGGGAAGTTTTATTGGTGAAGCCGGGTGCACCGAAAGCGACGCCCCACCAGCGGTGGAGGAGCACGATCATCTCCTTCGGGCCGTCCGACTGCCTGGAGAACATAGCGAGGGCTGGGGTGCTGCCACTTGTCACCGCCCCCAACATTGCCAACATCAAGCTCCACCACGTGCTAATCGACGAAGGCGCCAGCCTTAACGTCTTCAGCTATGTAGTGTTCAAACAGCTGCAAATCCCAGAGTCCAAGCTGGCCCATCTCGCCCATTCTCCGGAGTGGGCCCTCATCCCGTCTACCCGGTGGGGACCATCTCCCTGCCGGTCATGTTCGGGACGGAGGAAAACTTCCGCACAGAGAACGTACAGTTCGATGTTGCAGAAGTGAACCTCCCATTCAACGCCATTATTGGCAGACCGGCTCTGTACCGGTTCATGGCTGTTGCCCATTACGGGTATTTGGTCCTCAAGATGCCATCCCTTGCAGGAGTCCTCACCGTGCAGGGTGACCGGACCGGTGCCATAGCTGTATTAGAGAAGCTGCATGCGCTGGCAGCAGGTCTCGCCCCGGTCGCCGGCGCAGAGGGGTCCTACCCCTCACCCTCACGCGCCAGGCCACCAGCCAGGACGCCCAAAGTCCGTCCATCTGATACGGATGATGTCCCCATGAAGACCATCCAGGTTGGAGCGGAGCCCTCCCAGACCACTCGCATCGGGGAGAACCTGGGAGAGAAATAGGAAAGCGCGCTCATCGCCTTCCTCTGGGCAAACGTCGACGTGTTCGCCTGGGAGCCATCATAGATGCCCAGGATCTTCAGGGAGGGGATTGGGCACCATCTGAAGATCCACCCCGACGCCAGGCTAGTGCAACAAAAGCCACGGAAGCAGTCCATCGAGCAGCAGAACTTCGTCCATGAAGAGGTCCGCAAGCTGCTGCAAGCTGGCTTCATCGAAGAGGTCCACCACCCTATGTGGTTGGCCAATCCAGTCGTCGTCCCAAAGGCCAACGGGAAGCTTCGGATGTGCATCGACTACACCAACCTCAATAAGGCATGTCCAAAAGACCCCTATCCACTTCCACGTATAGATCAGATTGTAGATTCCACTTCCGGGTGTGACTTGCTATCCTTCATAGATACCTATTCTGGTTTTTATCAAATCAAAATGGCTAAGGCTGATAGGAAGCATACAATTTTGGTAACAGTGGATGATCTTTATTGCAATATTGTAATGCCATATGGACTGCTTAATGCCTTGCCCACCTTTGCTCACGCAATGAACATTACATTAGGTGGCTTGATTAGAGACATAGTTGAGGTTTATGTTGATGACATCGTAGTCAAGACTAGAGAATCAAATTCCCTTCTGGAAAATTTAGCTCAAGTCTTCGACAAATTGCACGCGACCTGCACGAAGCTTAATCCCGAGAAATGTGTCTTTGGTGTTTCGGCAGGGAAGCTCCTCGAGTTCCTGGTGTCACACCGGGGAATTGAGGCAAACCCGGACAAGATCCGGGCAATCAAGGCAATGAGGCCCCCTGCACGGCTCAAGGACGTGTAGAAGTTGACGGGGTCCCTTGCAGCCCCCAACCGCTTCATCTCGAGGCTAGCGGAGAGGGCTCTCCCCTTCTTCAAGTTGATGAAGGGGTCCGGTCCATTCACATGGACCGAGGAGGCAGAGCAAGCCTTCCAGGAGATGAAGCAGTATCTCACCTTCCTGCCAGTACTGGTAGCTTCGGACCCGGGTGAGACGCTATTTCTGTACCTTGCAGAGACGACTGAAGTGATCAACATGGTGCTGGTCACAGAGAGGTCCGAGCAACTCATGCAGGGGGTCCCCACGGTCCCCCCTGTAGGAAGTGATGGTCCGACCTCCACCAATGTGACAACCGACCCTGCTTCGGGGGGTCCGGCCGGGTCCCGGCCCGGGAAGGAGCCAGAAAACCTGGGGTCCGGAGCGTCCCCAGCTTAGGGAGAAGGGCCCAGTCCCGCTTGTTGGTGTTTAACCAGCTGCCCACCGAGGGGTATACCCAAGGTGGTAGATTTTGGGTGAGGGAACGTCGAGATCAGGAACTCGAAGGTGCAAGGAACATAAAGATTTAGACAGGTTCGGGCCGCAAGGAGCGTAACACCCTACGTCCTGTTCGGTTTGTATTGCCTTTGGTGTAGAATGACCTAGAGATCGTCTGTTTTTAGAGGGGTCCCTGCCCTCCCTTATATATCCGAGAGGCCAGGGTTACAAAGATACTAACCAATACCAGCTAAGGAATCGTACCAGAACATTTCTTGAGTAGATTCCTCCTGTATCGGTTGGCCTCATCTCTTATTTAAACGGAATAAACAAGAGATAAACAAGATGAATAAGAGATAAGACGGACTTAATCTCTTAGACCTCTTTAAACTACGTTACGTACCCAGCCCGGTGGCCCCGGGTCTGACAAGCCCCCGAGCTCTTCGTAGCTGAATACTGCAGTCTCATCGAGTACTTTTCGAAACAATCTTTGACTTCTTCTGATGCTTCATCCTGAAGTCCTTCTTCAAGTACTTGCTTGGCTGCATCGAAGCTATGAGGTGCTCATGCCCCGAATCATATTTTTAACATGGTGTGCGATTGAAAAATCGCACTCCATATGGAGTAGCCCCCGAACCTTAGGTTGAATCGGAGAATCAGGCTGAGGGTCCCATTAGTCTGTAATCCTCTTTATCCTTCAAAGAAATTTGAAAAATAAGTAGTCGATGCCACGTATCCCACAGCGCCCGAGCCTTGAATCTAGAATCCCACAAATTTGGAGATAAGGATCCAAAAACCGTGGCATGCAGGCTAAAAAAATGACAACTTGAGAAATTACCGAAATGATGATACAAATGATGGAAATAATATCATTAATCCGGAAAACCCCTTTTTTGAGCTAATTAGCCCTGAAAAAATGATTAATCGAATATTTAATCCAAACAGTCCACCAAATGACCCCTCATCTTCAGAATATTCCCAAAAAATGACTCTTGAACTTCGGAACAGTAACTTTTCCCACCCCGCTGGTTATTTAACCCCGCGGCAACAGTGAGAAAAACTGTGCTTTCAATCTGCATTTTACCAAGAGCCACCAAAATCCCCAATCAGAGCCAAGCGCCGCCGCCATCCCCCCAAAGAAATCCCCCCGCTCCAACCTCCCCGCCCCTCTCCCCGCAGCCCCCGAGCATCTCGTGGCAAGCAAATCGGAGATGGCGCCTAAGAAGTCAGAGATCGAAGGGAAGAAGAAGGAAGCGCAGCCGTCGACCGCGGAGTGGACACACAATAAGTGCTCCCTCAACAATCTAAACAAGCTAGTCTCTGAGGGGTTGCTGCAAGAGAAGAACCTTGTCAACTGGCGCCCCTCTTTCCGTGAACCCTTTCCCATGGAAAATGTTGACGAAATCGTCACATTTTACCATTTTGCCGAACGGGGATTGGCCCTCCCCACTTCTTCTTTCTTTCGTGGCCTTCTTTGTTATTACGGGCTTGAGGTCCATCACCTCAACCCAAATTCCATCTGCCATATTTCCATTTTTATCCATTTCTGTGAAGCCTTCCTCGGAATCGAGCCCTACTGGGATCTTTTCCGCTTCCTCTTCCGCGTCAAACCCCAGCCTACCTCGAAGAAACTTTCTGTTGTAGGGGGCGCCGGCATTCAACTGCGTCAGCAGGCCGGTGAAAGGTACCTCTCATACAAATTCCCCTAACCTTCCCGGTTGGAAAAACCATTGGTTCTATATTGAAAATCATGCCCCCCAGCTCCCCAACAAAACAAATAGACCACCTGTAGTGAGGCCGGAATGGAATCGTGAACTGACCGGGGGGGACATGGATCAAGTCGAGGAGCTTTTAGGCATCATAGAGACACACAAGAGAATGGGAGTGACCGGCGCGTCCGTCATGTTCTCCTTCTTCAAGCGCCGGGTCCAGCCGGTCCAACAACGTCACAAACTCGGATTCGAGTACTCAGGCGCTGAAGACCCGTCTCGTATGTGCGCAGTTGAACAGGCGGACGAAGCCGCACTCCGTTGAGTCGGATGAGTACTTCTGGATGTCGATGCAGTCCCATATGTCCTGCAGCTATACACTGCTCAGAAGCTTCCGAAACCGGTAAGTATTCGACTACTGTATATTGGATTCAGGTTCTGATTTGCCCATGCTAACTGAAAACCTGCTGCAGGGACACACAGAGTTTTACCGCAGCTACCCGCCGCAGCCTGATATCCCTCATCCAGACCATCTTCTCCCCAGCGCCGCTGCTGAAGCCAAGAGGACTCGATTAGCTGCGGTACAGCACAGCAGCGAGTCCACGGAGGGCGAGAGCCCCCCGGCGGAGACGGTCACCAAAAGGGAGGTGAGAGAGGACAACTCCCCTGGACCGGCCGTGGAGTTAGCCGCGGCTCTGCCTCTGGTGCCCCAAGGTCGTCGGGTAGTGCGCAAACGAAAGGCGCTAGAAGTCGAATCTCCCAGGTACTGGTTTGCTGTTTTGTTGATTTGCCAAATAACCATAATGTTGTGTACTGACAGTATCCACGTGTAGTCTTCCCGCCCTTTCCCCCTGGACCGAACCCAAAGAGATGGAAACAGGGCCATCCGCTACCGTGATAGTTACCATTGCCGTGGCAAGAACCGCCCAATCGGCCGATCAGACCTGCCGCCCGCGGCAGGAACTCCACGACGGGCCTTGCGGGTGAAAAGGGCCGTCAAGAAGAAGTCTACACTATAAGTTTTCCTCTGGTCATGTAGATATCTTGATCTGTTCGACTTGTATAATAATGACTTTGTCATCATCAGGGCTACAAGCGCGGTACAGCTCCAGCTGGATCCGAGCACGACTACCGCAGCCCCTGAGTCATCAACCCGTACTGAGCCCTCCGGCGGAGGACCCGCCATAGCCGCTCCAGCCACCGAGCCGTCGACGTCCGGAGAGGTAGCGCCCACAGAGCTGGCCCCTGAGGCGGACACGACGCTCCCCGACATGCCGCCTCCCGAGCTCTGACAAGACGAAGCCAAAGCTGGTGGCGGAGAACAAGTCGAGGCCCCTGACGCCGCTCCTACGGATGGCACAGGTAAACGTCTGACCGCCCGCGGCTGACTGCCGAGATCCCGACGCAATATGCTGACGACATTCGTGCTTGCAGGTGCCCAAGGGCCACCGCCCGAAGACGTCGCGGGGACCTCGGGGGATCCTCGTGAGATACTGAAAGCCGGGCCGGGGTACAAGAATGTCATCAACACCGACCTGGTGGATGACCCCATGCTGACGGCCGAAAATATAACGACCTTCAAGAGAACCTTCAAGGAGTTATACGATTTTTCCATGGTAAGACTTGAGTAATGTTCCGCTTGTACATATTGATGAGCTGTTTTGACCCGATCTCCGCCTTTTGCACAGCATGTGATCACTCATTCCCAGAAAAAATCGGCGAAGCTAGGCACGGTTGTGAGTGGTCATCTGGAGTTAGCTGCCCTGGACAAGCGCATCTCCGATGAGAAAACGAAAAATTGCTATCTGCGGAGGGAGCTTGACATGCTGAAGCAGGAAAGAACTCGAGAGACTTGGCTTCTCAAAAACGACCTGCAAAACCTCAAGAAGGCCAACTCCGAGCTCCAAAAACAGCTCGAGGAGCAACAAGCAGCGCACTAGGAGCAGCTCAAGGAAGAAAAGAAAGCGCACCAGGGTAAGCCCTTGCATCCCTCGGGTACTTTTCCTTAGTAGTTTCCCTTGGTTGCTGAGATATCTTCACCGTAGAACTTAGGAAGGTCATAAAATACAAAGAAGAGCTGCTTACTGACGTGAAGAATATGCTGTATCGCCGTACAGATGACGTCAAGAGGCTGCAGAAGGTAGTCGCCGATACTGAAGAACAGTTCACTGACTGCCTTCGGCGAATCAAGACGCTGGGAGAGAAGGACGAGCGGCAGCAGAAGGAGTTGGAGGACCTCAGGGGGGCCGCCCAGGAGCTGGTGGACATGATTGATCCACTAGAAGAAGGCGAAGCGAGCCCGCGGCCCCTGCTAGAGCGACTCCGCGGAGCCCCGAAGAAAGTGCTCAAATTCCTATCCGAAGCTCCGGTCGCATGCGTTAGCAACGCCCTCACGTTTGTGAAATCCTTCTTGCCAAACGCGCAGCTAAATATATTTGCGCAGGGGATGGCAGCAAACTGCACGAATGAACGATTCGACGAATACCTTCGAGAGGCCAACCTGTAGCAGAACAAATAGTGCATAGTGTACTACAGGATTAGGGTGTAAGAGACAAGTAATCATTCCCCTGTATATATACTACATTTGATGTCTCTACTTGTGTTTGTGCCATGGCTGAATTGAAATCCAGGCTTAAAAGCTAAGTAGTAGACACTACCCTGGGTGCAGCGACCTAGAAGGTAGCCGTAGCTCCGAGTAGGAACTCATCTAACAAGTTAGCCACGACTCGATCGAGTGGGTCTAAAATGTTAGGAAAAAACGCGAACGTCATCGCGGAAGTGCCGTGCTTAAGGCAGAAAAACAAAGCTACTCTGAGTGCGGCGACTCGAGGTGTAGTCGAAGTAGCTCGTCATGCGAGCGTGCTCCACAAGTTAGGTATGATCCAGACAGACGGGTCAAACTGTGGGAGCGAATGCGGGTGTCGCCGCGGGTCTACCATGTGTGGGCAGGAAACGAAACTACTCTGAGTGCGTCGACTCGGGAAGTAGTCGAAGTGGCTCATCATGCAAGCCCATCCAACAAGCTGGGTATGAACCAGTCGAACAGATCGATTTTGTTGGGCTAAGTGCGACTGATGTCGCATGCGACCATCCAAGGCCGCGGCGGAGATCAATTTGGAGAGGGTATGAGCGGAGCCGACACGTCCGTCAAGACATGAAGTTGATAAAATATGAACGTAGCCGTAGTCTCCGTAAAGTTCATGGCGAGGAGTCGATTTATATGAGTACTGTACGTGGCCGTGGCCTCCGTATGCTCACAGGGAAATTTACAACCCGAATCTTGTGGCACGTAGCCTCCAGATTAATTCGAGAGGAAGAAACCGCCTGAGCCCCCGAGGTTTTAGCTTTCTCCGGGGATCTTTTCACGGATAAAACCTGCGCAGGTTCTGGATGTTCCAAGAGTTCGGTACGTCTTGGCCTTCGGGATGTTGTAGTCAATATGACCCTGGTCTTTTAACCTGCTTAATGACGAACGGTCCTTCCCACCTTGAATTGAGTTTGTGCAGGCCGGACTCGTCCTGAATGCGACGCAGGACCAAGTCACCGATGCTGAATGACCGGTCCCTCACGTTGCGATTGTGATATCATCGAATCCCCTGTAGGTATCGTGCTGACTGAACTAGAGCGGTGCAGCGAGCCTCTTCAACAGAATCAAGCTCCAATTGCCTCGCTTCGTCCGCCTCGCCGTCGTTGTACATTTCAACCCTTGGGGATGTCCACATGATATCGGCCGGCAAGATAGCTTCAGATCCATACACGAGAAAGAACGGCGTTTGTCCTGTGGCTTTGGTCGGCTGAGTCCGAAGCCCCTAGATGACATGTGGCAGCTCGTGTACCCATTTGCCTCCCTTTTTGCTGTTTTCATCATAGACTCTCTTCTTGAGGCCATCGATTATCATACCGTTCGCCCTTTCGACTTGTCCATTGGCCCTTGGGTGTGCAACAGAGACATATTTAACCTTGATGTATGCGTTCTCACAGAACTCCCAGAACTGGTTGGCTGTGAAATTTGATCCCAAGTCCATGATGATGTTATTCGGGAAGCTGAAATGGTGCAATATATCAGAGATGAAATCAACAACCCGATCTGGTGTGAGCTTGGCTATTGGCTTGTACTCGATCCACTTGGTAAACTTGTCGATAGCCACCAACACATGGGTGAAACCGCCGGGCGCCATTGTGAAGGGCCCAATCATATCAAGGCTCCAACAAGCAAAAGGCGATGATGGCGGTATATGGTGATGAGGCTGTGGGCTGGAACATGAGACTGCTTCCCGAAGAATTGACAGTTTTGGCACCTGCGCACGAGATCCTCCGCATCTGATACTGCGGTGGGCCACCAAAAACCGGTCCTGTATGCTTTGCCAACCAGCGTTCTTGAGGCTGCGTGGTTGCCGCAGATACCTTCGTGGATCTCCCGCAGTATGTCGTAGCCGTCCTCCTTTGTGACGCATTTCATGAGGACACCTGACCGGGCGCCGCGCCGATAGAGCTTGCCATCAACTAGGACAAAACCCTTGCTTCTGTGCATGACGCGCGCCGCTTCTGCACTCCTGGCGCCAACTCCTGCTGGTAGCCTTTGACTTCGGATGAAGTCGATAAAAACCTCTCGCCAGTCCTCTCTTAGCATGATAACCTCTCGATCGGGTTGTTGAGGACCCGCATCGATGGTTATCTGCAGAGAAGACTTGATGGATGGCTACTTGAGCTCCTGGACAAAAATTCCTGGTGGGACCTGAGCACGTGTCGACCCCAGTTTGGACAAAGTATCTGCACCAACATTGTGCTCCCGTAGCACATGGTGAACCTCCAAGCCAGAAAATTTGCTTTCCAACTTGCGCACTTCCTGGACATAAGCGTGCATCGTCTCCTTGTTGCAATGCTTTGTTGACTTGCTGAATGACAAGAAGGGAATCGCCATATACAAGAAGTCGCTTGATCCCCAGTGATATCGCCAAACGGAGCCCGTGAAGCAAGGCTTCATACTCGGCTTCATTGTTGGATACCGCCCACAGGATCTGAAGGACATACTTCAATTGCTCGCCCCGTGGAGAAATAAGCAGAACTCCTGCGCCGCCGCCATCGAGCTTGAGAGATCCATCAAAGTACATGGTCCAGTGCTCTGGCTTGTCGGCTGGAGTTGGGACTTGATTCTCCCTCCATTCAGTCATGAAATCGACTAGGGCTTGCGACTTGATTGCAGTGCGTGGCTTGAAGTCGATTGACAAAGCCCCCAGTTCCACTGCCCACTTAGATATACGCCCCGTGGCATCTTAATTATGAAGAATATCCGCCAACGGGAAATCCGTAATCACAGTGATCTTGTAATCGTCGAAGTAGTGGCGTAGCTTTCTTGATGTGATTAAAATTGCATATAAGAGCTTCTGAACAGCTGGATACCGTACCTTGGATTCGGAGAGGACCTCGCTGACGAAGTAGACAGGCCTCTGCATGCCAAACGCATGGCCTTCCTCGCCTCTCTCGACTACAATAGCACTGCAGACAACATGGGTTGTTGCCGCAATGTAGAGTAGCAGATCCTCCTCCGGTAGTGGTGCTGTAAGGATCGGAGGAGACTGAAGGTGATTTTTCAGATCTTGTAGAGCCCGCTCGGCCTCTTTCATCCATTGGAATTTGTCTTGGTGTTTCAGGAGCTTGAAGAAAGGTAGTCCTCTCTCCCCAAGTCGGGAGATGAACCTGTTCAGGGCTGCCATACAACCTGTTAATTTCTGCACATCCTTTATTATGGCCAGAGCCGCCATATCAGTGATGGCTATGATCTTTACAGGGTTGGCTTCAATGCCCCGGTTGCTGATGATGAACCCGAGCAATTTCCCTGAAGGTACTCCAAAAACGCACTTGGTTGGATTGAGCTTCCACCGAAATCTGCGTAGGCTACTGAACGTTTCTTCCAAATCAGCGATCAAATCATCAGAATCCCTAGTCTTGACGACCACATCGTCTATGTAGGCTTCAACATTCCGATGCAGCTGATCCGCAAAGCACATCTGGATCGCACGCTGATAGGTTGCTCCTGCATTCTTCCACCTGAAAGACATGGTTTTGTAGGCATAAGTCCCGTACGGGGTGATGAACGCAGTCTTGATTTGGTCCTCCTCCTTGAGCGCAATCTGGTGATAACCTGAGTAACAATCAAGGAAATAAAGAAGGACACAACCAGCCATCGAGTCAACAACTTGGTCAATGCGCGGCAGCCCAAAGTGATCTTTTGGGCAATGCTTGTTGAGATCGGTGTAGTCAACACACATCCTCCATTCATTATTCTTTTTGCGTACAAGAACAAGATTAGCTACCCACTCTGGATGGATTACTTCTTTAATGAATCAGCCGTGAGAAGTTTAGCTATTTCCCGTTTGATGGCCTCACGCTTATCGTGGGCAAACCTTCGCAGGCGCTGCTTCTTAGGCACAGCCTTTGGGTGTACATTCAGAGCATGCTCGATCAACTCCCTGGGCACCCCTGGCATGTCCGCTGGTTTCCATGCGAATATGTCTTGGTTAGCCCGAAGGAAACTGACGAGCGCGAATTCCTATTTCTCACCCAAGCCCGCGCCAATGACAGCGGTCTTAGATGAATCTCCCTCCTGGAGCTGGATCGTCTTGAGGGCCACGTCATCAGTCGACTGTATGTTCGACTTGCTGGCCTTCTTGGAGGGAATCTCCAGCTCGAACTGGGAGAGCTGCTGCGCGGCCGTGAGAACTTCTCCAGAAGCATCTGGCACACGAGTAGTCGAAGCATACTGGATCGCCTCCTGATTGCAGTCATACGACTTCTTCAAGTCGCCACGGAGAGTGAGCACTCCACTGAGTCCTGGCATCTTGAGAAGCAGATAAACATAATGCAGCACTACCATAAACTTGGCGAGTGCCGGGCGACCCAATATTGCATGGTAGGAAGATTCGAAATTAGCCACTTCGAATTTGATGAACTCAGTGCGATAGTTCTCCCTTGTATCGAAGGTGACTGGGAGGACTACCGTACCAAGCGGGTGTGCAGCGTTACCTGGGACGATGCCGTAGAAAGGGGACTTGCTGGGAACCAGCATATCCTTGAAATCCAGGCCCATTTTCTTCAGAGTACTGACGAAGATGAGGTTGAGCCTGCTCCCGCCATCGATGAGGACCTTGGTGAGCTTGACCTCCGCCACCACAGGATCCAGGACCAAGGGGAACTTACCGGGCTCCGAAAAGCTCGTCCACTGGTCGTCGCGGGAGAATGAGATGGGGACCTCCGACCACCGGAGAGGTCGTGGTACCGCCGGCTCAACAGACATGATTTCCCGAAGAAGCAGCTTCTGGTCCCGCCTGGAGTTAAAATCCTCATCTCCCCCGAAGATGATGTTGACCACCTTTGAAGCATCCTGAAACTTTGGATTGCGCCCGTGGTTCTCTTGATCGTCATTTTCGGGTTCTTTGTCCGCAGGCTTTTTGTTCTTGTTACCACCAACGGAGTTGCTGAACGTCCTCCGAAGATGATAGCAGTCGATTGCAGCGTGATTGGCACCTGGATGCCATGGGCACTTCTTTTGCAGGAGCTTCTCGAACTCCACCTGTGTTGTCGACTTCTTGCCCCGCGAAGGACGATCCATAGCCGCGATGATATCATCTGGCTTTCATTTCCGGGGTGGACCCGAAAAGTCCCGCTGGCCTTTGTCGTTGCGGTTGTCGTTTGGGCACCTCAGATTGCTATCTTGACACCGCGGGAACCGCTCCCGCATCTTCTCCTCCTGTTCGGACCAATCGTGCATCATATCACAAAGGCCCGCAATGGTCTTTGGCCTGTTCCGCCCGAAATCTCTGTAGATGCCCGGGTCGGTGATGCCGTTGTAGAAACAGTCGATTATGTCATCCTCCGAGATGCTCATGATGGTGGCGTGAACGTCGAAAAAGCGACCCATGTAGGACCGTAGGAGCTCGTTACGTTCCTGCTTACACTGAGCAAGATCGTGATGAGTACCCGCGCGAGCAATCGCTCCCTGGAAGTTGTCGATGAAGACCTTCTTCAGTCGCTCCCAGGAGTCGATGGAGTTGTTGCTGAGGCTTTCCAACCACGTGAGCAGCGCAGGGTCCAAAGCCATCGGGAAGTAGATGACTTTGGTGATGTTCGAACCCCCTGCAACCTCAATGGCCGTGGAGTAGCAACAGAGCCACTGCTGAGGAGCTTGCTTACCGTCGTACTTGGTGATGCCGATTGGTTTGAAACCCTCAGGGTACTTGTAGATACTGAAATGTGCAGAGAAAGCTGGGAACCAGTCGCTACAATCAGTACCTTCGGTTTCGACTTCTTCGCGGACCTTGCGCTTGGAGGAGATTACGGTCCGCGCGTCGCGACCTTCATTGATGTGCTGGCGCAGGTCTTCTGGAGGAAGTCGATGATTAGCCTGTCGTGGGTGACCTCCTGGCTGTGGCTGCTGCCTCCCGCCAGGGGCCTGGCTCCCGCGAGCGTTGTCGTTGCTGAGCTGGTGTCGAGGATGGCTGCCAGCCGTGCGGCTGTGAGCCTAGCTCCGACTCTCACCCTCACGCTCCTTCCTGATGGTGGATGCCGGGTTGTGCTGATCCAGCTAGATCCAGGCCCTTTGCGCGTAAAGGAGTGCTTGACGCATGTCCGGATCATGACTGCGCTCGAGGATGGCCGTCACCCTGGTGATGTTGGCCACCGGAGTCCTGAAACCCTGTTCGCTTACAGCGGCGAACTCAGGGTCAAGCTCGTGATGCAAAGATCGCCTACGCTCGTTGGCCCTCCTCCGCCGGATTGTGCGGGCCCTGTTCCTGGCCCTTCGAGCCTCACGATCGGCGTCATTCTCGTCGCCGGCATTGGCAGTGATCTCATCTTCGGAGACCACTTCAAAGTTGACGTTGGGGAGATCTCCATCGTCCTCGCCTTCTTCTGCCATTAGAACCTGGCGGGAGGCGAGCTCATCGGAGCCCGTGTCGACTAGTTCTATCAACTCCTCCACCACGGTAGCCAATGGCCCGCCTTCCTGAAAAGGCAAAGGCTCGAGGTGGGCCACAAGTCGACCCTCAGCCTCGAGTAGATCGGAGGGCTCCATCCCCCTCCAATGCACAATGCGTCCATCCGGCGTGGGGGTGATCATCAGATCACTGGCGCCAAAACAACCCGAAGCCCCCCGACACGTGGTGGCTTCAGTTCTTCTGCCCCAGAGCAAAGAGTTCAGGTCCTTCTCTAGCATGGAGAGGGACCTAGAGATGTTGGCCTCCTATAGATCAGTGGCCGGTATGCATGAACCGAGTTGAAATCGATTACGCAAATTCTTAGATTGGAACGAATCCAACCCAAGGGAAGTTGCCGCAACACTGGATGAAGTCGAGCATGGAGCAGTCTCCGCCTCGATCTTTGTTGCAGAAGCATGGAGCGGCAAGTTGTCATGGTCGCTGCGGGGATCCATAGCGGAGGTCTTTGGCCTCATGTTGACGAGGAATCGTCGAAACTCGCCCACACCATCTGTGATGCAGACCCACGAGCCAAAGACGAATGTCGTACCCTAGGAGGGAACTGACCTGGTGAACTTGAAAGTCGCCATCGAGCTCGCCGGTGGATCTTCGACGCGTTCCCCTACCTGGCGCGCCAGCTGTCGGTGTTTAACCGGCTGCCCACCGAGGGGTATACCCAAGGTGGTAGATTTTGGGTGAGGGAACATCGAGATTAGGAACTCGAAGGTGCAAGGAACACAAAGATTTAGACAGGTTCGGGCCGCAAGGAGCGTAACACCCTATATCCTGTTCGGTTTGTATTGCCTTTGGTGTAGAATGACCTAGAGATCGTCTGTTTTTAGAGGGGTCCCTGCCCTCCCTTATATATATCCGAGAGGCCAGGGTTACAAAGATACTAACCAATACCAGCTAAGGAATCGTACCAGAACATTTCTTGAGTAGATTCCTCCTGTATCGGTTGGCCTCATCTCTTATTTAAACGGAATAAACAAGAGATAAACAAGATGAATAAGAGATAAGACGGACTTAATCTCTTAGACCTCTTTAAACTACGTTACGTACCCAGCCCGGTGGCCCCGGGTCTGACACCGCTGCCAAAGTCAAGACCGTCCAAAAGCCAGTCTACTACGTCAGCGAGGTCTTACATGAAGCAAAGGCCAGGTATTCCGAGACGCATAAGCTCCTTTATGCTATACTCATTGCGTCCCGGAGGCTTCGCCACTATTTTCAGGCCCACAAAATTATGGTGGTGACCTCTTACCCATTGAGGGCCATACTCCACAGCTCCAACGCCACGGGCAACATTGCCAAGTGGGCCGTAGAGCTCGCTGGATTTCAACTCGACTTCCAGCCCCGCCACTCCATCAGGAGTCAAGTCCTTGCCGACTTCGTTGCAGAGTGGACTCCTACACCAAGCGTCCCTGGGGGTCCGGACCACGGTTCGGACCCCCACCTCCAGAAGCCAGGGCTCCGGTATTCACCGGACCCCAGTGGACGCTCTTCTTCGACGGGTCCGCACGCAACAAGAAGGCTGGGGCTGGCGTGGTCCTCATCGACCCAAATGGTGAACATGTGAAATATATGGTGCTCCTCGACTTTGAGGCCACCAACAACATGGCAGAATACGAGGCCCTGATCTTCGAACTGACGGTGGCTCTATCCCTGGGGGTCCGAGAGCTCCTGGTCAAGGGAGACTCCCAGCTCATCATCAGGCAGGTCCGAGGGGAGTGCAGTTGCAACAATCCCCAGCTCGCAGCATACCTCATCCATGTGAGGAAGCTAGAGAAGGATTTCGATACATTGGAACTGCAACATGTTCCACGTGAGGCCAACTCAGCGGCAGATGCACTCTCCACGAGGGCATCAACTCAGGCATTCGTGCCAGAGGGCGTCTTTCAAAGATGGCTGCTCAAGCCATCCGCCCAACATGCCGAACTGGGCGAAGGGGGTCAGTCTAGCACCTCGAAGCTAGCGGTCCCGGTGGTGCTCCATCCGTGGGGTCTGCCAAGGATTGTGTGCACCCTCGAGGGTCCCGAAGACCTCGAGGAGCCGCATCCAAACTCTCAAGGGGGTCCCTATGCATGGATCTCCGAGATCCGGGACAACCTGAAAGACAACATCCTTCCTGAAGACCAGGCATCTGCTGAGCGTATAGTGCGATTGGCTAAGAGATACACGGTGGTAGAAGGGGATCTCTACCGCCGTGGCACCAATGACATCCTCATGCGGTGCATTACCCAGAAAGAGGGCTGCGACTTGCTCGCAGTGATCCATGGAGGCGAGTGCGGAAGTCATTCTTCATCCTGCACGCTGGTCGGTAAAGCCTTCTGGCATGGCTTTTACTGGCCGACAGCGCTCCAGGATGCAGCTGAGCTGGTTTAAGTCCTGCAAAGTGTGCCAGTTCCATGTAAAGTAGATACACACTCTAGCTCAGGCTCTGCAAATGATTCCACCCTCTTGGCCTTTCGCTGTATGGGGTTGGATATCTTGGGACCTTCCCCAGGGCCGTCGGCGTTTACCGGTACCTATACGTTGCCATCAACAAGTTCACCAAGGCATCGGCAATCGCGTTGCTCATGTCAATTGTGTGCAGGTTTAGGGTCCCAAACCGAATCATCACCGACAATGGGACCTAGTTCAAGAGCCAGCACTTTCAAGAGTACTGCGAGGACATCGACATCCAGCTCTGCTTTGCTTCTATGGCACACCCCAAAAGCAACGGCCAAGTAGAGCGGGCTAATGCTGAGATACTCAGGGGGCTCAAGATTCACACCTACAATGATCTTGAAAAGCATGGTGCGAAGTGGGTTGACCAGCTTCTGAGCGTACTATGGGGGAACCGGACCACACCCAGCCGAGCGACCGGGGAGACCCCTTTCTTCCTGGTCTACGGGGCTGAAGCATGCCTTCCCTCGGAGATCACCATGGGCTCACTATGATTCCAAGCTTTCGATGAGAAATTGCAGGAGCGGCAGCGCCGTCAAGATGTAGATCTCATCGACGAGCAAAGATGGCGAGCAGCGGTTCGAAATGCACGGTATAACCAAGCGCTCCAGCGTTACCATCAGCGGTTCGTGCATAGTAGGGAGCTCCGGGTCGGGGACCTAGTCCTGCGGCGAATCCTGAACCAAGAGGGGCTCCACAAGCTCTCCCCCAGCTGGAGGGCCCCTTCAAGGTGTCAAAGGTGTGCCGACCCGGATCTGTTCGCTTAGCTACGGAGGAGGGCGTGCAACTACCCAACCCATGGAACATTGAGCACCTCCATAAGTTTTATCCTTAGGGGCATTAGTCGAAAATAAATTTTTCCTTTGTAATATGGTAGCACCCCTGTGCGGACCAGGGCGGTGGAGGTCCATCCTCGTAAAACCGACCCCTGGCCTTCATCGCACGTTCTATCTGTACCAACTTATCAAGGAAAAATTTGTTCTCCGCCTGCCTTTGAGGTTTGTACAATTCAGTTCCTTTACTTGTCTCCCGCTTACCCTAACCCCCAGGTGGTCCTTTATCCCTGTGCCGTGCTTGAGGCATGAACTGAGTTGCTGGGATGTGTCTCTGCCCATGACCTCTCCTTCACAGGAAGGAAGGGTCCGGTCTTCTGGGGACCGGCTTCGGGGAAGCGTACTTGTCCTCAGCGGGGTCCAGAGTTGTGTAGCCATTTAGCCTGGTTCCGTACCCTAATCCTGGACGCTCAACCTCCCTAGGATAAGTACCATAGTACCTAGAACTGCGGATCCGGAAGTCCGGACCCCTTCAATCCTTGAGCTTTGGTTCTGGCGCTCTGATTCACTAAGCCCAGTCTTACATCTCAAAGGACTCCTACTGGCAAGGTCCGGGACCCCGTGGGAACGATTGCTAAGTGTCGATCCTAAGCCATGTGCAGGACTAAACTTCATTTTTGTGGTAGCTAGCCCCAATCCCTTGCGACTACCTCCCAGGGGGCCAAGGGACCTCGGTAGCCCAGAAAGCAGGCGACAGAAGGAGAACAAGCTAGTGGAAAAATAGCTAAGTTTTTATTGCTTGTCATACACAGAATATTACATTACTCATAAATATGTACAAAAGCAATTTGTATTATATATCGTACATAAAATTTTACAATATGTACAAAAACAACAAAAGCTACTCTAGTCCTTCGATAGTCCGGAGGGGCCTTCTCCTTCTACAGGTTCGGCCCCACGTTGCGCACGAAGCAGGCGGCCACGATCTCCACCGCCTCTTGTACTCTTTCCCGGGCGACAGCTTCCGCTTCTGGTGCGGGGCCTTCCAGGACCGGAGTTAAGGAGATGGTGGGGTCGTGGCTCCGGAAGCAGGTCAGGACATGCTCTACCACTATCCGAGCAAGCTCCCGCCCCTCGGCCTCAAGACGCGCAACAAGAGTAGACTCCAGGCGCTGCAGACACTTGGCCGATTGAAGAAGGGGCCTCGGCAACATGGATGGGACTTAGCCCAAGGGGTTCCAAGGTGGTGCTTGCTTCACCGACCCACTTCATGATCCGCTCGACCCCGGTGCGCTGCTCTGCCAGGAATCCCTCCACCTCAGCCTCCCACTCCTCGAGGTCCCGGGTCCGGGCCTCCAGGCCTGACCGGAGGGCAGCGAGGCAGGCCTCCTCATCCTGGATGGCCACCTCTCGAAGGTTGAGGGTGGCCCGCTCGTCATCAATCTTCTTAGCCATAGCCTTGGTAGTATCGATCGTGTGACAAGCCGACCGCTCCTTCAACTCCACCTCCATCTCCTTCCGGGTCACCACCTTCTCTCGGGTGGCGACCGCCATCTCCCGATCGATGACCCTACGCATCTTCTCACGCTGGACCTCGAGCTGGGCTCGTTCCTCGGCGGCGCGGGAGGCCACCACCTGGATGCGGTCCCCCAGACGGCGCTCCTAGTTGGAGAGCTAAAGACGCTCCTTCTCCAGTTTCTCCCACTCCCACCGGAAGCCCGCTTCTGCCTCCTCCATCGCCCGCTGGGCCTTGACCAGGAAGCGTTGAAGAGGGACCTCCACCGGGCTCGAGAGGAGGCGCCTCCCATGCACCACCTCTATGACATTCAGGTAGTTAGGATTAAAACACACTAAATGCTAGTAGAAAGTATGTATGTTTGATTTTGTGTATGTGTGCTAAGACTTGAATGCAAAAGGGAAAAGGATATTTATGTAATTCTAAAAAATTTAGGTCCTTTAGTGTTAAATGGGTGAGAATGGGAGGTAAAATCAAAACAGTTGATTTACAAAAGTCAAGAACTTGCTTTTAAACCACAAATATAGGTGAAACTACCCAAATGATGCAAGTGTGGTGTAGATTTTAAATAGGATTTAATTAAAGTTTAAAACTTTGCCAAGTTTTAAGTTAATTTCAAATCCTTAACTCTTTTGAAATTGAACCTTAAAGCAAAGTTGTAGAACTTGTTGAACTCTACACTTTTGCTTCTGGGCACATTTTCAGTTGAGCTATGATTTGAAAGTTACCTAGGCTTTATAGTGGAGTCCCTTCACTTTCAGGAAATTGCAAACAGATCCCCTTCGTCTACCTCCAGCCCTCGGCTCTCTGTTTTCTCTGCTCGACGCCCCACCGCCCTCGCCGGCCATGTGCCGCGCACCGGCCGCCCCCACGCCGCCTTTCCTCGCGCCACGTGCCGCCCCAGCACCCGCGCCGCCGCCTTCCCGGCCTCGCGCTGGCCTGCTCTTGCCATTCCACGTCGCGCCGCCGCCGCCCGAGCCGCCACACCTCCCGCCAGCTTGCCAGCTCCTTCTCCCACGCAACCACGCCTTCTTCTAGACCCCGAGCACATCTTGGAGCTCCCCACGCACTCGCTCTTGCATTTGCACCCGCCCATTTTGCTCACTTTTCTCTGTCCCGACCACCGCACCTCATCGGACCTCCGCCGCAGCCTCTGGCCGCCATCGTCAGCCGCCCACGCCACCTCCCACCCGCGATCCAGTGCTCCAGTAGCACCGCCGCGACTCCCTGCAGCTCACTGACCCATCCAATTTCCCTTTCCCGCACCCGAGCGTCGTCCCCCGTAGCGCCGGCGAGCTCAAGCTCCGCCGCCGCTCGGCCTGGCCATCGACCCGACGCTACACCGCCTCTCAGCCTCAGCCAAGGGCACCATTAGCACCACATCAACCCGTAGAAGCTTCCTAGCTGCTTCTTCACCGCCCTCTGGCACCCTAGCCACCGGAACGCCGTCGACACCCCTCGGAGCTCCGCCGCCCGCTCGGCTTCACCGTCGATACGCCGCCACAACCCCTCTCTGCCTCAACCCCGGCCACCCCCGAGACCGCCGTGAGCTCCTGAACATTTCCCCTCGCTTGCCCCTCGCCGCCGATGAGCTCTCTCACCGGATTTGGTCGCCATTGATCTGCCCCCTCTATAAAACCCGACCAAGGACCTATTTGTAACGATTCAAATCTTTCCAGGGGCCTTTCTATAGGAAATCAGTACCCCCTCTCTAATTCAAATCAGCAAACTTGTAAAATCCATAGGAATTTGTAGAAAAATCCAAAAATAGCCAAACCAATTTTGTTGTACTCTTGAAATCTAGCTCTACAATTTTTATTGTAGAGTTCAGTTTGAAACTAAATATTTTTAGAGTTCTTTTAAAGTTTAGCAAAAGGGTATCTTGGGTGTAACTTTTGCATGTTAACTTTGTTACCTGTGAATTTTGGTGAGTAGCTTATTTAAGGTATGAGTGATCTTGTGTGAAAAATTCACCTATAGTGCTAAACTCTGGCTTGAGTTAATTTAAACCTATGCAAATCAAACTTGAAAGAGTTTAAATTTAATTAAGCCTGTTGTTAAGGTTTTTATACCTAGATCTTTTTACCATATGATGATCTACAATAGAGTAGTCCATAGTGAATATTTTAGGAATTTACAACACTGTTTTACTTAAGGTTTGTATTTAAACTAGAAATTTGAACTTAATTCAAACACTATAGCTTCTATTTTTGGAAAAATTATGAAAAATTCATAGTAAGTTTATCCACTAGGAATAAACTTATCCACAAAAATTCAAGGCCATAGCCTTTATGGATTTTAAATTAAAAAATCAAACTTGTTAACCTAATTCAATTAATTCAACTAATTAGGATAATTGAATTAGGATACCAATAATAAGTTTATATTTAAACCTCCTGCTTTATGAAATTATGTGTATTAATCTGTTGGATTGCAACTTTATCATGAAATAAAACTCTTAACTCGAGAACCATCTAAATCAAATCATTGCATATCATGTAGAGTCAACAACACTCGACGACGGAGACTACGAGCTAGTCCCGGAAACTGAGCAAGGGATTTCTGAAGATCCTGCAAACATCGTCGAGACTCTAACTGAAGCTTCGAACCAAAGTTCGGAAATCCTTGACACTCCTGCGCCCAGCCCCGCTCAAGAAGGCAAGCCCCGGTGCACAACCCAGTATTTCAAAGTACTACATTTATACAATTTTATACTTATATATTATATCTTGCATTAAGTTTAGGAGTTGAAATGGAACCCTAGATGCATAAATCCTAGGAACCAATATATTGTACCTGAGTCCTTATCGCATAGATGCTCTACTAATAGGACCGGCAGAAGTCGGGTGATTTCCTATCACTCGCGCGATATAGGAGTTGAATGTTTACTATTCTGCAATCACTATAAGGATGATGGACGGGGTCATATGCAGTATCATGACTTGGAAGGTTACCCCGTCTGTGTTGATAAAAGTTGATAAGATCGCAGTGTGCGGTAGTGGTGGCTAAGCGTTTGAAAGTACTAGCCACATGCCGCGAAATATGGTAAAGCGGTAAGCCTAGTAACCAATCGGCCCGAGGAGTGGACATACCTCCCACTACTCATAATTTGGTTTTTCTCACGCACCGACGTGCGAGAGTACGTTACGCGCAGCGGATAGGAGTACGGTCATGTAGTCGCGCTACAGACGTATGTCCTGCACAATTAGTGTGCGTACGGTCCTACAGTCGCTTGTGGTGGCCCTGTTCCACGAGTCGGAATGAAAGGCAAACGGTTGCTTCAGAACTATCATTGGATGTTCCAAGCGTGTGAGTTAGGTTTGCCCTTGCAAGGTTTGGAAATTCGATTCAGAATCGTCCGTTTCTCGCGGAGATTGAGACTGCTTATTCCTTCTGCCACATAGAGTAAGAACAGTAATCTTTGTTGAAATAATCTTGATGGATGCTAAACTCTACCTTGCTTGTCTAGTATAGGTGCTTACCTAGAATGGTTAATGAAACTAGAATCTGAAAGCTAAAACATGAAAGTTAGATCATACTCTTTGTTGCTTTCAGCTGAAATTAAACCCAGAACCATTTCAAGCCTTCATGAGTCTAGTTACATGGCTAAGTATACCATGAAGCGGTTAAGTCTTGCTGAGTATTAGTATACTCAGTCTTGCTAGTCAACTTTTCAGGTATGACCTTTGAGAACCCCATGGATAGTTCGGCATGGCCAACTTCTGTTCCGTTTGGCTGGTCCGTGGAGTGGGATCCGTCCCCGGCTGGCAGTGACCCTCCTGAATGACACCATGCTTCGGACTGAGCGTGGTGTCAACCTTCGCGACGTGCGTAGTCGCGTGTTAACTTTTCTTCCGTTGTGAACTTGACAAGCGTGTTTAGTTTGTCGTTTTAAACAATGTTTGTATAAGTTGACCTTAAATTTGAAACGGTTTGTAATAATGTTTAATATTCTATAAATTAAAAGTTGGTGAGCTGATGTGTGATTGAAAACTCGCCTTCATGCGAGGTGAACCTGTTTCGATCCTGTTGAACCATGGTTGTATCGGGCAGAGACTCGACAAACCAATGGGTTGTTCCATTTGAAGTGCGTTGAGTTAGTATCGGTTGTATAGCGATGACTAGCGCACTTGAACCGGAATAATTCAGGCGGTTCTGCCACAACCTCCGGCTCATCCCCTATGCGGGCTGGGGGCCGGAGCCGGGGGTGCCTACGACATCTGCTGCAGCTGCCCCCGGCATCACCGCAACCTCCTCCGCGCCGGCTCTGCAGAGGGTGCCCCCGTCGTGGCTCCCGATGCGGATGCCACGGCAGCCTCTCCGCTCGCTGTGGCTGGAGGGGGAGCCTCCATCTGGGGTGCGGCCTCGACCACCGGAGCTTCGGCCCGGACCTCCGCGACCGTGGGCGGGGACGGTGGTGCTGTCGGCGATGCCGCCGGCCCCCCAGCAGTGGTGGAAGAAGCCAGCTGGGGGCCGGACCTCCTGGCCGAGGAGTCGTCGGAGGAAGTGGAGGTTGTGGCAGGGCGAGTAGTCCTGGCAAACATCATCAAGATAAGGATCCAAAAAATAAATAAATCAAGAAGACAAGAGGAGTTAACCACTCACGTGGAGCTCCGCCCCCAAACTATGCAAACGAGGACAAAATATAAGAAATAATACAACATTACATAGAAACAGCACACCAAACTATGCTAGAACTATTCTACGCGTTACAACGATCGCGGGAGCGCAAGAATCAACTAAAACGGAGCTAAGACGTGAAATCTAGGGCTAAATCAAGGTCCAGGGGCTTTTCTGCGAGAAAACATATCTTCCAGGGGGTTCTGGGCAAAAACCAGGGACCTAAACATAATTAAAGGCTAGACATAAGGTCTAACATGCTAAAACCTTAGGGCTGGACCGCGAGCACTAAAACCTGAAAGCTCAGGGGCATAAACGATAAAAACAGGACTAAAACGTAACTACCTTTGAACTAAAGAGTACTGCGGGTTGATTTCTCCAAAAGACAGGGGCTCTTTAGCAAGAATACCGGGCCGAAACGGTATCCTTTATTCTGGATCATCAGATCTAATCCCAACGGCTCGGATTAGATCCATCTCGCGAAGGGGTACGCGCTCACCACGGCCACCCAATCTAAATCGGTCGGTTGAGATCTGATGCCGATCTGGATCTAATCCAGATCGTTGGTTCGAAATCGAGCGGTTCGGGTTGGGTACCGGTCTGGATCTAATCCAGACCGTTAGATTCGGATCGGGCGGCTGAGGAATCTCCGGCCGGCTCCGGCGGTGGCGAGACGTTGGGCGCGGCGGAGGGCGACGGGAGCTCGCCGGAGTCCATGCGATTGGACTCTTCCGGCCTCGATTCGGGGTACGGCTAGCACGGGGAGAGAGAGGGAAGCACGGGTAATAGACCTAGGGGGTTCGGGGATGGCCAAATTGGCCGTAGCGGCGGGGCGGCGGCGGCGGGCGGCTCGGAGCTCCGGTGAGCCCGCGCGGCTGCAGGAAAACAAGGCCGAGGGAAACAAACGAGGCGGGGAGCATCCTTACCCCACCGGGGTAACCCCACAGTGCTTGAGCGACGGAAGAGGGCGACGAGGAGACGGCACGGCGGCGAAACGCGGGCAGCGCCGAAGCTCCGCTCCAACGAGGTACGGGCGGGGGTGCTAGGGTTGGAGGCGGCGTCCACGGGGTGGGGAGATGAAGGCGCTGCGGTCGGGGATCCTACTTATGGGGCGGCAGAACCCTCGGCGTGCGGGCCCAGCGTGGAGAGATCGCCGGAGATCTCGGGCTCAGGTGCGGCCGGTGGTGCGGGGGAAGAAGAAAGGAGAGTGGAAGGGGACGCTGCCCTGTGGGGCCGAGGAAACAGAGAGAGAGAGGGAAAGGAGCGCGGCTGTTGACTTGAGCCGGGGCAAGCGCTCGGCCCAGGAGGGAAAGAGAGAGCGGGGGTGGTGGCGCACGAGCTGGGGAACTGGGCTGGCGCGGCCCACGCGGGGGAAAAGAGAGAGAGAGGAGTGCTGGGCCTCGGGGTCGGCTCGGGCCAATGTCACACCCGATTTATAAGAACATAAATCGAGCAATCATATATGCGCCAGGATCAAGTCACGCATATATACAACAGATTATCAAGATATCACAACACATGTCACGAGTAAAAGCGTATAAATTAATAAATGAATATCTTTATTACAACTGAATCAAGAATCCGTTCAAGGAATGCGGAAGCGTAAAATGAATACATGAAGAGCTGGGCGCCACAGGGACGTCGACTGGGAGACAAACACCTAGAAGTCGTCGAAACCGCTAACGTAGTCCTCCACGTTGCCGGGCGCTGAGCAGCAGTCGAAGATATCCGAAACAGAACAGAAGAGTAGAGAGGCAAGTGTGAGTACAAACTCGTACTCAACAAGTATAACACAAACTATGAGGCTCTAGGCTAGCTGACTCAACTGCATTAGCTTTTAATCTTGGCAAATTTTATTTAAGCTAATTACTACAAGTGGATGAATTACCATAAACCCAATTGCATAATAAATTAATCAATATTAATTAAGAACTACTGAGAACCATCCAAACCAAAACCACCCGGGGAATCTCCCTCGTCAAAGGTTGATAACCCCACTAATCAGACGGAGGATCTGGGCCGCTCATGACTGTGAGCACAGCTGATATATCAGTTTTACACTCTCGAGAGGTTGCACAACTTTACCCACAAGTCGTGAGCTACGCTAGTGGTGCATCACACTTCCTTAGGTGAGATGACTAGCAAGCACACTACGAGACCGTTACAAAGGATCACGTTGGTAAGGTGTAACCGCTAAGGATTCTGGATCAGCGACGATGGGGCCCACCTCCGGGGGTACAAGACACACAGCACAGACCAAGCCGGAGGAGCAGGGACCATAGAAGCTTACCACCCCTCTTGCCCACGCAGGTAAGTTACTCCCGAACCAACACGACCTAATTAGTAAGTCAAGACCGTCCCATTCCAGTCTTGTGGTTGCGCGGTTGTCCCAGGTTGTCGCTCTATGAACCGGTCCTTATGGAGAGTGGCCAACCAAGCACTAAGCACCGTGCTGGCCCCCTAAACCATGTTTCTAACAAAAACATCTTTTAAGGACGCACAAACCACTCAAGCACACAGCACAGAGGGTCGGCTCCAGAATTAAGTTGCATAGGACCATTAATCCAATTAATTAAAAAGGACCAAGATTTGTTATAGCGCAGCAACCTAGCACAACTAACCAAAATGCAACCCAAAGGATATATGTAAAGGATATAAAGGTGGCTAGGAAATCCTTATAGGTATACAGAATTAAAATGCAGTATGAAATTGTATTTACAAGTGATAGGAGGTTCATGTTATACTTGCCTTCCTCAAAGTTCTCCTGCTGCTGCTCAAAAGCTTCAGAAGATGGTGGCTCCTGGTACTGGTCCAAAGGCTCCGCGTCTACTCGTGATCATCAAGCATAGTCCACACATACACACATGCACAACCATAACAAACTATAAGTAAACAGTACACCAATACAATAGAACAGCACACAAAACTGGCCTAAAACTATTCTACGCGTTACAACGATCACGTGGACATAAAGAACACCTAAAACGGAGCTAAGACGCGAAAACTACGCTTAAAACAAGATCCAAGGACCTATTTGAAAGAAAAACAGAACTACCGGGGGCTTCTGGACAAAAACTGAGGACTTAAACGTAATTAAAGGCTAAATGCAGGGGCTAACACGCGAAAATACAGGGCTTGGACTGCGGGTTGATTCTTGAAAAGCGCAGGGGCTCTTTAACAAAATGGCCAGGCTGAAGCGGTATCTTCTAATCTGGGCCGTCCTGTATAGATCGGACGGTTCGGACCCAATTTAGTTCGGACGGTCCGATCTGCACAGCGGAAGGTCCGGACGGTCCGATCTAGATCAGACCGGTCCGATCTGGCTGGCTTGCGGGAACGGCGGAACGGTCGCCGAAGTTTGACTCCCGCGGCGGCGCGCGGCTCGGGCTCGCCGGAGCTCGGCGTTCTCGCCGCTCCGGAGGTCAAAACAACTCGAGATCGGGTCGGGCGTGATCAGCGCGACATGCGTGATCCATCTGAGGCTAAGGCGGGGCTCAGGAGGCGCCCTAGCTATGAGTGCGACGGCGGGGTGGGTCTGCACGGTGGCGCACCGCCGGCGCGCGGCGTTCTGGTCACTGCGGAGGCCTAAATGCTACGGGATCTAGCGCAACACGACCAGGGGGATGATGTGCTGCTCACCGAGGCGTCGTGGGGACCGGAGACGCGACGGAGGGTGGTCGTCGATGATGGCCGTGCGGCAGAGGCGGGCGGCGCTCACGGAGGAAGCTGCTGCAGGGGCTCTCCTGACTCCTAGGCTCCACAGGTCGACGCGTGGGGCTCCTGCGAAGGTGTTACGGGGGTCAGGGAGGTCCGGGGATCACCGACGGCGAGGAATTGCGAGGGCGGAGAGCCTCACCGGCGGCGGCTTCGGGTTCAATTCCGGCACGGCCAGAGCTCAGGGTCGAGGGCAGAAACTTCGGGGAGCTTCCTGGCAGTGAGGCGGAGCTACTGCGGGTGATGTGGTGGCCTGGGGCGTGGCGGAGCGGCCGGACCACGGGGGGACCGAGGCGACCGGAGCGGGGAAAGAAGGGGGCGGCGGTGCTGGAGATCTTCGGGGTTGCAGGGCTGGGGTTAGGGTTCTGGGGGCTCAGGAAGTTCCTTTTGTAGGGCGGCGGCGCTGCCTTGGCATGCGGGCCCAGAGAGAGTGGCTCGCCGGGGATCTCGGGAAGGAGTTGCGCCGGAGAAGAAAGGGGAGAGAGAAGGGGCCGACAGGTGGGGTCAGGCTGAGGGAATGACTGAGAAAGGCAAGGAACGACTGAGAAAGGAAAGGAATGACTGGGAAAGGAAAGGAATTACTGAGAAAAGAAGGAATGACTGAGAATAGAAAAGGAATTACTCAGAAAGGAAGGAATGACAGAGAAAAGAAAGGAATTACTGAGAAAGGAAAGAATGACTGAGAATAGAAAGACTACGGGAGTGACTGAGAAAAGAGAGAATGACTGACTCACTTTCCTGTTTCCACTCAAATCTATTGGAATTCAGTTCGAATTTGAATTCAACTTGTATGCACTCAACCAAATAAAACTTATGCACCAGCATGAATGCACAAATATGTTGACCTTATAATAAATTTTATTTTTCCCGTGTTATAAATTTCTTTTAAATCCAGGATAAATTAGAAAAAACCTTGAAAATTCTATTTGAGCCAAAATAAATTCCTTAAAATTTGGGAAAATTACATTAGGGTGTTACAAACCTACCCCCCTTACAGGAATCTCGTCCCGAGATTCGGATAGGCTAGCTAGCAAAGAGATCGGGATATGTCTTTCTCAGCTCATCTTCTCGCTCCCAAGTAGCCTCATCCTCCGTGTGGTGACTCCACTGAACACGGCACATCTTGATCCTCTTGTTTCTGGTAACTCTCTCAGAGGTCTCCAGAATCTTCACTAGATGCTCGGTGTAGGTCAGATCCTCCTGCACATCCAACCCTTCTATCGGTGCTTGCTCTTCTGACACCCTCAAGCACTTCTTCAGCTGAGACACGTGGAACACGTCGTGCACTCCTGAGAGATTGAGAGGCAACTCCAAACGATATGCCACTTCACCTTTCCGTTCCAACACCTTGAACGGACCAATGTATCGAGGTGCTAGCTTCCCTCGTACATTAAACCTGCGGATTCCTCTCATCGGCGAGACCTTCAGATATACATGATCACCCACTGCGAAGGTCAAATCCCGACGACGAACATCCGCATAGCTCTTCTGACGAGTCTGAGTGACCCTCAGGTTCTCTCGCATCTGCTGTACCAGCTGTTCGGCCTCCTCAACAATATCCGGACCAAACACCTGCCTCTCACCAATCTGATCCCAATACAGCGGAGTCCTGCATTTCCGACCATACAGAGCCTCGAACGGGGACTTCTTCAGACTGGCTTGATAGCTGTTGTTATAAGAAAACTCTGCATACGGCAGGCATTTATCCCAGCTGGTACCATACTGAATAGCACAGGCTCGAAGCATATCCTCCAACACTTGGTTGGTTCTCTCCGTCTGCCCATCTGTCTGAGGATGATAAGCAGTACTGAAACGCAGCTTCGTATCCAACGAATCATGCAACTGCTCCCAGAACCGTGAAGTGAACTGAGATCCTCGATCAGATATAATCTTTTTCGGAACACCATGCAGACAGACAATCCTGGAGATGTACAACTCTGCAAGTCTAGCGCCGGAGTAAGTAGTGTTCACCAGAATAAAATGAGCAACCTTCGTCAACCGGTCCACTACTACCCATATGGAGTTGTACCCTTTCTGAGTACGAGGCAAGCCAACAATGAAGTCCATAGCGATTTCCTCCCATTTCCACTCTGGAATCTTCAACGGCTGCAATAACCCTGCTGGCCTCTGATGCCCTGCCTTGACACGCTGACAAGTGCCGCAGATAGCCACGTACTCCGCAACGGAACGCTTCATTCCATACCACCAGAATCGTTCCTTTAGATCGTAATACATCTTCATGCTGCCTGGATGGATAGAATATGCTGTATCATGAGCCTCACTCAGAATCAACTTCCTGAGATCTGCTACATCCGGCACACATATACGACCCTTGTACCACAAGGTACCCTGAAGCTGATCAAAGAGATCCTCAATACGGGGCAATGGATGCTTGTTCTTGATAGTGACTGCATTCAGATCCCGATAGTCGACGCACATTCTCTTCGCGCCATCCTTCTTCTCTACAAGCAATACCGGAAAAGCCCAAGGAGAGAAACTGCAACGGATATAACCCTTATCTAGCAACTCGTCGACAGTCTTCTTAACCTCCTCATGCTCGACAGGAGCCATACGATAGGGCCTCTTAGCAATAGGAGCTGTGCCAGGCAAGAGATCAATAGAAAACTCAATGTCGCGATCAGGCGGCATACCTGGCAAATCATCCGGAAAGACATCCGGGAATTCAGACACCACGCGAATACCATCCGTGGGTCTAGCCTCCATCTGATGAAGAATTCCAGAAGGCTCTGTGGCACCAACAGTGACCTCCTAACCATCCGGTGCTGACAGAAGAACAGTCCTCTGAGCACAATCTATCCGGACTCCCCACTTAGCAAGAGTCTCGATCCCGAGGATCACATCAATGCCCTTGGTGTCTAGCACCATCAGATTCGCACTGAAATCTACCCCCCTTATGGCCACACTGACTCTGGGACAGAAGACATGAGACCTCAACTGCCCTCCCGGTGAAGATACTAACATGCACCTCTTTAACGTGCTAGTAGGAATACCATGATGCTCAACAAAAGACTGTGTGATGAAAGAATGCGTAGCACCGGTATCAAAAAGCACTGTAGCAGGATGGGTGTTGACCATGAACGTACCAATAACCACGTTAGGAGCATCGGCCGCTGACTCGGCCGTCACGTGGTTCACCCTGCCCTGAGCTGGGGCCTTGGGCTGAGCTGCACGACCCTGCGGTCCTGCCTGCGCCTTCCAAGGGCAGACGTTGGCGTAGTGCCCTGGCTCGCCGCAGTGGAAGCACACTCGAGGAATTGCAGCGGCCTGCTGCCCAGGAGGAGGACTGGGCGCTCCCAGCCTCTGAGCTGGTGGAGCCGGAGGCGCTGGAAGCCTCTGACCCTGTCCCGCCTGCTGCTGCTGCTGAGGACGAGGCGGAAACTGCTGCCTCTGCTGGTACTACTGGGGCGGCCTCTGCTGCTGCTGTGGAGGGTACTGGTAGCGGGGACGGGTGTTGCTGCCCGGAGAGGATGGAGCCATCTTCCTCTTCTTATCCTCAATCTCCCGGCGCTTGCGCTCGGTGTTGAGGGCCGCATCAACCAGCTGGTTGAAGTTGTCGAAGCGGTGGTTCAGCAGCGCATACTGGATGTGATCATCCAGTCCCTCCTTGAAGTACTCCTGCTTATCGCTATCACGAGCGACGTCAGCAGGGGCATAGCGGGCAAGCTGAAGGAAACGGTCACGGTACTCCGTCACCGTCATCGATCCCTAAAATAACGGACACAGATAACAAGGATAGAAATCGCTCAATTGGTCAGGTTCACGAAAGACATCAAGGACAGATTAAGCTCAAAAGAAATTGCAGAGAATTCCATTCAAATTTACCTGCTTAAGGGCACGGAACTCCTTCTGCTTCATCTTCATAATGCCCTCAGGAATGTGATGGTTCCTGAAACGCTCACGGAACTGGTCCCACGTGAGAGCATCACGGTCTCGAGCGGGGTAGGACTCCCACCAGTCGAGAGCGGAGCCTCGCAGCTGCCCTGCTGCGTAAAGGACTCGCTCCCGGTCGTCGCACTGCGCAACAACCAACTGGCGCTCCACCGAACGAAGCCAGTCGTCTGCCTGGAGTGGGTCCGTGGCGTGAGAGAAGGTCGGCGGGTGACCTCTCAGGAAATCCGCACGCCTGTCACGGGGCTGAGGCGGCGGTGGAGGCGGTGGCTGAGCATGAATCTGCTGCAGAGCCTGAACGGTGTTGTTCAGGCTCGCCATCATCTGCATCTGGAGCTGGAAGAACTGCTCCGGGGTCAGTGGTGGCGGCATCGGCAGCGGCTGACCGGTACCCTGGTTGTTCTGCTCCTGCTGGTCAGAACCGGAACCGGTGCGCCTGGTGTTCACCATCTGATTGCAACAAACGAAATTTATGAGAATAAGATATGGTGCCGCTGAGGAGATGAAACTTCGATAGGATATAACAGAGAGAAAGGATTATAGGTTTTACCCCCAACGATCTAAATCAAATTTTTTTTAGTATTTAGTTCAAGTTGGGTTAGGTCGATTTGCATGAACAAGTTTAACCACTAGCCTATGCAATCAACCAAAAAGCCAAATCAAGCATTTGCACAATAACAAACATCCAATATTCACAACTTAGTCGAGTTTTCCACACTACTCGACTAACACACTCGTTCTAGCGTATTTTTATCAGGACAACCTAAACTTATAAATTATAGGGTTAGGCGACTCAGGCCAACGTCTACGGAAGACTCAAGCTACTTCTCAGAAAAGACGGGGAGACAGCAAATCGAGGGCTTAAGACTCAAGGAATAGAAGCAGAAACCATGATGATTGAAGATTTGCGGGAACAAGGCAAGGGAAGGGAAGTCCTAAACTCGACCGATTCTACCTAGGCTTCGTCCTACAGTCAACACGGCTCTGATACCAATCTGTCACACCCGATTTATAAGAACATAAATCGAGCAATCATATATGCGCCAGGATCAAGTCACGCATATATACAACAGATTATCAAGATATCACAACACATGTCACGAGTAAAAGCGTATAAATTAATAAATGAATATCTTTATTACAACTGAATCAAGAATCCGTTCAAGGAATGCGGAAGCGTAAAATGAATACATGAAGAGCTGGGCGCCACAGGGACGTCGACTGGGAGACAAACACCTAGAAGTCGTCGAAACCGCTAACGTAGTCCTCCACGTTGCCGGGCGCTGAGCAGCAGTCGAAGATATCCGAAACAGAACAGAAGAGTAGAGAGGCAAGTGTGAGTACAAACTCGTACTCAACAAGTATAACACAAACTATGAGGCTCTAGGCTAGCTGACTCAACTGCATTAGCTTTTAATCTTGGCAAATTTTATTTAAGCTAATTACTACAAGTGGATGAATTACCATAAACCCAATTGCATAATAAATTAATCAATATTAATTAAGAACTACTGAGAACCATCCAAACCAAAACCACCCGGGGAATCTCCCTCGTCAAAGGTTGATAACCCCACTAATCAGACGGAGGATCTGGGCCGCTCATGACTGTGAGCACAGCTGATATATCAGTTTTACACTCTCGAGAGGTTGCACAACTTTACCCACAAGTCGTGAGCTACGCTAGTGGTGCATCACACTTCCTTAGGTGAGATGACTAGCAAGCACACTACGAGACCGTTACAAAGGATCACGTTGGTAAGGTGTAACCGCTAAGGATTCTGGATCAGCGACGATGGGGCCCACCTCCGGGGGTACAAGACACACAGCACAGACCAAGCCGGAGGAGCAGGGACCATAGAAGCTTACCACCCCTCTTGCCCACGCAGGTAAGTTACTCCCGAACCAACACGACCTAATTAGTAAGTCAAGACCGTCCCATTCCAGTCTTGTGGTTGCGCGGTTGTCCCAGGTTGTCGCTCTATGAACCGGTCCTTATGGAGAGTGGCCAACCAAGCACTAAGCACCGTGCTGGCCCCCTAAACCATATTTCTAACAAAAACATCTTTTAAGAACGCACAAACCACTCAAGCACACAGCACAGAGGGTCGGCTCCAGAATTAAGTTGCATAGGACCATTAATCCAATTAATTAAAAAGGACCAAGATTTGTTATAGCGCAGCAACCTAGCACAACTAACCAAAATGCAACCCAAAGGATATATGTAAAGGATATAAAGGTGGCTAGGAAATCCTTATAGGTATACAGAATTAAAATGCAGTATGAAATTGTATTTACAAGTGATAGGAGGTTCATGTTATACTTGCCTTCCTCAAAGTTCTCCTGCTGCTGCTCAAAAGCTTCAGAAGATGGTGGCTCCTGGTACTGGTCCAAAGGCTCCGTGCCTACTCGTGATCATCAAGCATAGTCCACACATACACACATGCACAACCATAACAAACTATAAGTAAACAGTACACCAATACAATAGAACAGCACACAAAACTAGCCTAAAACTATTCTACGCGTTACAACGATCACGTGGACATAAAGAACACCTAAAACGGAGCTAAGACGCGAAAACTACGCTTAAAACAAGATCCAAGGACCTATTTGAAAGAAAAACAGAACTATCGGGGGCTTCTGGACAAAAACTGAGGACTTAAACGTAATTAAAGGCTAAACGCAGGGGCTAACACGTGAAAATACAGGGCTTGGACTGCGGGTTGATTCTTGAAAAGCGCAGGGGCTCTTTAACAAAATGGCCAGGCTGAAGCGGTATCTTCTAATCTGGGCCGTCCTGTATAGATCGGACGGTTCGGACCCAATTTAGTTCGGACGGTCCGATCTGCACAGCGGAAGGTCCGGACGGTTCGATCTGGATCAGACCGGTCCGATCTGGCTGGCTTGCGGGAACGGCGGAACGGTCGCCGGAGTTTGACTCCCGCGGCGGCGCGCGGCTCGGGCTCGCCGGAGCTCGGCGTTCTCGCCGCTCCGGAGGTCAAAACAACTCGAGATCGGGTCGGGCATGATCAGCGCCACATGCGTGATCCATCTGGGGCTAAGGCGGGGCTCAGGAGGCGCCCTAGCTATGAGTGCGACGGCGGGGTGGGTCTGCACGGTGGCGCACCGCCGGCGCGCGGCGTTCTGGTCACTGCGGAGGCCTAAATGCTACGGGATCTAGCGCAACACGACCAGGGGGATGATGTGCTGCTCACCGAGGCATCGTGGGGACCGGAGACGCGATGGAGGGTGGTCGTCGACGATGGCCGTGCGGCAGAGGCGGGCGGCGCTCGCGGAGGAAGCTGCTGCAGGGGCTCTCCTGACTCCTAGGCTCCACAGGTCGACGCGTGGGGCTCCTGCGAAGGTGTTACGGGGGTCAGGGAGGTCCGGGGATCACCGACGGCGAGGAATTGCGAGGGCGGAGAGCCTCACCGGCGGCGGCTTCGGGTTCAATTCCGGCACGGCCAGAGCTCAGGGTCGAGGGCAGAAACTTCGGGGAGCTTCCTGGCGGTGAGGCGGAGCTACTGCGGGTGATGTGGTGGCCTGGGGCGTGGCGGAGCGGCCGGACCACGGGGGGACCGAGGCGACCGGAGCGGGGAAAGAAGGGGGCGGCGGTGCTGGAGATCTTCGGGGTTGCAGGGCTAGGGTTAGGGTTCTGGGGGCTCAGGAAGTTCCTTTTGTAGGGCGGCGGCGCTGCCTTGGCATGCGGGCCCAGAGAGAGTGGCTCGCCGGGGATCTCAGGAAGGAGTTGCGCCGGAGAAGAAAGGGGAGAGAGAAGGGGCCGACAGGTGGGGTCAGGCTGAGAGAATGACTGAGAAAGGCAAGGAACGACTGAGAAAGGAAAGGAATGACTGGGAAAGGAAAGGAATTACTGAGAAAAGAAGGAATGACTGAGAATAGAAAAGGAATTACTGAGAAAGGAAGGAATGACAGAGAAAAAAAAGGAATTACTGAGAAAGGAAAGAATGACTGAGAATAGAAAGACTACGGGAGTGACTGAGAAAAGAGAGAATGACTGACTCACTTTCCTGTTTCCACTCAAATCTATTGGAATTCAGTTCGAATTTGAATTCAACTTGTATGCACTCAACCAAATAAAACTTATGCACCAGCATGAATGCACAAACATGTTGACCTTATAATAAATTTTATTTTTCCCGTGTTATAAATTTCTTTTAAATCCAGGATAAATTAGAAAAAACCTTGAAAATTCTATTTGAGCCAAAATAAATTCCTTAAAATTTGGGAAAATTACATTAGGGTGTTACAGCCAAGGAAAAAGAGAGGGGAGAGGGAGCCCGCGAGAGAGAGAGAGAAAGATGGGCCGAGCTTGGCCCACGGGGGGAGGGGAGAGGAAAGGGGGCCCGAGGGGGGGAAAAGAGAGGGAGTTTGGGCTGCTGGGCTGTTGGGCCCTTTTCTTTTCTTCTTCTTTTCTTTTTTCTTTTTCACACTCAACTATTCAAACAATTCTATTTAAATTCAAATAAACTTGAATTCAAATCCTATGAACTCAACACAAGGAAAACAATGCTCCAGCATGAATGCACAAACATGTTGATCTTATAATAAATTTTATTTCCTTGCGTTATAAAATTACTTTAAATGCAAGATAAATTAGGGAAAAACTCTAGAAATTTTATTTAAGCCCAAATAATTTCATTAGAATTTGGAAAAATTACATTAGGGTGTTACAAACCTACCCCCCGTACAGGAATCTCGTCCCGAGATTCGGATAGGCTAGCTAGCAAAGAGATCGGGGTACGTCTTCCTCAGCTCATCTTCTCGCTCCCAGGTAGTCTCGTCCTCCGTGTGGTGACTCCACTGAACACGGCACATTTTGATTTTCTTGTTCCTGGTAACTCTCTCGGATGTCTCCAGAATTTTCACCGGATGCTCGGTGTAAGTCAGATCTTCATGTACATCCAACCCGTCTAACGGTGCTTGCTCTTCTGGCACCCTCAAGCACTTCTTCAGCTGAGACACGTGGAACACATCGTGCACTCCTGAGAGATTGAGAGGCAGCTCCAAACGATATGCCACCTCACCTTTCCGTTCCAACACCTTGAACGGGCCAATGTATCGAGGGGCTACCTTCCCTCTCACATTAAACCTGCGGATTCCTCTCATCGACGAGACCTTCAGGTACACATGGTCACCCACTGCAAAGGTCAGATCTCGACGACGAACATCCGCGTAGCTCTTCTGACGAGTCTGTGCGACCCTCAGGTTCTCTCGCACCTGCTGTACCAGCTGTTCCGCCTCTTCAACAATATCCGGACCAAACACCTGCCTCTCGCCAATCTGATCCCAATACAGCGGAGTCCTGCACTTCCGACCATACAGGGCCTCGAAAGGAGATTTCTTCAGACTGGCCTGATAGCTGTTGTTGTATGAAAACTCTGCATACGGCAGGCATTTATCCTAGCTGGTACCATATTGAATAGCGTAGGCTCGAAGCATATCCTCCAACACTTGGTTGGTCCTTTCTGTCTGCCCATCTGTCTAAGGATGATAAGCAGTACTGAAGCGCAGCTTCGTGTCCAACGAATCATGCAACTGCTCCCAGAACCACGAAGTGAACTGGGATCCTCGGTCAGATATGATCTTCTTCGGAACACCATGCAGACAGACAATCCTGGAGATATACAACTCTGCGAGTCTGGCACCAGAGTAAGTAGTGTTCACCGGAATGAAATGGGCAACCTTCGTCAACCGATCCACTACTACCTATATGGAGTTGTACCCTTTCTGAGTACGAGGCAACCCAACAATGAAGTCCATAGTGATCTCCTCCCATTTCCACTCTGGAATCTTCAACGGCTGCACTAGACCGGCTGGTCTTTGATGCTCTGCCTTGACACGCTAACAAGTGTCACAGATAGCCACGTACTCCGCAACGGAACGCTTCATTCCATACTACCAGAATTGTTCCTTGAGGTCATAATACATCTTCGTGCTGCCTGGATAAATAGGATATGCTGTATCATGAGCCTCACTCAAGATTAGCTTCCTGAGATCCTTTACATCTGGCACACATATCCGGCCCTTGTACCATAAGGTACCCTGATCATCTTCTCTGAAATGAGGGGCTTTGCCAATCTTGAGCAGTTCACAGATCTCCTGCAGCTTCTTATCATCTGTCTGATGCTGCCTGATCTCTGCCTCTAGAGTGGGTTCTGCCTCGAATGATGCACTCGAGGTGTGATGCAAGAAACCCAGGCTCAACTACTCAAACTCCTCACATAACTCCTGAGGCATCTGAAAAGCCACGGCCATGTTAACATAGCTCTTCCTGCTCAGAGCATCTGCTACAACATTGGCCTTGCCCGGATGATAGTGAATCTCCACGTCATAATCCTTGACCAACTCTAGCCAACTTCTCTACCGCATGTTCAGTTCACTCTGAGTGAAAATATACTTGAGGCTCTTGTGATCGGTGTAAATGTCACACCTTTGCCCAAACAAGTAATGCCTCCATATCTTCAGAGCATGCACAACTGCGGCTAATTCCAGATCATGAGTGGGATAGTTCAGCTCGTGCCGGCGCAACTGCCGCAAAGCATAAGCTATCACTCTGCCTTCCTGCATCAGGACGCAACCAAGACCATCCCTCGAAGCATCACAATACCTGTGAACCTCTTGCTCTGATCTGGCAGAGTAAGGACTGGCGCCGTAGTCAACCTCTTCTTCAACTCCTCGAAGGCCTTCTGATGCTCATCAGTCCAAGAGAAATACACACCCTTCTCTAGCAAGGAAGTCAAAGGCTTCGCAATCTTGGAGAAATTCTCAATGAACCTCCGATAATATCCTGCTAAGCCCAGAAAAGAGCGGACTTCTTTCACTATCTGCGGTACCACCCAGTCAAGCACATCCTTCACTTTGCCGGGGTCCATAGCAATACCTCCCTTGGAGATGACATGACCGAGGAATGGAACCTTGTCAATCCAGAATTCGCACTTGCTGAGCTTGGCATACAGCTTGTGCTCTCTGAGTCTCTGCAACACAAGCCTCAGATGCTTCTCATGCTCTGCTTCTGACTTGGAATATATCAGGATATCATCAATGAATATCACCACAAAGGTGTCCAGATAATCCATGAAAACCTTGTTCATCAGATGCATGAAGAAAGCCGGAGCATTGGTCAAGCCAAAAGACATGACCGTATACTCGTATAGCCCATACTTGCAGGTGAATGCCGTCTTCTGGATATCCTCAGGACGAATCTTCAGCTGGTGATAACCCGAACGCAGATCAATCTTCGAGAATACACAAGCACCCTGATAATCGACGCACATCCTCTTCGCGCCATCCTTCTTCTCTACAAGCAATACAGGAAAAGCCCAAGGAGAAAAGCTGCGACAGATATAACCCTTGGCTAGCAACTCATCGACAGTCTTCTTAACTTCCTCATGTTCAACAGGTGCCATACGATAGGGCCGCTTAGCAATAGGAGCTGTGCCAGGCAAGAGATCAATAGAAAACTCAATGTCGCGATCAGGCGGCATACCTGGCAAGTCATCCAGAAAGACATCCGGAAATTCAGACACCACGTGAATACCATCCGTGGGTCTAGCCTCCATCTGATGAAGAAATCCAGAAGGCTCTGTAGCACCGACAGTGACCTCCTGACCATCCGGTGCTGATAGAAGAACGGTCCTCTGAGCACAATCTATCCGGACTCCCCACTTAGCAAGAGTCTCCATCCCTAGGATCACATCAATCTCCTTGGTGTCTAGCACCATCAGATTTGCACTGAAATCTACCCCCCTTATGGCCACACTGACTCCCAGAAGACATGAGACCTCAACTGCCCTCCTGGTGAAGATACTAACATGCACCTCTTTAATGTGCTAGTAGGAATACCATGATGCGCGACAAAAGACTGAGTGACGAAAGAATGCGTAGCACCAGTATCAAAAAGCACTGTAGCAGGGTGAGTATTGACCATAAACGTACCAATAACCACGTTAGGAGCCTCGGCCGCTGACTCGGCCGTCACGTGGTTCACCCTGCCCTGGGATGGCGCCTTGGGCTTTGCTGCACGCCCCTGCTATCCTGACTGTGCCTTCTGAGGACAGACGTTGGCATAGTGCCCCGGCTCGCCACAGTGAAAGCACACCTGTGGAAGTGCTGGAGCCTGCTGCCCGGCAGGAGGAGTGGGCACTCCCTGCCTCGGAGCTAGTGGAGCCGGAGGTGCTGGAAGCCTCTGACCCTGTCCTGCCTGCTGCTGAGGACGGGGAGGATACTGCTGCCGCTGCTGGTACTGCTGGGGTGGCCTCTGCTGCTGCTGCTGCTGTGGAGGCTAATATCGGGGATGAGTGTTGCTGCCCGACGAAGATGGAGCCATCTTCCTCTTCTTATCCTCAATCTCCCGGCGCTTACGCTCGGTGTTGAGGGCAGCATCAACCAGTTGGATGAAACTATCGAAGCGGTGGTTCAGCAACGCATACTGGATGTGATCATCCAGTCCCTCCTTGAAATACTCCTGCTTGTCGCTATCAATAGCGACGTCAGCGGGGGCGTAACGGGCAAGCTGAAGGAAACAGTCATGGTACTCCGTCACCGTCATAGATCCCTGAAATGATAACACAGATAACAAGGATAGAATTTGCTCAATATGCCAGGATTACGAAAAGGTCAAGGATAGATCGAAGCTCAAAAGAACTACAGGGAATTCCATTCCAATTTCACCTGCTTGAGGGCACGGAACTCTTTCTGCTTCATCTTCATAATCCCCTCAGGAATATGGTGGCTCCTAAAGCGCTCACGGAACTGGACCCAGGTGAGAGAGTCGCGGTCCTGAGCCGGGTAGGACTCCCACCAGTCAAGAGCGGAGCCTCGCAGCTGCCCTGCTGCGTACAGAACCCGCTCTCGGTCGTCGCACTGAGCAACAACCAACTGGCGCTCCACCGAACGAAGCCAGTCGTCCGCCTGGAGTGGATCCGTGGCGTGAGAGAAGGTCGGAGGATGACCTCTCAGGAAATCCGCACGCCGATCACGAGGCTGAGGCGGCGGTGGAGGCGGTGGCTGGGCGTGGATCTGCTGCAGAGCCTGAACGGTGTTGTTCAGGGTTGCCATCATCTGCATCTGGAGCTGGAAGAACTGCTCCGGGGTCAGTGGTGGCGGCATCGGCAGCGGCTGACCAGTACCCTGGTTGTTCTGCTCCTGCTGGTCATAACTGGAACCGGTGCGCCTGGTGTTCACCATCTGATTGCAACAAACCAAATTTTATGAGAACGAGATATTGTGCAGCTGTGGAAATGAAACTCCGGAAGGATATGTCAGAGAGAAAGGAATATAGGTTTTACCCCCAACGTTCTAACTCAATTTTATCATTTAGTTCAAGTTGTGTTAGGGTCGATTTGCATGAACAAGTTTAACTACTAGACTATGCAATCAACCAAAAATCCAAATCAAACATTTGCACAATAACAAACATTCCATATTCACGACTTAGTCGAGTTTATCACACTACTCGACTAACACACTCGTTCTAGCGTATTTTCATTGGGATAACTTAAACTTATAGCTTATAGGGTTAGACACTCAGGCCCACGTCTACGGAAAACCCAAGCTATTTCTCAGAAGAAACAGGAGAGAGATTGCAAATCAAGGACTTAAGACTCAAGAAATAGAAGTAGGAAATGATGTTAGAAGATTTGCGGAAGCAAGGCAAGAGAAAAGAAGTCTAAAACTCGACCATTTCTATCTAGGCTTTTATTTCGAAATAGGAGTAGGAAATGATTCATCCGGGCAGCTCGATTTCATAAAGATATCCATTTATAATTTATACGCTTTTATTTCAAGATACGTGTTGTGATATCTTGATGATTCTGTTGTATATATGCGTGACTTAATCCTGCCGCATATATGATTGCTCGATTTATGTTCTTATAAATCGGGTGTGACAGTGGACGACGCCTCGAAGATCTCGCCGGAGGGGAAAGTCCTTCTTGCCCCTTCACAATGGGTGCAAGCTGTCCACCCAGCGCAACACAAGATTATGGCCCCACCTGTGGGTTCGTACCTCACCCGAGGTGGGCCCGGGGGCCTCTATCGGTACATATAGACAGGGGTACCTCCTACTAGTGTGTCCAGCCCGAGGGGCGTGAGGTTATCCGTAACCTTGCACTAAGCCTTTGGGCGACAGGGTGTACGGCCCGGGCCTAACAACTAGGGGCATGGTCTCTGGACCTCCCCTCACGCTCTAGCAGGTCCGGCGCCTCCACGTGCCCGCGAGGATAAGGTGCTCAGGAATGGCTACCGCGGGTCCAGACCACTGCGGAGTGGTCTGGGGCCCCTATGTGTGGAAACCGGACCCCTAGGGGGCCTTAGCGCCTGGGCCACCCAGGGGGGTCGGACCTCCCTTCCCACCGGGGAGGAGGTCCGGTGCCGCCACGTGCCCCTGAGGAAGCGACTGCTAAACCAGCACCACCTCGTGTCTGGTGGCAGCCAGCCTTCTACGAGAAGGCAGCCCAACTACCGCATTAAATGCGGGTGGTTGGGGTGCGCGTGCCCGAGACAGGGCATGGGCTGCCCACTGACACGTTGGGCACGTATGCTGACACCACGGTAAGCCCGCCAGTTATCGAGGCGGCGCGTTGCATCACCGCACCGCATGCGTGGGCGAGAGGCGTGTAGTCATGTCACAGTGCCACGCGCGTGAGCGAAGGGTTATTATGACCTGCTACAGGAAGGCCACGGCGTGCGCTGCTACAGTGCGCAAAGGCTACAGCACGGCAGGTCAACATAGCCCCTTCGCCTGTCAGCGGGAACTGACCCTACAGTGACAGCACGTCTCCCACTGTGCATGTCACTGGCAGGAGACCCTGTGCTAGCGATACGGCACTGGGGCCAAAGAGGAAGATTTTCGAATCTGTGGCATTTAAGGCTCCAATGTGTATGTTATTTAATATGTCGCCGGGTTCACCTGTCGGGACCCCGCTCAGTGTACGCACTCCCCTTGAGCCTATAAAAGGGAGAGCGCGCACGTTAGAACACAAGCTGGGACAGGTTCCACAAGCTCTCTCAAGTTCCACAAGTTCACACACACAAGGAAGTTGACACTCACGCAGAGTCAGTCATTCCTCACTAAACCAAGCAATACATCTCACGGTGGACGTAGGGTTTTACGCTTCGACAGCCTGAACCACCCTAAACCCTTGTGTGCTTTCTGTGTTCATACACCTCTAGATCAAGCATTCCTTGACTTCCCCGAAACTCATCCTAAACTAGGATTAAGCGGGTGCACTCCACCACCCGGCTGGAGAAATCCTCCGACACTAACCTTGCCTTGTTTCTTGTGACGAAACCTTGTTTATCTTGTTTGTTTTGGAAAACCCACTTGGTGCCAATCATATTTTGCTATGGTCTTTCAACCAACTCCCATACCTCATTTCTTGTGAAGTGTTTCAACTCTTCTTGAATGGCAATTACCCAATCCGCATCATCAAGTGCTTCATCTACCTTGAAAGGTTCCAAAGAAGAAAGAAAGGAGTAATGTCCATAAAAAGTTGCTAGACGTGAACGAGTAGTTACCCCTCTTTGAATACTTCCAAGAATATTGTCAACGGGATGATCCCGTTGAACACTTTGATGAACTCTTGGATGAGGCACTTGTGATTAAGGTTGAATGGGTCCATCATCATCATTTTCAACTTGTGGAGCATCTTCTTGAGCTTTTCCACCTTGTTCTCCCCCTTGATCAATGCCATGAACTTGATCATCACCATGAACTTGACTTTGATCTTGAGGTTGTTGAAAGCTTGGAGGTTCAACTCTTGTGGATGATGATGGATCATTGTTTCTTTCTTCAACCGGAGTTTGAGCTTGAACTTCACGAGGCCTCACCTCTCCCAAGCCCATCCTCATGATTGATAGACTCAGGGGTTCCTATTCATCTACAATATTTTTATCAATTTGCTCTACTTGAGAGCCATTGGACTCATCAAAAGTTACGTCCACCATGACCTCAACACAACTGGTGGTTTTGTTGAAGACACGATAGGCGTGTTCGTTAGTACCATAACCAAGTAGAAAGCCTTCATCAACCTTTGATGCAAACTTTGAGCTTTTGGTTTTCTTGTTAAGTATAAAACACTTACTCCCAAAAACTCTAAAGTAGTGCACCTTGGGTTTGTTACCGGTGATTATCTCGTAGGGTGTCTTGCCCAAGTATTTGTAGAGGTAGCGGCGGTATATGGCATGACACGCTATATTGATTGCTTCGGCCCAAAGCATATCCAGAGTCTTGTACTAATCAAGCTTTGTTCTTGCGGCTTCATTCAACATTCTATTCTTCCTTTCTACAATACCATTTTGTTGAGGTGTGTATGGTGCGGAGAATTCATGCTTGATTCCTTCTTCATCAAGGAATTCTTCAACATTGGTGTTCCGAAATTCCGAACCATTGTCACTTCTTACATTCTTTATCTTCAACTCATATTCATTTTGAGCTCTTCTAATGAATTTCTTGACAATTCCTTGAGCTTCACTTTTACTTGCAAAAATAATACCCAAGTGAAATGAGAAAAATCATCAACAATGACAAGACCATATTTATTACGACCAATGCTAATGTAGGCAATGGGACCAAACAAATCCATATGTCGAAGCTTCAATGGTCTTGATGTAGTCATGATGTTCTTGGCGGGGTGTGGAGCACCAACTTGCTTTCCGGCTTGGCATGCGCTACACAACCTATCTTTGTCAAAGACAACATTTGTTAGTACTAGGTTGTGCTCGCCTTTTTGAAGTTTGGCCAAGTTCCTCATCTTGAGATGGGCTATTCGGCGATGCCAAAGCCAACCCAAATCAGATTTTGCCACTAACAAGTCTTGGGCTCAACTATCTCCTTTGATAAATCAACAAGATAGACTTTGCCCTTCAAACGACCCATAAAAGCAATAGAGGAATTCTCCCTTCTAAAGACGATCACACCCTCATTAGTAAAGATACAATTGTAGCCCATCTCACAAAGTTGCGAGACCGACAACAAATTGTACCCCAAAGTTTCAATCAAATAAATATTTGAAATAGATTTGTCATTTGAGAGTGCAATTTTACCCAAACCAATCACATCTCCTTTGCTATTGTCTCCAAAGACAATGGTTTCTTTAGGTATGTCATGGAGCTCTAGGGATGTGAACAAAATCCTTCTCCCCAGTCATATGATTTTAGCATTCACTATCAAGCAACCATGCGGTGCCACCCGAGGAGTGGGCCTACAAAACAAGTTAAGCTTTGAATTAGGTACCCAAAAGATTTGGTTCCTTAAGGGTTAGATGGATACACTTTTGGACCCACACACTCCTAAGAATTGTCCTCTTAGTGTAAGCTCCAACATACTTGACCACTATTTACCATTATGGTCCATTGTCACCATATAATCCATAGTGTAGCTTGGTGATTGCTCATGCTTAGTGACCTTTGCCTTGATGGGATCTTCAGTTTTCTTCTTGGCTTGAGAGGGAATGGTGGTCACACCATGTGCAGTGTTCGTCAAGTCTTAAAGATTTGATCCCTTGGTGAACATGACACATTCCTTACCTTTGAGCACCTTCTGGTCATTTATCTTGCCCCCCTTGTAGTGACCAAGCCCATCCTTCTTGTGGGAACATCTCCCTTCCTTGTATGCAACCTTAGGCTCGGTCTTGGTATCACCTTCATATCCATTTTTTACCAACTTGTTTAACCTCTCAAGTTGAGCATCCTTTGCTTTGATCAACTTTTCTAGCTTTGCCAAGTTAGTAATACAAGTTTGCACATCAATTTTATAACACCTTGAGCACCCTTCACTTGTGGAGACATTGGAGTCAAGAGTTGCTTTAGATTTGGTTTCAATGCTTTCCCAAAGGGCATTGTAGCTAACTTCAAGACCTTTGTACTTGGCCATTAAGCATGAGAAGCTTTCTTGAAGTTCACTATGAGTGGCCTTTAGGGAAGATAGAGATTCATTTATCAAAGTGGTCTCCTTTGACATCTTCTCTTTTGAATCATTAGCTAGAGATAAATGGATAGCTATTTTTTCAACTTTCACCTTTTCTTCGGCAAGAGCCTTCTCTAAGGCAAGGTTTCTCTCATTCTCAAGGATGAGCAAGTCTTCTTGCCTATCGAGACACTCCTTCTTTTTCTCCAATTTCTCCATAAGCTTTTTAATTTCTTTAAAACCTTTCTTTCCAAATTCTTTTATCATGAATGCTTTATTTTGCTCTTCCTCATCATCAAAAATTATTTTGTGTACTACTAGATATGGTGGAAGGATGAGAGGAGGAGGTGGACGATTCTTGTACCTTAGTCCCTCTTGTCATGAGACAAAAAGGGGCGTCATCTTCATCATCGGGGATGTTGTTGAAGAGTTTCCTTGAAGACTTTGGTATGGCTAGAGTTGCCATACCTTCATGATCGGATTCTTCATGACTAGACTCCCACTCTTGATCAATATGAGCATGATCTTGATATTCCTTCTTTTAGTTCTTGCTCTTCTCCTTGTACCTCTTCTCGTTCTTTTCTTTGTTCTTCAATTGTGGGCTATCGGCATTGTAGTGGCTCACTTCTTTGCACTCATAGCATCTTCTTCGTGATAGCTTCTTCTTGTCACCACCACTTTTCTTGCAGTACTTCTTCTTTATGAACTTCTTGAAGTTTCTCAATACCAAGGCCATCTCTTCATCGGTGGAGCCTTCATCACTTGAATCTTCCCTTTCTTGAGTTTAGAACCTTGGGGCTTGACTCAACCTTGTCACTTGAGCTAGCATTGAGTGCGCACTTTGTGACTAAGTGACTTGGCCATATCCCTCTCAAACAACTCTTGATGAAGGATTTCACCAAGAAGTTGATTAGGTGTCTTGACCTTGAATTTGTGATCTCTTCTAATCATTGTTGCAAGAGTAGGGTTCCTTGGTGTTAACGCCCTAAGCAACTTCTTTGTCACCTTGTGATCTTCCCACTCCGTGCTTCCAAGAGATCTAATATCTGATACAAGGACCATTACTCTATCATACATTTGCCTCACAGTTTTTTCATCATGCATGACAAAAGTGCTCTAGCTCTCCTTGCAACAAATCCATCTTGCCTTCTCTAACTTTATCGGTTCCCTCATGAGCTTCTCTTAGTGTGTCCTAAATTTTCTTAGCTACTTCAACATTGCGGACTTTGTTGAATTCTTGGGCACAAAGGGAACTTGTGATGATCCTCACGGCTTGTGTATTGCGGAAGTAGTCTTGAGCTTGTTCGGCCGTGGGTACACCGTTCGTAGGTGGGGTCACACCTACAACCACAACTTCCCAAATAGAGGGGTGAAGCCCATAGAGATGCATTTTCATATCATAAGACCACTTGGGATAATCCGTCCCATCAAAGAAAGGAGATTTTCCCAACTGGACCGATTGAAATTGAGAAGTAGAATATTGAAATGAAGCATAGTTATGAGGAACTTGATTTAGCCTATAGAAAGGATGCTTCTCGCTTTCTTCCTTGATTCGCTTCATCATCAACTTCTCAGCCTTCTTCTCAATTTTGGCCTTCATCTTCTCTTTTCTCCTTCTTCTTGCTTCCGATGTCTCACCCTCACTTTCATCACTTGAACTTGAGTCGGCATCATGAATGGAGGGTGAATGACATGTTTGCCCGAAGGGATTTTTGGCGCCATCTAATCTGATACCGGCATCGACTTGAGCAATGACAGTTGGGGCGGCATCGGCACCATCCCCAACTATAGACATCTTGATATGCCTTAGCTGTTAAGCCTTAATCAAGAGATTAGGCTCTGATACCATTTGAAAGGATCTTGGTGATGCCTGGAGGGCGGGTGAATACGCATAATTGAAAAACCTGAAAAATTCTTTGCAACAATTAAATATGTCGGAACTTCCGACACTGTGTAGGGTCGGAACTTCCAACACTGGACTGGAACTTCCGATAAAACAAAACTTCTTATACAAAACTCAAAATTAAACTTGAAACTGCAGAACATGGTTGAATCAAAAGTTGCACAATGATACTAGGAGACTTCTGCAGGTGATCTTTGCAAGCACAAGAACTCGAGTATGTAGATAGGCATAAAACAAACTCTAGGTCAACAAGAACTAAATAAATGCAATAAGCACAAGATACAAGAGGTTTATTCTCGAAGTTCACTTCCACTAAGGAAGCTACATCTCCGTTGAGGAGCTCACAAAGATCCAGGCCTTCCATTGACTCTTTACCTCACTCAATCAACCACAAAGGACGATTGAGTCACTTACTATGCAATCCACAAAGGATAGGATAATACAAATTTTCCAGGGCGCACACACACGAGAGAACGCTCCACGGGCGACACCAAACCGTCTAGAAGCAAGCTTCAAGAGTAACAAACGTGAATCGAAGGATGAAGATCCTTCAAGTGCTCTTGAGATGAACTTGGCTGCCCTCTCACTTAAATGGTTGAGTCCCACACCTCAATCTTACTATCATCCAAATCCTAGCTCAAATCAACTATAGGAAGAGCTCAAGGAGGGATGGGGGGCAGTAGTAAATGCTCTTGGAGATGTTTGTCTCGGGTTAGGTCAGCAGCAAATGAAGGAGGGGCTGAGGGGGTATAAATACCCGAGCCCTAAAAACTAGCCGTTTGTGCACTGGTTAAGTGATTGTCGGAACTTCTGAGACAGGGTCGGAACTTCCAACCCTTTTAAAACAAGCTGGCCGAGGACCCCCTGTCGGAAGAATCAAGTTACTTCTGATAGGTGTCGGAACTTCCGACACACACTGAAATAGTCAGAACACTAGGTGCACAAGTGTGTGATTATGTGTCTCTCCTTGTTGGTTAGCATCTCAATTAAGCACTTTAACATCTTCAAGTCATCTCCTCGCATCCCTCTTCATGTACGGTGTTTCCTATACTCAAATTCAAAATATAAAATAAATAAAGATCTTCTTTTTAGCTGAGCACTGTCCTTTAAGCAAATTTGGCATCTTTTCTTGCTCTTTTTCATTTCATTGAATTTTAACCTCTCCAGAACTCGATAAACTCATTAGCTCCTTAATTTTGTATGTCATCAATACCAAAACCAACTTAGGGGGCCAAATGTACTTTCAGAAACACCGTGGAGTGCTAACGCCGCATGCGGCACGACCTGGACGCCGTGTTCGCGGCAGCTGGTGAACGGGGTTTCCAAACCCCAATCGCCAACATCGTGGGTGTCGCAGCCATACTAGCTGCCAGCCAAGACCCAGTTGCCCAACAAGTTCTGCGACTGGCTGAGAAGGCGTGGCTGCAGCTCGATCGTTAGAACCTTGCTCCTTCACTATCAGCCAACTAAGAGCAAGTGGGTGAAAGCCAAAGTCACCCACAGGCCAGTCAGACTTACAGTGGACACCCTCGACAGCGCTCTGATGGGAACGGAGGCAATAATGACACTGCGCAAGGTAGTCACTTCGCAGGTGGGAGGCCACGACCACCTCCAAGGGGCGACCAGGCACCACCGCCTCCACCTCCACAAAGACCCGCCGGCAGCCACAAACATCGACAACCACTAAAGAACCTGCCGATAGATGATCTTTGCGAGAAGATCAATGAGGGGTGCGACGCTCGGACCATCATTGAAGCCCGGTGAGAAGAGCGAGCTGCAGCCGATGCCTACCATGCACCAGATGATAGTGATTGCTTTCTGGCATTCATGCGCTGATTCAGTCTGTACCAGACCCGGAGGGCTTCAAACCGATCGGCATCACCAAGTACGACGGCAAGCAAGCTCCTCAACAGTGGCTTAGATGCTACTCTATGGCCATAGAAGTCGCAGGAGGCTCCAACACCACCAAGGTCATTTACTTCCTAATGGCCCTGGAAACCGCCGCACTCACATGGTTGGAGAGACTCAGGAAAGATACCATCGACTCTTGGGATGATCTGAAGGTTGTCTTCACCAAAAACTTCCAAAGGGCGATCACTCAAGCAGGTATTCGTCACGATTTGTCTCAATTTAAATAGGAACGTAATGAGCTCCAGTGATGCTACGCTCACCGTTTCTTTGACACATGCGCCAACATCGCCAACATCTTTGAGCAAGATGTTATCCACTGCTTCCACAATGGCATCACCGACCAAACTCTCTTTAGAGACTTTGGCCGCAATCGACCAAAGACCGTCGCGGGGCTCCGTGACATGCTGCAAGCTTGGGTAGAACAGGAGGAGCAGGAGCGCGACCGCTTCTCAAAGTGCGGCAATGACTACAACAACAACAAGCGGGGGAATGACCACCGCAACAACAGAAGCCAGTGGGACTACTTGGGATCCTCCCAAAAGCGCAAGCTAGATGATCTCATTTCGGCTGTCGAGTGCCCCGCGCGAGGCAAGAAGTCGGGGACGACGCATGAGCAGTTTGAAGTCGGGCATCGTACCAGTGAACTTGACTACACCACTCGGGTCTGTGACCCTGCCATTCACCTTTGGCATGAGGGAGAACTACAGGACCGGGTACATCAAGATCGAGGTGGCAGACTTCGAATCATTGTACCACGCCATCCAAGGAAGTCCCGCATTGTCCAAGTTCATGGCCGTGCCTCATTATGTCTACTTGCTTCTCAAGATGCCAGGAAAGAGTGGAGTGCTCACCTTCCGTGGCAACTTGAAGAAGTCGTATGACTGCGACCATGAGGCCATCGAGTATGCTTCAACCACGCGCGTGCCTGATTCTTCATCAGAAGTACTCACCACGCCGCAGCAGCTCTCCCAGTTAGGGCTGGAGATCCCGACAAAGAAGGTGAACCAGTCCAAGTTGCAGACCACCGGGGCTGTCGCACTAAAGGCAATTCAGTTGCAGGAGGGCGACTCATCCGAGACAGCCCTGATCGACATAGGGCTCGGTGACAAATAGGAAAGCACGCTCATCAGTTTCCTTAGGGCCAACCGAGACATATTCGCATGGAAACCAGCGGATATGCTAGGTGTGCCCAAGGAGATGATTGAGCATAGCCTGAATGTAAATACTAAGGCCACCTGTCACACCCTAAAATATTTAATTTTAGGATGTGAGTATCTTTTAGAATGTGTTCGTTTATCAATAGGGTTTTCCGAGAATTTTCAGAATTTTTCTGTCAATTATTCTCATTTATCCTAGAGCTAGATCTATTTTTATTTGGAAGGCTCTAAAATTCTTTTTCATTAGTTCCAAATATTTTATTTGGATTCCTCGTGACCCAAATTACCTCCTGAGTTTTTCCTCATAATTTTTGGGATTCTTCTGGATATATTTTTCCATTGTTTAAAATATTTATTTGGACTTTTCTAGATTTATTTTAAGCTTAAAAATATGTTCTGGAAAATATTTCTATTTTGATTCTCATCGTAGTCAGACCAAGTCATATCTTGTTGTACATCCTTTTAACCTTATCCCCTCCGAATCCTTAAGATGCCCCATCGAGCTCCCGATTCTCTAACATTTCTCTCCGATCAAGTCACGCTTGAAAACGACGCCTCGTGGCTCATCTTTGGTGTTTTTCCGACAATGTTCGATCACCGTCAGCTCCAATGACTCGGCCTGATCCCTTCCTTCTCTTTTCCGCGCTCCCGAATAACCCGTTCGTGTTCAACCAGCACCGTCAACTCGTTTTCATGTTCGGCCCTCACCCGAACCTATTTCGGCCCTTAACCGAACTCACTCGGCCATTCTCGCTAACTTTATCCGTTACCTCTTCCTTCCTCTCTTTGCTTGCTAAATTGTGGGACCCGCTAGTCAGCCCAATCTCGTCTCCCGTGGGCAATCCGGACACAAGATCGACTCCCAGCCCGATGCGCCGCCACGTCCTTGTCCTCGTCCGAGTTTGAGCCCAGCACGATATCTCCAGGTCTATTTAAACGTGCCCTTCACCTTTCCTTCCTTGTAGCCTCTGCATTGCATCCCTGCTACTCACGACGCTGGCCCTAGCTTCCCCAAGCCGCACGCCCTGGTTTTGTTCTTCTCCCCAGCGTCGCCCAGACCTGCAGCGCCGCCACCGCCGTGCGCCACCAGGACGCCGTGCCCCCCTGCGTCGCCTTCCTCCTGCATCCCCCTGTGCGCCAATGACCCAGGCGCCCGAGGTCCTGTTCTCCGCCGTAGCCACCAGGACGCCGCCGCCCTACCCTATGCGCGCTCCTCCACGCCAGCGCCGCGCCATGCCCTTGCTGTCTGTTTTGAGCTTTTTGCAATTTAGTCCCTAAAGAATTATGTAATTATCGTGTAATTTTCTATGTCTTGCAAAATTTGCAGAAAACCCCCTAGATCAATTACATCTTCTCAATCCAGCCCCACCGTGGTATTTTTCAGATCTAACCCTGAACTTTTCCTAATTTGCAAGCACTATTTCGTGTGTCTTGAAATTCTTATCTGCTAACCCCGAAGTCTATAGTTAATTACGTATAGGTCCCTGCAGCATTGTTTCATGCATAGTTTCCGCGTTTTAGATCCGTTTCGATCTGTTCTTTTTATGTTAGTCTTCTAAAACCCTAAGCTATCGTTTAGTAGTGTTGTTGTACCATAATTCCTGTTTTTAAAAATATATATCAATTTAATTTGAATAATATCCTCTCATCTAGTTTTTCAAAATAAAATCCAATTAAGTCTTTACTCCGATTTTTATAATTAATGTTAATTTGATTTATATCAACTTAAATGTGTTTATAATTTAATTTGTTAGTTCAACATGAATCATATGAAGTTATGCATTTATATGCTCTCACTAGTTTCCTTTATAATTAATTGTTTACATAGGATAATTTGTACATTGACAATTATATATAAAATTTGATTAAGTTGTACTTTGTTTTTATAAATGCAAATATAATACGAGTTAATTATAATGAGAGATATTTCTCTTTTATATCTTTTATATTAGTTTTCTAATTTAAAATAAATGAAATCCTATAGTTCTTATATTTCTTTTATAACACAAATCTTCCGATAGTGTTTCTTTTCAACCCTAGCTCCGTTTTTCGTGTTTCTTTCGTTCTCGTGACTGTAGCAACGAGCCCTATCCTTTTATACATTCTTTTAAAGCTTTCCTTTTGTTTGGTGTATCTATTCTTAGTCGTTCTTGTTTATTTGCTTGCTTGTATGCTTCGGTCCGATGCTTGTGTGACGTTAGAAGGAGCGTGATCCAAGAGCTTTGAAGATTTAGAGTTTCAAGAACAAGAGTTGAAGACTTTGAGTAGCTATTCTCTAAAAGAAAGTCAATTGTTTCCTTGATCATACTTTTGTCCTAATAATCACAATAAATATAACTTTTTCTTTATGCATGCATGTGTCGTAATTTTGATGGATCCTAATTAAGGATATGCCTAGTCTTTATGATCATTCCTTGTCAACCTAGGTTTTACCTTTATGTTGGGTAGCTATTGCTTAGTTGCTATAACTGGTTATGGTTTGGGAATAATATATAACCATGATAACAATGATAATGATGCTACACCTGTTCTATCCATATTCATGCGCTATGCGTTGTTAATACAAGATCATATGTTTTAATCGAAACATGGAGAACCAACCAGGAAAATAGTGCAACCACAATACTATATGGCTCTGATCTTGGCTAACTAATTAGAGACTCTAGTTTATGATAATCTTACCGAAAGGGCAAGAGGGGTTGCATCGTCAAGGTATTTCTCGATCCTCTTAAGGCATATTGATATATGTGGTCCTTGGCTAAGGCATTACCTCATTAGGGATAGTTATGACCGCTTTGACTTGAAATCTCAGCGGATAGTCATAACTTAGGGAATCTTTGTAAAGGTCTCGTTGTGAATCTCTTGCCACTCACCTCGGAAGTGTTTAAGAGGCTAGCTACCTTGGGCAAATTGGGAGACACGAATTGTGGGTAAAGTGTACAACCTCTGCAGAGTGAAAACTGATATATCAGCCGTGCTCACAGTTAAGAGCGGCTTGGACCCTCACATGATAATTGAACATGAAGATGAACTAAATCGTGGACCATGTTTATGGTTGTGGTTATCGTGGACCATGTTTATGGTTATGGTTATGGTTATGCTGTATCTCTCCTATCCCTTTTAATGTCGGTTTTGGTATGAACTTATACCTTAGTAACCAGGTGCTAATAAAACTTGACCAACTAAAATTGCTTACCGCAGTAAGCCAGTCAGCCTTTCCTTGATTTTGGCCTTCATGTCATATAATTCCCAACACTTGCTGAGTACCAACCATAAGTGTACTCACGCTTGTTATAATTGCTGCTTAGAGGAGAAAGTGATGTGAAGTCTTTTGAAGATGATGCTGAGTTCTAGGTCTGCGCAACCCCCGGTTGATTGCCTATGAAGTTTGGAGTCTTCGTTTCCAGGATAAGCTGTATAACTCTGATAATCTTTATATCTTTTAATTCTCTTTTCGTGATACTGTTGCTGATTATTTATTGATGAAGTCACTATATGTAGGGAACTTGATCCTGGCATACATATAGTTATGCATTCAGTTTTGTCTTTAAAAACCGGGTGTGACACCACCCCCAAGAAGCAGTGATTCCGCAGATTCGCTCAAGACAAGAGGGAGGCAATCAAAAAAAGAGATAGCTAAACTACTCGCAGCTGGTTTGATCAAAGAGGTGTTCCACCTAGAGTGGTTAGCAAATCCTGTCCTCGTAAAAAAGAAGAATAATGATGAATGGAGGATGTGCGTTGACTATATCGATCTCAACATGCACTACTCGAAGGATTCCTTCGGGCTACCACGCATCGACCAAGTCATTGATTCCACCACCGGCTGCATACTACTCTGCTTCCTTGAATGCTACTCAGGCTACCATCCGATTGCCCTCAAGGAAGAAGACCAGATCAAGACTGCTTTCATCACCCCCTATGGTGCGTGCGGCTATACGACCATGTCCTTCGGGTTGAAGAACGCAGGCGCAATGTACCAGCGGGCGATCCAGCTATGCTTCGTAGAAAAGCTACATCGCAATGTGGAGGCCTATGTGGATGACGTGGTCATCAAGACTAGAAACCACGATGACTTCATTGCAGACCTGGAGGAAACCTTCAGCAGCCTACGCAAGTTCCAGTGGAAGCTCAACCCGACTAAGTGTGTAGTAGGTGCACCGTCAGGGAAACTACCCGGTTTCATCATCAGTCACCGAGGAATTAAAGCCAACCCGGAGAAAATTACCGCCATCACTGATATGGGGGCTGCAGCCACAGTCAAGGATGTTCAGAAGCTCACAAGGTTCATCTCACGATTTGGGGAATGGGGACTACCCTTTCAAGCTCTTGAAATGGCAAGATAAGTTTAAGTGGACGGAGGAAGTGGAGCAGGCACTACAGGACCTCAAGCATCACCTACAGTCGCCCCCCATCCTCACGGCGCCACTGCGAGGTGAAAACTTACTACTCTACATCACTACGACTACCCATGTGATCAGCACAGTCATTGTCGTAGAGCGCTCTGAGGAGGGCCATGCATTTGGTGTGCAAAGACCGGTGTATTTCGTTAGTGAAGTACTCTCTAAATCAAAGGTTTGTTACCCGTCGATTCAAAAACTTCTCTACGCAATACTCGTCACATCCAGGAAGCTCCGCCACTACTTCGACGAGTACCAGATCTCAGTTATCACTAACTTCCCATTGGCGAATATTCTCCACAATCAGGATGCCACTGGACGCCTCTCCAAGTGGGTAGTGGAGCTAGGAGCTCTCTCCATCGACTTCAAGCCATGCACAACCATCATGTCGCAAAGCACTAGTCGACTTCATGGTAGAGTGGCGGGAAAATCAGATTCCAACTACAGTCAACAAGGCAGAGCATTGGGTGATGTACTTCGATGGCTCTCTCAAGCTTGACGGCGGTGGTGCTGGAGTACTCTTTATATCTTTAAAGGGTGAACAACTCAAGTACGTTCTTCAAATCCTTTGGAAAAAGTATCCAACAACAAGGCCGAGTACGAGACACTCCTACACGGGCTCCGCCTGGCGATTTCCCTTGGCATCAAGAGACTACTTGTCCATAGCGACTCTTTATTGGTTTTCCAACAAGTCAATAAGGAGTGGGACTGCAATAAAGAAGCTATGGATGCATACGTAATGGAAGTACGGAAGCTGGAAAATAAGTTCTCGAGCCTGGAGATTCATCACGTGATCCGAGACAACAATGTTGGAGCAGACGTACTATCTAAGCTGGGATCCACCCGTGCCCAGGTTCCAGCAGGAGTGTTTGTGCAGGAGCTCAAGCATGCATCCATCAAGACTCCAGCGCAAGCCATCACCACTCCAGGTCCCCATGAACCAGATCGGGAGGTCATGATGCTTGGATAAGATTGGGGGAAAACCTACATCGACTTCATCAAGGACCAGAAACTACCTGCAAGCATCTCCGAAAAAATTGCAGTGGCTGCACGTGTCATGAGGCAGAGCAAGGGATTCGTTCTGGTCAGTGACAAGCTATACAAACACGGCGCATGCTTAGATGTCCTCATGAAGTGTGTCACAGGCGAGGATGGCTACGACATTCTTCATGAAATCCATGACGGATCTTGTGGCAACCACGGAGCCTCAAAAACAATGGTCGGGAAGGCGTACAGAGCAGGCCTCTATTGGCCTACAGCAGTGGCAAATGCTGAAGATCTCATCCACAGATGTCCCAATTGCCAATTCTTCGGCAAGTAGTCACATGTCTTGCTTCAGTTTGGCTTCCCCAACACCATCATCACCGACCTTGGCTCCTATTTCACAGCGCATCAGTTCTAGGAATTCTGTGAGAATGCAGCCATTAAAGTCATGTATCTGTTGTGCATCCAAGAGCAAACAGCCAAGTTGAGAGGGTTAACGGCATGATTCTTGATGGATTGAAGAAGGGACTCTATGACGAGAATAGTAAAAAAGGTGGCAAGTGGATCACCGAGCTTCCACATGTCGTCTGGGGGCTACGGACTCAACCTTCCAAAGCCACAGGGCATACACCTTTCTTCCTCGTCTATGGATTAGAAGCAATCCTCCCCTGCAAACATCATGTGGAAATCTCCAAGAGTAGAGATGTATGAAGAAGGCGAAGCTGACGAAGCAAGGCAGCTAGAACTGGAGTCAGTCAAAGAATCCAGATGAAACGCCCTTGTCCAGTCGGCTTGTTACCTACAAGGAGCCAGACACTACCACAATCGCAAAGTCGAGGAGAGGTCTTTTAGCATCAGTGACTTGGTCCTCCGTCGCAACCAAGAAAAGATAGGGCTGCATAAGCTCAACTCGTGATGGGAAGGGCCCTTCATCGTTTCAAAGGTTACATGGCTAGGGTCGTACCGACTATAGTACTGATGGAAGTAGACCCGGGTACCTCCCTGCCGAGTGGGTTCCGGTTCTTCAGGGAACGACTCCACGAAACGACCCGGCATACAGGCACTGGGCTGGACGGCGGGCGGGGTCCTTAGGGATTAGGATCTGGGCCGACTCGGATAGCTGTGATATGATGTATCTTAATCGACCCGTTTCCTTGTAAACAACCCAAGTAGATCTTGACCTAACTTGTAACCCATGGCTACTCGGCTATATAGCGGACCGTTGTTAAACCCATCAAAGACAACACAATTAGCCTATTTATTCCACAAACCCTAAACCAGTCAATACAATCCAGAACAAAAGACGTAGGGTGTTACGCTCTTGGCATCCTGAACTTGTCTAAAACCCTTGCGTCTTTGTGTTACCATCAAGTTCTTGTCTCTCTTATCTCCCTCACCTACAAATCTACTGCTTGGGCATACCCCGGGAGGACTTGACGGAGTACAAATCCGATAGTTGGGCGCCAGGTAGAGGGATTTTCAAAGTCCTCTTGGCGAACTTGATGGCCAGCAACTCCGACGTCTTCTTCTCCGTGCAAGTGATGCTACAGATCCAGGCCACCGCCAGCCACTCCATCATCTTCGGTGACTTCCCCGAGATGATGACTCCCAAGAGTCCACTCACTTTTGCCTCGTCATCTGAGGTAAAAAGCTTTCAAGGTTCCACATCCAATCTGACCCTTTTTGCCTCCATCACTCATCGGGTTGATGAGCTCTCCATAACAGACCGGCCCAGAGCCATGTTAGGGCAACTCGTCGCCCTAGGATTGACATCAACGATATCCTCTTCAAAGTAGATCGCGTCGACCGCTCCATTGCAAAGTGCATCGAGCTCGGCGAAACTGCGTTTGATGTTCGAGCGACATGATCCGACAGATCTCTTTTGGACTTCGCAACAACTTCGCAGTTTGTTTGGGTCCGATCCGAGTGTCCATGGAAAATCTCCACTTTTCCGATCTGGTTCAACCCAGCGGTGACCACATCAGATCCAATATGGACCCAGGATCGGACAACGGTTATCAGGAGGCTCTCTTCACCCTCCCACCCAACCGCATTAACTCTCCGGATTCGCTCGACAAACATCGAATCTACATTCTCTCTTCCGATGAAGACTCCATCGAAGAGGAAAACCCGGAGGACCGAAACCTCCAGCGCAGCCGTAACATCAACATCAGCGGCGTCGGAATGAGGAGACCATCGCCCAGGCGCAAGCAAATCTTCGTACTGTGGAAGGTCGCCACCCTAGGGTTGCGGCATCTCAACCGGCTGCACCGACTTCGACGAACCTTGACAACGACTTCGGGCCCAGTCCAACAACTCCCGCCACTCGACCGGCCACCACCCCAATGATGATGAGGTTCATCAGCCCGATCTCCGAGCCAACCTAAACAACAACAATCGAGATCTCTGGCCGGTCATCAACAACCGTTATCAGGATCTTGACTAGGCTGAACGGGAGTGCCGGCAGAGGTACAACAAAGAGTACGGCCCCCTAATGCGAACAGAGGCAACAGGGGTCGACGTGGCCATGATGGTCTGCAGCGACCTCCTTGACCCCCACCGCAGGCACCCGCAGACCCCGACAACAACGACGGCGGCAACCTCGAAAGCTTCTTGGCCTTCTCCAACCAACTGCGAGGCATCTCTTGGCCCACCACGTTCAAGATAGTCGACATCGACAAGTTCAACAGCGATTCCAAACCTAGGACATGGCTCTACACCTACTCCATCATCATACGAGCTACCAACAGAAACAATGACATCATGGCAGCCTACTTGCCGGTGATGATGAGCCGCCAGGCTTTGAACTGGCTTGAGGGACTTCAACCCGGCTCCATCAACAGTTGGCAAGATCTCTACATGGCCTTCGTCAACCATATCCAGGCTTCCTACCTGGGTCCCAAAACTAAATGGGATCTGGGCAGTGTCACTCAGCAACCCAACGAGTCACTTCATGACTACAATAAAAGGTACTTTGCTAACTGTAACAAGATTGTAGAGGTTGATGACAGGGACGTTATCCACTACTTCCACCAAGAGCTGCATAACATCGAGCTCTGGCGCAAGATGTTCGAGGGCAACCCCAAGACGGTCTCGGAGATGATGATGGTCGTCAACAAGCACATCGACATGGAGGATGCCGAAGAAGTGCATCATCACCACAAGGACCAACGCAACTCTGACGATCACCCCAAGCCACACCATGAGATCACTAGCGCCACGACGGTCGCCCTCCCCGGCAAAACTCCAACAAGAAGATGACCACCCTGAGTCATCCAAGAAAAAGGACTGCAAGCGTGGCCCTGAGAACACCATCGTCATGGCAGATCGACCCCGACAATGCACCTCCCTCAGCTAGGGGAACTTGGATTGGCTCCTAGATGGCAAGTGTGCCTAGCACAAGGATGCCGACCACACTGCCCGTGAGTGCCATACTCTCCGCAACAGCGTGGCAGCCGATGACTCCAAGCGTCCTCGCTACGACGACCTGGGCAAGGTAGGCAGCTCCAAAGGCTCCCGCAGCTGAGGACGCTGAAGTGACTCGCCCAGGCTGACAAGTCTCCACGAGAATTCTAAGACGCTGACCGCACCGTCAACTTCATCTATGGTGGCTCCAAGGCCCCACGGTGCCGACGCTGGCTCAAGCTTCCAGCACCTAGTTGAGCCCTTGCGCTGGTCAGAGGTCAACTCGGCTTCCAGCACCTAGTTGAGCCCTTGCGCTGGTCAACTCGGCTTCCAGCACCTAGTTGAGCCCTTGCGCTGGTCAGAGGTCACCATTACCTTTGACCGACACGATCATTGGGTCCACCTCCCCAGCCTAGGCTCATATCCACTCATGGTCAGCCCGGTGGTGAGCATGGTCCGCCTTTACAAGGTGCGTATCGATGGAGGCAGCAGCCTCAACATCATCTTCTCCAAGACACTAGAGAGCATAGGCGATGACATGACTTCCCTATTTCCGACCTAGGAAGCCTTCTATAGAATCATCCCCGGCTCTAGCTTGACCCCGGTCGGCCAAGTGACTCTTCCTATCACCTTTGGAACCCAGGAGAACTATCAAATAGAGCGTCTTCACTTTGAGGTGGCATCGTTTGAAACCTCATACCATGCGATCCTGGGGAAGCCCGCTCTCGCCAAGTTCATGGCAATGCCCAACCACACGTATCTTGTCCTCAAGATGCCGGTGCCGAACGGAGTCATCTCCTTCTACGGTGACCTGAAGACTTCTCACTCCTATGAGACTAAGAACATCAACCTCTCTAAAGCGCTGAAGCTGACCAAGAATTCTGTCTTGGTTGTCGAGTCGGCAAAGAAGATTCCTCTAGAGGATCTCACCATCCTAGAAAATGATTCAACCGCTGAGTCACAGCTGAAGCCAGGCCACAAGACGAAGGCCATCCTCCTCAAGGAGGATGACCCCGACAAAACTGCCTTGATTGGCACAGGGCGCTCACCTCCATCCTCCATGCAATTGGGGCATCTTCATATGGAAGCCCTCTGACATGCGAGGTGTTCCAAGGTAGGAGGCTTAGCACTGCTTGGATCTCGACAAAAAGGCTCGACCTGTCAAGCAACGTCTGCACCGCTTCACCCAGGATCCAAAGGAGGCTATTAGGGTAGAAGTTACTCAGCTCTTAGCCACAAAGTTCATTCATGAAGTCGCACACCCAGAATGGTTGGCAAACCCAGTCCTTGTAAAAAAGAAAAATGGAGAATGGAGAATGTGTGTTTACTATACAGATCTCAACAAACACAGCCCTAAAGATCCCTTTCCCCTCCCAGGCATCGACCGGGTTGTCGACTCCTCTCCTTCCTCGACTGCTATTTTGAGTGGCATCAGATCGCCCTCAAGGAATCAAATCAAGGGAAGACTTCGTTCATTACCCCCTTCGGGGCATACTGCTACAACACCATGACGTTCGGGCTCAAGAACGCGGCTGCCACCTATCAAAAGGCCATTTAGAGATGCCTTCAGGGGTAGATCGGGCGCAACGCTGAGGCCTACATCAATGACATGGTAGTCAAGACATAGTCACATGATCAATTCATCACTGACCTGGCTGAGATGTTTGAAAATCATAAGAAATTCAAATGGAAACTCAACCCCACCAAGTGTGTTTTCGGTGTCCCATCCGGGAAACTCCTCGACTTCATCATCAGCAACCGAGGCATCGAAGCCAACCTGACCAAGGTCAATGCTATTAGAAACATGAAGCCCCATCGGAGCAGAAAAGACCTTATGAAATTGACCGGGTGCATGAGTCCATTCTTCAAACTACTCCAAAAGTCCGACAAGTTCAAGTGGAACGAGGATGCCTCCAAGGCATTCCACAACTTGAAGGACTTCTTAACCACCCCACCGGTGCTCACGGCCTCGGACCCAAATGAAGCCCTGCTTCTGTACATCGCCGCTACCACACATGTGGTCAGCACGGTACGGGTCATCGAATGAGATGAACCAGGGCATGTTTACAAGGTGCAATGACCAGTCTACTTCATCAGTGAGGTACTCAGCGACTCAAAGGTGCGCGATCCACAAGTCCAGAAGCTCCTGTACGCCATCCTTATCACGTCCAGGAAACTCCAGCACTACTTCCACGCGTACAATGTCAAGATCGTATCCTCCTTTCCACTTGGCGACATTCTCCATAATCAAGACACCAATGGTCGAGTCGTCAAGTGGTCCGTTGAGCTCAGCGCGCTCTCCGGCGAGTTCATCCCCTAGTCTATGATCAAGTCACAAACCCTAGCTAATTTTGTGGCAGAGTGGACTGAGATTTAAGATCCATCACCAGAGCAACGACCTAAGCACTGGAAGATGTAGTTCGACAGTGCCCTCAACCTCGACAACATCAGTGCCGGAGTCCTTTTCATATGTCCATGTGGCGAACACCTCAAGTACGTCCTCTAGCTGCTCTTCAAGGCCACAAATAATGCCACGGAGTACGAGGCCCTCATCCACGATCTCCGGATCAGCCGCCTCACCTGGCATCAAGCGACTCCTAGCTTATGGCGACTCCAAAGTCGTCATCTGACAAGTAACAAAGACTGGGAGTGCACCTAGGAGAAGATGGGCGCATACTGCAAGGAGACAAGAAAGCTTGAGGCCAAGTTCTACGGCCTAGTGTTCCACCATGTCCCAAGGGACTACAATATCGCAGCAGACATCATCTCCAAACTCGGTTCTAAACGAGCTCTGGTCCTGGTCGGAGTATTCGTCCAAGCTCTCAGTAGCCCCATGTTGAAGACGAGGAAGAACCTCCCTGTTGGTGTTTTACCTCCACGCCCACCGAGGGATACCTTGAGGTGGTGAGCTTGTAGGTAGGGTGTCACCGAGATCAGGAACTCGAAGGTGCAAAGGAACATAAGGTTTTAGACAGGTTCGGGTCGCTGAGAGCGTAATACCCTACGTCCTATGTGGTTTGTATTGCCTTTGATGATTATTGTTCCCGAGGGGGTCCCTGTCTGCCTTATATAGTTTGGGGGATAGGTTTACATGGAAGTCCTAGTCGGGGACAAGCTCAGCAGCCCAACCCGAGTACTTCTCAGGTAGTTTCCTACCATGTCCGACTAGTCCAACTACTGTACGAATAATCCTACTACATTATGAGTAGTTACAGCAGATGTAGGGCGTGGGCCATGGCCCATCCCGTATCCTAGGAGAAGTGTGCCACATGGGCAGTCCCGTGTGCCTAGGTCTGACAAGCCCCCGAGCTCTTGATAGCCGAGTACTGCAGGCGTCCGAGTACTTCTATAGGCATCTTCGAGTTCTCCTGAACTTCATCTTGAAGGTGTCCTCCGAGTACTTCCTTGGCTGCATCGAGGCTGTGAGATGCTCATGCCCCGAGTAGTTGTCCAGTCTTCTTTATATGGGGTGCGATTAAACTTGCACTCCATATGGAGTAGCCCCCGAGCCTTAGGTTGACTCGTAGAATCAGGCTAAGGGTCAATTTAATCTTGAGTCTTCTATCCTTATGTTCCAGCAAATTTGAAAAGTAAGTCGCTGATGACAGATGTTCCGCAGCCCTTGAGCCTTGAATCCAATCCCCAAGGTTTGAAATAAAGGATCCAAAGAATCGTGGCATGCAATATATGATGGAAAAAATTTGATGGTGAACATGGGCAAATTGGAGTGGTAAATTGGAAAACCTCTTTTTTCGGGATGAATTCCCTGAAAAAACGGTTAAACAAATAACATCCCCCACAAACACCCCAAAATTACCCCTCAAATCAATTGTTGTGCCCTGAGCCAATGACTAAATAAGTCCTCTGGATAATAATTTGAACAAACCTCTTATTTCGAAATAAAATCCCTAAAATAATGGTTTAACAAACATCTACCCAAGATAAATCTTAAAAAGCCTCTTGGATCGGGTATTTTTGAGCAATTATACAACATCCAACATGTAGACATGAGAGCTGTCCATTGAGGCATGGTGAGTGCCTTGTCCCATCAAGCCCCCAAGCTAGGAGCCAGATGATAAGCATAAAGCAGTCGTAGTGGAACATTGGCGCTAGCCCCTGAGTCCAGGCATTGGGCAAGTAGCCGTTGAGTCTTGAACGGTCGATGAAGCCATCTAGTCGGAGTTGATCCCAACTAGGATTGTAGTCAAGACAAGTAGTTGAAGTAGTCAAACATGAGCAGTGCTAGTCAGAAACTAGTAAACTTCTTATCATGGGAGTGAGGCCCCTTCAATAACATAGTGTACAAGTCAAAAATGGGTAATATGTTACGTGAAAATAAGGGAGCGAGGCCCCTTCAGCAAATTTACGCGTAGTACCAGTCGTAAACCAGTAGAACGATGGTTAAACAAATGATGGTTAAACAAATGATGGTTAAACAAACAAGAAGTATGAGCGCAAGGCCCCTTCACTAACCCAAGAGACTAGTCGGAAACTAGTAATTGGTTACTAGAAATATGGGAGCGAGGCCCCTTCAGTAAACTTGCGCGTAGTACTAGTCGTAAACCAGTAAAATGGAGTTGTACTAGTGGTATCAATCTCCATGCACCAATAGAAGATGTCCCAAGTTGATCAAGGATGAAACCGATGTAGATGTTCAATATTCCAAGAATTTGGTACCTCCTAGCCATCAGGGTACTGTAAACGATAAGATCCAGGGCCTCTAACCTTGTGCACAATGAAGGGTCCTTCCCATCGTGAGTTGAGCTTGTGTAGACTAGTATCATCCTAGATTCGTTGAAGAACCATATCCCCAACGTTGAAAGAGCATCATTGAACGTTCCTGTCGTGGTAACGACGAACTCCTTGTAAGTAGCGGGCCAACCGCAACAATGCATTGCATCGGATTTCCTTAGTTGAGTCAAGCTCGAGATGTCTTGCAGTGTCAATCTCACCTTCTTCAAACATCTCCAGTCGTGGAGATTTCCATATCACATCAGCTGGGAATATAGCTTCAGACCCGTATACAAGAAAGAAACGTGACTGTCCTGTGGCTTTGATTGGTTGTGTGCGAAGCCCCCAGATTACTGATAAGATCTCATTGATCCACTTGAAGCTCTATTTACTATTCTTGTCATAGAGTCGTTTCTTCAATCCATCCAGAATCAGCATGTTGGCATGCTCAACCTGGCCATAGACCCGCGGGTGAGCCACTGAAACGTATTTGACTTCAATGGAGCTATATAAATTCCAGAAATGATGCGAGTGGAAATTGGATCCCAAATCTGTGATGATGGTGTTGGGGAAGCCAAAATGGTGTAAGATATCACAGATGAAAGTAACCACTCGATCTGCAGTGAGCGTTGCAATTGGCTTGTACTCAATCCACTTGGTAAACTTGTCGATGGCCACCAACACGTGTGTGAAACCCCCTGGCGCAGTTGTTAAGGGCCGTATCATGTCCAGCCCCCAGCATGCAATGAGGGTGGTATGGTGATTAGGTTATGAGCCGGAACATGGGGCTGTTTGCCAAAAAATTAGCAGTTGGTGCACCGGCGAACGAGTGCTTTAGTATCAGCCAAAGCAGTCGGCCAATAGAAACTAGATCAAAACACCTTGCCGACTAGTGTGCGACAAGCTGCATGGTTCCTGCACACACCTTCGTGAATCTCTTGAAGTATCTCTTTGCCCTCCTCCATGCTGACACACTTCATGAGTATGCCTGATGCCGATCCACGCTTGTACAGATTGACCCCAACTAGAACATATCCTTTGCTGTGCTGTAGGATGCGAATAGCTTCAGCGCTTTTTGGGTCGACGCCGGGGGGGGGGGGTGGTAGTTTGTGCTTCTGGATGTAGTCGATGAAGTCCACCCTCCAGTCTACCTCGATCATCAAGACCTCTCGGTCGAGTTCATTGGGACCCTGAGCGATGGAACTTGAGTCTGGTGCCCTGATGGAAGGGTGATGCAACTCGTGAACAAAAACTCCTGGTGGGACATTAGCTCAATCAGAACCCAGTTTGGAGAGCACATCCGCACCCACATTGTTGTCCGGAACCACATGGTGAATTTCCAACCCCGAGAACTTTTCTTGATCTTGCATATTTCCATAACGTAGGCGTCCATGGTCTCCTTGTTGATGTCCCACTCTTTGTTGACTTGTTGAACCACCAGTAAGGAATCACCGTAGATGAGTAGTCGCTTGATGCCAAGAGAGATTGCTAGGCGTAGCCTGTGCAATAGTTCCCCGTACTCGGTCTCGTTGCTAGAGACCTCAAATAGTATTTGAAACACGTACTTGAACTGTTCTCCTCTCAGGCTGATGAAAAGTACTCTAGCACCACCCTCTAGCACCACCGCCACCAAGCTTGAGTGAGCCGTCGAAGTACATGACCCAATGCTCTGGCTGGTTGGTTGGGGCTTCCACTTGGTTTTCTCGCCACTCCGCCATGAAATCGACTAGTGCCTATGACTTCATGGCAGTCCTGTGGCAGAACCAACCTAAATTATACCGGCTCAAGTATGCGAGTCCACTCCAGAGGGCTCCAACATACTTCAAACGGTATAATCCCTTGGCCTGTCGGGTAGCGTCCCGATAAACCACCGATACAGGATCAAATAAGGTTACCTCACACGAAGGTGAGTCCCGAGATACAGTCACCATCATATTTTACATCACAGGGAATTACATTACAAGAGTTTCCAAAAGTAGTACAAAGTTCCAAATTTAGAAAAATTATTACAAACTGTTAAAGTTATGGTTTTTGGCAGCGGAAAACATACGCGATGATTTACAGCATGTCGTCAAGACGGATGTCATGCTAAGCCCGGGCACGACATCACTCGGTATCATCAGTATTGGCCGGGGACGGATCCCATTCCACGGACCAACCATCTGGAAGAGCACAGGGCCAAGACAGGGGAAGAGTAGGGTCTTGAAAGACATTACCTGAAAAACATATAACTAGCAAGGCTGAGTATACTAATACTCAGCAAGGCTTACCCGGGATTGGGTATACTTTAGCACGTAATTAGACTCATGAAGGTATTGCAAAGGGTTCCGGGTTTGTTTTCAGCTGAAAAGCAACAAAGAGTATGATCTACTTTCAAATTTTAGCTTTCATGTTCTAGTTGATTATCCATTCTAGATTAGCACCTACACTAAGCAAGCAAGGTAGAGATTATCATTCATCATGATTATTCCATCAAATGTCATACTTCTTACTCTATGTGGCAGAAGGAATAAGCAGTCTCAATCTTCGTGAGAAATGGACGATTCTGAATCGAATTCAACCTTGCAAGGGTAAACCTAACTCACACGCTGGGAACGTCCAAAGATCGCTCCGAAGCAACTGTTTGCCTTTCATTCTGGGTTGTGGCACAGGGCCACCACAAGCGACTGTAGGACCGTATGCACACCAATTGTGCAGGACGTACGCCTGTAGCACGACTACATGACCGTACTCCTGTCCGCCGTGCGGAACGCACTCCCGCACGTTGGTGCGTGAGAAAAACCAAATTACGAGTGGTGGGAGGTATGTCCACTTGCCGGGCCGATTGGTTACTAGGCTTACCGCTTTACCATATTTCACGGCATGTGGTCAGTACTTTCAAACGCTTAGCCACCACTACCACACGCTGCGACCTTAACAACTTTCATCAAAATAGATAGGGTAAAACTCCAGGTCATGCCACCGTACATGACCCTGTCTATTATCCTTACAGTGATTGCAAAATAATAAACATGCAACTCCTATATCGCGCGAGTGACAGGAAATCACTCGACTTTTACCAGCCCTATTTAGCAGAGCGTCTAATGCGATAAGGACTCGAGTACAATACATTGGATTCCTAAGATCTTATGTAACTAGGGTTTCATTTCCAACTCCTAGACGTAATGCAAGATATATAATATAATAATAAAATTGTAATCAATTGAAATACTGGGATATGCATCGGGGCTTGCCTTTACTGGTGGGGTTGGAGTCAGGGATGTTAGTATTATTATCTTCCGAACTTCGGTTCGGGGCTTCAGATAATCCCTTGGTGACGTTCCCTTGGTCTTCAGAAATATTCTCTGTACACTTCTGGGAGATCTCGTAGGTACTGTTTGCGGAAGTAGTCGTATCTACATGCAATGCAACATTACATTCAAAGTGTGCACATAAAACTATCTTAATTCACGATAAAGTTGCACTCCAACACTCATTTAACATATTACTCGTATAACAATCAAAAAGATCTCCAACTAAACTTGGATAGAGCTTTAGGTGGACAACCAATTAAGATGGGCTATATGTTAAAGACTACAACAGAGTCGGTTGGAAACAACAGGGGTTCAGTCGATAGAATTGGTAAAGAAGGGAGCTCTCTATACAGTTTTAGGAAATCTGCTGATTTCTTTTTGGAAGAGAAATCAGCAGGAGCAATCTCTGTATATGAGTAGAAAAGATTAGCCGATTTGGGTTCATTCGAGGTCAAATCGGCTGATATAGAGAGGAACGTTGAAAGTACAGTACTCCAAGGATAGAATAAGGAAGGATCTTGCTGATTAGATCTAGTTATTAGCATATTTTTACCTAACTGATGGTTGGTGTATCGGCTTGCCTTATTCGACGAGGGTGTATCAGGTTTAGCCGATTGATGTGCTTAGGTCGTGCTTAACAGAGGCGTGTCTACTGTGCTATCTTACTGATCTAGGGTTGTGTACTTTGGCTTGTGTAGCTGATTGATAGGTGTATCGGTTTCCTAATTGATCGATGAAAGCATCGATTACTTTAGTAGAGGGGTGTTTTCTAAAGCAGCTGTGTCTTAACTGAGATGTGCTTAAGTGTTATCCTAGGTAACTGGGTGTGGTTGTATCGACTTGATTACGTCAGTACAACAATCAATTGACGTACAGCTGATGGGGTTATCTAAGTCAGACCTATTACAAGAACTAGGTGGAACAGAACACTAACATCAGACTAGGCTGATGAGACCACAAGTGCGGAATTAGACTGAAGAGGATGTGGCTGATGTGTATGTGCCGATGGGGATATGTTCTACAGATGTGCCGCCGATTGGAGTGTGGTTGAGGGTGGGTGACCGATAGGCATATAGCCGATTTCCTAGCCGATAAATCGGCTGATATAGAAGTGTGCGGTTAAGGATGGGAAAACTAAAGATTGATCGGCCATATTTGACCGATATAGAAAACAATTAGAATCGGCTTGGATCGGCCGATAGCAAGAATCCTAAGATTGTGTGTGCACCTTCGATACATCGACTATGTGCAGCCGATGTAGGACAGAACAAAAGAATTGTATCGGTAGTAGCCGATATTAGAAAGATAACAACCATATCGGCTAATCAGCCGATGGTAGAAGCATATCAAAAGAATTGCATCGGCTGACAGCCGTTACACTGAAACATCATAGATTCAATTGAAACAGATGCTTAGCGGCTGAGCCAATAGCCGATGCTGAAGCATAGCTGCAGAGATGTATAAGCTAAGTAGCAGCTACACACGACTAACAAGGATCCTCATACGAAAAGGACCTTAAGGAAACGGCAATCAAAACAAGGACAATGTCTTGATGGCAGGGATATGAGCACTTGTGCGAAAGGATTAATTAAATATCACACATCTCCACTTGAGACATACATCCTATGATTTACCTTTCAGCTACAACACATGCATATAACATAAGGTACAAATAAAGCACTCATTCCCTAATATTTAACCTGGACCACAAATCAAAGACTTTCAGCTCAAGATCACAACATAAAACTTGTAGATTTTGACCTAAGGATTCAAACAAAACTAGTTTTGTATTTTTATGAATTTCTTACGAATTTCTATGGAATGTAAAAGTTCACTGATTTGAAATAAAGAAGGCTTTGGAAATTTTACAGAGAACACCCCAGAACTTTCTAAATCGAAGTAATTAAGTCCCTGGTCGGGGAAAACAGAGAATAGGAAGAAAACGACGACGTTCCGGCGAAAGGGGTCGCCGGCGCTAGAAAGATTCAGTGGGTCAGGGCAAACCTTGGGGTAGCCTTGGTTGTGGAGGAGAACGGGCGGAAAGTGAATTCCCGCGGTGAATGTGGCAGAACCAACCTGAATTATATCGACTCAAGTACGCGAGTCCTCGCCGAAGGGCTACCTCGTACTTTAAACGGTATAATACTATTGGTCTGTCGAGTAACGTCCCGATAAACCACCGAACGCAGGATCCAACAAGGTACCTCACACGAAGGTGAGTCCAGAGATATAATGCTCAAATAATTTACACCACAGGCAGTTATATTACAACAATACATAAAGTATCATTAGCTCCCACTGAGGAGAGATTATTACAAAACAAGTTTAAGTTTCTAGTCAAAGCAATGGAGTTTGAAAAGCGTAGTCATTATACACGTCATCATTACAGATATTATGCTAGCCCTGGCATAATATCACTCGACGGAATCTGTGTTGGCCGGGGACGGATCCCATTCCACGGACCAACCATCAGGCAAGGGGTAGGGCCACGGTGTAATGAATGCTGGCTCATCAATAGGATTACCTGAAGTAAATTATCAAAAGCAAGGCTGAGTATACTAATACTCAGCAAGACTTACCCGGAATTGGGTATAACTTAGCCCATAACTAGACTCATGATGGCTTTATGCTTTGGGTAAAGTTTTCAGCTGAAAAGCAACAAATAGTAGATCCTTAATTTCATCTTTTAATTTTCAGGTTCTAGTTGATTAACCATTCTAGGTAAGCACCTATAACTATTCAAACATGGTAGGATCTTTATTCAAACATCATCTTTGATAATCACATAATTGCTCTTGTTACTCTATGTGGTAAAGGGGGTAAGCAGTCTCATTCATCGTGAGAGGCGGACAATTCCTGAATCGAGATTCAAAACCTTGCAAGGATAAACCTAACACACACGCTTGGAACACCCAAGGGTCGTTCCGAAGCAACCGTTTGCCTTTCATTCCGACTCGTGGATCAGTGCCACCACAAGCGACTGCAGGTCATACGCACTTCCAAAGTGCAGGACATACGTCTATAGCGCGACTACAAAACTCGTACTCCTGGTTGCCTAGCAACACATATGCCTACACGTCGAACAAAGTAACCAAAAGAAGCAAATACATGTGGTGGGTGGTATGTCCACTCCTCGGGCCGATCGGTTACTAGGCTTACCGCTTACCATATTTCACGGCATGTGGCTAGTACTTTCAAACACTTAACCACCGCTACCACACACTGCGACCTTACCAAATTCATCAAAACAGACGGGGTACCATCTTGACCATGATACCTCATAAAATTCCCGTCCGTCATCCTTATAGTGATAATAGGAATATAAACATCACAATTCCTATATCGCGCGAGTGACAGGAAATCACTCGACTTCTACCGGTCCTATAGGCAGAGCAGCTATTCGGACTCAAGTTCTAGTATTCAATACATAGGTTCCTGGAATTATGCAACTAAGGTTTCCAAACAACTCCTAAGAACCTAATGCATAAAGATATACATAAATAATAATATAGGTTGCAGTGTAATAAAATAGTGGTTATGTCCGGGGCTTGCCTTCGCTGGTAGGGTTGGGGTTAGTCAAATTAATTTCTTCCGAACCTTGGTTCGGGGCTTCAGAGAAATCCGCGACGAGATTCCTGGGGTCTTCAGAATAACCTCCTTCTTGTTCCGGGATCAGCTGATAATCCCTGTCAGCGAGAGTGGTCGAGTCTACATGATATGCAAGATGAAGTTTAATGGATGCATACACTTGTATTTCAATTCGCGATAAAGTTGCAATCCGATTAAAGGGCATTACATTTTGACAATGAACCTAACTACTCTGTACTGGGCAGTCATTTATCGGGTATTATATGTTTTATCTAAACCCATCAAACAACAGGGTTAGCTACACTAATTACCTAATTAGTGGCATGGAGCAACAAGTGGGGTGATTCCTAATAATTATATGTAAAAGCTTTATACAAGGACTACATTAATTATTTATATTAATTTTAAGTTACCATTACATTATAGATCAATTATATTATATCCAATTTATTTAATACCTAACCCTTGGTTGGAAACTTAATAACATTTTTTAATATCACAAAACAGAACCTTAATATATTTTTCATGATTTTTGAACATTTAAAAGTGTATTTATTAACTATACTAAGGAAACTACACATTAATTCTAATAAAACTTGTACATTAAGGAAATAATACTAAAGTGCAAAGATAATTATTTTTCTTCAATTCTACATGTTAAAATAAAACTATCATCATTGGTTTTACCATTTTATCATTTTTCTATGAATTACTATGCATTTTCTAAGCCTACAAGCAATTAAATTTGATATTTAAATTATATCATCAAACATTCAGAAACTGAAGTTGACCCTTTAAGTAAAGTTGTAGATCTTATTCTAAATATTCCAACAAAATTTAGTTTACAATTTTATGATTTTTCCTCAGAGAGATATAGAATTTCTAAGTTGACAGCAGTATTTACATAAGGAGGTCCCTCGGCACTATTCAACTAAGTCTTAGACTATGCACTTAACCCCCTGAACTTTTAATTCTTCTAACCCGGGGTCCTTGACCGTGAACCCGAACAGAGCAAAGCGAGGGTGGCCGTTTTCCGGCGACGGTGATCACCGGCGGCGAGGTCCAAGGGCAGGGAAAGGCTCAGGGTCTTACTGTGGTCTAGTTGCACTACTTGTCGTGGACGGGGATGGCCGGAATGGTGAAGTTCGGCGGGAACCCGAGGCGGCGGCGGAGGGGTCGACGTCGACAGCGAGGCTCTGGCGGTGAATGTCGGCAAGTAGCCTGCGCACGAGAACCAGGACATCATGGGAAAGGTGTACGTGCAGTCAATTTGATGAAAAGACGCTGGATCAAGGGTTATCGACGGAGACCGAAGCGGCGGCGGTGAAGAGAAACGCCGGCGAGCGTCGGGGAGGCGCGGTGGTGGACTAGAAGGCCAATGAATGGGTCGGGAAGCTTTAGGGTGATGATGTGATGCTGTTTATGGTGTTGTGGTGGCTCGGGAATGCTTGAGTGGTGCTGCCCACGGTGAGGCCGAAGGCGGCGGCGGCGGCGCTTCGTCGAAAATGAAGCTCCGGTGGAAATTGGGGAAGAACAGTTGGTCGTCGAGCACAAGCAAGTAACGGGGAAGCTAGTGCAGGTGTTGATTGGGGCGGGGGTGAGCTGGTGAGGGCTGCCCACGGGCGTGTCGTGCGCGGCCGGAGCGGAGGAAGACGGCGGCGAGGGAATGCGGCTCGGTCGCTCGGAATTGGGTACTGGGAGTAGCAAAACAGCACGTAGGTGTTGAAGTGGTGCTGCTGCGCGCGAGAGAGAAGAGGTTAAGGCGCGGCAGTGAGCTGTCCACGACGGCGAGGAGGTGGCGGCCGGAGATGGCTCGGGGTGTCGTGGCGCGCGCGCGTGAGGCCAGGAAGGGAGAGGAAAGAGGCCGGGATCGAGGGGAGATGACGCGTGGACGGTGTAGCAACTGGAGGTGGAGCTCGGAACGCGGCATCGGCGACGAGCGGCGGTGGCAGGAGCGGCGCAGAGAGGGAAGCGGCGCGTGCCAGAGGAAGACGAAGCAGGGAGGTGTCAGGGGGACCTGTTCGTGATTTCCAAAGAGTTCAGGGACCCCTCTGTAAACTAAAATTTCCCACTGCTACAAAATCCTAATGAGGAAACTGTCTAAAGCAAAGTTGTAGAGAATTTCAATTACTACAAGAATGCTTTAAAGCTTGAGTTCAAAATCTCAAAGGGTACGGTTTTATTTTGAAATTTTGAACACAACTCAAATTATAAACTTTGTGTTACAATTTAAACAAAATGCTCTAATGTTTGGGGTCTCTTTGTAAGATTTTCTGCAGTAATCATGACTAATTCTTTTTACACTTTAGCCCTTAGGTAAAACTAAGTTTTACTTTTATCTTTCAACCATTTTATATGTAAGTCCTTATATCTTTGTATTAATCACATAAAGGTCCTTAGTCTCATATAAAGTCTATTTCCCTTAGGTTTATTTAACTTTTGCTCTTTTCTTTTCTATAGCCATTTTAATTTGACATTTAAGAACATTTTCACACACTTGTACATAAGGTCTTATAAAATTCATTATTTACAAATACACCCCTAGTTCTCTGTTCAAACCTTAATACAGCACACTAATACCTAGTGTCTATATTCTAATTACAGTAATGTTACAGTGAACAGGATCGGCGGCGAGAAGAGCTCGACAGTGGCGAGGTTCCGGTACGGGAAGGGCGACGATGTGGGACTGGAGAGGTTCAGCGGGTGATGAAAAAGCTTGTCGGGGAGGGGTTGTAGTGGGCGGAGGATGGCCGGAGGAATACTCCCCGCGGTGACCCGTGGCGGCGGTGGTCGGCTTTGCCACGGCGGTGATGTTCCAGCATACAGGAGGTCGAAGAGGCTCGAGGAGGGGGTCCAGGAGCTTCTTCGAGGTGTTGTGGTCTTGCTTAATCGATCGGCGAGAGGTAGGAGCTGCTGGACGTCGCGGACTCATGGGAGAAGCCGATAGGGCCGGATTGGTTCGCTATGCCGACTCCTTCGCAAACCTCAGGGTTCTCCTGCTCACGGGCTGAGCCTCCTCTGCTCACGCACGTGTGCTGCTAAAGCATGGCCGGCAGAACACTCCTGCTCGCACAAGAAGAAACCCTCTTCGACCTGACTACTCCTGTGCGTGCACTGCCGGCATGTCTGCGCAGCCACCTGCAGGGCCGCCGCGCCTGGCCGCAGCCCCTGTGCGCCGCTCCCGTTCTGCTCCCGCACCCCTGGCCCTCAACCTGCTCGCGCGTGGCCTGTTGCCTTGCACGCGCACTCACCTGCGGAATCGAGCCGAGCCGGCCGCCGGCAGAACACTCCCGCTCACACCCGCGGACACGCCGGTCCAGTTCCGCCCGGACCTCCGGGTCCTGCAACTCCGCCGCCCTCTCCACCTGCTGCGACGCCACGTGGGCCGAGGTCCGGCCGTACCGGGCCACCTCCTGTGCTTGACCTCACCGCCACCCCTAGCCCGCAGGGGAGGAGATCCTGGAGCCGCCGCTGCTGGTCCACGGGGAAGAAGATTTGGTCGCTGCTGCTGCTTGTTCGCAAGGGAGGAGGTCCTGGACGCCATGCTGCTTGCAGACAAGCTGCTGCCGAACCCGCCTCTGCTGCTCCTCTGCTCCCGTACGCGTGCTTCTGCTGCACGCACATCCGCTCCTTGCTCCTCCCGTCTGCCGCTGGAACAGAGCAGCCCACGGCCCTCTGCTCCCTGCTACTCCACCTGGCGCGCGGCTCCTGCACGCCCGCGCAGCTACTCCTCCTCCTCCTGCTGCCGGACCCGCGCGGGCCCAGCTTCCCACGCTCGCCCCGGCCTTGCCGCGTGTGACACTCAGGTAATAAAGTATTGTCACACCCTAGTTTTTGGTATGATGTTATGTGCAAAATGTGGTAAAAGTGTGTTTAAAAATTTAAGTGCTAAGGGAAAAGGGTTATTTATATAATTATATTTAAACTAAGGTCCTTTTGTGCTAAATGGGTGAACATGGAGGGTAGAATTCAAAAGTATGAGGGTTGTTGTGCAAAAGTCAAAAACTTGTGTTTAAATCGCAAAAGTAGGTGAAACTACCCTTTGGATATAAATGTGGTGTAATTTTAAAATAGGTTTTATGCAAAGTTTAGAAATCTTGTTAAATTTCAAATTACTTGCAAATCCTTAGCTCTTCTGTGGATGAACCTTTAAGCAAAGGTGTACATTTTGAAAAACCATACACTTTTGCTCTTGGGCCCATCTCCATTTGAGCACTGGTTTAAAAGTTATTCATGCATTACAGTAGGGTCCCTGCATTTCTCTAAAATTGCATTTGGGTCCTCCTTCGTCTACCCCTCTCTTCCTCTCCTCTGTTTCTCCTCTGCCGCACGCCGCCGCCACGGCCCGGCCATGTGCGCCGCCCTGCCATTCTGCGCCGCCTCCGCTATCTTCCCCTTGCCGTGCCACGTCGGGTCGTCGGAGCCAAGCAGTCGCAACGCATCCGAGGGCACCGCCGGCACCGCCCGCCGTCTTGAGCCCGATCCCGTGACCACCTTTCCTCTCCCTCTCTTCTACGAAGCAATGCGCTGCTATAAAGCCGAACCGAGCTCCTCCTTTCTGCTGTTCCCCTTCCTTCTTCCCCGCGACCACCAACACCAAGCCGCCGCCGCACTTTCCTCGCCGAAATTCGCCGTGACCCCTTCACCCCATCCAAATCCCCTCGGCCTACCGCTTCTTCACCTCCTCCCCTGGCCCCCCGACCTGATCCAGTCCAACCCCCAGCCCTCCTTCGCCAGAATCACCCCCACCCCGAGCCGCCTCTCGCCGGAGCCGCCTGAAGGCCACCTCACTGTCGACAGCATCCCTCCGCCACTTCCTCGGCCAATCTAAGTATGGAAATCGCATCCTTATCTCCCCTTGGTGCTCGTGCGCGCTTTGGATCCCCATGTTCGCCGGTCCTTCACCGGGAACGGCGACGCGCCGCCACGGCCGCCGCCCCTCCTCTCCGCCGGCAGTGTTCCACCGCCGCCCATTGAGCACCTCCTTCCCCGAATTGTCCCCTGGGTCTCGTAGGTCATGCCAAGCCGGCCCCTCCCGGCCGGCGACCTCGCCGCCAGCGAAAACATGCCCTTGCCGAACGGCCGGTCACTGTCGAAGCTGGGCAGGGGTATATCTGTAGGAAGAAAACTTGTTCCAGGGACCCAAACGCAAAATACCAAGGCCCCCCCCCCTTATGTGTTTTGTTATTTCATGTGATTGATGTTGCTGTCTTGCAAAATTCGTAGAAAATTGTAGAAAAATTCAAAAATTGCAAAACTAATTTTGTTGGAAACTAGATTTCAAACCCTACAACTTTTATTAATGAAGTTTAGTTTGAAACTAAATACTTTTGCATCTATTTTAAATCTAAGGTTAAGAGGTATTTTATACATAACTTCTACATATTATATTTGTTTCTTATGATTTTTGGGTATGTAACTTCTATAGACCATGTGTGAGCTTGTGTAAAAGTTTCAAACTTAATACTGTTTTGTAGTTTAAATTCTTTTGAATTTGGGCATTTCACTTTTGAAATGTTTTGAAATTAATTAAGCATGTTTCTTAGGCTTAATTAATTAGATCTTTTTGCCATAATCAAATGTGTTGATAACTAGTCTATAATTAAAACTTTCAAGACTTTATAAACTCTATTTATCTAGAGTTTGAATTTAAACTTAAAGTTTGAATTCAAATTCAAATATCTTAGTTCCTGTTTCTAGAAAATTATGAAAAATTCACCCTAAGCTTATTTATGGAAATAACACTTATCCACAAAAATTCAAGGTTAGACCCTTGATGATTTTCAAAATAAAAACCAAACTTATCAAATTACTTCAAAGTAATTCCTGTAAATGACATAACCTAGGTGTAGCTGATAATTTGAAACCCCACCTCCTTGCTACATGAGTTTATGCTTGTTTGTTTGTTGGATTGCAACTTTATCATGAAATGAAATTCTTAACTTAAGAACCATCTCACTTAAATCATTGCATACCATGTAGAATCGACGACACTCGACGATGGAGACTACGAGCTAGTCTTGGAACAAGACCAAGGGTTTTCTGAAGACCCAACGAACGTCGCTGAGGAGCTAACTGAAGCCCCGAACCAAAGTTCGGAAGCCTCTGACACTCCTGCCCCCACCCCCACTCCAGAAGGCAAGCCCCGATGCATATCCTAGTATTTCAAAATATTACAATTTCATTATTATGTTATATATCTTGCATTACGTCTAGGAGTTGAAATGAAACCCTAGTTGCATAAGATCTTAGGAATCCAATGTATTGTACCCGAGTCCTTATCGCTTTAGACGCTCTGCTAAATAGGGCCGGTAAAAGTCGAGTGATTTCCTGTCACTCGCGCGATATAGGAATTGCATGATTACTGTTCTGCAATCACTATAAGGATAATGGACAGGGTCATGTACGATGTCATGACCTGGAGTTTTACCCTGTCTATTTTGATACAAGTTGTTAAGGTCGCAGCGTGTGGTAGTGGTGGCTAAGCGTTTGAATGTACTAGCCACATGCCGCGAAATATGGTAAAGCGGTAAGCCTAGTAACCGATCGGCTCGGCAAGTGGACATACCTCCCACCACTCGTAATTTGGTTTTTTTTTCTCATGCACCGACGTGTGGGAGTGCATTCCGCGCAGCGGACAGGAGTACGGTCATGTAGTCACACTACAGATGTATGTCCTGCACAATTGGTGTGCGTACGGTCCTACAGTCGCTTGTGGTGGCTCTGTTCCACAACTCGGAATGAGAGGCAAACGATTGCTTCGGAACTATCGTTGGATGTTCCAAGCGTGTGAGTTAGGTTTACCCTTGCAAGGTTGAAATTCGACTCAGAATCGTCCGTCTCTCGCGGAAATTGAGACTGCTTATTCCTTCTGCCACATAGAGTAAGAAGTGTAACTCTGGATGGAATAATCTTGGTGAATGCTAATCTCTACCTTGCTTGTTTAGTATAGGTGCTTACCTAGAATGGCTAATCAAACCAGAATCTGAAAGCTAAAATTTGAAAGTAGATCATACTCTTTGTTGCTTTTCAGCTGAAAATAAACCCAAAACCGTTTCCAGCCTTCATGAGTCTAATTATGGGCTAAGTATACCCAATTCCGGTTAAATCTTGCTGAGTATTAGTATACTCAGTCTTGCTAGTAATTTTTCAGGTATAACCTTTGAGAACCCCATGGATAGCTCTGCATGGCTAACTTCTGTTCCATATGGCTGGTCCGTGGAATGGAATCCGTCCCCGGCTGGCAGTGACCCTCCTGAGTGACACCAAGCTTTGGGCTGAGTACGGTGTCATCCTTCGCGACGTGCGTAGTCGCGTGTTTATCTTCCTTCTGCTGAATATCTGGACAAGCTATTTAGCTTGTCGTTTTAAACACTGTTTGTATAAAGTTTACATTAAGTTTGAAAAAGGTTTGTAATAATGTTTGCGTTTCTGTAAATTAAAAGTTAATGAGCTGTGCTGTGATTGTAAACTCGCCTTCGTGCGAGGTAAACCTGCTTCGATCCTGTTGAACCGTGGTTGTATCGGGCGGAGACCCGACAGACCAATGGGTTGTTCCGTTTGAAGTGCATTGAATTATTATCGACTGCATAGTGATGACTAGCGCACTTGAGCTGGAATAATTCAGGCGGTTCTGCCACACCGCGCCGCGGCTCCTCCCGCACACGTGCGCCTGCGCGCCGCCGCTGGTCGCCCACGGGGGAGGAAGCCCTGGTTGCCGCCACCGCTTGCCTGGAGAAGGAGCGCCCTAGGCGCCGCCGCCCCCACCCAAGCTTGGCGCACCGCCCGGATCCACGCCGGCCTGAAGCGCGCAGAGGGAGGGAGGCAGGGGGAAGCCCCCTAGGAAGAGGCACCGCCGGTGGAGCAAGAAGAGCGCCAGAGAGAGGAAAAACAGAGAGGAAGGAGAAATAGGATTTCCCAAGGACTTATGCGCAAATTTAGAAAATTGCAGGGACCTCTTGGTAAAGTAAAATTTCTCATTAATCTAAAACCCTAATGAGGAAATGCCCAAAATGAAAGTTGGAGAGTTTTTCAAACTCTACAACATTGCTTTAGGGCTCAAGTTCAAAAATCCAAAGCTTATCTCTTTACAAGTTAAATTTGAATAAAGGTTAGATTTGAATTACTTTTGTCCTAAAGAGTGTAATTTCATAATATTTAGGACCTAAATGCAAGCATTTATGACACGTCATGATGACGGGATAGACACGTCATAATGATTGAATAGACATGTCATGATGACTTGCACCTTTTTACACTTTAGCCCTGAGTAACTTTGAAAGTTACTTTTGTAATTCAACTACTTCAATAAAAGGACTTGTACTTTTGTAAAATTACATAAATATCCTTATTTTGAAATTACCTCCCATCCAAATACATTTTGCAAAAACAACCCTAGTTTTTTTCCTAATTATAAAATACCCCTTTTACTTGCATTTTAATTTTCTAAAACTTTACTTAAGCACACACAAGCTTTACACTAACAAGCACATATTTCACACTAACAAATTATATGCCTAGCTTACAGGTACTTGAACTGTCACAAGTCTGGGGCTTGAAGTCGAGTGTGAGGGCTCCCAGCTCCACTGCCCACTTGGAGATGCGCCCGGTAGTGTCATGATTGTGGAGGATATCCGCCAATGGAAAGTTGGAGACCACCAGAATATTGTATGCATCAAAGTAGTGACGAAGCTTCCTGGAAGTGATGAGTATACCGTAAACTATTTTTCTAAATCGTTAGGTAACAAACCTTAGATTCAGAGAGGACTTCGCTGACAAAGTAAAATGGTTGCTGCACCCCAAAGGCGTGGCCTTCCTCCTGGCGTTCCACCACGATTGCCGTGCTGACGGCGTGAGTAGTCGCGACGCTGTAGAGTAGCAGGTTCTTGCCTGGTTGGGGAGCCGTCAGGATGGGTGGGGACTGCAGATGGTGCTTGAGATCTTCTAGTGCCTGGTTTGCCTCCTCGGTCTACTTGAACTTCTCGTAGAGCTTGAGCAATTTGAAGAAGGGTAGACCCCTTTCTCCAAGTCGGGAGATGAATCAATTCAAAGCTGCCATGCAGCCTGTGAGCTTTTGGACGTCCTTCATCGTCTTTAGAGCATCCATGGCTATGATGGCGTTGATCTTCTCCAGATTTTCTTCGATCCCACGGTGACTTACAATGAACCCAAGTAGTTTGCCTTGAGGCACGCCAAAGACGCACTTCATCGGGTTAAGCTTCCATCGAAACCGTCGCAAGCTGTTGATTGTCTCCTCGAGATCAGCGATGAACTCATCATGGGATCTAGTCTAGATGACCACGTCATCCACGTAAGCTTCAATGTTGCGGTGCAGCTGGTCTGCGAGGCATAGTTGGATGACCCGTTGGTAAGTGGCTCCTGCGTTCTTCAACCCGAATGACATTATAGTGTAAGCATATGCTCCAAAGGGGGTGATGAACGCCGTTTTGATCTGATCTTCCTCCTTGAGAGCTATCTGATGGTAGCCCGAATAGCAGTCGAGGAAGGAGAGCAAGACGCAACCAGCTGTGGAGTCGATGACTTGGTCGATGTGTGGGAGAGCGAAGGGGATCTTCGGGCAGTGTTTATGTAGATCAGTATAATCTACACACATCCTCCATTCATTGTTATTCTTTTTCAATACAAGTACAGGGTTAGCTAACCACTCGGGATGGTGCACTTCTTTAATAAAACCAGCCGCGAGTAGTTTTGCTAGATCTTTCTTGATGGCCTCCCTCTTGTCGGGGGAGCAGCGTTGTAGTCGATTCTTTTTTTGGAGTGGCTTTAGGGTCAACTTTTAGGCTGCTCAATCAACTCCTTGGGCACCCCTGGCATATCCGCTAGTTTCCACGCGAATATGTCCCGGTTAGCCCTAAGAAAGTTGATGAGCGCGCTTTCCTATTTGTCACCTAAGCCGCCCCCAATCAAAGTGGTCTTGCACGGGTCGCCCTCTTGCAGCTGGATGGCCTTGATGCGGACATCGCTGGGGTTGGGTCTAACCCTCGACTGGTTGGGCCGCTGGTTGGAGATCTCCATCTCTGTGTTGGTCAGCTTTAGCGCGGCCATGAGTATTTCTGCAGACGACTCTGGCATGCGGGATGTCGTGGCGTACTCAATCGCCTCCTGATCGCAGTCGTACGACTTCTTCAGGTGACCACGGAGTGTGAGTACACCTGTCTTGCCTGGCATCTTGAGTAGCAGGTAGACGTAGTAGGGCACAGCCATGAATTTGGCTAGTGCCGGTCTACCAAGGATGGCAAGGTATGACAAGTCAAAATCCACCACCTCAAACTTTATGTACTCGGTGCGGTAGTTGTCTTTTGTGTGAAAGGTGACTGGCAAGACTACTCACCCGAGTGGTGTAGCCACGTTACCCAAGATGATGCCGTAGAAAGGAGCTTTGCTGGGAGTGAGCATCTTGGAGATGTCCAGTCCCATCTTCTTCAGAGTACTCGTGAAAAGCAGGTTGAGGCCGTTCCCGCCGTCGATGAGTACTCGGGTTAGCTATGAGCCCGCCATGATAGGTTCTAGGATGAGCGGGAATTTTCCCGGCTCAGAGAAGCTGGTTCATTGATCGTCCCTGGAAAAGGAGATCGGGACCTCACTGTATCTTAGAGGCCTTGTCATGGCTGGTTCCACGGAGAGTATTTCACGCAGGGTTAGCTTCTTCGCGCGCTTGGAGGGGAATCCGCCATCTCCACCGAAGATGACATTGGCGACGTTCTTCGGATCCTAGAAGTCCTGAGCCCCCGACTTATCACCTCCCTCATCATCCTCCTTGTCTTTTCATTTTCCTGCTTGAGGGAGAGGTGGTGCATTGAGTGATTTGCGGATGGTGATGCACTCGAAGAGCGTGTGTGTGACTTTGGGTGTATCGGGCATTGTTTGTGCATCACTTACTCATATTCCGAGTGGTTGTTCCTCGACTTCTTGCCACGCGGGTTGCGCTCGACTGCCGCGACTTCATGGTCTGGCTTGCACTTTCGGGTGTTCCCTGAGTGGTTCCGCTGGCTTTTGTCGAAGTGGCCGTTGGCATTGCCTTGCTTGTCGTGGTTGCGCTTGGGGAATTGGTCATTTTCCTCATCCTCCTGGTTAGCCCATGGTGCCATCATGTCGCACACCTCCACGGTAGTAGTCAAGCGGTTGTGCCCGAAGTCGTGGTACGTGTTCTTCGGGAAGAGGCCATTTTGGAAGCAGCGAATGACGTCCTCATCTATGATGTTGGCAATGGTGGTGCGTGTCTCGAACAAACATCGTGAGTAGGGTCACAGGGTCTCGTTCATCTCTTGCTTCACCTAGGACAGGTCGTGGCGAGTGCCCGCCCTGATCATGGATCCCTGGAAGTTGTTGACAAGCCTGCTTGAGGTCCTCCCACGAGTCAATGGAGTTTGGCATGAGGCTTTCAAGCCACGTGAGGGGCGCGGACTCCAGACCCACTGGGAAGTAGAGAGCTTTGGTGAAGTTGGATCCCCTGAAACTTTAATAGCAACGGAGTAGCATCGAATCCACTGGCGTGGGTTCTCCTTACCGTCGTACTTGGGGATTCCGACTGGTTTGAAGTCCGTTGGATATGACTTGTCGGTGATGCTGGTGGTGAAGGCGGGGAAGCGGTCGCTGTCATCATCGTCGTGGTGCCTGCCAGTATGGTCCCTTCTCCTCGCTTCAATGACAAGTGGCGCGTTGCGGCCTTCATTGATCTTCTGCATGAGGTCGATCGTGGGGGCGTCATGAAGGTTGGCCTTGAGTTGATCTTGGTCGTGATGCCTTGCCCCACGCTGGTTGCGAGGGGGTTGTTGTACTTCTTGTTCGTTGTTGTCACGCGCGGACGGGTGGTCCTGGTTGCGTTGGCGGTTGTCGTTCCTCCAACTCCTGTGGCCTCCACCGGGGGTGCGACTGACCAGCGTGGTATCACCATGGCGCTCAGACTTAGAGGGCTGATTCCGAGTGGGAGACACTAGATGTTGCCCATCCATTGGTACGCGGGCGCGATTCTGCATGTTGCGCCTGCGTTGAGCGCGCTTGGCATTCTTTGCCCGCAGGATCCTTCGGTGCCCCTTATCTTCATCTTGGGGAGCATCAGCTACGGGTTCATGGGCTGAGACATTCGTGAGTTGTTCATTGTCAGACTGGGAGTCCAGCTCATCATCCTCCACGTTGCGAAGGGAGGCCATGCAGACTTGACAATCCGGTGAGTGGTTGGCCATACGGCTGTGGTCGAGTAGCTCTGTGCTACTTTCTCCTTCTTCCGTGATGGGAGAAAGAGGTCTACCCTCCTCGAAGGGTAGTTCCTGCATGAAGGCCACAAGGCGGGAGTCCTAATCGAGTAGTTCGGAGGGCTCAAAGCCCTTCCAGTACATGAAACGGCCTTACGGCGTTGATGTTATGGTTAAACCCAAATGGCTGCCCGAAAATGATTTGGAGTGGCCATCGGGTTGCGAGTGGTTTTCAAGGGCGGGGGCCACTCGATGAGCGGTGGCTCCCTCATCTTCGAGTCCTTCTCGGGATCGGCTTGAAGGTGTAGTACTGCGCGGGGAGTACTCTTTGTTGGAGTCCGAGTGGAAGTCGAAAATAGGGGCCGCCCGACAACCGGTGGCGTCCACGTCCTTGATCCTGAGCAGCAGATCCAAATCCTCCTCCAAGTCGGAGAGGGATTTAGATTGTGAGCTCTTTACAGATCTATTGAATACGACCTGAATAGATCTGGTGCATCACAAGTGGAAGTCACGCTGAAAATGGACATCTTTTCGATCTGCTGGGCCAGATCGGGAAGCAGGATATCATCGAGGTTGTCGATGAAGTTGTTGAGATCGCTGCTTGGAGTTGATGACAAGGCCTCCGGCTCCTTGGAGTTGGCTAGGTGGCTATTGAAGCCACCCAGACCTTTGGCTACGCAGATGCAGGAGCCGAAGGTGAAGGTTGTGCCCTCATCGAGCACAGCGATGGTGAAGTTCAAGGATGCCATTGAATTCTCCGGTGGATGCTCGATGAACACCCCTACCTGGCGCGCCAGCTGTCAGTGTTTTACCTCCACGCCCACCGAGGGATACCTGCGAGGTGGTGAGTTTGTAGTTAGGGTGTCACCGAGATCAAGAACTCGAAGGTGCAAAGGAACACAACATTTTAGACAGGATCGGGCCGCTGAGAGTGTAATACCCTACGTGCTGTGTGGTTTGTATTACCTTTGATGATTATTGTCCCCGAGGGGGTCCCTGTCCGCCCTTATACAGTCTGGGGGAACAGGTTTACATGAAAGTCCTAGTCGGGTACAAGCTCAGGAGGCCTACCCGAGTACTTCTCGGGTAGTTTCCTACAGTGTCTGACTAGTCCAACTACTGCACGAGTAATCCTACTGCATTACGAGTAGTTACAGCAGATGTAGGGCGTGGGACATGTCCCATCCCGTATCCTAGGAGAAGTGTGCCACATGGGCAGTCCCGTGTGCTCGGGTCTGACACTCCCACCAAGCCTGACTTGGTACCAGCAGAGGGCCAAGAAGTACTCATCATCGAGGCCAATTGGCGAGCACCCATCATCGACTTCATCATAAACAACAAATCTTACCTAGAGAAGAAAGAGCACGAAAAGTTTTCCAGACGAGCAGCCAGTTACGTCATCATTGGCAACGACATGTTCAAGCACTCGATGTCATCAGGAACCCTGTCCAAGTGCATCTCCCAGTGTGACGGAGTAGCTCTGCTCAGCGAAATCCACTCGGGCGTTTAGGGAACCATGCAGTGGCCTCCACTCTGGTGGGGAAAAAGCTTTCAGATCCGGATTCTACTAGCCCACAGCACTCGCCGACGCCCAGGATATCGTGAAGAAGTGCACGGGATCTCAGTCTTCACCAAGTATCAACATGTCCCAGCACAAGTCTTGAGAATGATACCACCCTCATGGCCTTTCGCCTGCTGGGGACTCGACTTAGTTGGACCCCTCAAGAACACTGCAGGTGGCTTCACCCACATCTACGTTGCCATCAACAAGTTCACGAAGTGCATCGAAGTCAAACCGGTCAATGCAACAATGGCTGCTAAGGCGGTAGAGTTCATCAAGGAGATCTCTCATAGATTTGGCATCCCCAACAGGATCATTACCGACTTGGGCACATCGTTCACTAGAGGATAATTCTAGGAGCACTGCCAAGATAGTTGCATCGACATTGTCACACCCGGTTTTAAGGACAAAACCGAATGCATAACTATATGTATGCCAGGATCAAGTTCCATACATATAGTGACTTCATCAGTGAATAATCAGCAACAGTATCACAAAAAAAGAATTAAAAGACTATAAAGATTATTAGAGTTATACAGCTTATCCTGGAAACAAAGACTCCAAACTTCACAAGCAATCGATCAGGGGTTGCGTAGGCCTAGAACTCAGCATCATCTTCAAAAGACTTCACATCACTTTCTCCTCTGAGCAGCAATTATAACAAGCGTGAGTACACTTATGGTTGGTACTCAGTAAGTGTTGGGAATTACATGACATGAAGGCCAAAATCAAGGAAAGGCTGACTGGCTTACTGCGAAGAAATTTTAGTTGGTCAAATTTTATTAGCACCTGATTACTAAGGTATAAGTTCATACTAAAATCCACATTAAAAGAAACAAAATAGGTATAACAGAAACATAACCATAACCATAAACATGGCCCACGATTTAATTCATCTTCAAGTTCAATTATCATGTGAGGGTCCAAGCCGCTCTTAACCGTGAGCATGGCTGATATATCAGTTTTAACTCTGCAGAGGCTGTACACTTTCCCCACAATTCGTGTCTCCCAATTTGCCCAAGGTAGCTAGCCTCTTAAACACTTCCGAGGTGAGTGGCAAGGGATTCACTATGAGGCCTTTACAAAGATTCCCTAACTCACAAAAATCCGCTAAGGTTTCAAGTCAAAGCCATCATAACTCTCCCTAATGAGGCAGACGCCTTAACCAGGACCATATCATACCCTCAAGAGGACCGAACTATACCCCGATGATGCAACCCTTCTTGCCCTTTCGGTAAGATTATCATAAGCTAGAGTCTCTAATTAATTAGCCAAGACCAGAGCCATATAGTATTGTGCTTGCACTATTTTTCTAGGTGGTTCTCCATATTCCGATTAAGACATATTGTCTTGTGATTAATAACGCATAGTGCATGAACATGCATAGAACAGGTGTAGTATCATCATGATTCTCATCATGATTATATATTATTCCCAAACAGGAATCAGTTATAGCAACTAAGCAGAAGCTATCCAACAAGAAAGATAAAATCCAGGTTGACAAGGATTGATCATAAAGACTAGGCATATCCTTAATTAGGATCCATCAGGTTAAGACACATGCATGCATAAAAGAAAGTTATATTTATTGTGATTATTAGGACAAAAGCATGATCAAGGAAACACTTGCCTTTCTTTTAGATAATAACTGCTCAGAGTCTTCAACTCTCATTCTTGAAACTCTAAATCTTCAAAGCTCTCGGATCGTGCTCCTTCTAACGCCACACAAGCATCGCACCCAAGCATACAAGCAAGCAAACAAGCAAGAACAACTAAGAACAAATACACTAAACAAAAGGAAAGCTTTAAAAGGGCATACTAAAGGATAGGGCTTGCTGCTACGGTCACGAGAGCGCAAGAAACGAGGAAAACGGAGCTACAATAGAAAAGAAACAGCTATCGGAAGATTTATATTATAAAGAGACAAAAGAACTATAAACTTTATTTATTTTAATTTAGAAAACTGGTGTAAATGATATTTTGAAAGCGATATCTAGATTATTATTAGCTCATATTATATTTGCATTTATAAAATGAAGTAGAACTTAGTTAAATTTTATTTATAATTGTCTATGTATAAATTACACTAATTAAACAAATAATTAGCAAAGAAGACTTGTGAGAACATCTAAACATCAAACTTTATGGTTCGTGTTGAACTAAACAAATTAAATTATAAACACATTTAAATTGATATTAATGAAGTTAACATTAACTATGAAAACCGGAGTAAAGACTTAATTGGATTTTAATTGGAAAAACTAGATGAGAGGACATTAATCAAATTAAATCTATATTTAATTATAAAAATAGGAATTACGATACAACAATGCTACAAAATGATAGTTTAGGGTTTTAGAATACCAATGCAAAAAGAACGGATCGAAACGGATCTAAAACGCGGAAACTACGCATGAAACAAGGTTGCAAGGACCTATACGTAATTAATTATAGATTTCAGGGGCTAGCAGAGAAGATCTGCAAGACACAGAAAATAGTGCTTGCAAATAAAGAAAAGTTTAGGGTTAGATCTGAAAAATACCACGGGTGGTGCTGGGTTGAAAAGATGCAATAGACACAGAAAAGGACACGATAATTACAGAATCTTTCATGGGCTAAATTGCAAAAACTTCACAGCACAGCCATGGTGGCCGGCGGCTACTGTTTTGCAAATTACTGATGTTCTAGGGCACGGGAGATCGCGAGGAGCGGGGCAAAAGAAAGAGGATGACGAGAGAATTCGATTCCATACCTTACTTACCACGGGGATGCATCGTGGTGGCCGGATTTTCGCCGCAGAAGAGGGCGGCAGCGGTTCTGCTTGTCCTGTTCTAGGTGGCGGCGGCAAGGCAGGGGTACTGGTGGCGGTGACGCTCCTGGTGGCGTGCAGGGGCCAGGGGGAAGAGCGCGATGGCGCTCGTGGTGGCGGCGGTGCTGCACAGGAGCAGGGCACGCGGGATGCGCAGGAGGCCAAGGCGCGTGCACCCAGAATGGCGGCGGCCTGCTGGAGGCGCACGCGAGGGCAGGGCAGGGCACCGGGAAGGCCGGCAGGGGGGCGGTGCACGGTAGCACGGGGCCTGCAGGCGGGGCATGCGGGGTGCGCAGGAGGTGACGGAGGTGAAGGCGACGACGGCGCTCTGCTGCGCGGTGGAGGGCGCGAGCAGGGGGTGACGTAGGGGCAGCAAAGGGATGATGTGTGACAGCAAGGATGCGAGGGAAGGCCAGGGCCGGTGATGCAGAGGAGGTCACAGGGGCCTGCGGGGGAATAGGGAGGAGGTGACGGAAGAGGGAGCACGAGCAGGAGGAGATGCGGCCTAGGGTTGCGTGCAGGATTTATAGGGGCGCGGAAGCCTGGGGTTTGGCAAGCTGGGATGAGGTGACGCATCGGGCTGGGACTCATCCTTGAGTCCAGATTGCCCATGGGAGAAACGAGATTGGGCTGACCAGCGAGCCCCACAAGTTAGCGAGCAAAGAAAGGAAGGAAGAGGTAAAGAAAGGAGGAAACAACCTCGTGTCGAGACTTGAGTGGCGAGTGAGTTCGGCTATGGGCCGAAACAGGTTCGGGTGGAGGCTGAACATAAAAACGTGCTGACAGTGCTGGTTGAACACGAACGGGCTATTCGAGAACGTGAAATAGAAAAGAGAGAGAGAGAGAGATGAGGCTGGGTCACTGGCGGATCAGTTCAGGACCTTGCAGCGGCAATTCTGGTTATCGGAACTGGCATTTCGCTAGCTTCAACGAGCAACCAAACTCCAGGATAGAAAGAGAAAGGGAAATGAGGGGGTTCGCCTAAGGTTCCTCAAAGAGAAGCTTCTGGTCTATTTTCTCGATGAAACGCGACACACGATGAGATAGTGGTGGTGACCAAGCCGAAGCTCGCACGCGGCACGTTTGTAGGGTTTAAGGCAGAATAGACACAAAATGAGTTGAATCTAGCTCAAGATGGAAAGAAAACGAATTCATTTTCCAAAACATATTTTCAGGCTTAAAATAAATCTAGAAAAGTCTAGATAAATCTTTTAAACCATGAAAAATATATCCTGAAGAATCCCAAAAATTTTGGGGAAAAAACTCGGACACGAAGAGTCCAAATAAAAAGATTTTAGAGCTTTCCAGTAAATGGATTTAGCTCTATGGAAAAAGAGAATAATTTGTAGAAAAGTCTGGAAAATTTCTCGAAAAACCCTAAAGATGGATGAACACATACTAAAAGATATTCACATCCTAAAATTGAATATTTTAGGGTGTGACACACGTCTACTGCGCATCAGTGGCTCACCCCTGGTGCAATGGTCAAGTCGAACGCGCCAACAGTGTGATCCTTTAGGGACTCAAGGCGCGAATCTATGACCCTATCGCGAAGTACGGCCACAAGTGGCTCCAAGAATAGCCTTAGGTGGTCTTGGGCCTGCGCACCCAGAAGAGCCGACCCACGGGTTACCCCACCTTCATCCTGGTGTATGGTTCTGAGGCCGTCCTCCCGAGTGACATCGCCTTTGGTGCCCCATGCATCCAGAACTATGAAGAGGGTCAGGCCGAAACGACTCGACGCCAAGACATCGACTCCGTCGAAGAACATCGCATCACCACGGCCCTACAACACGCACATTATGAGCAGCAGCTCTGGCGCTACCATGACCGAAACATAAAAGGGCGGGACTTCAACCTGGGCGACATGGTCCTACGACGTGTGCAATCCACCACCGGCACTCACAAGCTATCTTCCCCCTGGGAAGGACCCTTCTTCGTTAACAGCGTAGTGGTCCTAGGGACCTATCAACTCCAATGAGAAGATGGCACAAACGTTGGCAATCCATGGTACATCGAGCACCTTCGACGCTTCTATCCATAGAAGAATTACCAGCTATGTACCCAAAACTTTCTAGATGAATAAAAAGTCCATGTCCTTGTTCTCGTTTATGCTTTGTTACTAAAACAAACATGCATAATACCCTTCCCCTTGTTGAGTCATTCCATACGCTCGGGGGCTGCGCCTCAGTCATGCCAACTCACAATGGGTCAACCTGCCATTCTTTCGATTAACTCCGACTGACAAGAAACTGATCACAACCCTATGTGTCCTGGGTCCACTCCGCGTAACTCCTACCATCACGTGCATGATGACCAGTTCTCAACACAATGGGAAGGAGCACATCACAGAGTCGGCACCCTAGCCACTCAGCCAAATCAAAAACTACTCGGCTCCAGAGCACTAAGATTGGAAATTAAGATAATTTAATTACATGCGACATAAAGGCATTGTTTTTTTTTTCAACCAGCTCTTGGCCATTACTTGTTTCCCAGCAAACTAACTGATATTACAGGTTCACCTAGCCATGATTTGCTCAGTGAGGGGCCCGACAGCGGCAAAGTGCGCCTTCCACTCGGCCTCGGTACAGTTAGCAGCAACAACATCCCCCAGCAGATCCAGGTCCGCCTTCGGGTCATGGGACTTCACAAGGGCCATCGCATACTGCATCGAGTCCCCGGTGGCCTTCTTGACAAAAGCCTTGAGGCGGCCCCGAGCAGCCTCCAGGCAGGTCAGCATCTCCTCATCAAGGGCAGCCCCCTCTTGCTCGAACGCCACCAGAAGGGAGTCAACCCCGACTCAGCAGGCGCGACTCCAACTCTACAAAAACAAGATAAGCGAATCAGCACGATGCCCCCGATGCACCAAAACAACCCGACTCAAATCCAAGATAGAGCCATTACCATGATAGCGCTACTTCTCAAGCCAGAGTTTGTTCTCCGCGTTCACTTCACGGCCTTCAGCTCCTTTCGCAGAGCTGATGCAGCTCCTTATTAGCAGCCACCACCACCTCGAGCTCCCAGGCCATCGCGTGGTTTGCCTTCAGTAACTCTGGAATGACCCGAGTCAACTCGTTATAGCAAAATCAGATAAATTATTCGGAACATGACATCATACTCACGATGCTTCTCCTCCATATGACTCCGGGCAGTCTTGGAGTGGTGGTGTTCCAATGCTTGCAGCCGCTCCTCCAGCTGGTGCATGCAGTCAGCTGGGTCGTCCCAGGCCTGGAGGTGGATTGCTGCCCGCTGAGTCAGGCCGGTCAAAACCTACACACATACCACATGAGGAAACAAGCCCAGGAACCGAAAGCAACAAGACTCCAAGTACTTACCTGCGCTGACTCCACCGCGTGCTGGACCGCTGCCAGCAGTGCTAACCTCATCACCGGGGGCTCTTGCCGCCCGGCCTCTCCTTCGTGCGGCCCCACCACAGCTAGCTAAGCTGGAGGCGGTATCTGCGGTGCTACATCGGTGGCAGGGAGGTTGGTTGCAGCCGTTCCACCGGTCACCTCCTCCTGTAGCGCCGCTGCCGACTCGGCGCTAATGTTTTGGGACGGCACCGATTCTACCACCCCCTTCTTCACCTTCTCCTCCTCCGTTGCCGCCTGATCAGATAGACGGGCATGGATCAAAGGTCGCTCCCCTGCGGAAGTTGGCCCCTTGGCCGCCTCGGCCAAATTGGCCTCCCTGCGGCACTCCTCTGCCTTCCTCTTGGCGCCGCTAACCGAAGCCTTCCTGTAAGCCAGATTTTTCCTCGGTTCAACATGCCACCCCTAGGAAGGATGAAAGGAAATGAAGGAGACCAACTTACTTCTCGCTGTGGCGCACGCTGAAGCTGGTCTTCAACGGCATCGCGGTTGGCAATGACTGCATCAGGGCCGCGGGCGACGCCCTCCCCTAGGCCTGAGGCACCCCATTGGTCGCCATCTCCAGCTTCGGGGTCACGAGGTCGGCACGGCCACTGTAGGCCGCACCCTCACAAGTCTCCGCCTCAACCACCGCATCCAAAGAAGAGGTGACCCCACCTTGCGGGTGAGCCGCTCCCTTCTGCATGTTGGAGAGGGCCACCTTGCGCACGGTGCGCCACCTCCTCGACACGGAGCTAGCCCCTAGAGCCAGCCCCATAATTTCTACAACATCCCCAGACTCACTCCCAATAGAGGAGTCAGAGGAATAATCCAAGGCCAGCACTGCCGGCTGTGGAAGCCCGGTGGCCGGGTCGACCACTTTACCATGCTGCCCCTCCGGCAGCAGCAGAGGGCACCAGAACACCACCACCCTTTCCTGCAAAGATTTGGGTGTTGTTACAACCCAACGGGTGCTATTATCTACAAATTTTACGGCTTAAAGGACTTGGACAACGTGAAAATGACCCAGAATGAAGTAGAACAACTCGGCACGAAGAATGCTCACCTTGGTCGTGGGCCGCTTGAGGAAGCATGCCTTTGGGTAGCCCTTGTCCTAAACTTCCCTGCTTACGATGAAGGTGACTCGACTCACCACCTCGGTGCGAGGGACTTTGCGGTTCATCACCCAGGTCGGGTCATCCCGACCCGAGTACCCGTAGCCTGGGTGAACTCTCTCCTGGATCAACTGGGTGGACCGCTTGGAGTAGGACAGGGCGACTGCAGTCGCGGTCATATTCCTACCCTTGAGCTCTAGCAGCTCAGCCAGCAAGACCTCCACCTGGACCATCTCCTCGTCGGAGGGCATCTCTTCCCATGTGGCGTTGGGGACCGGTGGGAAGCCAGTCCGAGATGGAAGCCGAGGAGCTGGGTTCGCCACCACGAACCACTCCTCCGCCCATTTCTTATTACTGTCCTTGAGGCTAGCCTCCAGGTACTTGCCGCCCTAGCAAAGCGAGAAGGTAGCCCCTCCAACAACATCGGTCGTTCCCTTCTTCAGGTACGCCCTTAGGTGATACAGGGTCCGCCAGAGGTTGAAGTGGGGCACGATGCCCAGGAAACCCTTGCACAGATGGATGAAGATGGCAATCTGCACTATAGAGTTGGGCTTGAGGTGTCTCACCTCCAGCCCGTAGTAGTGAAGAAGCACGTGGAAAAATGACCCCGCGGGCAGCCCTAACCCCTTCTCATAGAAGGACCAAAAGACCACCATCTCGATCCAGTCCTCCGTGGGGAATTCTTGGCCATGGAAACACTTCCACCCGGAGATCGCTCTCTCCGAGAGGAGGCCGCGCACCTCCATCTCCAGGAGGTCATCCTCCGTTAGGGTGCTTGGCGCCCAAGCCACATTGGGCGGCGGTGGCACCTCGAGGGAGACGGTGGCGGATGGCGAGGAAGGCGCGGAGGCGTCACTGGCCATCTCTTGACTTGGCGTGGTTGCAGAAGCTTGGTGGTGCGGCAGCGAGCGCACGATGAAGAGGGCGAGAGCTTTTCAGGGTGCCAGCGAGTGGGGTCCGGTTCTTCAGGGAACGACTCCGCAAAATGACCCAGCGTACAAGCAATCGGCTGGACGGTGGGCAAGGTCCTTAGGGATTAGGATCTAGGCTGACTCGGATAGCTGCGATATCATGTATCTTAATTGACCTGTTTCCTTGTAAACAACCGAGTAGATCTTGACCTAACTTGTAACCACGACTACTCGGCTATATAAGGGAGCCGTGGGGGTACCCATCAAAGACAACACAATTAGAATATTCATTCCACAAACCCTAAACCAGTCAATACAATCTAGAACACAAGATGTAGGGTGTTACGCTCTCGGTGGTCCGAACCTGTCTAAAACCCTTGCGTCTTTGTGTTACCATCAAGTTCTTGGCTCTATGATCTCCCTCACCTACAAATCTACAGCTTGGGCATACCCCGGGTGGACTTGCCGAAGTACAAATCTGACAAGTACCCTGATGGCCAGGAGGTCCCAAACTTCTAGAACATAGAGCATCCATGGAAGTTCTATCCTTAGTGTAATTTATACACAATTTTTCTACTGCACGACAACATATTATTAATAAAGAGTTGTTATTGTTCCCAAAATGACTACTTCCCCCTCAAGCTAAATTGAGAGACTTGGCGGCTTCATCCACGAGTACCAACAATAAGCTACACTGAGTACAAATGGTTCACTTGGAGGTTATACCATGAGTTCATCCTTATACAACTGCTAAATAGTCCATGAGGCTAAAGCACGAGTAGTGCTTGTGCAAAAACCTATTCTAGTAACAACTATGACTACTTGTCTCATTTAGACGGTAGCTACAGAAAAGATTTCTGAAGGGGTTACCAAGCTCATACTACCAGTTAGGCTCTGAATACACACCATGAGCAGTAAGCGCCAAATAACTAAAGAGGTCATCAAGCCTATAATTCCAAACAAGTCAGAGTACCGCATGATTGGACGTTATCTGATTAGTTTGAAGAATTCCTATAAGGAATAAGCCCTCGTTCGGCAAGTCATCGACTACATCCAAAGGTGTTATACTTGGAGTAGCATGACCCAAGCGTATTGATTTTTTCTAAGACCTACGATCGTCGATACTACTCTACACGAGAGTATTTTGAATAGATCAAAAGGCAACAAGTAAATAGATATATTTACAAACATAAATCAGATAGTTTTTTCATAACATATTCTATGTTCCTAATCTTGCTCTAGGCTTTCAACAATCTTGTGGGCCACTGGCTCGACCTCTTTCAGGTAATATGCGAACTTCTCTTTAGAGCAGTCCGCAGCCATGCCATCAGCTAGTGGCTCCATATTGGCCTTTGTCCAGAAGGACTTGACGAGCCCAAGCACATGCGCTACATAGGTCCTGGTGGTCTCAGAGACGTAGCTGGCAATCTTCTGTGGGGCTTCACGAAGTCACTCCAACAGAGTCCTATTGTCGACTACTCCTCCTAGAGGGTCCACCATGTCAACGACTACTTGCGCAGCCTCCTGGAGTTCTTCAAGTTGCTTCTACATCAGCTCTTTTTCTTCAGCCATGGATCTGATTTGTTGCATACATTGCACAAGCTACTTGTCAGCATCCTTGAGTTTCTTTATCTCGAGCTCCACATTATCTAAATGATGGTACACAAGATTCTTGAAGTCAGCCAGCAGTTCTTCTTTACATTTTATTATATTTTTGAGCTCTACGGGCAAAAGACAAGAAGAAGTACTTGCGCAACTTCAGAAGACTACTACTCGACTACATCAAATTGGGCAAAGTACTCGGGAGAAAGTTACCTCGATGGGCCTTTGCTTGGGACTTGGTTTTTTCTTCAAGATTTTCAATCTCCTTCTTTAAGAGCTAGGTCTCCCATGTACACTCCAGCTTCATGGCGTCTAGCAGACACTGCACTTCAATTCTCTTATGGATCTGCTCCTTAATTTGCCTATACTTGGCTTGCAGCTGGTGTAGACCATCTTCAACAACTCTCAGCTTGTCAAATTTTTGCCTGGATCGATTGGTCAATATCTGCACGACCAGAAAAAAAAGGTCAGCTAAGTAAGCAAGCATTTCAAATAAGTATGTTCTGGTAGGACAGTAAGCATATCACGGAAAACTTGTACAATTCCTTGAAAGTATCTTGGAAATTCTTCAAGACCTCCGAGGTCAGCATTGGACCATCTACAAGTTCCGTCGTGACGATGTGCTGCCGCCCTGATGGTGACACCAGAAGGTTACCCGAGGAGGTACCTGCAGCATCCTGAACCTCACGAGTTGGTTGTTGCTATCGAGTACCTGCCACCTCGCGAATCAAACGCGCTGTGGGTAAGACAATACTCACGGGTAGGGCCGGCAAAATTGGCTCACCTGATGGAATCTTGGGGGCTTCTGCTGTGCTGTGCTGTGCTCTGCACTCGCCACATCATCTTCGACTTTAGTGGCAGTGGGTGCAGGTATGTGGCGGCGGCAGATCTACCCGAGTGGTGATGGACACTGTCGTCACCAATGCTGCAGCACCTGACTCTTTTTCTAGCTCGGGGGCTGGAGTAGTCACGGCATCGCCAGGCTCATCCATGCCCAGAGCAGAGGATTTCCTGCATCCAGGAAAAGCAATGATTAGAAAAGTTATCAAATACGAACCTACAAACTGCAATTGACAAAGTACACGAGTACTTACAGTGAAGACTCCTTTACATTCAATTTTCTCGCTTTGAGCACTTTGGGAGCGGTAACACACACAAAGTACTCGAAGATGCCAGCTTGCCAGCTGAGGGCAATATTTGCCCCGGTGCGGCACCAGACGTGGCTGCATTGACTTGAAAGTTAGTCGAGGGCGATGTTTGCCCCGACGCAACCCCGACACCACTCTAACGGAGGGCACAACCAGTTCCATTCCAGTATCATCCCCGATTACTTCATTTTCAACCCTTTGCTTCGAGTGCTTAGGATCGGAGGCAGCAGCACTGCGACAGAAGAAGAGGGCAAAATCCAGCGAAATCAGCACGAGAAAAGCCAAGAAAAGTACTCGCAACTTATGTCGAGGGAGGTATTCTTACCTTGTCTGGTCACCATCACTTCTGCCTGCAATGGTAGAAGATTTTCGCTTGCGAGCGGTAACCCGAGATTTCCTTGGAGGACTAGGGAAGAGTTCACCACCAGTAAAGAATGGGCTTTCTAGGAGGTACTTGTTCCTTTTTTCCTCTGTAGTTCTGCCAAGGTGCGACCATCATCAGTTTCTTCATCTTCTTCTTTACTCACTAGATCGTGAGTGGGGCGGGATATCACCGGGGGCCGATGCGCTCTTAGCTTCAGATGGCTGGGGCGTTCAATATTTGGCATAGGAGGCATGCTCCTATACATATTTATATCATCCTGCTGGCAAAACAAGGATGATAAGATTAGTGGGAGGCTCTAACAAAAGTACTCGGAAAACTCATTACACAGGGTTTACTTGTACCTGTTTTGGTGCATTCTTTGCGCTGAACAGCTGTGGTACATATGGGATAGCGCTTACATACATGAGCACACGTGCTACTCTCTTCAATGGTTCCCCAACTAGTAGCTCCTCTGCAGACATCCGGGATGGATCTTTAGTCTCAAGGTAGTCAAAACCGAAGCGGCACCTCTTCTGCAGGGGCTGAATCCGACACTCGAAGAATGAGTACATCACAGATGCACCAGTGACTCCCATCATTTTCAGCGCCTGGATCATCTCAAGCAACTCATTAACTTGATCCATCTCAGTCTGAGGCAGATCTTGATTCCACTCTGGCTATGGTTTGGGTATTCCTTCAGTTTTCTCTGGCAGCGATGGCTTATGGTTTCCAATATAGAACCATCTTTCCTTCCAACCTGACAGACTACTCAGAAATTTATACTTGATGTACTTGTCTATTTTCTGCTTCAGCTGAAATCCGGCCCCTCCGACTACATTGTGTTTTTCCTCGCTGGGCTGTGGCTTAAGGCGGAAGAGGTAGCGGAAGAGGGAAAAGTGGGGCTCGATGCCAGAAAAGCTTCTCAAAGATGGACAAATATCGCAATATGTGTGATGGAATTAGGGTTAAGATGGTGGAGTTGAAGGCCACGGAAGAAATCAGAGGTCGGGAGGGCCAATCCCCTTTCAATGAAATGTTAGAATAAAACAATTTTATCTACATTCTCGCGAGGATAAGGCTCACAGAACGAGGGACGCCACTGAACAAGATGCTATTCTTGAAGAAGACCTTCTTTCACAAGACGCAAGAGGTCATTTCTGGAGCACTTACTGTAACTCCAGTCACTTTCTGTCAGCTTGGCCTCTTCCTTCTTCTTGCGCTTGTAGTCACGAGTTTCTTTACTCGCATGCGCTCGGGGGCTGCTGGAGAGAGGGAACACGGAGTTGTGCGGAGGTGAATGAAAGCACCGGCGACTAGTTTGCCGGGGAAATGAGGTGGAAGAGGCACAACCCTAGATCTAGAAAGGGCGGCAGCACTGGAGCAGAGGAAGACGAAAAGCTTGAACTAGTGAAAAGGCAAGTGAAAGCGTGGTTAACCCTAAGCCACGGCATAGTTAAATAACCATGGGGCCCGATTTCACTATGTGGAAGCTGAGAAATTTTTCTCGGGATAAGATTTGTTTTGAGCGGTAATTTAGGATTTATTTGGGAAAGTTATTTGTTTAACCATTTTTTTAGGGATTTTTTTCTGAAAAAAGGGGTTTTCAAATTTCTAACCGAATGTACTATCCTAACCATCAATTCAAGTTCATAAAAATATGCTACAACGCATGCCACGTTCATTTGGATCCTTTTTCAATTTTTTGGGATTTGGATTCAAGGCTCAGGGGCTGCGGGGCACGTGTCATCGATAGCTTATTTTTTAAAAGTATTTGGAAGATAAGAAAAGAAGATACAAGACTAATTTGACCCTCAGCCTGATTCTTCGATTCAACCTAAGGCTCGGGGGGGCTACTCCATATGGAGTGCGATTTTTATCGCGCACCCTATATAAAAGAAGACTTAAAACTACTCAGGGCGTGAGCACCTCACAGCCCAAGGAACTACTCGGAGGACGTCTTTCAGATGGAGTTTTAGAAGAAACCAAAGATGACTTGGAAGCCTGCAGTACTCGGCTACAAGGGGATCAGGGGGCTTGTTAGACCCGGGGGCACGGGATTGCTCACATGGCATAGAATATTCTGGATAAGAGATGGGGCATGTTCCGTACCTTATATCTATTGTATCTGTTGTAATGTACTTGATACGAGTAGGACTAGCTGGTACAGAAGGAAACTACTCGAGTAGTACTCGGGTAGGACTCCTAAGCTAGTATCGGTCTAGGATTCCATGTAACACTATCCTTCCAGACTATATAAGGGCGGGCAGGGACCCTCTCCAAACTAATCTACACCTAAGGCAATACAAACCACCATACAAAACGTAGGGTATTGCACACATCGCGGTCCGAGCATGTCTAAACCTTGTGTTGCTTGCACCTTCAAGTTTCTGATCTCGGCGACACCCTGCCTACAAGTCTACTACGTTAGGGTATCCCTAGGTAGGCTTGCTGGCAATGTTCACCTAAATGGTAAACACTAAACGGTCGGTGTGGGTCCCTGTAGCGTGTAGACCGTGTACACGGTATTACACGGATTACACATTTTGTACCATATTGACAAATATAAGTACAGTAACATGTATATATGATTAAAACTAACAATAATAATGACAAGTTAAAAAATAATTTCAAGTGAGAATGACTATTGGAGAGTTTTGCATTCATTTTTGCATGAATTAAAATTGAATCTTTAAAAAAGACCTTTAAGCGATGTGTTCTCTATCCTAAACAGTACGCTACTTACCTTAAACAACATGCTACTTGCCTGTTTAGAACGTTTTTTTCCGTGCCATGTAGCCCGTCTAACCTGTGTACACACTGTGTAACCCGTGTAATACCGTGTAACGTCTAATATACCATTTATAGCCTAAACCGCATGTCTACCCATCGAGTAAGGTTTACACACCATGTACATGGCCGTGTAGCCCGTGTAGGCGAACACTGCTTGCCGGTAAAACACCGACAGTGTTAGTATGGTCAACAGGTGTTAGCTTATTTTAGTTCAAAAGTAGAAAGTCCCATGGTTAAATTACAAATTGTGATAATTAAGTGTTCAATGTTACAAATCGTTTGATGTTGTTGAAATAAAACTTTTGAGTTCAAACGGCATAACAAATCAAGTTCAAAGTTTTACTATAAACAAAATTAGCATGTTTCAAGTTCAAAAGTGTGATTTTTTTTTATATTTAAAGTGTTTCATTTAGTCATGGGATATGCTATTCCACAAGGATTTTATAGGCATATGCATGTGTCCAATCCTTTGTTACAAAAAGCTTCATAAAAGAATCAATATGTTTTCTTTTATTGGGGGATTGGACATGTTAGAGTCAACATTTGAAAGTACAAATTAATATAAAAATAAGAGATAACTCAAAAATATAAAATGTAAAACTGCAAATGGACATGATGTTACACTTATACATGATGAAAGGGGTGTGTTTATTGAGATGGGCTTCCCCAATAAATACACATGATTTGTTGAGAAGAGACATCATTATTAAATGCTAAAATTGTTTCAAATTGGAGACCAAGACAAGAGGAGCATTGAATGTTCTGGCCGCCATCTCAAGCTCCAACATGTACGGCATGCTTATGCGTCGGGATATATACTCCCTCTCTTTTTATTTAGGGTTTAGATTTGTTCTAAGTTAAATTTGATCAATTTTGATCAAATTTATAAAAAATAATAATAACATTTACAATACTAAATTTATTTTATTGAACCCTCATAAAGTATACGTTGACAGTGCATATGTTGGATAGCATAGTTATTGCTATATTTTTTCTATAAATTTGATCAAAGTTAGCTAACTTGGACTTAGGACAAACCTAATACGATATATAAGTAAAAACAGAGTGAGTAATCTTATAGGCAAGTGAGCTATTTTGACTATAGGGCTTGCCTCGAAAATAATTTCAAAGCAATCCCTCGTCATAAATTCATAAAAAGGAACTACGATATACACGTTGCTAATGGAGTCTTGAATAACTGAAGTGATCTTTATAGGACACAACCTTCTAATGTAAGTGTAGTTGTATATGTTTGTTGGTTTATGTGTAGCGTGAATATGGTATTATGGTGTGTAGTGGTTTTTTAAAACCATATTCAGATAAGAAGGCTATGAGAGCAGGAAATTTGATCGTCTCTATTATCTTTAATAAACCTAACTCAGTCATTCCAGCTCGTCATAAATTTTTTCTAAGTGTATCACCGACATGGCAGTTTGGCGAAGGTAGAACAAATTAAAGCATTCCATATTCATGATTATTTCAGATCATTGCTCTTGTTGATGTTACAATTCTTACCCGAATCTAAACCCGCCTCAATTTTGCTACTTCTTTCATTCCAAATTATAGATCATTTTGGTAAATCTAAATATATAGATTTTATTATGCATCTACATATACATTATATCTAGATATATAATAAAATTTATATATCTAAATTTGATAAAACGATCTATAATTTGGAAAAACAGTGGTTTGTTTTCGATATGCAGCTGCAGCTGCCGCGTGCCTGGAAACGGATTAGGAAAGAGTATGAGGCGGATTCAGTCATTAATCTCCTGGAGGATATAATGGAAGGATTAATTCCCCGAGCCTCGTTCTCTCGTTCTGAGTCACACGACGATTCGGCAGCTCGGCCACCACCGGCGGCTGAATCTCCCCGTACTGGACCACCAGTGGACGGCGACGGTGAGGCGAGCACCCACCGGCCACCGAGCACGACCAACGAAAGATCCCGAGCGCCCGCGGCAAGGAGAGGAGGGAATCCGAACACGCACCCTCCGTGCGGCTCCGGCCCACGCCACACACGGACCCAGCACAAAACACACAGATCCCAACCGGTCCGCGCACGCTCCACGCCACCCCCCCCCCCCCCCCGGCGTGTCCCTTCCACTACGCAACCCCCGCATCCGCGCGCGCGAGCCGCCCCCACTAGCGCGTCGCCCACGCCGCCCATGGAGATCTCCGCCTCCGCCGCGGCGGCCACCTCCTGCCGGCCGCCCAGGCCGCTGCTCCTCCGCCCGATCGCCTCGTCGTCGCCCCACCCCGCCACCACTTCCTCCTCCGCCACCGTCCGCCGCCGCCCGGCCACCTACTCGGCCACCGCCACGGTCCGCCGCCGCGCGCGCACCCGCCCGCGCACGGGGCGCTCCAAGCTCCCCGCCGACGCCGGCGGCGACTACTTCTCCGGAGACGACGGCGGCCCTGGATTCGGAGCATCCGGCGGCGGCAGCGGGGGACGAGGAGGAGGAGGAGGAGGGCGGTGGAGCTGGAACAGCGGCTTCGGGTCCGGGTCGGGCGGCCCCGGCGACTGGGAGCCCGACGTCCCCGCGCCCCGGAGGTCCGCAGCGGAGGCGGCGCTCGGGGTCGTCTACGAGCTCATGTGCCTCATCGCACTCTCCAACTGCACCCAGTTCGCCGTCCGCAGGCTCGCTGGCCTCCTCGCCGCGCGCGTCGCCGCGCTGCGGTTCATCACCGCCGTCTGCTGATCGCCCGTGGGGTTTGGTTTGCTACCTCTTCCGCCCGCCCGCCCGCCTGCCTGCCTGGAAACCGCTTCTGTATATATGTATGTGTCCGCCCCTGTGATTTTAGGAGGTTTGGACCTTTGGGGGTTCAGGATCTCCGCCTCTTCCTTGGTGCGCGCTTCGAGCGATGATGCCGGGAAAGGCAACAAAATTCGTCGAATTGAAATGGAAGAACAAATAAACAAGAACTTTTTTTTTCCATTTGTTATTGGACTCAAGATCGATTGCTTGACGCAAATTATGGTAGGATGCAGCGTGATGCAATCTGCTGCTTGTGTATATTAGTTTGCTGTAAATCAAATTTCAGGATACTGCTGCTGTTCAAGGTGTGCCTGAAATGTTGCCTATATTAAATTCTTTAGAAATCAAATGGCAATTTAGTTGATACTAACTTTGCAGTTCTGTCCTCCAACACAATTTTGTTCATTCAAGCCATAGTTGCACTTGGTTTGTTTCTGACATGACCTTATGAAGAATGGTATTACAGGTGACAATTTTAGGTTGTAATGCAATGCTCTTGCATAGAGCAATTAGTCACCTGTCATTGTCAGTAGAAGATACAGGCTAGGAGGAATAGTTCTATTTGATTAGCTTCTCGGTGGATGTATTTGTTACTTGAGCCACATATATAGTGATGATGATTATGGAAGAAAGGAAAAGGAATACTCATATGATCCTATTGGGTAGTGCTGACTAACCTAATCAGATGTACTCCCTCCGTTTTAAATTATAGGTCATTTTGACTTATCCATATATATAATATTTTCTATGTAGACAATGTATATCTAGGTGCATAGCAAATGTCATATATCTAGAAAAGCCAAAACGATCTATAATTTGGAATAGAGGGAGTAGTTTTGGAATAGAGGGAGTAGTAAGTACTTCCTATTGTCAGTTACTATAACCTATCTTTGCTAGCCAAAATATTTAGTACAGTTCAATAGAAGTTCCAGGCATTTTCATAATGTAGTACTATCCAAAGCCGAAGAGTTATAAGCTTTTGTTCTTTAAGTTGCGCTGGAAGTCTATACAAAGTCTAGACAGTGGTCAACACTCTTGTACTTATTTCTTGGTGGAGGCAGCGAGTGTTCTGCTAGGAGCAAGCTGCCATAGTGCCATTTGCTCTCCAAGCATTTGTTGGTTGGACTTCTGTCCTGGCTACTGCACAACGTTCCATTCCAATAGTTCTGTAATCTGCAGGAACCACGATGGATGCTGAGCCTGTGACACTACAGCTTGTGCTGCCACAACAACTGACAGATCGATCAGAGTTTATTTGAGGAACTATATGATGTTAACAACATCTGAGTGCCAGTATGATGTATCATTGCCGAAATAACAGCGCTGCCACCAAGGTAATTGTGGCTACCAGGTGTGGGCTCTTTGTGCTTGTGTTGGCACTTGGCAGTGTAGCCTCTACGGCTGTATCACCTTGTTTCTTCACACCTACAAGTCTTCTTCATTGCCTCTTGGCAAATGGTGTTCTCTTAGGTGTCAATGCCATGGCTGTAGATCCCCATGGCTCTCTACTTCGGTGGCTTGCCTAAGGAATTTTCCCTGATATATAGTGCTAAATGTCCACCACAACCTTGTGCGAAATGCCCCTTCTTGCTTGCTCTTATTGATCCCTAAGCAGGACTTTAAGATATGATTAACTTTTATATGAAAAGTGAATCTATGTGTATTATTTAAACGTTTAGTGGGATTGAAGAACTAAGGCAGAGCTCTTGCTACCAGATTTTAGTATGAGATTTACATGCTCCTTAATACCTGATTTGATATGTGGGCTATACATCTGAACATAATAGTTCTCATTGATCGAGTAAAAGAGAAATTCTGTCTAACTGGTACAGCACAATTACAATGCGGACCAAGGATGGGAGGAAGCTTGGCACATTGAGATCTGTCTCAATTGTCTCACCAGCTGTGCAAGGAAACTTTGAACAACTATGAGCCACAAAGTATCTACCTCCTAACAAACATAACAAACAAAACCACAAAATTATAAAGACAACGAACTGGCTTCAGACAAGTTGCAGACGAGTTTCCAATGCTCAACAGATTAATTGTACGAAGTTGCTATAGCTGCCACGAAAAGCACCTCTTGTCATCTCGAATCGTAGCACTCTAATTTGCATTATTCAGAATAGAAAGCATGCCTCCACCAGTATACGACCTATGCCACTCGATCAGTAGTCTTTTGCATTGACGAGTTTAGGAGATCAGGGGCTTCAAGTTCACCATGTACGATTTAACTAGCCAGATCAAGGGCTTGAAGTTTTGGTTCCTCCATGACTCATGACTAGACTTTCCAATCATTGTGGATCAAGTTGGAACATAGGATATTCCAGCAACCCTAACAGGGGTTATCTATCCAACTCAGGACAGTCCTTGTAAACTTACTTTTAACATTATCAGTTACATGCTTTTTTTTTTTGGCATTCAAATTTGGTCTGAGAGCATTGTTCTCAGCAGTACTGTCACCAAGGACCTCAATGGAACAATCTCTAGTTCTCTACGCAGCAAGACACCAGAAAAGGTGCTTCATTATGAGCAAGCTATCAACCGCGCAAGTGCTGAAGTCTGGTATATAATTTGAAGACATTTCCGGTCAATTAGATCATCCACTACATCAAGTGAGCCATAGGCCAGTAGTATCTTCTCAGCTAGCAGAACAAGCAGAATCCTAAATGCTCCATGCAAGCAAATTCTTCCATGGGACCAGAGAACCTGAATCAAGTGAGGCCGGTTTGGATCCAAGTATAAACACAAACAATTTCAGAGTTACAGGATGAGTAGAACATCATATATCTACGACTGCGAGGTCGTATAAATACAATCAATTTCGGAGTTACAGGATGAATAGAACTCTAGTTCTAAACTTCTAATTAAAATGATACACATATCGTGTCAGATACAACTTATGTGACCTTATGTTATACAACAACAGAAATACATAACTTAATTTTTGAGGACAAACAGAGACAGAGAGGCGTAGAATTGGCTGCAGTTTACAACTAGTTGGTTTATGCATTCAACTCAGGGCAATTGTTCCAAACCTATTGGTGACAAATTTGTAACACAGCAAGATGATGTATAGTCCCATTAATCTTTAATATTTTTCCACGTTCATTTGGTCAGAATGCTTTTTAGTCTGCAGCAAAAGCAGCAGGTAACTCCATAACATATAGTCGATGTGCAGCAAGGCACCAGCAAGCTACTTCATCATATAAACAAAGCTCCCAATGACGCTACTGCTGTACTGAAGTAAATAAATGGAAGATACTTGAGTACACCAGAAGCCAGTGTCTTCTCAGCAAGCAAAGCAAACAGCATCAGACAAGCTCCGGTCAAGCAAACATTTGCAAGAAACTTGAGCAGCTGCGTCGCCTTATCTGAGGCAGGTATGCTGCCGGGCCACCGTGATATCATCCACACGCTAAGATATGGCATACACCCTGCAACGCCACAGGCAACTGTCGCCTTGGTGTTCCAGGAGGACAGGAGCTCCCAGTCATATGCATAAGTGGAAGTTACTAAGCCTGCCAAAGCAGCTCCAAGTGGAATGAACATGCAGCCTTGGAAAATGAAGCCTTTGAAGATACCAACGGGAACTTGTTCTGTTTCAATCGAACTGATGCTATCTTTATCTGATGTCACCTTGGCGACTGCCCTATTAGAAGAAGTGTCTGTGTGGAGAAGAGTAGAGAACCATACAAGCCCTGCAATCAGCTCAGGCATGCAGACCAATGCCGTGACCTCTCCCAGCCATTCTGCCGCCACCGTGTTTGCTGTTATGAACAGCGTTACCATGTAGGACATTCGGATACATTCCAGTGCTGGTTTTAAGGCAGGAGCACTTGTTACTTCATCAGCCAATCTGGAATACAGAAGTGCCAGTGTCCCTAGCGCGCAGCATGAAAAAAGCAGGAAGTGAGACAGAACTGTGATTTTCACGGATCGGTTACTGCATTGATTAGATTAGGAAAACAGACATGCTAATACAAGCCGTGCAACAGAGATAAATAGAGAGAGAGACAGGGGAGGGGCACGGGTATACCTTCGTGCCCTTGGGCGGCGGATGACGCAGACATGCCCGCCATGATGATGCAGTGCGGGAGCTCGCGGTGGTCGGGCCGAAGGCGTTCGTGCTCGCGGTGACCGAGGTCCAGGCGCATCCACGAGCTCGGAGTCGAGGGAGAGTGCGCGAAAGATGGCCAGCGGTGGAACTTTCCGACGCTGCCGCGCACGACTTAGATCGGCTAGGGTGTGACTGTTGGTGGGGTGGCGGCGGCCGGTGATTCTCGTGATCCGAGCCGCTGGCCCCCACCTATCTTTATAGCGCGGCGCGACGGGAGCCCACCAGCTAGGGATCAGCTGGAGCGCCCCCGATCAGGGCGCAGGGGTGAGGTGGCCCATCAGGCCCGTTGGGGTCCGATGGTCCAGGGAGATCAAGTCTAATAGTCTCCCCCTTGATCTCACCCTGTACTATTCTTTTACTTTTACTTTTCGCGTTTCGTCATAGATTTGTGTATAGAGTATGCCTCATCGTCACGATCATCTGTCAATAGATTTAGCAGCTACAATTCATGCTTCCATTCAGAGACGGATTCTTTAACCTTTTGGGCCCTTGTAGTCCGAAGATCACAGGCTATCCCTTAGCCCCATGCCGGCTACGTGTTCCTTGAACACGCTAGGTGGTAAGCCTTTCGTTAGCGGATCCGCAAGCATTTTCACTATGCTTATATGCTCGAGATTTATAATCTGATCGACTTTATCTTTCACAACATAATACTTTATATCTATGTGTTTGGCAGCACCACTTGTCTTGTTGTTGTGAGCATACATTACTACGGGCTCATTATCACAGTACAACTGTAATGGTTTAGATATATCATCAACCATTCTCAGACCGGGTATGAACTTCTTTAGCCAGTTCACCTGCCCTGTAGCCTCATAACATGCAACAAACTCGGCATACATTGTGGACGATGTAATGACGGTTTGTTTGTAACTTTTCCACGATATTGCTCCCCCGGCAAGGCAAGGGTGAACACATATCCTGACGTGGATTTTCTGTCATCTCCTGCATAATCGGAGTCTGAGTATCCTACGATACGCAGAGATTCTATTTTTCTGTACGTTAACATGAGGCCTTTGGTTCCTTGCAAATAGCGCAGAACCTTCTTTACTAACTTCCAGTGTTCTGGTCCTGAATTACTCTGGAATCTGCCAAGCAACCCGGTAACGTAAGCTATATCAGGGTGTGTGCACACTTGTGCATACTGTAAGCTTCCCACAGTAGAAGCATATGGTACCATTTTCATTTGATCGATTTCATATTGAGTCTTGGGGCATTGAAATTCCCCATATCTGTCGCCCTTAACTATAGGTGCAGGTGAGGCACTGCATTTATGCATGTTGAATTTCTTTAGGATCCTTTCTATATATGTCTTTTGAGATAGTCCTAATACCCCTTTCAATCTGTCTCGATGAATCTCGATTCCTAGAACGAATCTTGCTTCACCAAGATCTTTTATCTCAAAATGCGAGGATAAAAAACTTTTTGTTTCTAGTAGCAGACTGACATCACTACTTGCCAGTAGAATGTCGTCCACGTACAGGATTAGGAAGACATACTTCCTATTCTTGAAATTTGCGTAAACGCAATTATCCTTGACATTTTCTTTAAACCCGAATTCTTTTATTGTTTTATCGAACTTCAAGTACCACTGTCTTGAAGCTTGCTTTAGCCCATAAATCGATTTCTTCAGACGGCATCCCAATTTTTCTTTTCCTTCCACGACAAAACCTTTCGGCTGTGCCATGTAGACGGTTTCATCTAGATCCCCGTTCAGGAATGCTGTCTTCACATCCATCTGATGTAATTCTAGATCATAATGAGCTACAAGAGCCATTATGATTCTGAAAGAATCTTTACATGAGACTGGAGAAAAAGTCTCGTTGTAATCAATTCCTTCTCTTTGTGTGTATCCTTTTGCCACGAGTCGTGCTTTAAATTTATCTATATTCCCTTGGGAGTCATATTTAGTTTTGTAGACCCATTTGCAGCCTACTGTTTTGGCTCCTTTAGGAATTTCCTCTAAGTCTCATACTTTGTTAGTACTCATCGATTTTATTTCATCTTCCATGGCATCAAGCCATTTCGACGAGTGTTCACTTCTCATGGCTTCTTCAAATGAAGTGGGATCATCCTCCATTTGAATTTCCTCGCTATTATAGACTTCATAGTCGTCAGAAATAGCGCACTTCCTTGTTCTTTGAGGTCTCACACGAGCCTGAGCCTATGGTGCCTCATCTATTTGGGGCTGTTGTTGCTCCCCTTCTTGTGTGGCAATGGGCTCGTCAGGAGCCTGATGAATAGGTTCCACTTCCTCATTCATCGTTACCACAGAAGGAGCCACTACAGGTGTTGGCATCGTAGTGAGTTGCACTGGCGGTGCAAACACAGCGGGCAACGGGAAGAAAGATTCTTGAATCACGGGATTGGTTGTACACACCCGCTTCTCCTCAAGATCAATCTTCCTAGCTGTGCCGCTCCCCCGGATCATTTGATCTTCAAGGAAGACTGCGTGTCTCGTTTCTACAAATTTTGTGGATCTGTCTGGGCAGTAGAAACGAAAACCCTTTGACCTTTCTGGATAGCCAATGAAATGGCAAGATACTGTTTTGGAATCTAGTTTTGCAATGGTCGGGTTAAATACTTTTGCCTCAGCAGGACTCCCCCACACCCGTAGGTGATTCAGTGAGGGTACTCTTCCTGTCCACATTTCATACGGCGTTTTTGGCACCGATTTACTTGGAACTCTGTTGAGAATATGAATGGCGGTTTTCAGAGCCTCCATCCATAAACTCACTGGCAATGTAGAGTAACTGATCATGCTTCGCACCATATCAATCAGGGTACGATTACGTCTTTCAGCCACTCCGTTCTGCTGAGGTTCGCCCGGCATCGAGTACTGGGCTACTATGCCTTGTTCCATCAGGAACTTCGCAAAAGGTTCTGGGACTTGGCTATATTGGGTATGTAGACCGTAGTATTCCCCTCCACGATCGGATCTTACGATTTTAATCTTTAAATCGTGTTGATTTTCTACTTCGGCCTTGAATATTTTAAATTTATCCAAAGCCTCCGATCTTTCTTTAATTGGATATATGTATCCATAATGGGAATAATCGTCTATGAATGTTATGAACGAGTCATAACCATCCACACTCTTTACATTAAACGGACCACAGATATCTGTGTGAATTATTTCTAATACACCTATGCTCCTCTTAGCATTTTTCTTTATTTTCTTGACGAATTTGCCTTTTATGCATTCAATGCATTGTTCTAAGTCAGAGAACTCTAATGGAGGAAGAATTTCATTTTTAATTAATCTCTCTATTCTCCCCCTCGAAATATGGCTTAAACGACAATGCCATAATTTCGACGACGCATCTTGAGTTCGTTTCCGTTTTCTATTCACGAGTGTAGACGAGAATACATTCGCATTGTTATCGCATACGGAATTCACACTTTCGCGTAACAATATCAAGTAAAGATCATTTTTTCTGAATGCAATGGAAATAACTGTATCATTACATTCAATCAAACACTTGCCATCTCCAAATAGACAGGAGTAACCATCTTTGTCCAGGCAAGACACACTAATTAAGTTTCTGTGTAAAGAAGGTACATATAAAACATCTCTAAGGACTATAATGAAGCCAGTGTCGAGTTCCAAATGAACGTCTCCCACTGCTTCAACGTCTGCCTGTGCTCCATTTGGCACTCTAACTTGCTTTTCGCTTCTTTGAGTGGTTCTCGTCGAATGGAATCCCTGCAATGAATTTGCAACATGAACAGTTGCTCCTGAATCAATCCACCGAGTGGTTTTTGAATATTCTATATACAAGGATTCATTTACAAAAGAAATAATGTTCTCACCTCTCTTTTCCATGATCATCTTTAGATATTTGTGACAGTTCTTCTTGTAGTGTCCCTTTTCTTTGCAGTAGAGGCATTGGTCCTTATCAACTAGAACCTGTCCTTCTTGAGGTCTGTGTTATTGAGAGCTTTTGCCTGTAGAGGAGGATGAAGAAGAAGATGAAAAATTGCCTTTAAAGTTGGCATGCTTCTTCTTGTTCACATAGTTTAAGGATCCGCCAGTGGTGGACCTTATCCTTTCCTCCTCCTGAACACACATCGCAATAGTCTTTTCTATATCCCAAGTTTGTGGTTGGGTGTTGTAATTGACAACAAAAGTGTCAAATTCTTTTGGCAACGAAGCAAAAACCAGATGGACAATGTGATCCTCCTTGAAGGCAAGGTCCAATGACTTAAGCTTGTTGTTCTGGTTGACCATGCGATGAATATGTTCTCTAATGCCACCGCCAGTGTATCTTTCTGAAACCAGTTGTTTAATTAACTGGGTTGCATAAGTCTTTGAAGAACCAGTGTACTAGTTCTTTAATTTTTCAAGATACTCTATGACAGTGGCACAATCTGGGATGGAGCCCATAATTGCAGGCTCAATCGTGTTCTTTACCACTGCCAAGCACTTCTTGTTGGCAGGGAACCATTTTGCATAAAGCCTCTCATAGTCTGCTCTTGCTTTCTTATAAGCAAGCTCTGTTTGCTTCCAAGAAGCATCTGTGTCTGTGTCCTGTCTCTCAGGAGGCACAGGCTCTATGGGAGTCGGTGTAGCTAGGACCTAATCCAATTCACTCATGATGAAATAGAGGTCCAGCTTTCTGTACCATTCATTGTAATTGTCTCCCTTTAATATAGGAATATCGTTGATGGAAATCATCATTGATAATCCTCCTAAAAAACATTCATGAGTGGTGAAAATATTAAAATAAAGTCAAATAAATTATTGCATATGTATAAATACGACGTTGGTCATAAATTAAAATATGCAATAACCTTGTGTATTAAATCTAAAACACCGTTGGGCAGAGTTAGAGTTAATACATGAAAATTATCTATGAAAAATTAAGGCATAATCTCTTTTGTATTAAATCTAGAATACCGTTGGGCATAAATAGAAATAATACATGAAAATATCTATTAAAGGTAATGCTTTAGAAATTGCAATGTTGTCACTTGTTAACGTTGGTCAAAAGATAACAATATTACAACTCAGAAAATTATCTATTTGCCTTGAAAAATTTAAATTATCCCGTTAGTTCAAATTTAAATGACAAGGCAAGTATACATTAAAAAATGGATCTATTTAATCTTTGCAGCGGAAAACATAAATTCTATCAAAAATATGTCTAATTCTGTCTTTCATAAGCAGTGCATCAAGGTTCAGTCAATTTTAAATTTGAAATGCATCAAATTCATTCTAATTCTATGGAAAAATACTTCTGGAAATTGAAAAATGATGCACAACGCTTTCTGTTGCAAACAGCCCAGCCGGCCCACTCCTTCCGCGAGGCCCAGCATAAAGCCGGACTCACGCGCGCCCCTGCTCACCCTCCCGCACGTGCCTGCGGCTTCGGGTGAGACAACCTGGGCCCGGGCCGCGTTTTCTTCTCCCCGCCTGGGCCAAAAGAGGCCCAATGAGGCGCGGCTCGACCGCGACCGTCGGATCAAGATCAACGGCTTTGCGTGGATTTCGGCCGATCAAAACCCGTCGACCGTCTCACCCCCGAAAACCCTAGCTCTGATACCAATGTGATTTTCACGGATCGGCTACTGCATTGATTAGATTAGGAAAATAGAGATGCTGATACAAGCTGTGCAACAGAGATAAATAGAGAGAGAGAGACAGGGGAGGGGCACGGGTATACCTTCGTGCCCTTGGGCGGCGGATGACGCAGACGTGCCCGCCATGATGATGTAGTGCGGGAGCTCGCGGTGGTCGGGCCGAAGGCGTTCGTGCTCGCGGTGACCGAGGTGCAGGCGCGTGCACGAGCTCGGAGTCGAGGGAGAGTGCGCGAAAGATGGCCGGCGGTGGAACTTCCCGTCGCTGCCGCGCACGACTTAGATCGGCTAGGGTGTGACTGTTGGTGGGGTGGCGGCGGCCGGTGATTCTCGTGATCCGAGCCGCTGGCCCCCACCTATCTTTATAGCGCGGCGCAACGGGGGCCCACCAGCTAGGGATCAGCTGGGGCGCCCCCGATCAGGGCGCAGGGGTGAGGTGGCCCATCGGGCCCATTAGGGTCCGATGATCCAGGGAGATCAAGTCTAACAATAACAGGGCTACTGTCACCATATACGGCACTGATTAATAGCATGAAAAATGGAAATACTACAGTTCTTTCAAGTTCGCCTACTTGCTGCATGCTATCTGTTTCCGAGCCATCCTTTGATCTGCTCAGGTGAGTTGGCGCTACTAGTTCCTCAGGTTTCTTGCTATCCTTACCCTCTGATTCACTGACATGCTGCTGCTTCACCCGAATCTTGTTGCACAGATGAATGATGAATGTAACCAAACTAATGGGGAAGGGAGCAAGGATGCAATACTGCAAATTGATCTTAAGCAAAAATGCATATGCTATGACCACTATAGCGCCGTTGTCCATGTAATAAATATCGAGACCCTTGAATTGGCCCATGTCAGAAAGCAGCATCCAGAGATAATTCCGGATAAGTGGAAGAAGCACACATAAAAGGCCAAAAATGTCATCGCCTGGATCATCATCACTTTTCGCAGTCGCGCTCTTCGGTGTTACGTGAAAGATATATTTCGGTGCCACAAAAAGTACTGTACTCATTGTCAAGTTGCCATGTAGTGACACCGCAAATAGCTTCATCATATTCTAGAAAACAGAAACTAATTAGTAAACATCCACATAAATGGAACAAATAATATTCTAGAAAAATGTCATAAAATTCTGGCAGAGAGACATCTATAGAAACATTTGTTGGGGCTATGTTATATTATATATAATGCTGAAGGTCAAATAGAGTGATGCAGTTACTTAGCATGTGCAAACACCTTATGAATAATAAAGGTTGTGATGGGCACGGCTGAACACCCAATGCTGATGCTCAATTGCGCGGGCTATTCTAGTGGTTTTTATATGGCTATTCCACTAGTTCATTGTACTACTCCATCCAACAATAAAGAAATGATGTTTTTGACATCAACAGTCTCTGTCACAACTTTGATTAGTAGCGTTTGTTATAAAATATTTATAAAAACTTAGTAACTGCTGGAATTAATGGGCTTGGCCCATTGGAAATTTCAGGATTCCTATAAATCTCAAATGCCCATGTGTGCAAAAGTAAATGGTGCAAATCTTAGTCCCACCTTACTAGTGGAGGAGTGGAATGGCTAACATAAATATAGAGGTTGTCTCCACCCCTCCAAGCTACGTGACAGGAGAGAGAAGAAAAACACCACACGCGTGCGCACGCCACGCCTCGCTGGCCCGGGACGGGGCAAAGAGCACTGGCACGCGGCACCTGCGTGAATGGTCCGCCGAAATCCGCCCCCCCCCACCTGCGGGGGCGCGGCTTACTTTTGCAGTTTTTATTTTTGGTGACTTGGGCTCTAAGTCTGCAAGATATGGAAACCTAAACCCTAAACGTAATCGGTTTAGATCGCTAACGCGACGTGAGGTTGGTTTGACTTCCCAATATATATGACCCATCGGCATCCACCAGAAAATACATCTAAACGAGCTAGGGTTTTGCCTCTTCTTGCTACTACGCCGCCACCGTAGCCTTCTCCATCCCGAGCACCGGGGTGCACCGGCGAACGTAGCCTTCTCCATCCCGAGCACCGGGGTGCACCGATGAACGGGAGAGCAGGTCTCCGGAACCCTTCGCCTTTGGGATCCTGCACCGGGAGAGAGCAAATAAGGTTTTTGGGAAGCGCTTCGTGCAACTGCTCAAGGTCTTCACCACGGCGCATCTTCCACCCAACTCTGTCGCCTCATGGGCCAAATGCTTTCATCGTCTCCAGCAACGGCGGTTCGTCATCTTCAACCCTCCAACCAAGCCTCAGTACGTGATCTATGATCTGATCTATCTCTTAAGCATGTATCCTAAAATCCTTGCTATGCTGTTTATGTTGTCTAGTATGTTAGATCTATCCATGATATTTCCTGTGTCCATCATGATTTATTTCATATGGAATTTAATACTATGTTTTCCTATATTCTCAACAATCCAAAAACCTTATTACAGGCAATCTGTTGAGTTTACAATGGTTGGTTTCGCTGATGCAATGAGGCTGGAAAAGTTTTCTAGTGTGCACTTTAAGATATGGCAAGTCAAGGTCCGTCTTTGGTTGACTGTAATGCATGCATGGGAAGCGAGGCTTGGCATACCAGCAGGTGAACATTCTGCTAAGGAGAGCAAGAACTTCACGGATGCCAACAATCTCTTCATGGGCTGCATTATAAGTGTTCTTGCTAATCGTCTGGTTGATGTGTACATGCACGTAACAGATGCGAAAGAGCTGTGGGATGCATTGATTGCAAAGTATGATGTGACTGATGCTGGCAGTGAACTGTATACCATGGAGAGCTTTCATGATTTCAGGATGGTGAATAACCGTTCTGTGGTAGAGCAGGCTCATGAGATACAGATCCTTGTGAAGTAACTCGAACTCCTGAAGTACCCTTTACCCGATAAGTTTGTGGCTGGGTGCATGATTGCAAAGTTGCCCACCTCATGGAGGAACTTCGCCACTACTCTGAAACATATGAGATAGGAACTATCAGTTAAAAACCTAATAGCATCTCTTGATGTTGAGGAGAAGGCTCGGGCTAAGGATGCTTCTAATAAAGGTGGTGAGGCTCACTCCAACACCAACATGGTGCAAAAGAACCACCCACACAGCAAGAACAAAGGGAAGGATGCCAACAAGCCTGTCAAGAGTACTACCTTCAAGATGAAGAAGACTACAAATGCTAAAGGAGCTTGCATCACATGCGGTGATGGGGGACACTTTGCAAGGGACTATCCAAACCATGCAGATCGGAAAGAGAAGGCTAGCAATGGATCTGGATCCAAGAATGTCAACACGGTGACCGCGAGCAACACTGGAGATGGGTACGGTAATTTACCTATTGTTTTTTTAGTATTTCAATCTACTAGCTGGTGGCTTGATACGGGTGCTAATGTTCATGTGTGTGCTGACATCTCCATGTATTCTTCTTACCAAGTCACTCGGCGTTCATCTGTCCTAATGGGGAATGGGTCACATACTTCTGTTCATGGTGTTGGCACAGTAGATCTAAAGTTTACTTCGGGAAAGATCATGCAACTGAAGAACATGCATCATGTCCCTTCTATCAACAAGAATCTCGTGAGCGGCTTCCTTCTGTGTAGGGATGGTTTTAAGGTAAGTTTAGAGTCCAATAAATTAGTAGTGTCTAAGTATGGACAATTCGTTGGTAAAGGCTATGATAGCGGAGGCTTGGTCCACTTTTCCTTGCAGAACTTTGTAATAAGTCAGTGAACCATATTTATGGAAGCGTTAATGTATGCGAGTGTTTGGTATTCTCGTTTATGTCACGTTAATTTTGATTTAATATCTCGGCTTTCCAGCATATGTTTAATTCTGAGTTTCACCATTGCCAAAGGTTCTAAGTGCCACAGTTATGTACATTCTGATATCTACGAGATGAATGGTGTTTTGACAAAAGGTGGAAAGAAATATTTCATGATGTTAATTGATGATGCTACTAGATTTTGCTATTTTTATTTGTTGCAAACTAAAGATGAAGCATTCGACTACTTTAAAATCTATAAAGCAGAAGTTGAAAATCAACTAGAGAGAAAGATCAAATGTCCAAGGTCTGATCGTGGTGGTGAGTATTTCTCCAAAATCTTTGATGAGTTCTGTGAGGAATATGGTATTATTCATGAGAGGACGTCTCCCTATTCACCCGAATCAAATGGGATTACCGAGAGGAAAAACCACGCCCTGACTGACTTTGTTAATGCCATGTTGGACACTGCTGATTTATCTAAGGCATGGTGGGGGGAGGCTCTGTTGACTTCGTATCATATCCTGAATAGAGTTCCAAACAAGAATAAAGATCATATCATATGAAACGTGGATTGGGAGAAAACCATCGCTTTCTTATTTGCGCACTTGGGGATCCTTGGCAAAAGTAAATGTGCCCATTCCAAAGAAACGCAAGTTGGAACCTAAGACAGTGGATTGTGTCTTTCTGGGATATGCTCAGCAGAGCATTGCTTATAGATTTTTAGTAGTTAGATCAAAGGTACCTGATATGCATGTTGATACTATTACAGAATCCCATGATGTATTTTTTGAGAATATGTTTCATATGAAAGATATGCATAGCACTTCTAGATTTTCTACTGAGATAACTCCTGAATCTATTGCACCTGTTGAGTCTTCTGAACAACCTGTTGAAAATGAGGAAATCCTTGAGAAGGATGACAGTGAAGATCCTAGGAGGAGCAAGAGACAGAGGGTTGCAAAATCCTTTAGTGATGATTTCACTGTGTACCTTGTGGTTGATACTCCCACGTCTATTGCAGAGGCATACGCATCTCCTAATACAGATGATTGGAAAGAAGCTGTTCATAATGAGATGGACTCGATTCTATCCAATGGGACTTGGGAATTAACTGAACGACCATATGGTTGCAAACCAGTTGGTTGTAAATGGGTGTTCAAGAAGAAGCTTAGGCTTGATGGTACTATTGAGAAGTACATGGCTCGGCTTGTGGCGAAAGGTTATACACAAAACGAAGAAGAAGACTTCTTTGATACTTACTCACCCGTTGCTAGACTGACCACTATTCGAGCACTACTTTCCCTAGCTGCCTCATATGGTCTTATCGTTCATCAGATGGATGTAAATACAACTTTCCTAAATGAAGAGTTAGATGAGGAGATTTACATGGATCAACCAGATGGGTTTGTAGCAAAGGGTCAAGAAAGCAAGGTGTGCAAGCTATTAAAATCCTTGTATGGTCTAAAACAAGCACCTAAGCAATTGCATGAGAAGTTCGATAGAACCTTGACTTCTGCGGGCTTTGTCATTAACGAGGCTGATATATGTGTGTACTATCACCATGGTGGGGTCAGAGAGTTATATTATGCCTGTACGTGGATAACATATTGATTTTTGGCACAAATATTGATGTGATCAATGATGTCAAGTCTTTCTTATCAAAGAGCTTTGATATGAAAGATCTGGGAGAAACTGATGTGATCCTCAACATCAAGCTTATTAAGGATGCGAATGGGATTACTCTTTCACAATCACATTATATGGAGAAAATCTTGGGCCGATTTGGTTACATGGACATCAAGCAATCTCCAACACCTTATGATTAAGAAAATTGCTAAGGATCAATTGAGGTACTCTCAGATTATTGGTTCACTCATGTACTTAGCTAGCGCAACGAGGCCCGACATATCTTTTGATGTGAGCAAATTGAGCAGGTTCATTTCAAAGCTGGATTTTGATCATTGGCATGCACTTGATCGGGTTATGCGCTACTTGATAGGTACTACGAGCTATGAGATTCACTATTCTGGCACCACGCTGTGCTGGAGGGATATAGTGCTTTGAACTGGATTTCTGATGCAGATGAGCTATATGCCACGAGTGGGTATGTGTTTACCCTAGGATGTGGTGCGATATCATGGAGGTCTTGCAAATAGACCATTTTGATAAGGTCAACCATGGAAGCAAAACTTACTGCTTTAGACACAACCACTATTGAAGTAGAGTGGTTGCGTGAACACTTGATGGAATTGCCTGTGGTTGAAAAACTAGTGCCGGCTATCCTTATGAACTGTGACAATCAAACAGTGATAGTCAAGGTTAATAGTGCTATGGATAATGCGAAGTCATCAAGACACGTCAAGAGACGACTGAAGTCAGTCAGGAAGTTGAGAAACTCCGGAGTGATAAGTGTGACTTATATCTCAATAGAGAAAAACCTAACAGATCCCTTTACAAAAGGGCTTTCACGGAATGTGATTGAAAATGCATCGAGGAAGATGGGTATGAGACCCATATAGGTTGCCATAGTAGTAACCCAACCTATGTGATCAGAGATCCCACGAATTAGGACCTGGGAGGAACAAGTTGTTGGTTAACTAAGGAGAGTAACTTTTTTAACCCTCTCTAAGTGAAGATGCAATACTCTCAAATTCTGTAAGGCAAGTTGGCTGTACGCCTTAATGTGTTTCTATTGGCTTTGATAAGCAAAGATGTTGTCCTATAGAGTATTCTTGAAAGAATACACTATATGAGCCCAACTGTTAAACATCGCAGTCTATGAGACTTGGGTGATCTCTAGCAAGCTCATGAAGAGACTAGGGAGTATGACGTATATGCTCCACCTGCGGGGTAGGGTACTTGCATCCATGTACTGGTTATGAGTTTTAGTGAAACTTGTTCGTGGAAAACTAGCAATTCAAGGCATTGTCCATTGTCAAGTTGTGAATAAATGTAGCTTGAAGCTCTAGGCAAAATTCTGAACGAGCATTTGAGATCTGGTGGGGGATTGCTCGAATTAATAGGCTTGGCCCATTGAAAATTTCAGAATTCCTATAAATCTCAAAGGCCCATGTGTGCAAAAGGAAATGGTGCAAACTTTAGTCCCACCTTATTAATGGAAGAGTGGGATGCCAACGTAAATATGGAGGTTGTCTCTACCCCTCCAAACTATGTGATGGGGGAGAGAAGAGAAACACCACACGCGCGTGCACACCATGCCTCGCCTCGCCGGGCCGGGCATGGGCTGGGTGGGGCAAAGGGCGCGGGCGCGCAGCACCTGCGTGAATGGTCCGCTGAAATCCAGCCCCTCGTCTAGCAGGGGTGCGGCTTCCTTTTGCAGTTTTTGTTTTTGGTGACTTGGGCTCTAAGTCTGTGAGATATGGAAACCTAAACCCTAAACCTAATCAGTTTAGATCGCTAACGTGATGTGAGGTCAGTTTGACTTCCCTATATATATGACCCATCGGTCTCCACCAGAAAACACATCTAAACGAGCTAGGGTTTTGCCTCTTCTCGCTGCTGGACTGCCACCGTAGCCTTCTCCATCCCAAGCACCAGTGTGCACCGGCAAACAGGAGAGCAGGTCTCCAGAACCCTTCGCCTTCGGGATCCTGCACCGGGAGAGGGCGAGTAAGGTTTTTGGGAAGCGCATCGCGCAACTGCTCAAGGTCTTCACAACGACGCGTCTTCTACCCAACTCCATCGCCTCACAGGTCAACCGCCTTCGTCGTCTCCAGCAGCGGCGGTTCGTCATCGTCAGCCCTCCAGCCAAGGCTCAGTACGTAATCTGTGATCTGATCTATCTCTTAAGCATGTATCCTGAAATTCTGGCTATGATGTTTATGCTGTCTAGTATGTTAAATCTATGCATGCTAGTTTTTGTGTTCATCATGATTTATTTTATATGGAATTTAATACTACGTTTGCCTGTCAATAGTAACAACATATTTTTATGAAAATACATTTGAAGACAAACACTGCTACAAAACACTTCATTCATAACATCATAGTGGCTCTTAACTCTTAGTTTAAGAAATATGGTCCTATTAGACCATAATTATAATTTTGGTGATTGTGTGACAACATAGTTAATAGGATTAATAGGTTTGTAAGATCATATTTGTAAGATTTTGAGATCCCATGGATGGAGTCTAATGTATATACAAGACAATCAAAATCGTAGTCAAGATGCCCAAGCCATAGTGAAAATCCAGAGAGAATACTTTAGGGGTGTCCAATTGATAGCCGAGACGATTTGGACAAGGGACGACAAGGATCAACGAGCCGGATGATCCGACGGTATCCAAAGTGAATGGGTCGGCGCAATGCAGAATTGCAATGACGATCAAGTGAAGAGAAGTCTTCAGCACCCGATGAATCAGTCCTCAAGCGTTGGATGATCCGACGAATCATATTTTGATTGCTTAGGGAGCATGTGAAGTGATAGAAGGTTTTGGGAGAAAACCCTTCAACACCGGATGAAGCGACAAGGCGTCGAATGAAGCGTTGGTGCAATGACGCAAGCAAAAGCTGGTGTTGCAGAGAAGGGCCAATAGCTATTTGGCAAAACGAGGGTGACTGGATGAACCGATACCTATCCAGACAGAGCGTCGGCTCATCTGACACTACTATTTTTTTCTGGCCGTTGGAGCAACGGCTCTTTGGAGTTGTTGGGCTGTTTATACCCTCCTCCATTGCTCGTTTGAGGTTGCTAAAGTCTAGAGGAAGCTCATACACTTTCAAGAGGACATCCTTGTCACCATAGTACTTAGTGATCATATCCATAGGCTTTAGCACATGCTTTGAGAGTGTTAATGCTAGATTAAGCCAAGAAAGAGTGAGAGAGCAAGGTATAGTTGCTTTGTGTATGGTTCTAGAGTGAACCACCACTGTAATTTTGATGTGCCAGCCTCTTGGAGTCTTAATGACTCACCGGCAAGTCTTCAACCCTCTCGTTTGGTGTGGAGCAGCGTCGACGATCTTGTTCGGGGGATGAGGAGATCCCTTCTTCGTGGGAAGCTCCGTAGTGAAGATGGCGTCAAGATGACCGGGGCAAGAGGTGGTGAGTATTGCCTTTGTGGTATGGTCTTCACCTACTTGGCGTGAGCCTTAGTGGCGAGATCAAGCTCTTGACTAGAAGAGAGTTAGTGACCGGGAGTGTACCTTGGTGGAGCTCCAACGTGGACTAGAGGTGGCTTTAGCCCACCGAAAAAATCGACATGCCGAGTTTGCATTTCCCTAACCCACTCCTTTACGTTTCCGCATTTCTTTCTTGCAACCTATGTGCCTTTACTTAGAGTAGAATCAAGCAAGGATTGGCTATAGGTTGCAAAATTCTTATTTGAGTGGGTTGGAACTGTAAAGAAACTATAGTTGCACATCTAGATAGCATGCTTTAGTTTAAGTTTTGTGCAAACTAGATGCAAACTAGATGGAGACCCTAGTTTAAATTTTGTGCAAACTAGATAGCGTGCACCGATTTCTTTCAAGTGGTATCTAAGCCAGGGCTCACATCTTTCATAAAGATTCACTAATTCCGTTGGTAAATTGTGAAAACCGGTTCATCGGAGCAAAAGTTATGCTAAAAACATGATATGCAAGTTCGTTGGAACTGGAAATACCTCAGCCAAAATTTCAGTAAAGGTTTCGGTGTTCAGAAAAACGTTCGGTCGAGTGATAAAATGATCAATGGAAATTCTGGTGTACACAAAAATATTTTACACGGACATGTTTTCACTGTTGAAGGTTCCAATGGATGTTCCGGTGTCAACAAATTTATTAGCAGATAAATCCCTTCAGTCGGAAATCTGGAGATGGTGGGGAGCTATTATGAAGATTAGGTCAATTAGCACAAGATTTAAGGACTTGATGAGTGTTAGAACAGACATGAAATTTAATGCATCTTGCGAGGTGATGATTAGCCTAGCTAGTAGATTAAGGTAAAGTGAAAAAAATCTCTCGCATTCAAGGTGCTTATGTGCATCTGTTGAAGGTTCGGGTGGCATCTATAAGTTTTGCGACATCCTGTTCTTAACTATATTTGTATAGTGTCGTCTGCGATGCTTGTAAAAAAGAGAAGAGGTGCGGTGCTGTTTTCAAAGCACTACCTAGTCAAAGACGGCAGGTAACGTTCCAGGAGAGGTCCACTCGAAGAAGATCCACCAGCGTGTTGGGAAGTCCTATGGCCATCAGTGATGTAACCGATCAGGAGCTTGACACTTTAAAGGCTATAACGAGGATTATATTAGTGCAGATCTTGAGCTCTCCGATGCTCGATAGTAAGTCATCGTGTCGATTTGCATCTCTTCATCATTTTTACATTTTGTTGCTCTTTAAATTCTGCAATTTATTTTTTCTCTAAAATTTCTATGTACTATCACTGCTAGAAAAAAAACCATCGGTCCACCATTATGTTTGGAGTGGACCGAAAAGTTTACAAGCATTTGATACCGGTTGGTAACACACTAAAATCTATAGTACCGGTTGGTGTTACCGCTCAATGCTAATAATGCCTATACCCATATTAGTTTTTTTAGATAAAGGATTAAACCGACCTCTATATCCACCTTATTGTGAAATATACAGCCAAATTTTATAAGAGTTCTTAAACTCTAAATCTCAAATGAGGGATTTCACAATAACATGAAAGAAAGCCATAAGACAAAGAAAAAAGCTAGAAAATTAAGCTTCAAACATCTTCTTTGTTCCCGTTTCAACCTTATAGTGTCTTCACGCAGTACCAATCCATCATATCTCTTGTCTGCTTAGAAACTTGATGTTCTGATCGTCTATTGCTTGTTAAATATTTTCACGTAAATTTCCGCCTTGCATATTGGTGTGAGGAGATGTTGACATCACCTCCATGAAGGGAGTGGCACCACTAGGTGTCACCAATATCAACACCAGTGTAACGCCGGATAAGGATTTCCTCAAACGGTTTTCCATAGCACCCGACGACACCACGGACTTGTAGATAGTGCATCGGCAAATCCCCCAAGGAGGAAATCGGCTCAAGAAGCGTCGCCATTACCGGTCGGCGTGAGGCCGGGCAGCGATTTCTCCCTACGCTCCTCGGAGCCACCTCCGCATGCCTGCACCCGCTAGGAGCATCTACCGGTGGTCCGCCTTCAAGGCTGAGCCTCCACCAGCGAACCGTAGATGCCAACAACCTCCCCCATCCCGCCATCGCACCGGCTCCTCGGGAGAGGCTGGATCCAGCCTCACTAGCCTTGGATTCGATGCCGCCTCCCCAAGGGCGGGGGCACCAGCAGGCACACCACTGCCCGGCCTAGGGAGGGGAGCGACGGTGAGAAAAGAAGGGTCGTGTCTGGCAGGCCCACCACATGAAGAGTCGTGCGATGGCTACGGTATCCCAGCCCCCCCCCACCCCCTCCGGCCAGGGGAATGCCGGATCCAGCTGCCACAATCTCCATCGCCGACGAGGAAGCCGCCGTCGGAGACTTCCGCGTCCACGAAGAGCTAGCTATTGGGTTGGGGGCAAGAGGAGAAAGAAGGAAGGAAGGAGAGTTCCCCACGGCCACCATCCTTGCCGCCACACGGGCTTCCGGTGTCCAGCTCTGGCGGTGGCGCGGTAGGGGAGAGGGTGGAGGGGGCCCGGGCGGCGGCAGCTAGGGTTCCGCCCGTGCTGCCTGAGAGGGGCGACGCTGGGAGACCAGGCGTAAATAGTTGAGATTGTGATCCACCTGGATCTGGTGCGCTAGATAGATAGAACCGACTGGTTGGCACATAAACTTCTAGGGCTTTTAGAGCGGCCTGTGCTATGGTCCTTTGCACCAAATGAAAATGCTGGAGGTCTACACCCACATGAGTACTGGTTGGTAACACCATCCGGTACTAATGTATAGTCTTTAGTACAGATTGATATTACCACCCAGTGCTAAAGGATCCTACATAGGATAGTTCAAAAGGAAAGCATCTCTCTCAATCACAACTATTGTGCAAGTGAGATGGTAAGGAGTGTACATGCAAGGCAAGAAGTCCTGAGTTTCAATACTACACATCGCACGTGTGGGTATTTCATGAAAAATCCGCTTGACTTGTGACGGCTTCTTCCTAGGTTCAAAATATTTTTTATATTATTTTAGATATCTTACATTTTGGTACCGGTTGGTACCATCAATCGGTACTAAAGATGGAAACTTTTAGTCTCTGTTATGGAAACTTTTTAGTCTCCGTTACATAGTATCGGTTGGAAAACTGGGACTTTCTTTTCCAACCGGTTCTAATAGTGCGTACAGCATTAGAACATCGACGGCAAATCTTGGTTATAGAGCGTAGAAATATGGAAAAATCCTAGTTCATAAAAAAATATATAGGATCATCCTATGCTCATACTAAATATGCAACAAATAAAAAGATCATCGATCTCCTCCCTGAAAGTAGGGATGGTTCTATCTCAACTTATCTTGTTCTCAAGCTAAACACATGCATGTTAATTGAACTCACTATGTCATTCATGGTCGTGGCGCCAAGGCTCCACGCGTGAGCTGCTAGGCCATGGAGACATGCGGGGACAGATGAGGTCACGAGGGTCGCCGTTTCCGGTGCTCCCTGGCCGTGGGGCTAGCTGCAAGAAGTAGCTGGTTAGGTCGCTCCAGGCGCCCTGGATGGTGATGAGGACGTGATTGACCAAGGGAAGGGGAAGATGGCTCACCGGCCGGAGTCGAGGAATTGCGCACAGCGGAGTCCCACCTGAGGTCCCTGGTACGTCCGAGAGAAACAGGCGGTGTTTTCGAATCTCGACCAACGGAATCGTGAACTCAGGCTTGATGCGGCTCGGATGGAACTCGGCGGGCTGAGGAGGAAGAAGCTCGGCGGACCCAGCTGGAAGCCATTATAATCGTCAACGCACCGCGTGTCACGCGTGGGACAGGTTTGTACTGTGGGGAATTGTGGATCTCGTGACTCCCTGCAGTGCCATGGCGTCCTCGCCGTGATCGAGCTGGTGAGGGATAGGGGCCAAGTGGCTGGGTCAAGTCGTCGTCGTCGTCTTCTGCCAGCGCCGTCGCGCTCGATTACCCTCCCGGTGCCGTCCACAGGCCGCATCCGCGGTTTCCTCTCCGACCGTTCCGATCCCCTGGCACGTGAGGGTGCTTGTATTAGAGTCGAATGGTAGGTGTGCTCCGCGTATGGATGGATGGGCTGCTCCCGCTTTTTCCCCTGTCCCCGCCATTGACTTGAGCTTGGTCGAGGTCTCCCCCTCCCCGGGCCCCCTGTCTCTCCGAGTGACCGAATCGAGCGTAGCTTCTGGATTATTTCACGCACGAGCTCGTAGTACTACTGACATGACGACCTGGTCGTTGGGCTACACGAACCTCACTAGCTAGTTCTACGAGAGATCTGGTTCTCCTCCCCCCCCCCCCCCCCCCCCCCGCCCTCTTAAAGTTGAGCCTCAGTTCCATCTGATGAAGCTTCTCAGAGAGAGAGAGAGAGAGAGAGAGAGGCATTTTGGTGCCGGGCTTGGATCTTCTCTTCGTGTTGATTTCAGTCGTCTCATCAGCAAAAAGCACGGTAAGCCTCTTGTATTCTAGAACCCGATCGATGTGCTCTCCTCCCAATAACATGTATAAGCAGAAATTAATGCTCCCCCTTGATCCTTGAATTTACTGCGTTAGGGCCTCTGTATGAGGTACGTTATCGCCTGGACTTGCTTCGAGTTAAATTTGACCTCCATCTTGATGCTTCCATTAGGCTGAGAGGCTACTACTTCAGCTACCAAATCAAAATTTGTTGAGAGATTGAAAATGCACTCAGTAGTTCACCCTCGTCAATTGACATTTCTTGGACTAAGTCGATGCACATGTGTGTTAGTGAAAGAACATTAATTGGTTTCCCAAATTAAGTTTAACAAGTTCCCTACGTCCCAAATTATTAGTTATTTTGATTTTTTCTAGATTTATAGATTTTATTATACACCTAGATATAATATATATAGATGCATAACAAAACTATGAATTTAGAAAAGCTAAAACGACGGAGGAAGTACTATTATACTTTGTGAGCACAGGGTCAAAATGCCCATCCGCTATGCTTGGTGTGCTACTTGTTAATTTTATTTATTAGGGTCAGAAATGGAGATAAAAAACAATTAGCTTAACCCTGCTGAAAATTGAAAGAAACTTAGTAATTATTGAAAATTAACTAATAACCCACCTATTGCTTAGTATTGTCGTGGTCCTAACTAAGAAACATTCATTATGCGAATATATACATCAATAAAAGCAATAGGTTGGTTATTTTCTGTACAAAAGAAACCAGCAGATTTTAGACGACTGTGAAGCAAAACTATTATTATTATAATGTCTTTCCCTTTGGGGCAAAGCTGTTATTTTCGTTGATTTGGTGGTGTCTATTATGGTCCAAGTATTAAAAAGAAACACTGTACCAAATTGTTTGTAATCATATTGACAAGACTAGATATCAGATAAATTTATTGAAATTAAAGGATTAGAGAATAGTAGAAAAATATCTGATTCCTAAAACTCCAAAGACAACAAAAGTGGCACTGAGCATGCTGCCTGCTACAGCAGAAACCTCATCAACAAATATAAATATGGATGCAAGTTTTTCATCTTCGTACCATCAGAAGAGTAGTAAGTGACATATCAGGTCTGGAACCACATGCCACTGAGAGGTGGTATAGAATAAAAGTGCAACTCATATGGTGGTATATATGGATTAAAATATCCTTTAACAAACTTTACGGATGGATGAAGTATGGATTTGGAGATGAGAATAAGAGAAGCATTGACATACATCTAGAGCATGCTGCCTGCTACAGCAGAAACCTCATCAACAAATATAAATATGGATGCAAGTTTTCATCTTCATACCATCAGAAGACTAGTAAGTGACATATGAGGTCTGGAACCACATGTCACTGAGAGGTGGTATATAGAATAAAAGTGCAACTCATATGGTGGTATATATATGGATTAAAATATCCTTTAACAAACTTTACGGATGGATGTAGTATGGATTTGGAGATGAGAATAAGAGAAGCATTGACATACATCTATGTGTATCGGTCTCACTACTTGCATCCCTAAATAGTATAACCCGTATACTTCCCCTACCATATAACATACATCAAAAACTTATCAACACAGATGTACGCCGCACATGTAAAACAATTTACCCAAAGTACGTATGCAAGCAACCAGCAACAAAGTTAGTTGATGAGCTCCATATGAGTACACAGAAAATTGTGCCATGCAACAGGAAAAATATCGATAATTGCACTACTATAATAAGAACATATGTACAATGGCCACCAAGCCCCTTCTACTCACAGTGTCGCATTCAACGACGACTTGCCCAGTCGTCGTCCCTCACTTACGGCCGTACCCTGAATACGTTGCGTCAACATCAACAGGACAAGGTTTCGTAAAAAACAAAAGATTCAACAGGACAAGGGACATTTGTAGCCGGTGGGCATGGCTAGCTAATCCGGTGACTGTAGATACTAGATACATGTGAAGTTGGCATGGTAACAGCAAAGGAGATGGTGGACGTTGTATCTTAGTCAGTTGTGGGGCCCACTCATGTATAGGAGATGAAAAGAAAATATCGTAAACCATCATTGGTTGTATGTCAGTCACTGTTGACGCCTTTAACAAGGAGGCAATATAGGATGAATATTTCCTAGATAATCACCGGAAGCTGGCAGAGCAGTGTAGGCGAGCCAAATTCGGAGTCACGTGGACGTCTATATATTTTCACCTAGAAGCCTAATAATAGAGTCAAACTCTTTTCTGCAAGACAATCTACATCAGTAGACTGACAACAAGTCCATACGATAATTTTATTTTACTTGTTACTCCCAACACTTTTATTCCATTCATTGGGCACACTCTCTACCAAACCAACCGAACTTTTTCTCCAATATAGGAAAATATCTAGTGCAAACCACGTATTGGGTGAAAACAAAAAATCCAACTAAAAAACATACTCCCTCCATCCCACGAAGAGTGCAATTTTAATTTTTTTAGACAGATTAGTGGTAGCGTGAAAAGACTCTCATGCCCTCATTTGTTTACCACATGCGTTTAGTTTTGACATGCAAACCAAATCTGATCACTTAATAGTTGAGATCCAATTTCTAGGATTGCACTCTTTGTGGATCTTTTTTAAATCTAGGATCGCACTTTTCATGGGACGGAGAGAGTACTTTGATCACTGGATATAAGAAATGAAACTACAAACATCCATAATAGTGCATCCGTTTATGCACGTTTGTCGCAAATGTTGGTTAAAAATCACATTAGGAAAAACAAAATATAGATTTGATTCCTATTATTGAAAACCAGCTATTTAGAAGAAATAGACCCCATGAAAAAGCCGGTTAGATTTTGTATTTTCTCATACCTCGATCTTTCAAAATTATTTAACGCAGAAACATCAATAGATTGTAACTGATCTGATTGAAAGACAAATGATCTGATTGAAAGACAAATGAAGCTCTTTTAGATTGTATTTCTTCTAGAATGGCACTTCACTCAATTTGATGAGTAGGCCTCTTGCTCTGTCTTCCGATAATACAATAATAGGAACAAAACAAACTTTCTAGAGCATAATCCTCCCAAACAAGTTCTTGTTTAACTCTCTCAGATAAAACCTGTGAGTAATCCAGAGACATAATGGACAAGACCATTCACCAGTAGAGTTGCCAGAAAGATATGCTACGCTAAAACACATGGTATCAAATTATAACTCTTGGCTTGGACTCAACTAACTAGATACCTGGTTTCCAAGGTTTGCATATGTGCCAAAATTGGATGATCCAGTTTCCTAAATCAAATGACCTATTTTGCAGATTGTGAGAACCTTCCGCTTGCGAAGAACTTTTGATGGTCCTAATTAGATCACTTGTCCTAATTAGGTGATCTATATGCCCATTTTGATCTTTTTACAAGAGCTTTGTCTTGGCGCACTCAGTTTCATGATTTAACCTCATCGTGATGCTGTTCTAATTTCTTCTTCATGTATCTTAGATAAAATTACGCTGAAAATATCCAAATATGATGTTAACAGTAATATGTACACATGCCAAATTTGCAGAATAATAAGTGTTAACACTAAGTCTACCGATGTTTGTTGGCAACATCATTCACAGGTGAAGTTAAATTAATCAGTCAATTTTACCGAGAGAAAAAGGGATTTGCTTTATCTACACGTGAAGTTCATCAGGGGTGAGGACTACCGCCTCCTTTCTTGGCTACGCAGACCTGCTCCTTACCGCTGCCCGTACAATCCAAACTTGCAAAGAAACAATGTAAACAAATAAAGGTTTTGCAACACGTGGAGAAATTGGATCCTTCATTTTCATGTACTGAGAAAGCAGGACACCTAATAAAGGACGAGTGATCTACTTACTGATGCTACTACTAATTCCCAGTTCTCAAATTCAAATGGCTACGCCTATATTGTTTTATTATTTGTGATTGATATTATTTGACTGGTGGCGAATACTCTATTATGAGGAGACATATTCATAAGATCAAATAGTTAACGTTCAATGGAGGAATGAATTGCTAATAAGATCCACGTTATATATGCCTGCAGTGAACACGTAGCCAAAACAGGGAGCAAAGAAACATAGCGTGGAATGTTACTGGGAGTGGAGATGGAGCCATCCCATAAAGAAGATATTAATGGGGGTTCACTGGATACAAGTGGAAAAAACAGCAGTAACAAGGAGAAGAAGGACAGACTACCTATTGAAACAGTGAGTACCTATCGTATATGAGTGTTGGGAGTGGTTATCATCTTGCAAGAGACTGCAATCTTCTAACCTTTTATTCTCAAACCATTAGGTCCACATCCAACAAAACTCATGTGTTAGCTCTGTACGCTGTTCAAAACTACTGTGTATTTCTGTTAATTATAAATTGGAAAAGTGTGTTTTCATGGATTAAGTATTGCAAAATTTTAAGTTTCATTCTTTATATTTCAATTGATGCAAATCAACGTCTTAACTAACTAAAGCAGCGCACTAATCATTCCGACCTTGGTTTAACCATAGTTTAGGTAATTTTAAGGGTCATGATTGTTAGAAATTCATAGATAAAAGTGGGGCCTACGACTACTCAAAATTGTTTATTTATGTTTCTCTCATACAAATATTTTATTATTTTTATTCTATTATGATAATTTAGTTACCAGTTCTTCTATATGCTTTTCCATACCCAATATTAGTTTTTTTCTTTTGTGTCATACAACCATGTCTATTTGACATGTGTTTAGTTGAAATCCTATCTTGAGCTATGTTTTTTTATATGAAAGCTGATATGCCCATTGTTTCCTGAATACATGTACACATGGTTTGCATGGTGACACATATCATGCATGTATACCATGGGTGGTATTATGGATGATGTACATTATCTGTTTTGTGGATAATTTAGAGAGGCTTAAATATGTGCGTCACCATTCGCACATCACCTATACATATATGCAGGAAGTGATGATTATATCTATTTGAACATCAAACATATAGCTCAACTAAGGTTCCAACTATATTTATACAAGAAATGGAGAGGTGCAATGCAAAGGGGAAAACTACGAATACGGATAGAAAAATATAGAGTAATTGTAACTGAAGTCTACCATAACGGGAAAAGGATAGGAAAATATCTTTGTGAGTACTATGTTTGAATATGAAGAAATTAGAGAAATCAAAGCAGATAAGCAACTTTGATTACATTACGTGGTACTAAATCAAGGAAAACATGTCCTCCGTAAGGAGGAAAATGATACTCTCGCAGTTTCTTTTTATATGGCACATTGGGATTTGAAAAATATTCTTAGAAGTATACTTTGACAATTATATATCTGTTACGATATATGCCATATAAAAAGAATATTGATATACAGTAAGTATGCATACAATTTGAACGATTGCCAGTAAAATTTTACGAAATTTGACTTTTCAAATCCTAATACATCATGTTGAAAGAAACAGGGGAAGTGCATTCTTTCTTCAGTCCCAGTCCCTTGTTATTGTTGGCACAAAGCACTCCTCCAGAAAAAAGGTTAATTGGATCCATACCATTACAATTGTCCGAGTTTACTTATCTACGATCACAATTCATCATATTGAACCGTGCTATTACAGTTTTACAACTCTTCAAAACACACCACCACTTACCCTTTCGATACGTTTCTCAAAATTTATGGATCAAAATACCCCCAACACTCTTCTTCTTCTCATCCCCTCTCTCCTTTCTCTCTCTCCAGCTCGCCACCGCCCATGCTCCCCTCCTCTGCCACCGCCGAAACCCCTCCTCCCCTCCTCTACTGTCGCCGAATCCCCTCCTCCCGTCCTCTACTGCCGCTGACTCCTCTCCTCCTCCCCTTCCCTCTCCTATCGCCGGCGACTCCTCCACTCCCCTTCCTTCCCTTCCACGGCGCCACCTCCCCCCTTTCCATGGCGCGGCCCGCAGGGCCAGCGGTGCAGCGCAGCCTTGCGGGCGGGGCGCGGGCATCGCGGGCGCGGCGATATGGGCGCGGAGTAGGCACGGGCCTCGCGGTGGCATGGAGGTGCGGGCCTCACAAGCGCGGCAGCGCGCGGGAAGAAGTGGCGGGCCTCGCGCGCGTGGCGCTGAGGCATGGCCACACAAGCGCGGCTCGCGCGCGGCACGACGTTGCGGGTGTGGAGCAGGGACGGCAACTAACTGGCGCAGGCGGCGACGTCCGCGCCAGGCGTGAGGCTCAGCGTCGTCGCCGACGCGTGGGGCTGGGGTGGCCACCATCTTCCGCTCTGCCTTGACAAACTGGCTGAGCACGGACGCCATGGAGAGAGAGGAAGGAGAGAGAATGAGAGGAAGAAGAAGGCTGGAGGTATTTTGGTTCATAAATTTTAAGAAATACACTGAAAGTGTAAGTAGTGGTGTTTTGAAGAGTTGTAAAATTGTAATAGCACGGTTTCAATATGACGAATTATGTGGTAGATCAGTGAACTCAGACAATTGTAATGGCATGGATCCAATTAACCTGAAAAAAGTAGGAAACAGAAGGCGTAGCCGGCTAACGTTTCCTTCAAATTGGATACGTTCATTTATTTAGTTCCGGAATTTTTTTCCTTTTGCTGCATGGACCTCATCCTCATAACCATCTGGCCTTTTTTTTTCTACAGGACAAGCTAAAGAACCGTATCCGAGCTTTCACTGGAGCTTTCGCGGTTATGATTTCCCCTGTTCTCCTTGGCATCGTGCTGAAAAAAGTTAGCTGGTGCTGGGAAGTATCAGGGGATACGGAGGCTTGAAGTCTTCATCGAGTTTGTTCAGGGATGGTTTCCCCACCTCGCCGCTGCTACTTTACAAGTTGGCATACTGCCTTTCCTGTGCGTTATGATTTCCGAACCATGCGCCAGCTATATCGCCCCAAGGCTGCTTGCTGCGTCCAAGGTGCTGGTGTTCGTCTCCAACATTTTGCTGATGGTCCTTGGCTGTGGGATTCTGCTTCTCATCCACAAGGCAGCTTGGTTAGTACTTTCGTTATGCTCCATCATGGCGATCAGTGTTATTGCCTTTCACATCATCAGTTGGTGTTGCTGCGTCAATAATGTTGGAGGCACTGAAGAAGACGACGAGGGGTACCACAGTAAACTGGAGCACTTGCTTGAGTTGGCAGCTGGTATAACTGTCATGATGTTCCTGGTGCTAGAAGTAGTGGCATTGGAAGGTCTGCTTAGAAACAGTCAGCAGGGACAAGCCGGGCTCCTGCCTCAGCCTCCTGCCCCGGCGCCGTCGGAGGGTCCAACTGCCAAAGGACAGGAGACGTTCCTTGGTGGTACCTTGCTCATCAGTTTCATCTTCAGCACGGTTGGCGCGTTTCTCATGAACGTCTGGACGACCCCCCATGTTTGCAGCAACAATGATGTCTTTTTTCTGAAAGACCTGGACATTGCCGGCAACCAAAATGTGGTCTCCACCACCGCATTCGTGAGGGTTTTGAGTATCATTCTTCAGGCTCTGCCAATCACCGTGGTGGTGATCCTGATCACACTGGATGTGCTTCCGCACGCATGGAAACCTGCAGTATGGCTTCCAGTATTCCCTCCGTTCATTGTACTTCTGGTGTTGCTAGCACGCGACATCTGTGGCGGTACCCAACCTGACCTTCCTGAAGATCAAAAGCCGGCCCCGTTGGAATTGACCAAGCTGGCGTTTACGGGCTTCTTGGCTGTGGCAATGCCGAGCGTTACAAATGCTTCTGTCGGCACCCCCGCTATACTTTTTGTGTTGTTTACTGCAACCACCGTTCTCTTGGGCCTCTTATGGAGGTTCCTGACGCACGAAGCCAAACCATCCGAAGCTGTTCTCAAAGCTGCCAATCATGCTTCCTTCTTCGCCCATACGTTCATATCCTTCGCGGGGGTTGCATTCTGGGTGATGGCTGTTAGTGCCACCAAGTGATGTGAAGTCTTTAGAGCATAACATTTTATTTAATGATCTGTACTGAACAGCCATGTAAGCAGCTCGAGGAACAATCATGTAGAAAGGTGGCATTACTTGCCCAAGAGTGGCAACATTGACATTAATTATTTGTATTTACCATACAACACTTCTAATTATTACTGGCTAGTTCATCAACCCGAGCTTCTGCGCATGCTAATAATTTCAGGGGGCATAATTATTAGAAATTCAAAAAAAGTAAGCCACATAGATAATATCAGAATTGTTTACCTTGTACGCTCTCATTTGTGAACTTATCTGTATTTGGCTTTGATAGGCTTTAGTTAGCAATTACTATATACATTTTTTCATGCACATTCATAGTTTTTTCACTTTTGTCGCACCTTCACATGTGTTTATTTGAAGCTTTAGTTTTAGCTATGTGTTTAACATGAAAATCGATAATCTCATCGCTTTCTCCATACATGTATAAATGATCACATCATGGTGACATACATAGCTCATATATAGCTTAAGTTAGTATATTCTTACATTAACAATGTCAGAAATATGTAAATTATAGATTAATAGATTACTGTACTTTGGGATATTATTTTATAATGGGATATGTAAGTAATTTAAATTCAGGTATAGGGATTATTTTAGGTTACTATAAACAATAGCATAGGTCAGTAATCTAGATGAAGATTAGAGGTTAGTTTAGGTTATTTTTATAATGGTACAGGTGGGTCATTTAGACATAATAGATTAAGGAGGTTACTTTAGACTATTTTATAATGGTAAAGGTTGGTAATTGTTTAGAAAACATAATAGATTAACGGCTATGATGATTAAGAGTCTACCAGATTGATGACCAGAACTTTTTTGTATTTTGTGAGAATTTTTATTATTCATATTTTTTATCTAGTGTGTCTTGTGAGGATTAACATATCAAGTCTAAAAAAGAGTCACCAATTAGTAATAGTAATATTGATTAGTTGCCAACACCCATGTGGTCGGCTGCATATTGTGAAAATACATTCCCAATTTTGCCAAAAAAAGAATACATTTTTTAATTAAGTACATTTCATTTTCCAAAATTTCATACTAAAAATTCTTTTGCGCATCCTGATGACCAGATACAAATTTACAAGACGTTAATCAATTAAAAATAAATCAAAACTATATTTGTATGCTGTTGATATAATAAGGTTTGTTAATCATTTATAGTGGAGAAACAACAAAAATGTCCTTAGGGAGTCAAATGATACGGCGTAAATTGAAGAGTTTTCATTATCACCGATAGATTTCCGATAATTTTGAGTATGAGCACCTCACAGTCTCGAAACAGCCTAGGAAGTACTCGGAAGACACCTTCAAGATGGAGTTCGGGAGAACTCGAAAACGCATTCAACAGTACTCGGAAGCCTGCAGTGCTCGTCTACGAAGAGCTCGGGGGCTTGTCAGACCCGGGGCTACAGGACTGCGCACACTAGGATACGGGATAAGACATGACTCACACCCTACACCAGTTGTAACTACTCGTGTAGAAGTAGGACTAGTCGGAATAGAAGAAAACTACCCGAGTAGTACTCGAGTAGAATTTCTAGGCATAGTATAGGGCTAGGATTTCCATGTAACTCTGTCCCCCAAACTATATAAGAGTAGGAAGGGACCTCCTGCAAAGAATCATCATCTAAGGCAATACAAACCACCATAAATGATGAGGACATCACCGTGTTAGACACACCCGAGATTTGATTTTCTACAAGTTACAAGTTGTCTCCAACTTGGTCTTCATGTCCAGTTCGGACTCAGCCGACCACCCTGAATGGAAACACTGATATCTTTATGACACCCTAGGTATCAAAATTGTAAAATATTAGGAAAGAATGTGTAATGTGTGTATTGAATTGAGTGAAATTGAATGAATGTGTGGCAATAAGGACTTACGTGTAATTTTTCAAAAATATGAGTACTTTTATGCAAAATATTTGAATAAAAAAGGTAACCTTTAAATTTTACTAGGGGTCAAAGTGTAAAAGTGTTAGTCATCATTGCATTACTCAAAACTTGCAATTAAGTCCAAAAACATATGGAATTTACCCTAATAAGGATAAAAACTTTATAAAGTTTGAATTAAGTCCAAGGTTTTAAAATAAAACTCTATCCTATGAGTTTTCGAATTTGAACCTTAAATAAAAGTTGTAGGGTTTGAAAAGTTCTACAACTTTTATTTTGACCATTTTCCCATTTGAGCTTTAGAACAGAGAGAAAATTTAGTGTACATCGAGGTCCCTGGAGTTTTTTAAGTTCACAACTCAACCCCTGACGACCCCCCCCCCCCCCCCTTCTTCCTTTGCTCCCCCTCTGCCGCGCCGCCCGAGGCCCACCCCTGCTTCTCCTGGCCTCCACGCATCGTTCCCGAGCTCAGCCACCGGCTCAACGCTCCCCTGCTAGCCTTCCCCGAGCGTGACACGCTGCTCCGTCGCCCGACCGAACCACCTTGCCGTCGCAGGCCGCCGCCGCTCACCGCTGCTGCAGCCCTGCCGGCGCCACCTCCTGCTCTGGCAACTCCCACGCGTCGCTCGCAGGCCGGCCGCCACCCTAGTTCTTCTCCTCTAGCTTCTCGTGCGCGCTCCACATTGCCCCGCCTCTGCCCGAGCTCTGCCCGGCCGCCACCTCGCCGCCGTCGTGGCTAGCGCCCGTGCGTGCATCCCCCACCCTTCTTTGCTAGTCTAAGACGTTCAGTAGCCTCCCCCTCCCTCCATTTCGCATTCTTTTGCAATCCCATTCCACCACGAGCTTCTGAACACCGTCGCCGTTCGAGTTCTTCTCCAGCGAGCCCCCTGTCCACCGTGGGCAGACCACCACAGCCCCTCTCGATCCACGACAACCCCTCCCATAGCTTTACCTCAACCCTGCGAAGCTCACAGCCCTTCACTTGACTACTTTTGAGCTCCAGTTTGGCCTTCCTGATGCTCGCCGGTGTTCTTCTCCTCCGCCGTCGTCACGGTCACCGTCGGTCACCTCTTTCCCATAGCCGTTAGCCTCAATTGAATGCAGTAATGTATCACCCGTGGCTCACCGATGCTCATGCGCAGGACCTTTGCTGCCGTTGATCACCGGAGCATCGCCGTCGCTGTGACACTCAGGTATTTAGCATTGTCACATCTTAGTTTTTAGTGTGATCTTATGTGCAAAATGTGGTGAAAGTGTGTTTAAAAATTTAAATGCTAAGGGCAAAAGGTTATTTATATAATTATATTTTAATAAAGGTCCTTTAGTGCTAAATGGGTAAGCATGGAGGGTAGAATTTAAATGTATGAGGGTTGTTTTGCAAAAGTCAAAAACTTGCATTTAAATCATAAATATAGGTAAAACTACACCTAGGATGTATATGTAGTGTAGTTTTATCTATAGGATTTACATAAAGTTTGAAAACTTTGCTAAATGTTAATGTAATTTCAAAACTATTGCTCTTCTGCAGATGAACCCTAAAGCAAAATTGTAGATCTTGAAAAACCCTACACTTTTGCTTTTGGGCCCATCTTCGTTTGAGCTCTGGTTTGAAAGTTATATGTGCATTATAGTGAGGTCCCCGAACTTTCTGCTTTTTACAACTAGGTCCCCTTCGTCTTCCCCAATTCCGATCCCCTCTGCTCTCTCTGCCGTGCACGCGTGACCTCTGCCGTCGGCCGATTCCCGAGCTCCTGCAGCTCTGCGCCACCCTTCCACGCGTCGCCCCACCACTCCTCCCACCGCCCGCGCCGCCTCCGCTGTCCTCCCCTCGCCTTGCCACGTCGGGTCGCCGATGCCGAGCGGCTGCCACGCACCGCAGAGCACGCCGGCGCCGCCTGCCGTCCTAGGCTCAGCCCTCTCTCCCCCTCTTTTCTACCAGGCTGTGCTCTCCTATAAAACCCGATCCGAACCCCTTTCCCCACCTGATTTTCCTATTCTTTCTCCTCGCGACGCCGAGCTCGCCGCCACACTCCCTTGTCGGAATCCGCCGCGACTGCTTCACCCCGCCCAAATCCCGCTGCCCACCGCTTCCCTACCTCCTCCACTAGCTCCCCGACCTGATCCAGTCCAGCTCCCAGCCCTCCTTCGCCGGAATTTCTCCAACCTCGTGCCGCCCTCACCGGAGCCACCCGCGGACGACCTCACCGTCGACGACCTACTTCCACTCCTTCCCCAGCCAAATTTGGTACGGGAATCACTTCCTCACTTTCCCCTGGTGCTCGTGCGTGCCTTACTTGCCCGTGTTCACCGGTCCTTCGCCGGGAACGCCGGTGACCCAACACGGCCACCGCCCTTCCTCGCCGCCGGTCGTGTTCCGCCGCCGCCCGTCGAGCACATCCCCTCCCAAACAGTTCCCTAGGTCCCGTGAATTGTGCCCAGACTGCCCCTCCCCATCGGTAACCTCACCGCCGGCGAGAACGTGCCGGAGCCGATCGGCCGACCGCCGTTAGGGCCGGGCAGGGGTACATCTGTGAATAGAATTCTTGTTTTAGGGACCCAGGCGCAAGAAGACTAAGGACCCCCCCCCCCAAGGGTTTGTTATTTTATGTGAACCAAGCTGCTGACTTGTAAAATTCATAGGAAATTATAGAAAAATCCAAAAATTGCCAAACTAGTTTTGTTGGAAACTAGATTTCAAACTCTACAACTTTTAGTAATGAAGTTTGGTTTGAAATTAAATACTTTTGAGTCTATTTCAATCTTAGGATTAAAGGATACTTTGTACATAACTTCTACATACTAGCCTATCTTCTTATGATCTTTGGTATAAAGCATCTTTAAATCATGTGTAAGCTAGTATAAAAGTTTCAAGCTTAGTATTATTTTATAGCTTAAGTTCTTTTGATGTTGGGTACTTCCTTTTGAAATAATTTGAATTTAGTTAAGCATATTCCTTAGACTTATTTAATTAGATCTTTTACCATAATCTAAGGTATATTGATAATTAGTTCATCATTAGATTTTCAAGATTTTATAATTCTATTTACCTAAGGTTTGAATTTAAACTTGAAGTTTGAATTCAAATTCAAATGTTTACATTTCTGTTTTCAATAATTCTAATGCTATAACCATAACTTAAGTGTAAATAGTAATTCATGAGTTCATATGTGTTAATTTGTTGGATTGCAACTTCATCGTGAAATAAAATCTTTAACTCAAATACCATTTGACTTAAATTATTGCATATCATGTAGAATCAACAACACTCGATGACGGAGACTACGAGCTAGTCTTGGAGCAAGACCAAGGGTTTTCTGAAGACCCGACCACCGTCGCCGAGAATCTAACTGAAGCTCCGAACCAAAGTTCGGAAGTTTCTGACACGCCTGCCCCCAACCCCACTCAAGAAGGCAAGCCTCGGTGCATAACCCAGTATTTCAAGTTACCGCAACTTACTTATATACTATGTATCTTGCATTACATCTAGGAGTTGAAATGGAACCCTAGATGCATAAACCCTAGGAATCTGATGTATTGTACCTGAGTCCTTATCGGATAGATGCTCCGCTAATAGGACCGGTAGAAGTCGAGTGATTTCCTGTCACTCGCGCTATATAGGAACTGAATGTTTACTATCCTGCAATTACTATAAGGATCATGGACGGAGTCATGTGCAATAACATAACCTGGAAGTTTACCCCGTCTGTGTTGGTAAAAGTTGCTAAGGTCGCAGTGTGTGGTAGTAGTGGCTAAGCGTTTGAAAGTACTAGCCACATGCCGCGAAATATGGTAAGCGGTAAGCCTAGTACCTGAATGGCCTGGCAAATGGACATGTCTCCACCACTCGATTATTTTGGTTTCTATTGTACACACGCACAGACGTGTGGGAGTGTGTTCTGCAAGGCAGACAGGAATACGGGATCATATAGTCGCGCTACAGACGTATGTCCTGCACAATTGGTGTGCGTACGGTCCTGCAGTCGCTTGTGGTGGCCCTGATCCATAACCCGGAATATGAGAGAAACGGTTGCTTCGGAACGATCTTTGGATGTTCCAAGCGTGTGAGTTAGGTTTACCCTTGCAAGGTTTGGAAATTCGATTCAGAATCGTCCGTTTCTCGTGGAGATTGAGACTGCTTAATCCTTCTGCCACATAGAGTAAGAAGTATAACTATTGATGGAAATTGTCTTGATGAAAGTAATCTCCACCTTGCTTGTTTAGTATAGGTGCTTACCTAGAATGGATAATCAACTATAATCTGAAAGCTAAAATTTGAAAATAGGTCATACTCTTGGTTACTTTTCAGCTAAAAGTAAACCCAGAACCTTTGCAATGCCTTCATGAGTCTAGTTACCTGGCTAAGTATACCACGAAGCGGGTAAGCCTTGCTGAGTATTAGTATACTCAGTCTTGCTAGTGAATTTTTCAGGTATAACCTTCGAGAACCCCACGGATAGTCTCGCCTGGCCAACTTCTGTTCCGTACGGCTAGTCCGTGGAGTGGGATCCATCCCCAGCTAGCAGTGACCCTCCGAGTGATACTAGACTTCGAGCTGAGCATGGTGCCAACCATCGCGACGTGTGTAGTCACGAGTTTACTTTTCTTCCGCTGTGAACCTGGACAAGCTGTGTAGCTTGTCATTTTAAACACTGGTGGTATAAATTTATGCTGAGTTGAATAAAGGTTTGTAACAATATTTATGTTTCTGTAAATTAAAAGTTGGTGAGCTGTGCTATGATTGTAAACTCGCCTTCGTGCGAGGTAAACCTGCTTCAGTCCATTTGAACCGTAGTTGTATCGGGCGGAGACCCGACAGACCAATGGGTTATTCCGTTTGAAGTGCGTTGAGTCCATATCGACAGAATAGTGATGGCTAGCGCACTTGAGCCGGAATAATTCAGACGGTTCTGCCACAGTCGCCGTCGACTTCTCCGCCACCGCTTCGGTCTGCCGTGGGGACCCATCTTTGCAACCACCTCAACCCTCACCAAGGTGATCAATCGAATCGCCTTGCTCCCCTCGAGCTTCTCCCCAACCTCTGGACCACCACCGGTGAACCGCTTCGCCGGAACACCACTGCCACAGTCGAGCTCTATCGGCGCCGCCTCGGGTCATTATCATTCCGCCCCCTCCGGTTGACCCCGACCATCACATCACCCCCAGCAAGGACCGCCCTAGTCCTTTGATCCTTCCTAGCCGGTTCCCTTTCGCCGCCGGCGACCACCATCGCCGGGATTTGGCCGGCAAGTCTCGGCTCTCTTCCCCGATGAGCCTGGGACTTGATTGTTTTGATTTAAATCTTTCTGAGGGTCTGACTGCAAGATTTCAGTCCCTCCCTTCCAATTCAAATATGTGATATTTAGAAATTTGTAAGAATTTGTAGAAAATTCAGAAAAATGTCAAACCAGTTTCGTTTGAATCCTTGAAGTAAACTCTACTACTTTTGTGTTATAACCCGAAGCTAATTAACTGAATATTTCGAATTAGAATAAATACTAGGAAATGGGTGTGCTAATTAGATCTTTTAATCCATAACTATTCTGTTGTTGAAATTTGAAACATTGGATGTGTGTCTCATGTATAGCTTCATGTAAAATTTGTAGACTCAGAACTGTTTTCTAGCTATAATGTTTAAGTATCTTTGTTTTATGTTGATGAAAGCTTTAGGAATTATTCAAGGGTGAATCTGTTAATATTTGTAGCTGAAAATTTTACGCCAACTTTCTTTCAGCATGTGTAATCGATGATAAAATTTTGAACATCAGTAACATAAAATAACTTAAGTTATGAATTTAGGCCTAGATTGAAAGATAATTCATGAATAATAATTTTGGTTTATGAAAATTTATGAAATTAAATTACAGTGTTACTTTTGAGTAGTGTAATATATTCACAAAATTGTAGCACCAAATCTAGTGTAAAACTTCTGGTATAAATAGATCTTAATATCAAAATACTATTTTTGTTTATTTTATAGCATAAATGCTATAAAGATAAAAATCTTGATAAAATCACAGTAGCTTAGATTCAAATCAAACTTTTTCCAGTAAAATATTTATCCTTAGGTTTGCATTAGATCAAACTAGAAAAACAATTCATGATCTAAATAGTTCAAACCATATGCCATTTAATGCAATTAGATACTTATGTTTATACTCGATAAATGATTGCCCAGTATGGGAATAAATGATATCTTTACTAAATAAAATATTTGTTTGTTAGATTGTAACTTTATCATGAATTAAAATTCTTAAGTCAATAACTATTGTTTCAAATCGCCGCATATCATGTAGATTCGACTACAATCGCCGACGGAACCTACGAATTGATTCCGGAACCCGAGCAGGGCATTTCGGAAGACCAAGTGAACGTCGCCGAGGAATTAACTAAAGCCCTGAACCAAAGTTCTGAAGTTACTAAGATCCCTGACCCCAGCCCCACTCAAGAAGGCAAGCCCCGGACATAAACCACTACTTTTACTACATTGCAATTTATATATTTATGTATATCTACTTGTGCATTTAAGTTTCTAGGACTTGTATTGAAACCTTAGTTGCATATTCTTAAGAACCTATGTATTGAATACTAGAACCTGAGTCCGATTAGTTGCTAAGCTAATAGGACCGGTAGAAGTCGAGTGATTCACTATCACTCGCGAGCTTTATAGGAGTTGCAATGTTTACATTTCTGCAACCACTATAAGGATGACGGACGGGGTTGTGATTATGAATCATGATCTTGGTAAAAAACCCCGTCTGTGTTGTTACAAATTTTGATAAGGTCGCAGTGTGTGGTAGCGGTGGTTAAACGGTTGAAAGTACTAGCCACATGCCGCGAAATATGGTAAGCAGTAAGCCTAGTAACCAATCGGCCCGAGGAGTGGACATACCCCCCACCACTCGTATTTTTGTTTTCACACACGCACCGATGTGCGGGAATACGTTCCGCACAGCGGACAGGAGTACGGTCATGTAGTCGCGCTACAGACGTACGTCCTGTACATTGGATGTGCATATGGTCCTACAGTCGCTTGTGGTGGCACTGATCCACGAGTCGGAATGAAAGGCAAACGGTTGCTTCGGAACCATCGTTGAATGTTCCAAGCATGTGAGTTAGGTTTCCCCTTGAAAGGTTTTGAAATTCGATTCAGAATCGTTCGTTTCTCACGGAGATTGAGACTGCTTGATCCCTTTGCCACATAGAGTAATAAGAGCAACCTGATGATGATCAAAGATGATGTTTGTTTAAAAGGTTCTACCATGCTTGGGTAGCTATAGTCGCTTACCTAGAATGGATGACCAACTAGAACCTGAAAGCTAAAAGTTGAAATTAAGAATCTACTCTTTGTTGCTTTTCAGTTGAAACTATACCTAGAACCATTACAACCTTCATAGTCTAGCTACATGGCTAAGTATACCATGAAACGGGTAAGCCTTGCTGAGTATTAGAATACTCAGCCTTGCAATGTGACTTTTGTTCTAGGTAATTCCCCTGAGGACTCTACTCTGCCTGTGCCCTGGCCCTATGCTCTTCCCAATGGTTGGTCCATGGAATGGGATCCGTCCCCGGCCAACACAGATCCCTCCGAGTGATGTTGAGCTCGGGCTTAGCTCAATATCCGTTCCGCGACGTCTGGTAGTGGCGTGTTTTTATTTTCCGCTGCAGATATTTAACCTTGAACAAGTTTTGTATAACCTTGAACAAGTATGTTTGAATACTAATGTAATATTATGCCTGTGATGTAAAAATTGTGGGTAATTGTATCTCTAGACTCGCCTTCGTGCGAGGTATTTTGTTTTAATCCTGAGTTAGGTGGTTTTATCGGGATTTTACCCGACAGACCATGGGGTTACACTGTTTGAGGTGCGATTGAGTCCTTGCTGCCTCCCGAGAAGGGATCAGCGCACCTGAGCTAGTGTAATTCAGGTTGGTTCTGCCACAACTGGTATCAGAGCTAACAAGTGTACACCAGAGATATGAATTGTCTTAAAAATATTTTTAGTATAAAACGGGACCAACAAAATATTTTACAAAACTACGTTGGTTTCGATAAGTATTGTGCTTAGTACGTAAAAGCCCTAGGGTAATGTTTAATAAGGGAAGTAAAGCTATAGCAGATATATATATAAACTCTGACTTCCAACATTAGCTTTCTGTTAAAACTTAAATTTATGCACAACCAAACCTTACATTCTGTAATGACGTCGACGATGATGAGGTAAGAAGGTAAGGATCCTTAGCTAACTGGGGAGTTAGCCTTCCCGACGGTGATGCAAACCGAACGCTGTTTCTCAAGCAGTGGCCTACTTGAGATGCTGCCAATATATCAACTTCAGTTGGTTATATTGGGAGTATATGATTAGGCGCAGGGTATGGCGATTGCTGTTCATACCTCCGCATTTTGCGATACCCCGTGAATACGTTGTTTCGATAACGTATGTTAACGTTGTCTGTACGGCGGTAATTGTACAGATGTTGTTTCTATAGTGAACAGTAACATTTGAGAACGCTTTCATGACATGGTGGCATGAAAGATTCATTGGGTATATTGTGGTTTTCTGCAGGTATGCTAACCACGAATCGATAGGTTTGAACGGATAGGACTTATCGACTAGATATTATAGGGAGAGACGTATCTATATTATGCCACCATAACTAACCACGTAAGTCCAAAGATATTTGGCAGTTGTTTGGTTTGTGAGGACGTTAGTGCGTGCATGCATCTTTGAATTGTTTGTAAATTAGAATTTGTGCTTGTTTTGTTATGGGGATACTTAGATTATAGTTATCCATAAATGCAGCCTAGAAATAGTCACACAAATTGTGGCAGAACCGCCTGAATTATTCCGGCTCAAGTGCGCTATTCATCGCTATTCAGCAGATACTAACTCAACGCACTTCAAATGGAACAATCCATTGGTCTGTTGGGTCTCCGCCTGATGCAACCACGGTTCAATAGGATCGAAGCAGGTTTACCTCGCACGAAGATGAGTTTACAATCGCACAACAGCTCACCAACTTTTAATTCACAAAGTATTAAACATTATTACAAGCCGTTCCAAACTTCAAGTAGATTTATACAAACATTGTTTTTAAAACACAAGCTAAACAGCTTGCCCAGGCTCACAGCGGAAGGAAATTCACACGCGACTACACATGTTGCGAAGGTTGACACCGCGCTCAGCCCAAAGCATGGCGTCATTCAGGAGGGTCACTGCTAGTCGGGGACGGATCCCATTCCGCGGAACAGCCAAATGGAACAGAGGTTGGCCATGCTGTACTATCCGTGGGGTTCTCAAAGGTCATACCTAAAAAATTGACTAGCAAGACTGAGTATACTAATACTCAGCAAGATTTAACCGCTACATGGTATACTTAGCCATGTAACTAGATTCATGAAGGCTTGAAATGGTTCTGGGTTTAATTTCAGCTGAAAAGCAACAAGGAGTATGAGCTAACTTTCATATTTTAGCTTTCAGATTCTAGTTTCATTAACCATTCTAGGTAAGCACCTATACTAGACAAACAAGGTAGGGATTAGCATTCATCAAGATTATTCCAACATTGGTTACTGTTCTTACTCTATGTGGTAGAAGGAATAAGCAGTCTCAATCTCCGCGAGAAACGGACGATTCTGAATCGAATTTCCAAACCTTGCAAGGGTAAACCTAACTCACACGCTTGGAACATCCAACGATCGTTCTGAAGCAACCGTTTGCCTTTCATTCCGACTCGTGGATCAGGGCCACCACAAGCGACTGTAGGACCGTACGCACAACCAATGTGCAGGACATACGTCTGTAGCGTGACTACATGACTGTACTCCTGTCCGCTGCGCGGAACGTACTCCCGCATGTCGGTGCGTGAGAAAAACCAAATTACAAGTGGTGGGAGGTATGTCCACTCCTCGGGCCGATTGGTTACTAGGCTTACCGCTTTCCATATTTCACGGCATGTGGCTAGTACTTTCAAACGTTAACCACCACTACCACACACTGCGACCTTATCAACTTTTATCAACACAGACGGGGTATTATTCCAAGTTATGATATTGCACATGACCCCGTCCATCATCCTTATAGTGATTGCAAAATAGTAAACATTCAACTCTTATGTCGCGCGAGTGACAGGAAATCACCCGACTTCTGCTTGTCCTATTAGCAGAGCATCTATGCGATAAGAACTCAGGTACAATACATTGGTTCCTAAGATCCATGCATCTAGGGTTCCATTTCAACTCCTTGACCTAATGCATAATATAGATACATAAGTATAAAACTGTATAAATGAAGTAATTTCAAATATCGGGTTATGCATCGGGGCTTGCCTTCTTGAGCGGGGCTGGGGGCAGGGATGTCAGAGACTTTCGAACTTTGGTTCGGGATTTCAGTTAAAGTCTCGACAATGTTTGCAGGATCTTCAGAAATCCTTTGCTCGTCTTCCGGGACTAGCTCGTAGTCTCCGTCATCGAGTGTTGCTGACTGGCGGTCACGGGGGTGGCCGGTGTTGGGGAAGAGAGGGGCCGAGGCGACGTATCGACGGCGAACAGGGGCGGGCGGCGGAGGTCCGAGGGACATCGTCAACGTTCTGGTGGCCGGAGGGCAGGAGAGCGGCGGGGAAGTGGCTAGACAGCTTCCACGTGATGATGTGGTTCTAGTGGTGTGCTTGGCCGGGGCTAGGAGGCAGTGGATTGATGGGACGACGGCGAGGCCGAGCGGCGGCGGGAGCTCGAGCTCACCGGCGTAGTGGTCCGGTCGTTTTGGTGCAAGAGAGTGGAATTGGGTGGGCTTGTGAGCTTCAGTGGGTCGCGGCGGTGCTCTAGGAGTACTGGATCGGGGATGGGAGGCGGCAGCAGTGGCTGTCGACGGTGAGCCGAGGCCGCGGCGGAGGTCCGGCGAGGTGGAGAGCTCGGGAGAGGAAATGGCAGTGGAAATGCAGACACGTGAGAGCAAGAGCGAGTGCGTGGGGAGCTTCAGGACGTGCTCGGGGTCCAGAAGAAGGCTTGGTCGTGAGAGCAGGAGCTGGCGAGCTTGGCGGCGCGCGTGGCGGCTCGGGCGACGGCGGCGCGACGTGGAGAGGCAGGGAGGGGTCCAGCGCGGGGTGCGGAGCGGCGGCGCGGGTGCTGGGGCGGCATGTGGCACAGAGGAGAGCGGCGCGGGGATGGCCGGTGCTCAGCACATGGCCGGTGAAGGCGGCGGCGTTAGGCGCGAAGCAGAGCAGAGCTGGAGGTTGAAGACAGGGACTGACTCGTGATTTTCCCAAAATGCAGGGACTCCACTGTAAAGTCTAGCTAACTTTCAAACCATAGCTCAAATGAAAATGTGTCCAAAAGCAAAAGTGTAGAGTTCAACAAGATCTACAACTTTGCTTTAAGGTTTAGTTGCAAAAGAGCTAAGGATTTGAAGCTAACATAAAACTTGGCAAAGCTTTAAACTTTAAATAAATCCTATTTAAAATCTACTCTACACTTGCATCCTATGGGTAGTTTCACCTCTATTTGCGGTTTAAAAGTAAGTTCTTGACTTTTTGCAAAACAACCTTCATATGTTTTGATTTTTACGTCCCACTCTCACCCATTTAACACTAAATGACCTAAATTTTTCAAAATTACACAAATACTCTTTTTCCTTTGCATTCAAATGTTAGCACACCTATACAAAATCAAACATACACACTTTATACTAGAATCTAGTGTGTTTTAATCCTAATTACCTGAATGTCACACAAATAGCCATAGGGTTTAGTATCTTGGTATCTTTGTTTCATCCGCCAAATCTATCGTAACTACATGATCTCCATTCCTTATTGTGACCAGAATCAAATATCTTCCTCCATTTACCTTGTGAGTTCTTAGTGGGATGTATATCTTGGTGCATTCCAATATTTTCTTGAGTTTAACTCACATTTTTCCGCAGTCTTCTTAAAACCCTAAGGAATTTATATCCAATCTAACATTTGAATCCTTTTGATTCAGATGGCAGATGTTCAGCGGATCTATTGGGATGCTGAGGGATATGCTCACACCGCTTGCCTACATTGGGAAGGGTTTCCAAGAATTTTGTGGGATACACTTCTGTTATCGCCATAATTTGACTAGGCCAGAGGATGGGCCGAGAGCAACATGGGCTGACGGAGACAATCGTGACAGTTTGCTGATCAGCTTCTGTGCAAGCGTATTAAGGGCCGGTATGGCCGTGTGTCTAATAAGGATAGTTTAAATATGGTAAGTTAGAGATTGTATCATAATCAGCTAGGGTTAGTTAAAGAGATCGAGTCTCCGGACTATAAATATATATCATAAGAATTCAATAATAAGAACAATTCAATATTAACAAGAAACTCTCGACGCATCACCACCCCTTCCCCAAGGATTTCTCCAGGTAAGCGACATGCTGCCCCGATCATGCTCCGCATGGTCGGGGCAGCGTCGTGTCTATCTTCTTATCCTTGTGTTTCTCGTGCTGAAGCGTTGTTGATGGTGAGTAACACTAGTTATCTTAAACGATTATTATACTGCATCAGTTCTTGATAGTATATCTATGCTCCGCTTGCTATTCGTAATCGTTTAGCTGCCGTTGCGTGCGATCCTGGGTGCAAGGGCAGTACCTTGCTTTGTTCTCGGCTAGTAGATCTAATCTGTTATGGTAATTCTTTGTACTACAAGAATTTTGTTTAATATCCGTATGATTAGGCCCTTCAAATGGGTTGAATGTTCCGGCTGCATGTTTGGTGCTTTATGGTAATCTAAGAAGGGATTGTTCCGGGAATCGGCTTATTAGTTGGTTTTTAGGCCTCTTTTTAGGTTTGCGTCTTGTTATCCTTCATGTTCGTTAGGCTTAACCACACGTAGGACGTTCCGGTTGCACGGTGAAGAATTTTACTGTCGTAGATTGGATTAGCTTGGTGATTACAGAGCAGGTTTCTATCTTTTCCATCGGATTCATACGGACATTCGAATATTAGTAGATCCGATCTGTTAAACAGGCACAATCCGCTTCTTTTAGCCAATTTTGAGTGATACTCGGAGGTCTGATCGAGTACAAGGACAGGTCCGACCCTGTGCGGAGGCACCATCGACTCTTCTAGCCGATCTTGGGAGTCATTTTAAGAGCCGATTGCGGCTTGGACTAACGTTTGACGTGGCTGTGCATGCAGGGAAATAACTAATAACGACTTCTACACCTCCCTGATCAGGTATAGGTCAGGTGGCACGCCTAGCACTTCACCGAGCCAGGGCATGTGCCGGACCTCTGGGCCGTTGACCGAGGGACCGGGACCCACCAGCCATCTCGGAAGCCTCCCGGCTCCTCGTGTTGCCTATCGCTGCTCGCCGGTGGGTTTTGATCGACAACAACTTCGTATATTTCACTACCGGTACCCACCCCAGTATAAGGGTCATGAGTTTACTGAGATCGGAGTCCCTTGGTGCCGTGCTATTGTCACTGTTCCCCAACATCCTATCCTTGAGTGGCAATCTATTGAGATAGAGGTTGTGGGATATCGTCTCGTGGATACTTTTGAAGCAGCAGCCCTCAAGGCTATTACTACTTTTTGTGAACAACATCCGGAGGAAGTAGCAGCGTATCCCATTGGACTGTTTCCGGCAGTTTTTGCACATGATGCTGAGTGGATCTTCAGAACCAACCACCTTGGACATTTAGTTGGAGATCTCACCGAAGAGACCCTCAGGGCAGTGATCAGGTATGTGAACGCTCAGCACCGTTTCCAGTCACTTAAGCAAAGGTGTATGGACGATATGGTGAATCTAGCCTAGGATTTTCATAGGGATCTTACCCTGAAAAATGACCAGATTCATTCGCTTGGTCAAGGAATTGCCGGGAGAGATACTACCATTGGACATTTGGAGGTGCAGATCTTGGAAGGTGATGCTCAAATTCTCCAGCGCAACACCGTGATTGACTTTTTACAGGAACAAGTCCATGACTTGAACTAAGAGTTAGGTGATGCCCTTGGACATATTGAGATGCTCCAAGAATAGAAAATGCCTCCTCTTGTGCCGAATGAGTTAGAAGAAGAGGAAGGTTCAGAAGAAGAACCCAAGAAATTGAAGGCGTGTCTGAGATAGATTCAGAACACGGAGATCTAGAACCTAATACTCGGCCCAATCACTCTTCTTCCAGCAGCCAATCTTCTGTGGGCAATCTCGACGACTTCTAATTCATCCTTGTCGTCAATATCCTAGATGTATTTAGTGTAGTATGGTGACATAGGGAGTGAGTAATCTGGGTTGACCTAAGGGCCACTTGATATATTATATGTGGCAGGAGTATGTATGGTTAAATGTTAATTGGTACATTACCAGAATGTAATATACAGAACACCAGTTATGATCTATAACTCAAGTTCTTGTTCAGTTATCTATCGAGCTGTCAATCTGTTGCCCTATCTTTATATGTTTCTTTTTGTGCGGTATAATCTGAAAATGGAAGTAACGATAATTTGATGTGATGGACGTCTTCCACGTTTTTTGTAGATGGTTGGTGCTACGCGTGGAACTCCTAAAGGTTTCAGGCCAGACCAGGCTAGCGGTTCCCAACAACTGCCACCGCCACCCCTAAATCTAACAGAGGTTATGGCACGATAGACGGAGCTTCTCAATCTGCTCGTGCAGGCACAACAGAACCAGTATCGCCAGCAATCACGAGGAGGTCACGATGACCTCAACCCTCAAGTGGCAAGCTATCAGGATTTCCTCAGTACTCAGCCCCCATTGTTCAGTAAAGCTGAAGAACCTCTTGATGCCGATGCTTGGCTTCATACTATTGAATTGAAGTTCGCCCTTCTTACTATACCACGCACGGACTCGAGTAAAGCTCACTTCGCAGCCCAGCAACTCCGTGGTGCTGCCCGCATTTGGTGGGATAATTTTTGCACCATGCAGCCCGCTGGACATGATATTTCTTGGGAGGAATTTCGGACTGCCTTCAGGGCACATCATATTCCTGAAGGACTGATGGAGTGGAAGTTAAATGAATTCTTGGCACTTACCCAAGGTACCCATACAGTATTGCAGTACGCACAGGCTTTCAATCATCTGTGCCAATATGCAGGCTATCACGCCGACAATGATGCCAAGAAACAGGATTGTTTCCATCGTGGCCTCAGTACTAAGCTCAAGGAACGTCTAAACCTTGTTAAGGCTAATACTTTCAGTGAGCTGGTTAATATGGCCCTAACCCAGGAGGATTGTATTACGGCACATCATGCCGAGAAGAAACGGAAGACCCCCACTGGACCCTCGAGTGTTCCGTCACCGAGGTATCGAGTTGTTCCGAATGCGCAGTTCAGAGCGCCACAGCGGAATGCCCCATCTCGCAGATTGGTTTTCTGCCCACCTCAGCAGCAAGGAGGGAATAGACCTCTAGTACCTCCGCGACCACCGCAACAGTTGGGCCCCAGGCTAAATAATCAACAGTTTCAGCAGGGAAGCAGCACTTATCGCTGTTTCAACTGCGGGAGTACGGACCATTTTATCAAGGATTGTCCTCGACCCAGGAAGCCTAATCAAGGGCAGGGTTCTAATCAGAGCAATCAAAGCAAGGAAAAGAAGCGAGTGATGCAAGTCCGGCAAGGGCGAGTTAACTTCATCACCCTTTCGGAACTTCTAGAAGGAGCCCCCATAATGACGAGTACATTTTCTATCGATTCTAAACCCGTTATTATCCTATTTGATTCCAGTGCAACCCATAGCTTTATTAGCGACAAGTGTGGTGCCTGAGTGGGACTTGATTCTTGTCAAGCCAAGGGATCGTACATGATCTCTACCCCTGGGGGAAAGATTGGTTCCAATCAACTAATTAGATTTGTGCCAATACAGTTGGGTAGTAAAGTAATAAAAACTGATTTGGTTTTACTCCCTTCAGAGGGTATGGATATCATACTCGGGATGGATTGGATGACAAAACATAAGGTGTTGTTAGATATCTCTTCCCGAGTTATTGAGATTGACTCACCATATGACGGAGCCACTACCCTCTATCTACTCCAACAAGAGTACTTCAACTCTTGTGTGTATTCAAGCAAAGACATCAAATTAGAAGACATTCCTATAGTCTGTGAATATCCTGATATCTTTCCAGACGATCTACCCGGAATGCCACTAGACCGGGATATCAAGTTCCTTATTGAGCTCCAACCTGGCACAACTCCTATTTCCAAGAGGCCGTATCGTATGCCGGCTAATGAACTGGCCGAGCTCAAGATACAACTTCAAGATCTTCTCAATAAGGGTTTTATACGCCCAAGTGCTTCACACTTGGGGATGCCCTGCCCTATTTGTAAAGAAAAAGGACAATAGCTTAAGGCTATGTGTCGATTATCGTCCACTCAATGCGGTCACTATCAAAAATAAGTACCCTCTTCCCCGCATTGACATCTTATTTGATCAACTAGCTGGAGCCAAAGTCTTCTCTAAGATTGATCTACGCTTTGGTTATCATCAAATCAAAATTAAGTCTAGTGATATTCCAAAAACGGCTTTCTCGACCAGATATGGACTTTATGAATATCTGGTTATGTCTTTTGGACTCACTAATGCACTGGCATACTTCATGTATCTTATGAATTCGGTCTTCATGCCAGAGCTAGATAAATTCGTGGTAGTTTTCATCGACGATATTCTGATATATTCTAAGACTAAAAAAGATCATGCTGATCATTTACGTGTCGTTCTTCAACGACTACGAGATCATCATCTTTACACCAAATTCTCTAAATGCGAGTTCTGGCTTGATAGTGTGAAATTTTTGGGACATACTATCTCCAGTGAGGGCATATCAGTTGATCCAACTAAAGTTCAGAAAGTTATGGATTGGAAGCCTCCAACTTCAGTTCATCAAATCCGTAGTTTTCTTGGATTGGCAGGATATTATCAACGATTTATCCCAGACTTCTCCAAGATAGCCAAGCCTATGACTGAGCTACTCAAGAAGGAGGTGAAATTCCATTGGGATAATAAGTGCGAAAAAGCATTTCATACACTGAGAAAACTTCTAACCACTGCTCCAGTTTTAGCTCAACCAGATAATACCAAGCCTTTTGATGTGTATTGTGATGCTTCCGGAACTGGACTTGGTTGTGTGCTTATGCAAAACAATCGGGTCATTGCCTATGCTTCCAGAGCACCCCGGAATCATGAACAAAATTATCCAACTCATGATCTTGAGTTAGCAGCTGTTATTCATGCTCTCAAGATTTGGAGACATCATCTTATAGGCTCCAAGTGTAACATTTACACTGACCATAAGAGCCTCAAATACATCTTTACTCAAGCTGACCTAAATATGAGGCAAAGGCGCTGGTTAGAATTGATCAAGGACTACGATCTTGAAGTACACTACCATCCCGGCAAGGCCAATGTGGTTGCGGATGCACTTAGCCGCAAGGCACATTGTCGTTGCTTATCCGTAGAAATCTTCAGTGAAACTCTCTACTATCAAATGAGAAAACTCAATTTGGAAATTATTCCTCAAGGTAGCCTGAATCTCATATCTATTGAATCTACCCTTCTAGATAGAATCATCATGTCGCAATTGCATGATGAAGGTATCAAAATTATCAAACAGAAACTGTCTTAGGGAGAAGCAAAGTATAGGTGTTTCCGCACGGACCATCAAGAAGTTCTATGGTTCAACAATCGTATTGTTGTACCTAAGAATCATCAGCTACGTAAACAAATCCTTGATGAAGCACATCTATCCAAGTTTTCTATCCATCCTGGTAGTACTAAAATGTACCAAGACCTTAGGCGAAACTTTTGGTGGACCCGGATGAAAAGAGAAATTGCTAAGTATGTATCCGAATGTGATACCTGTCAGAGAGTTAAAGCCGGTCATCTAAAGGTATCCGGTACACTCCAACCACTACCCATTCCATCGTGGAAGTGGGAAGACATCAGTATGATTTTCATCGTTGGTCTTCCCAACATATCTCAGAAGCATGACTCCATCTGGGTAATCATTGATAGACTCACCAAAACTGCCCATTTTCTTCTCGTGCATACAACTTATACTGCTAAGAAGTATGCCGAAGTAAATCTTGAGCAAATTATTCGACTACATGGTGTCCCTAGGACAATCATCTCTGATCGAGGGGCACAGTTTGTTGCCCGCTTCTGGGAACAATTGCAGTCTTCTCTCGGAACCAAGCTAATTCGAAGCTCTGCATACCATCCACAAACTGATGGACAGACTGAGCGAGTTAATCAGATCCTTGAAGACATGCTCCGAGCTTGTATCATTCACTATGGTACGAACTAGGACAAATGTCTAGCCTTGGCCGAATTTTCTTATAACAATAGCTATCAGTCCAGTCTTCAAATGGCTCCATTCGAGGCGTTATATGGTCGAAGATGTCGAACTCCTTTGAGTTGGTCTGAGACCGGCGAACGCAAAATCTTCGGACCAGATTTAGTTATCGAAGCTGAAGATAAGGTCAAGCTCATTCAAGCCAACCTTAAGGCAGCCCAATCTAGACAGAAAAGTTATGCAAACCAAAGGAGAAAACCATTACAATTCCAACGAGGAGATTATGTTTATCTTCGAGTATCTCCTACTAAAGGTGTTCAACGTTTCGGCATAAAAGGTAAATTAGCACCTTGATATATCAGACCTTTCGAAATCACCGAAACCTGTGGCCCAGTGGTTACAGAATCCGTCTTCCTACTCAAATGGCCGCCATTCACGATGTTTTCCATATATCACAACTCAAGAAGTGCATCAAAGTGCCTATTGAAGTCCTTGACTCCCAAGCCATCGAGATCAAGCCTGATCTATCTTATATCGAACAACCCCTTCAAATTCTAGATACAAAGGAGAGAGTCACTAGAAGAAAGAAGCTTATGATGTATAAGATCTTATGGGACCACCATACCATTGATGAAGCCACCTGGGAAACTGAAGATTATCTTCGGAAAAACTTCCCCGATTTTCTCAAGATTCCTTAGGTATCTACTTTCCAAATCTACCATTCTTATAATCTCGGGGCGAGATTCCTTTTAGGGGGGAAGGTTGTGACACCCTAGGTGTCAAAATTATAAAACACTAGGAAAGAATGTGTAATGTGTGTATTGAATTGAGTGAAATTGAATGAATGTGTGGCAACAAGGACTTACGTGTAATTTTTCAAAAATATGAGTCCTTTTATGCAAAATATTTGAATTACAAAGGTAACCTTTAAATTTTACTAGGGGTCAAAGTGTAAAAGTGTTAGTCATCATTGCATTACAGAAAACTTGCAATTAAGTCCAAAAACATATGGAATTTACCCTAATAAGGACAAAAACTTTATAAAGTTTGAATTAAATCCAAGGTTTTAAAATAAAACTCTATCCTATGAGTTTTTGAATTTGAACCTTAAATAAAAGTTGTAGGGTTTGAAAAGTTCTACAACTTTTATTTTGACCATTTTCCCATTTGAGCTTTAGGACAGAGAGAAAATTTGGTTTTATATAGAGGTCCCTGGAGTTTTTGAAGTTCACAACTCAACCCCTGGCGCCCCCCCCCCCCCTTCTTCTTCCTCTGCTCCCCCTCTGCCGCGCTGCAGCGCCGCCGCTGGCCGTCATGCCGAGCTGCCCGAGGCCCGCCCCTGCTTCTCCTGGCCTCCACGCGTCGTTCCCGAGCTCAGCCACCGCCTCAGCACTCCCCCACTAGCCTTCCCCGAGCGTGACACGCTGCTCCGTCGCCCGACCGAACCACCTTGCCGTCGCAGGCCGCCGCCGCTCACCGCCGCTGCAGCCCTGCTGGTGCCACCTCCTGCTCTGGCACTCCCACGCATCGCTCCCAGGCCGGCCGCCGCCCTAGTTCTTCTCCTCTAGCCTTGTCCCGCGCGCTCCACGTTGACCCACCTCTGCCCGAGCTCTTCCCGGCTGCCACCTCGCCGCCGTCGTGGCTAGCTCCCGTGTGTGCATCCCCCACCCTTCTTTGCTATCTAAGACGTTCAGTAGCCTCCCCCTCCCTCCATTTCACATTCTTTTGCAATCCGATTCCACCCCGAGCTTCTGAACGCCATCGCCGTTCGAGTTCTTCTCCGGCGAGCCCCCTGTCCACCGTGGGCAGACCACCACAGCCCCTCTCGATCCATGACAACCCCTCCCATAGCTTCACCTCAGCACTGTGAAGCTCACCGCCCTTCACTCGACTACTTTTGAGCTCCAGTTTGGCCTTCCCGACGCTCGCTGGTGTTCTTCTCCTCCGCCGTCATCACGGTCACTGTCGGTCACCTCTTTCCCGTAGCCGTTAGCCTCAATTGAATGCAGTAATGTATCACCCGTGGCTCACCGATGCTCATGCGCAGGACCTTTGCTGCCGTTGATCACCGGAGCATCACAGTCGCCGTCGACTTCTCCGCCGCCGCTTCGGTCTACCGTGGGGACCCATCTTTCCGACCACCTCAACCCTCGCCAAGGTGATCAATCGAACCGCCTTACTCCCCTCGAGCTTCTCCCCAACCTCTAGACCACCACCGGTGAACCCCTTCGCTGGAACACCGCCGCCACAGTCAAGCTCTATCACCGCCGCTCCGGGTCGTCGTTGTTCCGCCCCCTCCGGTCGACCCCGACCATCACATCACCCTCAGCAAGGACCGCTCTAGTCCCCTAATCCTTCCTGGCTGGTTCCCTTTCGCCGCCAGTGACCACCGTCGCCGGGATTTGGTCGGCAAGTCTTGGCTCTCTTTCTCGACGAGCCAGGGACTTGATTGCTTTGATTTAAATCTTTCTGAGGGTCTGACTGCAAGATTTCAGTCCCTCCCTTCCAATTCAAATCAGTGATCTTTAGAAATTGGTAAGAATATGTAGAAAATTCAGAAAAATGTCAAACAAGTTTTGTTTGAATCCTTGAAGTAAACACATTAAGCTAATTAAGTGAATATTTTGAATTAGAATAAATACTAGGAAATGGGTGTGCTAATTAGATCTTTTAATCCATAACTATTCTATTGTTGAAATTTGAAACATAGGATGTGTGTCTCATGTATAGCTTCATTTAAAATTTGCAGACTCAGAACTATTTCATAGCTATGATGTTTAAGTGTCTTTGTTTTATGTTGATCAAAGATTTAGGAATTATTCAAGGGTGAATCTGTTAATATTTGTAGCTGAAAATTTTACCCCAACTTTCTTTCAGCATGTGTAATCCATGATAAAATTTTGAACATCAGTAACATAAAATAACTTAAGTTATGAATTTAGGCCTAGATTGAAAGATAATTCATGAATAATAGTTCTGGTTTATGACAATTTATGAAATTAAATTACAGTGTTACTTTTGAATAGTGTAATATATTCACAAAATTGCAGCACCAAATCTAGTGTAAAACTTCTAGTATAAATAGATCTTAATATCACAATACTGTTTTTATTTATTTTATAGCATAAATGCTATAAAGATAAAAATCTTGATAAAATCACAGTAGCTTAGATTCAAACCAACCTTTTTCCAGTAAAATTTTTATCCTTAGGTTTGCAGTAGATCAAACTAGAAAAATAATTCATGATCTAAATAGTTCAGATCATATGCCATTTAATGCAATTGGTACTTATGTTTATACTTGATAAATGATTGCCCAGTATGGGAATAGATGATATGTTTACTAAATAAAATTTTTGTTTGTTAGATTGCAAATTTATCGTGAAGTAAAGTTCTTAAGTCAGCAACTATTGTTTCAAATCGCTGCATATCATGTAGATTCGACTACAATCGCCGACGGAACCTACGAATTGATTCCGGAACCCGAGCAGGTCATTTTGGAAGACCAAGTGAACGTCGCCAAGGAACTAACTAAAGCACCGAACCAAAGTTCGGAAGCTATTAACATCCCTGACCCCAGCCCCACTCAAGAAGGCAAGCCCCAGACATAAACCACTACTTTTACTAAACTGCAATTTATATATTTATGTATATCTACTTGTGCATTTAAGTTTCTAGGACTTGTATTGAAAGCTTAGTTGCATATTCCTAGGAACCTATGTATTGAATACTAGAACCTGAGTCCGATTAGTTGCTAAGCTAATAGGACCGGTAGAAGTCGAGTGATTCCCTGTCACTCGCGAGCTTTATAGGAGTTGCAATGTTTACATTTCTGCAACCACTATAAGTATGATAGACGGGGTTGTGATTATGAATCATGATCTTGGTAAAAACCCCATCTGTGTTGTTCAAAATTTTGATAAGGTCGCAGTGTATGGCAGCGGTGGTTAAGCGTTTGAAAGTACTAGCCACATGCCGCGAAATATGGTAAGCGGTAAGCCTAGTAACCGATCGGCCCGAGGAGTGGACATAGCCCCCACCACTCGTATTTTGGTTTTTCACACACGCACCGACGTGCGGGAATACGTTCTGCACAGCGGATAGGAGTACGGTCATGTAGTCATGCTACAGACGTACGTCCTGCACATTGGATGTGCGTATGGTCCTACAGTCGCTTGTGGTGGCACTGGTCCACGAGTCAGAATGAAAGGCAAACGGTTGCTTCGGAACCATCGTTGAATGTTCCAAGCGTGTGAGTTAGGTTTACCCTTGCAAGGTTTTGAAATTTGATTCAGAATCGTCTGTTTCTCGCGGAGATAGAGACTGCTTGATCCCTTTGTCACATAGAGTAATAAGAGCAACCTGATGATGATCAAAGATGATGTTTGTTTAAAAAGTTCTACCATGTTTGGGTAGCTATAGTTGCTTACCTAGAATGGATGACCAACTAGAACCTGAAAGCTAAAAGTTGAAATTAAGAATCTACTCTTTGTTGCTTTTCAGCTGAAACTATACCTAGAACCATTACAAGCCTTCATAGTCTTGCTACATGGCTAAATATACCATGAAACGGGTAAGTCTTGCTGAGTATTAGAATACTCAGCCTTGCAATGTGACTTTTGTTGCAGGTAATTCCCCTGAGGACTCTACTCTGCCTGTGCCTTGGCCCTATGCTCTTCCCGATGGTTGGTCCGTGGAATGGGATCCATCCCCGGCCAATACAGATCCCTCCGAGTGATGTTGAATACTAATGTAATATTATGCCTATGATGTAAAAATTGTGGGTAATTGTATCTCTAGACTCGCCTTCGTGCAAGGTACCTTGTTTTGATCCTGAGTTAGGTGGTTTTATCGGGATTTTACCCGACAGACCGTGGGGTTACACTGTTTGAGGTGCGATTGAGTCCTTACTGCCTCCTGAGAAAGGATCAGTGCACCTGAGCCAGTGTAATTCAGGTTGGTTCTACCACAATCTCGTTCATACGATGTCAAAATGAGATTTTCTTTGATGCCTTGGAAAGAAGACACCGAAAGCTTTCTTTTGGTTCTGGTCCGAGGTCCAGAAGATTCGTGGATCATTCGGTGTGACCATGATAAGATGCTGCATCACCTATTTTAGGCCAAGTCGGCCTTGTATCGTGTCGGGCCATAACCAGGTTGAGGACACCCCAACTGGTCACCTCAACCCTAGAACGTTCCCCCTTCGGTATAAACTCAGTAGCAGCTGCCACATTAGGCTTTGGGTTTTGTTTAGTTCTAGTTTTTTATCGACAAACAGATCTCTTTCATTGTAATTGTGATGTCGAGTCCTTTTGCTGCGAATCAGGGCCCCCATTCTTGTTCTTCACCACTGTGGCGATTAGTCCTTTTGTGATAAGAGCTTGAACCACATACTTGTCTTTGCTTCATACACATCCGCAATTTTAGATTGAGTACTTATACTTTCTTGCTTGTGTTCTTCGATTCGCTTGTAGGGAAAAGCCTTCTTGACGAGGTCAATCGAATTATGCTATGTTGATAACCAACGGAGCAGTGGTGTAACGGTTGCAGAGGTTCGAATCGTGTCTGATTAGAAGCTCGGATTGTCAACATCGAGTTCTCCACCAATCGAATCTATCATACCTATCGGAAGATCGAGCCAGTGCTACATCAATAAAGGACGTAGGGTATTACACATATTGCGGCCCGAACCTATCTATAGTTTCGTGTTCCTTGCACCTTCGAGTTCCTGATCTCGGCAACACCCTACCTACAATCTACCACCTTAGGGTATCTCTAGGTGGGCTTGGAGCTTAAACACCGACAGCTGGCACGCCAGGTAGGGGTGTTCATCGAGCATCAACCGGAGAACTCGATGGCATCTCTCGACTTCACCAGCATTGTGCTTGATGAGGGCATGATCTTCGTTTTCAGCTCCTAGATCTATGTCGCCAATGGCTTGAGTGGCTTCAACAGCCATCTAGCAGACTCCAGGGAGCCGGAGACATCTGCAGCAACTCAACGCAGCGATCTCGACGAGTTCATCGACAACCTCGATGAGATGCTGCTCCCTGACCTATCCAGAGAGATCGAGAAGGAGTCCATTCTCAGCGCGACTTTGACTCATGCTGCACCAGGACTTCTTGGGTCGAATCCAATCCGATCTGGAGAAGAGTGTACCCGACTCCTATTCAGGCTACGCAACGCAACCCCGGTCTACCGTGAGTCCATGCAATTTGAGTCCCTCTCCGACCTGGAGGAGGATTTGGATCGCTTACTCAAGATCGGAGAGGAGGGAGCCACCGCCTGCCAGGAGGCCCCCGTCTTCGACAAGTACTCAAACTAGGATGATGACTCCGAACCCTTTCCGGGTTATCATCTGGGCCTGACTATAACTTCAACGCCGCAGGACCGATTCGTGTACTGGAGGGCATGGAGCCCTCTGAGCTACCCGAATATGACTCCCGCCTTATGGCCTTCACATAAGAACTGCCTTTTCAAGAAGGCAAGCCCCTCTCTCCCATCACTAAGGAGGCAGAAGGTAGGGCAGTGCTCGTCGACTACAGCTCCAGCGGTGAATTTTCGCCGCAACTTCAAGTCTACATGGCCTCCCTCAATGAGCATGGCAATGATGATAAACAACGGAGAGTACGATGACGAGCTACTCGCGGATGTCTTCACTGATGGGCGCACAGAGGACGCTCCTCAAGGTGAGGATGAGGAGCACAGAAGAATCCGAAGGCTCAAGAACGCTAAATGCAGACGAAACACGGAAGCCTGTGCACGAAACCCATCTCACCATAGAAATCTTAATGGTGCATTCGCTGTAGCTGATGATCGCTAGTACAACACTCCGATTGGGAACATCACTGAAGCAGCTTTGCTAATTCATCGGTTACCCCAAAACCCGGAAACCGAGAGGTTGCTGCATCTAACGCAGTGTGCTATTGTCCAACTGGACCAGCGGGACCCTATGCTGTTGCTGCAGCACAGCCACTCAAGATCGAAGCGTCACGCGAGCTCCATCCCTCAAGCTAGTCGCACCCTCGGAGGAAGACCCAACCCTCGAGGGAATGACAACTACCAGCACAACTAAGACAATCGGGTTGGCCACGGTCACCAGCACGCCCAGCACTCCGCACGCGGCCACGAAGAAGTCCAACAGCCTCCACATCAGTCAGGCAACCACCAGGTCGCAAGGCCCTAGGCTGGAGGTCCCTCTGCGGGGGCTCAAGGCCACCGTAGAGATCTTCGTGAATTACCCACAGTCAACCTAAGGAAGAAAATCAATGAAGGTCGTGATGCTCGTGACATCATCGACTTGTGACGCTGCGAGCGCGGTGGTGATCTCCACGACATCGATGATAGTGACCGCTTCCCAGCTTTCACCTGGAACATCACCTCCTGCGACTACCTAAGGGTGTTCAAGCCAGTCGACATCACCAAATATGATTGCAAACAAGACCCACGGTAGTGGATTAGCTGCTACTCCACCACCAATGAAGTGTCGGGCAGCTCTAACACCACCACAGTTATCTACTTCCTGGTGGCGCTGGAATCCGCACCGCTGACCTGGCTTGATAGCCTCAAGCCAGACTCCATCAACTCCTGGGAGGACCTGAAGAAAACCTTCATTGACTACTTCCAAGGTTCCATGCTCCGTGTAGGTACTCGTCACGACTTGCCACAGGTCAAGAATAAGAGAATGCGACCCTAAGGTCCTACACCAGGTACTTCTTTGAGATGCGTGCCACCATCACCAACATCACCGACGAGGACGTTATCCACTGCTTCTAGAATGGCCTCACCGTGAAGCACATCTACCACGATTTCGGATGCAACCACCCTAGGACTGTCCTAGAGCTTCGTGACATGATGATGGGCCGACCAGGAGGATGAGGAGAACGAACGCTTCCCCAAATGCAACAACGACAACCGCTCTGACAAAAACCAGCAGAACTACACGGGATCCTCCCAAAAGCGCAAGCTAGACGACCTAGTCGCGGCTGTCGAGCGCAATTCGCATGGCAAAAAGTTGGGGAACCAGCAGGACCAGTTCGAGAAGATCCTGCACAAGCAATGCCCAATGCACCCGAAGTCCAAGCATACCCTCTTCCAGTACATTAGCCTCCGTAAGTCCCTTAACACTCCTCTTTCTAACCAAGATGAAAAGGGGAAGGACAAAGAAGATGAGGAGGGAGACAAGTCAGGGGTGCATGTTTACCAACACCCGGCCAACGTTGTCAACGTCATCTTTGGCTGCAATGGCGGCTTCCCCACCAAATGTGCATAGAAGCTTACTCTATGCGAGATTCTATCTGTTGAGCCAGCCATACCGCGGCCCTTGAGATACAGTGAGGACTCGATCTCTTTCTCGAGAGAGGATTAGTGGACCAGCTTCTCTGAGCCAAAAAAATTCCCGCTCGTTTTGGACCCTGTGGTGGCTGGCTCACAGCTTACCCGTGTTCTCATCGACGGTGGAAGCGGTCTCAACCTGCTCTTCACTAGTACACTAAAGAAGATGGTGCTCGACATCTCCAAGATGCTCACTGTCAGACCCGAGCACACAGGACTATGCACGTGGCATACTTTTCCTAGGATAAGGGATGGGCCATGGCCCGCGCCCTACATTTGTTGTAACTACTCGTAGTGTAGTAGGACTACTCATACACTAGTAAAACTAGTCGGACACGGTAAGAAACTACCCAAAAAGTACTCGGGTAGGACTATTGGGCTTTGTGACACCCTAGGTGTCTAAATAGCTAAACAAAAATCCATAACATGAAATCAGACATAAAAGAGCAAGAAAAGTATAAAACAACATATAAAATTTACCCTTCAAGCAAATGAATATGTGTATATGTATATTTGCATATACATGTGAACCCTTGCAAACAAACCCTTGTAACTTTCAAAGTTGATCACAAATGACCCTAAAAATTTAATGACACCTCTGTCATAATAGGAGCAACAAAAGTCTAGTTGAACTCAAGGGCTAGAAATGCAAAAATTCACATGAAAAATGACATGTCATTTAAATTCTATTTTTTGGAAATTCAAAATAACTTTTTATGCATTGCTCAAATGAACATAGTCATGAAAGAGAAAATGTATAACTTGAAAAGTTGAGCAAAAATGGCATACAAATCGTTTTGATTTGACCTTGGGAAGAATGAGTTTTAGCTCACTTTTTACCCAGACCCCTGCTGTTTTTGCTTTCTGCGTTTAAGTCCCATCACCTTCTCCCTCCTCTCTCCTCCCTCTATCCGATCCCATCGCCGGCAGGCCAGCTGGCCGGCGCACCCCAATGCAACTGAGGCCGCCCAGCCATGTGGGTCCTCCAGCACCCTGGAGATCCCCCGCTGGCCCACAAAATCCCGCTCTCCCCCTCAGGAACCCTCCACGCGGCGGCATTTTTCTGCTGCGGGCGCTGCTGGCGCCACGGAGAGCCTCGCCGGCGACAGCGAGGCAGCCGCGCCCCAGATTTAGAACTTCTGGTCGTGCCTTCCCCAGCAGCTCGTGCCCAGGCCGCCATCCTCCCTCTCGCGCCTATAAAAGCCCCACCCGAGGCCCTAGAGCTGGCCGCCCCCAACCTAACTCCGGCGAGTCGCCACCCGCGCATGGACGCGCGGCTCCGCGCCCACATTGCCCAAACCAACCCTCCCATCACCTTCTCCGCCTCACACCGAAGCTGCACGACTTGTCCTCGCGCCCTCTTCCTCACCGGAGCGCCACCACCACCCGCACCCGCCGCCGGCTTTGTGCCACCACCGGTGAGCCGCCTCGGTCCACCACTTCCCCCACAAAGGCCACAAATAGGTGCGGTTCTGTCCCCTCTTGCCTTTCCCACCCTCTCCCCTCACCGTCGGCAACCCTAGTCGCCGGAATTTGGCTAACCGTCACTGTTCCCCTACATAAAGGACCCATTTGCTTTGATTTTAATATTTCCAGGGAGATTTCCATAACATCTCAAGGACACATTGTAAACCAGAAACTAGAATTTTGAAAACCAATCTATGAACTTTGAAAATGCAAAACAATTCATAGAAAAACCCTAAAAATACAAGCTAAAATGTTCTGGACTCCTTAAGTTAAGATCTACAACTTTGTAAAAGGATCTTGGACTGTTTCCACATAAGTTTAGCTATAGATTTAAATCAATTTTAAATGTCTATTGATTGTTCCAAGAGTTTTAGGAAAGAACTGTGGCAGAACCAACCTGAACTACACTGGCTCAAGTGCGCTGATCCTTTCTCGGAAGGCAGCAAGGACTCAACCCACTTCAAATAGTGTAACCCCATGGTCTGTCAGGTAAAGTCCCGATAAAACCACTTAACTCAGGATCAAAACAAGGTACCTCGCACAAAGGCGAGTCCAGAGATATAAGCATCGACAATTTTACATCACAGGCATAATTGTGACATTCTTGTAATTAGGGTTAAAACACACTAGATTCTAGTATAAAGTGTGTATGTTTGATTCTGTATAGGTGTGCTAACATTTGAATGCAAAGGGAAAAGGGTATTTGTGTAATTTTATAAAATTTAGGTCCTTTAGTGTAAAATGGGTGAGAGTGGGAGGGAAAAATCAAAACATATGAAGGTTGTTGTACAAAAAGTCAAGAACTTACTTTTAACCCCAAATAGAGGTGAAACTACCCATAGGATGCAAGTGTAGTGTAGATCTTTTAAATGGGATTTACTTAAAGTTTAAAGCTTTGCCAAGTTTTATGTTAGTTTCAAATCCTGAGCTCTTTTGCAACTGAACCTTAAAGCAAAGTTGTAGATCTTATTGAACTCTACACTTTTACTTTTGGGCACATTTTCATTGGAGCTATGGTTTGAAAGTTAGCTAGACTTTACAGTGGAGTCCCTGCATTTTTGGAAAATCACGAGTCAGTCCCTGTCTTCAACCTCCAGCTCTGCTCTGCTCTGCTCTGCTCTGCTTCGCGCCTGACGCCGCCGCCTTCACCGGCCATGTGCCGAGCACCGGCCGTCCCCGCGCCGCTCTCCTCTGTACCACGTGCCGCCCCAGCACCCGCGCCGCCGCTCCGCACCCCGCGCTGGACCCCTCCCTGCCTCTCCACGTTGCGCCGCCATCGCCCGAGCCGCCATACGCACCGCCGAGCTCGCCAGCTCCTGCTCTCGTGACCAAGCCTTCTTCTGGACCCCGAGCACGTCCTGAAGCTCCCCACGCACTCGCTCTTGCTCTCACGTGTCTACATTTCCACTATCATTTCCTCTCCCGAGCTCTCCACCTCGCCGGACCTCCGCCGCGGCCTCGGCTCACCATCGACAGCCGCCGCTGCCACCTCCCATTCCCGATCCAGTACTCCTAGAGCACCGCCGTGACCCACTGGTGCTCCCCAGCCTGCCCAATTTCGCTCTCGTGCACCGGAACGACCGGACCACAACGCTGGTGAGCTCGAGCTTCCGCCGCCGCTCGGCCTCACCGTCGTCCCGTCGATCCACATGTGGAAGTTGTCTAGCCACTTCCCCGCTACTCTCCTGCCCTCCAGCCACCGGAACGCCGACGCCATCCCTCGGACCTCCGCCGCCCGCCCCTGTTCGCCGCCGTTACGCCGCCTCGGTCGCTCTCTTCCTCAACACCGGCCACCCCCGTGAGTCCCTGAACATTTCCCCATACTTGCCCCTCGCCGCCAGTGAGCCCCCTCGCCGGAATTTGATCGGCACCGATCGAGTTTCCTCTGTAGCCCGACCAAGGACCCAATTGGAAGGATTTGAATCTTTCCAAGGGCCTTTCTGTAGAAAATCAGCACCCCTCTCTAAATTCAAATCAGCCAACTTGTAAAATCCATAGGAAATTGTAGAAAAATCAAAAAATAGCCAAACCAATTTTGTTGTACTCCTAAAATCTAGCTCTACAACTTTTATTAGTAGAGTTCAGTTTGAAACTAAATATTTTTAGAGTTATTTTAAAGTTTAGCAAAAGGGTATCTTGGGTGTAACTTTTGCATGTTAACTTTGTTACCTGTGAATTTTGGTGAGTAGCTTTTTTAAAGTATAAGTGATCTTGTGTGAAAAATTAAAAGTCAAACTTGTTAACCTAATTCAGTTAATTCAACTACTTAGGATAATTGAATTAGGATACCAATAATAAGTTTATATTTAAACCTTTTGCTTTATGAATTTATGTGTATTAATCTGTTGGATTGTAACTTTATCATGAAATAAAACTCTTAACTCGAGAACCATCTAAATCAAATCATTGTATATCATGTAGAGTCAATGACACTCAACGACGGAGACTACGAGCTAGTCCCAGAAACTGAGCAAGGGATTTCTGAAGATCCTGCAAACGTCGTCGAGACTCTAACTGAAGCTCCGAACCAAAGTTCGAAAGTCCTTGACACTCCTGCCCCCAGCCCCACTCAAGAAGGCAAGCTCCGATGCATAACCCAGTATTTCAAATTACTACATTTATACAATTTTATACCTTGCATTAAGTTTAGGAGTTGAAATGGAACCCTAGATGCATGAATACTAAGAACCTATGTATTGTGCCTGAGTCCTTATCGAATAGACGCTCTGCTAATAGGACCGGCAGAAGTCGAGTGATTTGTTGTCACTCGCGCGATATAGGAATTGAATATTTACTATTCTGCAACCACTATAAGGATAATGGACGGGGTCATGTGCAGTATCATGACATGAAGGGTTGCCCCGTCTGTGTCGATAAAAGTTGATAAGGTCGTAGTGTGTGGTAGTGGTGGTTAAGCATTTGAAAGTACTAGCCACATGCCGTGAAATATGGAAAGCGGTAAGCCTAGTAACCAATCGGCCTGAGGAGTGGACATCCCTCCCACCACTCGTAATTTGGTTTTTCTCACGCACCGACATGCAGGAGTACGTTCCGCGCAGCGGACAGGAGTATGGTCATGTAGTCGCGCTACAGACGTACGTCCTGCACATTGGATGTGCGTATGGTCCTACAGTCGATTGTGGTGGCCCTGTTCCACGAGTCGGAATGAAAGGAAAACGGTTGCTTCGGAATGATCGTTGGATGTTCCAAGCGTGTGAATTAGGTTTACCCTTGCAAGGTTGTGAAATTCGATTCAGAATCGTCCGTTGCTCGTGGAGATTGAGACTGCTTATTCCTTCTGCCACATAGAGTAAGAACAGTAACCATTGTTGGAATAATCTTGATGAATGCTAATCCCTACCTTGTTTGTCTAGTATAGGTGTTTACCTAGAATGGTTAATAAAACTAGAATCTGAAAGCTAAAATATGAAAGTTAGCTCATACTCTTTGTTGCTTTTCAGCTGAAATTAAACCCAGAACCATTTCAAGCCTTCATGAGTCTAGTTATATGGCTAAGTATACCATGAAGCGGTTAAGTCTTACTGAATATCAATATACTCAGTCTTGCTAGTCAATTTTTTAGGTATGACCTTTGAGAACCCCACGGATGGTCCAGCATGGCCAACCTTTATTCCGTTTGGCTGGTCCGTGGAGTGGGATCCGTCACCGGGGGTAGTGACCCTCCGGAATGACACCATGTTGAGGGCTGAACTTGGTGTCAACCTTCGCAATGTAAGCCTTCGTGCGATCGTAAATTCGCCTTCGTGCGAGGTAAGCCTACTTCGATCCTGTTGAACCGTGGTTGCATCAGGCGGAGACCCGACAGACCAATGGGTTGTTCCGTTTGAAGTGCGTTGAGTTAGTATCGGATAGCGATGACTAGCGCACTTGAGCCGGAATAATTCAGGCGGTTCTGCCACAATAATATTACATTAGTTTCTCATATATATAGTAGTAAGACCTAACTATTAAGAATTTATACAAAACCATTTAAAGAGTGAGTATTTGCAGCAGAAAGTAAAACACGATACTATTAGACGTCGCGGAACGGATATCGAGCTAAGCCCAAGCCCAACATCACTCGGAGGAACCTGTGTTTGCCGGGGACGGATCCCATTCCACGGACCAACCATCGGGAAGAGCATAGGGCCAGGGCACAGGCAGAGCAGAGTCCTCAGGAGGATTACCTGAAATATAGTTAAATTGGCAAGACTGAGTATTCTAATACTCAGCAAGGCTTACCCATTTCATGGTGTACTTAGCCATGTAGCTAGATTATGAAGGCTTCATAAAAGTTCTGGGTTTGTCTTTTGCTGAAAAGCACTCAAAGAGTAGGTCCTTAATTTTCAAATTTTAGCTTTCAGATTTTAATTGATTATCCATTCTAGGTAAGCAATTATAATTATTCAAGCATGGTAGAACCTTTTAAACAAACATCATCTTTGATAATCATAAGGTTGCTTTTATTACTCTATATGGCAAAGGGATCAAGCAGTCTCGATCTCCGTGAGAAACGGACGATTCAAAATCGAATTTTCAAACCTTGCAAGGGTAAACCTAACTCACACGCTTGGAACATCCAATGATTGTTCCGAACCAACCGTTTGCCTTTCATTCTGACTCGTGGATTAGTGCAACCACAAGCGACTGTAGGACCATATGCACATCCAATGTGCAGGACGTACGCCTGTAGCACGACTACATGACCGTACTCCTGTCCGCTGTGCGGAACGTACTCCCGCACGTCGGTGCGTGTGCGAAAAACCAAATTACGAGTGGTGGGGGGTATGTCCACTCCTCGGGCCGATTGGTTACTAGGCTTACCGCTTACCCATGATTCACGGCATATGGCTAGTACTTTCAAACGCTTAACCACCGCTACCACACACTGCGACCTTATCAAACTTTTATCAACACAGACGGGGTCTCTGCCAAGGTCATGAATCATAATCACAACCCCATCTATTATCCTTATAGTGATTGCAGGAATGTAAACATTGCAACTCCTATAAAGCTCGTGAGAGATAGGCAATCACTCGACTTCTACCGGTCCTATTAGCATAGAAGCTACTCGGACTCAAGTTCTAATATACAGTACATAGGATTCTAGGAATGTGCAACTAGGGTTTCCATACAACTCCTAAGAACTTAGATGCACCAGTATAATAAATCAATATTTAAATTGCAGTGTATGGAAATAGGGTTTATGTCCGGGGCTTGCCTTCGCTGGTGGGGCTGGGGTTAGAGATATCAACACTAAAACTTTCCGAACCGGGGTTCGGGGCTTCAGTTAAATCTTCGGTGATGTTCTCGGGGTCTTTAGAAATTCCTTCTTCTGGTTCCAGAATTAGCTGATAATCTCCGTCACCGAGAGTTGTCGAGTCTACATGATATGCAAACATTATAACTTAGGGAATGCATACACTTTTATTTCATTTCACGATAAAGTTGCAATCCAATAAACAAATATTCCATTTAGCAAACCTATCATCTACTATCCTACTAGGCAATCATTTATCGAGTATAAACTAAACTACCTAATTGCATTAAGTGACATGTTTAGTTACTCTAAGCAACTAAACTAATTACATTAGGTAGCATGGGGGTGATCCTAATTTACCAAACTAATTCCATTAAACACCATTAGTGGATTTTAGGAACGAGACTAATTATTTTTTAAAGAATGGGGGTCATTATTATTAAACACTTTTGTTTTTGATCAAATAATCAAACCCTAAATCAGGAGTGATTACGAATACTACAAAAATTAGTATAAATAGACCTAATTGAAATAATCTTATCCATGTTTTATTTCCACAGAGCAAACCACTGTAGTACTGGAGCTATAAATTTAATTGAGTACTGGTGAAGCATGAAGGAAGCTTCTGTAAATTTATCAGAATTTTATCTCCACAGGAACAGTGGCACAAAAATAAACAAAATCAGCACTATTATTTCAAGATCTATTTATATCTAGAGTTCCAGACAGATTTACGCGCTGAACCTTTATGGACATGTTAAACAACTCAAAAAAATTACTAAAATATTTTTATAATTTTTCATGAACAGGATCTAGCACAAATGAATTAAACTTAAGATTCTTGATAGACCCCTGGCTTTTCACAGAAAAGACCCTAACAAGATTGAAATCAAAGCAATCAGATCCTTGGCCGGATTAGAACAGGGGACAGGGAGGGAAACGACGGCGTTTCGGCGAGGTGGCTCACCGGTGATGGATCGGAGGCGGGGGGAGGAGCTTCAGGGGGCCGAGGCGGTTCACAAGAGCTACTTGGCGGGGGCTAGGATGGCCAAAAGGGCTGGTCCCCACGGCGACCCGGGACAGCGGCGAGAGGGAGATCGATGGCGAGGTGATTTCGGTGCTCAAGGGCGGCGATGGAGGCGCTGGCAAGCTTCACGGGAACAAGGCGAAGCTGTTGGAGGGGTTGGTGTGGATCGAGAAGAGGCGGGGCGAGCTGTCCACGGCGGCGCGGAGCGACGGCAATGGAGTTCAACAGCGGCGGCGTTCTGGTGGTCGGAGTGCAGGAAGGCGATGAAGAAGTGGCTAGGAAGCTTCTTCGAGTAGATGTAGTGCTGGTGGTGAGCTCGGTGAGGTCCAAAAGGGGGTGGAGCGGCGGGACGATGGTGAAGTCGATCGGCGACGGTGGACAGAATGGTCGGCGCGACGTTCTAGTGGCGCGAGCGTGAGGGAATGGGGAAGAACTAGCTATGAAGCTTCGGTGGGGTGTAGTGGTGCCGGTGGAGCACGGGATTTTGGGTGTGGGGCGGCGGAGGCCGCTGACGACGGTGAGCAGAGAGCGCGGCGGTGGTCTAGCAGGGTGCTGAGTGGAGGGGAAGCCGAAGAAGCAAAATGCGGGCGCATGAGCGGATAAAAGAAGTCGAGAAGGACTCCTGGACGTGCGGCGGAACCAAGAAGAGGCACGGGCAAGCCGGAGCAGCTGCTGTCGACTAGCGGCGCGACGTGGCGGCTTCGAGCGACGGCGGAGCAGCGTGGCATGCGCGGAAGAAGGCAGCGGGGAGGCGCTGAGGCGGTAGCAGGGCTTCCTGGCGACGCGTGGAGCGGCGCTAGAGCAGGAGCTGGCCTCGGGCGGCGTGGCAACGGCGGCCAGCAGCGGCGCTGCTGCGGCGGCAGGGAAAACAGAGGAGGAAGAAAAGGTGGGGGGGGGGATAGATCCTAGGGTCCTATCTGCAATTACAGGAACCACGGGGACTTCACTGTAAAATAAAACTTCCCACTATTCTAAAGCTCAAATGAGGAATTGGTCAAAATAAAAGTTGTAGAACTTTTTAAAAACTACAACTTTGGTTTAAGGTTCAAGTTCAAAAACTCAAAGAATAAGGTTTTATTTTTGAACTCTTGGGCTAAATTCAAAATTATCAAGTTTTTGTCCTATTGAAGACAAATTTCATTATGTTTTGGACGTAAATGCAAGTTTTTATGCAAGGTAATGATGACTAACATTCTTACACTTTGACCCTTAGTAAAAGTGAGAGTTCATTTGTAATTCAAAACTTTTGCACAAAAGGACTTGTATTTTTGAGAAATTACACATAAACCCTTTTTTTACACACTTCACTCAATTTCACATAATTCAACTTCTCCCTCTGTTTGCTACATTCAGACACCTAGGGTGTCACAAGAACTGCTTATGAGATTTGGATGGTAGCTTCTGTACTAAGAGTACAATCTTTAATAAAAATTTCATGAACTAAATCCAATCACAACTAGATGTTTTGAGTACCTTTGGTTATATGCTAGATCTAGTTAAACTAGAATTTTAGCCTCTGATTCTTGCATAGGAAAAATCTACAAAATTTACAGTAGCCTACTAATGCAAGTAAGTTTGTTCAGTAAAATATTGTGCATCAGTTCTTGCATGGTTAGTTCTGTACAAATAGACCTTGATCCTAGCAGTAGCTATTTAATGTATTTTTTATGATTAACTTGCTGAATGAAAATGGTAAAAAATTTTACAGTGAGTTTGCACTTTACTCTGAATAAAAATCTCAACCCAAGAAACTACCTCTACGAGTAGTTTTGTTTAACCCATGCTTACTGTTGAAAATGGCTATTTACGAAATGGCAAAACCACTCACTTACTTAATGAAGTTAGTTAATCCAGATAAATACTCGATAAATTACTGCCCCAGGAAAAGAAAATGAAGTGCTTAACTTGAGTTTCACTGGATGACTACTTTATAGTGAAATAGTTATTTATCTTGTACCTTTTAATCTAACTAAAGTTGCTGAAGACCCGAACCAAAGTTCAAAAGAACCCCCGACTAGTTTTGCCCAAGAAGGCAAGCCCCGGTGCATAATCCCAATATTTCAATTGATGTAACTACTGTTCCTTTTTACCTGTGCATTTAAGTTCATAGGAGTTAATTGGAACTCTAGCTGCATGATCCTAGGCACCTATGCAATGAATACTAGAACTGGAGTTCGAGTAGATGCTCTGCTAATAGGTTCAGTAAAAGTCGACTGATTTCCTGTCACTCGCGAGAATTATAGGAGTTGAATGATTTACCACATACTGCAACTATAAGGTCAACGGGCGGGGCTGTGGTATGATGCTCATGGTTGAGGCCCCGTCTGAGTAGAGGAAAATATTAAGACCGCAGTGTGTGGTAGTGGGGGTTAAGCGTTTGAACATATAACCACATGTCAAAAATATGGTACTCGATAAGCTTAAGTACCTGATTGGCCCGGCAAGTGGACTTTACTTTCACCCTACTGGAACGAAGTTTAGATGCGTATACACATGCGAGTGCAGAGCGTGGCTCTGTAGTCGGGGAGGGTGACCTTGATCCACAACCCAAAAAGAAAAGGGAAAAGCCGCTTGGGGTGACCCTTCGGTGTTCTAGGCGTGTGTGTTAGGTTTGCCTTGCAAGGTTAAGAAATTTGATTCGAATCGTCCATTTCTCGCGGTAATTGAGACTACTTAATACTTTTGCCACATAGAGTAATAAGAGCAACCATGGCTATAATTAAACTTGTTGGTTGATTAATTGTTTTCCACCATGGTTGGTTAGAGATAGATGCTCACTTAGAATGGTTAAATGAACTAGAATATTGAAAGCTAAAATATGAAATTAAAATTAAGGACTTACTCTTTGTTGCTTTTCAGCAAAAAGAAAACCTAGAGCCTTAGAGCCATGCATGCTTAGGAGTCCGTTATTTACATACCAGTCGGGTAAGCCTTGCTAAGTATTAGTATACTGAGCCTTGCTTGTGGTATTATTTTTAGGTGTGTCTTTTGAAGAAATGATAGCTGGTTTGACTTGGCCATGTACCTTGCCGCTTGGTTGGTCCGTGGAGTGGGATCCGTCCCCGGCCAACGTTAACTCTGTCAAGTGATGCCACGTACAGGCTTCATCATGGTATCCGAATCAACGATAGATGATCTTGTTTTCTTCCCGCTGCTTTTAAACTCTGAATAAAGTTTTTATGAACTCGGAAGTACTTATTTTATGAACTCAGCTTGTAATAAATAATTGTCAGACATGTGAGGTTAAAGCTATGGAATGTTATAATCTCTAGACTTGCCTTCGTGTGAGTTAAGTGTACGCTTTGTTTCAATCAAAATAATCAGTGGTCGCATCGGGAATTACCCGACAGACTATCGGATTACTTCGTTTGAAGTGCATGGTAGCTGTTTCGCCTTTATGGATGATGGTTAGTCCACTTGAGCCGGATTAATTCGTGCAGTTCTACCACAGGCTTGTACCTAACTAGGACTTCAATGTAAACCCAACCCCCTAGACTATATAAGGGCGGACAGGGACCCCCTCCAAACAGGACGTAGGCTATTATGCTCTCGGCGGCCTGAACCTGTCTAAACCTTGTGTTCCTTGCACCTTCGAGTTCCTAATCTCGGCGACACCCTACCTACAAACTCACCACCTCGAGCGTATCCCTCAGTGGGCGTGGCAGTAAAACTCTGATAGCTGGCGTGCCAGGTAGCGGTGTTCATTGAGCATCCACCGGAGAATTCGATGGCATCCCTCAACTTCACTAGCGCTATGCTCGACGAGGGCACAACCTTTATCTTTCACTCCTAGATTTGCGTCACCAACGGCTTGGGTGGCTTCAACAGCCACCTAGTCGACTGCAGGGAGCTGGAGGCCTCTGCATCAACTCAAAGCAGCGGCCTCGACAAGTTCGTCGACAACCTCGACGAGTTGCTGCTCCTCGATCTGGTCCTGCAGATTGAAAAGATGTCCGTTTTCAATGTGACTCCCACTCGTGATGCACCAGAACTAGTAGGATCGGACTCAAACCAATCTGAGGGGACCACACAATCTAAGTCCCTCTTCGACTTGGAGGATGACTTAGATCTGCTGCTCAAGCTCAAGGATGTGGGAGCCACCACTTGCTGGGGGGCCCTGTTTTTAATAACAACTCGGACTCCAACGAAGAGTACTTATCATTTAGTACTGCACCTTCAAGCTAGAGCTGAGGAGGACTCGGAGATGAGGGAGCCACCGTCCGTAGGGGGGCCACTCTTGGAAACCACTCGCCACCTGATGACTACCCCGAATCATTTTTAGGCAACCATCTGGGTTTAACCATAACATCTATGCCGCAAGGCCATTTCGTGTACTTTAAGGGTTTAGAGCCCTCCAAACTACTCAATTATGAGTCCCGCCTTGTGGCCTTCATGCAGGAATTGCCCTTCCAGGATGGCAAACCTCTCTCTCCCATCGAGGAAGAGGGAGACGGTAGCACAGAGCTACTCGAGTACAGCCATACGGCTAACAACTCGCCGGATCGTCAAGTCTACATGGCCTCCCTTCGCAACACGGATGACGACGAGCTGGGTCCCAAGTACGACACCGAGCAAATCGTGGACATCTCTGCCGATGAGCCCATAGCTGATGCCCCCCAGGACGAGAACAAGGAGCACCGAAGGATCCGGCACGTGAAGAACGCCAAGCGCACGCAGTGCCGGTGGAACACAGAAAATCGCGCTCGCAATCAAACGTACCAAAGGAACCTCAACAACACTTTTGCAGCAGCCACGGGTCGGGAGTACCGTACACCGATTGGCGCCATCGCAGAAGCAGCTCTACTAGCCCAACAACTACCACCCAACCCTTAGATACAAAGGCTGCAGTATCTTACCATGTGCGCACTTGTGCAACTCAATGCGCAACATCTAGTGTCTTGTCACACCCTAAAATATTTAATTTTAGGATGTGAGTATCTTTCAGAATTTTTGGCATTCTGCTGGATATATTTTTTGTGGTTTAAAAGATTTATCTAGACTTTTCTAGATTGATTTTAAGCTTGAAAATATGTTCTGGAAAATGAATTCATTTTCTTTTCATCTTGAGCTGGATTCAACTCATTTTGGATCTATTCCGCCTTAAACCCTACAAACGTGCAGCGTGCGAGCTTCAGCTCGGTCACCACCACTATCTCGTCGTGTGTAGCGTTTCATCGGGAAAATAGATGTGAAGCTTCTCTTTGAGGAACCCTAGGCGAACACTCTTGTTTCCCATTCTTTTTCTATCCTGGAGTTCGATTGCTTGTTGAAGCTAGCGAACTGCCAGTTCCGATAACCAGAATCGCCGCTGCAAGGTCCTGTAATGATCTACCAATGACTCGGCCTGATCTCTCCCTTCTCTTTTTCACGTTCTCGAATAGCCCGTTCGTGTTTGACCAGCACCGTCAGATCATTTTCTTGTTTCGGCCCATAACCGAACTCGCTCGCCACTCAAGTCTCGCCGCGAGGTCGTTTCCTCCTTCCTTTACCTCTTCCGTCCTCTCCTTGCTCGCTAACTTGGGGGATCCGCTAGTCAGCCCGATCTCGTTTCTCCCGTGGGCAATCCGGACTCAAGGACGAGTCCCAACCCGATGCGCCGCCTCGTCCCTGCTTGCCAAACCTCAAGCCTCCGCGTCCCTATAAATTTTGCAGGCAACCCTAGGCCCGCATCTCCTCCTGCTCATGCTCCCTTCTTCACGCCGTGTCGCATCTCACCCTCCTCCTCGCGAAGCCCTTGTCTCTGCGTCTCTCCTCTGCATCGCCAGCCCTAGTCCTCCACCATGAACCCTCTTCCCCGGTGCACCCTATCGGCCCAACCGGTAGGCCCCTCCGGTGCCACCGCCTGCAGGTCTTCCCATTGCCCTGCTGCTTGTGAAGCAGTGCCCCTGCCGCCGCACGCTCCCTGGTGCCGCGCATCACCCCCGCGCAACCAGAGCACCGCCACGCCCTGCACCTCCTGCGTCCCTCCAGCACTGCCTCCACCTGGGCCTCATGTTGCCGTGCCGCCACCAGTGCCCTTGGCCCGTGCGTGCCCTAGCCCCTGTGCGCCGTGGCCCTGCCATTCCCCCTGCATCACCACCGCCGCCCAGAACAGGACGAGCAGAGCCAATGTCACCGTGCGCCACCAGGAGCATCGCGCCCTTCCCCCTGCCCCTGCGCGCCACCCTTCCTCCTGCTGCCGTGCCGCCCCTGCCCCTGCGCGCCCTGCGCTTCCTCTTCTGTCATCGCCCCTACCCAGCACCACTGCCAGGATTAACAGAAGTGCCACCCATGAACAGAGCCGCCGCCGCCCTCTTCTCCGGCAAATTTCGACCACCACGATGCATCCCCGCAGTAAGTAAGGTATGGAATCGAATCCCCTCGTCGTCCTCTTTCTTTTGCCCTACTCCCCGCGCTCTCTCGTGCCCGAAATCGTCAAGAATTCAACCAACAGTAGCCACGGGCCACCATGGGAGTTGTTCCCTAGCTTCTGCAATTTAGCCCCTGAAAGATTCTATAATTATCGTGTATTTTTCTATATCTTGTGAAATTTGCAGAAACCCCTAGATCTATTGCATCTTTTCAACCCAGCCCCACCTGTGGCATTTTTGAGATCTAACCCTAAAATTTTCCTAATTTGTAAGCATTATTTTATGTGTCGTGCAATTCATTGCTGCTAGCCCCTGAAGTCTATAGTTAATTACGTATAGGTCCCTGCAACCTTGTTTCATGCGTAGTTTCCGCGTTTTAGATCCGTTTTGATCCGTTCTTTTTGCATTAGTCTTCTAAAACCCGAAGCTATCATTTAGTAGTGTTTTTGTACCATAGTTCCTATTTATAAAATTAAAAATAGATTTAATTTGATTAATGACCTCTCATCTAGTTTTTCCAATTAAAATCCAATTAGAAATATACTCCGGTTTTCTTAATTAATGTTAATTTGATTAATATCAACTTAAATATGTTTGTGATTTAATTTGTTTAGTTCAACATGAACCTTAAAGTTCGACGTTTAGATGCTCTCACCGGTTTCTTTTCTAATTAATTGTTTAATTAGGATAATTTGTACATAGACAATTATATATATAATTTGATTAAGTTGTACCTCGTGTTTATAAATGCAAATATAATATGAGTTAATTTTAATCAGGGATATTCTCTTTTGAATATCTTTTATATTAGTTTTTTAAATTAAAATAAATGAAAGCCTATAGTTCTTTTATTTCTTTTATAATATGAATCTTCCGATAGTTGTTTCTTTTCTATCGTAGCTCCGTTTTCAGCGTTTCTTTCGTTCTCATGACCGTAGCAATGAGCACTATCCTTTTTGTATGCTCTTATAAAGCTTTTCTTTGTTTGTTGTATCTGTTCTTAGTTGTTCTTGTTTGTTTGCTTGCTTGTATGCTTGGGTCCGATGCTTGTGTGACATTAGAAGGAGCGTGATCCAAGAGCTTTGAAGATTTAGAGTTTCAAGAATAAGAGTTGAAGATTCTGAGCAGCTATTTTCTAAAAGAAAGGCAAGTATTTCCTTGATCATTACTTTATCCTAATAATCACAATAAATATAACTTTTCTATATGCATGCATGTGTCCTAATTTTGATGGATCCTAATTAAGGATATGCCTAGTCTTTATGATCATTCCTTGTCAACCTAGGTTTTACCTTTATGTTGGGTAGCTATTGCTTAGTTGCTATAACTGGTTCTGGTTTGGAAATAATATACAACCATGATGACAACAATGATGATGTTACACCTATTTTATCCATGTTCATGCTCTTTGTGTTGTTAATCACAAGACAATATATCTTAATCGGAACATGGAGAACCACCCAGAAAAATAGTGCAACCACAATACTATATGGCTCTGGTCTTGGCTAATTAATTAGAAACTCTAGCTTGTGATGATCTTACCGAAAGGGAAAGAGGGGAGTGCGTTGATGGGGTATAGCTCGATCCTCTTGAGGCTTTGATATGTGCTCCTTGGCTAAGGCGCTACTCATTAGGGAGGGTTATGACCACTGCGGGCTGAAACCTTACCAGATTGTCATAAGTTAGGGAATCTTTGTAAAGGTCTCGTAGTGAATCCTTTGCCACTCACCTTAGAAGTGTTTAAGAGGCTAGCTACCTCGGGCAAATTAGGAGACACGAGTTGTGGGTAAAGTGTATAACCTCTGCAGAGTGAAAACTGATATATCAGCCGTGCTCATGGTTAAGAGCGGCTTGGACCCTCACATGATAATTGAACTTGAAGATGAATTAAATCGTGGACCATGTTTACGGTTATGGTTATGCTTATGTTGTATCTCTTCTCTCTCTTTTAATGTGGGTTTTGGTATTTACCTTAGTAATCAGGTGCTAATAAAACTTGACCAACTAAAATTGCTTATCAAAGTAAGCCAGTTAGCCTTTCCTTGCTTTTGGTCTTCATGTCATATAATTTCCAATACTTGCTGAGTACCAACCATAAGTGTACTCATGCTTGTTATAATTGCTGCTCAGAGGAGAAAGTGACGTGAAGTCTTTTGAAGATGATGCTGAGTTCTAGGCCTACGCAACCCCCGGTTGATTGCCTGTGAAGTTTGTAGTCTTCATTTCCACGATAAGCTGTATAACTCTGATAATCTTTATAGTCTTTTAGTTCTCTTTTCGTGATACTGTTGTTGATTATTCACTGATGAAGTCACTATATGTATGGAACTTGATCCTAGCATACATATAGTTGTACATTCGGTTTTGTCCTAAAGAATCTGCCCTCGAGGTCTGAGCGCCATGGCGAAACCACGTTGATCAGTCACACCCCCAGAGGAGGCCTCGGTAACCGGAGGAACGATAGCCGCCAGCACAACGAGGGTCACCCGTCTGCGCATGGCAACGATGAATAAGAAGTACAACAATCTACTCGTCAACCTCGCAACTAGCATGGTGCAAGGCCTTAAGGCGAAGCTCCACTCGAGACTAGCCTTCACGATACTCCCACGATCAACCTCAGGTAGAAGATCAATGATGATCACGACGCGCAGCGTGTTACCGAAGCAAGGAGAAGGGACCGTACCGACAAGTACCACGATGATGATGACAACGACCTGCTTCCCCGCCTTCACCTCCAACATCACCGACAAATCCTATCCCAAGGAGTTCAAACCAGTCGGAATCCCCAAGTACGACAGCAAGCAAGACTCACGCCAATGGATCTGATGCTACTCCATTGCCATCAAAGTTTTAGGGGGATCCAACTTCACCAAAGCTCTCTACTTCCCGGTAGCTCCTCGCCCCTCACTTGGCTTGAAAGCCTCAAGCCAAACTCCATCGACTCCTGGGAGGACCTCAAGTGGGCCTTCATCGACAACTTCCAAGGATCCATGATCAGAGCGGGCACTCGCCATGAAGTGTCCCAGGTCAAGCAAGATATGAACGAGACCCTAAGGTCCTACACCCAGCACTTCTACGAGATGTGCGCCACCATCGCTAACATTATCGATGAGGACATCATCCGCTGCTTCCAGAACGGGCTCTTCTTGAAACACACGTACCACAACTTCGGACGCAATTGCCCGACTACTATCGTGGAGCTACGTGGCATGATTCCATGGTGGGCTGACCAGGAGGATGAGGAGAACGATCGCTTCCCCAAGTGCAACAGCGACAAGCAAGGTAACGACAATGGCCACTTCGATAAGGGCCATTGGAACCACTCAGGGAACCCTCGAAAGCGCAAGCCAGACCAAGAAGTCGCAACTGTTGAGCGCAATCCGCATGGCAAGAAGCTGGGGAACAACCACTCACAGTACAAGCAAGTCATGCACAAACAGTGCCCGACACACCCGCTCTTTTAGTGCATCAGCCTCCGCAAGTCACTCAACACCCCACCCCTCCCTCAAGCAGGAAAACGAAAGGACCAGGAGGATGACGATGAGGGTGACAAGTTAGGGGCTCAAGACTTCCAGGATCCGAAGAACGTCATCAACGCCATCTTTGGTGGAGATGGCGGATTCCCCTCCAAGCGCGCACAGAAATTGACCCTGCGCAAAATCCTCTCTGCCACACAAAAGCCTCTAAGATCCGAAGGGACCAGGAGGACGACGATGAGGGTGACAAGTAGGGGCTCAAGACTTCCAGGATCCAAAGAACGTCATCAACGCCATCTTTGGTGGAGATGGCGGATTCCCTTCCAAGCGCACAGAAATTGACCCTGTGCGAAATCCTCTCTGTAGAGCCTGCCACACAAAAGCCTCTAAGATACAGCGAGGTCTGGATCTCCTTCTCTAGGGATGATCAATGGACCAGCTTCTCCGAGCTGTTAAAATTCCCGCTCGTCCTAGATCCTATCATGGCGGGCTCACAGCTGACCCAAGTACTCATCAACGGCGGGAGCGGGCTCAACCTGCTTTTCGCGAGTACTCCGAAGAAGATGGGCCTGGACATCTCCAAGATGCTCACCCCCTAGCAGAGCTCCTTTCTACGGCATCATCCCGGGAAACGCGGCTACACCACTTGGCTCAGTGGTCCTGCTAGTTACCTTTGGGACAAAAGATAACTACTGCACCGAGTACATCAACTTCGAGGTGGTTGACTTCAACTTGTCATATCATGCCATCCTTGGCAGACCGGCACTGGCCAAGTTCATATCCGTGCCCCACTACATCTACCTGCTACTCAAGATATTAGGCAAGATAGGAGTACTCATGTTCTGTGGTGACCTGAAGAAGTCGTACGACTGCGACCAGGAGGCGATCGAATACGCCACAATATCACGAGTGCCAAAGCCATCTGCAGAAGTACTCGCGGCCGTGCAGAAGCTCACCGACTCAGAGATGGAGATCTCCAGCTAGCGGCCTAGCTAGTTGAGGGTTAAATCCAACCCCAGCGACATCAGCATCAAGGCCATCCAGATGCAAGAAGGAGACTCGTCCAGGACTACTTTGATCGAAGGTGGCTTGTGTGACAAATAGGAAAGCGCGCTCATCAGCTTCCTTAGGGCTAACCAAGATATATTCACGTGGAAACTAGTGGATATGCTAGGGGTGCCCAAGGAGTTGATCGAGCATTGCCTAAAAGTTGATCCTATAGCCACTCCGAAGAAGCAATGACTACGACGCTTCGCTCCCGACAAGAGGGAGGCCATCAAGAAGGAGCTAGCAAAACTACTCGGGGCTGGTTTTATTAGAGTAGTGTACCACCCCGAGTGGTTAGCTAACCCTATCGTAGTTTTGAAAAAGAACAATAATGAATGGAGGATGTGTGTGGATTATACTGATCTCAACAAACACTGCCTGAAGGATCCCTTCACGTTCCCACACATCGACCAGGTCATCGACTCTACGGCTGGCTGCGTCCTGCTCTCTTCTTCGACTGCTATTCGGGCTACCACCACATAGTTCTCAAGGAAGATCAGATCAAAATAGCGTTCATCACCCCCTTTGGAGCATATGCATACACAACAATGTCATTCGAGTTGAAGAACGCTGGAGCCTCCATTCAACGGGCCATCCAACCGTGCCTTGTGGACTAGCTGCATCGCAACGTGGAAGCTTACATGGATGATGTCATCATCATGACCAAATCCCATGATGAGTTCATCACTAATCTCGAAGAAACATTCAACAGCTTGCGGAAGTTTTTATGGAAGCTTAACCCGACAAAGTGCATCTTCGGCGTGCCACAAGGAAAACTACTCGGTTTCATTATTAGTCACCGAGGAATTGAAGCAAACCCGGAGAAGATCACCACCATCACAGCCATGGATGCTCCACGAACAATCAAGGACGTCCAGAAGCTCACAAGCTGCATGGCAGCTTGAACAGATTCATCTCCTGACTTGGAGAACGGGGACTACCCTTCTTCAAATTGCTCAAGCGCCACAACAAGTTCCAGTGGACCAAGGAGGCAAAGCAGGCACTGCAAGATCTCAAGCACCATTTGCAGTTGCCCCCCCCCCCATTCTGACGGCTCCCCAACCAGGCGAAAACTTGCTACTCTACATCACCGCGACTAGTCACGTCGTTAGTACGGCAATCGTGGTGTAATGCCAGGAGCCTTCGGGGTGCAGCGACCAGTCTACTTCATCAGCGAAGTTTTTTTTGAATCCAAGGTTCGTTACTCGACAATTCAAAAACTACTCTACAGTATACTCATCACCTCGAGGAAGCTTCACCATTATTTTGACGCATACAACATCTTGGTGGTCATCGACTTCCCATCAGCGGATATCCTCCACAATCGTGTTGTCACCGGACACATCTCCAAGTGGGTGGTGGAGCTGGGGGGCCTTACCCTCAACTTCAAGCCCCGGATGGCCATCAAGTTGCAGGCACTAGTCAATTTCATGGCGGACTGGCAAGAAAACCAAGTACAAGCCCCAGCCAACCAGCCAGAGCATTAGGTCATGTACTTTGATGGCTCGCTCAAGCTCGGTGGTGGTGGCGCGGGAGTACTTTTCATCAATCCGAGATGAGAATAACTCAAGTACGTGTTCCAAATACTATTTGAGGTCTCTAACAACAAAGCTGAGTATGAAGCACTATTGCATAGGCTACGCCTAGCAATCTCTCTGGGCATTAAGCGACAACTCATCTACAGTGATTCCTTACTGGTGGTCCAACAAGTCAACAAGGAGTGGGACATCAACAAGGACACCATGGACGCGTACGTTATGGAGATACGCAAGCTCGAGAACAAGTTCTCGATTTTTGAAATCCACCATGTTATCCGCGATAACAACGTGGGAGCGGATGTGCTCTCCAAACTAGATTCTGATCGAGCCAGCGTCCCACCAGGAGTTTTCATTCACGAGTTGCATCACTCTTCCATCAAGGCACCCGACTCAAGTTCCATCATTCAGGGTCCAAAGGAACCCGATCGAGAGGTCTTGATGATCGAGGTCGACTGGAGGGTGATCTTCATCGACTACATCCAGAAGCACACACTACCCTCCCGGCGGCGACCCAAAAAGCGTTGGAGCTACTCGCATCTTACGATGCAGTAAAGGGTACATTCTAGTCGGGGTAACCTATACAAGCGTGGATCAGCGTCAGACATACTCATGAAGTGTGTCTGCACGGAGGAGGGCAGAGAGATACTCCAAGAGATTCACAAAGCCGTGTGCGAGAACCACGCGGCTTGTCGCACCCTAGTCAGCAAGGCTTTTAGATCTGTTTCTACTGGCCGACTGCTTTGGTAGATGCCAAAGCACTCATTCGCCGGTGTAAAAACTGCCAGTTCTTCAGCAAACAGCCCATGTCCCAGCTCATAACCTTATCACCATACCACCTTCATGGTCGTTTGCATGCTGGGGCCTGGACATGATAGGGCCCCCGACCACTATGCCGGGTGGTTTTACACACGTGTTGGTGGCCATCGACAAGTTTACTAAGTGGATCGAGTATAAACCAATCACAACACTCTCTGCAGAACGAGTGGTTACCTTCATCTGCGACATCCTACACCGTTTTGGCTTCCCCAACACCATCATTACGGACTTGGGATCCAATTTCCACTCACATCAATTCTGGGATTTCTGTTAACGCAGTTCCATTGAAGTCAAATACATTTTAGTGGCTCACCCACGGGCCAATGGCTAGGTTGAGCACGCCAACGGCTTGATTCTTGATGGATTGAAGAAAAGACTCTATCTATACATATGTACATTAATTTAAGTTTTGACGGAAAGTAGTGCTGCAAGTCAGAACTATCTATACATATATACATTCTAACTGCCACCTGATATATCCCATATACATCCCTGAAGAAAAGACTCTATAACGAGAACAACAAAAAGGGTGGCAAATGGATCAACGAGATCTCATCAGTAGTCTGGGGGCTTCGCACACAACCAAGCAAGCCACAGGACAATCATCTTTCTTCCTCATATACGGGTCTGAATCTATATTACTAGTTGACGTCATGTGGAAGTCTCCTCGACTGGTGATGTTTGAAGAAGGTGAGGCTGACACTGCAAGACATCTCGAGCTCGACTCAGCTGAGGAAATCAGGTGCAATGTCTTGATCCAGTCGGCCCGCTACTTACAAGGAGTCCGTCGTTACCATGACCAGAACATTCAGCGACACTCTTTCAATGTTGGAGGTATGGTTCTTCGATGAATCCAGGATGACACTGGATTACACATGCTTAACTCGCGATGGGAAGGGCCTTACATCATGCACAAGGTTACAGTCCCTGGGTCATATTGTTTACAGTACCCTGATGGCCTGGAGGTTCCTAATTCTTGGAATATCGAGCATCTATGCCGTTTTTATCCTTAGTTAACCAAGACATCTTCTGATGGTGCCTAGAGATCAATACTTTCAGTATAACTCCGTTTTACTGGCTTACGAGTGGTATTACACGCAAGTTTGATGAAGGGGCCTCGCTCCCATACTTCCAGTAACGCATTACTAGTTTCTGACTAGTATCTTACGTTACTGAAGGGGCCTCGCGCTCATACTTCCAGTACAACTCTGTTTTACTAGTTTACGACTAGTATTACATGCAAGTTTGCTGAAGAGGCCTCGCTCTTATATTTCCAGTAACAGATTACTAGTTTCCGAATAGTATTTTATGTTAGTAAAGGGGCCTCACTCCCATAACAAGGCATTTTTACTAGTTTACGACTAGTTCTACACCTGCTTGACTACTTTGACTACTCGTCTCGCCTTCAAATCTAGTCGGGATTGACTCCGACTAGATGGCTTCATCAACTGTTCAAGATCCAACAGCTACTTGGTCAATGCCTGGGCTCGAGGGCTGGTGCCACTGACTACTAGGCATACACTATGCTGCTCATCTAGCTCGCTGGTTCGAGGGCTGGATGCGACAAGGCACTGAGCGTGCTTTCAGTGACAACTCTCATGCTTTAAATACTGATGTGGCAGAACCGCCTGAATTACACCGGCTCAAACACGCAAGTCCTCTCTCAAGGGCTCCAACGTACTTCAAACGGTGTAACCCATTGGTCTATCGGGTCTCCGCCCGATACAACCACGGTTCAACAGGATCAAAGCAGGTTTACCTCGCACGAAGGTGAGTTTACAATCACAGCACAGCTCATCAACCTTTAATTTACAGATATTCAAATGTTATTACAAACCTTGTTCTAACTTAAAGTAAAATTTATACAAACAGTGTTTAAACCGACAAGCCAAACAGCTTGTCCATGCTCACAGCGGAAGAAAATAAAGACGCGACTACACACGTCGCAAGGGTTGACACCATGCTCAGCCCAAGGCCTGGTGTCACTCAGGTGGGTCACTGCCAGCCGGGGACGGATCCCATTCCACGGACCAGCCAAAAGGAACAGATGTCGGCCAAGCAGGGTTGTTCGTGGGATTCTCGAAGGATATACTTGAAAATGATACTAGCAAGACTGAGTATTCTAATACTCAGCAAGGCTTACCCGGGATTGGGTATACTTTAGCCCGTAACTAGACTCATGAAGGCATTGTCAAGGCTCTGGGTTTATTTTTAGCTGAAAAGCAACAAAGAGTATGAACTACTTTCAAATTTTAGCTTTCATATTCTAGTTGATTATCCATTCTAAGTTAGCACCTACACTAGGCAAGCAAGGTAGAGATTATCATTCATTTGGATTGTTCCATCAATAGTTACACTTCTTACTCTATGTGGCAAAAGGGATAAGCAGTCTCAATCTCCGCGAGAAACGGACGATTCTGAATCGAATTTCAAACCTTGCAAGGTAAACCTAACACACACGCTTGGAACATCCAAAGATCATTCCGAAGCAACCGTTTCCCTTATATTCGGGGTTATGGATCAGGGCCACCACAAGCGACTGCAGGACCGTACGCACACCAATTGTGCAGACATACGTCTGTAGCGCGACTACATGATCCCGTATTCCTGTCTGCCTTGAAGAACGTACTCCCACACGTCGGTGCGTGTAAACATAAAATAAAAGTCGAGTGGTGGAGACATGTCCATTTGCCGGGACATTCAGGTACTAGGCTTACCGCTTTACCATATTTTGCGGCATGTGGCTAGTACTTTCAAACGCTTAGCCACCACTACCACACATATCGACCTTATCAACTTTTAACAAAATAGACAGGGTAAAACTGCAGGTCATGATACAGCACATGACCCTGTCCATCATCCTTATAGTGACTACCGAATGGTAAACATTTAACTCCTATATCGCGCGAGTGACAGGAAATCACTCGACTTCTACCGGTCCTATTAGCGGAGCATCTATCCGATAAGGACTCGGGTACAATACATTGGATCACTAGAATTTATGCAACTAGGGTTTCATTTCAACTCCTAGACATAATGCATAAGTATAGATAAATAGACATAGATTGCAGTGTAAATAAAGTAGTGGGTTGTGTCCAGGGCTTGCCTTCTTGAGTGGGGTTGGGGGCAGGCGTGTCAGAAGCTTCTGAACTTTGGTTCGGGGCTTCAGTTAGATCCTCGGCGACGTTTACCGGATCTTCAGAAAACCCTTGGTCTTGTCCCAAGACCAACTCGTAGTCTCCGTCGTCGAGCGTCGTTGATTCTACATGATATGCAATAGTTTAATTGAGATGGTGCTTGAGTAATAGATTTTATTTCACGATAAAGTTGCAATCCAATAACTAACACACATGAACTCATGAAGCAAGGGGGGGTTGAGTCTTGAATCATCATTTATAGTTAGGTTATGGTCATAGTATTGAATTTATTGCAAACAGAGACTAAAACATTTGAATTTGAATTCAAATTTCAAGTTTAAATTCAAACCTTAGGTAAATAGAATTATATAATCTTGAAAATTGTAATTATAGACTAATTATCAACATATTAGATTATGACCACAAGATCTAATTAATTAAGCCTAAAGAATATGCTTTCAAAACATTTCAAATTTGAATTGCCCAAATTCAAGAGAACTTAAAATATAAATCAGTGCTAAGTTTGAAACGTTTACACCAATTCACACATGGCCTATAGAAGTTACCTACCAAAAATCATAAGAAACAAAGCTAATATGTAGAAGTTATACACAATACACCCTTTAACCTTAAGTTTAAAATAGATCCAAAATTATTTAGTTTCAGATAAACTTCATTAATAAAAGTTGTAGGGTTTGAGATCTAGTTTCCAACAAAATTAGTTTGATAATTTTTGTATTTTTCTACAGTTTTCTACGAATTTTACAAGACAGCAACATCAATCACATGAAATAACAAAACACACATAGGGGGGGTCTTTGGTATTATGCGCCTGGGTCCCTGGAATAATTTTTCTTCTCACAGATATACCCCTGCCCGACCTCAACAGCGACCGGCTGCTCGGCCCCGGCGCGTTCTCGCCGGCGGGGAGGGGCCGGCTTGGCACGAGCTACGGGACAGTTTGGGAGGGGAGGTACACGACGGGCGACGGTGGAACACGACCGGCGACGGGGAGGTGTGGCGGCCGTGGCGGCGCATCGCCGTTCCCGGAGAAGGGCCGGCGAACATGGGGATCTAAAGCATGCACGAGCACCAGGGGGAGATGGGGATGCGATTTCCATACTTAGATTGGCCGAAGAAGTGGCGGAGGGATGCTGTCGACGGTGAGGTAGTCTTCGGGCGGCTCTGGCGAGAGGCGGCTCGGGGTGGGGGTGATTCCGGTGAAGGAGGGCCGGGGATTGGACCGGATCAGGTCGGGGGGCTAGTGGAGCAGGTGGGGAAGCAGTAGGTTGAGGGGATTTGGACGGGTTGGAGGGATCATAGCGAATTCTGGCGAGAAAAGTGCGGCAGCGGCTCGGTGTTGGTGGTCACGGGGAAGAAGAAAGGGGGAGCAGCAGAAAGGGAGGAGCTCGGTTCGGTTTTATAGGGACGCAAAACTTGGTGGGAGTGAAGGGGAGGGAGAGCAATCGCGCGGCCAGGCACAGATCGGCGGGCGGCTCCGGCGTGCTCGACGGGGTGGCGTGGCAGCCGCTCGGGATCGGCTGCCCGACATGGAACGGCGAGGAGAGGATAGCGGAGGCTGCACTGGCGGTGGGAGGAGTGGCAGGGTGACGCGTGGGCGAGGGGAGCGGTGCAGGACTGCACAGCAGTGGCCTGCGCGGCAGCGACGGCGAGGTGTGCTGCACCGGCGGCAGGGAGCACACGGGCAGGCGGCGGGCGACGTGGCCGAGCAGGGAGAGGTCAGCGCGGGGCGGGAAGCGGCGGGGCAAAGGCCAGAGCGACACGTGCACGGGCGCAGAGGGGTGCGGGAGCGGCAGAGGCGGCGCACATGGCCGGGCAGTGGCGGCGGCGTGCGGCAGAGGAGAAACAGAGGAGGGACAGAGGGAGGTAGACGAAGGGGACCCAAATGCAATTTCAGAGAAATGCAGGGACCTTACGGTAATGCATCAATAACTTTTAAACCAGTGCTTAAATAGAGATGGGCCCAAAAGCAAAAATGTATAGTTTTTCAAGATCTACAACTTTGCTTTAGGGTTCATCTGCAGAGGAGCAACAGTTTTGAAATTAAAATAAAACTTAGCAAAGTTTCCAAACTTTATATAAATCCTATATAAAAACTATACTACATCTACATCCTAGGTGTAGTTTTACATACATTTACGATTTAAATGCAAGTTTTCAAATTTTGCAAAACAACCCTCATGCTTTTGAATTCTACCCTCCATATTCACCCATTTAGCACAAAAGGACCTTTATTAAAATATAATTATATAAACAATCACTTTTCCTTAGCATTACAACTGTTAAACACACTTTTGCCACATTTTGTACATAACAACACACTAAAAAAATCTAGAGTGTGACCATGCTATTTACCTGAGTGTCACAGCCTTCTCCCCCTAAAAAGAATCTCGTCCCAAGATTCCGGAATAGGATAGAATTGAATGATCAAGTTCGGAGGTTGGCGTGGAGGAAGTCCGGGAAATTATGCTGAAGCTAAGATTCGGTTTCCCATGTTGCTTCTTCCTCTGTGTGATGGTTCCACAGAATCTTGAACATTTTAACGGTTTCTCTTCTACGGCTTCTTTCTTTGGTATCTAATACCCTGATTGGATGCTCCGTATAGGTTAGATCAGATTCGATTTTGATAGCTTGAGGATCGATGATCTCGGTAGGAACCTTGACACATTTTCTAAGTTGAGATACATGGAAGATGTCATGGATGGCTGCTAATTGAGGAGGAAGTTGAAGACAGTAAGCTACGGGTCCACAGATTTCGAGAATTTCAAAGGGTCTGATGTATTGAGGAGCAAGTTTCCCCTTTACGCCGAACCTTTGAATACCTCGAGTAGGAGATACTCGAAGATACATAAAGTCTCCGACTTGAAACTGTAATGGTCTTCTTTGTATATCAGCATAGCTTTTCTGTCGAGACTGGGCTGCCTTTAGATTGTTCTGGATAATCTTCACTTTATCCTCTGCTTCAATGACCAGGTCGGGTCCAAAGATTTTACGATCGCCGGTTTGTGACCAACTCAAAGGAGTTCGGCATCAACGGCCGTATAATGCTTCGAACGGGGCCATTTTGAGACTGGTCTGATAGCTATTGTTGTAAGAGAATTCTACCAGTGACAAGCATTTGTCCCAATTCTTGTCGTACTGAAGGACACAGGCTCTAAGCATATCTTCCAGAATCTGATTCACCCGTTCAGTTTGTCCATCCGTTTGAGGATGATATGCAGAGCTTCGAATTAACTTAGTTCCAAGAGCATCTTGAAGTTGCTCCTAGAACTGAGCAATAAACTGTGCTCCACGATCAGAAATAATTGTCTTAGGTATTCCATGAAGACGAACAATTTGATCCAAATAGATCTCGGCATACTTTTTGGCAATATACGTAGTATGCACTGGAAGGAAATGCGCAGTCTTGGTTAACCGATCAACGATCACCCAAATAGAGTCATGTCTCAGAGAGGTATTAGGTAAACCAACAATAAAATCCATACTGATATCCTCCCATTTCCAAGAGGGAATGGGTAGAGGTTAAAGGATACCGGCAATTTTCAGATGACTAGCTTTGACTCTTTGGCAGATATCACATTCTGAGACATATTTGGCAATTTCCCATTTCATACGAGTCCACCAAAAGTTTTGTTTCAGATCCTGGTACATCTTCGTACTGCCAGGGTGCATAGAGAATTTGGACAGGTGGGCCACGTCCATTATTTGCTTACGGAGCCTATGGTCCTTGGGTACAACAATACGTTCGTTGAACCATAAAACTCCTTCTGGATCTACTCGGAAGCATTTATACTTCCCTTCTCCTTGTGTTATCTTCTGTTTAATGATTCTAACTCCTTTATTGCGCTGTTGTGCTAGAACAATGCTATCCTTAAGTGTGGCTTCAACCGAAAGATGGTTTAAGTCACTTTGGGAAATGATTTCTAGGTTGAGCTTTCTTATTTCGCAGCAAAGAGTCTCATTGAAAGCTTCTATGGATAGACAAGAACAATGTGCCTTGCGACTGAGTGCATCCGCAATGACATTGGCCTTGCCTGGATGATAATGCACTTCCAAGTCATAATCTTTGATAAGTTCTGGCCAGCGCCTTTGCCTCATATTCAGATCTGCTTGTGTGAAGATATACTTGAGGCTTTTGTGGTCAATGTAGATATGACACTTCGTACCCATTAGATGGTGTCTCCAGATCTTTAGGGCATGAATGACAGCTGCGAGTTCAAGATCATGGGTAGGATAGTTCTGCTCATGAACCCGGAGTGCTCGTGATGCATATGCAATTACTCGGTTGTCCTGCATAAGTACACAACCAAGTTCGGTTCCCGATGCATCACAGTAGATGTCAAAAGGTTTTGATGCATCTGGTTGAGCTAAGACTGGAGCAGTCGTAAGATGGTCTCGGAGAGTGTGAAATGCGTTTTCGCATTTTTGATCCCAAGAGAATTTGACACCTTTCTTTAGTAGTTCGGTCATAGGTTTGGCTATTCTGGAGAAATTTGGGATGAAGCGACGATAATAGCCAGCTAGATCAAGAAAGCTACGGATTTGATGGACTGTTGTGGGAGGTTTCCAATCCATCAGTTCCTGTACTTTACTGGGATCGACGGATATACCGTCACCAGAAATAGTATGGCCCAGAAATTTCACGGTATCTAACCAGAACTCGCACTTGGAGAATTTGGCGTACAGGTGGTGATCTCTTAATCGCTGAAGCATGACATGAAGATGTTTGGCATGATCTTCTGGATTTTTAGAATAGATTAAGATGTCATCAATGAAGACTACAACAAATTTGTCGAGTTCTTGCATGAAAACGGAATTCATGAGATACATGAAATATGCTGGAGCATTGGTAAGACCAAACGACATAACCAGATACTCGTATAGACCATATCGAGTGGAGAAAGCTGTTTTTGGAATGTCACTGGGCCGGATCTTAATTTGATGATAGCCGAAATGAAGATCATTCTTAGAAAATACCTTAGCTCCGGCCAACTGATCGAAGAGAATATCAATGCGGGGTAGGGGATATTTGTTTTTGATAGTCACCGCATTGAGAGGATGGTAGTCAACACATAGCCTTAAGCTGTTGTCTTTCTTTTTCACAAATAAGGCTGGACAACCCCATGGTGATGCACTTGGACGAATGAAACCCTTATCAAGGAGATCTTGGAGTTGGATTTTCAATTCAACAAGCTCATTAGGAGGCATACGATAGGGTCTCTTTGAAATAGGGGCTGTACCGGGCTGAAGTTCTATGATAAACTCGATATCCCGGTTCGGGGGCATTCTAGGCAAATCATCTGGAAAGATATCTGGATACTCACAGACGATAGGGATATCCTTTAGCTTAATCCCGGTTGCAGCATAAGTGCAAGGGTTAAGGTACTGCTGTTGTGGGAGATAGAGAATAGTAGGCTCATACTCAGGTGAATCTATCTCCACAATTCGGGAAGAGTATCTAAGGACACATGGTGCTAGGTCATCCAATTCATACCTAAAAGAACATCCATTCCTTCTAGATCCAGTAATAGTAAATCTATCCTCAATAGATTTTTACCCATTTGAATTGGCACGCCTCTACAAACTTGGTTTGAGGAGGTTCTACCACCAGGAGTTGTTATCATATATACCCCACTAACAGGATAAAGATCCAGGCCTATTTTAGTTCCGAATTTTGCACTGACAAAACTATGGGTGACACCAGTATCAAAAAGAACAATAACGGGGTGATGGTTAATAGAAAATGTACCCGTCATTATCGGTGTCCCTTCAGGAAGTTCGGAGAGTGTAGTGAGGTTCACCCTTCCTTGGCGGACCTGGACCACTTGTCTCTTGCCCTTGCTCTTGCTGGTTGAACTGGATGTTTGCCCTTGGAAAGATTTCCTAGGTTGAGGGCAATCCTTGATGAAGTGGGACGGGCTTTCGCAGTTGAAACAACGATAGTTGCTGTTTCCTTGATTGGCTGGCGGAAAGCTTGGCCGCGGACCTTGTTGCTGTTGCTGCTGAAATTGAGGTGTCGATGGTTGGTTGAATCGTGCCTGTTGGGGTGGTCTAGCTACCCATCTGCCAGGCAAATTGCTTCGAGGTGAGGCTCGAGGAGCAGTGCTTGGGACCAACCGATACCTTGACGGTTGCGAAGTTGTAGGCCCTGTTGGTGTCTTCCTTTTCTTTTCCGCTCTGTGGGCTGAGATGCAGTCTTCCTGAGTAATGGCCATGTTGACCAGCTCGTTGAAACTATCGGCCCTTACCAAATTCAGTCGTTCTTTAAGTTTGGTGTTCAGGCCTCGGCGAAAACGATCCCTTTTGCGGGCATCACTGTCCGCATGATATCCCGCGTATTGGCACAAGTGATTAAAGACTTGTGCATATTGCATGACGGTGCAGGTTCCCTGAGTCAGGTTTAGAAATTCATTGAGCTTGCGCTCAATGAGTCCTTCAGGTATGTGATGCGCTCGAAACGCAGTCCGAAACTCGTCCCAGGTGACGACATGATCGGCAGGTTGCATGGCGTGGAAATGATCCCACCATAGGCGAGCTGTGCCACGGAGCTGCTAGGCTGCAAAGAGCGTTTTGTTCTCATCTGAACATGGGGCTGGCAATAAGGAAAACTTGGACTCGATGGTGCGGAGCCATGCGTCGGCATCAAGAGGCTCGTCCACCTTATTGAACAGTGGAGGCTGAGTACTAAGGAAGTCTTGATAACTGGCCGATGGAGGTTCGTCTCGGCCTCGGGCTTGCTGATAAAAGTGGCCCGTCTGAGCCTGCACAAGCTGGTTGAGGAGTTCTATTTGTCGGGCCATAACCTCAGCCAGATTTGGAGGTGGCGGTGGTGGTTGCTGAGAACCGCTGGCCTGATCTGAAATAAAGGAGATATCCATTATCAACCATATTCTTACTCCAATTTCAGATGATATACAATTACCAAACAGAAATGAAATTCGTATGCTCCATTCAATCAACTTATTCAGATGCAGTAAGATAAAGTAGGATGGTAAAACACAAGGTTTGGATTATTATATAAACACTGGTGATCCTTACATCTTACATCCGCACACTTAAACCACTACAAACCATTACCCAAGTACACATGCCACATATACAACAAGTGGCCCTAGATCTAGGCAAACTACACATTACCTAGGTCACACTTTTCTACACTAATTACAGCTAGACTGTCACCCACCCAACTAAAACTAAAAGTAATCAAGGTTGCCCACTGATGACTGACTACCAGAAGAAGAATGATGGGGACTGATAACAGGATCTCCGTGCTCAGAATCGATCTCGGAGACTCCTTCGATTTCTTCAGGATCTTCCTCTTCTTCGCCTTCGGGTGCCGGTACCACAGGAGGTACAGGCTGCTGTTGAAGTTCATTTATTTGCGCATGGGCATCATCAACTTCGAGAATGAGATCCTGGATCTGCTCTTGAAGAAATTCAATGATCGTGCTGCGTTGGGTGATTATCGCATCACTCTCATTGATCTGGTCTTCCCAGTGATGAATAGTCTCATTCCGGGCGGCGATGATCCCATCTTTCTCGATTACCAAGGCTCGAAGTTGGTCAACTTGGGTGATTTGTCTATCAGCTTCCCTATAGAGACATCGCACAGCATTGACCAATTGGCCCATTTCACGACGCGGTAGCAGTTGATAATGATACTGCACATTCGTAAACTGCATCATACCTCGAAGTGCTTCTTCCGGTGGACCTTCCAGTCTATGACTCTCAGGGACTACCCTGAGATTCCATTCTGGCTCATTAGGATCTATCGTAGCAAATAAACCAATGGGCTATCCTGCAACTTCCCTGGGATGCCGATTACAGAAAAGATAAATAGCTTCCAGTGCTGCTCCTTCAATGGTGTCAACTATGCGATAGCCCATCACAACAACTTCAATGGGCTGCCATTGGGAACGAAAATGATGTTGAGGAATAGTCATTCTGACTCGAGCTCGATGAACGCCTTCTTCCTGATATTCTACTGCATCATATTGTGGAGGCTCCGTATAATCGAATGACCTTAAAGATTCCCACAGTAAATGAGGAAAACCCTTCCAGTGCAAGGCATTTGTGTGGAGATGCCCTGCTGGATCCCAAAAGACATTGGAAGGGGCTGCCATCTGCAACAAGAATGCAAATGGTGAGATATATTTACCCTGTTGAGAACTCACAAGGTAAATGGAACAAGATAAATGATTCTGATAACAGCAAAGACTGGAAATCAGATAGATACTTAAGATACTTGATCGATGCTACAAAAATCCCATTAACCCATACTAGACATAAGCAACACACTCTACATCCTTAAAAGAACAAAACATACATTGTATTCATGTATTTCATGATAAGTTATGCATGCACGTTCTATTCGTCCTCACAACCAAAACAACTGCCGAATACCTTCGGACTTACGTGGTTAATTTCGGTGGCATACATATACGTCTCTCACTATATAACTAATCGATAAATCCTATCCGTCTTAACCTATTAATCATGGTTAGTGTACCTGCAGAAGACCACATATATATCATGAACCTTTCATGGCAGCACGACATGAAAGCGTCCCCAAACAGTACTGCTCACTATAGAAACAGTATCTGTACAATTACCGCCGTACAGACAACGTTAACATACGTAATCGAAACAACGTATTCACGGGGGTACCGCAAAATGTGGGGGTATGAACAGCGATCGCCATACCCTGCACCGAACCATATACTCCCAATATAATCAACCTAAGTTGATATATTGGCAGCATCTCAAGTAGGCCACTGCTTGAGAAACAGCGTTCGGTTCGCATCACCGACGGGAAGGCTAACTCCCCAGTTAGCTGAGGATCCTTACCTTCTTACCTCACGATCACAGGTGTCGTTACAGGAGGTAAGGTTGGGTTGTACATGAATTTAAGTTTTGACGGAAAGTAGTGCTGCAAGTCAGAACTATCTATACATATATACATTCTAACTGCCACCTGATATATCCCATATACATCCCTGAAGAAAAGACTCTATAACGAGAACAACAAAAAGGGTGACAAATGGATCAACGAGATCTCATCAGTAGTCTGGGGGCTTCGCACACAACCAAGCAAGCCACAGGACAATCATCTTTCTTCCTCATATACGGGTCTGAATCTATATTACTAGTTGACGTCATGTGGAAGTCTCCTCGACTGGTGATGTTTGAAGAAGGTGAGGCTGACACTGCAAGACATCTCGAGCTCGACTCAGCTGAGGAAATCAGGTGCAATGTCTTGATCCAGTCGGCCCGCTACTTACAAGGAGTCCGTCGTTACCATGACCAGAACATTCAGCGACACTCTTTCAATGTTGGAGGTATGGTTCTTCGATGAATCCAGGATGACACTGGATTACACATGCTTAACTCGCGATGGGAAGGGCCTTTCATCATGCACAAGGTTACAGTCCCTGGGTCATATTGTTTATAGTACCCTGATGGCCTGGAGGTTCCTAATTCTTGGAATATCGAGCATCTACGCCGTTTTTATCCTTAGTTAACCAAGACATCTTCTGATGGTGCCTAGAGATCAATACTTTCAGTATAACTCCGTTTTACTGGCTTATGAGTGGTATTACACGCAAGTTTGATGAAGGGGCCTCGCTCCCATACTTCCAGTAACGCATTACTAGTTTCTGACTAGTATCTTACGTTACTGAAGGGGCCTCGCGCTCATACTTCCAGTACAACTCTGTTTTACTAGTTTACGACTGGTATTACATGCAAGTTTGCTGAAGAGGCCTCGCTCTTATATTTCCAGTAATAGATTACTAGTTTCTGAATAGTATCTTATGTTAGTAAAGGGGCCTCGCTCCCATAACAAGGCATTTTTACTAGTTTACGACTAGTTCTACACCTGCTTGACTATTTTGACTACTCGTCTCGCCTTCAAATCTAGTCGGGATTGACTCCGACTAGATGGCTTCATCAACTGTTCAAGATCCAACAGCTACTTGGTCAATGCCTGGGCTCGAGGGCTGGTGCCACTGACTACTAGGCATACACTATGCTGCTCATCTAGCTCGCTGGTTCGAAGGCTGGATGCGACAAGGCACTGAGCGTGCTTTCAGTGACAACTCTCATGCTTTAAATGCTGATGTGGCAGAACCGCCTGAATTACACCGGCTCAAACACGCAAGTCCTCTCTCAAGGGCTCCAACGTACTTCAAACGGTGTAACCCATTGGTCTGTCTGGTCTCCGCCCGATACAACCACGGTTCAACAGGATCGAAGCAGGTTTACCTCGCGCGAAGGCGAGTTTACAATCACACAACAGCTCATCAACCTTTAATTTACAGATATTCAAATGTTGTTACAAACCTTGTTCTAACTTAAAGTAAAATTTATACAAACAGTGTTTAAACCGACAAGCCAAACAGCTTGTCCATGCTCACAGCAGAAGAAAATAAAGGCGCGACTACACACGTCGCAAGGGTTGACACCATGCTCAGCCCAAGGCTTGGTGTCACTCAGGTGGGTCACTGCCAGCCGGGGACGGATCCTATTCCACGGACCAGCCAAAAGGAACAGATGTCGGCCAAGCAGGGTTGTCCGTGGGATTCTCAAAGGATATACCTAAAAATGATACTAGCAAGACTGAGTATTCTAATACTCAGCAAGGCTTACCCGGGATTGGGTATACTTTAGCCCGTAACTAGACTCATGAAGGCATTGTCAAGGCTCTGGGTTTATTTTTAGCTGAAAAGCAATAAAGAGTATGAACTACTTTCAAATTTTAGCTTTCATATTCTAGTTGATTATCCATTCTAAGTTAGCACCTACACTAGGCAAGCAAGGTAGAGATTATCATTCATTTGGATTGTTCCATCAATAGTTACACTTCTTACTCTATGTGGCAAAAGGGATAAGCAGTCTCAATCTCCGCGAGAAACGGACGATTCTGAATCGAATTTCAAACCTTGCAAGGTAAACCTAACACACACGCTTGGAACATCCAAAGATCGTTCCGAAGCAACCGTTTCCCTTATATTCTGGGTTATGGATCAGGGCCACCACAAGCGACTGCAGGACCGTACGCACACCAATTGTGCAGACATACGTCTGTAGCGCGACTACATGATCCCATATTCCTGTCTGCCTTGCAGAACGTACTCCCACACGTCGGTGCGTGTAAACATAAAATAAAAGTCGAGTGGTGGAGACATGTCCATTTGCCGGGCTATTCAGGTACTAGGCTTACCGCTTTACCATATTTCGCAGCATGTGGCTAGCACTTTCAAACGCTTAGCCACCACTACCACACATATCGACCTTATCAACTTTTAACAAAATAGACAGGGTAAAATTGCAGGTCATGATACAGGACATGACCCTGTCCATCATCCTTATAGTGACTACAGAATGGTAAACATTCAACTCCTATATCGCGCGAGTGACAGGAAATCACTCGACTTCTACCGGTCCTATTAGCGGAGCATCTATCCGATAAGGACTCGGGTACAATATATTGGATCACTAGAATTTTTGCAACTAGGGTTTCATTTCAACTCCTAGACATAATGCATAAGTATAGATAAATAGACATAGATTGCAATGTAAATAAAGTAGTGGGTTGTGTCTGGGGCTTGCCTTCTTGAGTGGGGTTGCGGGCAGGCGTGTCAGAAACTGCCGAACTTTGGTTTGGGGCTTCAGTTAGATCCTCGGCGACATTTACCGGATCTTCAGAAAACCCTTGGTCTTGTCCCAAGACCAACTCGTAGTCTCCGTCATCGAGCGTCGTTGATTCTACATGATATGCAATAGTTTAATTGAGGTGGTGCTTGAGTAACAGATTTTATTTCATGATAAAGTTGCAATCCAATAACTAACACACATGAACTCATGAAGCAAGGGGGGTTGAGTCTTGAATCATCATTTATAGTTAGGTTATGGTCATAGTATTGAATTTATTGCAAACAGAGACTAAAACATTTGAATTTGAATTCAAATTTCAAGTTTAAATTCAAACCTTAGGTAAATAGAATTATATAATCTTTAAAATTGTAATTATAGACTAATTATCAACATATTAGATTATGACCACAAGATCTAATTAATTAAGCCTAAAGAATATGCTTTCAAAACATTTCAAATTTGAATTGCCCAAATTCAAGAGAACTTAAAATATAAATCAGTGCTAAGTTTGAAATGTTTACACCAATTCACACATGGCCTATAGAAGTTACCTACCAAAAATCATAAGAGACAAAGCTAATATGTAGAAGTTATTTGAGGAGGGTAACAAACCATTCTCATGGTTTCATTACCAGGCGAGAACCTGCTTCTGCACATTGCTGCGACTACTCCCATCATTAGCACAGCTATCGTGGTGGAGCGCTCCGAGGAGGGCCATGCCTTTGTTGTCAGCGGCCAGTGTATTTAGTTAGCAAATTCCTCTCTGAATCTAAGGTTTATCACCTATCAATTCAGAAATTTCTCCACGCTATAATCATCACATCCAGGAAGCTTCACCACAACTTCGACCAATACAAGATCTCAATCATCACTAATTTCCCATTGGCGGATATGCTCCACAATCAGAATGCCACTTGACGTATTTCCAAATAGGCAGTTGAACTGGGGGTTCTCAGCATCGACTTCAAGCCTCACACCGCCATCAAGTAGCAAGCGCTAATCGATTTCATGGCAGAGTGGCGAGAAAATCAAGTTGCAGCTCCAGCCAACATGCCCGAGCATTGGGTCACGTACTTTGACAGTTCTCTCAAGATCGGAGGCGGCGGCGCAGGAGTTCTCTTCATATCTCCAATTGGCGAACAGCTCAAATACATTTTCCAGATACTATTTGAGGTATCTTACAATGAAGCCGAGTACGAGGCATTACTACATGGGCTCTACGTGGCAGTTTCTCTTGGCATCAAGCGACTACTCATCTACGACAACTCCTTGCTAGTAGTCCAACAAGTCAACAAGGAGTGGGACATTAACAAAGAAACTATGGATGCGTATGTGGCTGAGATACACAAGTTGGAGAACAAGTTCTCGAGCCTAGAAATCATCCACATGATCCTGGATAATAACATGGGGGTTGATATGCTCTCAAAACTTGGCTTCGATCGAGCACAAGTCTCATCAAGAGTATTTGATCATGAATTACATCACCCATCCATCAGGCAACCAGATTCTGTGATCATCGATCAAGGTTCATCAGAACCTAGTCAAGATGTCATGCTGATCGAGGTCGACTGGCGGGTGTCGTTCATTGACTTCATCAAAGACTGGAAGCTACCCCCAGGCATTGACGAAAAGAGTGCCGAGGCTGCACGCATCGCCAAGAGAAGCAAGGGGTATGTTCTGGTCAATGCCAAGCTTTTACAAGCATGGTTCATTAGCAGATGTCCTCATTAAGTACGTCCTTGTTGAGGAAGGCAAAGAAATACTATAAGAAATTCACGATGGAGTCTATGGCAATCACGCGGTGTCTAGAACACTAGTCGGGAAAGCATCAGGTTAGGATATTACTGGCCAACAGCTTTGGCTCATGCCGAAGACCTGGTTCATCGCTGTACCAATTGCCAATTCTTCGACAGACAAGCTCACATCCCAGCTCACAATTTCATCACCATACCACCATAGTGGTTGTTTGCTTGTTGGATCCTGGACATGATTGGACCTTTGACAATAGCGCCAGGTGGATTTACCCATGTGTTGGTGGCCATCGACAAGTTTACCCAGTGGATCGAGTACAAGCCGATTAAAAGATCTCCGTGGATTGAGAAATCAGCTTCATCTGCGACATCTTGCATCGGTTCAGTTTTTCCAACACCATCATTATAGATCTGGATCTAATTTCCATTCACAAGAGTTCTGGGAATCCTGTGAGTGAAGTTCCATTGAGGTTAAGTATGTCTCGGTGGCTAGGTTGAGCGTGCTAATGGCTTGATCCTCAATGGTCTAAAAAAGAGATTCTATGACGAGAACAGCAAAATAGGGGGTAAGTGGATTCACGAGCTCTCTTCGGTTGTTTGGGGCCTTCGCACTCAACCAAACAAAATCACAGGTCAATCACTGTTCTTTCTCTTCTATGGGTCGGAAGCCATTTTCCATGCGGATATCATGTAGCAATCTCCAAGACTGGAGATATACAAAGAAGGCGAAGCTGATCAGGCAAGGCATTTGGAGCTAGATTCGGTGGAAGAAATCCGGTGCAACGCCCAACTGCAATCAGCCCCCTATTTACAAGGAATTCGACGCTACCAGGACTATAATGTCTAGGAGAGATCCTTCAGCATCGGTGACTTGGTCCTCTATCACATTCAAGATGAGACAGGGCTTCACAAGCTCAACTCACGATGGGAAGGGCTTTTCATCGTCACCAAGGTCACATGATGAGGGCCATACCTACTACAAGGCTCTGATGGCCAGGAGGTTCCAAATTCCTAGAACATCAAGCATTTATGCCGTTTCTATCCTTAGATAACTTGTACTCAAAGTTATCTGCTGCAGTACAGGATTACTTATCAATAAAGAGTTGATTTGGTATACAAACGACTACTTTTTGCCTCACACTACATTCTAGAACTCAGGGGCTCCAGCCACGAGTACCTACAATATGCTAACTATGTTAAGTCTCCAGAAGTGCTCGAGGACTGCCGCCACAAGTCCCATCTGCACGACTACCTTTTAACATAGCCGTCAAGGCTACATCGCAAGGAAAGGCTACATCGCAAGGACTACTTGCAAGTTTTCCGACTACTTCGAGTACTAACCTACACGGTTCAGCATAAATTGCTTGTACGAGTTGTTACGAAAATGTTGAAGAGGTTCCCACACCTGATTAACATGAGCAATTCAGAGTTTCGCATGATGCGAGTAAAACCTGATTCGCTTGTATCCCTGTAGGGTCTAACTTTCGGATACCATGACATCGACTACTTCCAGAAGCGTTGCCTTCAGTGTAGCTGGAACGTTTCGGGTAATTTGTAACAGTCCTACGATTTTCGATCCTACTCAAAGAGTCAGTGTTTCAAATACATCAACAAGATATGACATAATAAAAACATATGTACACTTATACATAGCTGGAAAAACTGTTCAGTGGTTTGACCATTATTTCTCATTCTTGCTCCACTATCAACTAACTTATGAGCTACTGGCCTCACTTCTTCGACAAATTCTGAGAATTTCTCCTCAGAATAGTCGGCAGACATGTCATCAGAGAGTGGACTCAGGTTGCCCTTGGGCCAATAGGACTTCCCGAGTCCCAGGACGTGCGCCACATAGGTCTCATATCCGAGATGTAGCAAGTAATCTTCTAAGGGGCTTCGTGAAGTCGCTCCAACAGCGTCTTATCACTAACCACCCCTTCTTCGGGAGGATCCACCATGTCAACCACTATCTAGGCAGCACTCCTGAGCATTTCAAGTTCCTTTTCTCTTATTTCCTTTTCTTTGGCCATGTTCTTGATCTGCTGCAGGCACTCTCCGAGTTGCGCGTCAGCATCTTCAAGTTTCTTTGCCATACACTCTATGTCATCTGTGCAACGGTATAGTAGATTCTTCACGTCAGTCAGCATATCATCTTTATGTCTTATTATATTATTGAGTTCTGTGGGCAAGCAACAAGAAGAAGTACCCGTACAAGTTTAGACACAAACACTCGGATATTCTAAATCGAATAAAGGCAGTCGAATGAGCATTAGCTTGGTGAGTTTTGGCCAAAGCTTTGTTCTTTTTGGACAGATTCTGTATCTCTTGCTTCAAGAGCCAGACTTCCTAGGTGTGCTTCTGCTTAAGGGTGTCCAATTCATTCCGAAGCGCAACATTTTTCATGGTTTGCTCACCAATCCAGCGGTCTTTTTTCTGCAACTCGCAGGCTACATCTTCTACTACCCTGAGTTTGTCCGACTTGATTCTAGATCGATTAGCCAAGGTCTATATGACACGAAAAAATAGTCAGAACACCAAATACTAGTCGACAAAGTCAGATATCATCAGTGCAGGATGCTTACTGTGGAAAATTTATACAATTCCTTGAAAGTATTTTGAAACTCTATCAAGGTCGCCGATGATAGCATTGGATCTTCAATGAGGTCGGTCAGGATGGCATACTGCCACTTAGGGGGAGTCACCAGGATTTCACCTGAGGAAGAACCAGCAGCACCTTGATCTCAAGGGGAAGGCTGTTGCTGCGGGTTACCTGTCACCTTGCAACTCGTAAGCACTCGGGCGATAGGTAGATTGCTACCCATAGGAGGAGGCAGCACACTGGGCTCACCTGCAAGCATCTTCGGGGATGCATCTTTGGCTCCTATTTCGGTTCTGCCGATTTCAACGCTGATAGGGGTTAGTTCCTCAAGCAAAACCAACGACTGGATGTCACCTATGGTCGCCGCCACTATATCAAGAACCACATCATCAAATGCCCTCTCTGGCTCGGGGGCTGGAGCCTCCGTGGCATCGTCAGGCTGCTCCAAGCCTAGAGCAGAGGATAGCCTACACACAAGAAACAACAACAAGACTTATTCCTTACAACAACGAACCTAGAATATACAAGTGAAAGCACTCGGATACTTACAGTGCGGACTTCTTTACTCCTAACTTCTTCTTTTTGAGTGGTTTGGGTGCTGAGGCAGCACCTAAAGCACTCGCTAACACCGTTGTGCCAGTCATAGGCAGGGTCTGTTTTGATGAGGCAACCGTGATGGCCACCATCATTGTGGTGCTAGGCAAGGGCTGTGTTTGCCCTAGTGTGGCTTCAGCAAGACCTGTTGACGGGTCCACTGTGACGGAGGGCATATCTTGTCCCTTCACAGTATCATCCCCGATCGCTTCCCCAACCTTTTGCTTGGCATGCTTGGGGTTCGGGGGAGCTAGAATTGAAGATTCTAGAAAGGGAAAAACTCAGTCAAAATCACCACGAGAAAGCAACCAAAAACACTAGTAAGGTTGAGGAAGAGCACTCACCTAGGTGTCTCATCTTCAGCACCTAGCGAAGCACTAGCCTTGCGCTTCCGGGTGGCGGCCCTTGGTACCTTAGGGTGGCTGGACAAAGAATCACCATCAGGAGAGCTCTGGCCTTCCTAGGAGGTCTTCATTTTCTTGCCCTTTATCACCTCCGCCAAGGTGCGGTCATCATCGGTGCCTTCGTTGTCCTCCCCGCTCTCTCAATCAATAGTGGGCCCAGATGACATCAAGTGGCTCGGACGTTCAATGTCCGGCATCAGAGCCATGCTCCTATATACATTTGTATCATCCTGCAGTAATATTCCAATACTCAACAGAATGATACGACTACTTACCCCTACCTGTTTGGGAGGATTCTTCGCCGAGTACAGGCTCGGCACATATGGGATGGTTTGAGCGCCCATGAGTAGCCGGCTTACTCGCAGCAAGGCTTCACCTTTCTCAATACGCTCTGCAGAAAACTAAGACGGATCTAAGATGCCAAGGTACTCGAAGCCAAAGCACGTGCACTTCTGCAGCGGCTGGATCCGCCTGCCTAGCCACGTATACATCACTGATACTCCAACAACTCATAAATCTCTGTGCTTCTTGATCATTCCGAGCAGATCCTCGATTTGGCTCATGTCACGGCATGGCATCGTCCACTCACCGCGGATCCTAAGTGCCCCAGCGGTCCTTTCGGGAAGTGAGGGCTTATGGTTTCCAATATAGAACCACCGCTCCCTCCAACAAGACAAACTAGTCGGGAATTTGTAAGGGATGTACTTCTTTTCCTTTCCCTGCCTCAATTGGAACTCGGCACCTCCAACTTCATACATGGTACTCTCATTGGGCTATGGCTTGAGATGGAAGAGATGGCAGAAGAGGTCGAAGTGGGGTTCTATCCCTAAGAAGGCTTCACATAAATGAACAAAGATGGAATGTGGAGAATAGAGTTGGGGTTGAGGTGATGGAGTTGGATGCTATAATAGAAAAGAAGACCGTGAAAGAAATCAGAAGCTGGAAGGGCCAATCCACACTCAACAAAATATTGAAACATAATAATTTCCTCAGCTCTTTCATATGGTCTCTTATCACCAGTGGAAGGGCACCACTGAACAATCTCCTTGGGCTGCAGGAGGCATTCATCTACCAGTATTTTAAGGTTAGCCTCAAAAGACTTACTTGTTCTCCAACCATCACCTGCAGTGATGATGGGTTTAGAATCCTTCCCCTTCAACTTGGCGATGCCTTTCTTGCTCACTATTCTTGTTGTCACGAGCCACTTCACTCGCATGCGCTCAGGGGCTGAGGATTGGAGCAACGGAGCAGCACTCTAGAGGAGGAGGGAGGTCTCATCGACTACTCCTAACAGGTGAGGATCAACTGTGATTGGCCTAGATCTAAATCTAGAGGCGGCGGCTGCTGAGAGACAAACGAAGATTAAAGCCCAAGGTAGTGAGAGCGCAAGCGAAAGGGTTGAGTAAATCCTAAGTTACCGCGTGGTTAAGTAACCAGCTGTAGCCCCGCAATTACTATGTGGAATGCGAAGGGTTTTTCCTCCGAATAAGATTTGTTTTGGGTGGTAATTTTGGGTTACTTTTGAAAAGTTATTTTCTTTTAACCATTTTTCAGGGATGCTATCCCGAAAAAGGGATTTTTGAATTTCTAAACCAATTTACTCATTTTAACTATCAAATCAAATTCTTAATTTTTTTATGCAATCTATGCCACAACACTTTGGATCTTTTTTTTCCAAACCTTAGGATTTTGATTCAAGGCTCGAGGCCTGCGGAATACGTGCCGTCGACAGCTTATTTTTTAAAATTTTTGGAAGATAAAGGCAGAAGATTCAAGACAAATTTGACCCTCAGACTAATTCTTCAATTCAACCTAAAGCTCGGGGGCTACTCCATATGGAGTGCGAGATTCATCGCATCCTATATAAAAGAAGACTTAAAAACTACTCAGGGCATCGCAACTCACAGCCTTGAAGCAGCCCAGGAAGTACTTGGAAGACACCTTCAAGATGGAGTATGAGAAAACTCGAAGACCCTTAAGTAGTACTCGGAAGTCTGCAGTGCTCGACTACGAAAAGCTCGGGGGACTTGTCAGATCTGGGGCCACGGGATTGCGCACATGGCGTACATATTCTAGGATACGGGATGAGACATAGCTCACACCCTGCACCAGTTGTAACTACTCGTACAGGAGTAGGACTAGTCGGAACAGAAGGAAACTAGCCGAGTAGTAATTGGGTAGGACTCCTAAGTTAGTATCAGGCTAGAATTTTCATGTAACCCTATCCCCAGACTATATAAGGACGGGCAGAGACCCCTCCAAAGAATTATTATCTAAGGCAATACAAATCACCACACAGAACGTAGGGTATTAAGCATACTGCGGCCCGAACCTGTCTAAAATTTCATGTTCCTTACACCTTCAAGTTTCTGATCTCGGCAACACCCTACCTACAAACTACCACTTCGGGGGTATCTCTTGGTAGGCTTGGAGGTTAAACACCGACGAAACGGCTAACCCACATAAGTGTGATTATATTTTTGACACACTAGTGGATGGATAAGGGCATCTGGACATCCTCTAACCCTAATCCTTTCATTTACTTTCACTCCATCGATCGAACCTCCACACCATAGCTAGAGATATCGTGGGTGCTACACTTTGCTACCAGTCAAGTCCTTGCATCTTTTCAATATTATTAGGTACAGATTTTTATATGATATGATTCGAAGGAATATATGTTCACTTTCTGAAAGTTTTTCCTATCACCAATAGATTTCTGATATATCCAATATTCCTGTTTATCACCAACCTTTGATATTTTTTATTTATCGAAAATGTAAACCCATAATTGATATGAAAATTGATATGAATTTTCATATTCTATATTCCCTTTAAGTGATATGAAAATTCATGAAGGAGGTTTACCCAGATAATTTGTATGCCTAACAGAACAAATTAGTAAATTGTTCGTTTCACATTTAGACTATGAACTCAAGGAATTTTTGACATATTCTTCGAATAATTTGGCTGCCTGATTCAGCGACCATTGGTTCTTGCAGAACTAACCGGGCAGCAACCAACAGAGACGTAAACAGCAATGTGGACACAACTGTCAGCAAAGCATTTGCCCAAAAAATGAGTAGCCTCACTGCCTCCTTTCCAAAGGGAGTGGCCGTGCCATCTTGTCCCGGCCACTGGCACAGCAAGAAAACAAGGTAGTAAACGAGGAGCCCTGAAACCCCACAAGACACCAAAGCCTTAGCGCACCAGTAGAGCACAGACTCGTCCATGTAGTTCGCTAGGATTGGCATGGCAGAAGCTGATGCTGCGCCAAGAACAGCGAGCACTCTGCTCTCCAACTTGATCTCGGCAGCAGTGATGACGCCAGCGCCGTCGTCACCGTCGAGGCGAACGCTGAACCACAGGAGCACCGGCGCGATCTCCGGCAGGCAGAAGAGCACCACATTCTCCCCCAGCAACTCTGCGGCCACCGCGTGCACCGCCACCAGGAGCACGACGAGGGAGGCCTTCCGGAGGAGCTCGGACGCCGGAGCCACGCCACGATCGGCGGCTATGGTCAGCGCCAGCCGGCTCATCATCATCGTCAGCGCCCCGAGCATGAAGCTGAAGAAGAGGAGGAACTGGGAGACGGCGAACTTGTCGGCGTGGAACTGGCCCATCACGCAGAGCAACCAGTACGGCACCAGCGCTGCTGCCTCCATCCCCTCTGCTAATTTTCTCCCTGCACCAGCTTCGCCGTCGTCGCTCCGCCGCTGTGATCCACATCCACTCTGACGACTGAGCTCACTGCACAGCGCAGCGATGAAGCCGATCGCGATGATGGGGAAGACAACGAGCCAGATGTAGCTCCAGTTGACTATCAGTAGTGACATGTAAGAAATTACCACAACAATTGCCGTCTCGATGTAGATCCTAATATTCTTAGGGAATGTTAAGCTGAGGAAGCTAGGCAAGAAGTTGAGAGGAGGCAGCGGCAATTCCAGGTCGACGTATGAGCGCGCGTTCATGTACCAGAGAACTACCGGAATCATGCCTGTGAAATACAGCTCGTGGTTTTTATACGACTGCATCAGTGACGCCACTTGGGAACTGAGAAAGCTGAGGATGACCGCTGGCATCAAAGGTAGTGAGGAAATGTACACCATCTTCGGATCCAAGACCTGAAGAACAAATATAGGCGAGAGCGGATAGATCAGTACAAGTTTCTCCATACAATACCTGTCTAATACACTTCTTGTGTGTGCTATGATCATATGATTGCCATATCTATTATCTCTACTACTTTATGGGGTTTTCCTTCATGAATTACCCTTTCTTCTAAACGTTCCCAGCCTATGCTTAGTATCCTTAATTTAGTTTGGTCGTATGTGAACTTAGTTCAGAATATAAGCACCAAGAGGCACAAGAGGCACCATGCTGAAAAAATTTAGCTATGGAGCAAAAAGAAATGGTTTTTTTCTATATACAGAAAGATGTTTTTGTGCCAATTCAGACTTATGTTCAGTGTCCTTGTTAGTTGTTATTAAGTGAACTTTGTTCAGAACATAAACACCAAGAAGCACCATTCTGAAAAAATTGACAAGGGATAAATGACTGAAAGGATCGAAATATAAGAATAGCGGGATCAAAAACAAGCATGACATGGTTAAGGTATAGTATCCCTTACCAAAATCTACGCGTTTATGCGCTTTTCGGACTCGCAGCTGCTATCTTCTTGAGTTCGGAAACTCTGGGTTACGTCTGAGAACAATAGAGGAGCTTCAAGCTAGGAGGATATGGATGGCTGGCGGAGGAAAAAGGATCGTCCCCTGCTTGCTGTGTGGGAAGTGGAGATGCAGCTTCGTGGGTGAGTGCACGCACCACCAACTTTGCTGATTGGTACTTGACCGAATGGTCAGATTCCATTTGGACAACTACTAGCTATATAGCCATTATTTTTTGAAAGGACAACTATTGGCCTGTTCCTTTTTTTTTTGGCGAAAGGGAAGATGTATTAGACAGCACAGTACAACCCCCCCCCCCATTTACAAACAGGACCTCGAAAGAAAAGGAAAAAACAAACAAGCCCCTACGACTACTGTTGTCTTCCCCATCCGCTCCAGGATGCTGTTTGTCTTCACCACCACCTCCTTCTTCCGGATCCACCTCCCATCACGCCAAGGGACTCCAAGCTTTGGTAGAGCCGCAAGATCCAACGCCCGGAACACCACCAAGCGCATCGTTTCCATTGAAAGAACATCGGCCGTCACCTTGACACGTATTTGGCAAACACATTCTTAATGTACTCAAACACTGTACACGGCTCAAAATACGGCGGCACAGCACCCCGACAGATTCTGAACGTCCAATTTTTTCAACGATTCCCGTTGACTCGGATATGATAGTAATATGGAATCGGTGGTATTGGAAGCTTATTTCTTAGCTTTCGTGCGTACTTAGAACGTCGAATTTGGGCTCTGTACGAGACCTGCGCGTCGTTTTTAAGGCAGCCTAGTCCAGGACTCCGAGTTGGAGTTGAATTTAAGATTTTGTGGGTCTCCTGCTTGGCTTGGACGCCTGAGCTAGTATTCTCCTCCTCCATATCTCTCTCCAAACACTTCTTAGGCTTTTTTTATTGTTCCTAATTAAAATAATTTCCTTAGGTAGCAATTTATTGTCAAAATTACTAAAAATGCATAGGAACAAGCTCACCATATGTTCTTCATGAATGGTCGTATCCATGCGGGTCATACCCACATCATTCTCCCCTTCTTGAAAGCAAACCGTCTGCAGTTTGGCTGCAATTGATGAATGTGTCATAGGTAACAACCAATAATGCTCCCCTTCTTGGAATTGAACCAATTGCTTTAAAACAAAACTAGAGGAACTTGACATGACAAGATTAGTAGTATTGCAACCCGCCACTTGATCACATTGATGCACAACCAAATGAGGTTTCAGATTTGAACTAATATAAACTTTGATGTACCATATATTCTCCTCTGAAGTTATATTTAATTACCAATAAAGTGATATGTATTATAAGACAACCATGACAATTCAGAACTTGCAAAAAGTCTCTCCTCCAAACAACTTAGATTACACAGATTATCAATATAACTCAAAGTATTCAAAGAAGATAACAAATTCAGTTCAACTTGTACACTTATAATTGGAAGAAAAGATTTATTTTCAGAACAAATGTAAGGTTCTAAAGAAAAAGTATCACAGTTATCAACAAGTTGTGGCACATGGCTAATAGAACTATCAACACACAACTCCTTTTTATCATAAGAATCAGCTGTAAAATCTTCTTATAACATAGGTAAATCATCTTGTAACAAAGGTAAATCAGTCAAAGATTCCACTAAATGTTGCTCTATGATAGCATGATTTGTGGACAAAGTTAATTTATCAAAAGAATTCTCACCTTGCACGAGTGTAGCACCCTTTTTATTACCTTCGGTCTCATTTTCAGAAATTATAGATGCATGATCAGTTGATAGATCCAAAAGTTCACATGACATAGCAAGTACTTCATTCTCTTCCGCATGATCAACTTTTATTTGTGCAATATCCTGCAAAAGATAAGGCATAGGAGGAGGTGCAATCGAGACTGCCATAAGGCATAGGAGGAGGTCCAATCGAGACTGCCTCCTCTAAATGTTGCTGAACAAAATTTTCTCTCATATTTATTTTCAGACTATTCCAAGTTTTAGGTTTATCCAAAGCACACAAGTCCTCCTACCAAACTAATGCACTATTAGTTAAAACACTAGTTGCATTTTTAATATTTCTTCTTTCACACATACGATATTGTGCAAAATATTATCAATTTTTAGTTCCCAAGCAATATACTCATCAACACCTATATCATCATAAGATGGAAGGGATGAAAGAATGTAACAACCTCCATGAGTAGATGTAGTTGTAGTGATGTTGGCATTCATGTCATCATGTAGATCGCATTATGTGAGATCTTTGGTTCCTGTCATTTTTAATAAAAATAGGAGAACATACAAAGGATTATCCTATCAATTACTATGCCTGGACAGTGGAATCGCTCCCTCTCAAACATGTCTTACCAAACTCTTACAAAGATCTTACCAACGCGATGCAAAGGGCGGTACAGCCGGTGGCTGATTCTTACCTTGAGAGAGTAGTACACGATTGCAAAGCTCGACTTGCAAAATAGGAGTAATATATGGAGCTTGGGAAGGCAACATATATATAATATGTATATGTATATATATATGTATATGTATGTATGTGGCACACAATTTAGAAATAGATAGCAGTGATGAATAAATATCCAAAGCATTTCCCTAGTTGCTGGTCTAAACTTATTCCTAAAATGAAATCAGATCGTTGCAAATGAAGTGAATAAATAAAAGCAACACGGACAAAGCAACAGAACAAAATAGATCAACTTGCTTTGTGTACTCTTTATGTGCACCAGCCCTTTTCTCTTTTTCTTTGTTCTTCACACTTTTTTCTTTTTTTTAATTTTTTCAATATTTTTTATCAACCAGGAGCACAAAAGAAAGGGCCACAAAAGGTTTCACAGCAATTGGATATAGGTTCTGGTCTACATAAAATCAAGTAGATGCTCCAAAAATTAAATTGGAACTTGTTTGCTAGAAAACTCAATTTTCCCTGTCGAAATTTGGAATTTTAATTTTTTCCAAACTGACAAAGTCATTCCCGAACGGATGGAAAATTTTCTGTAGATGTCTTTGAAAACAAAAGTTTGTCCAATTTCAAGTCTGTATGCAAAAGTTTGACTATTTTATGGAAGGATCTCAAAATCAGGATTTCGAGAGAGGTTACGGTTAAAGTTTGATGGATGCATAAGCAACAGATGTATGGATAATTGAACTGATGGATGAAACAAATCTAAACCAGCAACCAAACTCGAGTAGGACACAAATTCAACACCACAGATTGTCAGACCCGGGACAATGGGAGTGTGTACATAAAGTAGTTCATACAGGAATAGAGGATAGGATATGTACTCTACTCGCATGCGAAGTTAACTAGTCGATATAGAAGGAAGCTGCTCGAGTTGTACTTGAGTAAGATTCCTAAGCTAGTGTCGGACTAGGATTCATGTATTCCTGTCCTCCCGGATATATAAGGGCGGGCAGGGACCCCCTCAAAACACATCAACACCCAAGGCAATACAAACCACCAAACAGGACATAGGGTATTACGCACATCGCGGCCCGAATCTGTCTAAACATCATGTTGCATGCACCTTCGAGTTCCTGATCTCGGCGACACCCTACCTAAAACTCACCACCTTGGGTATATCCCTCGGTGGGCAGGCGGTAAAACACCGACAGCTGGCGCGCTAGGTAGGGGTGCGCATCTAAGATTCACCGGCGAACTCGATGGCATCATTCAAGTTCACCAGTGCCGTGCTCCCCGAGGGCACGACGCTCGTTTTCGGCTCATGGGTCTGTGTCGCAGACAGCGCGGGCGATTTTCGTCGACTCACCATCGACGTCATGAAGCTGAAAACTCTCGCAGCAAGTTTTCTCAACGAGCTCGACGAGTTTATCGACAATCTCGACGACTTGTTGACCCATGGCTCCGCCAGGAAGATCGAGGAGGAGTCCATTTTCAACGCGACTCCACCCCGTGCTGCAACAACCATGCTCAAATCGGACTCGCTCCAATCTGAGGACTTGCGTAGCCGATCACGACTCGGTCCACGCAATTCGGCCATCGAACCTCAGGAGGCCAACAATTCCGAGTCCCTCTCCGTATTGGAAAAGAACTTGGATTTTTTACTCCAAATCGGGAAACCTGAAGCCGCGGCACGTCGAGGGGCTGCGGATCGCCTTGGTGACAATGGTCTGATGATCACCTCCACCCCAGAAGGTCGTTTCGTGCATTGGAAGGTCATGAAACTCTCCGATCTACTCGAAGATTAAGACCGACTCGTGGCATGCCTCGAGCCCTTGCCTTTTCAGGAGGGCAAGCCATTAGCCACCACGGTAGAAGAATCGACCAAGCTAGTTGAAGCAAGCTCCGACGAACTCATATCACGCCAAGTGTTGATGGCAGAAGAGGGGGAGGACGATGGCCTCTCACCCAATGAAACACTTGACATGATATCCGAAGACAAGGCCACAGCCAATGCCGGCGACGAAAACGACACCGAGCGTGAGCCACGAAGGGCCAGGAACAGAGCCCGCACAGCCCGGCGAAGAAGGGTCAACGAGCGCATACGATCTATGCATCGTGAACTGGACATCGAATTCGCCGTTGTGAGCGAGCGGGGCTTCAGAACCCCCATGGCTAACATCGCCAGGGTAACCGCCATACTTAAATGCAGCAACGATCCAAACCTGCGCCAAGCACTTCGCTACACGCAGAGAGCATGGATCCATCTCGATCGACAAAACCCGGTGTCAGCCATCGAAGAAGAACACATAGGCGAAAGCTGCAGCCAGGCTAACAGTTGAACGGCAGGCGGCCATCATCGACATCAATGAAGCAATAACAACGACAACGCTCGTGGAAGTCAGGCCACTGGCGGGAGGCAGCAGCCACCTCCAAGAGGCAACCCGCGACAACTTGATCATCCCAACCATCGGAATCCTCAAGACTTACCCATTGAAGACCTGCGCCAGAAAATCAATGAAGGACGCGATGCGCGATCCATAATCGATTCCAGACGCAAAGAGCGTGAAGTAGCCGATCCAGAAGGTACCGACTCCAGTGATCGCTTTCTAGCATTCACAGCACGGTTCAACAGTTACAAGTACCCTGAGGGCTTCAAGCCAGTTGGGATCACCAAGTACGACGATAAACAAGCTCCTCAGCAATGGCTACGATGTTACTCTACCGCCATAGAAGTCACAGGAGGCTCCAACACCACCAAGGTCGTCTACTTCCCGATGGCTTTGGACCCTGCACCGCTCACATGGCTGGAGAGTCTCAGCAACAACTCGATTGACTCCCGGGAGGGGCTCAAGAAAGTCTTCATCGACAACTTCCAGGGGGCGATCACCCGCGTAGGTACTCGTCATGACCTTGCTCAGTGTAAACAGGAACACAACAAACTCCTACGATCATACACACGCTGTTTCTTCGACGTACGAGCCACCATTGCGAACATCTCGAAATAGGACATCATCGACTGCTTCTATAATGGCCTCACCGACCTAGGCATCTATAGAGACTTTGGGCGGAACAGACCAAAAACTATTGCAGGACTTCGTGACATGATGCACGATTGGTCCGAGCAAGAGGAGAAGATGCGTGAACGGTTCTCGAGGCGCAACGACAACAACCCGAGGTGCACAAATGACAACCGTACCGACAAGAGCCAGCGGGACTACTCGGGTTTATCCTGAAAGCGTAAGCCAGATGACCTCATCGCGGCTGTGGATCGTCCTCCACGAGGTAGGAAGACAACGACACAGGAGCAATTCAAAAAGCTCTTGCAGAAGAAATGCCCATGGCATCTAGGTGCCAATCATGCGGCAATCGATTGCTACAACCTCCGGAGGACATTTAGCAATCCCAGCAATGACAAGAAGAACAAGTCAACGGATAAAGAGCCCGAAGAGGACGGCCAAGGGGACAAATCGCACAACGTGAAGTTCCAAGATGCCTCAAAAACCATCAACATCATCTTCAGAGGTGACGAAGAGTTCAGTTCCAGGAGGGAACAGAAACTACTACTCTGAGAAATTATGTCCGTCGAGCCGACAGTACCACGACCACTCCGATGGTCGGAGGTCCCCATCTCGTTCTCACGAGACGATCAATGGACCAGCTTCTTGGAGCCCGGCAAATTCCCACTGGTCCTAGACCAGGTGGTGCCAGAGGTCAATCTCACCAGAGTACTCATCGATGGCAGAAGCGGTCTCAACCTCATCTTCGCCAGCACGTTGAGAAAGATGGGCTTAGACTTAACGGACATGCTCGTCCCAAGCAAGTCTCCCTTCTACGGCATTGTCTCAGGCAACGCAGCGCATCCACTTGGCATGGTGGTCCTTCCAGTCACCTTCAGCACGAGGGGGAACTACCGTACAGGAGCTGAAGCAACCATCCATCAAGTCCTCACCTCAGATAACCACTGATACTGACCCTCAGAAGCCCGATCGGGAGGTTATGATGCTCGGGGAGGACTGGAGAGAAACTTACATCGACTTCATCCGAGACCAAAGACTACCAGCGGGGATGTACGCAAAAAGCGCAGCGGCAGCTCGTGTCATGCACAGAAGCAAAGGTTTTGTCCTAGACGACAATAAACTCTACCGGCGTGGCGCACAATCAGGAGTACTCATGAAATCCATCACGGGAGAAGACGGCTATGACATACTGCAGGAGATACATGAGAGAGTATGTGGCAACCACGCAGCTTCAAGAACGCTAGTCGAGAAAGCATATAGAGCTGTTTTTTGGTGGCCCACCGCAGTGTCAGACGCTGAAGACCTGGTGCGGAGATGCCAAAACTGCCAATTCTTTGGCAAGCAATCTCACGTCCCAGCCCACAATCTTATCACCATACCGCCATCCTGGCCGGTTGCCTACTAGAGCCTTGATATGATTGGGCTATTTACAACGGCGCCAGGCGGTTGTACCCACACATTGGTAGCAATCAACAAGTTTACCAAGTGGATCGAGTACAAGCTGATAACCAAGCTCACACCAGATAGAGTCGTTGATTTCATCTCCGACATTCTGCATCGCTTCGGCTTCCCGAACACCATCATCATGGACCTGGGATCAAACTTCATAGCTAACTAGTTCTAGGAGTTCTATGAAACTGCGTGCATCGAAGTCAAATACGTCTTTGTTGCACATCCAAGAGCCAACGGTCAAGTCAAGAGAGGCAAACGGCATGATAATCGAGGGCCTCAAGAAAAGACTCTATGATGAAAACAGCAAGAAAGGCGGAAAGTGGATACGAGTTGCCACATATCATCTGGGGCTCAGGACTTAGCCATCCAAAGCCACAGGACAAACACCGTTTTTTCTTGTCTACGGCTCCGAAGCAATTTTACCGGCTGACATCATGTGGAAATCCCCAAGGGTTGAAATGTACAATGAAGGCAAGGTGGACGAAGCAAGGCAGCTAGAGCTAGACTCTATCGAAGATGCTCACTGCACTGCTCTTGTTCAGTCTGCACGGTACCTACAAGGGATCCGACGATATCACGACCGCAACGTCAGAGAACGGTCGTTTAGTATAAATGATTTGGTCCTACGCCGCACCCAAGATGAGTAAGGATTACACAAGCTCAATTCGAGATGGGAAGGACCGTTCATCATCAACCAGATTACAAGACTGGGGTCTTATCAACTACAATACCCCGAGGGCCAAGACGTCCCAAATTTCTGGAACATACAAAACCTACGAAAGTTTTACCTATAAGAAGACATGCAGTGATAGCTGTTCTTCAAGTGCCAAGGCGGTTTCCTTCCGATTCAATTTGGAGGCCATGTGCCACAGAATCAGGAATGTAAATTCACTATTCAAATTTGGAGGCTATAGCCACGTTCAAGTTTCATATAAATCGACTTCATGCCATGAGCATAACTGTTGTTGCGATGATGATCGCATTTTTCCAAACAGGCTAGATCCGCTCGATTGGATTCAATCTAACTTGTTTGACGGGCTCGCTTGAGGAGCTATATCGACTACTCCCAGAGTCGCTACACTCGGGGTAGTATTGACTACTTGCTACGAGCATGATAGTCGTCGCAATGAGGATCGCGTACTCCGAACAGGTTAGATCTGCTCGATCGGATTCAATCTAACTTGTTTGACGGGCTCACTTGAGGAGCTATATCGACTACTCCCAGAGTCACTGCACTCAGGGTAGTATTGACTACTTGCTATGAGCATGATAGTCGTCGTGATGAGGATCGCGTACTCCGAACAGGTTAGATCCGCTCGATCGGATTCAATCTAACTTGTTTGACGTGCTCACTTGAGGAGCTATATCGACTACTCCCAGAGTCGCTGCACCTGGGGTGGTGTCTACTACTTAGCCTATGAACGTCGATGGCAATCCAGAAATTATAAGGCAACGATAGTATAGACAGCACTGACAGATATATTACAAGAAGAAGAGTACTTGTCTTTACAATAACTCAATCCTGTTCTATACTCTCTACTATTTTTTGAGCTACAGGCCTGGCCTCTAGAAGGTACTCGCTGAACTGCTCTTCAGAGCAGTCCGCAGCTACACCCTGTATGAGTACCTCTAGTCGAGCCTTCGGCCAAAATGACTTTACAAGACCTAAGGCATGGCTCACATATGTTGTGGAGGTCTCGGCAACGAAGCTGAGGACTTTCTGTGGAGCTCCGCGAAGTCGCTCCAGCAGGGATCGCCAGTCTGCTGCACCATCTTCCAGCAGATCCACCACTTCAACCCTTAGGTCCTCCAGCTCTTTCTAGCACTGTTCCTTCTATTCGCCCAGCATCTTGATCTGCTGAAGGCAATCGACGAACTGCTTCTCAGTATCAGCGATCACCTTCTGCAGCTTCTTGACGTCATCTGTACGACGATACAGCATATTCTTCATGTCAGTAAGTAACTCTTCTTTATAAGAAAAGAGTTTCTTAAGCTCTGCGGTGAAGATAGTGTTTCAGAACACAAGACCAACTGCTAGAGAAAGTACTCGAGCGAGGAAACGACTTGCCTTGATGCGCTTTTTTTTGCTCCTTGAGCTATTCTTGGAGCTCAGAGTTGGACTTCTCAAGATTACGGATGTCATTCTTGAGCAGCCATGTTTCTCGTGTCCGCTCCTGCTTCAGCTTGTCGAGCTCTTTGCGAAGATCGATGTTCTTTTGGATTTCTTCCTTGATGCGTCGATCCTTCGCTTGGAGCTCCCAGAGGCCACTCTCGACTACCTTCAGCTTCTCAGATTTTTCTTGAGAGCATTTGGCCACATCCTGTATAAGGGGGAAGACTGAGAAGATAAAACAACTCGACAAAGCATAATGGCAGAAGAGTAGTCATGCCTTACCAGGGTAAACCTGTACATCTCCTTGGAGATCTTCTAGAAATACCTCATGTTGTCGACCGAGAGGAGAGGATCATCCAACATATCTTTGGTGAAAATTTTCTCGAGTCCTCTCCCAGGCATCAACAGAGTTCCAGAGTTGCCAGAAGTACCAACAGCCTCTTCAGTTGATGGCTACGGGGCACCTGCAAGTCGAAACGCATTCAATAAATGAAGCCTACGATCTAAGCAGTTAGCCGCAAGGGGTCAGACACTTACCTGTGCCTTCCGCAGGAGCGGCATCGGTGGCCTCGACTTGCTCACCACCATCAGCACTGGATTCGATTTGCTGTGGCTCGGGAGGTGGTGGGTTCGGCAGAGTCGCGTCCTCATTCCTGGGTGGCAGCAGTTGTGCGCTTTCCGCTTCAGGTTGTCCGACTGGCGGCTCGGGGGCTGGAGTAGCCGAGATAGGTTCTGGCTCATCCAACCCCAAAGTAGACGAAGTCCTAACAATATAGAATCAGATATATCATCAAACAAGTCGAAAGAGCAGAAGATACATTATGAACAAGGAGCTGCACTCACAGAGAGGATTTCTTCATGGTGGGCTTCTTAAGCCTCAGTACCCGTGGTTTTACAACCACGGTACTCATTACGGGTGGTGGGGTCACACCAGCCGAGCGCACGAGATGCCCCGGCGAGGTACCTGCCACGGCAATGGTCATGACCCTTGTAGAAGTAGTCGACGGGTCCGTCCCAGCAGTTTCTGCAGAACCACCTGCTGGAACATCATCCCCAGCAAATGCGGTCCCGACCACCTTTCGACGCTTTGGGTTGGGAGGAGAAGAAGAAGGACTGCAACACAGAAAAAGTAAGCATCCAACATCCACAAGACTTGACAATTCCACAAGACGGTGGTCCCATACCTAGTGGATTCGACTATGTTCGCTTTGCACTTGCGTACCACCCGACGACCCCGAGGGACCGATGGCAAGGCTTCTACCAACTCCACGGATGATCCGGGGGAGTTGTTCTTGTTCACCTTCCCTTCAGTTGCCTTCTCCACCAGGGGGATCTCGCTCTCGGTTGTCTCACCGTTGGGCAGATCATCAGACGATTGAGCCCTTTTCTCTTCAGCTACGACGCTGGGAAGAAGGTGGTACGGTGGGGGGACGTCGGATTGTGGCGGATAACTCCGATACAACACCGTGTGTCCCTATAGAGGATTCTCAGTTAGCGGAAGTTCCAGAACAACAGAAAATATTCCAAGTAGTCGAAAGCTTACCGGCTCTGGAAGATTTTGTGCGGAGAATAGCTCTGGGATGTAGGGAACCGTGTTCACATCCAGCAGCACCCGCTTGACCCGGATGAGCACGGCATTGTCAGTCAGTTCCTCTGCGCACATCCGAGACGGGTCTTCAGCACCCATGTACTCGAAGCCTAACGTATGGCGTTGTTGGATGGGTTAGATTCAGCGTTTGAAAAATGACAACATTACAGACGCGCCGGTCACCCCCATTTCCTTATGGGCTGCTATGAGAGCTAGCAGCTCATCGACTTGGTCCATGTCCCCCTTGGAGGGCTCGGTGTTCCACTCCGGCCGTAGGACAAGGGGCTTACCCCGATCTTTCAAGGAGTTGGGGTCATGGTTTCCGATGTAGAACCAATGGTTTTTCCATCCAGGGATGTTGGAGGGGAATTTATAGAAAAGATATTTGTCACCGGCATGTTGCCAAAGCTGAATGCCAGCATCCCCTACAATGGATGGATTTTTGGAGGTAGGTTGCGGTTTTACACGGAAGAGACAACGGAAAAGATCCTAATGAGGTTCAATTCCAAGAAAAGCTTCACAAAAATGGATAAAAATAGTAATGTGGCGGATCGAGTTCGGGTTGAGATGATGGAGCTCAAGCCCGTAGAAATAAAGAAGGCCACGGAAGAAGGAACAGGTGGGGAGGGCCAAACCCCTTTCAGCGAAATGGTAGAATGAGACGATTTCGTCTACATTCTCTATGGGAAGAGATTAGCGAAAAGAAGGGCGCCAGTTGACGAGATCTTTCCCTTGAAGCAAACCCTCAGAAACAAGATTCAGGAGGTCGTTGTTGGAGCACTTACTGTAAGTCCACTTACTTACTGTTAGATCTCTCGGGTGCCATTTCAGATCTGTTTGCCACGAGCTGCTTTACTCGCATGCGCTCGGGGGCTGCAGAGAAGGGGTGGAGAGATTCGGCTAGCTTGGGGCTTGTCAAAGAAGGTGAAGCCGGAGCACGAAGATTGAAGATTGGAAGCACGGGTTTTACCCTAAGTTACTGCGGGGTTAAATAACCAGCGGCCGGATACAGGTTTACTATTCCGAAGTTGAAGAGTCGTCACAGGGAATATTCGAAAGATGAGGGGTTATTTGGTGGATTTTTAGAAAAATTATTTGATTAACCATTTTTTCAGGGTTAATTGTCCCCAAAAAAGGAGTTTTCTGAATTCCAAATCTAACTTCTATCATCTGTACCATCACACCAATTATTTCCCACGGGAACATTTGTCACTGCATGCCACGACCATTGGATCCTTTTCTTTCCAAGCCTGGGAGATTTGGATTCAGGCTCGGGGGCTGCAGGATACGTGGCATCAACTACTTATTTTTTGAATATATTCAAAGAGTAAGTAAGGAAGATTCAAGACTAATGTGACCCTCAGCCTGATTCTTCGATTCAACCTAAGGCTCGGGGGCTACTCCATATGGAGTGCGATTTTCCATCGCACTCCATACCAAAGAAGTAATTCGGAGCATGAGCACCTCATAGCTTCGATGTAGCCAAGGAAGTACTCGAAGAAGAACCTTAAGACGGAGCTTCAAAAGAAGCCAAAGACTACTTCGGAAGTACCCTAGGAGCCTGCAGTACTGAGCTACGAAGAGCTCGGGGGCTTGTCAGACCCGAGACTACGGGACTGTGTACATAAAGTAGTTCATACAGGAATAGGGGATATGACATGTCTTATACCTTATCTGTGTTGTACTCTACTCGCATGCGAAGTAGAACTAGTCGATACAGAAGGAAGCTGCTTGAGTTGTACTCGAGTAAGATTCCTAAGCTAGTGTCGGACTAGGATTCATGTAACTCTATCCTCCCGGATATATAAGGGCGGGCAGGGACCTCCTCAAAACACATCAACACCCAAGGCAATACAAACCACCAAACAGGACGTAGGGTATTACGCACATCGCGGCCCGAACCTATCTAAACCTCGTGTTGCTTGCACCTTCGAGTTCCTGATCTCGGCGACACCCTACCTAAAACTCACCACCTCGGGTATATCACTCGGTGGGTAGGCGGTAAAACACCGACACAGACTCTGAAACTAAATCATGCAAAAGGCTAAAGACAATGGTTATAGGATAGAGGAAAACAAACGGCGACGACAATGGCAACAAAAACTAGGGCTTTTTGTGGACTATGGGACGAAGGCGAAACAAGGATGGTGGAAGTGCAAATCTGACGGTATACCTGAGTCTTCAATTACCAATTAATGGGGACACGAGAGGGCCCGATCTTCTTTCAGGAGGATAACTATCGATTTGTCGACAACCTGACTTAAGTGATCCGACTTCCGATCAATAAGAAACGAGCCCACAATCGAAGCACCACGTCCTCTCTTGGTTATCAACCGTGCGCAGCCCGATTGACCTCGTCATGAAGGCTATCTCATGCATGTGAATTGAAGAACACAAGCAAGAGCAAGGAAGCGAGAGCAAGGAAGAACACAACTCAATTGCAGAAATCTTTGGATTAAGCACTCGAATGTGGGGTTTCACAAACCGATGAACGGCGACTGTTCAAAGATAGATTCAATCTAAGCAAAACCCAACCTTAACTTGAGCGACAGCTACTGAATATAAAGATTTAGGGTTGTCCAACGAACCCTAGACACGTCCCTAATGGAATCAACCACGATACACAGTCCAAAATACGGCAACACAGCACCCTAACAGATTCTGGACGTCCAATTTTTTCGACGATTCCTGTTGACTCGGATATGATAATGATGTGGAACCAGTGGTATTGGAAAGCTTATCTTCTTAGGAAGCAATAATAATTTCCTTAGGTAGCAATTTATTCTTACAATTACTAAAAGTGCATAGGAATAAGCTCACCGTATGTTTTTCTTGAATGGTCGTATCCATGCGGGTCATGCCCACATTAGGCATGTAGGCTGGTGTCCATGGTATTAATTATATTGCCACGTAGGACTTTTAGCTTATGTGGCACTATAATAAATGACAAAGAGAAGAGAGATGGGAAGAAACCGGGTCTCATGCAAGACTCGGTTTCAACATGAAATCCAATACACTAGACACTATTAAGTTTGCATTGGGAGAAGATAGTGTCTTCATCATGATAGATGGAGAACAAATATGATAGCTAGAGAGGAGAGAGAATAAATTTATTAGAGCCCACACTAAGAAACCATGGGTTGTAGAGTGTAGTTGTTAAAGGAGATATCTTGCTTACGTGGCATCATAGACATCATCTATGGATATCATGAGTTGGGATTGCCCTTAGTGCTTGCTGATGGCCATACTCCATATTTACACGTGATTTTTCCCTTTTAGTCATTGTACTTACATTGAAGTGCCATTAATTTGGTTCTTAACTGTCATTGTCTCCACCCAAAGGAAAGAAGCACAGCTACATCTTCAGTATCAAAGCATATGGCATAGATGACTTTGATCACTATTCTATACATGAAGTGAAACTATTTGTCACATTTTCATTATATGAGCAGATTTATCATGGAAAATATATTCACATTTCTATATTAATTAAAGAAATCTATTTTCATGCAGAGCATATCGTGTATGAAACCTCGCTCAAGTTTTTAAAAAATACAGAGGTCTTATAAAAATAACAATATGTTCCCATTTTGTCTTAATTGCTGTTTAAAGGTATAATCGATGGAACCCTTATTGATTGATTGCTCTGAATTATGCGATAACATCTTACTATGTACCGCGGAGACTAGATCAATTGATTGTAAACCCTATGATTCGTTTTTTTCATTTGTTTCTGTTTGGATTAAGTTGCTTTCTCCTATATTTTATCTGGTTTGACGCGGAGCACTGGATCATTTCTCAAAAATTAATGGTCAACTCAGAGTCGTTACCACAAAACAAAAAGTTTGTGCCTATTTGAATGTTGTAGCTTTAATAAATTGTGATATGAGAAATCTGTAGTTTTGAAAATTTCCATATTTAGAAAAAAAACTTTCTAGTGGACTTTTCCTACTGGAAAAAGTCTTGATCAATACCGGTTCCTAGCTTCCATTAGTCTCTGTTCTGCTATTGGTATTGTGAAACTGGTACTAAGGTGCGGGTATTAGTACTAGATACTTACTCGATAGTAACAGATTCCTTCGGTATGGATGGTGTTACTAACCGGTAAAGTATAGTAAAGTGTAGTAACCAAAAAGTTATTAAAGAATATTTTAAATTTGCGGGAGCTCTATACGACTCACGTGTTTTTTCACCTGAAATATGCACACATGCTGCAAAGAATTCGAACCCAAGGCCTCTTAACTTATGTGTAGCTTCCTTACCACTCCTACATAGCAGATCTGACTTAGGTAAAAGATGATTTTCTTTTGAAGTCTCCCGTAGAGATCCTTTTAGTACCGGTTGTAACACCATACCTATCATTACATCAGACAAGTTACTGTATATATTAGTTTCGTACACCGTGTTAAATAGACAACATCATGTTATGTCTTGTGGCGGACAAGCAAGCAATATATGAGCAACACATGGTACCCTGAAATTATAAACATCACATAGCGAACATAGTAAGGGTCTGTTTGGATCCACTAATGTTAATAGTTAGCAATTAAAATTAGCATGTATGGATCCAGACAATGATAAGTAGCGTCCTTGTTGAAGTATCAACCAAACCTGTAGTGATCCGCAATTAGAATTTTATCGGACTTGTTTAGTACTTAGCGACTGATATTGACACACAAACCTGTTTTTTGGTTGTTCGTTCTTTTCAAGATGCCGACAGGAGACACTGTTCCTTCAATTATAATAGCTTTATGCCACGAACGTGCATTCGTGCAATAATTGTCCAGGTGTTGGCCAATGATTTGAGTCACTTTTGTGTAGTGCCTCAAAAGTCAAAAGCCTTGATTTTTTTTCTTTCTCCCTTCCATAAAAATGATTGATTCCACACAGAAATACTTGTCATATTTTAGGGGGGAAAAACTCTCGTTTTTAAGTCAATATGTCTTTTGACATTTTTAGCTCCACTTTTTATTGGTCCATCATCTGAAGGAAAGCTGTTACTCTCTTATTGAGTCGCATGATCTTTCAAGTTTTGAGCAGTCAACATACGAAAACCATGAATTGAGGTTGAACATGCATTCGACAATGATATTGTCAGATTATGCTTAAAGAATCGTTTCAGAATCAACATATATAATTTTAATAAGATTGTTTGAAACATTATTATAAATCAATAAATGGGTAGTGAAAGTATCTTTTGAATAGTGACTTGGTCCTCTTTTGTATTCTATTCTTCGTGGGCAGTTTCTCTTTGTTAAGCTCTGTTTGGAACCTTGAAATTAAATTGCATTCTAATAATCATAATTTAGACACAAATCTATTAAGTTAATATGATTATATACGGAATATATGTATACTATTATTGGCCATACGAGAGAGATACGTATGTGCTATATTTCTACTATAAAGGAGTGAGCAAAACAGCGTGCTATAAGTTATAGAATAGAAATATAGCTTGATAGTGTATAAAATCAATTTCCATCTCCTATCCTATAAATTTAGGATAGGCTTATATATAAATTTGGAAAGTGGTTGGATGTCAAATTCTAAACCAAATAGCCTAGTTTATTAAGTAGATTTTAATTCCTCCAAAATAAGAGAGTCCAAAACTCCAAATGGTCTTAGTGTATTTGAGCTGTACAAGTAATTGCATCCGACAAAGTTGCCACGCGCCACTGGTTTTGCTTGAAGTGGCATCTTAGTCTATCAAAGTTCAGGCATAACACATCAATGAACAGCTTTGTATTTTTTTTCAACAGGATTTGAAAAGGAAGTTATGAACTGAATTGGATAATTATCCTTATTGAAATCCCAAACCAAATCTGTTTTAACCTGAATATTAAAAGTTTGCCAGACTTGGTTACTCTTCAGTGATCGATAATGACACAGGACGGTGTCCATGAGTTGATTTATTTAAGATTCCATCAGGAGACACTACTGGACCCTAGATACTGCTCCGGTATCCATAGTACTTCTTGCTTAGAGGGTACACCAATGACTTGCGCCAGTGTGTATGGAATCTGGTAGCCTGCTTGTTTTGATTCCCCTTTTTCCTTTGCTCCAATGACTCAAACCATTGACTCAAGTACATGTACCCACAAAGGAAAGCTTGACATATTTTATGAAAATAAAAATCATTGGTCTCTAGTTTTTGTCATACTTTACCTCCTGGATGGTATGTGAGTGCTAGGGTTGTTAGTTTGTTGCCATGTGGTTTAAACTAAGGCCATATTAAATTTAATACCTTGCATGAAGCCGAACTTTACCTTATGGTCCTTATCTCAAATATTTTCCTCAAGAGTTGTCTCGATCCCTCAGCTCAGCCACTCCAGCTTGACTCATATTGGGGATTGTACTAGCTATACTGCTAGTCTGTCTGGCATGGAGAGACTTGTGAGTTGTTCCCTTTTTCTTCGACGACCATAGCCATTGACTTCACCAAATACAGGAGTCTTTGCCGTTGCTTTCCCAGTGTGATCTCCGCGTGCTAGTTGAATTTAAATTCATCTCCTGTATGCTGATGAAGTGTCGCAGCTGCATCGAAGTTTCCAGCAAAGCAACTCCGAACCTTCAACTTAAGCCTTGAGGAGAGATTGATCTCCATTTCCTGGCTGCAGCTAGCTTCTCATTTCTCTTACTCATTCCGACTGCCTGTGAGTTACTATCCATAACATCGACTCCTCAAGAGTTGATCACAAGGTTAATCAGGCGGCTTTTTCTTGAGGGACGGGACTTCACCGGGGTTAATCATTGATAGCTGCAGAGATTCTGAGATGGTAAGCATCCTTCAGTCCTGTATTTTATCGTTGTAGATTGCAACTTTGCTTGATGTTTTATTTACCTCCTCATATGTGCTCTCTGTGAGGTGAGAAGAATTTCTTTCTGCTACTAGAACTGAATTATTATAAATTATTATAGCTCTTTTCTGCTGAAATAGAAACTGAGTGGAGGTGAAAAAGTATATTGATCAGTATACGATTACAAAGTTCCATGTTCGAGTGCCATGATGGTTTGTTTGCATCAGCTTCATTCCCATATTTCATTCTCTGCCTTTACCTAGGGAAAATGCAAATGATCTACAAACAGTTCTGCTAATTGAAATGTAAATGATCTAGCAACTAGCAAGGACCCAAGAAGGTTAATGTTTAGAAGCATAGCTAATTATCACATAGCAACAACCAACAAGGTACCTCTGGTGTATTTAAACATCCAGAGGTCCTCTGGAAAGATCTTTTCACAGGCCGACACACACCTGTGGAAAGATCTATGGGGCACAGATTGTGCAAAAATTTCACCTGTAATTTCTCAAAACCTTTACTAACTATTCCGCTTTGCATCCTATTGATTTTTTATTATTCTAACTTGAATTAGTAACCTGTAGTCTTCTGATGAACTGAAAAGACCAATACAGCCAAACCTGATTGAAATTTAGTTACAAATGTGATATTTGAGCTCCCATTCCTACTTTCAGTAGACAATACAGATCCTATTAGATTCATTCCTGTATGATATCCACCATACTGTAGGATGCATGGATGAACCGTTACCGTGCTTTCGCCGAAGGAGTGGTGATTATGGTCTGCCCGGTGCTTCTTGCAATTTCACTGAAGAAGGTTGATCTAAACAGCGAGGAACATGGGCGTGCCACTCCGATTACAATGCTCGTGGTAGCAACCATTACGTTAACTGCCGGTATTTGCCCTTTCCTGGTTTGTTGTTTCTCCAAGAGATTTTCCAGAGGGAGCTCAAGTTCCCCTCATACACTTACCAAGTTGCTGGCCCCCTTATCCAGCACGTTGCTAGTTGCACTTGCCTGCTGGATCATATATCTGATTTTAAACAACTGGGCATACCCGGTAATTGGCGCTGTAATTGGACTCTGTTCCATGATTCGTACCGTCAAGTACTTCAGAACCAGTATGGGTGATGCTGCAACGAGAGATGAAGAATACAGCAATGAACTGGAGAACTCACTTGACTTCTTAGCTGGTATAACTGCACTTCTGTTTCTTGGACTGGAAGGCCTGGCTCTTGAAGGTCAAATTAAAAGCACAAAAATAGTACAAGATCGTCTTACGACACCAATTGTCACAAGCTTCTTTGTTTGCGTTGTCGACGCGTGCTTAATGCTTGTTGAGACAATGCCTCCTCACAACATCACAAGCAACCTAACAGAGATCTTTGATCTGCTCACGGTTTTTTCTGTCTCCATGGTCATCTTCTTCATTATGTACTCACTGATGAAACTAAGAGCATTGCTTCTGATAGCAGCCCCGTTCCTGATTCTCCTGATGCATGTGTTCCACGTCGCCATCAGTGGGATGAGCAGCAATGGAACTGACACAGATGGTGCCCCTAGCAGTAGCAGCAGCAGTGAAGAGCATAAACCAGCGTCGCTTGAACTAAGCAAAGTAACATTCACTGGGTTCCTGGCTGTGTCGATACCAAGCATCAGCAATGGTTCACTCGACAGTGGCACCGAATGTTTCTTACACCTTGCTGCATCAGCTATTGTTTCAGGTCTCATATGGAGGCTCCTGACGCATTACAAGTCACACACTACCATCACGGCAGTTGCAAATGTTGCTTCCTTCTACACCCACCTCTGCGTTGCAATTGCTACGTTTCCATTTACGATCATGGCTGGGAAGGCTCTGTCTTGATTTTGAGCTACGATCATGGCTGGAAGGCTGTGTCTTGATTTTGAGCCACCTGGAGTTCGCTTTGGAGCCGCCTGTCTTGTGCAAATTTAAATCTCAAGGGGATTCAAAAGTCAATGCAGTTTACAACTATTTTGCCCTAGGTCTCCAAAGTTTCGTCGCTCTGCATCCATCTCCTGGCTCTTATACTGCTGGACCAAAACTGAATTTCGTTTTGAGTAACGATACCAATGATGCTTTTATTTTATATATGGAGTTCAAGCTTGAGTATGTTTGTGTTGACCATGCTTTTACGGAGTTCAATTTTTTTCATACTGCTTCGTGAAAAGTGAATTTCATTTTGAGGATCCCAGGATATGCAGGATGTTTTTATGGAGTACAAGCTTCAGCATGTGTGAATGGTGGATGCTTTTATGGAGTTCAAATTAAGTCCGTGCAAAACAACGTGTGGCATGTTTCGGCACAAAACAGGAATAACCACATAGCTTGATTTTTTTTTCATCCGGTTGACAACTGAGATAATTTTTGCAGGCAAAAAAATTTATTAAATGAAAGCCATATACTTTGGTTCTAATATAACATAATAGTAAGTTTATGGAGTCTCCGGAAAATAAAAGGTTCATGAAAAATGTTGTATATGACAAGAATGAAAACCAATCTAGAATACATGCTGGTGCTCATGATTTCGGCAGTCATATGTGTGACTTGCAAATCTCCCGAAAAGTCTATCCCCGCTCCAGTGTCCAACGACAGTACCAAATTATGTTTACCCTTGGAAGCACAATTCGGCTAAATTAAAGTAATATACCAAAACCTAAGCACTGTCCTATCAAATTAGCATGGTCAACAGAAATTCTTTAAGTTCACTGATGGGAGGGACTTTTGCCAGCAGTTCACTCTGACATCCCAATTCCATTCATCCTGACAAGTAAATATAAAGAATCATATTATGATACAATCTACATGTTCTATAACCTCATGTTTGTAAAATAATCATCACACTAAAATAGTCCCAGTAGTTCATTCATTTTATGTCTTCAGGCATCGGCACCAATTCACAGCTTGGTTCATTATTCCTTAGTATCCTGAGCAAAAATTATTTTAGTAGGACAGATGTTTTATGATTAATAAAACTACAAACAGAAATTCTTTATTTCACATGAAAAATAGTAGTCCAGAATGCTGCTAAATCAAAGAATTACAAACCCTGACCAGAAACATAGCCCACAACAGGGGGAAAAAGTGCAAGTGATTCAAGGAATTAGCATGATCTATTATAGTAATAGGAAGAACATTTGCCAGTACAATTAAACAGATCAACATTTGACACTGTTTCAATAAAATTGGCATCAATTGCATCTATTATAATAGAACATGTAAATCTAAAAACCAGAATGAGGTACTTTATACAGGTTTGCTAACATCATGACTATCAAATAATCGTCACAACAAAATACGTCATCAAGTCTGTCTTATATCATTTATGGAACCAACCAAATCCCCAAATATGCACCTTTGATCATTACTTGTTGAATTATCTGCAGTAGAAAATATTGAAACGTTGTAATACAGAATGTTTTTATGATAAACCTCTCAATGTAATTCCATTAATTAAAATAAAGTTACATTTATACACATGCGGTCAAAGTGACAACATCTATGCAAAGAGGATCATAAAAAATCTGACAGTTTGCAATCAGTTCAATTCACAATCCATGCTTATAGAGATCGTTGACACTTCCACATACAAAGGAAAAATCTAGGGAAGGGGAAATGAAAAGTGTTAACCAGAGGATGGAAAACCAGACAGATTGAATACTTTAAGAAGTTTTCTCCATAAGCTGGATCGGTGCCAAGATGTTCTGTTTACTTGTCTCCACAATGCAACCATTCATCACCATCTCTTCCAGCATGAAGTGAACCTTCTCCAGGTGGAACATGATGTCAAGCTCACACTGGCCAAAAAAAGGAGAGAAAAAGAGTTGTGTCAGCCGTAGTTCGGCGGATACTTTAGAGTGCAGGTCGCAGAGTGACAGAACACTCAGGATTAGGAAAGCTTACCACATTGCCAAAGTGGCGATCCATAGTCTCCACCAAAAGATGTATAAATTCAAGGATAGCTAACTCATTCTGTAAAACGGAATAAAATCAATGCATTGTTAGATTTTGTATTAGACGGACAAATGTCTAAAACTAATTCTGAGTTTGAGGAAGGAATGAAAGATGCATCTACTGTCTAGCAATCCTTGATAAATCGAAAAAATGTAATGCATTTATATTGCAATAGAAATTAGAAAATACTGAAGTACTCATTTATATTTATGAGAATGTGTGAGTGCCTCAAAAATCTAAAGAAAGAACTTCTTGACGACTTAAAAAGAATGCAGTCAAATTGCAATAGAAGTTGCAGATCCAGTAGCAATCAGTTGCATATTCACGTTCAGGTAAGAAATATATAGAGAGATTATCTGGGTAAGATCTATGATACTTTCCAAAAGCCACTACTAACACAAATGAAATCCTAATTCACAAAGTGGAACATTGGAAATTGTAACCATATTCATTCTATGAAAAGCGCTTAAAAACAAGACAAGCAGCAGAAACGAGATATAGATAGTTATGCAGAGCAGTAGCAATCACAGTGTAATAAGTTTTTCAAAGGGTCAATCAAAATGTTAAATGTCACCGAATACTATCAAAAGAACTTTTCTTCCATGAGATATCCGTATCCTTCAAATTCAGTCAATGAACTAACAAAAATGCAACCCTAACAAATGGTGCTATCAAAAGAACTTTTGTTCAATGAGATATCTGTATCCTTCAAAAGTCAGTCAATGAACTAACCAAAATGCAAACCTAACAAATGGTGGCATCAAGGGGCAGCTCAGTAGAAGCCCCATATGATGAATTGATGATTCACTCAAGATCTCCATACCTATGGGCAGTTCAATTGCTTCTAAGATCCCATTGCGTGCTGATTTCTTCCATTGAAAAAAATATATACTCCCGGCATCCACTAATACAAGGCTTATATTTTATGAAAAAAGTATTTAAACTAGATTTTGACCTTTGCTTTCTTTTGCAATGTAGTGTCAATCGCTACAAGATCAAGATAGCCTTAAAATTCCTTCGAATAAGAAATATGTATATAAATTAAAGTCAAATACTACAAAGCTTGCCATTTTCTTGATCACCAATAGGCTATTTCGAATATCAATTAAGAATTGTAACAGTACAATAACCAAACTGAAACTTGGACAAGTATAACAATAGCATAAATGATTCACTGTGACTTACGAAAAGAATACGGTGAGTTTGAGAAATATATTCATGGATATTAGTTCATCAGGACTAACACCCTTTGAGATTATTCCTAACAATTCCCTTGAGTACCCTTGAGTACATTGACTAAAAAAGTATCTCTATAAGTAGTGTCCTCAAGGACAACTCAGTTGTAACAGTAAAGCTACGAAAATCCCAATGAAAGATTATTCCCTTGAGATCTCTGTACCAACTTGTGCCAAAACTTCTTACACTGAACAAAGCTATATGAAATAGTGCTAGATCCATAGCATCAGGCTAAGACAACGAGATTCAGATTTGTTTACAATTGTAAATATAACTTGATCTATGACACAATAATTCAAATCCAGCAGTAGAGGATGGTAACACCGTAACAGTGAAGTCAACAAATTCAGACTTGCATTAGCATAATAGTACCAAAGATGGATGTTAGTTCAATAGGTCAGAGTTCCGAGTTATTTGTTTGTAACATTTATGGATCAAAGGTAGTGCAAAATACCTTTTCTTATCAAACTATTTTCTTCACAACTAACCTATGGCTAAACCAAGATAGATGACAGGGCTCAAGTCACACTACAGCAGGTGATATTCCAACGGATTAAATCATCCACACTTGCAATCCAGGCCTAACTGGTCCGACAGTGACCTAAATCCACAATGAAGGGGGAGAGGAAAGTTTGGGGGGCTTCACACCTCATCGTTGTCGACGCCTACGAGGAAGAAGAGGGAGGCGTAGCGCCTGTACACGACCTTGTAGTTCCGGTGCTCCACGAACGAGCACTGCATCAGCACAAAACAGCAGCGCAAGTCTCAGAAACCGGATGTGCAAGAGAAACCTTACCCGATACAGATCCAGGAAGGCGCGCACGCCCTCTTCCCGATCTGGGCCCAAGATTCGCGGCAGGGCTGGCGACGAGCGGTTCTTGGATCCGGAACGTGAAGCAAGAATTCGAGCAGATCGGGGAGGTGGCGGGTGGCGGGCGGGCGGACGGACCTGCTGGTCAGTGCGGGCGAGGCACTTGCGGACGATCTCGCCCTCGAGGGCGCGGCGCTCGTCGAGGGAGAGGTGCTCGTAGTACTGCGCCACCCGCGTCTGGCCCTGCTTGTTCACGAACAGCACGAACCGGATCGTCATCTCGTCCTCGAGTTCCCTCCCCTTCTCCTCGGCTCCGCTCGAGGGAGTCTTCCACCTCTCGAGTCTGCTCGGCGAGATGGTCAGACCCAGATGGGGACTCCCCTCGCCTCGCCGGCCGGGACGGCAGGGAAAAAAAGTTCAGTGCGGACGGTCTCCAGAGTCCAGAGTACCTCCTGTCCGGACCTATTCTGGATGGCTGACGCGTGGAGCACCCAACACATCCAACGGATCACGGTGACGTGTGCGGTTCTCTGTTCTTGGCACACCCTCGCGTCATCGTCTCGCTCCCACGATTCACCTCCACGCGCATAGGAGTCACCCACAGAAAAATACAAAAATAGATAAAGTTAATACTTTTTTATCATATATGCACCCTCACAGCTCAATGTGATGCACCAACAAGACAAGCGCATCACCTTCAAGATCAGGGAGCTATTATTTTAGGTGGCAAATTTGCCAATGATTATTTGAATATTTGATGATATGTCTTGGTTTGTGATTGACTTATTGGTGTTTCCTGATAACATTCCATGCAGCAAGCTTTTCAAGATTGAGACTGACTTGGGGGGTGTTTGTGAAACCCTAAAATCCTAAACAAATGTTCAGAATAATTTTTCAGAGTTTGATCACTTATCAGGAACTGAATGACTGGAGCATCCAGTCAACGTTTCAGTACTGTACCGCTATGATAAGCAAGCACACGGAGCAGATTCACAAAGAAGAAAAGACGTTTGCATCTTACAGCTTGAGGATTGATTGTTGTTTCCGGATTGTACAGTATTGCACATGGAAATTTGATAAATAAATGCAAAAGCAATTCTCATATGAATCTGTGGTAGCATGGCATAAAACAAAACTCAGTCTATGGGAGGTGCTCTTCTCACTCTTCTTAGCGTGGCTGCAAAGGAGGAAACTATTTGAGAAAGGAGAGAGAGATGAAACCATTGCAGAACATGGAATGTTTGCTGATTTCTTAGGAATGTCAAAGCTGCAACTTTGGAGCTGATGAATTAATGACAAATTTTGTACCATTCTAGAGTTGACTGCTCTTCCTGACTGTACTAATAATCATGTACAGTGAATCTTTTCATCTGAAATACATGTGGATGTTTTGAAATAAGTAAGTGATAGATGTGTTAATAAAAAGTGATTGTTTCTCTAAGTTCTTGTACAAAAGAAGCAAAATGGCATATTCATGTGAAGAAGATATTATACGAAGAAAAATGACAGGGGAGGCCGATGTTCTCCTGGCCTCCTCCCATGGTGTTGTTGCAGTTTTGGCGTCTGGAGAAGCTTCTCCTGCTATGGCGGCTGCCCTTTCTGGCGGCAATCCTAAGGTGGAGATGGCGCGACCTCGCGAGCGTTATGTGACGAGAGCCTGAAGAAATTTTGTGCTTGGAGCCAAGCTGGGTTGTTCGTCTTGCCTGGAACCGAGCCTTATGTTGGGCTATTGGTGGAGAGAGACGAGTTGAATTGTTGAGAGCCTTTTCCACACAGTCTCTAGCACGAGACAACGTTTGCTGAGATGTCCATACGTCGGCCATCCAGAATAGATCCGCACAAGAGGTACTTTGGGGACAGTCCCCACTGAATTTTTTTCCTGGGATGAGTGCTGTGTGTGACCATGTCTCGCCGAGCCGGATGAACTCAACCTAACAGACAAGGAGAAATTTGGATTTTCGCTGTATGGGGCTATACAAAGTTGCAACGTTTTCCAAAAACTACCATCGTTTCCATGCCATTTTCCTATTTTACTGTTTTTCATTTCATTTTCTATTTTACATGCCGGTGAATAGGCCAGTGAAAGAACTCAAACGGCCACGGCTATTTATAAGTGCCTGATTGATGGGATCACACTTGAACTATAAATGTTACAATAGTGTACTGGTAGCAGCATGCCACTAAAACACACATTCCATTCCATCAAATTCTACTGAATTCTCAAGTTTAGATTGACATCAGAAATATCCTTTACATCGAAATATCACACTGTCACAAAATGGCAGCAATTCTGTAAATTACATTGCCAATATGCATTCACTTGACTTCTCTTCAAGTACACACCTTCAGCGCATCAATTTACCTGCACAAGCACCTCAATTACAATTTACAAGCACCTGCATAATCACCTCATCCTCCACCAATGGCTTATCCATGCTCGCCAAGGCGTTCACGTTGGATTATCCTGACCATGGGGTTCATGCACAATTGCACATGCCGCACGACACCCATGAGGCGCTCACGGACCTGCTTCTCGGCCATGCCCTAGCAGCTCTTCCAGTTCCTGGGTTTGTTGCTATGTTCGCCACTCACGGAACTCTTGTTGCGGACTTCGTCAGTCAGCACGCACGTATATAAGACATATAAGACCATTCTCAATGGAGGTTTTTTCCAGTAGTGAACCTTGCACGGGAATTAAAGTATACATCCTTGCCATCACGCCATACATGCTTGATCGTGTGATTTATATGAAATCTTTATTATCTTTATATGCCTCGAGTCGAGAACCAATCATATACGATATTCAAGATTGCAGGAAGGCCATTTCCACCAGCAGTGTGTATGCATGGCAGCGAAGTTTTATCATGCCAGAAAAAAGAAGCTAATTAACAATCTAGCTACGCAGACAATCAGACATCACGAACCAAAATAAGGGACATTTTATTGCAGAAGCGAGAGACTACAACCACATTCACAGAATCATAGGAGCATAGCTTATTTCATCAAGTACCACACATACGAACAAGGAAGCACAAGAACAATCATCTGCAGTTGCTCCAGGAAGTGGCCGGTAATGGTTGAGGACGACACCTGCATACGGCGAAACAGATCCAAGTTTTATTTTCCATAAAACCAGGTCCAGCGTGATGACATGCTCCTACAAAAACATGCCACTTACCATTACGTACGATCTGTCGCTTATATATTGCTTCAGGTAGAAAACAGCCGCTTGCGCCTCTGAACATCAAACTCCATATCATTATCAGCGAAGCCAGTAATGCCCGCTTTGATCTTCTGGCCTACTCGGACAGGACCTGTACCCGCCGGAGTACCTGCAGAGATGCAAATGTGATCCAAGAACATGTCCCTTTCCGCTGCAAGAACACGTGACGATGTGGATGGAGAAAGCTTCATTACCAGTCAGGATCACGTCTCCCTCCATTAACGTCATGATGGAACTGATATAGCTGACCAAATAAGGAATCTTGAATATCATATCACCTGTGGAGCCCTTCTGCCTGAGTTCATCATCCACCTGCCATATCGTGTAACTAATTACTTGTCAACCCTAGATACAACTTCAGCCACCAATAGAATAGATCGCTCCGATCCATCCAAATAAATGTGCATCATTACCTTAAGCCACAACTCCAGATCATGGGGATCAGTGACAGCCGATTTTGGTATCTGTTAGGTGAACAAATGATTATATATAATTCCTAAGAGCACAAGAAACAAGCCTGATCGAAGTGGAACTATATCTTTTCATGTCACAAGAATAGCATGAACCACGAGGCGCACACAGATGATACTACCGCACAAACAGCCATTTTTCCGTTATGAAATCATGGAAAAAAAAAACACCTTCTCTGCGGATTCCATTCATATGCTACATAACTAACTTGAGTATGAGAGATGCAACTATATATTACAAATAAATACATACGATTAGAAATCATTTAATGTCTCAAACCGCCTATTAAGATCAATTTCATTGAACAATGAGAAAAAAATGCTTACAACTGCACTGATTGGAGTAAAGGTGTCCTGTCCTTTTGCCATAGCCCATGAATCACCTGCAGCCTACAAATATACCATCGGTTATTGATTATAAGTAAAAATTCAAGGCAGATATTTTTCAATGTGAAGGAATTTTTTTACAGCATAAGATTATTATGAGCCTTATTACAGTGGTTGGAAGGTGCCGGGCAGTACCTTTCGGTTCTATTTTTTTATTTCTATTTTTTTATTGCTGGCCACTGATCTAATATGTGAATTAAAAATCTATTCTTTTCGAAAGAAAGGAATTTCGTAATCTTAACAGATTAAAAAAACAGTTAATTAATGTTGGTACCGGCCCCCTCTATTTTGGTACCAGTCCCATGTATTTGGTACTTTTTCTAGGTACCTCCCGGTACCTCTTATATCTCAACAATTGATTTTACCGCGATGAACAGTTTTTATTTGTTACAATTATAATAAAATTTCTCTATATACAAGGTCATGTTGACCATTTAGTTATTGTCACAAATTATGCTCACAAAGACATATATATGATGTTACATTTTTTTCTAATAAACATGGTCATAGTAGAAAAGATCGAAACAAGTGATCAAACTACAACAAGGAATTTGTACCTGACCATATTTAATAAAATTTGATTCCTATTATCGGATTATCTTACAGCAGGAACTGGGGATGGCAGTACTCAATAAACTTAACAATAGAACGTGTAAAAATGAAACTGGAAATAGATATAGTGATATACACGTAGCACACACCTTAGCAGCAAGCTGAAGTTCTTTTGCTGTCATGTCCAAAGCAAGTGCATAACCTGGAAATCGTTTTCAAGTTAGCACGCATGTCTTAGTTGACTTTCTGGTATATGAAACTGCTATGGTTAGGGGTGAAAACGGAAATGATAATTTTCGATTATCGGAAATCGTTTTCGAGATTCTATCGAAATTTAGGTCTAATAAAAAACGATAGCGGTTACCGAAAAAATGAAAACGAAAATGATAAAATAATTCGAAAGTGAAAACGAAAACGATTTCAGTCTCTTCCGACCGTTTTCGAGAAATACCGTATTTAGTCGGTATTTTACCGTCGTTAATTACCGAATAAACGAACTGGCGTTTATCCCCACGCTGTTCTTCCTGGTGGAGCTCGGAGACCGCGGATCCACCCCGCCGCTGCCTACTGGAGCAGCACAAGCTTGGCCTCCTCCATCCCCCGCCATACTTGCTCGCGCCATCTGTGCCAAGCTTCTCCGCGGCGCCTCGAGGCAGGTGCAGGTGGAGGCGGCGCCTTCGCCACTCTTGCTCGCCCTATCCAGGCCGAGACTCTCCGTGAAGACTGCCGGCGCAGGCGGAGGCGGTGCGCAAGAGGACGAGCTCGACGCTGAAATGCACGGGGCAGGCCACCACATACGCCTACAATCCCTGCTCCCCGCTGAGCTTCACCCTTTCGATCGATTCGCTGGATGAGCCGATGAGGAACCAGAGAGAGAGAGAGAGAGCTGATAAAGACAGAGACAGAGAGGACGGAGAGGATAGAGATAAGTTCAGCTGTTGTTTATTCACTTTCCACTAGTGATGGCCCCACTTGATTTTGCTGGTCCACGTAACAGTGACTCGGGTACTAATAACTAATATAAATACTAGTGACAGTTTCACTTAGCTCGCTGATATTTCCCTGGAGAGACTCATAAAGGGTGGAATTTTTATTGCTGCGTTTCTAATTAAATGCTCTCTCTCCCCTCAACCTTCTTTACAATTTTTTTCCTTTCCTTTGTTTTACGGCATCATTTTTATGTCTTTTGTGTTTTTCTTCCATTGATGTGCTTTGCATTCTTCCAATCTAAATAAGCCCAAGTTAATTAATACTTCATTTGTTATGTGATTTGTGATGTTCAGAGAACTAAGGCTCTTCACATATATTGACCGTTTGGAACATCAAATATGTATGCTACATGCTACTATGTGTCATGTATGATTTGATGCAGCAATAGTTGGTACCTGCCTAAGAGATAGATCAAATTATATTGCTAGTGTCATTTTCTATGCTTTAAGGTGTTTATTGTTTAGGTTTCGATTGTTCTCGAAATGCTATCGATCGGATAGTTTCATTTTCGATATTATCGGAATACCAACATATTGTATCATTTTTATTTTCGAGTAAAAAATATAAAAGTAAAAGTGGTGGAGCCTTCGTTTCCAACCGATTTCATCCCTAGCTACAGTTAACTTTACAAGCTTTTCTGAGCTGGAAGAACTAAAATGTTTGGTTTACCAATTGGTGCCAACATTTATGCATGTTAGAATGCTTACAGTGATGTCCGATGAGTTTGCTTGATTTACAGAAATTGTTAAATTATCTGGTTTATTATAGTTTTTTTCCCAAAATTTGCCGGCAATTACACATGTTCTACTAGGGGAAAAATTATATTGGTGACCGTCACATGTCACTATCTGCAGGATCGCAAAGCAGTTCCTAGTTACCTCCAATATAGTCCATGGCGGATGCCTCGGGGACATCACGCGCTCGTCGGGAGATGATGACGGCGAACTCGGCCTCATGGCGCAGCGACTCAAGTGGCTCGGGCACCTCAATGGCAGCGTTGACCGTGCCGGCGTGGAGGAACGACGAGGTAGGCTTCAGGAACAGCGTGGGCACCTGCAAGAAACGCCAAACGGGATGCCCGCGACGTCGTCGGAATCAGGGAGGTTGCGCGCGATGGACGTATAGGATCTTAATGAAAGTGCTTTGGGATTCATCGGACCTTGGGGACGTTGCCGGGCTCCTTGACGTGCACCATGTAGTTGGTACTGACACCGATGATCTTGGTGCTCACCTGGAGGAGCCTCTGCGCCTCTGTTGCCATGGCCGGCGATGTGGCACAGTCGAGTGTTGTGTAAGTTTGTGGTGGAAAACTAAACCGGTCGGTGCTGAACTTCTGATTCTCTTACTGTCAACTCGCTGCTTCACACGCCTAGGTGAGAGGTTTATATAAGTTTGAGGCCTCGTGAACCCCCTGCCCCTTCTCTGCTTTTCACTCAAGAATATAAACTTCACACGTTACTAGCACGTACTTCACGTTACTACTGTATGGTAAAGAAATATGTGCTCTGTCTTTTTTTTCATTTAAAATTGCAGGGCATAACTCATAGCAGTCTGCAAAACTAAACTCTAGACCAATATCTTCTATAGTAGTACTCCGTCCATTCTACGAAGATTACAATTCTAGTTTTTTCGGATAGATTAGTGGTGATATGAAAAAGCTCTCATGCGTTGCGCTTAGTTTTGGCATGCAAATCAAATCTGACCACTTAATTAAATAGATAGTTGAGATCCAATTTTTAAGAATTCACTTTTCGTAGTACGGTGGGAGTACACTGCTCCTACCAATCATTACAGTGGTCCTTTCATGAAAAACAATTATTATAGTGGTACCATTTTCTAATCACAAATAATATATTCTCTTAGTCCGATTTTTGCCAAAGATTTTTCTAATCATAAGCAGAAAATGAAGCAAACAGCCCGGGCAGACAAGACCTCGAAATCCCGTTGAGAGGAGCCATTTGTTTAGTGGAGTGTGAACTAAAAAAACTGGCTCCCCGCGGAGCCTCGTCCTCGCCTACCCTCTTTACCATCCGCGGGTGGTGCAGACGATGGCAGCGCCAAGGGCGAGAGTGGGGAGGTGGCCGGAGGCGGGGAGCGCGAGGCGAGGGTGGTGGTAGCCGACGACAAGGAGGCTCGTGAGTGCGAGACGGGCGCACATGATGGCTGAAGACGGGGGTGGAGGTAGCGCAGGAGCATGAGGCAGTGGCTGGAGATGGGCGCGATGCCGGGAGGAAGAAGCGGATAAGGAGGAGAGAGAATGGGAAGTAAAGAAATAAGAAGAGAAAGTAATAGGAAGAGAAATAAAAAATAAGAAAATAAGGGTAATATGGATTTTATCTCTTCGACGTATACTTTAAACAACAGGAGAAGCCGTTTTACCGAATATTTTTACAAACAAACAATGCGGAACAAAAAAACTACTTCACCAGAGTGAAGATACATCTGAAGCTATTTTTAAAGGAGCTGGAGCCCTACTAAATTAGTCCTTACTAAAAAATATTATTAGGAGCGGAGAACAAAGTTTTTTGCAATTTTGTCATAATGCTTGCTGAATTGAGATGGAAAGATAAGGGATGACTTAGCAAGGAACTCCGATGCTCCTGTATCGCTGTCTATTTAATTATTAACAACTTTATCTAGATAAGGATGGCTGTACTTTATTGCAGGAAGGCGTGGACATCTTTCATTTTTTCCAGATGAACGACACAATAGCGAATAATAAAGATGCAGGATGAACTGGATGAGATCGTAATGTATGCTTTGATGTTGAGCTAACGATAATGATTAATCGGTAGATATAAGGTTTGTGTACTTTATTTTAATGACATGCATGTTTACAGCATGCGACATTGATTATCGGGCTCTAGGATTTGTTTAACTTGAGCGTGAAAGGAATGGGAAATAATGGATACGAGTATTTAAGGTCCACATCATATTCTTGAAGACAGAAATAAGGTAGATAGGTGTTGTGGTGTTGATTTGTTTCTCCTCGCGTTCTTAGAAAGTAAGTTGACCCAACTCTACCGATGGAACGGGCCTCGGGATGAATTTTAATTTACGCCCGCAACTAGCAGGGTATCTTTTTTCATCCGGTTGAAAATATGCTCGGGTCACTACAGCGCGCTGTCCTCCACAATTTTACGTTTTTTTTTCTTAGCCCAGGAAGCTGTTGGGTTGTTCCAAGAGTAGTCATTTATTGGGTTGTGTAGTGTTCCTGACTGGTGAGTTTCAACCATCCTGATCCCATGACTTCAAAAGCGGCTAAGTCAGGTTTTTTTTTTACGATAGAAAGATAGGTAATGACAATGGAGTCATCCACGTTGACGTTGAAGAATCTGCCTACTACATTTTTAGGTAGCTCAATCTTATTGTTGATGCACTACTGCAGAGACGATTCGTAGGGATGCCTCTTCTAGGAGCGGTCCAAAAGATAACCCGCTCCTACAAATGGAGCGAGGCTACTGTAGCAATTCACTCGCTAATGCAATTTTTAGATGCAGGTGATGGCCTTACCCGTCTGTAGAAGTGACCACCACTTTTAGGGGCGGGTGACGCCATCGTCTCTCCCTAGAAATGCATTTTGAGAGGTGGGTGATGCCATCAACCGTCCCTGGAATGAACTTTATGGGTAGATATGCATTTCTAGGGGCAGTGATGGCATGACCTACCCCTACAAATGGTCCCACGTCAAAAAATTCATAACTTTTTCATATGATTTCGGATGAAGTCAAACTTTTATACCAAAATGGTAGAGACTGGCGAGATCTAAAATTTTGTAATTAACAATTTTTTCATTTAAGGTCATTTAATAATCCAAATTTTTTTTATAAGTTCTCTAATAGCTATGACTATATAGTACCTCATACGACTCGTACTTTGAGATTTTCACAATCTTAACCTTTATATACACGGAAATATACTTGTTATATTTTTTCGGTATCTATAGTTCATAATTAACTATAGTGTAGAAGTTTCACTTTTTTATTTATTTTTACTATATTTAAATATTTAAATGAATTTTTGGAATAAAATAGAAAAATATTTTCAGGGTCGGGTGAGGACTGGAACAAAAAGAATCGGAACCAGGAATTCGGTTCTCTGTTCGGTTCCTATTTTTGAGGAACCAAAATTACCCGGTTAGTTCAGTTCCTAGGCTCGGTTAACCGAGGAACCGAGTAGAAAAGCAAATCAGCCCATTAAGGTATTAAGTCCGGCCAAGGTCCAAGTCAGCAATCAGCCAAACCCTAGCTAACCCCCCGCTCGCTGCCGCCCTCGGCCAGCGCTCGCCGCCACCTAGTGCCCTCTGGCCCTCGGCCAGTACTCCGGCCTCCACCCTCAGCCCACGCCCGCCATCGCTGGAGTCCACCGCCCTCGGTCCCCGCCCTCAGCCAGCACCCACCGCTGCTAAGCGCCCTCCAGCCCCATCCTCTGCCAGCGCCCGCCGCCTCCCGGCGCCCTCGGGCCCCCACTCCCGTCAAGCGCCTGCTGTCGCCGGATCTTGTCAGCGCTCGTCATCGCCGGACCCCGCCAGCGTGTCACACCCAGTTTTAAGGACAAAACCGAATGCATAACTATATGTATGCCAGGATCAAGTTTCATACATATAGTGACTTCATCAGTGAATAATCACTGATGAAAAGAGAACTAAAAGACTATAGAGATTATCAGAGCTATACAGTTTATCCTGGAAATAAAGACTCCAAACTTCACAGGCAATCGATTGGAAGTTGCGTAGGCCTAAAACTCAGCATCATCTTCAAAAGAATTCACATCACTATCTTCTCTGAGCAGCAATTATAACAAGCGTGAGTACACTTATGGTTGGTACTCAGCAAGTGTTGGGAATTATATGATATGAAGGCCAAAATCAAGAAAAGGCTGACTGGCTTACTGCGATAAGCAATTTTAGTTGGTCAAGTTTTATTAGCACCTGATTACTAAGATATAAGTTTGTACCAAAATCCACATTAAAAGAAATAGAAGAGATATAGCAAAAGCATAACCATAACTATAAATCTGGTCCACGATTTAATTCATCTTCAAGTTCAATTATCATGTGAGGGTCCAAGCCGCTCTTAACCGTGAGCACGGCTGATATATCAGTTTTCGAGGTTGTACATTTTACCCACAATTCATGTCTCCCAATTTGCCCGAGGTAGCTTGCCTCTTAAACACTTCCGAGATGAGTGGTAAGGGATTCACTACGAGATCTTTACAAATATTCATTAACTTATGACAATCCGCTAAGATTTCAAGTCAAAACAGTCATAACTCTCCCTAGTGAGGTAGTGTCTTAGCCAAGGACCACATATCAAAGCCGCAAGAGGACCGAGCTATACCCTGTCGATGCAACCCCTTTCTTGCCCTTTCGGTAAGATCGTCATAAGCTAGTGTTTCTAATTAATCAGCTAAGACCAGAGCCATATAGTATTGTGGTTGCACTGTTTTGCTGTGTGGTTCTCCAAGTTCCGATTAAAACATATGATCTTATGATTAACAACACAAAGAGCATGAACATGGATAAAACAGGTGTAGCATCATCATTGTTATTATCATGGTTATAAATTATTCCTAAGCTGGAACCAGTTATAGCAACTAAGCAATAGCTACCCAACATGAAGGTAAAACCCAGGTTGACAAGGAATGATCATAAAGACTAGGCATATCCTTAGTTAGGATCCATCAAAATTAGGACACATGCATGCATATAGAAAAAGTTATATTTATTATGATTATTAGGACAAAAGAATGATTAAGGAAACACTTGCCTTTCTTTTAGAGAATAGCTGCTCAGAGTCTTCAACTCTTGTTCTTGAAACTCTAAATCTTTAAAGCTTCTGGATCGCGCTCCTTCTAACATCACACAAGCATTGGACCGAAGCATACAAGCAAGTAAACAAATAAGAATAACTAAGAACAGATACAACAAGCAAAATGAAAGCTTTAAAAGAGTGTACAAAAGGATAGGGCTCTTGCTACAGTCACGAGAACGAAAGAAACGCGGAAAACGGAGCTAGGGTTGAAAAGAAACAGCTAAAGAAAGGTTTATGTTATAAAAGAGAAAAAATAAACTATAAGCTTCATTTATTTTAATTTGGAAAATGTGACGCCCTGAAAATTTATCAAATCAAACTACGCGCTAAAATCTTTCGATCAAAAACCTAATCGCCGTCAAAGCCCATCCCAACCCTAGCCCTAACCCTCTCCATTTTCCCCCGCCACCCTGACAACCGACACGAACACGACCGCCGTCCCGTCCCGCACCGCTCGGAGGCCTGTCGCCCGCGCGTAACCACCCGCCGCGATCGGCGCCGACACGATGTCCCTTTTCTTTTCTCCTCGCGCAGCGTGTGAACGTCGCGCGCGCGTGGCCGACCAGCCGTGGGCGCCGCCGCAAATATCGCCGGCGCGCGTCACCTTTTTTTTCTCTCTCCCTTTTCTCTCTTTCCTTCTTCTTTTTCCTATTTTTCCCTTCTTTCTCCTTCTCTTTTCCTTTCTTCCCTTTTCTCTTCTTTTTTCCCCTTTTTCTTTTCCTTCCTTCCCTCCTCTTCTCCCTGTTCCTCCCTCCTCCCTCAGCTCCCGAACGCCACACGGCCGCGCGCTGCCGTGCCGCGCGCACGCGCTCGCCCCGCGTGCCCCGCGTGGCCGCGCGCCGCGCCATGCCGGCCGTCGCTCGCGCCCCGCCCCTGGCCCGCGCCTCGCCGCGCCGCGCGCGCACGCGCGCGCGCTCCCCCGTGTGTGGCCGCGCTGCCCGCCGCGCCACCCGTCGCCCCGCCGCGCGCGCCGTCGCTTCCCCGTCCTGTGCCGCCCAGCACCCGACCCTCCCCCACGTGCAACGCTCGGCGCCCTCGCCGCCACGCCGCGTCACGACGGCCGCGAGCGGCCAAACGCCATTAATGGCCGCCCGCGACCGCCGCCGGCCGAGCTCCCCGCCTCACCGCCTCGGCCACCTATAAAAGGGGCCGAGGAGCACCCCCGGCGCCCCCACGAACCGCAGCGCCAATTAGCCCCTCACCTCCTTGCCCCTACCACCGCCGCCACGCACGCCACCACCGGCCGCCGCCCCCCACCGCGGTCCCGCCTCCTCGCTGCGTCCCAAGCCGAGGTGAGTAGGGGAATACGACCCCCTCGCCTCCCTCCTCCTTCCCCCCCCGCCCCGACCGCCGCCGGGCCCCGGGCCGGCCGGAATTGCCACCGCCAGCGCCCCCATCCCCTCTCCTCTGTTTCCCGTGGGGGGGAGGAGGAAGAAGGTGGTCATTTGCCACAGAACCCCCTGGCCTCTCCCTTTTTCCCGAAAGAAACCCCCCTTGTGCCACATTTCACTGCAGACCCTCCTGTTTTTAGCTATTCAGGAAAAACTAAAACCCCCGTCTCATAAACTTAATTTTAATTAGGTCCCTACACCTTTCTAGTATACCCCAAGTACCCCCAGGAGTTATAACCAAGCCCCACTACCTCTAAAACATTTATGAATAGGACCCTGACTCCTTGTTTAACCCTTAGACTTTTATAGAACCTATCATTTTATGCGCCAAACGGTCCCCGATCGACCCGAAACTTTACCACGCCCTTTCTAGTATAGTTTTAACCATGCCAATAAGAAACCACCCAAAAATATTACCCCTACCTCCGTAACTAAATTATTTCCGATTCAAGCTCAACGATAAAAGCCTTTTGTTCTTTCGCTTGATTGTGTGTATATTTGTTTGCGTCGTAGGACACGGAGTGAACGAGGAAGGTCCCGACTGTGACCAAGTGAACGAGGACCAGTTCTGCGACCCCGAGCCCGAGGGACAGTGCTTCGATCAGGACCTCCCGCAAGGGTTTGATGATGGCAAGTTCAATCCCGCCCTTTTGATGCATGTTTCTGTCCTAGTTTTACAAACACAACCCAGTGGCCTGTTTTATAAAATTGCATGGTTTTTCTTGCTGAAAACGTGGTAGGATAGCCACCCTTATTTGTGATAACCATACCTTGACCACCTGGTTTTATAAAGAAAGTGTGTGTGTGTGTGGGAAGGGATAAAAATGTGGTTTTGAAAGATGAGTCAGACGGGATGGATGGCATTTCTGTGTGAATTGCCGTTGGTGTGCTCGTACCTGTGTGGTTGAGCGAGGAAGGGAGATATCCATCTTGTTACCCCTAAGGACCGAGTTGATGTGTCGTCTCACCTAGCTTCCTGTCGTGCAAACCACTTGACCGTTGAATGGGCAACGGCTTAGCCTAACCCCACTAGTTAGTCTGATAGCCATCAGGAGAGCTGAGAGCAACGGGTGATCAAGGAGAAGGGATAATGTGACGCCCTGAAAATTTCAAATTTAAACTACGCGTTAAGGTGTCCTGACCGAAAATTTATTCGTCGTAAAACCCTGACTCCCTCCGTTTCACCGCCACACTGACGGCCGACGCGAGCTTGACCGCCGTCCCATCCCGCATCGCTCACGCGCGACCGTTTCCCGCAATCAGCGCCGGCGCGATGCTGTTCTTCTCGCGCAGCGCGCGGGCGATGCACGCGCGTGGCCGACCGACCGCGGTCGCCGCCGCGATCGGCGCCGACGCACCCCTCCCTTTTCTCTCTCCCCCTTTCTCTTTTCTCCTTTTCTCTCTCCCTCCTATTTCTTTTCTTTTTCCCTTTTTCCCTCTCTTTCTTTTCTTTTTTCCTTCCTTTCTTCTTTTCCCTCCTTCCTTCTCCCCCTTCTCCTCTTCCCTGGTCCTGGGCGCCGCTCAGCCCGCGCCGCCCCCCCTCCTGCTTGGCCCCGAGCCACGGCCCCCCCTCCTCCCCTCGCGCGCGCACACGCCCCGTGCCCGGCCGCCTGTGCCCACGCGAACGCCCGCGCGTGCACCACATGCCGCGCCGCCCGCCGCGACGTCCGTCGCTCACCGCGCACGCCGACTGGCTGTGCGCGCCACGCACCGAGCCGCGCCGCCCGGCCTCTGGCCTCGGCCACGCCGCCCCGCCCTCCCGCGCACGCCGCCGTACGCGCGCGCACCGCCGGACCGCGCGCGCACGCGACCCACGCGCACGCGCACGGCCACGGCACGCACGCGCAACCGCACGGCCGCCGCGCTGCCCGTCGCCGCTCGCCGCTGCTCCCCTGCCGCACCGCCCTGTGCCCGCACAGCGCCCGCCCACGTGCCCGAGCCGTCGCGTCGCTCCGGCCTTGCCGCCCGCGCCGCCGCTCCACGACACGGGCGCCATTAAGGTGCTCCGCGCCGCCCGCCGGCCTCCTCACCGGCCACCGCCGCCCACCCCCTCTGGCCGCCTATAAATAGACCCCGCGCGGCCCGCTACCCCCCCACAACTCCCACCGCCACCTCTGCCCTCTCCCCTAGCCCACAGCGCCGCCGCCGCCCGTGACACCGCCGCCGCCCGCCTGCTCCCGTGGGCGCGCCTCCTCGCCCCACCGCAGCCCGTGGTGAGTGGGGGGATCGGTTCCCCTCCTTCCCCTTCCCCTTTTTCCCCTGTCCCGAGCCACCCCAGGGTCTCGGCCGGCCGTATTGGCCGCCGCCGCCGGCACCCCCACCCCTCCTCTGTTTCGTGCGAGAGGAAGGAGGAAGAAAGGGGCTTTTGCGCAAAGCCCCCTCCCCTTTCCCTGTATTACCCCAAAGAAACCCCCTTACTTACTCTCTTTTGCAAACGAGACCCCGTTCTTTCCGTTATTTCAAAAATAAACCCTCCATTACATAAACCTAAACAAAACCGACACCCTTTAGCGTGCCCTGAGTATTTCTAGGATTCGCAAATAGGTCCTTACTCCTTCCGGATAATTACGAACAAGCCCCTGGACCCCCGTTTAATCCCTGAAACCATCTGTGACTCGTCATTTTATGTGCGAAACGACCTCCGATCGACCCGAAACTTTACCACGCCCTTTCTAGTCTAGTCCTAGCCACGCCATTGAGAAACCACCCAAAAATATTACCCCTACCTCCGTAACTAAGTTATTTCCGATTCAAGCTCAACGATAAAAGCTTTTAGTTCTCTCGCTTGATTGTATGCCTGTTTGTTTGCGTCATAGGACACAGAGTGAAAGAAGAAGTTCCCGACTGCGACCAAGCAACCGAGGACCAGTTTTGCGACCCCGAACCCGAGGGACAGTGCTTCGATCAGGACCTCCCGCAAGGGTTTGACGATGGCAAGTTCAACTCCACCCTTTGATGCATGTTTCTGTCCTAGTTTTTATAAACACAACCCAGTGGCCTGCTTTATAAAATTACATGGATTTGCTTACTGAAAACATGGTAGGATAGCCACCCTTGTTTGTGATACCCATACCTTGACCACCTGGTTTTGTAAAGAAAGTGTGTGTGTGTATGGGAAGGGATAAAACGTGTTTCGAAAGATGAGTTAGACGGGATGGATGGCAATTTTGTGCGATTTGCCGTTGGTGCGCTCGTACCTGTGTGGTTGAGCAAGGAAGGGAGATATCCATCTGGTCACCCCTAAGGACCGAGTTGATGTGTCGTCTCACCTAGCTTCCTGTCGTGCAAACCACTTGACCGTTGTATGGGCAACGGCTTAGCCTAACCCCACTAGTTAGTCTGATAGCCATCAGGAGAGCTGGGAGCAACGGGTGATCAAGGAGACGGGATAAGCTCTGTGTGACTTATGCCCTGTTTAAACCTCGGTGTTAGGTCGAATGACCCCTTGATAGATCCCGTGGTGGCTAGCCAGGTCTAGCTAAGGTGGGTAAGGGCTTCGATGGGATCTGCACCGGCACTAAGGTGTTCGTGCTGTGGTACCCCACCTGTGGTTAAAGTTGCACACCTCTGCAGAGTTAAAAATCTATTCGAATAGCCGTGCCCACGGTATTGGGCAAGTTACGGTGTGGTCACATAACTAGTGTTTCTCTCTGGAAATAGTTGGACTGGTATGGGTTGATTGGGAAGTGTCCGGCAGCTGTGCTGTGTGCTACGACGGACGGGGAGTCCGGTAGCAGTTTTAAACTTGGATCCTGTGTGGATCAACACCATGTACTCCTTGATGCTTAACAACTTGTTTTTGAAAATGTTTTAAACATACCTTTGCATAAAGTCGAGTTTTCCGCAAATAAAACCACAACCTTATCCTGGGATTAACCTGTGCATTCATCTCTGTTATTTCCCCCTCCGCGGGTGTGATTGGACTTGCTGAGTACGATCGTACTCACCCCATTCTTACTTTTACAGTGGAAGATTCCGACTACATCCCCGAAGACGTCGAGTAGGGTTCCGTCCTGCACCCAGTCTTGCCTGTGGGTGAGGTCACCATTGGAACTCCGCATGGCGCAAGACTCTGATGATCCCCTTTTCGTAGTTAGTGTAGTAGTGTGGGGTTTAGTTGTAATCCTCGCGATAGTGGCGCTTCACTGCCCATTACCGCGAAGAGTTGTACGGTGATGTACCATATGATGTAATAAAAGTGTTATCAGCCTCCTGGGACTGGTAAGTAACACTTTTAAGTCTTCCCTGATGGGGGGACGCTTCAGGTGGTATCAGAGCCGTAGGCTGGCCGTAGGACGTGACCCTAGGAGCGAGAACCCTTTTTAGGCCCTAGAACTTGTCCTGATTTAGAAATTTTCTGCACAAACACTCACCACTGGTCTTTGCCTTGTTCCAGATGGCTGGCAATGGATGGGTTAACGGAATCTGCCACGCAGAGCCCGACCTTCCCAAGTTACTATTGCTCAGCCTGGAACGCGTTGGGATTATGGAACCACCGGAGTATGCCTACCGTGAGTACATCGCAGGAGGCACCCTTCGGTGCGACATGATGGTTTTTGTGGAGAGAAGCACCCGCTACCCTGATGTGGACCCTTGGTTCATCTCCACCGCTGGCTTCCGCTTCCCCGACACCTATCGAAAGGCCGCCCATAAAGCCCTGCGACGGCTGCGTGTGCTCTACAGGCGCCACCTTCAGCGGACTCCTATGGGATTTTTCCCACCCGCTGAGGGAAGAGGACGCACTTGGATTGCCCGGATGAGGGGACTTGGACGAGAAGAAGAAGACCTAGAAGATACGGTCTCCCACCTGTCCATCTACCTTACTGGCTTGGATGCACTCTACCGCGAACAGGCAGCACAACTGAAGCAGCTAATCCATGGGATTGAAAAGATAACCCAGGAGCTGGAGGAAAAACGGACAAGAGCCGCAAGCGCCGAGTATTCCTTAGCCACCCTCCAAGCCCAGATGCAAGAATACGAGAACCGCAATGGAATAGGTGGATGGATAGAGGAAGAAGAAGAAGAACCCATGGAAACCCATTGGGATAAGGGTACTCAGACCGAAAATGAGATGGATCGGTTCCTTCCAATAAAGAAGCGCTCTATCAGGACCGAGGAAGAATCCCCGTAATAGGATTAGCACTCCAAGCTAGAACCCGACCCTAATAACCCCGTGCCCATGAAAATTGTATCCCCGTATTGCAATAATAAATGTCATCCACTCCCTTCTGTATCTGTGCTAGACTGTTTACCCTGTTCATGTTTCAGATGGCTGAGGAAGGATGGACCCAGGGCGATTGCCAAGCAGCACCTGGCTTTCCCGGCCTCTTAATCAGCACCCTGGAGGACCTTGGCGTTACAGAACGCCCAAGGTACTACAGCCGAGAATACGAGCACCATGGTACCCTTCGCTGCAGGGTGATCCTGGTCATCGCCAGGAGCAACCGCCACCCCAACATCCAGCCTTGGCGAGCGACCGCCACGGGGTTTAGACACCAAGACACCTAGCCCTTGGCCATCAGAAAAGCACTCCGTTATCTGTGCCGGATTTTTGAAGAACACCTCGCCCCCACGCCAGCCAAATTCTTCCCGCCGGCCATCAGAACCCCAGTCTGGGAAGCGCGCATGAGAAACCTGGAACGACGTCGCCACGAAGAAGGCCCCCTGTACCAAGTGGCTACTTACCTAGCCGCCCTGGACCAACTCTTTGATGAGCAAGCCAACCTTCTAAGGGAGCAGACCCATCGAGCTGAGCAAGCAGAGCTCGCAGTGAGGATACAGCAGATTCGAGCCGCCCACGCCAAGGCGAGAGCCACAGCCGCGGTCAGTAGCGAAGCAGTCGCCCAAGAGAGCCTTAGGCAGGCCCGAGACCGGCGTATGCAAGATTGGACCCAAAGTGGAACACCAGTCCCGGCAATCGGGGAAGACCATGTTTTACTCGGGACACCTGTCATAGGGTGGGGATCGCTCTTTGGGAGCACACGAGCCCCACCCGAGGACCCTGAAAGTTCTGCTGCCGCCGACGAAGGGGATGCTGCAATGCAACCCCTGACTGATGGGAACCCAGAAGACGGCGAGCGAGGACCTCTCCCCCTTCCCGCCCCGGAAGAAGGCACACCGTGCAAGTAGAGTGACCGACGCCGTCCCAGTGATGCCCCTTCCCCAGCCTTTCTGTTTACGACGTACCCTTAAGACAAGACCCTGGCCAAGTAGCACGAGACCTAGTTGTACCCCCTTGCAGTAATAAAAGGGTTTGTGCTTGTTGTTTGTGATGATTGTGTGCTGGTTTGTTGTGTGCTGCTTGTTTATATGGGTACCGGCAGAAGGTAGATTCTGCCTTATATACACGAATTAAACAACTTAAACATCACATAATCGTAACCCCAATTTACCCAATCAACAGGTGACCCCCCGGAACGTCGCAAGGGCCTCCCGTGGCCGGAACCCCGTAGCCGCTAGTGCCGGAGCACAGCCCGTTGAACAAGATCTTCCCCAAGGAGAACAAGAAGTAAGCCAGACCCGAGGAGGAAGTCAAGAAGGAGAGCAACCACCACCACCCCCACCCCTCGGAGACTTGGCGCAGATAATCCATAACCAGACCCTCATTCTGGAAACACTGGCGAATGCCCTCATTAACCGGCAGCCACGAGGGCAGAATATGAACGACAAGCTGACGGCCTTTCTAAGGACCAAGCCACCCACCTTTGCTGGGTCCTGCAACCCGTTGGATGCTGACGACTGGTTGCGAGTGATTCAGAGGAAGCTCGAACCATTCGAATGCCAGGACCGGGACAAAGTCCTTCTAGCAGCCCACCAGCTCACCGGAACAGCATTATCCTGGTGGGAAAACTATTGTGCCGCAGCTGAAGATGCCTCTACCATCACCTGGGGAGAATTCGTAAGGGAGTTCCGCCGCTATCACATTCCCTCGGCCACCATGAAGCGCAAAGCGGATGAATTCCGCGCACTACAACAAGGAAGCATGACGGTGGAAGAGTACACCCACCGGTTCATAGAATTGGCCCGATATGCGCCGGAAGAAGTGAGCGACGACGATAAGAAACAAGACATGTTCAAGAAGGGATTAAGCCCAGAACTCCGGACCTTGCTTACCCCACAAATCTATCCGGACTTCAACACCCTGATGAACAAAGCTATCCTCACGGAAAGGGCCAAAGCCGAAGAGAGGAAGGATAATAAACGCAAATTCCTGGAAAGTAAGGCCCGCCAACAGGACCGCTTCCAAAGGCCGAGGAACTCCAGCTACACTGCACCAAGATCTCAGGCCCCAATGCAGTATAGGACTCAGACCCAAGTGACAGGACCGCGGGCCCCTGAAGCGCAGCCTAAAAGTCAGAATACCATGAGGGCCCCGCAGAGCAACACAAGCCTGGTTGCCTCCGACAACAACAATGTTAGGGCCTGTTTCAACTGCCGTGAGACAGGGCATTTCATCGCCAATTGCCCTTATGCCAAGAACAAGCCGGCTACGTCGGCCTTCTCCAACACGGTGAATGGGCCCAAACCAGCCCTGACCGGTGCCAACCGAGTGCCTCTCCGCGACAACAGCCAACAGATGAAGCAGCCCCAGCAATCATTCGGACGAGCCCGCGTCAATCACATCGACGCGCAAGAGGCTCAAGAGGCTCAAGGCGTAGTACTCGGTGAGTACCTAGTCAACTCAGCTCTGGCAACAGTGTTATTTGATTCTGGAGCGTCGCACTCATTTATATCCTCGAGTTATGTGGAGAAATACAAAATACCTACGGTACTACTAAAAACACCCCTATTAACCCGTCGCCTGGAGGCGACATCAATTGTTAATTAGGTTGTCCACGGGTAAGGATCAATTTAAGTGGGGTAGACTTTCTAGCAGATTTGGTAGTCTTAAGTCTGGGGGAATAGACGTGATCCTTGGAATGGACTGGTTAAGCCGGTACAATGGTCTCATAGGCTGTACCGACAAAGTGGTACACCTAACAAACCACGAAGGAGTACAAGTGATCTGCCGTACCCGGGATAGTAAGTTTGACCCAATGGTATTTAGCATGGAAGCCAAGCCCTTAGAAGGAGTCCCGGTAGTAAACGAATACCCAGATGTATTCCCCGAAGAGCTTCCCGGTATGCCGCCGGACAGGGATATAGAGTTCGTCATAGACCTTATCCCCGGAACACCCCCTATAGCCAAGAGACCCTATAGGATGGCGGCCTCTGAGTTAACAGAATTAAAGAAGCAACTAGAAGAACTGCAACAAATTGGCTTCATTAGACCAAGCTCGTCGCCATGGGGAGCCCCAGTGCTGTTTGTCAAAAAGAAGGATGGGAGTATGAGGTTGTGTGTAGATTACCGGGCACTGAATGAAGTCACCATTAAGAATAAGTACCCCCTCCCCAGGATTGATGATCTGTTCGATCAGCTAAAAGGAGCCAAGTACTTTTCTAAGATCGACCTAAGGTCAGGGTATTTCCAGCTCAAGATTAGAGAAAGTGACATCCCTAAGACAGCTTTTGTCACCCGTTACGGGCAGTTTGAATTCACCGTAATGTCCTTCGGACTAACCAATGCCCCTGCTTACTTTATGAACCTCATGAACAAAGTATTTATGGACGAGCTGGATAAGTTTGTCGTAGTCTTTATCGACGACATACTTATCTACTCCAAGAGTGTTCAGGAACATGAACAACATCTGCAGGTAGTGTTGGAAAAGCTAAGGATACATAAACTATATGCTAAATTTAGCAAGTGTGAATTCTGGCTGGAGAGAGTAGCTTTCCTTGGTCACATTCTGACCGCGGAAGGTGTAGCAGTGGACCCAGAAAAGGTCGAAGCAGTCTCCAACTGGCAGCGACCGACCAATGTTAGTGAAATCAGAAGTTTTCTTGGACTGGCCGGGTACTATCGGAGGTTTATTGAGGGATTTTCTAAGATAGCCCAACCCATGACGGAACTTCTTAAGAAGGAGAAGAAGTTCGCCTGGACAGAAAATTGTGAAAGAAGTTTTCAAGAATTGAAGCAAAGGTTGACAACCGCCCCAGTGCTGACCCTACCGGACATTCATCGGGACTTTGTCATTTATTGTGACGCATCTCGACAAGGATTAGGGTGTGTACTGATGCAAGGCGGGAAAGTCGTTGCATATGCTTCCCGCCAACTCAGGACGCATGAGCAGAATTATCCGACCCATGATTTGGAATTAGCAGCCGTAGTGCATGCCCTTAAGATTTGGAGACACTACCTGATTGGAAATAAGTGTGAGGTTTACACCGACCACAAGAGTCTGAAGTATATCTTTACCCAGCCGGATTTAAATCTAAGGCAAAGAAGATGGTTGGAGTTGGTCAAGGACTACAATTTGGAAATTCAGTATCACCCCGGGAAAGCAAACGTAGTAGCCGATGCCTTAAGTCGAAAATCCTATGGGCCCAAAAATGACCATCTGCGCGAGGAAATGGCACGATAAAATGTGCACATGGTTCCTCGAGGTTCCAGCCAAGTGCTAAACGTCCAACCGACACTAGAGGATAGGATTAGAGAGGCCCAAAGCTCGGATCAGGAGTTAATGAAGATCTGCAAACAAACTGGAGAAAACAAAGCACCATGTTTCAGAGTAGATGATAAGGGAACGTTATGGTACGAGGATAGGATTTGTGTACCCCAGAACGGAGACTTCAGGCAGATAATCATGGACGAAGCCCATAACTCGGCCTACTCCATCCACCCAGGCTCCACCAAAATGTATATGGACATAAGGCAAAAATATTGGTGGAATGGAATGAAGGCGGATATTGCAAGATTCGTGGCTCATTGTGATACTTGCCAAAGGATCAAAGCCGAACATCAGAAACCGGCGGGATTATTGCAACCCTTGCCTATCCCGGTGTGGAAATGGGATGAGATAGGGATGGACTTCATAGTGGGTCTACCCAAAACACAGAAGGGACACGATTCCATATGGGTAATAGTGGATCGACTCACTAAATCGGCACATTTCATACCTGTACGAACTAATTACGGAGGAGAAAAGCTGGCAAAACTCTATGTGGAGAACATAGTAAAGCTACACGGAGTACCTAGCAGGATTGTCTCAGATAGAGGGACCCAATTTACCTCTAGATTCTGGTAAAGCTTGCATCAAGCCATGGGCATCAAATTAGATTTCAGCTCCGCATACATCCACAGACGCACGGTCAAACCGAGAGGGTAAATCAGGTTATGGAAGATATGCTGAGAGCATGTGTCCTGACCTACGGAAAGGACTGGGAGCAGAGTCTGCCCTATGCAGAATTCTCGTACAATAATAGTTACCAAGCCAGCTTGGGCATGTCGCCATTCGAAGCCCTCTATGGAAGAAAGTGCAAAACTCCCATGATGTGGTCGGAAGTTGGAGAACGTGCACTAGTAGGACCTGCACTTATAAAAGAAGCAGAAGAAAAAGTAGCGGAGATCCGCGAGAAGTTAAAGGCGGCTCAATCTCGACAAAAGAACTACGCGGATAAGAGAAGGCGAGAAATAAGTTTCAACCCGAGCGATTTTGTTTATCTCAAGGTCTCACCCATTCGGGGAACGCGAAGGTTTCAAGTACAAGGAAAATTTGCCCCTCAATACATTGGACCGTATCGGGTTCTAAAGAGGGTCGGAGCAGTAGCATACCGACTGGAGTTACCAGAAGAAATGTCGGATGTACATCCAGTGTTTCACGTCTCGCAAATAAGAAGATGCCTGAGGGTACCCGAAGGAGAACACGTGCCAGTGGAAACAATAGACCTGCAACCAGATCTGCGGTACCAGGAAGTACCGGTCAAAATTCTGGACACTGTCACTAGAAGGACAAGAAACTCCGAGGTACGGATATGCAGGGTTCAATGGAGCAGACATGGAATAGAAGAAGCAACCTGGGAACGCGAGGAGGCGCTAAAGGAGGAGTTTCCCCATCTATTTAGGAACCAGCCGAATCTCGAGGACGAGATTCATTTAAGTGGGGTAGGTTTGTGACGCCCTGAAAATTTCAAATTTAAACTACGCGTTAAGGTGTCCTGACCGAAAATTTATTCGTCGTAAAACCCTGACTCCCTCCGTTTCACCGCCACACTGACGGCCGACGCGAGCCTGACCGCCGTCCCATCCCGCACCGCTCACGCGCGACCGTTTCCCGCAATCAGCGCCGGCGCGATGCTGTTCTTCTCGCACAGCGCGCGGGCGACGCACGCGCGTGGCCGACCGACCGCGGTCGCCGCCACGATCGGCGCCGACGCATCCCTCCCTTTTCTCTTTCCCCCTTTCTCTTTTCTCCTTTTCTGTCTCCCTCCTATTTCTTTTCTTTTTCCCTTTTTCCCTCTCTTTCTTTTCTTTCTTCCTTCCTTTCTTCTTTTCCCTCCTTCCTTCTCCCCCTTCTCCTCTTCCCTGCTCCTGGGCGCCGCTCAGCCCGCCCCGCCCCCCCCTTCCTGCTTGGCCCCGAGCCACGGCCCCCCCTCCTCCCCTCGCGCGCACACGCCCCGTGCCCGGCCGCCTGTGCCCACGCGAACGCCCGCGCGTGCACCACGTGCCGCGCCGCCCGCTACGACGTCCGTCGCTCACCGCGCACGCCGGCTGGCTGTGCGCGCCACGTACCGAGCCGCGCCGCCCGGCCTCTGGCCTCGGCCACGCCGCCCCGCCCTCACGCGCACGCCGCTGTACGCGCGCGCACCGCCGGACCGCGCGCGCACGCGACCCACGCGCACGTGCACGGCCACGGCACGCACGCGCAACCGCACGGCCGCCGCGCTGCCCGTCGCCGCTCGCCGCTGCTCCCCTGCTGCACCGCCCTGTGCCCGCACAGCGCCCGCCCATGTGCCCGAGCCGTCGCGTCGCTCCGGCCTTGCCGCCCGCGCCGCCGCTCCACGACACGGGCGCCATTAAGGTCCTCCGCGCCGCCCGCCGGCCTCCTCACCGGCCACCGCCGCCCACCCCCTCTGGCCGCCTATAAATAGACCCCGTGCGGCCCGCTACCCCCCCACAACTCCCACCGCCGCCTCTGCCCTCTCCCTAGCCCACAGCGCCGCCGCCGCCCGTGACACCGCCGCCGCCCGCCTGCTCCCGTGGGCGCGCCTCCTCGCCCCACCGCGGCCCGTGGTGAGTGGGGGGATCGGTTCCCCTCCTTCCCCTTCCCCATTTTCCCCTGCCCCGAGCCACCCCAGGGTCTCGGCCGGCCGTATTGGCCGCCGCCGCTGGCACCCCCACCCCTCCTCTGTTTCGTGCGGGAGGAAGGAGGAAGAAAGGGGCTTTTTGCCCAAAGCCCCCTCCCCTTTCCCTGTATTACCCCAAAGAAACCCCCTTACTTACTCTCTTTTGCAAACGAGACCCCGTTCTTTCCGTTATTTCAAAAATAAACCCTCCATTACATAAACCTAAACAAAACCGACACCCTTTAGCGTGCCCTGAGTATTTCTAGGATTCGCAAATAGGTCCTTACTCCTTCCGGATAATTACGAACAAGCCCCTGGACCCCCGTTTAATCCCTGAAACCATCTGTGACTCGTCATTTTATGTGCGAAACGACCTCCGATCGACCCGAAACTTTACCACGCCCTTTCTAGTCTAGTCCTAGCCACGCCATTCAGAAACCACCTGAAAATATTACCCCTACCTCCGTAACTAAGTTATTTCCGATTCAAGCTCAACGATAAAAGCTTTTAGTTCTCTCGCTTGATTGTATGCCTGTTTGTTTGCGTCATAGGACACGGAGTGAAAGAAGAAGTTCCCGACTGCGACCAAGCAACCGAGGACCAGTTTTGCGACCCCGAACCCGAGGGACAGTGCTTCGATCAGGACCTCCCGCAAGGGTTTGACGATGGCAAGTTCAACTCCACCCTTTGATGCATGTTTCTGTCCTAGTTTTTATAAACACAACCTAGTGGCCTGCTTTATAAAATTGCATGGATTTGCTTACTGAAAACATGGTAGGATAGCCACCCTTATTTGTGATACCCATACCTTGACCACCTGGTTTTGTAAAGAAAGTGTGTGTGTGTATGGGAAGGGATAAAACGTGTTTCGAAAGACGAGTTAGACGGGATGGATGGCAATTCTGTGCGATTTGCCGTTGGTGCGCTCGTACCTGTGTGGTTGAGCAAGGAAGGGAGATATCCATCTGGTCACCCCTAAGGACCGAGTTGATGTGTCGTCTCACCTAGCTTCCTGTCGTGCAAACCACTTGACCGTTGTATGGGCAACGACTTAGCCTAACCCCACTAGTTAGTCTGATAGCCATCAGGAGAGCTGGAAGCAACGGGTGATCAAGGAGACGGGATAAGCTCTGTGTGACTTATGCCCCGGTTAAACCTCGGTGTTAGGTCGAATGACCCCTTGATAGATCTCGTGGTGGCTAGCCAGGTCTAGCTAAGTTGGGTAAGGGCTTCGATGGGATCTGCACCGGCACTAAGGTGTTCGTGCTGTGGTACCCCACCTGTGGGTAAAGTTGCACACCTCTGCAGAGTTAAAAATCTATTCGAATAGCCGTGCCCACGGTATTGGGCAAGTTACGGTGTGGTCACATAACTAGTGTTTCTCTCTGGGAATAGTTGGACTGGTATGGGTTGATTGGGAAGTGTCCGGCAGCTGTGCTGTGTGCTACGACGGACGGGGAGTCCGGTACCAGTTTTAAACTTGGATCCTGTGTGGATCAACACCATGTACTCCTTGATGCTTAACAACTTGTTTTTGAAAATGTTTTAAACAAACCTTTGCATAAAGTCGAGTTTTCCGCAAATAAAACCACAACCTTATCCTGGGATTAACCTGTGCATTCATCTCTGTTATTTCCCCCTCCGCGGGTGTGATTGGACTTGCTGAGTACGATCGTACTCACCCCATTCTTACTTTTACAGTGGAAGATTCCGACTACATCCCCGAAGACATCGAGTAGGGTTCCGTCCTGCACCCAGTCTTGCCTGTGGGTGAGGTCACCATTGGAACTCCGCATGGCGCAAGACTCTGATGATCCCCTTTTCGTAGTTAGTGTAGTAGTGTGGGGTTTAGTTGTAATCCTCGCGATAGTGGCGCTTCACTGCCCATTACCGCGAAGAGTTGTACAGTGATGTACCATCTGATGTAATAAAAGTGTTATCAGCCTCCTGGGACTGGTAAGTAACACTTTTAAGTCTTCCCTGATGGGGGGACGCTTCAGATAAGCTCTGTGTGACTTATGCCCCGGTTAAACCTCGGAGATAGGTTGAATGACCCCTTGATAGATCCCGTGGTGGCTAGTCAAGTCTAGCTAAGGTGGGTAATGGCTTTGATAGGATCTACACCGGCACTAAGGTGTTCGTGCTGTGGTACCCCACCTGTGGGTAAAGTTGCACACCTCTGCAGAGTTACAATCTATTCGAATAGCCGTGCCCATGGTACTGGGCAAGTTATGGTGTGGTCACATAACTAGTGTTTTCTCTTTGGGAATGGTTGGACTGGTGTGAGTTGTTTGGAAAGTTTCCGGCAGTTGTGCCGTGTGCTACGGCGGACGGGGAGTCCGGTAGCAGCTTAAAACTTGGATCCTGTGTGGATCAACATCATGTGCTCCTTGGTACTAGAAAACTTGTTTTGGAAATGTTTTTAAATGAACCTTTGCATACAACCGAGTTTTCTGCAGATAAACCATAACTTTATCCTTGAATTATACTGTGCATTTAATTCTGTTATACCCCCCCCGTGGGAGTGATTGGACTTGCTGAGTACGTTTGTGCTCACCCCATTCTTACTTTTACAGTGGAAGATCCAGACTACATCCCCGAAGACATCGAGTAGGGTTTCGTCCTGCACCCTGTCTTGCCTGTGGTTAAGGCCACCGATGGAACTCCGCATGGCGCAAGACTTTGATGACCCTCTTTTCGTAGCTAGTGTAATAGTGTGGGTTTTAGTTGTAATCCTCGCGATAGTGGCGCTTCACTGCCCATTACCGCGTAGAGCTGTACGGTGATGTACCATCTGATGTAATAAAAGTGTTATCAGCCTCCTAGGACTGATAAAGCATCACTTTTAAGTCTTCCCTAATGGGGAGGACGCTTCAGGTGGTATCAGAGCCGTAGGCTGGCCGTAGGATGTGACCCTAGACACGAGACCCTTTTCCAGGCCTTAGGACGTGTTCTAACTGAGTTCTTTACCTGCACAAACACTCACCACTGGTTTTTGCCCTGTTCCAGATGGCTGACAATGGATCGGTTGACGGAATCTGCCACGCAGAGCCCGGCCTTCCTAAGTTATTAATACTCAGCCTGGAACGCATCGGAGTTATGGAACCACCAGAGTATGCCTACCGAGAATACACCTCCAAGGGCACCCTTCGGTGCGACATGATGGTCTTTGTGGGAAAAAGCACCCGCTACCTTGATGTGGACCCCTGGTTCATCTCCACCTCTGGCTTTCGCTTCCCTGACACTTACTGTAAGGCCGCCCATAAAGCCCTGCGACGACTGCGTGTGGTCTACAAGCACCACCTTCAGCGGACTCCTATGGGATTTTTCCCACCTACTGAAGGAAGAGGACGCACTTGGATTGCCCGGATGAGAGGACTCGGAAGAGAAGAAGAGGACCTAGAAGATACGGTCTCCCACCTATCCATCTACCTTACCGGCCTGGATGCGCTCTACCGCGAACAGGCGGCACAACTGAAGCAGTTAATCCATGGGGTAGAAAAGGCAACCCAGGAACTGGAAGAACAACAGATAAGAGCCGCACGTGCCGAGTACTCCTTAGCCGCCCTCCAAGCCCAGATGCAGGAATACGAAAATCGCAGAGGAATAGGTGGATGGATAGAGGAAGAAGAGGAACCCGAGGAGACCCATTGGGATAAAGGCACTCAGACCGAAGATGAGGTGATGGATCGGTGCCTCCCAATAAAGAAGCACCCTATCAGAATCGAGGAAGAATCTCCATGATAGGAGTAGCACTCCAAGCTAGAACCCTACCCTAATAACCATGTATCCACGAAAACTGTACCCTCCATGTTGCAATAATAAATGTACCTAATCCTTTTGTACCTGTGCCAGATTGTTTACCCTATCCTTGTTTCAGATGGCTGAGGAAGGATGGACCCAGGGCGATTGCCAAGCAGCACCTGGCTTTCCCAGCCTTTTGATCAACACCCTGCAAAGCCTTGGCGTTACGGAACGCCCAAGGTACTACAGCAGAGAGTACGAACACCATGGTACCCTCCGCTGCAGGGTGATCCTGGTCATCGCCAGGAGCAACCGCTACCCCGACATCCAGCCTTGGCGAGTGACTGCCACAGGATTTAGGCACCAGGACGCTTACCCCTTGACCTTCAGAAAAGCGCTCCGTTATTTATGCCGGATTTTTGAAGGACAGCGCGCCGCCACACCAGTGAGGTTCTTCCCACCGGCCATCAGGACCCCAGTTTGGGAAGCACGCATGAGAAGTCTGGAATGACGCTGCCATGAAGAAGGCCCTCTGTACCAAGTGGCTACTTATCTAGCCGCCTTGGACCAACTCTTCGATGAGCAAGCCAACCTCCTGAGGGAGCAGACCCATCGAGCCGAGCAAGCAGAGCTCGCAGTGAGACTGCAGCAAATCCGAGCCGCCCAAGCCGAGGCATGGGCCGCAGCCACGGTCAGCAGCGAAGCAGTCGCCCAAGAAAGCCTTAGGCAGGCCCGAGACCGGCGTATGCAAGAATGGACCCAAAGTGGAACACCAGTCCCGGCAATTGGAGAAGACCATGTTTTACTCGGGACACCCGTCATAGGATGGGGACCTCTCTTTGGAAACACATAAGCCCCACCCGAGAACCCTGAAAGTTCTGCTGCCGCCGTTGAAAGGGATGCTGCTGCGCAACCCTTGACAGATGGGAATCCAGAAAACGGTGAGCAAGGATTACTCACACTCCCCGCCCCAGAAGAAGGCACGCCCCGCGAGTAAAGTAACCGACGCCACCCTAAGTGATGTACCCCCAGCCTCTTTGCTTGAGTCGTGCCCTTAGGCATGACCCCGGACGAGTAGTACGAGACCTAGTCTTACCCCCAAGCTGTGCCCCCTTGCAGTGATGAAGTTGTTTGTGCTTGTTGTTTGTGATGCTGTGTGCTGGTTTGTTGTGTGCTGCTTGTTTATGTGACTACTGGCGGAAGGTAGATTCTGCCTTATATACGAATTAAACAACTTAAAAATCACATAATCGTAACCCCACTCTACCCAATCAACAGATGGCTCCCCGGAGCGTCGCGAGGGCCTCCCGTAGCCGGAACCCTGCAGCCGCCGGTGCTAAAGCGCAGCCTGTTGGACAAAATCTTCCTCAGGGAGAACAGGAAGTGAGCCAGAACCGAGGAGAGAATCAAGGAGGAGAGCAACTACCACCACCCCCACCCCTCGAAGACCTGGCACAGATAATCCACAACCAGACCCTCATACTAGAAACACTGGCCAACGCCCTCGTTAACTGGCAACCACGAGGGCAGAACATGAATGACAAGCTGACAGCCTTCCTGAGGACCAAGCCGCCCACCTTTGCCGGATCTTGCAACCCCTTGGATGCAGATGACTGGTTGCGAGTAATTCAGAGGAAACTCGAACCGTTTGAATGCCAGGATCGAGACAAAGTCCTTCTGGCAGCCCACCAACTCACCGGAACGGCATTAGCCTGGTGGGAAAATTATTGTGCCGCAGCCGAAGATGCCTCTACCATCACTTGGGAGGAATTCGTGAAGGAGTTCCGCCGTTACCACATCCCTTCGGCCACCATGAAACGCAAGGCGGATGAGTTCCGCGCATTGCAGCAAGGAAGCATGACGGTGGAAGAGTACACCCACCGGTTCATAGAGTTGGCCCGATATGCACCGGAGGAAGTGAACGACGATGACAAGAAACAAGATATGTTCAAGAAAGGACTAAACCCAGAGCTCCGGACCTTGCTTACCCCTCAGATCTATCCAGACTTCAATACCCTGATGAACAAGGCTATCCTTACGGAAAGGGCCAAAACCGAAGTGAGGAAGGATAACAAACGCAAATTCCTGGAAAACAAGGCCCGCCAACAGGACCGTTTCCAAAAGCTGAGGAACTTCAGCTACACTACACCAAGATCTCAGGCCCCAATGCAGTATAGGATTCAGTCCCAAGTGACAGGACCACGGGCCCCTGACACACAACTTAGAAGCCAGAGTACCATGAGGGCCCCGCAGAACAATGCAAGCCTGGCCGCCTCTGACAACAACAATGTTAGGGCCTATTTCAACTGCCGCGAGACAGGGCATTTCATTGCCAATTGCCCTTACGCCAAGAATAAGCCGGCTACATCAACCTTCTCCAACACGGTGAATGGACCCAGACCAGCCCTGACCGTTGCCAACCGAGTACCCATTCGCAACAACGACAACAAACAGCAGACGAAGCAGCCCCAGCAATCATTTGGACGAGCCCGCGTCAATCACATCGACGCGCAGGAAGCTCAAGAAGCTCAAGGCGTAGTGCTCGGTGAGTACCTAGTCAACTCAGCTCTGGCAGCAGTACTATTTGATTCTGGAGCATCGCACTCGTTCATATCCTCAAGCTTTGTGGAAAAACACAAAATACCTACAGTACTACTAAAAACACCCCTATTAACCCGGACGCCTGGAGGCGACATCAGTTGTCAATTAGGATGTCCACGGGTAAGGATCAATTTAAGTGGGGTAGAATTCCTAGCAGACTTGGTAGTACTTAAGTCTGGGGGAATAGATGTGATCCTCAGGATGGACTGGTTAAGCCAACACAATGGTCTCATAGGCTGTACTAACAAAGTGGTACACCTAACAAACCCCGAAGGAGTATGAGTAACCTGCCATACCCAGGAAAGTGGGCTTAACCCAATGGTGTTTAGCATGGAAGCCAAGTCCTTAGAAGAAGTCCCGGTAGTAAACGAATACCCAGATGTCTTCCCCGAAGAACTTCCCGGAATGCCACCGGACAGGGATATAGAGTTTGTCATTGACCTCATCCCTGGAACCTCCCCTATAGACAAGAGACCTTACAGGATGGCAGCCTCTGAGTTGATGGAGTTAAAGAAGCAACTAGAAGAACTGCAACGGATTGGCTTCATCAGACCAAGCTCGTCGCCTTGGGGAGCCCCAGTTCTATTTGTCAAGAAGAAAGATGGGAGTATGAGGTTGTGTGTAGATTACCGGGCACTGAACGAGGTTACCATTAAAAATAAGTACCCCCTCCCCAGGATTGATGACCTTTTCGATCAGCTAAAAGGAGCCAAGTACTTTTCCAAGATCGACCTGAGGTCAGGATATTTTCAGCTCAAGATTAGAGAGGGTGACATCCCTAAGACAGCTTTTGTCACCCGTTACGGGCAGTTTGAGTTCACCGTAATGTCCTTCGGACTAACCAATGCCCCTGCCTATTTTATGAACCTCATGAATAAAGTATTCATGGACGAGCTAGATAAGTTTGTCGTAGTCTTTATCGACGACATACTTGTCTACTCCAAGAGTATTCAGGAACACGAGCAACACCTGCGGGTAGTATTGGAGAAGCTGAGGATACATAGGCTATATGCCAAGTTTGGCAAGTATGAATTCTGGCTGGAGAGAGTAGCTTTCCTTGGTCACATTCTGACCGTGGAAGGCGTAGCAGTGGACCCAGAGAAGGTCGAAGCAGTTTCCGACTGGCAGCGGCCGACTAATGTTAGTGAAATCAGAAGTTTTCTTGGATTGGCTGGGTACTATCGGAGATTTATTGAGGGGTTCTCCAAGATAGCCCGGCCCATGACGGAACTCCTTAAGAAGGAGAAAAAGTTCGCTTGGACGGAATCCTATGAAAGAAGTTTTCAAGAATTGAAGCAAAGGTTGATAACCGCCCCAGTGCTGACCCTGCCGGACATACATCGGGATTTTGTCATTTATTGTGATGCTTCCCGACAAGGATTAGGATGTGTGCTGATGCAAGACGGGAAGGTCGTTGCATATGCTTCCCGCCAACTCAGGACTCATGAGCAGAACTATCCGACCCATGATTTGGAATTTGCAGCCGTAGTACATGCCCTTAAGATTTGGAGACATTACTTGATTGGAAATAAGTGTGAAATTTACACCGACCATAGGAGTCTGAAGTACATCTTCACCCAGCCAGACTTGAACTTAAGGCAAAGAAGATGGTTGGAGTTGGTCAAGGACTACAATTTGGAAATTCATTATCACCCCGGGAAAGCGAATGTGGTAGCCGATGCCTTAAGTCGGAAATCCTATGGGCCCAAAGACGACCATCTGCGCGAAGAAATGGCACGATTAAATGTGCACATTGTTCCTCAAGGCTCCAGCCATGTGCTGAACGTCCGATCAACACTAGGGGATAGAATTAGAGAGGCTCAAAGCTCGGATCAGGAGTTAGTAAAAATCTGCAAGCAAACTGGAGAAAACAAAGCACCGGGTTTCAGAGTAGACGATAAGGGAACGTTATGGTACGAGGATAGGATTTGTGTACCCCAGAATGGAGACCTCCAGCAGATAATCATGCACAAAGCCCATAACTCGGCCTACTCCATCCACCCAGGATCCACCAAAATGTATATGGACATAAGGCAAAAATATTGGTGGAATGGAATGAAGGCGGATATCGCACGATTTGTGGCTCATTGTGATACTTGTCAAAGGATCAAGGCCGAACATCAAAAGCCAGCGGGATTATTGCAACCTCTACCCATTCCGGTTTGGAAATGGAATGAGATAGGAATGGACTTTGTAGTGGGTCTACCTAGAACACAGAAGGGACACGATTCCATATGGGTAATAGTGGACCGACTCACTAAATCGGCTCATTTCATACCCGTACGAACTAGTGACGATGGAGAAAAGCTGGCAAAGCTTTATGTGGAAAATATAGTAAAGTTACATGGAGTGCCTAGCAGAATTGTCTCAGATAGAGGAACCCAATTCACCTCTAGGTTTTGGAAAAGCTTGCATCAAGCCATGGGCACCAATTTAGATTTCAGCTCTGCATATCACCCACAGACGGATGGTCAAACCGAAAGGGTAAATTAGATTGTGGAAGATATGCTGAGAGCATGCGTCCTGACTTATGGAAAGGAGTGGGAGCAGAGTCTGCCTTATGCAGAATTCTCGTATAACAATAGTTACCAAGCCAGCTTAGGCATGTCACCATTCGAAGCCCTCTATGGAAGGAAGTGCAAAACTCCCCTAATGTGGTCGGAAGTTGGAGAACGTGCCCTAGTAGGCCCCGCACTTATAAAAGAAGCAGAAGAAAAAGTAGCGGAGATCCGCGAGAAATTGAAAGCAGCTCAGTCCCGACAAAAGAGCTACGCAGACAAGAAAAGGCGAGAAATAAGTTTCGACCTAGGAGATTTTGCTTATCTCAAGGTCTCGCCTATTCGAGGGACGCGAAGATTTCAAGTACAAGGAAAATTGGCCCCTCGATACGTTGGACCGTATCGGGTTCTAAAGAGAGTCGGAGCAGTGGCATACCAACTGGAGTTATCAGAAGAAATGTCGGATATACATCCAGTGTTTCATGTCTCGCAATTAAGAAGGTGTTTGAGAGTACTCGAGGAAGAACACGTGCCGGTGGAAACAATAGACCTACAGCCGGATCTGCGATACCAGGAAGTGCCGGTCAAGATTCTGGACACTGTCACTAAGAGGACAAGGAACTCCGAGGTACGGATATGCAGGGTTCAATGGAGCAGGCATGGAGTAGAAGAAGCGACATGGGAACGCGAAGAGGCTCTAAAGAAGGAGTTTCCCCATCTATTTAGGAGCCAGCCGAATCTCGAGGACGAGATTCGTCTTTAAGTGGGGTAGGTTTGTTACGCCCTGAAAATTTATCAGATCAAACTACGCGCTGAAATCTTTCGATCAAAAACCTAATCGTCGTCAAAGCCCATCCCAACCCTAGCCCTAACCCTCTCCATTTTCCCCCGCCACCCTGACAACCGACACGAACACGACCGCCGTCCTGTCCCGCACCGCTCGGAGGCCTGTCGCCCGCGCGTAACCACCCGCCGCGATCGGCGCTGACGCGATGTCCCTTTTCTTTTCTCCTCGCGCAGCGTGTGAACGTCGCGCGCGCGTGGCCGACCAGCCGCGGGCGCCGCCGTGAATATCGCCGGCGCGCGTCACCTTTTTTTTCTCTCTCCCTTTTCTCTCTTTCCTTCTTCTTTTTCCTATTTTTCCCTTCTTTCTCCTTCTCTTTTCCTTGCTTCCCTTTTCTCTTCTTTTTTCCCCTTTTTCTTTTCCTTCCTTCCCTCCTCTTCTCCCTGTTCCTCCCTCCTCCCTCTGCTCCCGAACGCCACACGGCCGCGCGCTGCCGTGCCGCGCGCACGCGCTCGCCCCGCGTGCCCCGCGTGGCCGCGCGCCGCGCCGTGCCGGCCGTCGCTCGCGCCCCGCCCCTAACCCGTGCCTCGCCGCGCTGCGCGTGCACGTGCGCGTGCTCCCCCGTGCGTGGCCGCGCCGCCCGCCGCGCGCGCCATCGCTTCCCCGTCCCGTGCCGCCCAGCACCCGACCCTCCCCCACGTGCAACGCTCAGCGCCCTCGCCGCCACGCCGCGTCACGACGGCCGCGAGCGGCCAAACGCTATTAACGGCCGCCCGCGACCGCCGCCGGCCAAGCTCCCCGCCTCACCGCCTCGGCACCTATAAAAGGGGCCAAGGAGCACCCCCGGCGCCCCCACGAACCGCAGCGCCAATTAGCCCCTCACCTCCTTGCCCCTACCACCGCCGCCACGCACGCCACCACCGGCCGCCGGCCCCCACCGCGGTCCCGCCTCCTCGCTGCGTCCCAAGCCGAGGTGACTAGGGGAATACGACCCCCTCGCCTCCCTCCTCCTTTCCCCCCCGCCCCGACCGCCTCCGGGCCCCGGGCCGGCCGGAATTGCCACCGCCGGCGCCCCCCTCCCCTCTCCTCTGTTTCCCGTGGGGGGGAGGAGGAAGAAGGTGGTCATTTGCCACAGAACCCCCTGGCCTCTCCCTTTTTCCCAAAAGAAACCCCCCTTGTGCCACATTTCACTGCAGACCCTCCTGTTTTTAGCTATTCAGGAAAAACTAAAACCCCCGTCTCATAAACTTAATTTTAATTAAGTCCCTACACCTTTCTAGTATACCCCAAGTACCCCCAGGAGTTATAACCAAGCCCCGCTACCTCTAAAACATTTACGAATAGGTCCCTGACTCCTTGTTTAACCCTTAGACTTTTATAGAACCTATCATTTTATGCGCCAAACGGTCCCCGATCGACCCGAAACTTTACCACGCCCTTTCTAGTATAGTTTTAACCATGCCAATAAGAAACCACCCAAAAATATTACCCCTACCTCCGTAACTAAATTATTTCCGATTCAAGCTCAACGATAAAAGCCTTTAGTTCTTTCGCTTGATTGTGTGTATATTTGTTTGCGTCGTAGGACACGGAGTGAACGAGGAAGGTCCCGACTGTGACCAAGCAAACGAGGACCAGTTCTACAACCTCGAGCCCGAGGGACAGTGCTTCGATCAGGACCTCCCGCAAGGGTTTGATGATGGCAAGTTCAATCCCGCCCTTTTGATGCATGTTTCTGTCCTAGTTTTACAAACACAACCTAGTGGCCTGTTTTATAAAATTGCATGGTTTTTCTTGCTGAAAACATGGTAGGATAGCCACCCTTGTTTGTGATAACCATACCTTGACCACCTGGTTTTATAAAGAAAGTGTGTGTGTGTGTGGGAAGGGATAAAAATGTGGTTTTGAAAGATGAGTCAGACGGGATGGATGGCATTTCTGTGTGAATTGCCGTTGGTGTGCTCGTACCTGTGTGGTTGAGCGAGGAAGGGAGATATCCATCTTGTCACCCCTAAGGACCGAGTTGATGTGTCGTCTCACCTAGCTTCCTGTCGTGCAAACCACTTGACCGTTGAATGGGCAACGGCTTAGCCTAACCCCACTAGTTAGTCTGATAGCCATCAGGAGAGCTGAGAGCAACGGGTGATCAAGGAGAAGGGATAAGCTCTGTGTGATTTATGCCCCGGTTAAACCTCGGAGATAGGTCGAATGACCCCTTGATAGATCCCGTGGTGGCTAGTTAGGTCTAGCTAAGGTGGGTAATGGCTTTGATGGGATCTACACCGGCACTAAGGTGTTCGTGCTGTGGTACCCCACCTGTGAGTAAAGTTGCACACCTCTGCAGAGTTACAATCTATTCGAATAGCCGTGCCCACGGTACTGGGCAAGTTATGGTGTGGTCACATAACTAGTGTTTTCTCTTTGGGAATGGTTGGACTGGTGTGAGTTGTTTGGAAAGTTTCCGGCAGTTGTGCCGTGTGCTATGGTGGACGGGGAGTCCGGTAGCAGCTTAAAACTTGGATCCTGTGTGGATCAACATCATGTGCTCCTTGGTACTAGAAAACTTATTTTGGAAATGTTTTTAAATGAACCTTTGCATACAACCGAGTTTTCTGCAGATAAACCATAACTTTATCCTTGAATTATACTGTGCATTTAATTCTGTTATACCCCCCCGTGGGAGTGATTGGACTTGCTGGGTACGTTTGTACTCACCCCATTCTTACTTTTACAGTGGAAGATCCAGACTACATCCCCGAAGACATCGAGTAGGGTTTCGTCCTGCACCCTGTCTTGCTTGTGGTTAAGGCCACCGCTGGAACTCCGCATGGCGCAAGACTCTGATGACCCTCTTTTCATAGCTAGTGTAATAGTGTGGATTTTAGTTGTAATCCTCGCGATAGTGGCGCTTCACTGCCCATTACCGCGTAGAGCTGTACGGTGATGTACCATCTGATGTAATAAAAGTGTTATCAGCCTCCTGGGACTGATAAAGCATCACTTTTAAGTCTTCCCTAATGGGGGGGACGCTTCAGAAAACTAATATAAAAGATGTAAAAGAGAATATCTCTAATTGTAATTAACTCATATTATATCTGCATTTATAAAGACGAGGTACAACTTAGCCAAATTTTATATATAATTGTCTAGGTACAAATTATCCTAATTAAATAATTAATTATAAAATAAACTGATGAGAGCATCTAAACGTCAAACTTTATGGTTCGTGTTGAACTAAATAAATTAAATTACAAACATATTTAAGTTGATATTAATTAAATTAACATTAATTAAGAAAAACGGAGTAAAGACTTAATTGGATTTTAATTGGAAAAACTAGATGAGAGGATATTAATCAAATTAAATCTATTTTTAGTTTTAAAATATGAACTATGATGCAACAACACTACAAAACGATAGCTTAGGGTTTCAGAAGACTAACGCAAAAAGAACGGTTCAAAACAGATCTAAAACGCAGAAACTACGCATGAAACAAGATTGTAAGGACCTATACATAATTAAATATAGATTTCAGAGGCTAGCAGCAAAGTATTGCAAGACACAGAAATAGTGCTCGCAATTTAGGAAAAGTTTAGGGGTAGATCTGAAAAAGATCACGGGTGGGGCTGGATTGAAAAGATGTAATAAATTCAGGGGGTTTTCTGCAAATTTCAGAAGACACAGAAAAATACACGATAATTACAAATTTCTCCGGGGGCTAATCTGTAAAAGCTTCATAGCACAGCCATGGTGGCCGACGGCTGCTGTTTTTCAAATTCCCGTCGTTCTAGGGCACGGGAGATCGCGAGGAGCGGGGCAAATGAAAGAGAACGACGAGGGGATTCGATTCCATACCTTACCGCGGGGGTGCATCATGGTGGCCGAATTTCGCCGGGGCGGCGGGTTTGCTCCGGACGGCAGCGCTGGGCAGGGGTGGTGCAGGAGGTGGCGGCCAGGGGGAAGGGCGTGGCTGCAGGGGGAAGGCGCGGCTGCAGCAGGGCAAGAGGCGACGGGGAGGCCGGTAGGGGGGCGGCGGCGCTCTGGTGGTGGCGCACGGGCTCAGGCAGCAAGAGGTGCAGGGCGCTGCAGCTGAAGGAGGGCGACGGCGGCGCTCTGGTGGTGGCGCACGGCCGCTGCAGGGGGCAGGGCAGGGCAGGGCACAGCTACAGCGGGGGGAAGGTGCGGGGATCATGCGCAATAGTAGGGAGCGTGCGGCGGCAGGGGCGCTGCTTCGCGAGCATCAGGGCAACGGGGAGACCTGGGCGCTCGGCCTCCTGTTGGTGGTGCTGCACAGGAAAAGGAGGGGTGGCAGCACTGGCCTGGGTGACGCGAGGGGGGAAACGCGCGTAGGGGGTATGAGACGAGGGCTCAGCTAGGTTTTGTAGGGGTTCGGTAACCTAGCTTGGTGTGCTACGCACGCCGAGAACGTCGGCGCATCGGGCTGGGACTCGTCCTTGAGTCCAGACTGCCCACGGGAGAAGCTAGATTGGGCTGACCAGCGGGACCCACAGGTTAGCGAGCAAAGAGAGGAAGGAAGAGGTAAAGGAAAGAGGAAATGAGAGTGGCTGAATTATGGGCCGAAACAGGTTCGGGTAGAGACTGAACATGAAAACGTGCTGATAGTGCTAGTTGAACACGAACGGGCTATTCAAGAACGTGAAATAGAAAAGAGGGAGAGACCAGGCTGGGTCATTAGCGGATCAGTTCACGACATTGCAGCGGTGATTCTGGTTATCGGAACTGGTAGTTCGCTAGCTTCAACGAGCAATCAAACTCCGGGATAGAAAGAGAAAGGAAAATGAGGGGGTTCATCTAGGGTTCCTCAAAGAGAAGCTTCTGGTCTATTTTCTCAATGAAACGCGACACATAACGAGATAGTGGTGGTGACCGAGTTGAAGCTCGCATGCGGCACTTTTGTAGGATTTAAGGTGGAATAGACCCAAAATGAGTTTAATCCAGCTCAAGATGAAAAAAAACATCATTTTCCAGAATATATTTTTAAGCTTAAAATCGATCTAGAAAAGTCTAGATAAATCTTTTAAACCATGAAAAATATATATACTGAAGAATTCCCAAAAAGTTTGGGGAAAATCCTAGACAAGACGAGTCCAAATAAAATACTCGGAGCCTAAGAAAAAGATTTTAGAGCTTTCCAATAAATGGTTTTAGCTCTACGGAAATAGAGAATAATTTCCAGAAAGTTTAAAAAATTCTAAAAAACCCTAAAGATGGATAAACACATTGTAAAAGATATTCAAATCCTAAAATTGAATATTTTAGGGTGCAACACAGTGCCCGCAGCCGCTCCGCGGCAGCTCGTCGTCACTCCCCGACAGCGTCCTCCTTCCCTCCGTGGCGTGCGCCACCACTCCTCGTCTTGCGTGGTGGCGACTCACCGACTCCAACTGGCTTCCAGCGAGTGAGGGGCACCAGTGGGCAGCGGCGGTGTGTCTCCGCGCGCGGATCTAGTGGATGAGGTCGGTAGCGGCCACCCGGCAGGCGGCAGCTAGCACGTGCGCGGCTTGGTGGCGGTGCTTTCCGCCCGGGCGAGAGCAACGGCCGAGGAGCCGAGGAGCCGAACGGCGACGCTAGGACGGGATCCAGTTTCCCTTTTTTTGGATTTTGTGAACCTATATTGAGATATAGTCGGTTAATTCGATTATAGCCGCAGCCGAACCGAAATAATCGAAACTGAATTTCCTCGGTTCCCACTTCTTTAAAGAACTTATTGGTCCCTATTTTTTGAGAACTGAACTTGTATAGGAACCGAGGAACCGAACGGATCGGTTCGGTTAGAACCGAATGTCCAGGTCTAATGGCGTCACCCGCCCCTGGAAATGGATTCCTAGGGCCAGGTGATGGTGTCACCCGCTTCAACAAATCGATTTCAGAGTTAATAGATAAGAATAGCATACCTCATAGAGTCATAAATAACTGTGTGGTGTGGTGGAGAGAAGGGTACGCGCGAGGCTTGAGGTAAATTGTACCTCAGTAGTAGAGGGGCTTGTGGTGGTGGCCGATTCGCTAGGATATTTTTTTATTTTGCTGTTTTTGAGTTTTTTCTAATTTTTTTATTTTTTGAAAATTGATTTGTAGAGGCGGGTCATGACATTACCCGCCCCTACAAATGGATTTATAGGGGCGGATGTGTTATCTGTCCTTGTAAATAGTATTTCTAGCTGTGAGAAGCAGGGGCACGTATCGTATCCACTTCTAGAAATAGATTTTTTCGCATCTAAAAAACATTTTTTAGCAGTGAGGTACGTGTGGAAAAGTGATTGAGTTCTCACTTCTGATCCCTTGCGACTTGTGAGACCGCACCTTTATTTGTATGGGCAAGGAAAATTCCGTTGCGTAGATTTGATCGGCTGCTATTGTTCTTCATTTACAAGCAAATATCTAAACTACCATAATCTACAACAGCTACAATATTAGCCTAGCCGGTGTCTTTAATTAGCATCGGCCGCCATTGTTTGCATCGCCATTATCACAAGCAGTACAACCGCAGCCGTCACACGCAAGTTAGTCAAGAGACAAGCAGCGTAGCTCCAACGTCAGCCGCTCTCATCTCACCATGAAGTGTGGCGTCAGCCTCCACAGGAGGCCAGAGACGGCGGCCATGGCTGTGATGAATACGATTGCATGGATATATCTAACGTACTTTTGCTGATGCTTGATTTTATAGAAGTGAAAAACTATAAATTGGACTTTCAACATTGTATAGCTCTTGTGAAGATATGGATAGCTAAATTTTAAGTCCAGATGAGATCGCAATCGGAGGCGCTCATGCCCGTCAAAAACCGGATCATCCGGTTTTAGAGACCCTCAATTTTTAGTGGATAAATAGAATTATTTGAGTTGGTTCTAAGCATGTTTCGTGATGTATTTGTAGTCTCCATAGGACGAGGCATACCCACCTTTTTCAGGCCATGTTCATAGAAAGAATCCAACAACATCTATCAAAAACTTTTACCTTTTTACCCTTCTTCTATTTTCCCTAATCATTGCTAATTTTTCCAGCCACTTGTTTGCATTTCCTCAGCTTTCTTCCTCATCATCTTCACCATAACACCATAGTAGGTCGTAGGTTCCCATTCAGGATCAGCCCACTTCACCACCCGGTATTGCTTCCCTTGTTCGGCAGACATCATTAACACTAACATTAAATAACGAAATCAAAATCTTTAAGAAACAAGTAGCCATTTACCTTTGTAACACCCTAAAATTCATGTTTAGAATGTTTAATCAAAGTTAGTGTGTAAATCCTGTGCATTCATGTGTCTAGGCTCCAAAAGAATCAATTTTGGGTTAATTAAACAAATCATAGGCTCAAACTTTTCTAAAATTAGTTCTATTTTCTAAAATTTTCTTGATTTCCTGGGCAAAGGAAAACCTGATCCACTTATTAGTAGGATCTCAAAGGCTAGTGTCACAGGAAGATGACTGATAATAGATACCAATAAATGGTGACCCACAACGTGAAACATTCAAAGTATACAATGCAACTTGAAATCAATGATTGATTTTGATCATAAACAAGAAGCTATAAATTTCCACTCCCAATCAAAAATGTACACTTACCTGTAACACTGTCAAATTTCTAGTCCGGCAAGTCCACCAAGAATATCCCCCAAGTGGTAGATTTAGGAGAGAGGGGATCGCGGGATAAGAACTTCGATGGTCACACAAGACGCAAGGATTGAACAGGTTCTCCCGCAAGAAGCGTAATACCCTATATCCTATGTTGGTTGGTGGATTGTATTATTTTTGCTCAACAAAGCACGAGACTATGGCGAAATATCCTACGACCTGCATTGGTTAGGATTTTTGTTCGGGGTTGTTTGTTGATTATCCCCCGTCTGCCTTATATGGTCCGACAACCGTGGATTACAGGTCGGATCGGAATATACTTGTAGTTACTTTATAAGGAAACTAGTTGGATAGAATACCAGCTGCATGGCCAAAGAATCCGGCTAAATCTAGCCTAAATGGGCGAGGCTTGTGGCTCACGTTGGAGAACCCCCCCCCCCCCCCAACACACACACACACATGGAGATGCGGATCCTTCTTCGCGAGGATATCGAGCGATCTGCCTCCGTCAAACACGAAATCGGAATCTCCTTCCACTACTAGACAATAGGCCCTTAGTATCGGTGTAAAACCTGCTTTGGTCCCTATTCTTCAACCGGTACTGAGGAACCGAGACTGAATGTTTCGGTCTAGGACACCGGGTATTGTACCCGGTGCCAAAGGCCACCTTTGGTACCGGTTGGAAAGACCAACGAGTACCAAAGGGTTTTCCCTCTTTTTTCCAAATCCTATTTTATTTTAATTATTTATTATTATTTATGCTTGCAGAATTACTACATGTACCCGAGTTATACACTACTATACATCCTTTAGTCGCGTTCATGTGAAAATAAATGTATGAAATGACTAAATGACGTTGACAATCATGTATTTAAGTTATCTAGACATAATAACATCTACAAATACACAAATGTCATGATTACAAGCACTGGAAATTATTGTAACAAGCAATTATTTTTGTCTCGACTACAAGTTCTAAGAGCCTGACGACGTCGATTCGGATGCTCTAGGAACCGGATGGCCATCGTGGTAGAACTCGCCTTTAGGATCAATGATGTCCTTCAAAATGAATCCTATGAGCTGCTCCGACACGGCCACAATCTTATCCACATGGAGAACTTCATCCTTGATTTGCATCATCTATCATTTAATAAAAATAAAGCTTGGTATATTAATTCTTTGCGATAGTATAATTAGAAACATATTTATGAATGGTTTGTACGTAGTCTTAGGTCCTCCATCGTAGCCCTCCCAAAATGGGTTAGAGTGTGCATATAATCACATATGTAGTACCCACACCAATTATTTCCTGCTTTTTGTCTCGAACACTAAAAAAACAAATTAGTTAATTGTATGCGTATATAGAATAGTACATGAGATATGCAAACAGTAGCATACCCACATACCGAAAAGTCCATTCTAACATCCAATTCATTCTTAAAATCACCATTTTGCTTTCTCACAAAAGCTCTCCACACCCCGTGCATAAGAATGAAAGGTAAATGTTCGAAGCTTAATCGATCCCAAAATAGTTGTGTTTTGTGCAAAATAAACTTATCTATTAAATGGGTCTATGAAGTGTTTGATTTTTCTCTTTTTTTACCACTTGGAGTCATAGACTATAACTCTACTAGCCTCCACGCAGAGTACGAGCAAAATCCAATGGAAGGTGAACATATAGATATACAAGCATATATATATACATCATTAAAGTTAATATTTATTTAGGAATAGAAAAGAGTTACTAGTCGGTCAGAACTTCCTCATAGTTGTAGGGTATGAATATATAGGATTTGTAATATTGTTGCATTAGGGCTTGGTACATGTTTGTACACGTTTGCTTATAGTCATCCAGTAAATTTTTCTGATTGATAAGAATGGGAAGCATGAAACCCACCCGATGCTCCCATCCTTTTTTTCGGCACTTTTGAAGCTCCATTCTACACAATACAATATAAATTAGATTGTACACAAAGAATGGAATGTTTATTAATAAAATATAACAATATAGAGATTGGTCGACACTTACATAATCCAGCAAGACACGAGAGAGATGTCGAGGGCGTCTTGATGGTATATTGCATGCACATCTTCAAATTCAATTAAGAAGTCATCGTCCCCATGGAAGAAATCATGATGGCGATACTTAACTCCAAACGTGTACTGGCTGGCCTTCGAACGTTCCATGTACAATTTATGGAATGCGCGCATATGCGTGGGTAGGTTGATGAACTCCTGATCAGTGACGAAGGGTTTTCCATGCTCGTATGGATGAGCAGCAACTGAGGTGATCGGGAGTTCATCATCTTACCCGGTTGCCTACTCAATGGTAAAACCGGTTTCTTCCAAAAAAATCCGTCATGTGTTGCTCTTTCTGCGTTGTCGCCCGGAGAGGTTTAATTTTTTTTGTTGTGTGCCTAGCTAAGGAATGCCCTTGCCACTTTGCTTCATTCTGTGGTTGGCCTTTATTACTGTGCGGTCGTAGTCGGGGGTAGTTTTACGCGTCTCTTGGTGATGTCACTCAAGCAATTGTAGAACTTTTCTACCTCGACTGGATCAACTGGCACCCTCTTCTCTAGTACTTTAGGTTTGAAATGTTCTGGCAGCTCATGGCGTGTTTGCTGCGCCAGTTCCTCATCGGTCATCTTGTAAGCTAATTTCTTCTTAGGGCCTATTTCTTTTACGACGATCCTTCGCTTCTTGGGGGTTCCAGCCGGTGGGAGGGAGAGGTCTGTTTTTTTCCTTTGGCCAGTGCTGGCGGAGTCAGAGTACTCCTAGCCCCTAGCGGAGATGATGGTGAGGGAGCCCGTGGTGGCGGAGACGAAATACCACCAAAGTCGCCATCATCATCATTATCTAGTCCTGGCACTGAAGGTGGATCCACAGGAGCCGCTATATTCCCAATAAGTTTGATGTGGGCCTTGCGCCATAGAATGCAACCGTGGAGTGCCTCTCCCAATGTCTGTTCTGCGTCCCCTCGAACAAAATCAAGCTCGAGGCTTTCGTTTTATCCACCAGCTTCGACGATCTACTCCATGGTGACAATGGACTAGCCAGGGGGTACCTGCCTACCATGAATCGTACCACCAGGAATCACCAGTAAGGCCGCCCCGTAGGCTACCAGAGTGGTGATATTTTTGCTTTCACATGTAGCTCACATGGTGTCTACATGGTGACATCATCCATTGGGTATCTTTGGGTGTCGACAATTGGCACATTCTCTTGGGGCTAAACCCCAGGGGCCGCCGTGGATTCGCAGCTATTACATCGCTGAGAGGCCGGGCTAATCTCAACATCCGGCTGCACCCCACTGCCCCGCTACTGACTAAGAGAAACCGCCACTACCTGTTGGACCCTTGCGTCCATCTCATTTTGTAGTTGTTGCACTTTTATGGTCATGTCATCTTGTAAGGCATGGAGTTTGTCCTCCTGTTCTGCCTTGCTTTTGCGATGAGTCTTGCATATGCTATCTCCGGCCCAAGCAACTTACCATGGGACCATGCCTATGCCGTGGGGTCACCAGGGTGTTCGGGGTTCTATAAGGCCCTGGTTAGCTCATCGTTCTCCCTGTGAGGCTTGAATGTTCCTTCTTTGGCCTCTTGTATTGCTATGACCACATTCTGGACCACTTATTCCATTGCTGGGGGCACGACCAAAGTTCCATCCTCTTGGTTAAGTGTGACACCATTAGCAAACAATCACTGCTTCGATCTTTGTAACACCCTAATATAAATTTCCTAAATTTTAATGAATTTATTTTGGCTTAAATAAAATTTCTAAGGTTTTTCTTGATTTATCTTGCATTTAAACTAATTTTATATCACAAGTAATTAAAACTTACTTTAGGGTCAACATGTTTGTGCATTCATGCTGGTGCATCTATTTTGTTTGTTTGAATAGCTGAGATGAATTCAAATCCCATTTGAATTCAAATTGAATTGAGTTGTTTTGAAAAAGAAAAGAAAAGAAGAAAAGAAAACGAGAAGAGCAGCCCAGCTGGCAGCCCAACTCTCCTAGTCCGCGGCCCAAGCCCTTTCCCCTTCTTTCTTCCTTTTTCCTTGGGCCCATTTTCTTTCACCGGCGGCCCATCTCCTTCTCTCCTTTCCCCTCCTCTCTTGTTCCCGCGGCCCAGCAGCCACGCCCAGCCCAGCTCCTCCCTGTTCCCCAGCCGGAGCCCGCGAGCCCCCTCTCTTTCTCCCTCTAACAGCTGGGACCCGCCTGTCAGCGCTTCCCTCCTCTCAGCCGCGCAGCACTCTCTCTTTCTCTGGCACAGCGACCCCACACGTCAGCGCCTCCTCCCCCCCCCCTTTTCCTTTCTTCTTCCCCGAGCACCGGCCACCCGAGATCTCCGGCTAGCCGTGATCCAGCTCGGGCCCGCACGCCAAGACCCCGGTTCTCCCCTTAAAGCTGAACCCTAAACCCTCTGCGCCCTACCCTCACCGCCACCCGAACCCTAGCCGCCGCCTCGCACCGAAGCTCAGAGCGGAGCCACTTCTACTCCGCCGTGGTTCGGCCGTTCTGGCACTCCTCTCACCACCGTAAGTCGACGCGGCAGCCCTGCCTTGTTGCCAGAAGCGTCGTCGACCCCTCCCTCCCCAACCTCAGGCCGCACGCACGGTAATTGCTTCGGCCCCGCCACCGTAGGTAAACCGTCCCCGAGCAATTGCTCGCCGCCGGTAGGCCGTAGGCGAAGCTGACCCCCTTTACACCTTCACAGGACCCGCACGTGTCATCTTGGAGGATCAGCAGGCCACGAGGAGCACTACCGCAGCGTGTCCACGAGCACCCCGTGCGCGCCGCCGCTTGATCTTGGCGCCGGCATCCCCGCACAGCAGCACGGCCCAATTCGTGCCCCGGTGAGCACCACCCCAACCTCCTCTTGCTCTTAAGGTAGACACCGTAGCTTGTAAGCCGGCCCAGTGGGTGAAACGCCGTTACAGCGAAGCGCTGCCACGCGCGCATAGTTCGGCCGCCGTATCGGAGTTCGCTGCCGTGCCATACCCGAGCAAACCCCTAGGTAGATTAGGCGTGCTGCGAGCTTTCTCCCCGGCCAAGTCCCGCCCAGAATCGAGCCCGGACGGCCGAGATTGGCCAACACCGGCGAAGCGCCGCCGCGGGAGCCATCTCCGGTGAGCAATCACCGCCGCCCGCGCCCCAAACTCCACGGGCCGTCCGATCCGTAGCCTGCGCTCACGATTAGATCGGGTCTCACCCAAAACGTAGCCCTTAGATTGAAATCCAATGGACCCGAGCAAAGCATACCGGTTCCGGGCATGGGATAGATCAGAGCCGTCCGATCCGGAATAGGCGATCTAGATTAGACCCAGTTAAGTAAGGGGCTCGATCCGTTAGATCAAGATCCTACGGCTGATACGCGTAGATACCGCTTCGCGGGAGAGATCAAATCCGAGCCGTTGGATTTAGATCCAGTGGCCCAGATTTAAAGATACCGCTTCAGCTCGCCAGTTTTGCTAAAGAGCCCCTGTGTTTTCCAGGAATCAACCCGCAGTCCACCCCTAGTTCAAAAGTAATTACAGTTAGGTCCTGTTTTTAAGGTTTAGGTCCCTAAGCTTCCAAGAATTAGTACCCGCCGTCCATGCCTTGTGTTTTAGCGTGTTAGACCCCAAGTCTACCCTTTAATTAGGTTTAGGCCCTCGGTTTTTGCGCAAAAACCCCTAGAACTTCTATTTTCTAACAGTTAAGTCCCTAGATCTTGTTTTAACCCTAGTTTTCGCGTCTTAGCTCGGTTTTAGGTGGTTTTCGCGCTCACGCGATCGTTGTAATGCATAGAATAGCTCTAGGCTAGTTTGGTGCACTGTTTTCTTGTATTGGTGTACTGTTTCTTATAGTTTTCCATTGTTTGCATGTGTGTGCATGTGTGGAGCATGTATTGCTCTTACGATAGAGAGTAGACGTCGAGCCACCGGAGCAGTATCAGGAGCCACTTTCTTCGGAACCCTTTGAGCAGCAGCAGGAGAACTTTGAGGAAGGCAAGTATAGCATGAACATCCTATCACCTTTAAATACAATTTCATACTGCATTTTAATACTGTATGCCTATAAGGATTTTCTAGCCACTTTTATCCTGTATATAAATACCTTGGTTTGCATTTTGGTTAAGTTGTGCTAGGTGCTGCGCTCTCACACATTATGGTCCTTTTTAATTAAATTTGATTAATGGTATATGCAACTTGATTCTGAGAGTGGCCCTCTGTGCTGTGTACTTGAGCGGCTCACGTCTCGTTATTATAGAAATATGGTTTAGGGGGCCAGCACCGTGCTTAGTGCTTGGTTGGCCACTCTCCATAAGGACCGGTTCATAGAGCGACAACCTGGGACAACTGCGCAACCACAAGACTGGAATGGGACGGTCTTGACTTCCTAATTAGGTCATTTTGGTTTGGGAGTAACTTACCTGCGGGGCAAGAGGGGTGGTAAGCTTCAATGGTCCCTGTTCCTCCGGCTTGGTTTGTGCTGTGTGTCTTGTACCCCCATGAGGTGGGCCCCATCGTTGCTGATCCAGAAACCTTAGCGGTTACACCTTACTAACATGGTCCTTTGTAACGGTCTCGTAGTGCGTTTGCTAGTCATCTCACCTAGGAAGTGTGGTGAACAACTAGTGTAGCTCACGACTTGTGGGTAAAGTTGTGCAACCTCTCGAGAGTGTAAAACTGGTATACTAGCCGTGCTCACGGTCATGAGCGGCCCAGATTCTCCGTCTGATTAGTGGGGTTTATCTTTGATGGTTTGGCTTGGTTTTCAGTAGATTCATGAGTAATTCTAATTAATTCTTATGTAACTTGGGTTCATGGTAATTCATCCACTGATAGTAAATAGTTTTAATAAAACTTGCCAAGATTAAAAGCTAATGCAGTTGAGTCAGCTAACCGTAGAGCCTCATAACTCGTGTTATACTTGTTGAGTACAAGTTGTGTACTCACACTTGCCTTCTCTACTCTTCTGTTCTCTTTGGGATATCTTCGACTGCTGCTCAGTACCAGGCGATGTGGAGGACTACATCAGCAGATTTGATGATCTCTAGGCATTGTCTCCCAGCCGACGTCCCTGTGGCGCCCTGTTCTTCATGTATTTATTTTACGCTTCCGCACTCTTTGAACTGATTCTTGATTCAGTTGTAATAAAGATATTCATCTATGATTTATATGCTTTTATTTCAAGATATGTGTTGTGATATCTTGATGATTCTGTTGTATATATGCGTGACTTGATCCTGGCGCATATATGATTGCTCGGTTTATGTTCTTATAAATCGGGTGTGACAGAATTGGTATCAGAGCCGTGTTGACTGTAGGACGAAGCCTAGATAGAAATGGTCGAGTTTAGAGATTTCCTTTCTCTTGCTTTGTTTCCGCAAAACTCAAACATTCGTTTCTGCTTCTATTCCTTGAGCTCTAAACCTCAATTTGCTAACCCTCTCTGTATTTTCCGAGAATTCGTAGATGTTGGCCTACAATTTTCTGCATGTTCTGATAAGCCTAGGATGCCCTGCAAAGAAAAATACACTAGAGCGCCTGTTTGTTAGAGTCGAGTGGAGTGATAAACTCGGCTAATGTTTGAATATTGAGTGTTTGTGATTGTGCAAAATGTTTGATTTGGATTTTTGGTTGATTGCATAGATTAGAGGTTAAACTTGCTCATGCAAAATCGACTCTAATGCAAACTTTAATTAAGTAATAAAACTGAGATAGATCATTGGGGGTAAAACCGTACACTCATTATTCCCTACTTTATCCTGTCAGAGTTTTCTTTCCAGAATCGTACAATATCTGTCTCTTATAAATTTCGCTCTGCTGCAATCAGATGGTGAACACCAGGAGCACCGGTCCCGGTTCTGGCCAGCAGGGGCAGAACAACCAGGGTACCAGCCAACCGACGCCGATGCCGATGCCTCCATCCCTGTCTCCGGAGCAGTTCTTCCAGCTCCAGATGCAGATGATGGTAACTCTGAACAACACTGTTCAGGCTCTGCAGCAGATCCACACTCAGCCGCCGCCTCCTCCACCACAGCAGCCCCGCGATAGGCGTGCGGATTTTCTGAGGGGTCACCCACCGACGTTCTCCCATGCGGCTGATCCACTCCAGGCTGACGACTGGCTTCGTTCAGTGGAGCGTCAGTAGGACGTTGCTCAGTGCGATGACCGGGAGCGAGTCCTATACTCGGCAGGGCAGCTGCGAGGCTCAGCTCGATTGGTGGGAGTCCTACCCAGCTCAGGACAGTGACGCCCTCACTTGGGTCCAGTTCCGGGAGCGTTTCAGGAACCACCACATCCCTGCTGGAGTGATGAAGATGAAGCACAAGGAATTCCTTGCGCTTAAGCCGGTAAATTTGATTAAATTCTTTCCGCAATTCCCTTTTGAGCTCAAGCCCGCACTTGTTTATCTTCGTGAAATTGGAAATGCCGAGTAATTTCCATTCTCTTTTTCCGGTGTTTATCATTTCAGGGAGCTATGACGGTGACCGAGTACCGTGACCATTTCCTCCAGCTCGCTCGCTATGCCCCCGCTGAGGTCGCCAATGATGGCGATAAGCAGCAGCGCTTCAGGGAGGGGCTAGATGATCACCTTGAGTACGCGCTCATGAACCACCGCTTCAACAACTTCAACCATCTGGTTGATGCTGCCCTCAATACCGAGCGCAAGCGCCGGGAGATTGAGGACAAGAAGAGGAAGATGACTCCTGCTGCGCCTGGCAGCAACACTCGGGCTCGGTATCAGTACCAGCAGCAGCAGCCGCAGCAGCAGAGGCAGATCCAGCCGTACCAGCAGCGATAGCAGCAGTACCCGCCTCGTCCTCAGCAGCAGCAGCAGCAGGTGGGACAGGGTCAGAGGCTTCCAGCACCTCCGGCACGCTCTGCTCCACCGGCTCCACCGGCTCCGCGGCAGGGAGTGCCTACTCCTCCTGCCGGGCAGCAGGCTCCAGCACTCCCACGGTGTGCTTTCACTGTGGCGAGCCGGGACACTACGCCAACGTTTGTCCCCGGAAGGCGCAGTCCGGACAGCAGGGGCGCCCAGCTTAGCCCAAGGCGTCATCTCAGGGCAAGGTGAACCACGTGACGGCCGAGTCAGTGGCCGAGGCTCCCAACATGGTTATTGGTACGTTCATGGTCAATACTTACCCTGCTACAGTGCTTTTTGATACTGGTGCTACGCATTCCTTCATTACTCGGTCTTTTGTTGAGCATTATGGCATTCATTCTAGCACATTAAAGAGGGGCATGTTAATATCTTCACCGGGAGGGCAGTTGAGGTCTCATGTCTTCTGTCCCAGAGTCAGTGTTGTCATAAGGGGGGTAGAGTTCAGTGCTAATCTATTGGTGCTAGACACCAAGGGTATCGATGTGATCTTGGGAATGGAGACCCTTGTTAGATGGGGTGTCAGGATTGATTGTGCTCAGAGGACTGTTCATTTGTCAGCACCGGACGGACAGGAAGTCACAGTCAGTGCTTCAGAGCCTTCTGGAATTCTTTGTCAGATGGAGGCTAGACCCACGAGTGGTATTCGCGTGGTGTCTGAATTCCCTGATGTTTTCCCGGATGATTTGCCAGGTATGCCACCTGATCGCGACATTGAGTTTTCTATTGATCTCTTGCCTGGCACAGCTCCTATTGCTAAGCGGCCCTATCGTATGGCACCCGTTGAGCATGAGGAAGTTAAGAAGACCATCGACAAGTTGTTAGCCAAGGGCTATATCCATCACAGCTTTTCTCCTTGGGCTTTCCCTGTTTTGCTGGTAGAGAAGAAGGATGGCGCGAAGAGAATGTGCGTCGATTATCAGGATCTGAATGCAGTCACCATCAAGAACAAGCATCCATTGCCCTGTATTGAGGATCTCTTTGATCAGCTTCAGGGCGCTTGTGTATTCTCGAAGATTGATCTGCGTTCGGGTTATCACCAGCTGAAGATTCGTTCTGAGGATATTCCGAAGACGGCATTCACCTGCAAGTATGGGCTATACGAGTATACGGTCATGTCCTTTGGCTTGACCAATGCTCCGGCTTTCTTCATGCATCAGATGAACAAGGTTTTCATGGATTACCTGGATACCTTTGTAGTGATATTCATTGATGATATCCTGGTATATTCCAAGTCAGAGGCAGAGCATGAGAAGCAACTGTGGCTTGTGTTGCAGAGGCTCAGAGAGCACAAGCTGTATGCCAAGCTCAGCAAGTGCGAATTCTAGATTGACGAAGTTCCATTCCTCGGTCATGTCATCTCCAAGGGAGGTATTGCTGTGGACCCCGGAAAGGTGAAAGATGTGCTTGACTGGGTTGTACCGTAGATAGTGAAGGAAGTTCGCTCCTTTCTGGGCTTAGCAGGATATTATCGGAGGTTCATCGAGAATTTCTCCAAGATTGCGAAGCCTTTGACTTCCTTGCTAGAGAAGGGTGTGGATTTCTCTTGGACTGATGAGCGCCAGAAGGCCTTCGAGGAGCTGAAGAAGAGGTTAACTACGGCGCCAGTCCTTACTCTGCCAGACCAGAGCAAGAGGTTCACAATATATTGTGATGCTTCGAGGATGGTCTCGGTTGTGTTTTAATGCAGGAAGGCAGAGTCATAGCTTATGCTTCGCGGCAGTTGCGCCAGCACGAGCTAAATTATCCCACTCATGATCTGGAGTTAGCCGCAGTTGTGCATGCTCTGAAGATATGGAGGCATTACTTGTTTGGGTAGAGGTGTGATATCTACACCGACCACAAGAGCCTCAAGTACATATTCATGCAGAGTGAGCTAAACATGCGGCAGAGAAGATGGTTAGAGTTGGTCAAGGATTATAACCTGGAGATTCACTATCATCCGGGTAAGGCCAATGTTATAGCAGATGCTCTGAGCAGGAAAAGCTATGTCAATATGGTCGTGGCTTTCCAGATACCTCAGGAGTTATGCGAGGAGTTTGAGCAGTTGAGTCTGGGTTTCTTACATCACACCTCGAGTGCATCATTTGAGGCAGAACCCACTCTAGAGACAGAGATTAGGCAGCATCAGAAAGAAGATAAGAAGCTGCAGGAGATCCGTGAACTGCTCAAGATTGGCAAAGCACCTCATTTCAGAGAAGATGATCAGGGTACCTTGTGGTACAAGAGACGGATATGTGTGCCAGATGTGAAGGATCTCAGGAAGCTGATTTTGAGTGAGGCTCATGATACAGCATATTCCATTCATCCGGGCAGCACGAAGATGTATTATGACCTCAAGGAACGATTCTGGTGGTATGGGATGAAGCATTCTGTTGCGGAGTACGTCGCTATCTGTGACACTTGTCAGCGTGTCAAGGCGGAGCATCAGAGACCAGCAGGTCTATTGCAACCATTGAAGATTCCAGAGTGGAAATGGGAGGAGATCACTATGGACTTCATTGTGGGATTGCCTCGTACTCAGAAAGGGTACAACTCCATATGGGTAGTAGTGGATCGGTTGACGAAAGTTGCCCACTTCATCCCGGTGAACACTACTTACTCCGGCGCTAGACTCGCAGAGTTGTACATCTCCAGGATTGTCTGTCTGCATGGAGTTCCGAAGAAGATCATATCTGACAGAGGATCTCAGTTCACTTCACGGTTCTGGGAGCAGTTGCATGTCTCGTTGGATACGAAGCTGCGTTTCAGCACTGCTTATCATCCTTAGATAGATGGGCAGACAGAGAGAACCAACCAAGTGTTGAAGGATATTCTTCGAGCCTGCGCTATTCAGTATGGTACCAGCTGGGATAAATGCCTGCCGTTCGCGGAGTTTTCCTATAATAACAGCTATCAGGCCAGTCTGAAGAAGTCTCCTTTCGAGGCTCTATACGGTCGGCAGTGCAGAACTCCGCTGTATTGGGATCAGATTGGCGAGAGGCAGGTATTTGGTTCGGATATTGTTGAGGAGGCAGAACAGCTGGTACAGCAGGTGCGAGAGAACCTGAGGGTCGCACAGACTCGTCAGAAGAGCTACGCGGATGTTCATCGTCGAGATCTGACCTTTGCAGTGGGTGATCATGTGTACCTGAAGGTCTCGCCGATGAGAGGAATCCGCAGGTTTAACGTGAGAGGGAAGCTGGCCCCTCGATACATTGGTCCGTTCAAGGTGTTGGAACGAAAGGGTGAGGTGGCATATCGTTTGGAGTTACCTCCCAGTCTGTCAGAAGTGCATGATGTCTTCCATGTATCTCAGCGGAAGAAGTGCTTGAGGTGCCAGAAGAACAAGCACCGCTAGAAGGGTTGGATGTGCAGGAAGATCTGACCTACACCGAACATCCGGTGAAGATTCTAGAGACATCTGAGAGAGTTACCAGAAACAAGAAGATGAGCTGAGGAAGACATATCCCGATCTCTTTGCTAGCTAGCCTATTCGAATCTCGGGACGAGATTCCTGTAAGGGGGGTAGGTTTGTAACACCCTAATGTAAATTTCCTAAATTTTAATGAATTTATTTTGGCTTAAATAAAATTTCTAAGGTTTTTCTTGATTTATCTTGCATTTAAACTAATTTTATATCACAAGTAATTAAAACTTACTTTAGGGTCAACATGTTTGTGCATTCATGCTGGTGCAACTATTTTGTTTGTTTGAATAGCTGAGTTTGAATTCAAATCCCATTTGAATTCAAATTGAATTGAGTTGTTTTGAAAAAGAAAAGAAAACGAGAAGAGCAGCCCAGCTGGCAGCCCAACTCTCCAAGTCCGCGGCCCAAGCCCTTTCCCCCTCTTTCTTCCTTTTTCCTCGGGCCCATTTTCTTTCACCGGCGGCCCATCTCCTTCTCTCCTTTCCCCTCCTCTCTTGTTCTCGCGGCCCAGCAGCCACGCCCAGCCCAGCTCCTCCCTGTTCCCCAGCCGGAGCCCACGAGCCCCCTCTCTTTCTCCCTCTAACAGCCAGGACCCGCCTGTCGGCGCTTCCCTCCTCTCAGCCGCGCAGCACTCTCTCTCTCTCTGGCACAGCGACCCCACACGTCAGCGCCTCCTCCCCCCACTTTTCCTTTCTTCTTCCCTGAGCACCGGCCACCCAAGATCTCCAGCCAGCCGTGATCCAGCTTGGGCCCGCACGCCAATACCCTGGTTCTCCCCTTAAAGCTGAACCCTAAACCCTCTGCACCCTACCCTCACTGCCGCCCGAACCCTAGCCGCCGCCGCGCACCGAATCTCAGAGCGGAGCCGCTTCTGCTCCGCCGTGGTCCGGCCGTTCCGACACTCCTCTCACCACCATAACTCGACGCGGCAGCCCTGTCTTGTCACCAGAAGCGTTGTCGACCCCTCCCTCCCCAACCTCAGGCCGCACGCATGGTAATTGCTTCGGCCCCGCCACCGTAGGTAAACCGTCCCCGAGCAATTGCTCGCCGCCGGTAGGCCGCAGGCCAAGCTGACCCCCTTTACACCTTCACAGGACCCGCACGTGTCGTCTTGGAGGATCAGCAGGCCGGGAGGAGCACTACCGCAGCCTGTCCACGAGCACACCGTGCGCGCCGCCGCTTGATCTTGGCGCCGGCATCCCCGCACGGCAGCACGGCCCAATTCGTGCCCCGGTGAGCACCGCCCCAACCTCCTCTTGCTCTTAAGGTAGACACCGTAGCTTGTAAGCTGGCCCAGTGGGCGAAATGCCGTTACGGCGAAGCACCACCACGCGCGCATAGGTCAGCCGCTGTATCGGAGTTCGCTGCCGTGCCGTACCCGAGCAAACCCCCAGGTAGATTAGGCGTGCCGCGAGCTTTCTCCCTGGCCAAGTCCCGCCCAGAATCGAGCCCGGACGGCCGAGATTGGCCAACACCGGCGAAGCGCCGCCGCGGGAGCCATCTCTGATGAGCAATCACCGCCGCCCGCGCCCCAAACTCCACGGGCCGTCCGATCCGTAGCCTGCGCTCACGATTAGATCGGGTCTCACCCAAAACGTAGCCCTTAGATCGAAATCCAATGGACCCGAGCAAAGCATACCGGTTCGGGGCATGGGATAGATCAGAGCCGTCCGATCCGGAATAGGCGATCCAGATTAGACCCAGTTAAGTAAGGGGCTCGATCCGTTAGATCAAGATCCTACGGCTGATACGCGTAGATACCGCTTCGCGAGAGAGATCAAATCTGAGCCGTTGGATTTAGATCCAGTGGCCCAGATTTAAAGATACCGCTTCAGCTCGCCAGTTTTGCTAAAGAGCCCCTGTGTTTTCCAGGAATCAACCCGCAGTCCACTCCTAGTTCAAAAGTAATTACAGTTAGGTCCTGTTTTTAAGGTTTAGGCCCCTAAGCTTCCTAGAATTAGTACCCGCCGTCGATGCCTTGTGTTTTAGCACGTTAGACCCTAAGTCTACCCTTTAATTAGGTTTAGGCCCTCGGTTTTTGCGCAGAAACCCCTAGAACTTCTATTTTCTTACAGTTAAGTCCCTGGATCTTGTTTTAACCCTAGTTTTCGCGTCTTAGCTCCGTTTTAGGTGGTTTTCGCGCTCACGCGATCGTTGTAACGCATAGAATAGCTCTAGGCTAGTTTGGTGCGCTGTTTTCTTGTATTGGTGTACTGTTTCTTATAGTTTTCCATTGTTTGCATGTGTGTGCATATGTAGACCATGTATTGCTCTTACGATCGAGTGTAGATGTCGAGCCACTGGAGCAGTACCAGGAGCCACTTTCTTCGGAACCCTTTGAGCAGCAGCAGGAGAACTTTGAGGAAGGCAAGTATAGCATGAATATCCTATCACCTTTAAATACAATTTCATACTGCATTTTAATACTGTATGCCTATAAGGATTTTCTAGCCACTTTTATCTTGTATATAAATACCTTGGGTTGCATTTTGGTTAAGTTGTACTAGGTGCTGCGCTCTCACACATTATGGTCCTTTTTAATTAAATTTGATTAATGGTATATGCAACTTGATTCTGAGAGTGGCCGTCTGTGCTGTGTGCTTGAGCGGCTCACGTCTCGTTAAAAGATGTTTTTATAGAAATATGGTTTAGGGGGCTAGCACGGTGCTTAGTGCTTGGTTGGCCACTCTCCATAAGGACCGGTTCATAGAGCGACAACCTGGGACAACCGCGCAACCACAAGACTGGAATGGGACGGTCTTGACTTACTAATTAGGTCATTTTGATTTGGGAGTAACTTACCCGTGGGGCAAGAGGGGTGGTAAGCTTCAATGGTCCCTGCTCCTCCGGCTTGGTTTGTGTTGTGTGTCTTGTACCCCCGTGAGGTGGGCCCCATCGTTGCTGATCCAGAAACCTTAGCGGTTACACCTTACTAACATGGTCCTTTGTAACGGTCTCGTAGTGCGTTTGCTAGTCATCTCACCTAGGAAGTGTGGTGAACAACTAGTGTAGCTCACGACTTGTGGGTAAAATTGTGCAACCTCTCGAGAGTGTAAAACTGGTATACTAGCCGTGCTCACGGTCATGAGCGGCCCAGATCCTCCATCTGATTAGTGGGGTTTATCTTTGATGGTTTGGCTTGGTTTTCAGTAGATTCATGAGTAATTCTAATTAATTCTTATGTAACTTGGGTTCATGGTAATTCGTCCACTGATAGTAAATAGCTTTAATAAAACTTGCCAAGATTAAAAGTTAATGCAGTTGAGTCAGCTAACCGTAGAGCCTCATAACTCGTGTTATACTTGTTGAGTACAAGTTGTGTACTCACACTTGCCTTCTCTACTCTTCTGTTCTCTTTGGGATATCTTTGACTGCTGCTCAGTACCAGGCGACGTGGAGGACTACATCAGCGGATTTGATGATATCTAGGCGTTGTCTCCCAGCCGACGTCCCTGTGGCGCCCTGTTTTTCATGTATTTATTTTACGCTTCCGCACTCCTTGAACTGATTCTTTATTCAGTTGTAATAAAGATATTCATCTATGATTTATACGCTTTTATTTCAAGATACGTGTTGTGATACCTTGATGATTTCAAGATACTAGACTCATGAAGGAATTGTAAAGGTTCTGGGTTTATTTTCAGCTGAAAAGCAACAAAGAGTATAATCTACTTTCAAGTTTTAGCTTTCAGATTCTAGTTTGATTAGCCATTCTAGGTAAGCACCTATACTAGGTAGAGATTATCATCCATCAAAATTGTTCCATCATTAGTTACACTTCTTACTCTATGTGGTAAAAGGGATAAGCAGTCTCATTCATCGTGAGAGGCGGACGATTCCTGAATCGAAATTCAACCTTGCAAGGTAAACCTAACACACACGCTTGGAAGATACAAAGATCATTCCGAAGCAACCGTTTCCCTCATATTCCGGGTTATGGATCAGGGCCACCACAAGCGACTGTAGGACCGTACGCACACCAATTGTGCAGGACATACGTCTGTAGCACGACTACAAAACCCGTATTCCTGTCTGCCATGCAGAACGTACTCCCACACGTCGGTGCGTGTAAACATAAAGTAAAAGTCGAGTGGTGGAAACGCGTCCAATTGCCGGGCCATTCGGGTACTAGGCTTACCGCTTACCATATTTCGCGGCATGTGGCTAGTACTTTCAAACGCTTAGCCACCACTACCACATGGTTCGGCCTTAACCACTTTTAACAAAACAGACAGGGTAAACCTTCAGGTCATGATACAACACATGACCCTGTCCATTATCCTTATAGTGGTTGCAGAATTGTAAACAAGTAACTCCTATATCGCGCGAGTGACAGGAAATCACCCAACTTTTACCGGTCCTATTTAGCAGAGCATCTAAGCGATGAGGACTCGGGTTCAATACATTGGTTCCTAAGATTCATGCATCTAGGGTTTCATTACAACTCCTAGACTTAATGCAAGATATAATATAATAATGAAATTGTAGTAATTTGAAATACTGGGATGTGCACCGGGGCATGCCTTTACTGGTGGGACTGAAGTCAGGGATGTTAGTATTATTATCTTCCGAACTTTGGTTCGGGGCTTCCGATAATCCCTTGGTGACGTTCACTTGGTCTTCAGAAACATCCTCTGCAGACTCCTGGGAGACCTCGTGGGTACCGTTGCGGAAGTAGTCGTATCTACATGCAATGCAACATTACATTCAAAGTGTGCACATAAAACTATCTTACTTCACAATAAAGTTGCAATCCAACACTCATTTCACATATTACTCGTATAACAATCAAAAAGATCTGATCTAAACTTAGACAGAGCTTTAGGGGGACAACTAATTAAGATGGATTATTTGTTGAAGACTACAACAGAGTCAATTGGAAACAACAAAGGTTTAGTCGATAGAATTGGTAAAGAAGGGAGCTCTCTATACAGTTTTAGGAAATCTGCTGATTTCTGTTTGGAAGAGAAATCAGCAGGAGTAATCTCTGTATATGAGCAGAAGAGGTTAACCGGGTTGGTTTCACCAAAGGTTAAAATGGCTGATAAAGATAGAAATATTAAAGGTACAGTGTTTCAAGGATAGATCAAGGAAGGATCTTGCCGATTGGATTATCAGCATGTCTTTGGTCTATCTAATTGGTTGGTGCATTGGTCTTGGCCTTAACCGATGAGGATGCATCAGGTTTAGCCGATTGATGTGCCTTAGTCGTGCCTAACAGAGGCGTGTCTATTGTGTTAGCTTATTGATCTAGGGTTGTGTACTTTGGCCGGTGTAGTCGATAGGTGCATTGGGTTCCTAATTGATCGATGAAAGCATCGATTACTTTAGCAGAGGGGTGATCCCTAAAGCAGCTGTGTCTTAACTGGGATGTGCTTAAGTGTTACCTTAGGTAACTAGGTGTGGTTGTATCAGCTTGATTACGTCAGCACAACAATTGAGTGATGTACAGCCGATAGGGTTATCTAAGTCAGATCTGTTACAAGAACTAGGAGTAACAGAACACTAATATCGGATTGGGCTGATGAGACCACAAGTGTGGATTTAGACTGAAAAGGATGTGGCTGATGGGCTTGTGCCGAGGAGGATATGTTTAACAGATGTGTAGCCGATTGGAGTGTGGTTGAGGGTATGTGACTGATAGGTATATAGCCAATCTCTCAGCCGATAAATCGGCTGATAGAAGTGTGCGGATAAGGATGGGAAAACTAAAGATTGATCAGCCATATTTGACCGATATGGAAAACAACCAGAATCGACTTGGATCGGTCGATAGCAAGAATCCTAAGATCGTGTGTGCATCTCCGATGCATCGACTATGTGCAGCCGATGTAGGATAGAATAAAAGAATTGTATCGGCAGTAGCCGATATTAGAAAGATATCAACTGCATCAGCTAACCAGCCGATGGTAGAAGCATATCAAAAGAAGTGCATCGGCTGACAGCTGTTACACAGAAACATCATAGATTCAAAGGAAACGGATGCTTAGCGGTTGAGCTGATAGCCGACGCTGAAGCATAGCTGCAAAGATGTATTAGCTAAGCAGCAAAAGCACATGAACTAATAAGGCTTCCTATACGAAAAGGACCTAAGGAGACTGCAATCAAGACAAGGATAACGTCTTGATGGCAGGGATATGAGCACTCATATAAAAGGATTAACTAGGTATCACACATCTCTACTTAAGACATACATCCTATGATTTACCTCTCAGCTACAACACATGCTTAACACATAAGGTACAAATAAAGCATTCATTTCCTAATATTTAACCTAGACCACAAATCAAGGACTTTCACTCAAGATCACAACATAAAACTTGTAGATTTTGACCTAAGGATTCAAACAAAACTAGTTTTGTATTTGTGGCAGAACCGCCTGAATTATTCCGGCTCAAGTGCGCAAATGACCGCCGTACAACTACAATCAGCTTAACGCACTTCAAACGGAACAATCCCTTGGTCTGTCGGGTCTTCGCCCGATACAACCACGGTTCAACAGGATCGAAGCAGGTTTACCTCGCACGAAGGCGAGTTCACATCACAGAATAGCTCATTAATTTTTAATTTACAGACATTCATACATTATTACAAACCGGGTTTAAACATAAGTAAATTTATACAAACGGTGTTCAAATGGACAAGCGCAACAGTTTGTCCAAATTTACAGCGGAAGAAAAGTTTTTCGTGACTACACACGTCGCAAAGGCGGACACCAAGCTTAGCCCAGGGCCTGGTGTTACTCTGGAAGGTCATTGCCGGCCGGGGACGGGTCCCATTCCACGGACCAGCCAAAAGGAACGGACGTTGGCCACACAAGGTTGTCCGTGGGATTCTCGAAGGTCATACCTGAAACAGACATTGGCAAGGCTGAGTATACTAATACTCAGCAAGACTTACCCGGGATTGGGTATACTTTAGCCCGTAACTAGACTCATGAAGGCTTTGTAGAGGCTTTGGGTTTATTTTCAGCTGAAAAGCAACAGAGAGTATAACTTACCTTCAAGTTTTAGCTTTCAGTTTCTAGTTTGATTAGACATTCTAGGTAAGCACCTATACTAAACAAGCAAGATAGAGATTATCATCCATCAAGATTATTCCATCAACAATTACACTTTTTACTCAATGCTGCAGAAGGGATAAGCAATCTCAATCATCGTGAGAGGCGGACGATCCGAATCGAACTTAACCTTGCAAGGTAATCCTAACTCACACGCTCGGAATACCAACAGGGCGTTCCAAGCAACCGTTTTCCTCATATTCCGGGTTATGGATCAGGGCCACCACAAGCGACTGCAGGACCGTACGCACATCACTTCGTGCAGGACATACGTCTGTAGCGCGACTACAAAACCCGTATTCCTGTCTGCCATACAGAACGTACTCCCACACGTCGGTGCGTGTAAACATAAAATAAAAGTCGAGTGGTGGAAGCGCGTCCATTTGCCGGGCCAATCGGGTATTAGGCTTACCGCTTACCATATTTCACGGCATGTGGCTAGTACTTTCAAAAGCTTAGCCACCACTACCACACATTTCGACCTTAAAACTTTTACCAAAACAGACAGGGTAAACCACAGGTCATGATACAGCACATGACCCTGTCCGTCATCCTTATAATGATTGCGGAATTGTAAACAAGCAACTCCTATATCGCGCGAGTGACAGGAAATCACTCGACTTTTACCGGTCCTATTTAGCGGAGCATCTAAGCGGTAAGGACTCGGGTTCAATACATTGGATTCCTAAGAGATCATGCAACTAGGGTTTCATCTCAACTCCTAGACTTAATGCATAAGTATAGATAAATGTACATAGATTGCAGTGTAAATAAAGTAGGGGGATATGTCCGGGGCTTGCCTTCTTGAGTGGGGTTGGGGGCAGGAGTGTCAGAGGCTTCCGAACTCGGGTTCGGGGCTTCAGTTAGTCCCTCGACAACTTGCGCTGGGTCTTCTGGGAAGCTTTGGTCTTGTCCTAAGACCAATTCGTAGTCCCCGTCGTCGAGCGTCGTTGGTTCTATATGAGATGCAATAAATTAAGTAAGGTAAAATTTAAATTTAAGATTTTACATTTCAAATGTTATAACTTATCCAATGAACACACAAGAATTCCTAAAATAAAGAGAGACTTAGGTTTAAAACACTATTTATAAAGGAATCACAAAGATATTGTGGGGTTTGTTGCAAACCAGAACTAAAATATTTAAATTAAATTTGAAATGAACCAAAATTTAAATTTAAAACTTTAAATAAAAGATCATAGGTTTTAGAAATTTGATTATATATTAAACATTAAATAATATCACATTAGAGAATGATAATAGATCTCAATTAGAAAAGATTATACAATAGGTTTAGTTAATATTTCAAATTTGAAAGTTCAAATTAAAAGAAGTTAAGTTTAAATCAAATTTGAGTTTGAAACTTTGCACAAAGTTACCTAGAGCTTATAGAACATTCATGCCAAATTTCATAAGCAACAAAGCATGAAATATCAAGGTTAAGCATAAACTACCCCTTAATCTTAGGTTTAAAATAGAGGTAAAAGTATTTTGTTTCAAACTAAACTTCATTAACAGAAGCTATAGAGTTTGAAATCTAGTTTCTAACAAGACTAGTTTTGCCATTTTTGAAATTTTCTGTGAATTGTTATGAATTTTACAAGACAGAATATGCACACACATGAAATAACAGCCACTCTTTTACAAACCGGCCCCTACATTTAACAAATAACCCCCTGGAAAGAACTCAATCACTGCAATCAAGTCCAATGGCCATGGCCGGCGGTGGGGGCTCGGGTCCGGCCAAAATTCCGGCCATGGGGTCGACGGCGGTGAGGGGCAAGGGGAGGAAGAGCATGAGGAGACCTTAAGCTACCCACCGGTGGTCTTGGAGGGGCTCGAGGTGGCCGGAGATGGGTTGCCCACGGGAGGCCGAGCCGGCGGCTGGAGGTGAGTGGCGGCGGTGGAGCTCCGGCGCTCGGGGGAGGGAAAGGCCGGGCTGGGGAGGGGCAGTGGAGGACGAGGAAGCTAATGGTGCGGTCGGTTTGGGGAGGGAGTGGGCGGAGGGGAGATCTCCACGGTGACCCGAAGCTCGGAGGCGCTAATGGAGGAGGTGGCGGGGTTCTGTACGCGCGCGAGGAGGTCCGGGGCGCTCATTTATAGGCAAAAGAGGGGGCCAAGGGAAGCACGGTGAGCTGGGTCTCGACTTAAAGTTGCTACGGGTGAGCAATTGCGCGGCGGCGCGCGCGACTCACCGGAAATCGGGCGGCGGAACGGGGCAGTGCAAGAGGGCTCGGGCGGCTGGGGCTCGCGTGCTCCAGGGGGTTAGGGTCCAGAGGTGCGCGGGGAAGCCAAATAAGGGCCGGGCGGAGGCTGGACGCGCGTGCCCGCGGTGGCCGCGGAAAGCTCGGTGGAAACCGTGGCGTGCGGGGAAATCGGATCGGCTCAACGGCCCCGCGTGACACGGGATCAGGTGGTGAAGGTTCTAGAGAGGAGGGGGAAGGGCTCGGTCGCAGTCAGGGTGCGGCTCGGGTGCGGTTCAGAGGGGCGGACCCGGACGCAGAGGCGCGGCCGGCGGGGAAGAAACAGAGGGGGGGAATCGGGCGTTGGGAGGAAGGAGAAAGGGGAGGGCGCCAACAAGCGGGCCCGGGGTGGCAGCGAGAGAAGGGGAGGGAGGGGAGTGCGCGGGGGAGCTGAGGGGGGGAGAGTGGGCCGGGGCGCGGCCCACGCGGGGGAAGGGAGAAAGGGAGGGTGCTGGGCCTCGGGTTGGGGAAAGGAGGGCCCGAGGGGGGGAAAAGAGAGAGAGGGGAGTGGGCCGGGCTGAGAGAGAGAGAGTTGGGCTGGTCTTCTCCTTTCCCTTTTCTTTTTCTTTACTCTACCCATTCAAACAAAACCATTTGAATTCAAATATAATTTGAATTCAAACCTACACACTCAACACAAATAAAACAATGCTGCGGCATGAATGCACAACCACTTTAACCCTATGATAATTTTTATTTCCTTGTGTTTTATATTGCTTTAAATGCCACAAAATTAAAGAAAAGCCTGAAAATTTTATTTTATGTATGTTTGGATGTTTCCTCGTGTCAAGAGTAGTAGAATGACCCATTGGAGGGGTATATATGGGCAGCTCACACGAATAGAGCCGTTGGAGAAAAAGCTGCCAGAAAACTGCGTAGCGCCGGTTAATCCGACGTCCCTCCAATAGTCATCGTCAGTTTAACCGGTGAATGTAAACTCCCCTTCTGAAAACTAGCCGTTACTGTTTGGGAAGATTAACCGACGTGACATCGGTTTAACCGGTGAGTGTAGTCATCCACTGATCAGCTGAAACACCAAGTCTCTGGACAACTGCACCGACGTCCAATTTCAAATATCGTCGGTTTGACCGGTGAGTGTAGCTGTCCGCTGATCAACTGAAAAACAAAGTCTCTGGACAACTGCACCGACGACCTTTTTCAAATATCATCGGTTGAACCGGTGAATTGACTTGTCAAACTCTGCTGACCTTGTTTAACCGACGTATAGAAGAGTTGAAGCGTCGGTTAAACCGGTGAATAGGATTTTTCTGATTTTGCCTTTTCTGACTTGAGTCTTGAATGAAATTCAAATATTTCTTGAGATATAAGTTGAGAACCACTTATTTGAGCTTCTAGAAACTTGAGTGACCATTGTGTGCATCCATTTTCAAATGACCATGTCCATGCTCAAGTTACTAAGCCTAAACCCCTCTTAATAGTGCGATCACTACAAAACTATAAAACCTATACTAACCTAAGTGTCCTTCTCAACCTTATGACACTTAGGACTAGAAAGATCCTTAGTCTTGACATATTATTGAGTTGAATGCCGAGATCGCCTTTTTGAATAATGAAAATTAGGGGCCTCTTTTGACATATAACCAAATGAGCGATAATGATCTAAAAATCTGCACAAACTCATTAGTCACAATAATGGTTGTCATTAATCACCGAAACATACCTCAAGGGCCTAGATGCTTACAATCTCCCCTTTTTGGTGATTGATGACAACACAGACATAAATAACGAGAGAGCTAGAAAGATATGGCAAGAATAAACACAAGCAAACTCGAAAGAAAAGAACCAAAGAGCTCAATCGCTCAAACGAAATCCATAGATATGTCTCAAAAGCTCAGCATGCTCAAATGACAAATGTACATATCCATGAACTAAAACCAAATATAATACAATATATAATACAATAAGAAACAACAAAATCCTGATCACGAGCTCTCTCTAATGCTACCCTCCCCCTGACTCCCTCTCCCCCTTTGGCATCAAAGCCCAAAAAGGGGCGATCTACGGATCCAGCTGACGAGGTACTGCAAGAAAGCGATCTGGGTCATCGTCGTCGTCGTCATCGGATGGTGGATCCTCGGAGACTGAAGGTAGCTGCTGATCTGAGGTGCCGGCAGGTGCTGAGCTGACTGGAGGTGTAGCTGTCGTCGAGGCTCTGGTGCTAGCACTGCCGGGGAGAGGATCCGTGGAAGTAGTAGCCGGCTCAGTAGAAGATGTGTCAACATCTGAAGTAGTAAGAGCTGATGCTGCCGGCTGTGACGACTGCTGAACTAAGGACAACTCTCCACCTCCCCCTGAAGGTAGTGGCTGTGGTACGACGGGGAGGCCAACTGACTGCACTGCTGAGGGTGACTCCTGGAAGAGTGAGGTCGCAGGCAGCGGAGAGAAGAGGGGACGACTCGCAGACCCAAGTAATGCTGACAATGAGAACATGATCTCCGGGGTCGCGGAAGAAGCTGGAGTAGTGGAGGCTGGAGCTGGTGTAACTGCAAGTGGTGGTGCTCCAGCACTCTGAAGGCCTGTCTGTCCTGGCTGCTGTGAGGCGAGTCCGGTGTGAGAATATAGCTGTGAAATCATCCCGAACATCGCCATCATGCCCTGCTGCATCTGCTGAAACTGAGCGTCTGTCCTCTGAGATACTCTGTCAATGAGGCCGACAAAGCGCTCCTCTGTAGCAGCTCGCTCTCGGGCGGCCTCTCTCTGAATCTCTGCAAGCTGGGCCTCATGGGCTCTCCTGGCCTCCTCCTGTGCACGGCGGTCCTCTCTCTGCTGTGTGACCAGCTGCTGCAGAAGTGCGGTGAGCTCAGACGGCTGAGACACCTGTGACTCTGAGACAGTAGTAGCAGTAGCTGTCACTGGAGCTGGCTCTCCGGAACCTCCTGCCTCGTGATCATGACTCGCTGGAGGAGGTGCAGGGAAGTACTCCTCGTCCTCGGAGGAGTCTGACTCTAGGTCTGACCAATGAATCTCATCATCTCCTCCGGGAAGCTGTGCCTCAGCGGCTAGCAGCGCCTCATCCTCCTGAGCTACACGTGCCTGTACCTCAGGTGACAGCCGTGCCATGGCAGCTCTATCAGCCTGCCTGCCTCTCCTCTGGTCCGAAGGAGCTGTCGGACGGTAGACGGGGAACCATGGAACCTCGTCCTGGCGGTATACTGCACTGACTGGTGACTCAGCTGGCACAATCATAGAGCAGATAAAACTGATCCAGTGAGCATATGGAAACTGACGCACGACCCCCATCCCATCAGTGATGACATCCTCGATCTCAGCCAAGATAAAATCAACTATGTCAAATGGCTCATGAGTGAGTATGTGAAGAAGTAGCAGCTGCTGCAGTCCTGTGAACCCCTCTGGGTAGCCACTCCTCGGGAGCAAGGTCCTCCGGAGTGCCATGTGAACAGCGTAGGCCTCTGGGGTCAGCAGACTGGGGACTCTAGCGTAGGAGGCGGGAAAGGGCTGGCGGAAGCACTGAGAGATCGCCTCGTGAGAAGGTGCAATCCCGCCAATCATGGCCCTGCGAGGTGGATCTGCATCACCGTATACCATCTCGTGCAGGGAGACGTCAACCAAATCAACTCCTAGAATCCCTGCAAGTGTCGCTCTGGACAAACCAAATACCTGCCCTCCAAACATGAAGTGAACAGCTCTGCGCTCTGGGGCTATCCAAGCTGTGGCATAGAACACCCTAACCCAATCCTCGATATATCTGTTCCTCTCAATCGAGAGCAACCTGGGCAGACCCCTGAAGTGATCAAAGTGCTCCCTGACATCGGCTCCCCCTGCAGCTGTCCTCAGTGAAACCCAGTCTAGTACTCTGTGAGGAAAAATCCTGTGGCCCCGCCTCTGATAGGTCTCGTAGAAGCTGGCCTGAAGGAGTGTCCAGAATCTACGATCGACCCTGCTGTCTCGTGTCACCGGGAACCACTCCTCCTCCTGTACACTCCACCTGAGCCTCTTGACCTTCGCCGCATTGGCCTTGGTCAAGTTCTGGAGCAGCACACCTGGCTCCAGACGCACGACAGTGTCCATGCGGAACACTGCGCGCTCGGCCGCTAGGGCCTCGGCTCGACGAGCTGCTGCTGCTGCTGCTGTGGACCTGCGAGGCTCCTGTGGCTGGTGACCTCCTCGCGTCCTCGGTCCGGTGCGACGCTCGGTCGCTGGTGAAGTCTCCTCTGCGGGGGACGTCTGCCGGGTGCGGCCAGAACGTCGTAGAGCTGGTGACTGCTGTGTATCCTGCCCCTGAGACTGCTCAGACTGCTCTGTCTCTGAATCTGAATCGGACTCTGCCGCTGAAGGTGACTGCTCTGACTCTGCTGCTGCTGCTGCGGCTGTGGTTCTGGTGGCCCTGGCACCTCGGACTCTGCCCATCCCTCTGCCTCTGCCTCTGCCCCTGGCTGGCGAATCTCTAATCGCGAACGGACGAGCACGGCCTGACGCCTACTCCTCGGCGGCCTTAGACACCATCTCGGCCCTCTCGGCCTCTCTCGCTGCGCGAGTCCGCTTGCGAGCGGGCTCCTCGACCACTATCTCCTTACCCTTTCTCTTGTCACGACCCATCTCGACAAACAACAGAAAGCGGTGCGGTGACGGTTTTGCGCGGGTGGCACAAGATGATGACGCGGTGGTGCGAAGGCAATGTACGGTCCGCAAGCGACGCAATGCGGTGCAGGTGATGCGCGGAGCAGCAGTGGTGGTGGAACGGTGATGAGCGAGTGGCACGGTGGCGTAGGGTTTAGGGTTTGCGCGGGTGCAGGAGAGGATGGGGCTGCACGTGCGCACGGGCGACAGGCAGCAGCGGCGCAGGAAGTATGCAGGCGGCTGGGGCGACGCGGCTAAGAGCGGGAGCGTACGGGCGGCGGCGCGACGGCGGCAATGCAAGGGCGACGGCGCAACGAGCGCGGGAATGCGCGGGCGGCAGGTGACGGCGGCGGCGCGCAAGGTGTGCGTGTGCGGCGGCGGATGATGCGGACGGTGGACGGCGGCGAACGGTGGCGGCGGTGACGGGAGCGAGGGCGAAGGCGAGGGGACGAGCAAAACACGAGCGCGAGTGAGAAGTCGTGACCGGTCAAGAGAAATATGACATGTGGACCCCGCGAAACTTCTTATCGCCGGTTGAACCGACGCTTAGGTTTTGAACACCGGTTGATTTCGTCGGTGTAGTTTACCAGAAACTCTGCCAGAACTGCATCTGTACGCCGGTTGAACCGATGATCTGAAAAGTGAACTCGTCGGTTGAACGATGCAAATAACAGCTGATTTTCAGGTCGGAAGCATGTTATGTTCACCGGTTGATCCGATGCTGCAAACTTTGTATACACCGGTTGAACGTATGAAATGACTGAGCTGAGGCTGACACTTAGTAACGCCGGTTAAACCGATGGGTATAGATCCATTGAACGTCGGTTTAACCGGTGAACCCAAAAACCCTCTCTCAGCTCACTTTTCTATGCTAAGTCCAATGAACTTATAAGATTCAACTAAACTCAAGTTAATGGACTTGCATAGGCGACTTTACCCCTCAAAGTAAATAGGATAGCTTAATAACTTAAATAGTTTTTATTTTCAAAATCAAGGATAAGTCGCAAGAGAGACAAAGCACCAAATTAAAATGTATGAGCCATGTCATGGGAATATTGAAGGAGGAAAGCTTCAAACTCACCATGACATTGCTCATTAGGCAATAACGCACCTAACACTTTACTCTTTTCACTTCTCATGAATTAAGATCTTGCACGTAAAACAAGTCTTATTTTCATCAAGTGATCTCCTTTGTGACCCTTACGCATGCAATGATAATGCAAACTACAACCACATGCGAAAGAAAGGTAAACATGAAGTGCACAACTATATGTCAAGCAAATGCATGGCGAGAATTTAAATCTACTTGTCAAGTTTGATCCCACGGAAAGCTTCATCATGATGAGCCTTTCTACAAGCCTAGAGGAAAACAAGTGGACCACCACCTCTAGCTAAACCCTTGCTCATCACTATCTTACCATGGTTAGACAAGTGTCCTATATGTATGCATTTTTCTATATGACATGGCAACTTACATGATGTTTGCCGCATCTAATACATTAAGCTCATTTCTTAGCCTAACAAAGGTACTCTCGTCTAAAGGTTTTGTGAAAATATCCGCCAATTGCTCCTCGGATCTCACACCTTGAAGGGAAATGTCCCCCTTTGCTTCGTGATCACGCAAGAAGTGATGGCGAATATCAATGTGCTTTGTGCGAGAGTGTTGAACCGGATTCTTGGCAATTTTTACGGCACTTTTATTGTCACAAAGGAGTGGTATTCTTCCTAGTTTCACACCAAAGTCCAAAAGGGTTTGCTTCATATATAGAATTTGGGCACAACATGCACCGGCTGCTATATATTCCGCTTCCGCGGTGGACAAAGCCACGGAATTTGCTTCTTACTCGACCAAGAAACTAGAGAATGCCCAAGCAAGTGGCAACCCCCGGAGGTACTCTTGCGATCGACACGGCTTCCGGCAAAATCCGAATCCGAGTATCCCAAGAGATCTAAGCTAGCGCCTTTGGGGTACCACAAGCCTATGCTAGGGGTGTGCTTGAGATACCGAAGGATCCTATTCATAGCCGAAAGATGTGATTCCTTAGGGTTAGCTTGAAAACGGGCACACAAGCACACACTAAACATTATATCGGGCCTAGATGCGGTAAGGTAAAGCAAAGACCCTATCATAGAACGATAGAGAGATTGATCAACAGGTTTACCGTCCACATCCAAGTCGAGATGCCCATTTGTAGCCATAGGAGTCTTAATTGGCTTGCATTCATCCATCTTGAACTTCTTCAAGATATCTCTAGTATATTTTTCTTGATAGATGAATGTTCCTTCTTTCATTTGTTTGACTTGAAAACCAAGGAAGAAAGTCAATTCGCCAATCATGGACATCTTGAATTCCCTAGACATTATGGTAGCAAACTCATGGCTTAGTAAATCATTAGTTGAGCCAAAGATAATATCGTCAACATAAATTTGACAAATGAAAAGATCCCCGTTGACGTCTTTTGTGAACAAAGTGGTGTCCACCCTCCCGATCTTGAAACCTTGCATGATTAGGAAGTCACGAAGCCTCTCATACCAAGCCCTTGGAGCTTGTTTGAGTCCATAGAGTGCCTTGTGCAACCTATAAACATGGTTAGGATTCCTCGGATCTTCAAACCCGGGAGGTTGCTCAACATAAACAAGTTCGTTAATAAAGCCATTTAAGAAGGCACTTTTCACATCCATTTGATATAACTTAATATTATGATGTGAAGAGTAAGCAAGAAGAATGCGGATAGCTTCAAGTCTTGCGACCGGAGCAAAAGTTTCACCAAAATCCAAACCTTCAACTTGAGAAAACCCTTTTGCCACAAGTCTTGCTTTGTTGCGTACCACCACCCCATGTTCATCTTGCTTGTTTCGAAAGACCCACTTTGTGCCGATAATGTTCTTGTCTTTCGGAGGAGCTTCGAGGACCCATACTTCATTGCGGGTGAAATTGTTCAACTCTTCTTGCATGGCCATCACCCAATCCGAGTCCTCAAGTGCTTCCTCTATGCTAGTGGGTTCAATACAAGAAACAAACGAGTGATGTTCGCAAAATGAAGCATACTTAGAGCGAGTTCTTACTCCTTTGGAAGGACTACCAATGATTTGACCGATTGGATGATCCTTGGAGATGCGACCATGCTTCACTAGCGGTATTTGCGTGGATGCGTGTTGGGGTGGATCATGAGTGACTTGTGCTTGTGGTGGAACATTTTGCTCTTCTTGTTCTTGGATTTGGGGTGTTGGCGTTCACACATTTTCTTGAGGTAGTGGATCAACTTTATCTTGATCTTCATTCACTTGGGGTGCCGTGGAGGTGTTTGGCAAAGATGAGGAAGTTCCTCCCCCTTGATCATTGTCTTCATGCACCTCTTCCGGCTTGATATCCCCAATGGACATCTTCTTTAAGGCTTCTTCAATCTCTTCATCCCCTACATTTTCATAGCCAACAACCTCCTCTTGGGAGCCATTAGATTCATCAAACTCCACATCACATGTTTCTTCAACTAACCCGGAGGTTTGATTGAATACTCTATATGCTTTGGAGTTTGATGCATAACCAAGAAAGAAACCTTCATCACATCTACTTTCAAACTTACCAAGCCTTTTCTTCTTATAAATGAAGCATTTGCAACCAAAGACTCGAAAGTATGATATATTTGGTTTCCTCCCGGTGATGAGCTCATATGGAGTTTTCTTGAGGAGTCGGTGAGGATACACTCGGTTGGATGCATGACACGCCGTGTTGATTGCTTCCGCCCAAAACTTCTCGGACGTGCCATAATCATCCAACATTGCTCTTGCTAGGGTGATGAGTGTCTTGTTCTTTCTTTCCACCACTCCATTTTGTTGAGGCGTGTAGGTGGCGGAAAACTCATGTTTGACTCCTTCTTCATCGCACCATTCTTCAATCTTCATATTTTTGAACTCGGTGCCGTTGTCACTCCGAATCTTCACAATTGGGGAATTGTATTCCCTTTGAGATTTTCTTGCAAATGACTTGAAGATTTCCGGAGTTTCACCCTTATCGCCTAGAAACATGACCCAAGTGTAACGTGAAAAATCATCAACAATTACTAGGCAATAGAGGTTACCACCAATGCTCTTGTATGAAGTTGGACCAAAGAGATCCATGTGCAGTAGCTCGAGCGGCTTGGAGGTAGACAACATCATCTTGATAGGATGATGAGTTGCAACTTGCTTCCCGGCTTGACATGCTTTGCATAGCTTGTTCTTGTCAAAAGTGACATCCTTTATGCCGGTGATCATCCCTCTCTTGTGGGCTTTCTTGAGGTTGCTCATGCCAATATGAGCAATTCTTCTATGCCAAAGCCACCCAAGAGTTGACTTGGTGAAGAGGCAAGTCATGGTGCTTGTTTGCTTTGAAGAGAAATCCACCAAATAGATATTGCCATGCCTAAACCCCGTGAATATCAATGACTTGTCTCTTTCATGAGTCACTACAACACCATTCTTGTCAAAGGCACACGTTAGTCCAAGATCACATAATTGTGCAATAGAAATAAGATTAAAACTAAGTGCTTCTACAAACAAAACATTTGAAATGGATAAATCTTTTGAAATTGCAATTCTACCCAAACCTAAGACTTTCCCTTTTGAGTTATCACCATAGGTGACATGTTCATGATCGCCGGGGTCTTCAAGTGAGGTGAACATGCTATCATTGCCGGTCATGTGTTGAGAGCAACCGCTATCAAGTACCCAATGTTTTCCACCGGCTTTGTAGTTCACCTACACACATGAGAATTTATTTTTGAGTTTTCGGAACCCAAACAAGCTTTGGGCCTTGCACATGTGTGACAAGAGCTTTTGGGACCCAAAGTTGCTTGGGGAGCTTCTTCTTCGACTCCTTAGCAATTTTGCCAATGAACTTGGCCTTCACCTTGCCCTTCACTTTACTCAAGAGAAAATGATTATTTTGGAACATTGATGAGTAATTCTTGGGTAATTTAGGAAGAGGACGTGATGGTAAAGTGCACTCCCTAGTGTGGTGCCCGGTGACTTGGCAATGTTGGCAATATGAGCCAACTTCCTTGATGAAGCTTGTCTTGATCTCCGGAGAAGAAGTTGTAGCCATGTTTGGCTCCGGAAATGAACCAAGACCTCTTTTACCATAGTCACGGGCATTGTTAAAAAGAATCTCCTTGTGGATGTATTCTCCCCTTGAGAGTTTCTCCACACTACTCTTGAGGCTTGCTACTTGATCCATCAATTCCTTTTCCCTAGAAGAGGCAAGCTTGGGCACAACATTAGTGGCATGTGCATCAATGAGTAGGTCATCACATGAAGTAGAAACATTGACCTTTTCATGAACAACTTTCTCAAGACTTGGGTCAATTACTTCATAAGCAAATTCAAGTTCTTGATACTTGTGAGCCAACTCCCTATGCTCTTGTTTGAGCTTTTTGTGGCTCTCTTCAACTTGCTTAGCAAGTACAAGTGACTCATTGTGCTTTTTGAGCAAGTCATTGTACTTACTAAGTAAGTCGGAGTGGGCAAGCTCTAACTTGGCATGAGTGCTCTCAAGAATTTTGACTTTGCCCTTTTCTCTCTTGATGACGGATGTATACTCATTGATGAGGTTAGTAAATTCATTAGGATCAAGCTCTTCATCACTATCATCTTCACTATCTACCTCACATACCTTGGTGTTACCTTTTGCCATGAGGCACATAGGAGGCGGAGGTAGAGATGGTTCTTCATTGGTGAGGGCGATGGTGACAATGTCTTCTTTATCACTTGAGTCTTCGCTTGATGAGACATCGGTCACCCACTCTTGTTTCTCCACCAAGAAACTTTTCTTGGTATGCCCTTTCTTCTTTGGGAAGAGCTTGATCTTCTTGTCATGGGTCTTCTTCTTCCCAAATCTCTTGTTTTTGTTCTTCCTCTCCTCTTCTTCATCATCGCTTGAATCATGGCGATGCTTACTCTTGTTGTCCTTGCTTCTTTTGTCCGGCTTGGGGCAATTTGGACGGATTTGTCCTTTTTTGCCACAATTGTAGCAAATCTTGTTCTTGACATCCATTGGCCGGAACATTCCCTTCCTGGAGTCAAAGTTGAAGCCCTTCTTATTGATCTTCTCATTCAAGCGTGTGAACTTTCTCATCATGAGAGCAAGTTCTCCATCATCTTCAACATCGGATGAGCTCTCATGATGATCATCTTCTTCATTGCTTGAGCTTGAGTCTTGTTTGACCATCTTGAGCTTGCAGGATTTGTTTGTCTTGGTCTTTAGAGCAATTGACTTGCTTGATGTTGGCTCTTCGGACATACCAAGAATGCTCATTTCATGAGCGCGAATTTCGCCCACAAGTTCTCCTACTTCCATTGTGGCGAGATCCTCCTTTTGAAGCATAGCATTGATAATATTATACTTGGGCTTCGGGAGGAGCGTGAGGATCTTGCGATTGATGGATGCACTGTCAATTTTGGATATTTCAAGTGCATTAATGTCCTTGACAATGACATTCAAGCGAGAATACATATCATTGCAATTTTCATGAGCTAGCATTTTGAAGGAATCATACTTAGCTCTAAACAAGTGATATTTTTGCTCACGAACTTTGGTGGAACCTTCATGAATCTCAATGAGCTCCTTCCAAATATCACTTGCTAGGTCCATGCCATTTACTCTAGCAAAGACCTCCTCACTAATAGCTTCGAAAATTGCATTTCTAGCTCTAGCATTCCATTTTAATTGGTCGGGGGTGGGATCTCCGGTGAACCCGACTTTAGTTGCCAACCATACTTCGGGGGCAATCGCATCAAGGTATGCGGCCATGCGAACTTTCCAATAGGCAAAGTTCTTGCCCTCGAAGTGAGGCGGCGAACCACCCATCTTGGCCATAGCTCTAGGCGGTGAAGCCTAATGATCCAAATGAGCAACGAGGCTCTGATACCAATTGAAAGGATCGATGGACCAAGAGGGGGGGTGAATTGGGCCTTTTTCAATTTCTAAAGCAAGATAAAGCAACCTTAACCTATGCAAAACTAGAAAGGCTCCAATTCAACAACCGAATAACTAAAAGACCTACACAAGCTAGATAAGATAAAAAAAGATAAAGCCTAGCAAGGTAGAACTAACTAGTGATTCCTAAATCAAGCACATGAATGAATTGCATGAAAGATAATGCTTGAATAAGTAAAGTGGACAAGGGACAACCGGATTTTTTTCCCGTGGTATCGATGTGTTGGCACACACCCCTAATCCACGTTGTGACACTCACAAAGAGTATTGTCACCTCCCAAGTCACCAAGACGAGGGCGCTCACTAAGAGTCTCCGTTCACCATCCCGGTGTGGTGGAGATCAAACCACGTACAAATCTCTTCTCCGGGCTTCCACAATCCTTGGCAAGCTCCGCGAGAATCACCTCGATCACCAAGATCGCCTAGGTGATGCCAATCACCAAGAGTAACAAGCTCAGGCCTTCACTTGAGCAAGAACCGATCACCAAGAATGGATGCACACAAGCTTCTCTCTACTCAAGTCCTTAATCTTGCTTCTTGAATGATTGTATGAACAAGTGTATGAAATGTTGAAGCTCAAGGTGGCTCTTGACTATAGTATGTGTCACACCCGATTTATAAGAACATAAATCGAGCAATCATATATGCGCCAGGATCAAGTCACGCATATATACAACAGATTATCAAGATATCACAACACATGTCAGGAATAACATTAATATAAGTCGTAAATGAATCATAAATGAATTATTTTATTACAACCGAATCAAGAATCGGTTCAAGAGTTGCGGAAGCGTAAAAGAGATACATGAGGAGCTGGGCGCCACAGGGACGTCGACTGGGGGACAAACGCCTAGAAGTCGTCGAAGCCGCTGACGTAATCCTCCACGTTGCTGGGCACTGAGCAGCAGTCGAAGATGTCCAAAATAGAACAGAAGAGTAAAGAGGCAAGTGTGAGTACAAACTCGTACTCAACAAGTATAACACGAGCATGAGGCTCTAAGGTTAGCTGACTCAACTGCATTAGCTTTTAGTCTTGGCAAATTTTATTAAAGCTAATTACTACAAGTGGATGAATTACCATAAACCCAATTGCATAATAAATTAATCAGTATTAATTAAGAACTACTGAGAACCATCCAAACCAAAACCACCCGGGGAATCGCCCTCGCCAAAGGTTGATAACCCCACTAATCAGACGGAGGATCTGGGCCGCTCATGACTGTGAGCACAGCTGATATATCAGTTTTACACTCTCGAGAGGTTGCACAACTTTACCCACAAGTCGTGAGCTACGCTAGTTGTTCATCACACTTCCTTAGGTGAGATGGCTAGCAAGCACACTACGAGACCGTTACAAAGGATCACGTTGGTAAGGTGTAACCGCTAAGGATTCTGGATCAGCAACGATGGGGCCCACCTCCGGGGGTACAAGACACACAGCACAGACCAAGCCGGAGGAGCAGGGACCATTGAAGCTTACCACCCCTCTTGCCCACGCAGGTAAGTTACTCCCGAACCAACACGACCTAATTAGTAAGTCAAGACCGTCCCATTCCAGTCTTGTGGTTGCGCGGTTGTCCCAGGTTGTCGCTCTATGAACCGGTCCTTATGGAGAGTGGCCAACCAAGCACTAAGCACCGTGCTGGCCCCCTAAACCATGTTTCTATCAAAACATCTTTTAAGGAGACGTGAGCCACTCAAGCACACAGCACAGAGGGCCACTCTCAGAGTTAAGTTGCATATAACCATTAATCAAATTTAATTAAAAAGGACCAAGTGTGTTATAGCGCAGCTACCTAGCACAACTAACCAAAATGCAACCCAAAGGATATATATATAGAATATAAAGTGGCTAGGAAAGTCCTTATAGGCATACAGTATTAAGATGCAGTATGAAATTGTATTTAAAAGTGATAGGAGGTTCATGTTATACTTGCCTTCCTCGTACTCTCCTGGCTGCTGCTCAAACTGCTCAGAAGATGGCGGCTCCTGGTACTGGTCCAAAGGTTCCGCGTCTACTCACGATCATCAAGCATAGTCCAGACATACACACATGCACAAACCATAGCAAACTATAAGAAAACAGTACACCAATACAATAGAACAGTGCATGGAACTAGCCTAGAACTAATCTACGCGTTACAACGATCGCGTGGATATAAAGAACGCTTAAAACGGAGCTAAAACGCGAAAACTACACTTAAAACAAGATCCAGGGACCTATTTGCGAGAAAAACAGAACTTCCAGGGGCTTCTGGACAACAACCGAGGACTAAAACATAAATAAAGCATAGACTCGGGGGCTAGCACGTGAAAACACGCGGCACGGACTGCGGGTTAGATTTCCAGAGAGGCTAGGGGTCTAAACGAATAAAACAGGACTCATCCGCTATTATCTTTGAACTACACCGGAGCGCGGGTTGATTCCCGAAAAACCCGAGGACTCTTTAGCAAAACGGCACGGCTGAAAGGGTACGTTTTAATCTGGAGCGTTGGATCCTGATCGGGTGGCTCGGATTAGATCCGGCTCGCGAAGGGGTACGCGCAGATCTCACCCGTTGGATCTCGATCCTACGCTCCGGACCCTATCTTCCCTCGGATCTAATACCCCCCGCTGGATCTGAGATGGGCGGCCCAGATTCAAAATGAGGGGCGAACCGGTACGAGGGAAACACACCCGCTGGATCATGATCCGACGGTCGGGATCAAAGGGCTAAGAATCTAATCCTACCTGCTGGCCGCAGATCGGACGGCTCAGAAGGGAGAGGGGGTCCGGCGGCGGTGGAGATCACCGGAGCTTGTCTCCGTGGTGGCGCGCGGCTCGGGCTCGCCGGAGCTCGGCGTGCCCGCCGCTCCGGGGCCAATTCTCCACGACTTCAGGACCAGGGGCACCATCGAGATACGGGGAAGCGATCTGGGCACTTGCAGAGGTGGATTGGAGCTCGGTGAGGATAGAACGGCGGTGGGGGCGGCTCGGCGCAGCGGCGCAACAGCGGCGCGCGTGTTCTGGGCGCTACGGGGAGCTAAGGGCCACAACAACCGGTGCAAAAGGTCAAGGGAGATGGAGTGCGGCTCACCGAGGGGCTGTGGGTGCCGGCGGTGCAACGGAGGAGGGATGGCGACGACGACCGGCGGCGGAGAGGTCGGGGTGCTCGCGGACAGCTCGTTGTGGTGCTCCTCCCGGCCTGCTGGTCCACCAAATCAACACGTGCAGGTCCTGTGAAGGTGTAAAGGGGGTCAGCGGGGCCGGTGACGCGCCGGCGGTGAGCAATTGCGCGGCGGCGCGCGCGACTCACCGGAAATCGGGCGGCGGAACGGGGCAGTGCAAGAGGGCTCGGGCGGCTGGGGCTCGCGTGCTCCAGGGGGGTTAGGGTCCAGAGGTGCGCGGGGAAGCCAAATAAGGGCCGGGCGGAGGCTGGACGCGTGTGCCCGCGGTGGCCGCGGAAAGCTCGGTGGAAACCGTGGCGTGCGGGGAAATCGGATCGGCTCAACGGCCCCGCGTGACACGGGCTCAGGTGGTGAAGGTTCTAGAGAGGAGGGGGAAGGGCTCGGTCGCAGTCAGGGTGCGGCTCGGGTGCGGTTCAGAGGGGCGGACCCGGACGCAGAGGCGCGGCCGGCGGGGAAGAAACAGAGGGGGGGAATCGGGCGCTGGGAGGAAGGAGAAAGGGGAGGGCGCCGACAAGCGGGCCCGGGGTGGCAGCGAGAGAAGGGGAGGGAGGGGAGTGCGCGGGGGAGCTGAGGGGGGGAGAGTGGGCCGGGGCGCGGCCCACGCGGGGGAAGGGAGAAAGGGAGGGTGCTGGGCCTCGGGTTGGGGAAAGGAGGGCCCGAGGGGGGGAAAAGAGAGAGAGGGGAGTGGGCCGGGCTGAGAGAGAGAGAGTTGGGCTGGTCTTCTCCTTTCCCTTTTCTTTTTCTTTACTCTACCCATTCAAACAAAACCATTTGAATTCAAATACAATTTGAATTCAAACCTACACACTCAACACAAATAAAACAATGCTGCGGCATGAATGCACAACCACTTTAACCCTATGATAATTTTTATTTCCTTGTGTTTTATATTGCTTTAAATGCCACAAAATTAAAGAAAAGCCTGAAAATTTTATTTAAGCCCAAATAAATTCGTTAAAATTTAAAGAAATTACCTCAAGGTGTTACAGTATGTATGTTTGGATGTTTCCTCGTGTCAAGAGTAGTAGAATGACCCATTGGAGGGGTATATATGGGCAGCTCACACGAATAGAGCCGTTGGAGAAAAAGCTGCCAGAAAACTGCGTAGCGCCGGTTAATCCGACGTCCCTCCAATAGTCATCGTCGGTTTAACCGGTGAATGTAAACTCCCCTTCTGAAAACTAGCCGTTACTGTTTGGGAAGATTAACCGACGTGACATCGGTTTAACCGGTGAGTGTAGTCATCCACTGATCAGCTGAAACACCAAGTCTCTGGACAACTGCACCGACGTCCAATTTCAAATATCGTCGGTTTGACCGGTGAGTGTAGCTGTCCGCTGATCAACTGAAAAACAAAGTCTCTCGACAACTGCACCGACGACCTTTTTCAAATATCATCGGTTGAACCGGTGAATTGATTTGTCAAACTCTGCTGACCTTGTTTAACCGACGTATAGAAGAGTTTAAGCGTCGGTTAAACCGGTGAATAGGATTTTTCTGATTTTGCCTTTTCTGACTTGAGTCTTGAATGAAATTCAAATATTTCTTGAGATATAAGTTGAGAACCACTTATTTGAGCTTCTAGAAACTTGAGTGACCATTGTGTGCATCCATTTTCAAATGACCATGTCCATGCTCAAGTTACTAAGCCTAAACCCCTCCTAATAGTGCGATCACTACAAAACTATAAAACCTATACTAACCTAAGTGTCCTTCTCAACCTTATGACACTTAGGACTAGAAAGATCCTTAGTCTTGACATATTATTGAGTTGAATGCCGAGATCGCCTTTTTGAATAATGAAAATTAGGGGCCTCTTTTGACATATAACCAAATGAGCGATAATGATCTAAAAATCTGCACAAACTCATTAGTCACAATAATGGTTGTCATTAATCACCGAAACATACCTCAAGGGCCTAGATGCTTACAGCGCGCTCGAGCCCGGCGCCTGCGCTCGCGCCGCCTCCAGCCGCTCGGGGCCGCTCGCCTGAGCCCGGCAGCAGCCGCCTCCGTGCGTGCCGCCTGCACCTCTGCTCGTGGAGGGGAGAGAGAGATGGGACCGGGTGGATAAGAATTGGGACTGTGCTGCCGGTGGAAGAGGCAAAGAAGGAAACGCCAGGGAAGAAGAGAGAGGAAGAACAGAGGAGAAAGGGAAAAAGAACTTCCCAAGGACTTATGCGTGATTTTAGAAAACTGCAGGGACCTTTCTGTAAAGCATAAATTTCACATTAATCTAAACCCTTATGAAGAAATGCCCAAAATGAAAGTTGGAGAGTTTTTCAAACTCTACAACATTGCTTTAGAGCCTAAGTTCAAAAACTCAAAACTTGCATCTTTACATGTGAAATTTTGAACAAAAGTTGGATTTGAATTACTTTTGTCCTAAAGAGTGTAACTTTATAAAATTCAGGACCTAAGTGCAAGCATTTATGACACGTCATGATGACGGGATAGACTCGTCATAATGGTTGGATAGACATGTCATGATGACTTGCACTTTTTACATTTTAGTCCTAAGTAACTTTGAGATTTACTTTTGTAAATCAAATACTTGCATAAAAGGACTTGTACTTTTATAAAATTACATAAATACCCTAATTTTCACCACTTTACCCAAAATTTTTACACACTTCAACACATACATTTCAAATGAAACTTTGAATAAATATATATTTTTACAAGACATAAGGTAAGAAAAACATATTTGCAAAACTACCCTTCACTTAATTTGAGATTACCTCCCATCCAAATACATTTTGCAAAAACAACCCTAGGTTTTTCTGTAATTCCAAAAATACCCTTTTTACTTGCACTTTAAATTTTCAAAAGCTTCACACAAACACACACAAGCTTTACACTAACAAGCACATATTCACACTAACAAATAATATTCCTAGTTTACAGGTACACGAACTGTCACAGCCTTCCCCCCTAAAAAGAATCTCGTCCCGAGATTCGGACGAAAGACTCTTAAGGGAAGAGAAGCAAATCACCCATCAAAAGTGGCAAGAAAGCAATCAGACTAGAAAAACTGGATGTTGATGATAAAAGCCGTTGGAGTATGACGAGATAAGTATGATGAAAGCATGGGTAGATTGTACATGGATGAGTTTGACGAGAAAAGAGAGAGAAAGGTGATCAAGTTCTCGTAGAACTAAGATTGCAACATGAGGACGATAAATGTCGACGACATTCATCACAAAACTTATGGATAGCAAGTGAGGATAGTACAAGAGATTGAATTACAAGTGATGTTTGAAACATTCCTGCTCAGAGTTTATTATCTGAATGATTTAGATGATGTTGATTGCAAAACATGCCTATTTATACCGATGCAATCAAGGAGTAATGATAAAATGCTCCAATTTAGAGTGCAATGCTCAATATATAACCATGAACATGATGCATTGTTGAGATGTATGATTGTAATGATGGTGCAACACGAGAATGGAGGATTCCATGCACGACCGAAATGGTGCATATGACACAATGCAATTACCATGATGCAATGTTTACACCATGATGCAAGAATGACGATGCTTGCAATGTGTGCACGTAAGAAATGCATAAAGTATGATGCATACCGTGATAAATTGATGATGCACATGACTCACACCCTGCAACCGTTCTCTCGTGACTAACACCTGGGTAGTTCTATATCCTTAAGCGAGGATCAAAAGTTAGGACACTAGTAAGGTTGCATAGAAAGAGATTGCGCTGGGGTTACGTCACATATACCTAGTCACCAGTGCGCTCCTAATGGCTCAATCATGTGACTGCAGTGCACATGAGGCCTTAGGTTCCGACACGGCATCATGGTCATGTGATTAAACACCACCACAAAAGAGGAATAACAACCCTGTAGTGCCAACAGCAACAGGATAGACTTAGGAAACCAAAGCCAACCCGAAGTTGTACTAGAGGCACACCCGTTAGTCAGTCTACGGATTTTTCGATGACGATGCAACACCATGCACTGACCAAAGATGGTATGTGTTATGATGCATGACTTTTGCCGGGAGAATTGTATCCAAAAAGTAGTTATTGTCATAAATCTTTTTAATTTATTCAAAATCATCTGAGCAAAAATTGAAGGTGCAACTTTCAGATGTTGTAACCAGAATAGCCAACAATATAGGGTACAACATCATGAAAGGATGGATGAATCACTGAATGATGGATTGAAGGGTTTGATGATAATTATCAAGGTTTAACCATCAAAGGAAAAGCTCAATGTTTCTGCCGAAACAGATTCAAAGCAAGATCAAGGGTTTGATTTGGCTATTAAGCTAAGATCGGCAATAAAGTTCAAACATGATTCAACCCACTTGATTCACAAAAGACCTCCTCAACTCCAGGTTAGCCTAGCATATTACGTAAGTCTAGGCAGGCATTCAGATACAAGCAACATATTTCAATACAACAACGTAACAAACAGGGCAATCAAATCAATCCAAGATGACATGATGCATGCACGTTCTACACGTCCTCACAAACAAAAATAACTGCCAAGTAATCTTGGTCTTACGTGGTTAATTACGGTGGCATCATATAAATACATCTCTCCCTATAATATCTAGTTGATAATCCTAATCGTTCAGAACCTATCGAATCGTGGTTAGCACTCCTGCAGAAAACCCAATATGTATATACTGAACCTTTCATGCCAGCATGTCATGAAAGCGTTCCCAAACATTACTGTTCACTATAGAAATAGCATCTGTACAATTACCGCCGTACAGACAATGTTAACATATGTTATCGAGATAAGGTATTCATGGGGTACCGCAAAATGCGGGGGTATGAACTGCGATCGCCATACCCTGCGTCGAACCATATACTCCCAATGTAGTCAACCGAAGTTGGTACATTGGCAGCATCTCAGGTAGGCCACTGCTTGAGAAACAGCGTTCGGTTCGTATCACCGATAGGAAGGCTAACTCCCCAGTTAGCTGAGGATCCTTACCTTCTTACCTCATCGTCGAAGGTGTCGTTACAGAATATAAGGTTGAGTTGTGCATGAATTTAAGTTTTGACAGAAAAGTAACGCTGGTAGTTAGGGTTATATATATATATATATATTATAGCCACCTCTATTTCCCTTAATAAGTATAACCCTAGGGCTTTACGTACTAAGTACAATCCTTAACGAAACCAACGTAGTTTTGCCAAATACTTTGTTGGTCAAACTTTTATACTGAAAGCATTTTTAAGGTAAAATGTATATCCAGAGTAACCTTATAGCTCTGATACCAGCTGTGGCAGAACCAACCTGAATTATACCGGCTCAAGTACGTGAGTCCATTCCTGAGGGCTCCAACGTGCTTCAAACGGTATAATCCCTTGGCCTGTCGGGTAACGTCCCGATAAACCACCGATTACAGGATCAAATAAGGTTACCTCACACGAAGGTGATTCTAGAGATACAGTCACCATCATATTTTACATCACAGGGAATTACATTACAAGAGTTTCCCACAATAGTGTAAAGTTTCAAATTTAGAGAAAACATTACAAACTGTTAAAGTTACGGTTTTTAGCAGCGGAAAACATACGCGACGATTCACAACACGCCGTCAAGACGGATGTCATGCTAAGCCCGGCCACGACATCACTCGGTATCATCAGGGTTGGCCGGGGACGGGTCCCATTCCACGGACCAATCATCTGGAAGAGCACAGGGCCAAGACAGGGGAAGAGTAGGGTCTCCAAGACATTACCTGAAAAACATAATTAGCAAGACTGAGTATACTAATACTCAGCAAGGCTTACCCAGGATTGGGTATACTTTAGCCCATAACTAGACTCATGAAGGCATTGTAAAGGTTCTGGGTTTATTTTCAGCTGAAAAGCAACAAAGAGTATAATCTACTTTCAAGTTTTAGCTTTCAGATTCTAGTTTGATTAGCCATTCTAGGTAAGCACCTATACTAAACAAGCAAGGTAGAGATTATCATCCATCAAGATTGTTCCATCATTAGTTACACTTCTTACTCTATGTGGTAAAAGGGATAAGCAGTCTCATTCATCGTGAGAGGCGGACGATTCCTGAATCGAAATTCAACCTTGCAAGGTAAACCTAACACACACGCTTGGAAGATCCAAAGATCGTTCCGAAGCAACCGTTTTCCTCATATTCCGGGTTATGGATCAGGGCCACCACAAGCGACTGTAGGACCGTACGCACACCAATTGTGCAGGATATACGTCTGTAGCACGACTACAAAACCCGTATTCCTGTCTGCCATGCAGAACGTACTCCCACACGTCGGTGCGTGTAAACATAAAGTAAAAGTCGAGTGGTGGAAACGCGTCCATTTGCCGGGCCATTCGGGTACTAGGCTTACTGCTTACCATATTTCGCGGCATGTGGCTAGTACTTTCAAACGCTTAGCCACCACTACCACATGGTTCAGCCTTAACCACTTTTAACAAAATAGACAGGGTAAACGTTCAGGTCATGATACAAGACATGACCCTGTCCATTATCCTTATAGTGGTTGCAGAATTGTAAACAAGTAACTCCTATATCGCGCGAGTGACAGGAAATCACCCGACTTTTACCGGTCCTATTTAGCAGAGCATCTAAGCGCTGAGGACTCGGGTTCAATACATTAGTTCCTAAGATTCATGCATCTAGGGTTTCATTACAACTCCTAGACTTAATGCAAGATATAATATAATAAAGAAATTGTAGTAATTTGAAATACTAGGATATGCACCGGGGCTTGCCTTTACTGGTGGGACTGAAGTCAGGGATGTTAGTATTATTATCTTCCGAACTTTGGTTCAGGGCTTCCGATAATCCCTAGGTGACGTTCACTTGGTCTTCAGAAACATCCTCTACAGACTCCTGGGAGACCTCGTGGGTACCGTTGCGGCAGTAGTCGTATCTACATGCAATGCAACATTACATTCAAAGTGTGCACATAAAACTATCTTACTTCACAATAAAGTTGCAATCCAACACTCATTTCACATATTACTCGTATAACAATCAAAAAGATCTGATCTAAACTTAGACAGAGCTTTAGGGGGACAACTAATTAAGATGGATTATTTGTTGAAGACTACAACAGAGTCGATTGGAAACAACAAAGGTTTAGTCGATAGAATTGGTAAAGAAGGGAGCTCTCTATACAGTTTTAGGAAATCTACTGATTTCTGTTTGGAAGAGAAATCAGCAGGAGTAATCTCTGTATATGAGCAGAAGAGGTTAACTGGGTTGGTTTCACCAAAGGTTAAAACGGCTGATAAAGATAGGAATATTAAAGGTACAGTGTTTCAAGGATAGATCAAGGAAGGATCTTGCCGATTGGATTATCAGCATGTCTTTGGTCTATCTAATTGGTTGGTGCATTGGTCTTGGCCTTAACCGATGAGGATGCATCAGGTTTAGCCGATTGATGTGCTTTGGTCGTGCCTAACAGAGGCGTGTCTACTGTGTTAGCTTATTGATCTAGGGTTGTGTACTTTGGCCGGTGTAGTCGATAGGTGCATTGGGTTCCTAATTGATCGATGAAAGCATCGATTACTTTTGCAGAGGTGTGGTCCCTAAAGTAGCTGTGTCTTAACTGGGATGTGCTTAAGTGTTACCTTAGGTAACTAGGTGTGGTTGTATCGGCTTGATTACGTCAGCACAACAATTGAGTGACGTACAGCCGATAGGGTTATCTAAGTCAGATCTGTTACAAGAACTAGGTGTAGCAGAACACTAATATCGGATTGGGCTGATGAGACCACTAGTGTGGATTTAGACTGAAAAGGATGTGGCTGATGGGCTTGTGCCGAGGAGGATATGTTTAACAGATGTGTAGCCGATTGGAGTGTGGTTGAGGGTATGTGACTGATAGGTATATAGCCGATCTCTCAGCCGATAAATCGGCTGATAGAAGTGTGCGGATAAGGATGGGAAAACTAAATATTGATCGGCCATATTTGACCGATATGGAAAACAACTAGAATCGACTTGGATCGGTCGATAGCAAGAATCCTAAGATCGTGTGTGCATCTCCGATGCATCGACTATGTGCAGCCGATGTAGGACAGAATAAAAGAATTGTATCGGCAGTAGCCGATATTAGAAAGATATCAACTGCATCAGCTAACCAGCCGATGGTAGAAGCATATCAAAAGAAGTGCATCGGCTGACAGCTGTTACACAGAAACATCATAGATTCAAAGGAAACGGATGCTTAGCGGTTGAGCTGATAGCCGACGCTGAAGCATAGCTGCAAAGATGTATTAGCTAAGCAGCAAAAGCACATGAACTAATAAGGATTCCTATACGAAAAGGACCTAAGGAGACTGCAATCAAGACAAGGATAACATCTTGATGGCAGGGATATGAGCACTCATATGAAAGGATTAACTAGGTATCACACATCTCTACTTAAGACATACATCCTATGATTTACCTCTCAGCTACAACACATGCTTAACACATAAGGTACAAATAAAGCATTCATTTCCTAATATTTAACCTAGACCACAAATCAAGGACTTTCACTCAAGATCACAACATAAAACTTGTAGATTTTGACCTAAGGATTCAAACAAAACTAGTTTTGTATTTTTATGAACTTTTTACGAAATTCTATGAAATGTAGAAGTTCACTGATTTGAAATAAAGAAAGTTCTGGAAATCTTACAGAAAACTCCCTAGAACCTTCTAAATCAAAGCAATTAAGTCCCTGGTCGGGGAAAACAAAGAACAGGAAGATAACAACGATATTTCCGCAAAGGGATCGCCGGCATTAGGAAGATTCAGTGGATCAGGGCAAACCTTGGAGTAGCCTTGATTGTGGAGGAGAACGGGTGGAAAGTGAATTCCCGTGGCGAGTAGGATTGGGGTGAAAAGTGCTCAACAGTGATGAGGTTCCAGTACGGAAAAGACGAAGAAGCTTGCCAGGGGATTGTAGTGGGTGGAAGATGGCTGGAGGAATATTCCTCACGGTGACCCGTGGTGATGGCGGTTGGCTTTGCCACGTCAATGATGTTCCGGCATACAGGGATCGAAGAGACTCGATGGGGGTCCAGGAGTTTCTTCGAGATGTTGTGGTCTTGCTTGAACAATCGGCGAGGAATAGGAGTTGCTGGATGTCGTGGACTTATGGGAGAAGACGATGGAGCTGAATTGGTTCGCTAGGCCAACTCCTCCACGAACCTCAGGGCTTTCCTGCTCACGGGATAAACCTCCACTGCTCACGCGCGTGTGCCGCTGAGACACGGCCGGCACACTCGCGTAGCCTCCTGCAGGACCGCTGCATGGGTGGAGGGAGCTCGTCGTGTCTGGCTACTCCATGGCTCCTCCGAGCTCGTTACGCCCAGCCGTCACCTTCGCTCCGCAGCTTCTCTCTCCGAATCGCCACGCCATACTCACACCTCCGCCTTCGCAAGGACCATGGTCTACTTGTATCAGGGTTGCACTTTCCGCTGCCTTCTCCTCGATGGCCTCCGACGTTCACCATGCGCGACTCTACTGCCCCCTGGGCGGGTCCGCCCCGAATCGTCGCGCTGCAGCACCTCCCGCACTGCGTGCGACCTTCCTGTACACCAATTCAGTCGCGGCCTGAGCGCGTCCAGCGGAGACACCGCTATGCGCTACTCGCTGTCGTCTTGCACGCCATTGCCCTGCACGTTGTCGCCCTGCACAGCCCTTCCCACTGCCGGACTCGTGCTCGCCTCGGCCTTGCTGCGTCGCAGGTCCCTCCGCGGCCATCCTTGCCAAGTTACTGCCGTGCGCGGCCTCGTGGCCTTCCGTGCGGGTCTGTCCCGAGTCGCCACGCCTCAGCTCCATCCGCGCACGCCCGAACCGCGTGCGTCCTTGGCCCGCATTGCGCTGCTGCTCATGCGTCTGAATCCGCCCTGCACGCCACTGCTCGCTGCTTGAATCTACGCCAGAGCGCCTGCGCGCCGCCGTTCTGGCTCCCGCTTGCTTCCGTGCGCGCTCGCACCCACGCGCACGCTCCCGCACCTGCCGCACGCGCGCCGAGCCGCATGCCACCAGCACCCGCTCGCCTCGGGTTCGCCCGCCTGGAGCTGCAGCCGCGCCGCCGGCCTGCCGCCCGCGCGCCTGGGCCGCGCCACTCCGCCCCCGCTTGCGCCACCGTCTGGGCCGCACCCTGCGCCCGCCCCGCGAGCCGGCCGAGCCGCCCGAGCTGCGCGCTGCCGCGCGCTCTAGCGCCAGCTGCGGCCGCCGCTCCGCTCGGCCCACATGCGCCGCCGCTCTAGCCGCGCGCCCCGCGCCAGCCGCGAGCCGGCTGGCGCTCCGCCTGCGCGCGCTCGAGCCCGGCGCCTGCGCTCGCGCCGACTCCAGCCGCTCGCCCGAGCCCGGCCTCAGCCGCCTCCGTGCGCGCCGCCTGCACCTGTGCCCGTGGAGGGGAGAGAGATGGGACCGGGTGGATAAGAATTGGGACTGTGCTGCCGGTGGAAGAAGCAAAGAAGGAAACGCCAGGGAAGAAGAGAGAGGAAGAACAGAGGAGAAAGGGAAAAAGAACTTCCCAAGGACTTATGCGTGATTTTAGAAAACTACAGGGACCTTTCTGTAAAGCATAAATTTCACATTAATCTAAAACCCTAATGAAAAATGCCCAAAATTAAAGTTGGAGAGTTTTTCAAACTCTACAACATTGCTTTAGAGCCTAAGTTCAAAAACTCAAAACTTGCATCTTTACACGTGAAATTTTGAACAAAAGTTGGATTTGAATTACTTTTGTCCTAAAGAGTGTAACTTTATAAAATTCAGAACCTAAATGCAAGCATTTATGACACGTGATGATGACGGGATAGACTCGTCATAATGGTTGGATAGACATGTCATGATGACTTGCACTTTTTACACTTTAGTCCTAAGTAACTTTGAGATTTACTTTTGTAAATCAAATACTTGCATAAAATGACTTGTACTTTTATAAAAATACATAAATACCCTAATTTTCACCACTTTACCCAAAATTTTTACACACTTCAACACATACATTTCAAATAAAACTTTTGAATAAATATATATTTTTACAAGACATAAGGTAAGAAAAATATATTTGCAAAACTACCCTTCACTTAATTTGAGATTACCTCCCATCCAAATACATTTTGCACAAAACAACCCTAGGTTTTTCTGTAATTCCAAAAATACCCTTTTTACTTGCACTTTAAATTTTCAAAAGCTTCACACAAACACACACAAGCTTTACACTAACAAGCACATACTTCACACTAACAAATAATATTCCTAGTTTACAGGTACACGAACTATCACACACCCGGCCCGGGCGGTGGTTGTATTTCTTGGCGGCCACATTGATCTTGTTCTTTTTGGATAACTGCTGAGCTTCCTCGGACAACTTGTATTCCTTGTACTCCTCCCAGTAAGGTTTGACCTGGGGAAACTGTCCTAGTCCGGTTCCTTGTCCTGCTTGACATAGTTTCCAAATAATTTCATCTTATATGTTGAAAATCCAAGGGCCATCTTTTTCAGGGCACATTTCTTCACAAATTCTTCATCTAGTCCTTCAGGAAGAGTGAAAATATCCTTGAGTTCTCTCCATAACATCTTCTTTTGGTTTGGAGGCATGGCATAGCGTTCTTCGTCTGGATTCTTCATTTTCTAGAGTCTTGTGGTGATCGGCACAGGTGCCCAAACAACAACCCGACACGGGGTTGTAAACTTTGAACTAGCTTCCTTAGGAGCACATGGGCAATCCTCTGCGTCCACTTAACGACCTGTCTTCCCTCCATCTTCTTGGTCTGCCGTCGTTTCCCTTTGGACGTGCTCTTCTTCGATCCGGATGAGGACTGAAAAAAGATATTTTAATAATAACAAGACTAATACTAATACAAAATGTAAATCAAGTTTCTCTAAGCATATATGCATAAGATACGTACCCCTACAGGATTCTCGGTGGGAATGGGCTGCTCATGCCTCGGCGCAAAGTCATCATCATCTTCTTCTATGCCATCTCTGAACATATTTAGGAAAGAATTAGCAGCCCAGGCCTCTTCTTCACCATATTGGTGATAGACGGCCATACTATCTTGGTTGATTGCATCCATAAGATACCGTTCGACATCTTCTCTAGCGCTGTCCATCTTAACTGAAACCCTAAGACATCAAAGATTAGCAAGTGTGTGTGTGAGAGAGAGAGAGTGTGTGTGTGAGTGTATGTGTGTGTGTGTTTGTGTGTGTGTGTGTATTTGTATGTGTTTGTGTTTATGTGCGTGTGTATGTGTATGTGTGTGAGAGAGTGTGTGTGTATGTGTGTGTATGTGTATGTGTATGCGTGCGTGTGTGTGTCAGAGTGTGTGCGTGTGCATGTCTCAGTGTGCGTGTGCGTGTCTTAGAGTATGCGTAATAATTGATAAGTCTAGAAAATAACACATGTAATTTCCATAAACAATATTATATATATACATCTTTCAAACTACACATCCTTATAATACATATACATGAAATTTCATAATTAGAGAACACGTACATGTAATAACACTACCATAAAATAAAGTATATGTACATATATAAACGAAATTTCTAAATAAAACAAATTACAACATAAACTAAAAAAATTAACTAAATTCCAAATATAAAAAAAATTGATACTACCAACCTAATAAACAAAATTAACAAAATTAATAACCTAAACTAAAAATTTTATCTAAATTTCAAATCTAATAAAATAAATTGATATTAGCAACCTAATAAACAGAAATGTCAATATTAACAACCTAATTAACTATATTTCTAATAAAACAAACTATAATTAACAACTAAACTAAACTAAAGTAAACTAACCTAAACTAAACAAATTAAACTATAGCTACAATAAAAAATAAAAAAATGATCGATTGGCTCCCAGCCGGCCGGCGCCCTGAGCTACGTACTTTGCTTGCGCGCGTGGTGTCGGTTGTAGGAGCGGGCCGCCGTTGGTGCTAGCCGGGGAGGAGGGCGCCGGCGGTGAAGGCGAGGCTGTGAAGGCCGCGGTGGAGGACGAGGCCGGCCGGCCGAGACGATCGAGGCACGTGCGGCGAGGAGGCGCGGCTAGGCGAGAAGGATCGGAGGAGGCGTAGCGAAAGTGAGGATGACGAAGGTGGTGGCGGTGGTGACGATGAGCACGAGGGTGAGGTGGATTGGGCCGGCGGTGGAGAAGTGGCGCGTGACAGCTTGGCTCTCGGCACGGCAAGGCCAGGCGTGGTGAGGATGACGGCGGAGCTAGCAGCGGCGGAGAACGACTGCCTGGACGAGCGCGATGGCGAGTGGTGTGGCTGGACTCGGGCAGTGATCGATCGAGCGGCCGAGCGAGGAGGAAGCAGAGAAGAGTGGCAGTGTGAGGAAGAAGGGCTGGGATATTTAGACCCGGCCCTTAGGTATCGGGTCAGACCACCTGGTACCTAAGGCCACCCTAAGGCACCGGGTGAATCGTCACCCGGTACCTAAGGGCCGGTACCTAAGAGGGCCAACGGGCGGGAACAAATCCCCTCTCCTTTGGGTACCGTACCAAAGGGGGGATCCATTTCCCGCTGTTTCATTTGTCCTTCTTTTTTGGTTTTGTTATATTTTTTTTCAAAAAGTCTTTTAATTCCCTAAAAATCAAATATGAGCTAAAAAATTCACCAAAAATATGACTGTTGTGTTCTTTATATGTAATTACAGAAAATATTATATATTATTAAATTAAAGTGTGTGTGTGAGTGTGTTAGTGAGTGACTGAGTGTGTGTGTATGTGTGTGTGAGAGAGAGTGTGTGTGTGAGAGATAGAGAAAGAGTGTGTGTGTGAGAGAGAGAGAGAGATAGTGTGTGTGGGTGTGTGAGAGAGATAGATAGAAAGAGAGAGTGTGTGTTTGAGAGAGAGATAGTGTGTGTATGTGTGTGTGCGTTTGTGTGTGTGTGAGAGAGAGAGTCTATGAGAGAGAGAGAGAGTGAAATAGTTGAAATGATGAGTCAACATATTACATGATGAGTCAAAATATTACATGAATATTACCTGATGAGTCAAAATATTACATGATTACTAAAAATATTAAATGATGACTAAGAATTGTTTAAGAGACAATTAATTACTTAATGAAATATTAACGTTAGTTTTCTTTACAATTGTCCCTACATTATGATCATGGCGTATGTAGAGAGCGTCCTCCTGGGCGAAAAGGATACTTGTGTCAACATCCATCGCAAACGGAGTCATATCTTCAGCCTTATTATATTCTTCTTCATCCATGACATCGTCCACTCCCACAAGTTTTCTTTTATCTACTAGAACTATGTGGTGCTTTGGATCATCATCTTCTGACTTGTGCTTCGTTGATTTGCTAGACTTGTCCTTCTTGGGTTTGCTAGACATGTCCTTCATGTATAAAACTTGAGTGACATCTTTGGCTAGGACGAACCGTTTGTCTCGATAGCCAAGCTCTTTGAGTTCTATGGTTGTCATTCCGTATGCATCAATATCGATGCCTTTTCCAGTCAGCTTCACCCATTGGCAACGGAATAGAGGAATCTTCAAAGGCCCATAGTCGAGTTCCCAGATCTCCTTAATGTAACCAAAATATGAGTTGCTTTGGCTATTAGTATCTATGGCTTCTATACGGACACCACTATTTTGATTGGTCCTCTTCTTGTCTTGGGATCTTGTGTAAAATGTGTATCCATTAATTTCATATCCTTGGTATGCCAAGATTGTATTGGATGGACCCCTAGGCAACTAGGCAAGTTTTTCATGATTGTCCTAGTTAGCCATAAGTTCCATGCGCAACCAGGTGAGAAAAGTTTCGATGTGATTCTTTGTAATATAGGTTTCAGACTTCCAAGTGTACTTGCTTCGTACAATCTACTTGTGCTCCTCGATGTACGGAGACACCAAGGCTGACTATTGCAGAATCGTGAAATGTGCTTTGCTCAATGAAGCATGATCATTGGCATTTATTGATTTCATTCTTAGTGTGCCCTTACCAATCAGTCTCCCCTCATACCGTGATACTGGGACCCCGATCGGGCAAAGTTCATCCACATAGTCAACACAAAACGCAATGACCTCCTCTGTCACATAACCCTTGGCAATGCTTCCTTCTGGACAAGCACGGTTAGAAACGTATTTCTTTAGGACCGCAAATAATCATTCAAAAGAAACATGTTATGGAGAAAGACATACTTGAGAATACCGATCTCTTTGACAAGGTGAACCTGGAGATGTGTCATAATATTAAAAATGATGGAGGAAATATCTGTCAGACCCGGGGCCACGGGACTGTTTACATGACGTAGTTTAAAGAGGTTTAAGAGATTAAGTCCATCTTATCTCTTATTTATCTCATTTGTTTCTTATTTATCCCGTTTAAGTAGGAGATAAAGCTAACCGATACAGAAGGAATCTACTCGAGATATGTTCTGGTACGATTCCTTGGCTGGTGTTGGTTAGTATCCTTGTAACCCTAGCCTCCCGGATATATAAGGGGGGACAGGGACCCTCTCAAAATGGAAGATCTCTGGATCATTCTACACCTAAGGCAATACAAACCACCACACAGGACGTAGGGTATTACGCACCTCGCGGCCCGAACCTGTCTAAGTTTTGTGTTCCTTGCACCTTCGAGTTCCTGATCTCGACGTTTCCTCACCTAAACTTACCACCTTGGGTATACCCCTTGGTGGGCAGCCGGTAAAACACCGACAGCTGGCGCGCCAAGTAGGGGAGCGCATCGAAGATTCACCGGCGAGCTCGATGGCATCTTTCCAATTCACCAGAAGGCCGTGCTGGCACCCACCGTGGGGCACCTTGACTTCGCGAGGACGATCAGCGGCCCGCCGACGGCTACTTCGACTACTTGCCTTGACTTGAAAACTAGTCAGAATCAACTCCGACTAGTCGAGCTTCATCAACAAATCGTCACAGCTCCATAAACGAGCTCCACGGCTTCATCGACATTCGTCCATGAATCAAGCTAAGTGACTTATACCTTTTCCGACTTGTTCTTCACAGGATCGGCTACCTTTTTGGGTATGCCTCTCGACGGGCATGAAACCCTCATGGGCTACACCATGATCGACTACTTATCTATGTATGTCTCTCGACGGGCATTGAAACCCTCCAGAGCTACACTTCACCGACTACTTATCCGTGTACGACTCTCGACGGGCATTGAAACCCTCCAGAGCTACACTTCGCCGACTACTTATCCGTGTACATCTCTCGACGGGTATGAAACCCTCTAGAGCTACACTTTGTCGACTACTTTTGCGCACTGCGCATCCTGTTTGTCGCATGACGACTACTTGCTGCTCGTTGTCTCTTAACGGTAGCTAATCTACTCGGGTAGCACATGCCTTAATCCATGAAACCTCGGCTCTTCTGTCACGCCTAACGCCTCTACGCGTACATGAGACAAAGATCTCATACACGCTATGAGCAACTGCTAAAATAGGACCAGGTTCTTAAACATAACAGGTGGACTGCTCGGGAGATTTAAATGGCCTAAAAAAGAGCTCAGCACAGCAATTTTTACACCGAATAAATTTTGGTGTCTTCACATTATTACTGAGTACTATTCGGTATCTTCGTATTATGCTACATAATGTATGCATTGTCTTTTTTCAGATCAAGCTTCGGCAACAACCCTCCAGGCAGCACGGCGTGTTATCATAGTTCTGCTAGTTCCCAGGCTCGGGGGCTGGGCGATGTACACTACTCAACATGGCTCCTTCGGCTCTCCTGGCTCGTAAGCTCGGGGGCTGGACGCCGTAAAGATGACTCATATGAAGACTGAGAGTGCAGAAGAAACCCTAAGCCACCGCACAGTTAAATAAACCAGCGGGAGGCTCAATTCCACTATGCAGAAGGCGAAGAGTTTTTCTCGGAATTTCAGAGTAACACTGCATGCCACGACTTTTGGATCCTTATTTCCAAACCTAAGAGATTTGGATTCAAGGCTCGGGGCCTGCGGGGTACGTGGCATCCACTACTTGTTTTTTTCAAATTTATTTGAAAAGTAAGTAAGGAAGATTCAAGACTAATGTGACCCTCAGCCTCATTCTCGGATTCAACCTAAGGCTCGGGGGCTACTCCATATGGAGTGCAATTTTTCAATCGCACACCATATTAAAAATATAATTCGGGGCATGAGCACCTCATAGCTTCGATGCAGCCGAGTAAGTACTCGAAGAAGGACTTCCAGACAGAGCTTAAAAAGAAGCCGAAGACTACATCGAAAGTACTCGATAAGCCTGCAGTACTCAGCTACGAAGAGCTCGAGGGCTTGTCAGACCCGGGGCCACGGGACTATGTACATGACGTAGTTTAAAGAGGTTTAAGAGATTAAGTCCATCTTATCTCTTATTTATCTCATTTATCTCTTATTTATACCATTTAAGTAGGAGATAAAGCTAACTGATACAGAAGGAATCTACTCGAGATATGTTCTGGTACGATTCCTTGGCTGGTGTTGGTTAGTATCCTTGTAACCCTGGCCTCCCGGATATATAAGGGGGGACAGGGACCCTCTCAAAACAGAAGATCTCTAGATCATTCTACACCTAAGGCAATACAAACCACCACACAGGACGTAGGGTATTATGCGCCTCGTGGCCCGAACCTGTCTAAGTTTTGTGTTCCTTGCACCTTCGAGTTCCTGATCTCGGTATCTCCTCACCTAAACTTACCACCTTAGGTATACCCCTCGGTAGGCAGCGGGTAAAACACTGACAATATCATCTCAAGGCTAACTATACTTAGGACAACATCCTCCTATAGCTTCAGTAGACTCGTTGGATCGATTGCCTTCTGTGAAATGTTGAGGAATGCACATAGCTTTATGATTGTTGCTTGAACATTAGGTGGTAGAATACCTCTCAATGCAACTGGAAGTAATTGCATCATAAGCACGCGACTGTCATGGGACTTTACGTGTGCAAATTTCTTCTCTTTCATATTTAGCAGCTCTTTATATTCGAAGATTTAGCCTAACAGGACCTTGATACTGTTCAAACATGCAAACATACTTTCCTTCTCTTCCTTGCTTAGAGTGTAGCAGGCATGACCTAAGTAATGGTGTCCTTTATGCTTCTTTTCTGGATGTAGGGCAGCTCTCTGTTTCATACGTTGTAGGTCTTGCCATGCCTCCAGTGTATCTTTTGGTTTACCATACACACCAAGGAAGCCTAACAGGTTTACTCAAAGATTCTTGGTGAGGTGCATCACGTCAATTGTGTTGCAGACCTTTAAGACTTCCCAATAAGGTAATTCCCAAAATATACTTTTTTCTTCCACATAGGTGCACACCCATCCTCACTGCGAACTGATTTGCTACCAGATCCCTTTCCGAAGACTACTTTTATATCTTTGACCTTTTCAAACACCATTTTCCCACAAACGTGCCTAGGCTTCGTACGACGATCTGCCTTTCCACCATAATGAGCATGCTTCTTTCTTAATGGATTCTTGATAGGAATAAATTGATGATGGCCCATGTATACAATCTTCCTACAGTGCTTCAGATACATGATGTCGGTTTCATGTAAACGATGGGTGCATGCCCTATATCCCTTATTGGAGTGTCCGGACAAGTTGCTAAGTGCAGGCCAATCATTAATGGTTACGAAAAGCAATGCACGTAAGTTAAAATGTTCCTCTGCGTGCACATCCCACACACGAACCCCCTCCTCTTTCCACAGCAAAATAAGATCATCAACCAGTGGTTTCAGGTACACATCAATATCATTACCAGGTTGCTTCGGTCCAGGGATAAGCACCGGCCTCATAATGAACTTCCGCTTCATACGTAGCCAAGAAGGAAGATTGTATATACAAAGTGTCACAGGCCAAGTACTATGGCCACTGCTCTGTTCACCAAAAGGATTCATGCCATCCGTACTTAAGCCAAACCTTACATTCCTTGCATCATCTGCAAAAGTTGGGAATGTTCTATCCACCTTTCTCAACTAGGACCCATCACCAGGGTGTCTGTTGGCGGTCAATGTCTATGATTTTTACCGCCAACATTTCTCCGGATTTCATACTTTCATAGCCATAATCATGCTAAGATCATTTACTCTAATGAGTTCCACTAGTTTTGGTGTTTATTTGATTTTACGAGCTCACTATCCAAAATTCGGCCAAATTGGGAGAAATCCCAGGCCGACCGGCCTGGCACCCTAGCCTTTCAGGCCCAAACTTCACCTGCATGCACACAAACACAAATCCAAGCTATCCTGACCAGCACATCAGCAAGGAAAACATCCTACGGTCGAAAAGGCTTGAGCCATGGATTGGTGGACCCACATGCAGCGTCTACTTGGTTTTCAAGCACAAATCCACCCCCCTAGAGTACATGCACGCAATGGTCAACACGTCGGTTCATCGGAGGGTCGAGAGGAGCCAGAGCTAGGCCAACCGGCCTTGACCAGGCCGGGCGTCCTCTAACCACTTAGCCTCAAATAGAAGCAACCACTACCAATCTCCAGAGAAGATCAGGAGCGCTCAGGAGAAAGGCGGTCACATGTGGCAGGAATCCTAGGCTGGCCGACCTAGGAGAGGCCGGCCGGCCTGCCTCTGCAATGCCACATGTCCATCTTGGCGTACAAGCTACATTAACCGCCGTACCTGCTTACAAGACATAAGCTGCAAGAACCGACCTTGAAAGCCTATAAAAGGCAGCCCACACCTCCATTCAAGACACACCATTCTTGGAGAGAAGAAGAGTCTCAAGTTTAGTTGCTCTACCTTAGTGTTGAATAGGGAGAGTGTGAGTTGAGAGCTTGGGTGAAAGCCAAGCTATGAGAGGAGCCGGGTTCCCTTGGTCCTACTACAACTCTGTAGCCACCTCGGAGGAATAAAACTTCATTAGTAAGTTCCTTTTTTATCTTCAATATCTCGCTAGTACTTCTCTTTACATTCAGTAATTTGTTTATTTACTTCCTTTGATTTGCGGAATCCCTTTTCTGCGTGGGTAGCAAGGGTCCTGTTTGGTTTCACTTACCTGAGAATCGCTTATATGAGAATCAAGATTTTCTGATAATCCGCTGTCTGAAGAATTTGGGGTGTTTGGCAATCCTGATTATTTCTACTCGATTATCTGTTCTGACTGTAAAATGACCTATATGCCCCTGAGTCGTGTAATAGCTCATTTTGATCGGATTTCTCTACCATTTTCAATTCTAAGTATATTATTAGTACCAGAATTTTGTTATAGTACAATTATAGTCATAAAACACACAATAATGATAAAATAAACTAATAAATAATAGTCATGATGAACATAGATTAATAAGTAATACAATTTTACAATGATATTCAAGACATCATAGAGGCAGCAATAGCATCACGAAAGGCACCCATATCAATGTCATCTCCTGGAGCATTAGCATCAATCATGGTAGGTTGGCTGCCACCGGTAGCATCATCTTGCACATTGGAGTTAAAATCTGGATCTTCATTGGTATTTTCTCTAACAAAATTGTGAAGAGCCATGCACACTATAGGAAAATAGTGTAATTTCGTCGGCCAGAAACCGACGAAAATAGCCCAAAAGCCGTCGAAAATAGCTATTTTCGTCGGTTGGCCGACGGAATAAAGTAGACGAAAATAGCTTTATTTTCGTCGGCAACCGACGAAGGCCAACGGAATAAAGTAGACGAAAATAGCTTTATTTTCATCGGTAACCGACGAAAATAAAGTTATTTTCGTCGGCCAGCACGGCCGACGAAAATATGTTCGCTGGCTGACGAAAACAATGGTAATATTTTCGTCGGCCACCTGGCCGTCGGCCAGGTGGCCAACGAAAATAATAGGATCCTGCTTAAAAAAAACAGCTGATACAAATACAGTAATTGAAGAATCTGTAAGAGAATCCAGAGTTTCTGACATACATTCTCAAGAACAAATATATATTCTGGCCATCCGCAAATGATAACTTCATACTCTGTCAATGTATTCTTCAGTAAATCATACATCTCATCCACAAAAGGTGTTGTCATATGCTGAGTCCTTACTCCTGACCATTTGACCTGATAATTGGCAAAGGTAGTGTGCAATGAGATCCAGAAGAGTAAATAATGAAAATTTGGCCGCACTCTACACAATAATTGTTTTGGACACACTAAAATCTTTTGAAAATAAATTATGGATAAGTTTATATACATTTTATCTGCCCTGTTCCTAATGGCACTACAAGTAATATTAAGCAAACATTTCCACGACTGTCTAATTTATAACTACGAAACACATTTCTGCATGTGCACGCATGGAAGCATGCCCAATGTGCTGCCATGGTAGGAAAAAAAAAAGCACAACCAACATTATGGAATCTATGAAAGAAGATCGACCATTAGCCACCTTTCAATTTCATGATGTTATGAATCTGTGCTCTGCAAATAAAAACTTAGCACCTACCTTATCCAGTCTGCAATTTTCCAGTAACATCCTGCGCTTGTCTGCAATCCATAATACAATGTATAAATGGAACAACTCTTTTGCATAATACAATGCAAATTCTGTCAACAACCACTTCCAAGAGCCATGCACGACTAGGTTCCGTTGTTGAATGTGCTTTCAATGCAACCTCCAAAACGATATCATATGCCACAGTTTCTGCAACAGAACCATACTACAGAGCAAAGAATGGCTATTAATAAAGAGACAACCATTATTGTCCAGCAAGTGAAAACAGAGCAGTATTCCTTCAATCAGTACGGAGTAACATTTAAATGCTATTGCCAAACTTGTAACACTTGTGAAATGATTATTAATTCAGGTCTTACATGATTTATATTTTGAAAAGGGCCACCTTGTCTTTTGTATTAAATCCAACAAAGTTTGCAGACTCTCTAGTTCCATTATTCTTTGCTAAGAGATATTTAAGAATAATATGATTTCACACTGAAGGTGCTCTTAGTATGTCAAAACTCAGAACTACAGATAGTGCCAAATTTAGTTCTGATTGTCTTAAGTCAAAATTGTTTAGCTTTGACCATCAATAGCTAAAAAATACAAATAGTTCTCCAGCATAAGGTTCATGCTACTAGATTCATCATTAGAAATGATTTACTAATATATGTAACCTTTTATATTCAAAATAACATATTTTTACAGAAATTGGTGGTCAAAGTTGCACCTAGTAGACATTGTCGATATCCTAAACTGCTTATATTTGTGATTGGAGGGAGTAAAATGTTTGGCAAGTAACAAGCCTTTTGAGAAAATCTAAGATAAATTTGATATAACCTTTCCAATAAAAAAACTATCATACACCATCAAGCCAGAGATGAGCTGATCCAGATACTGTTATTCTCAGGTTAATAAGAATCAAAACAGCAGCTTGCGAGCCTTCAACTACTGTGACATTTACATCTCTAGTAAATTAACCACCAATAAACGAATATAGTAATAGCATGTGAGCTGGTTACAGTCTACCATGAACTAAGGCCAACAAATTACATTAGATAAATATGTAACATATTCAGAGAGCTGAATTGGCAGCATCTGTACCTTCATGTTGTTCTCATCAGCAGCAGTGGTATAGTGGATATATAGTTGTATGCAACCCACAAGTTCATGCTCAGGTTCCCGATATATTGGCCACGAGCGCAGCTTGTCAGCCTACACAAAGAAATTTTGATGTTTTAAGAGGAGAATTAGTTTTATTGAGGCACAAAAGTTATATGATGCATTGAGAACAACAGGGTATGAACACAAACAAGAGCCGATTTTTTATGACCCTACTGGGTACAGTAGTAGTATCTGAACAGGGCAACATGCGCATACTGACACCAGACCTACAACTATACTAAGAAAAATCTACGAAAGCATCCAAGGCCCCAAAGGTGACGGGTACGTCACATTCCCATTGTAGATTCACATGCGAGAGGCGGGAGCTCACAGATGGCGAGGAGCGGGCAGGGTCCGTTGTCGTTCTGGTAGACGATGGGCGTGCGGCGTCCGAGGAAGTCGACGGCTCTCGTCCGGTGCATCACCTCCGGTGGCTCGGCGGGCGGCGCGGCCGGCTGGGACTGGGGATCCACCTCCGCCGCGCCCGGCGGGGCCACTGGCGCGGGGAGGTGGGGCAAGGGATCGGACGACATGGACGGATCTCCCACGCGATCCCCGGGGCGCGGAACTCGCCGGAACCCTAACCCTAGGGCATCGCCGCGGGAGTCGCCATCATGGGAGGAGGCGCGCGTGCGATGTCGCGAGGTGGAGCGGCGGCGGGGGCCGCGGGGCGGCGTCGGCGGCCCCTGGTGCGCCACGGCAGAGGGGCGGCCGCGGGGCCGTGGAGCAGCCGGGGCAGAGGCGACGCCGCGGGGCGGCATGATAACAATAGGTACGAACAAAGGATAATTGGAAGAAAATGGCAGGGATGACTAGCTTTATACTTGCCAAGGTTGGATGCGACCAAGCGACGGGGAGAGGGACACCGAAACCGTGACGATCTCGACTCGATCTCTGAACGATCGCAGAACCACAAACCGGGACTAATCCACACAAAAGACCCGAAAGTCTAGAGCACGAATTAGGGGATCTCAGAGATCTCTCACAAGCCCAAGAAGAAACTCACAAGAACAATGGGGAGTAAGTCACTCAGCTCTTGGCTGGAACACCATAGGGTGAATTTCTTAATTCATGATTGTCTCTGATTGGCTTGGTTACACTGTTTATTTATACTAGGAACACCCCTCCTAGCTAGGTGTGAAATATCTGTATTTTCCCACGAAAATAAAGGAAGGTGAAAGGGGGGGGGGAATATGGATTCCCGAGAGCCTCGCGTGACCCTCAGCCTTCTAGACAGTTTTTACTAAAATGAGCATTACTCCTTAATGGGAAGTCAAAATGACGAGCCGTTTGTTGGAGGTGAAAGTAGACTTGATTATCTTTCCGTCCATATGCAGAAATCACGGTGAAAAATTGTCCAGCTAGTGCGTGTGACTCGTGAAACATGGCTCTGATTCAGCTGCTAGTGTGATGGTTCAGCTTCTGTATAACGCATCCCGTCCTTTGTGTAACTTGTCTCCTTTGGTCCAGCAGTATCTCCCATATGTGTAAACCTCTTCCTGTAGTTTCTTTGCGCGACTCCATGTAATGGCTCCTTGTATTGGTGTATCTTGTGTTTGACTTCGTTGAGCTGGCCCATGGTTCGGCACAGTGTCTGGGATGTCCTCATCATCCTCCCCCTCTTGAAAAGGAGTCGTCCTCGACTCGTCAATTCCGGAGAATGGAGAGAGATCAGCAACGTTGAAGGTTGTGCTTACACCATAGTTGCTTGGAAGATCAATCTCATATGCATTATCATTGACTCGACGGAGCACTTTGAAAGGACCATCTGCTCGTGACTGTAGCTTAGACCTGCGTAATTCAGGAAACCGTTCCTTGTGTAGATGGGTCCAAACAAGTTGTCCAGGCTCAAGTACAATCTTTTTGCGATCCTTGTTGGCTTGCTTCTCATATGTCTTGGTCATCTTCTCAATATTTGTTCTAGCTTGTTCATGAATCTTCTTAACAAGATCAGCACGCTTACTAGCATCAAGGTTGACACGCTCCTCCACGGGCAAAGGCAAGAGATCTATAGGAGCAACGGGATTGAATCCATATACAATTTGAAAAGGAGAAAATTTTGTGGTCGAATGTACCGCCCTGTTGTATGCAAATTCAACATGAGGTAGACTTTCTTCCCACATCTTTATATTCTTCTTTAGTACAGCACGCAACAGCATGGACAATGTGCGGTTTACTACTTCAGTTTGGCCGTCGGTCTGTGGGTGGCATGTTGTACAAAAGAGTAATTGTGTGCCCAGCTTGCCCCACAATATTTTCCAAAAGTAGCTCAAAAATTTTGTGTCATGATCAGAAACAATGGTTCGTGGTACACCATGTAGTCGTACAATTTACCTAAAAAATAATTCAGCAATATGTGAAGCATCATCGCTCTTATAACAGGGAATAAAATGAGCCATTTTGCTAAAATGATCCACAACAACAAAAATTGAGTCCCTTCCCTTCTTAGTGCAAGGTAAACCAAGAACAAAATCCATTGAAATATCCTCCCATAGTACACTAGGAATAGGGAGAGGGGTATATAAACCATGAGGGTTCAAACGGGACTTAGCTTTGTGGCACGTTGTACATCGTTGAATGTATCTCTCAACATCACGTCTCATTTTTGACCAAAGAAATGGTTGATCAGTACTTGTTCCATCTTTTTGGCACCAAAATACCCCATAAGACCGCCAGAATGTGCTTCCTGCAAAAGCATAATGCAAAGAGAACTATCTGGAATACAAAGTTTGTTAGCCCGAAAAAGAAATCCATCATGGAAATGAAATTTCTCCCAACCCTTTCCAAGTGAACATTTGGAGTATGGTGCAGCAAAATATGAGTCATGAGTGTACAATTCTTTGATACTTTCCAAACCAAGAACTTTAGCGTCAAGTTCAGCAAGTAACACATGTCGTCGTGATAAAGCATCAGCCACAACATTATCTTTACCTTTCTTGTACTTGACAATATAAGGAAAAGATTCAATGAATTCACTCCATTTAGCATGTCTACGATTCAGTTTTAGTTGACCCTTAAGATGTTTCAATGATTCATGGTCTGAATGTATCACAAATTCTTTAGACAAAAGATAATGTTGCCATGTCTCCAAACATCTCACAAGAGCATATAGTTCTTTATCATAAATGGAATAATTTAGAGTTGGACCACTTAGCTTTTCGCTGAAGTAAGCAATTGGACGACCTTCTTGCATGTGCACTCCTCCAATCCCTACCACATGCATCACATTCAATTTCAAATGTCTTACCAAAATCTGGAAGTGCAAGGAGTGGTGCTGATGTCAACTTCATTTTCAGCTCTTCAAATGCACGTTCCTGTTTTTCACCCCAATGGAATGGCATATCTTTCTTTGTCAACTCATTGATTGGAGCTGCAATGGTGCTGAAATCTTTGACAAACCGCCGGTAGAAACCAGCAAGCCCAAGGAAGCTCCGGACTTGGCTTAAATTTTGAGGTGGTAACCACTCACGAATAGCTTTGATCTTTTCTTCATCCACCTCCACACCTTGTCCTGAGACAACAAAGCCAATAAAAACTACCTTGTCGGTGCAAAAGGTGCACTTAGCAAGGTTAGCATACAACTTTTCTTTCCTCAAAGCAGCAAGCACATAAGTAATATGTTCAATATGCTCTTCAATAGATTTGCTGTAAATTAATATATCATCAAAGTAAACAACAACAAATTTGCCAATGAATGCCCTAAGCACATGATTCATCAAGCGCATAAAAGTACTCGGTGCATTTGTCGATCCAAAAGGCATGACCAGCCATTCATACAAGCCAAATTTTGTTTAGAATGCAGTTTTCCACTCATCACCCTCTTTCATTTGAATTTGGTGATAGCCACTTCGCAAATCAATTTTTGTGAAAATGATAGCACCACTAAGCTCATCAAGCATGTCATCAAGACTAGGTATTGGATGTCGATACCTCACAGTTATGTTGTTAATAGCTCGGCAATCAACACACATACGCCATGTGCCATCTTTTTTTTGGAACTAGAAGAACTGGAACAGCACAAGGTGAGAGACTTTCTTTTACGTACCCCTTGTCAAGTAATTCTTGCACTTGGCGCTGAATTTCCTTCATCTCCTCTGGATTTGTGCGGTACGGTGGCCGGTTCGGTAGTGGAGCTCCTGGTATAAGATCAATTTGATGTTCAATGCCTCTTTTTGGTGGCAGTCCGGGTGGTACTTCATCAGGAAATACATCTTCATACTCCTGCAAAATGTCAAAAACAGCACTAGGCAATGGAGCTATAAGTCGTTAGTTGACAAAAAAATTTCCTAGCACATGAGCACAAAGAACATGGAATTGGGTTCTCTCAAGTTTTTTAGATCCCCTTTCCTAGCCATCATCACTAATCCTTGTTTTCCCATTGTTTTGGAGTTTTGTGGCTATGGAGGTCTATTTGGCTTTGGACTCTCTATCTCACTTGCTTTGTGTGATTCACTCAACAGTTTCTCACTCTCTCGCTTCTTCCTTTTGAGATCATCATTCATTATTTCCTCCGGAGTCAAAGGAAGCAAAGAGATGCGCTCCCCTTTGTACATGAAAATAACCTTGTTGGAACATCCACAGATTTGAGCATCACCATCATACAACCAAGGTCTTCCTAAAAGCAATTGGCATGCTTGCATTGGAACCATATCACAATCCACTTGATCATGGTATTTCCCAATGGAGAACTGCACGGTCACCATATTGCTTACACGCATAGCACCACAATCGCTAAGCCATTGCATTTTGTAAGGAGAGGGATGGCGCCGCTGTTTTAATCTCAGTCTTTCAACCAATTCTTGACTTGCAATATTGTTGCAGCTGCCATTATCAACAATGATTCGACACAACTTGTCCTTGATCATACCTCGAGTGTGGAAAAGATTATGTCGCTGACTGTTGCCTTCTTTGCCAACATTTACACTAAGCACTCGACGAGAAATGAAGCATTTGTTATCATCAACATCAGCTCGAATCTCGTTCTCATTATCATTTAATGCTTCATCAGGATACTCATCATATTCTAGATCACTTGCTGATTCCCACTCATTATTTTCATTGACAATCATTGTCCTTCGACTAGGACATTCAGCAGAAATATGTCCACATCCTTGGCACTTGTGGCAGTTAATATCTTGGCTGTGAGCAGTGGATGATGTTGCCCCTGTGCTTGCGGCTGGATGCTTGCTCTCAGAGCGTGGTGTTGGTGATGATGCTGAAGATGGTGCTGCCTTAGAAGTAGGATTGGGTGAAGAATTTCTTGGTGCAGCACTCTGATAGCGAGCTCTAGAAAAAGATATACTTGATTGTTGTTGACGCCATGGTACAGCTGATAATGATTTGTCACGCCTCTCTTGCTGAATTTTTCTTTCTGTGCGCATAGCTTGATCAACAAGGTCTTGCAAATTGTTGTATGGAAACATTTCAACAAATCCTGAAATTTCAGCATTAAGGCCATGCAAAAATCTTACCATTTTTGATTCAGCATCCTCTCTAATTCCAGAACGAATCAAGAGCAATTCCATCTCCTTATAATAATCATCCATGGACTTGGTTCCTTGTCTCAGATTCTGCAATCTGTTGCGAAGATCACGCTGATAGTTTGATGGCACAAAACGTCGTCGCATCACTTGCTTCATCTCAGCCCAATTATCAATATGAGCACGCCCCAACACAAGCTGGTTCTCTTGAATTTGATTCCACCAAGTGAGTGCATAGCCTGAAAACTCGACGGAAGCAAGGTTGACATGCCTCCGGTCAGAGAGATCATGCACCCTAAAAATTTGATCACATTGTTCTTCCCATTCAAAGTATGCATCAGGGTCTCCACGTCCCGTAAATTTGGGGACACTCAACTTGATTCGAGCAAGATTATCCTGATCATTTCTATTGCGACGACCGTGATGATATTCCACATTATGACCTGCACCACGACGGTGCTCATGGCGCTGCCCATATGGCCCATGTGCTGCAAAAGGATTTGCATTATCATCATATTCAGCATCAGAATTTTCAGGGATCTCATCGTCAAACTGCACATGGCGGCCACGACCGCGTCCTCGTCCACGCCGGTTGTCACGACCAGCATGCCTCCAACCACCACGACCACCACCAAAGTGGCCATAAAATTCATGTCCAACACTTGAGTTTTCATCACTAACTTCTGCATGAGGTTTGGTGTGATGATGGTGTTGCTGATCCCTACCCCCAGTTGTAGGAAGACGTTCATTGAACATCCTCTCCATGGCTGCCAATAATGAGTTTTCCATTTGATGAAGTTCAGCTCATGCAACAGGAATTTCATCATCATCATGGCGATCACCATGTACACTTGAATTTGATCCTGCCATGTTAGAAATTGTGTAGTGGAAAAGATAAATTTGTGGTAAAAAACAAAAACACAACCTCACCTCTTACTTACAAAAGTTCTTACGCGTTCTCAAGGACTGCGAGAGTGCTAATGTGGTAGTAACCCAGTTGTGATTAAGCGATCGAAAGGATTAAGAATCAAGATGTCCAGTTACCAAATATGGTGGAGTTATAGGTGGCTGAAGAAGAAAGGCTTGTAGTACTGAAAATCAAGCGTCGTTAGCCACACACAAAAGATGTGTGAACGTTGTTGTCACAATCTGAAATTTTCACCAATAATAGCAATAACGCAACCCTTTTCTATCTCACTTTTTGTTCTTTTTGTAACTCCTTTTTTTTGCACTTTCTTTCTGATCTTTCACTTTTTTTTCAGAACATCAACAAGGATGCTGAAAAACTTAACACGGCATAAACAGATATGGTGACCACCAACAAAGCGACACAAACAGCACAAGACCAGCAGTACTACACAAAGCTTTTGGATTTTTTTTGCTATTTTGTGGACTATGGGTGCGGAACAAAGAACACAAAATGGTGAATACGAAACAACGATAAATGAATGGATGGTACGGGGGTGGAATCTACCGTGATAACCTAAGCTCTGATACCAAATGATAGGGACAAACCCGTGGGTGGTCCGATCTTCACGATAGTAGGTACGAACCAAGGATAATTGGAAGAAAATGGCCGGGATGACTAGCTTTATACTTGCCAAGTATGGATGCGACCTAGCGACGGGGAGAGAGACACCGAAACCGTGACGATCTCGACTCGATCTCCGAACGATCGCAGAACCACAAACCGGGACTAATCCACACAAAAGACCCGAAAGTCTAGAGCACGAATTAGGGGATCTCAGAGAGATCTCTCACAAGCGCAAGAAGAAACTCGCAAGAACAATGGGGAGTAAGTCACTCAGCTCTTGGCTGGAACACCATAGGGTGAATTTCTTAATTCACGATTGTCTCTTATTGGCTTGGTTACATTGTCTCCTAGCTAGGTGTGAAATATCTGTATTTTCCCATGAAAATAAAGGAAGGTGAAAGGGGGGAAAACATGGATTCCCGAGAGCCTCGCGTGACCCTCAGCTTTCTAGACAGTTTTTACTAAAATGAGCATTACTCCTTAATGGGAAGTCGAAACGATGAGCCGTTTGTTGGAGGTGAAAGTAGACTTGATTGTCTTTCCGTCCATATGCAGAAATCACGGTGAAAAATTGTCCAGCTAGTGCGTGTGACTCGTGAAACATGGCTCTGATTCAGCTGCTAGTGTGATGGTTCAGCTTCTGTATAACGCATCCCGTCCTTTGTGTAACTTGTCTCCTTTGGTCCAGCAGTATCTCCCATATGTGTAAACCTCTTCCTGTAGTTTCTTTGCATGACTCCATGTAATGGCTCCTTGTATTGGTGTATCTTGTGTTTGACTTCGTTGAGATGGCCCATGGTTCGGCACAGTGTCTGGGATGTCCTCATCACGGCAGCAGGGGGCGGCGGGGGCCCCAGGGGCGGTGGTGGGTGGCCGCGCGGGGCGGCGCCGCAGGGCGGCGGGGGCCGCGGCGGTAGAGCAGGGGCCCCGGGGCCGCGGCGGGGGTCCCACGGGGCCGGCGGAGGGGGGACCGCGTGGGGCGGCGGTAGGGGGGCGGCGGGTCGGCGGTGGTAGCGGCGGGGCGCTGGGCCGGGGGCGGTGGCGGCGGGGCGCGGGAGGCTCGGGCGCCGGGGGTGGAAGTGCTGTGCGGGCCTGGAACAAGACATCCAAATCCTAATAATTATTAGGGTACATATATTTTCGTCGGCCTTCTGTAGGCCGACGAAAATATGGTCTTTCTTTCGTCGGCCCGGGCCTGGCCGACGAAAATATGGACTAATTTTCATCGGCCTGCGCTAGGCCGACGAAAATAAGTTCTAATTTCATCGGTTTGTGTTGGCCGACGAAATAAGCTTGTTATTTTCGTCGGCTTGTGCTGAGCCGACGAAATTACATGTGGCCGACGAAATTGAGCTGCTTTGGTGTAGTGGCATGCAACTATAATTTTTGCTTGTTTGGTAATAGGATAGCTAGGTAAGTGCAACAAGATACGCCACTTCATCTTCAACACTCCAAATGAACGTTCAATCACATTTCTAAGTGATGAATGTGCTTGATTGAACATTTGTTTTTCTTCCACTGGTTGGTGATGTTGCCATTCCAAACCATGATACCTTTCCCTTATAAGGTGCAAGATACCCTTTTCTATTAGGATATCCAGAGTCTACAAGATAATACTTTCCATTGGGAGGCTTTGGGAATTGGTTATGGTATGTGAGTAGAGTATCCAAAAATACTCGAGTGTCATGTACGGACCCAGGCCAGCTAGTGACAACAAATGTAAATCTCATATCAAAGTCACAAACAACCATAACATTTTGTGAAGTATACCCATGCCTACCAATATATTTTGGTTGTTCTGATGCCGGAACAGTGACTTCTATATGTGTGCCATTGATGACACCAATACAATCTTTAAAATGAGGCCAAAACCTTGCTTCTTGCAACTTAGGGTGAATTGTTCCAAACTGTGGATCCTTTGGTCTAATATTGTGAAAAGCCAGTCCCATAATAGCATCTAGTACTTCATCAACCTTTCTACTAGTTGTTTCCAATGAGTGTTTGAACCTATTCTTAACTTGCCTAAATGATTGTGGACCACCACACATCCACAAAAACATGGCTACTACTTCCTTCGTACACATTTTTCGGCTTGATTTCAACCCATAATTCTGTACCAATGTGTCATGGAGATGTAGAAAAACTGACCTTGACATTCTGAACATATTATAGCACTCAATTGGATCCGCTAGAGTTAGCTCAACCCATTGGATCCCAGTCATAACAGGAATATTATCAGGAATTGGTGCCTTCCTATCAGTTGATCCAGAACCCATGCACTCCAAAGCCAAATACGCCACCAGGAAATCATCATTTTAGTCACTCATCTATTACAAAAAAAATAAATACATGAATCATATACCACACATACAACATATAATATCATCATGTCTACCATACAAATGGAAATTATTGTCTCTCAAGCATACAACATAGGCAAGCTATTATGTCTCAAGAACACAACAAATAGGAATACAATTTCTCAAGCAAACAACAAATAGAAATTAAATATCTCAAACAAATAGACTAGTGCTTCTTACTATCTTCCCATGCCCTCCTTAGCCAATTTAACCTCCCATTTGATATTTTTAAAGTAATGAACACATCACGGTACTCTTTCTTTATAAGAAGTTGTTTGGCATAGTAATGTTCATCACTGCCTTCTTCAGCCCCATCCTTGATCACTTGATCCAACATGTTACCAATTTCCTCCCTAACACTGTCAACCACATTTGAGGTGGCTGAATTATTGCTACTTTCAGCTTTCTTCTCATATGCTTCCACTAAACGCTTCATACACTGATCCGTAAAGGTCTTCTTCTTCTTTCCCTTGGGGGATAATGGAGCTGGCCTCTTGCCTAAAGTTGGAGTGACATTTGGGGAAGTAGGGACCTGCCCTTCCCTCTCTAACTCACTGCTATTCTGACCGCCATCATCTTCTTGGCCACCACCTTCTCCATTCGAAGGAACAAACGATGTTTCATTTGTAACACTAACAGCTTCAAACATAATCAGCATTTGCTCCTCATGCTCAAGTGGTGCATCCTTAAAGCAAATACAACCAGCCATAGCCTGAAAAGGAAAGGTAATAACCTTGTAAATTCAAACAGGTAACTTTTTTGTATATCAAAAACTGAAAATCTGCAATGTATACTCACATCATTTTGATCTTTCCACCATTTGTCATCAGCCACGATACACCCTGTCATAGGATCCCTACCCAAGCTGGTAGCTCTGGTGTTCAATGTCTTCCATTGGGTATACCTTCTTTTAAGTGCATCCCACCTATTCTTCATTTGCCCTTCATTGCAAGGTCTCTTGGTACGTACGTTCAAAGAACTTACGTACAAGATTCGCATACCCAGTGCTGTTCAAACAATGTTGGGGCCTATTGTGGGCGAGAACTTCTTCCACACAAATATCATTAAAAGTTTTGGCAGCAAATGAATCCCGTTTCGCCACAACCTTTGCTCCTTTTTCCATCTACTCAAAATATAGGACTAACATTATCACACATCAGTAGTAAGACTTCAGTTTACATAATACAGATAATATGAGATCATCAAGCCTAAATCACATTCACATTAGATGACCAAGCATCAAGAAAGCAGCGTGCTGAATAAATTGAGTTGGACAATAAACAGGTGAAGTAAAATGAAATAAGCAATGTGGATGCCAACTGCTGAATAGATATGTTCTCTCAGTTAAATAAAAAAAAGACATCTAGAAGTCTAAAACTCTGTAAGGAATTGAACATTGGGAGGAGCACAACATCTGCACAAATGTATGGCATACACCATAGCAACAAATTATGATACTACCAGAACATATCAATAGAGCAGAGAATAGAGGGGCAAAAATATTAAAGAGGTCAGGTCAGGTCAACATTTATTAATCTGTTTTCTGTATGGATTTAGCGGCTGTGTGCCCATAACCCACCATTGTCGTGCTGACCACAAGGGTTTATCTTTGGCTAACAATTAGCTACCACTTGGTTCATATTTAAAAGTACTTTTGATTTCGTGTTCATGAGCCAGGTTCATATTTAAAACAGGGCCTTAGCTCTCCTCTCCTATTTGGCCTCCTTGTTTGGAGAGGGCTGCTCCTCGCCTCGGGGACTCGGGGTATTTAATTATTTGCCACTCTTCTAAACCAGTGTCTACATATTTACCAATTTATTTTCTTCAAGAGCTAATGTTAAAATGGTTTACCACTTCTCTAAACCAGAATCTACATATTTACCAATTTATCCAACGTGGCACACCAACTCAGCATGCCAGCTTGGATCAGCCACACGAAAAGACTGTCTGCCCTGCCCATTTTCTTCCACCTTCGTCGTCTTCTTCCTCCAGCCACCAAGTTGCGCCCCTCAGCTGAGATCTCCATCGCCAAGTCGCCGCCGCTGCATATCCCACTCGAACACAAGACGCGATGCTATTGGCAGAGCTACAAGTATGTCGCAGATCCACTCTAATTTTTAAACCGGCAAGAAAGAGATTGGGAAGAAAACACCAGTAGTTACCACGCTGAAATGTTCACCACGTCCACTAGGGAATGACAGGAAACAGAGACGTTTTGTGCAAGGTAAGTTGCATCAATCCCAGCTAGTTCTGTTCCATCTAAATTTGAAAGCACTTTCTTATTCTGAAGTCTCTTCCTTCCAGCGCGAAGCTCCGAGAAGAATCAAATTAATCCATGGACGGATGGAGTTGTATTAGCAGAAAACCACGCATCACAAAATCTGATTGGATGCATCTCCGCTCTACGGTACTAGAGAAATCGGGTAAATTGCTGGCGCCTCACAATCACCATGCAATGCAACTCAAAATAGAGCTAATCTTATATCTGGTTGATATTTATCTGCAAATCTAGATGAGCGATTTACATATTGTCCAATTCGAGCACTACATATTTTCCACAGGAGAGTAATTTAACAATAATCGGGTAAATAGGCAGTGGTATGAGGAGGCAGAAAAATCACCTTGAAGCACCTGCAGCAAGTGGAATCCGGCTGGATCTGACGAGGAACACCTCTGAGGACGAATCGCGCGACTGGGGATGAGGGCTCGATGTTGTGCCCCTGTTCGGCGGTGACCCTGGGGAGGAGGGGCGACGACCAAGCGATGGGGAGGGGCGGCGGCCGGTGCAGAGAGGGCCGCTGGCTGGGCGTCGAGCCAGGGAAGAGGAACACCACGCCTGGAGATGGGGAGGGGCGGCGGCCGGTGCAGAGAGGGGCGCTGGCCGGCGTCGAGCTAGGGGAAGAGGGGCGACGCGCCTGGAGATGGGGAGGGGCGGCGGCTGGTGCAGAGGGGGTTGCGGCCGGTGTAGAGAGGGGCGTTGGTCGGGGGTCGAGCTAGGGGAAGGGGGGTGCCGCGCCTGGAGATGGGGAGGGGCACAGAGGGGGCAGCGGCCGGTGCACAGGAGGCCGGCGGCAGGGACAGGCGCTGGCGGCGCAAGAGGTGGGAGGAGAGAGTGAGGGGCGGAGGCGCACGGGCGCACGGGGTGGGGAACTGAGGGAGGGGTATGTGGAAGAAATGCGTTCGCTTTCCTACGAATCGAGGGAAAGGATCCCGATCAGAAAAAGCAATCCCCAGTTGTATTTCGGATTCCCGGAGAAGCGACGATGGAAAAAATCGAGCTTAGAATCGAGGCGTTTGGCAGGATTCTCACTTTTTTCCAATGAGAATCTGATTTTAATCGGAACCAAACAGGACCAAGTTCTATCCATTTGGGGTTTCTTCTAGCCTTAGCGCGAGGCGGAAGTCAGTAACTTGATAGTGTAGGCGCGGTGCCTAGGCTTGATAGTTATCTTGGGTTGTGTTCCACCCCACGGAACCGTTGTGGTAGGCGGAAGGTGGTGACAACCCTATCCATCCCTCATAGTCCACTACGTCCGGGTGTTTCTATAGCAGTCGTAGCAAGTTGCCGTTGGATTCCCCTCTCACCCCTTTTTGAAGTCCTTCCTCTTCCAGCCGCCGATGCAGATCAAGTTAGTAGATAGCAAGTTGTCTGGGTAACGAGTTGGTTAACTGAAGTTAAGCCCTCTACCCTCTTACCTCTTCTCCCCTGGTGGGTTCGGTTGAATAGTTCTAGGTCTGGTTGCGCTTATCGTTCCTTATATTCGATATCCCAGGTAAACTCCCTGGTGAAAGCTACATCGGTATCCGTGCGCTTGCGGATTAGTTCATATAGGCTAAGGAGTACCAACAGGTGTCTCAACATATTGTCTTGTTTCCTCGTTTCTTTGTGCCATCACATAAAGTTTGCATTGATTTTGTTCATGAACACACGTTTCAAATGTGGTATTATAGCAGGCAATCTCATTTTGGAACTCACCCCCACAATGTTGCCTAGATCATCTTTAGGGATCTTATACCGACATGCTTTGCATATCAGACATGGATCCAAATTTTCATACTCCTCACCACGATAGAGGATGCGGTCATTAGGACATGCATGTATCTTCTGTGCTTTCAATCCTAGAGGACAAACAACACGTCTTGCCTAGTATATTGTTTTGGGCAATGTGTTACCCTCAGGGAGTAGGTTTTTTATAAGTTTCAGCAACTCCTCGAATCCCTTATCAGACAAACCGTTTGATGCCTTCCATTGCAATAGTTCCAATGTTGTACCCAACTTTTTATGCCCTTATTTGCAATCTGGGTACAACAATGTTCTGTTGCCCTCCAACATATGCTTCAAATTCCTGGATTCCTTTTCAGTTTCGTAGACTTCCTCTGCTTTGTGCAACATCTGACCACGATCATCTTCTGCAACCTATGCTTCAGCATCTTCTTCAGCCTCACCAATTATAGTATCTTCAAAGAAGAAACCGTAATCTTCCACAAAGTCAGGAATGGCCTTCTTGTCTTCTTCCTCATTCTCCAGCATAATCCCTCTTGGTCCAAATATTGTAGTTGGACATGAAACCATTTTGGAACAAGTCACTACGAATGGTTCTTGTTGATGAGTAATCCTTCTCGTTCTTACAGATTGGGCGTAGACAACGAAAGAAATCGTCATGCTTCTGTTTCTTGGCCGCATGGATGAATTCGTGCACGCCACTAATAAACTCCATTGAATGCCAGTCGGTGTTGTACATCCATTGCAGATCATCTGGAGAAATAAAGGGTAAATCTACTAATTGCTTATGTTTAAATGGATAATTACAATAAAATGAATAAATTCTCATACAACATGAATTATTTAAAAGGTCCAAATGTCCATCACACCATGATTAATTAAAAGATCTAAATTATCTAACATGATTAATTAAAAGGTTTAAAATACCAAACAAACTACATGCTAATATAAACTACTCACGAGACCTATTGGCCAATAATACTATCGGTACATACGGATAGGGGTACCTCCTGCTAGGGTGTCCAACCCGAAGGGCGCGAGGTTACTGTAACCTCGCCCTAAGCCTTTGGGTGACGGGGCGTATGGCCCGGGCTTGACAACTAGGGATACGGTCTCCAGACCTCGCCCCGTGCTCTTTCAGGACCGGTGCCTCCGCGTACCCACATGGACAAGGCGGTCAGGAATGGCCACCACGGGTTCGAACCCCCGCGGGGTGGTCCGATGCCGCCACGTGTGGAAGCCAGACCCCCTGGGGGCCTGTGCTCCTAGGCAGGCCTCGGGGGCTCGGACCTCCCTTTCCCCCGGGGAGGAGGTCCGGAGCCGCCACGTGCACCTGAGGAAGCGGTTGCTAGGCCAGATCTGCCACATGTCTGGTGGCAGCCATCCTTCAGCGGGACACCAGCCCAACCACCGCATTAAATGCGGGTAGGTGGGGTGCGTGTGCCCGGGTCAAATCGTGGGTTTTCCAATGACACGTTGGGCAGGTATGCTGACACCACGGTAAACCCGCCTGTTACTGAGGCGTCGCGTCAATGTGCTCTGCGCGCGGGCAGGCAGCGTGTAGTCACATCACAGCGCCACGCGCATGAGCAAAGGGTAATTATGATCTGCTGCAGGAGAGCTGAGGCGTGAGCTGCTACAGTGTGCGTGGAAGCTACGGCGCAGCGGGCCAACATAGCCCCATCGCCTGTCAGCGGGAATCGACCCAACAGTGACATCATGTCTTCCACTGTGCATGTCACTGACAGCAGGCACTGTGCCGATAAGGCGGCACATGACCATACCCTGGCTGTAGATACGCACATCAACTTCTCGATCGAGGACTATAGGAAGGAGCTGGAGTGTAAGATCTCTGTATCTGTCGCATTAAAGGCTCCAGTGTGTACATTATTTAATGTATTGCCGGGCCCACCTGTCGGGGCCCCGCTCAGTGTATGCGCTCCCCTTGAGCCTATAAAAGGGAGAGCGCGCTCATTAGAACACAAGTTCTCTTGGACTCACAGGGTTCTCTTAGGTTCTCAGAAGGCTCCCTCTAGCCTTTTCCAAGCTCTCGAGTACTACAACACATAGTGGACGTAGGGTTTTACGCTCCGGCGGCCTGAACCACTCTAAAATTCTCGTGTCCTTTCCGTGTTCTTCCACCCTTTGAACCAGCGTTCCTGGGCTTCCCCAAAACTCATCCTAAACTAGGATAAGGCGGGTGCATTCCGCCACCCGGCTGGAGAGTGGTCCACAACCCGCATACCTCCATGGCCCTATCGCAGCCCGCACCAAACGGGCCGCTAGCAGCAGCCAGGTAGCTGGTCTGCGACCTGCCGGATGTGGTAGCTTCACCCGACGTGCTGAGGCAATGGCGTGATGATGTTGACCGCCTCCTCAACCTGGCACAGGTCACCCCAGGCTCAGTGGGGGATCTATGTCCAGGCAGCGTCGTCGTCAAGGCGGCGCATCCGGTTCTGTGCACTCCCCGACACTAAGGAGTGCACGGACCGAAGACCTGCGGGCAGAGCTCAACCGTAGATGTGCAGGAGAGGATGTCCGCATCTTCATCAAGCGGGCTTGCATGCGCCGGCTCAACATTAAGGGTGGGAACCTTGGGGCCGAGCTCGACACGGCTGTGGCAAAGCCACAGGGACTCGCCCAGGCCCCGGTGGCCGGGGTGGGCTGCGCAGCGCTTGCGAACCACCTCTGAGAGGTGGCCTGGCCATCCAAGTTTCGGCCGCACCTGCCGGAAAAGTACGACGGGCCATCTAATCCATCGGAATTCCTGCAGGTCTACATCACCGCCATCACAGCGGCTGGGGGTAACGACGCCGTAATGGCAAGTTACTTTCATGTAGCCTTGATCGGGCCAGCCCGAACATGGCTCATGAATCTCACTCCGGGATCTATCCAATCCTGGGGGGAGCTCTGCGCGCAGTTCACGGCGAACTTGGCCAGCGCGTACTAGCAGCATGGCGTGGAGGCCCATCTCCATGTCGTGAGGCAACAGCCCAGGGAAACCCTCCGGGCCTTCATCTCCCGCTTCACAAAGGTATGTGGAACCAGTCCGCGTATTTCCGATGCATCTATTATCACGGCTTTCCGTCAGGGGGTCCGTGACGAGAAGATGTTGGAGAAGCTGGCGAGACACCAGGTGGAAACCATTACCACCTTGTTCGCCTTGGCGGACAAATGCACTAGGGCTGCAAAGGGCCGAGCATGGCACTCTGCCTATCAAGGAGGGCCCACACAGACGGGCGGCTCCAGTGTCACTGCCCCTGGCAGCGGCAAGAAAAAGAATAAAAAGAACCATGGCTTGGACAAGCCACGAGCTGGGGCTCCGGTTGCTGCAGCAGCGGTGGCGGGAGCCAGAACTCGCGCGGCAAACGCCCACGCCAATAGCGCACCGACCCCGAGTCATGCCCTGTTCATCCTGGGGCTCACCACAGTGCCACCGAGTGCCGCGAGATCCAGAAACTCGCAGAGCGCCTCAGCAAGAGGCGCAACCAGGCCTCCAAGGATGGCTCCTCCCCACCGCGGTGGTCCGGCAAGGAGAAGGTCTCCGATGCCGATGCAGCTGCAACGGAGAGGGAGTTGGGGTACCAGACCCCAAACAAGGACCTTAAGGGTCTCTTCCACCAGTCCGACTCCGAGTTCCGGGGGGGGGGGGATGAGCGCCGCAAAAAACTGTACGTCATGCACGGCGGCAGTTCGGAGCTTGTCTCCCGGCGTGACATCAAAACCCTTTGCCAGGAAGTTTTCTTGGTGAAGCCAGGGACGCCGAAGGCAGCGCCCCACCAGCGGTGGAAGAGCAGGACCATCTCCTTTGGGCCATCAGACTGCCCGAAGAACATGGCGGGGGCTGGGGTACTACCACTCGTCACTGCCCCCACCATTACCAACATCAGGCTCCACCACGTATGATCGACGGAGGCGCTGGCCTCAGTGTCATCAGCTATGTAGCGTTTAAACAGCTGCAGATTCCAGAGTCCAAGTTGGCCCCATCTCGTCCATTCTTCGGAGCGGGCTCTCATCCCGTCTACCCGGCGGGGACCATCTCCCTGCCAGTCACGTTCGAGACGGAGGTAAACTTCCACACAGAGAACGTATAGTTCGAAGTTGCGGAGGTAAACCTCCCTTTCAATGCCATCATTGGCAGGCTGGCTCTGTACTGGTTCATGGCCGTTGCCCATTATGGGTACTTGGTGCTCAAGATGCCGTCCCCTGCTAGCGTCCTCACCGTGCATGGTGACCGAACCATTGCAGTGGCGGCAGTAGAGAAACTGCATGCGCTAGCAGTTGGACTCGCCCTGGCTGCTGGCGTCGAGGGGTCCGACCGTTCACCCTCAGGCGTCAAGGTGCCTGCCAAGGCGCCCAGAGTCCATCCGTCTGACACGGATGATGTTCCCGTGAAGACCATCCAGGTCGGAGCGGAGCCCTCCCAGACCACCCGCATCGTCGGGAACCTGGGAGAGAAATAGGAAAGCGTGCTCATCACCTTGCTTCGGGCAAATGTCGACGTGTTCGCCTGGGAGCCGTCACAGATGCCCGGGATCCCTAGGGGGGTGATTGAGCACCATCTGAAGATTCACCCTGACGCCAAGCTGGTACAGCAAAAGCCACGAAAGCAGTCCATCGAGCGGCAAAACTTCATCCGTGAGGGGGTCCGCAAGCTGCTGCAGGCTAGCTTAATCAAGGAGGTTTACCACCCAGTGTGGTTGGCCAATCCGGTCGTCATCCTGAAGGCTAACGGGAAGCTTCGGATGTGCATCGACTACACCAACCTCAATAAGGCATGTCCAAAGGAGCCCTATCCACTTTCTCGAATAGATCAGATTGTAGACTCCACCTCTGGGTGTGACTTGCTGTCCTTCATAGATGCCTATTCTGGTTTTCATCAAATCAAAATGGCTAAGGATGATAGGAAGCATACAGCTTTTGTAACAGTGGATGGTCTTTATTGCTATGTTGTAATGCCATATGGACTGCTTAATGCTCTACCCACCTTTGCTTGTGCAATGAACATCACATTAGGCAATTTGGTTAGAGCCATAGTTGAGGTGTATGTTGATGACATCGTTGTCAAGACTAGAGAATCGAGCTCCCTGTTAGAAAATTTAGCTCAAGTCTTCGACAAACTACGCGTGACCTCCACAAAGCTTAACCCCGAGAAATGCGTCTTTGGTGTTTCGGCAGGGAAGCTCCTCGGTTTCCTGGTGTGTCACACCCGATTTATAAGAACATAAATCAAGCAATCATATATGCGCCAGGATCAAGTCACGCATATATACAACAGAATCATCAAGATATCACAACACGTATCTCGAAATAAAAGCGTATAAATTATAAATGAATATCTTTATTACAACTAAATCAAGAATCAGTTCAAGAAATGTGGAAGCGTAAAATAAATACATGAAGAATAGGGCGCCACAGGGACGTCGGCTGGGAGACAACGCCTAGAAATCGTCGAGTCCGCTGATTTAGTTCTCCACATCGCCTGGTGCTGAGCAGCAGTCGAAGATATCCCAGAGAGAACAGAAGAGTAGAGAAGGAAAGTGTGAGTACACAACTTGTACTCAACAAGTATAACACGAATTATGAGGCTCTAAGGTTAGCTGACTCAACTGCATTAGCTTTTAGACTTGACAAAATTTTATTAAAGCTAATTACTACAAGTGGATGAATTACCATAAACCCGAATTGCATAAAAAATTAATCAATATTAATTAAGAACTACTGAGAACCATCCAAACCACCAAGATAAACCCCACTAATCAGACAGAGGATCTGGGCCGCTCATGACTGTGAGCACAGCTGATATATCAGTTTTACACTCTCGAGAGGTTGCACAACTTTACCCACAAGTCGTGAGCTACGCTAGTTGTTCACCACACTTCCTTAGGTGAGATGACTAGCAAGCGCACTACGAGACCGTTACAGAGGATCACGTTGGTAAGATGTAACCGCTAAGGATTCTGGATCGGCGATGATGGGGCCCACCTCCGGGGGTACAAGACACACAGCACAGACCAAGCCGGAGAAGCAGAAACCATTGAAGCTTACCACCCCTCTTGCCCCGCAGGTAAGTTACTCCAAACCAAAATGACCTAATTAGTAAGTCAAGACCGTCCCATTCCAGTCTTGTGGTTGCGCGGTTGTCCTAGGTTGTCGCTCTATGAACCGGTCCTTATGGAGAGTGGCCAACCAAGCACTAAGCATCGTGCTGGTCCCCTAAACCATGTTTCTATCAAAAACATCTTTTAAGGAGACGTGAGCCACTCAAGCACACAGCACAGAGGGCCACTCTAAGGATTAAGTTGCATAGATCCATTAATCAAATTTAATTAAAAAGGACCAACATAGGTGAGAGCGCAGCACCTAGCAAAACTAACCACAATGCAACCCAAGGATATATATATAAGGATAAAGGTGGCTAGGAAATCCTTATAGGCATACAGAATTAAAATGCAATATGAAATTTGTATCTAAATGTGATAGGAGGTCCATGTTATACTTGCCTTCCTCAAAGTTCTCCTGCTGCTGCTCAAATTGCTCTACAGAGAGGGGCTCCTGGTACTCATCCAAAGGTTCAGCGTCTACTCACGATCGCAATGCCAAAATATGGTCCAGCACATACACATACATGCAAACAAGGATAAAAGATAAGAAACAGTACAACATTACATGAAAACAGCACATAAAACTATGATAGAACTGTTCTACATGTTACAACGATCGCGTGAGCGCGAAAACCGCCTAAAACGGAGCTAAGACGCGAAATCTAGGGTTAAAACAAGGTCCAGGGGCCTTTCTGTAAGAAAACAGAAGTTTCCAAGGAGTTCTGCGCAAAAACTAAGGACTAAAATGGAATTAACCCATAAACTTCAGGTTTACTGCAAAACCACGTGTCCAGGGACAGCGGACCTTATTTCTGGAAAGTTCAAGGGCTTCGGTGCAAAAATAGGGCTTAACTGGAATTATCTTTGAACGGAGGTGGACTGCAGGTTGATTCCAAGGAAGCTCAGGGGCTCTTTAACAAAACTGCCACGGCTGAAGGGGTATCTTCTAATCTGGGCCGTCGGATCTGGATCGAACGGTTCGGACCCAATCTAGTTCAGACGGTCCGGTCTGCACGGCGGGGGTCCAGACGGTCCGATCTGGTTGGGCTTGCGGGGACGGCAGGTCTGCACGGCGGCGCACGCCGGCGACGGTGTTCCAACTTCAGGTGCGGCCTACGGTCCATGATAGCTAGCATAAGAGGTAGAGGGGAACGTGCTGATGCTCACCGAGGGCTCGAACTGGCCGGAGAAACAGCGTAGGGTGGTCGGCGGCGAGGGCCGAGCGGCGGGGGCGGTGGCGCTCGCGGGGGAAGATGATGCAGGGGCCTCCGTGCTTCTGGTCACCGTGGATCGACTCGTGGAGATCCTGCGAAGATCCTACGGGGGTTAGGGAGATCCGGGGATCACCGGTGGCGATCAATTTTGGTAGAGACCGAGCTCACTGGCAATGGCGGTCGTGGCGAAATTCGACGGTGAGAGCGAGCTGGGCATGGCTAGGGTTGCGGTCGCGGTTTAGGGAAGTCACAGGGGAGGCGGCCTGGTGCTTAAGAGGCGGCGGGGTTACCCTATGCGTGCGTGCCGCGGACCCTGCGGTGAAAGCGGATCGCGCAACTGATTTGCGAAATCCCGGGCTTTGGGGGCTTGGCTTCTAGAAGGTGAGGGCGCCGGCGAGCCTGGTCAGTGGGCCTCAAGCGAGCGCACTGAGGGTGGAGTGGGGCCACGGGCAGCGAGGGAGCGGCCGGGACGGCGGAGGAGGAACAGGGAGAACTGGCGCGGAGAAGAAGAAGGAAAGGAAGGAGAGGGTTACCGACAGGTGGGGTCAGGCTGAGGGAATGACTGAGAATAGAAGGAATGACTCAGAATAGAAGGAATGACTGAGAAAAGAAGGAATGACTGAGAATAGAAGGAATGACTGAGAAAAGAAGGAATGACTGAGAAAAGAAGAAATGACTGAGAGAAAAGAAGGAATGACTGACCTAGTTTCCTGTTTCCTCCCTTTTCTTTTTCAAACTAACTCGATTCTATTTGAATTCAACTCAAATTTGAATTCAACTCTTATGCACTCAACCAAATAAAACTTATGCACCAGTATGAATGCACAAACATGTTGAACCTAAAATAAATTTTAATTCTTTATGAATTAAATTATAAATAAATGCAAGCTAGGCAAAATAAATCCTTAGAAAATTACTGGAGCCCAATTAAATTCATTATACATCTCGAAATTTTACCTTAGGGTGTTACATGGTGTCACACCGGGGGATCGAGGCGAACCCGGATAAGATTCAGGCAATTGAGGCAATGAGACCCCTGTGCGTCTCAAGGACGTGCAGAGGTTCACGGGGTCCCTTGCGGCCCTCAGCCGCTTCATCTCAAGGCTGGCGGAGAGGGCCCTCCCTTTCTTTAAGCTGATGAGGGGGTCCGGTCCATTCACATGGACTGAAGAGGCAGAACAAGCCTTCCAGGAGATGAAGCAGTACCTCACGTCCCTGCCGGTCTTGGTAGCCCCGGACCCAGGTGAGACGCTGTTTCTATGCCTTGCAGCGACGACTGAGGTGATCAGCATGGTGGTGGTCGCTGAGAGATCCGAGCAACTCCTGCAGGGGCCCCCTCGGTTCTCCCTGTAGGAGGCGGAGGCCTGGCCTCCACCAATGTGTCAACCAACCCTGCTTCGGAGGGTCCGGTCGGGTCCCAACCCGGGGGAGAACCAGAAGACCTGGGGTCCGGCGAGTCCCCAACTCAGGGAGAAGGACCCAGTCTCGCTAGCAAAGTCAAGACTGTCCAGAAGCCAGTCTACTACGTCAGTGAGGTCCTTCATGAAGTAAAGGCCAGGTATCCTGAAGCGTCCCCCCATCAGGGAAGACTTAAAAGTGATGCTTTATCAGTCCCAGGAGGCTGATAACACTTTTATTACATCAGATGGTACATCACCGTACAATTCTACGCGGTAATGGGTAGTGAAGCGCCACTATCGCGAGGATTACAACTAAGACCCACACTACTACACTAGCTACGAAAAGAGGGTCATCAGAGTCTTGTGCCATGCGGAACTCCAGCGGTGGCCCTAACCACAGGCAAGTCTGGGTGCAGGACGAAACCCTACTTGACGTCTTCGGGGAGGTAGTCTGGATCTTCTGCTGTAAGGAGTAAGAATGGGGTGAGTACAAACGTACTCAGCAAGTCCAATCACACCCACGGAGGGGGTATAACAGAAATCAATGCACAGGACAATCCAAGGATAAGGTTATGGTTCATTTGCGGAAAACTCGGTTGTATGCAAAGGTTCGTTTAAAAACATTTCCAAAACAAGTTTTCTAGTACCAAGAAGCACATGATGTTGATCCACACAGGATCCAAGTTTTAAGCTGCTACCGGACTCCCCGTCCGCCGTAGCACACGGCACAACTGCCGGACACTTTCCAAACAACCCACACCAGTCCAACCATTCCCAGAGAGAAACACTAGTTATGTGACCACACCATAACTTGCCCAATACCGTGGGCACGGCTATTCGAATAGATTTTAACTCTGCAGAGGTGTGCAACTTTACCCACAGGTGGGGTACCACAGCACGATCACCTTAGTGTCGGTGCAGATCCCAACAAAGCCATTACCCACCTTAGCTAGACCTGACTAGCCACCACGGGATCCATCAAGGGGTCATTCGACCTATCTCTGAGGTTTAACCGGGGCATAAGTCACACAGAGCTTATCCCTTCTCCTTGATCACCCGTTGCTCTCAGCTCTCTTGATGGCTATCAGACTAACTAGTGGGATTTATGCTAAGCCGTTGCCCATACAACGGTCAAGTGGTTTGCACGACAGGAAGCTAGGTGAGATGACACATCAACTCGGTCCTTAGGGGTGACAAGATGGATATCTCCCTTCCTCGCTCAACCACACAGGTACGAGCACACCAACGGCAATTCACATAGAAATGCCATCCATCCCGTCTGAGTCATCTTTCAAAACCACATTTTATCCCTTCCCACACACGCACATTTTCTTTATAAAACCAGATGGTCAAGGTATGGTTATCACAAACAAGGGTGGCTATCCTACCATGTTTTCAGCAAGCAAAACCATGCAATTTTATAAAATAGGCCACTGGGTTGTGTTTATGAAAACTAGGACAGAAACATGCATCAAAGGGCGGGATTGAACTTGCCATCATCAAATCCTTGCGGGAGGTCCTGATCGAAGCACTGTCCCTCGGGTTCAGGGTCGCAGAACTGGTCCTCGTTCGCTTGATCACACTCTGGACCTTCCTCGTTCACACCGTGTCCTACGACGCAAGCAAATAGGCACACAATCAAGCGAAAGAACTAAAAGCTCTTATCGTTGAGCTTGAATCGGAAATAATTTAGTTATGGAGATAGGGGTAATATTTTTGGATGGTTTCTTAATGGCATGGTTAGAACTATACTAGAAAGGGCGTGGTAAAGTTTCGAGTCGATCGGAGATCGTTTGGTGCATAAAATGACGAGGTAAAGGGGGGTTCGGGGGTTAAACAGGGGTCCAGGGGCTCATTTGTAAATGGTTATGAAACGGAAAAGGAGTTGGCTATAATTTTCAGAAACATTTGGGGCATGTTAGAAAGGTGTAGGGGTTTATTTGATATTAGGTTTACATGACGGGGGTTGTTTTCCTAAATAACTAGGAGCAAAAGGGCCTGCAGTTAAAATTTAAAGTGGCACAAAGGGGGGTTCTTTTGGGGAAAAGGAAGAGAGCCAGGGGGTTTTGTGGCAAACAGCCACCTTCTTCCTCCTTTCCCCACGGAAAATAGAGGAGAGGGGGGTGGGGCGCCGGCGGCGGCCAATCCGCCCGGCCCGAGCCCAGCGTCGGCCGTGGAGGGAGGGAAAAGGAGGAGGGAGATGAGGGGGTCTGTTTCCTGGCCTCACCTCGAGCCGGGGCGGCGTGTGGAAGTGGGGCGACGGAGGTAGGCAGCGGCGGTCGCGGGAGCTCGGCGGGGCGGCGCTAGAGCAAGGGAGGCGGGGGCTGGCGTGCTGCGGTGGTTGTGGGGGTGCCGGTGACCCTATTTATAGACCGGGGAAGGCGGTGGAGGGGTGGCCGCAACGGTGGCCGGTGCGGAGCGCCATTAATGGTGCTTCGGCCCTTTGTGTGCGTCGTGTTGTGGCGTGCGGCAAGGGCGATGTCAATCATGAGGGGAGGAAGGGACCGGGCGCTGTGCGGCACAGGCCGGGGAAGCGACGGCGCGCGCGGCGGGGCGGGACGCGGCAGCGGCGGGCGGCGCGGCGTCACGGCTCGGCCGTGCGCGTACAAGTGACGGGTGGCACGGCGGGCGGCGCGGCACGTGGTGCACGCGCAGGGCGCACGCGTGGGCACGGGCGGCCGAGCACTGGGGCGCATGTGCGCGCCCGAGGGGAGGGAGGCGGCCGGTGCCTGGCGCCGCGGGGTGGCGCTCGGGAATAGAGGAAGGAGGGAGGAATAGGGAGGAGAGGAGAGAAGGAAGGAAAAGGGGGAAGGAAAAAGAAAAGGGAAGAAAGGAAAAGAGAAGGAGAAAGAAGGGAAAATGGGGAAAAAGAAAAAGGAAAGAGAGAAAGGGAGAGCGAAAAAGTGACGCGCGCCGGCGATATTCGCGGCGGCGACCGCGGCTGGTCGGCCACGCGCGCGCGACATTCGTACGCTGCGCAAGGAGAAAAGTGGGAGGGGAAAATCGCGTCGGCGCCGATCGCGGCGGGTGGTCACGCGTGGGCGACAGGCCACCGAGCGGTGCGGAATGGGACGGCGGTCAAGTTCGTGTCGGTTGTCAGGATGGCGGGGGAAATGGAGAGGGTTAGGGCTAGGGTTTGGATGGGTTTTGATGTCGATTAGGTTTTTGATCGAAATACTCTAGCGTGTAGTTTAATTTGATAAATTTTCAGGGCGTCACAAACCTACCCCACTTAAATGAATCTCGTCCTCGAGATTTGGCTGGCTTTTAAACAGATGGGGAAATTCCTTCTTTAGGGCCTCTTCACGTTCCCATGTCGCTTCTTCTATTCCGTGTCTGCTCCACTGAACCCTGCATATCCGTACTTTGGAGTTTCTTGTCCTCCTAGTGACAGTGTCCAGAATTCTGACCGGTACTTCCTGGTATCGCAGGTCCGGCTGAAGATCTATCGCTTCCACCAGCACGTGTTCTTCCTCGGGTACTCTCAAACACCTCCTTAATTGCAAGACATGAAACACGGGGTGTATATCTGACATTTCCTCTGGTAACTCTAGTCAGTATGCCACTGCTCTGACTCTCTTCAGAACTCGATACGGTCCAACGTATCGAGGGGCCAATTTTCCTTGTACCTGAAATCTTCGCGTTCCTCGAATAGGTGAGACCTTGAGATAAACAAAATCTCCTGAGTTGAAACTTATTTCTCGCCTTTTCTTGTTTGCATAGTTCTTCTGTCGGGATTTAGCCGCTTTCAACTTCTCGCGGATCTCCGCTACTTTTTCTTCTGCTTCCTTTATAAGTGCGGGTCCTACTAGTGCATGTTCTCCAACTTCTAACCACATCAGGGGAGTTTTGCACTTCCTTCCATAGAGAGCTTCGAATGGCGACATGCCCAAGCTGGCTTGGTAGCTATTGTTGTATGAGAATTCTGCATAAGGTAGGCTCTGCTCCCAATCCTTTCCATAGGTCAGGACGCATGCTCTCAGCATATCTTCCATAATCTGATTTACCCTTTCGGTTTGACCATCCGTCTGTGGGTGATATGCGGAGCTGAAATCTAACTTGGTGCCCATGGCTTGATGCAAGCTTTTCCAAAACCTAGAGGTGAATTGGGTTCCTCTATCTGAGACAATTCTGCTAGGTACTCCATGTAACTTTACTATGTTTTCCATATAAAGTTTTGCCAGCTTTTCTCCACCATAATTAGTTCGTACGGGTATGAAATGAGCCGATTTAGTGAGTCGGTCCACTATTACCCATATGGAATCATGTCCCTTCTGTGTTCTAGGTAGACCTACTACAAAGTCCATTCCCATCTCATCCCATTTCCAAACCGGAATGGGTAGGGGTTGCAATAATCCTGCTGGCTTTTGATGTTCGGCCTTGATCCTTTGACATGTATCACAATGAGCCACAAATCGTGCAATATCCGCCTTCATTCCATTCCACCAATATTTTTGCCTTATGTCCATATACATTTTGGTGGATCCTGGGTGGATGGAGTAGGCTGAGTTATGGGCTTCGTCCATGATTATCCACCGGAAGTCTCCATCCTAGGGTACACAAATCCTATTCTCGTACCATAACGTTCCCTTATCGTCCACTCTGAAACCCGGTGCTTTGTCTTCTCCAGTTTGTTTGCAGATCTTTATTAACTCTTGATCCGAGCTTTGAGCCTCTCTAATTCTATCCTCTAGTGTTGATTGGACGTTCAGCACAAGGCTGGAACCTCGAGGAACAATGTGCACATTTAATCGTGCCATTTCCTCGCGCAGATGGTCATCTTTGGGTCCATAGGATTTCCGACTTAAGGCATCGGCTACCACGTTCGCTTTTCCGGGGTGATAATGAATTTCTAAATTGTAGTCCTTCACCAACTCCAACCATCTTCTTTGCCTTAAGTTTAAATCCGGCTGGGTGAAGATATACTTCAGACTCTTATGGTCGGTGTAAATCTCACACTTATTTCCAATCAAGTAGTGTCTCCAAATCTTAAGGGCATGCACTACGGCTGCAAATTCCAAATCATGGGTCGGATAGTTCTGCTCATGAGTTCTGAGTTGGCGGGAGGCATATGCAACGACTTTCCCGTCTTGCATCAGCACACACCCTAATCCTTGTCGGGATGCGTCACAATAAATGACAAAATCCCGATGAATGTCCGGTAGGGTCAGCACTGGGGCGGTTGTCAACCTTTGCTTCAATTCTTGAAAACTCCTTTCACAAGTTTCTGTCCAGGCGAACTTCTTCTCCTTCTTAAGAAGTTCTGTCATGGGTCGGGCTATCTTGGAGAATCCCTCAATAAATCTCCGATAGTACCCAGCCAATCCAAGAAAACTTCTGATTTCACTAACATTAGTCGGTCGCTGCCAGTTGGAAACTGCATCGACCTTCTCTGGGTCCACCGCTACGCCTTCCGCGGTCAGAATGTGACCAAGGAAAGCTACTCTCTCCAGCCAGAATTCACACTTGCTAAACTTGGCATATAGCTTATGTATTCTCAGCTTTTCCAATACTACCCGCAGATGTTGCTCATGTTCCTGAATACTCTTGGAGTAGATAAGTATGTCGTCGATAAAGACTACGACAAACTTATCCAGCTCGTCCATAAATACTTTATTCATGAGGTTCATAAAATAGGCAGGGGCATTGGTTAGTCCGAAGGACATTACGGTGAACTCGAACTGCCCGTAACGGGTGACAAAAGCTGTCTTAGGGATGTCACTTTCTCTAATCTTGAGCTGAAAATATCCTGACCTTAGATCGATCTTGGAAAAGTACTTGGCTCCTTTTAGCTGGTCGAAAAGGTCATCAATCCTGGGGAGGGGGTACTTATTCTTAATGGTAACCTCGTTCAGTGCTCGGTAATCTACACACAACCTCATACTCCCATCTTTCTTCTTGACAAACAGAACTGGGGCTCCCCATGGCGACGAGCTTGGTCTGATGAAGCCAATTCATTGCAGTTCTTCTAGTTGCTTCTTTAACTCCGTCAACTCAAAGGCTGCCATCCTATAGGGTCTCTTGGCTATAGGAGAGGTTCCAGGGATAAGGTCTATGACGAACTCTATATCACTGTCCGGGGGCATACCGGGAAGTTCTTCGGGAAAAACATCTGGGTATTCATTTACTACCGGGACTTCTTCTAAGGACTTGGCTTCCATGCTAAACACCATTGGGTTAAGTCCACTTTCCTGGGTATGGCAGGTTACTCGTACTCCTTCGGGGTTTGTTAGGTGTACCACTTTGTCAGCACAGCCTATGAGGCCATTGTGTTGGCTTAACCAATCCATTCCAAGAATCACGTCTATTCCCCCAGACTTAAGTACTACTAAGTCTGCTAGAAACTCTACCCCACTTAAATTGATCCTTACCCGTGGACAACCTAATTGACAATTGATGTCGCCTCCAGGCGTCCGGGTTAATAGGGGTGTTTTTAGTAGTACTGTAGGTATTCTGTGTTTTCCCACAAAACTTGAGGATATGAACGAGTGCGATGCTCCAGAATCAAATAATACTGTTGCCAGAGCTGAGTTGACTAGGTACTCACCGAGCACTACGCCCTGAGCTCCTTGAGCCTCCTGCGCGTCGATGTGATTGATGCGGGCTCGTCCAAACGATTGCTGGGGCTGCTCCATCTGCTGACTGTTGTCGTTGCTGCGGATGGGTACTCGGTTGGCACCGGTCAGGGCTGGTCTGGGTCCTTTCACGGTGTTGGAGAAGGCTGACGTAGCCGGCTTATTCTTGGCATAAGGGAAATTGGCAATGAAATGCCCTATCTCACGGCAGTTGAAACAGGCCCTAACGTTGTTGTTGTCGAAGGCGACCAGGCTTGCATTGCTCTGCGGGGCCTTCATGGTACTCTGGCTCCTAGGCTGTGTGTCAGGGGCCCGTGGCCCTGTCACTTGAGACTGAGTCCTATACTGCATTGGGGCCTGAGATCTCGGTGCAGTGTAGTTGAAGTTCCTCGGCTTTTGGAAACGGTCCTGTTGGCGGGCCTTACTTTCCAAAAATTTGCGTTTGTTATCCTTCCTCTCTTCGGTTTTGGCCCTTTCCGTAAGGATAGCCTTGTTCATCAGGGTATTGAAGTCAGGATAGATCTGAGGGGTAAGCAAGGTCCGGAGTTCTGGGTTTAGTCCCTTCTTGAACATGTCTTGTTTCTTGTCATCGTCGTTCACTTCCTCCGGTGCATATCGGGCCAACTCTATGAACCGGTGAGTGTACTCTTCCACCGTCATGCTTCCTTGCTGCAGTGCGCGGCATTCATCCGCTTTGCGCTTCATGGTGGCCGAAGGGATGTGATAACGGCGGAACTCCTTCACAAATTCCTCCCAAGTGATGGTAGAGGCATCCTCAGCTGCGGCACAATAATTTTCCCACCAGGCTAATGCTGTTCCGGTGAGTTGGTGGGCTGCCAGAAGGACTTTGTCTCGGTCCTGGCATTCAAACGGTTCGAGTATCCTCTGAATTACTCATAACCAGTCATCTACATCCAAAGGGTTGCAGGATCCGGCAAAGGTGGGCGGCTTGGTCCTCAGAAAGGCTGTCAGCTTGTCATTCATGTTCTGCCCTCGTGGTTGCCGGTTAACGAGGGCGTTGGCCAGTGTTTCTAGTATGAGGGTCTGGTTGTGGATTATCTGTGCCAGGTCTCCGAGGGGTGGGGGTGGTGGTAGTTGCTCTCCTCCTTGATGTTCTCCTCGGTTCTGGCTTACTTCCTGTTCTCCTTGAGGAAGATTTTGTTCAACAGGCTGCGCTCCGGCACCAGCGGCTACGGGGTTCCGGCTACGGGAGGCCCTTGCAACGCTCCGGGGAGCCATCTGTTGATTGGGTAGAGTGGAGTTACGATTATGTGATGTTTAAGTTGTTTAATTCGTATATAAGACAGAATCTACCTTCTGCCAGTAGTCATGTAAACAAGCAGCACACAACAAACCAGCACACAACATCACAAACAACAAGCACAAATAACTTCATTACTGCAAGGGGGTACAGCTTGGGGGTAAGACTAGGTCTCGTACTACTCGTCCGGGTTCAGGCACGACTTAAGCAAAAGCGGCTGGGGACACATCACTAGGGTGGCGTTGGTTATTTTACTCGCGGGGCGGGCCTTCTTCTGGGGCGGGGAGTGTGAGTAATCCTTGCTCGCCGTCCTCTGGATTTCCATTTGTCAAAGGTTGTGCAGCACCATCTCTTTCCACGGCGGTAGCAGAACTTTCAGGGTTCTCGGATGGGGCTTGTGAGTTCCCAAAGAGTGGTCCCCATCCTATGACGGGCGTCCCGAGTAAAACATGGTCTTCTCCAATTGCCGGGACTGGTGTTCCACTTCAGGTCCATTCTTGCATGCGCCGGTCTCGGGCCTACCTGAGGCTCTCTTGGGCAATGGCTTCGCTGCTGACCGCGGCTGGGGCTCTTGCTTCGGCTTGGGCTGCTCGAATCTGCTGCAGTCTTACTGCGAGCTCTGCTTGCTCGGCTCGATGGGTCTGCTCCCTCAGAAGGTTGGCTTGCTCATCGAAGAGTTGGTCCAAGGCGGCTAGATAAGTAGCCACTTGGTACAGAGGGCCTTCTTCATGGCGATGTCGTTCCAGACTTCTCATGCGTGCTTCCCAAACTGGGGTTCTGATGGCTGGCGGGAAGAATCTCATTGGTGTGGGGGCGAGGTGTCCTTCAAAAATCCGGCATAAATAACGGAGTGCTTTTCTGACGGTCAAGGGGTAGGTGTCCTGGTGCCTAAACCCTGTGGCAGTCACTCGCCATGGCTGGATGTCGGGGTAGCGGTTGCTCCTGGCGATGACCAGGATCACCCTGCAGCGGAGGGTACCATGGTGTTCGTACTCTCTGCTGTAGTACCTTGGGCGTTCCGTAATGCCAAGGCTTTCCAGGGCATTGATCAAAAGGCTGAGAAAGCCAGGTGCAGCTTGGCAATTACCCCGAGTCCACCCTTCCTCAGCCATCTGAAACAAGGACAGGGTAAACAATCTAGCACAGGTATAAAAGGGAGTAGATAACATTTATTATTGCAACATGGGGTACAGTTTCCATGGATACGTGGTTATTAGGGTAGGGTTCTAGCTTGGAGTGCTACTCCTATCATGGGGATTCTTCCTCGATTCTGATAGGGCGCTTCTTTATTGGGAGGCACCGATCCATCACCTCGTCTTCGATCTGAGTACCTTTATCCCAATGGGTTTCCTCGGGTTCCTCTTCTTCCTCTATCCATCCACCTATTCCTCTGCGGTTTTTGTATTCCTGCATCTGGGCTTGGAGGGCGGCTAAGGAATACTCGACGCGTGCGGCTCTTATCTGTTGTTCCTCCAGTTCCTGGGTTGCTTTTTCTGCCCTATGGATTAGCTGTTTCAGTTGTGCCGCCTGTTCGCGGTAGAGTTCATCCAAGCCTGTAAGGTAGATGGATAGGTGGGAGACCATATCTTCTAGGTCTTCTTCTTCTCTTCCGAGTCCTCTCATCCGGGCAATCCAAGTGCGTCCTCTTCCTTCAGTAGGTGGGAAAAATCCCATAGGAGTCCGCTGAAGGTGGTGCTTGTAGATCACACGCAGTCGTCGCAGGGCTTTACGGGCGGCCTTTCGGTAGGTGTCAGGGAAGCGAAAGCCAGAGGTGGAGATGAACCAGGGGTCCACATCAGGGTAGCGGGTGCTTTTTCCCACAAAGACCATCATGTCGCACCGAAGGATGCCCTTGGAGGTGTATTCTCGGTAGGCATACTCCGGTGGTTCCATAACTCCGATGCGTTCCAGGCTGAGTATTAATAACTTAGGAAGGCCGGGCTCTGCGTGGTAGGTTCCGTCAATCCATCCATTGTCAGCCATCTGGAACAGGGCAAGAACCAGTGGTGAGTGTTTGTGCAGGAAAGGGGCTAAGTCAGAACAAGTCCTGGGGCCTGAAAAAGGGTCTCGCTTCTAGGGTTACGTCCTACGGCCAGCCTACGGCTCTGATACCACCTGAAGCGTCCCCCCATCAGGGAAGACTTAAAAGTGATGCTTTATCAGTCCCAGGAGGCTGATAACACTTTTATTACATCAGATGGTACATCACCGTACAATTCTACGCGGTAATGGGCAGTGAAGCGCCACTATCGCGAGGAATACAACTAAGACCCACACTACTACACTAGCTACGAAAAGAGGGTCATCAGAGTCTTGTGCCATGCGGAACTCCAGCGGTGGCCCTAACCACAGGCAAGTCTGGGTGCAGGACGAAACCCTACTCGACGTCTTCGGGGAGGTAGTCTGGATCTTCTGCTGTAAGGAGTAAGAATGGGGTGAGTACAAACGTACTCAGCAAGTCCAATCACACCCACGGAGGGGGTATAACAGAAATTAATGCACAGGACAATCCAAGGATAAGGTTTTGGTTCATTTGCGGAAAACTCGGTTGTATGCAAAGGTTCGTTTAAAAACATTTCCAAAACAAGTTTTCTAGTACCAAGAAGCACATGATGTTGATCCACACAGGATCCAAGTTTTAAGCTGCTACCGGACTCCCCGTCCGCCGTAGCACACGGCACAACTGCCGGACACTTTCCAAACAACCCACACCAGTCCAACCATTCCTAGAGAGAAACACTAGTTATGTGACCACACCATAACTTGCCCAATACCGTGGGCACAGCTATTCGAATAGATTTTAATTCTGCAGAGGTGTGCAACTTTACCCACAGGTGGGGTACCACAGCACGATCACCTTAGTGTCGGTGCAGATCCCAACAAAGCCATTACCCACCTTAGCTAGACCTGACTAGCCACCACGGGATCCATCAAGGGGTCATTCGACCTATCTCTGAGGTTTAACCAGGGCATAAGTCACACAGAGCTTATCCCTTCTCCTTGATCACCCGCTGCTCTCAGCTCTCCTGATGGCTATCAGACTAACTAGTGGGATTTATGCTAAGCCGTTGCCCATACAACGGTCAAGTGGTTTGCACGACAGGAAGCTAGGTGAGATGACACATCAACTCGGTCCTTAGGGGTGACAAGATGGATATCTCCCTTCCTCGCTCAACCACACATGTACGAGCACACCAACGGCAATTCACACAGAAATGCCATCCATCCCGTCTGACTCATCTTTCAAAACCACATTTTATCCCTTCCCACACACGCACATTTTCTTTATAAAACCAGGTGGTCAAGGTATGGTTATCACAAACAAGGGTGGCTATCCTACCATGTTTTCAGCAAGCAAACCATGCAATTTTATAAAACAGGCCACTGGGTTGTGTTTATAAAAACTAGGACAGAAACATGCATCAAAGGGCGGGATTGAACTTGCCATCATCAAATCCTTGCGGGAGGTCCTGATCGAAGCACTGTCCCTTGGGTTCAGGGTCGCAAAACTGGTCCTCGTTCGCTTGATCACACTTGGGACCTTCCTCGTTCACACCGTGTCCTACGACGCAAGCAAATAGGCACACAATCAAGCGAAAGAACTAAAAGCTCTTATCGTTGAGCTTGAATCGGAAATAATTTAGTTATGGAGATAGGGGTAATATTTTTGGGTGGTTTCTTAATGGCATGGTTAGAACTATACTAGAAAGGGCGTGGTAAAGTTTCGAGTGGATCGGAGATCGTTTGGCGCATAAAATGACGAGGTAAAGGGGGGTTCGGGGGTTAAACAGGGGTCCAGGGGCTCATTTGTAAATGGTTATGAAACGGAAAAGGAGTTGGCTATAATTTTCAGAAACATTTGGGGCATGTTAGAAAGGTGTAGGGGTTTATTTGATATTAGGTTTACATGACGGGGGTTGTTTTCCTAAATAACTAGGAGCAAAAGGGCCTGCAGTTAAAAGTGGCACAAAGGGGGGTTCTTTTGGGGAAAAGGAAGAGAGCCAGGGGGTTTTCTGGCAAACAGCCACCTTCTTCCTCCTTTCCCCACGGAAAACAGAGGAGAGGGGGGTGGGGCGCCGGCGGCGGCCAATCCGCCCAGCCCGAGCCCGGCGTCGGCCGTGGAGGGAGGGAAAAGGAGGAGGGAGGTGAGGGGGTCTGTTTCCCGGCCTCACCTCGAGCCGGGGAGGCGTGTGGAAGTGGGGTGATGGAGGCAGGCGGCGGCGGTCGCGGGAGCTCGGCGGGGCGGCGCTAGAGCAAGGGAGGCGGGGGCTGGCGTGCTGCGGTGGTTGTGGGGGTGCCGGTGACCCTATTTATAGACCGGGGAAGGTGGTGGAGGGGCGGCACGGCGTCGCGGTTCGGCCATGCGCATACAAGCGACAGGCGGCACGGCGGGCAGCGCGACACGTGGTGCACGCGCAGGGCACGCGTGTGGGCACAGGCGGCCGAGCACAGGGGCGCGTGTGCGCGCCCGAGGGGAGGGAGGCAGCCGGTGCCTGGCGCCGCGGGGTGGCGCTCGGGAACAGAGGAAGGAGGGAGGAACAGGGAGGAGAGGAGAGAAGGAAGGAAAAGGGGGAAGGAAAAAGAAAAGGGAAGAAAGGAAAAGAGAAGGAGAAAGAAGGGAAAATGGGGAAAAAAAAAAGGAAAGAGAGAAAGGGAGAGAGAAAAAGTGACACGCGCCGGCGATATTCGCGGCGGCGACCGCGGCTGGTCGGCCACGCGCGCGCGACATTCGTACGCTGCGCAAGGAGAAAAGTGGGAGGGGAAAATCGCGTCGGCGCCGATCGCGGCGGGTGGTCACGCGTGGACGGCGGTCAAGTTCGTGTCGGTTGTCAGGATGGCGAGGGAAATGGAGAGGGTTAGAGCTAGGGTTTGGATGGGTTTTGACGTCGATTAGGTTTTTGATCGAAATACTCTAGCGCGTAGTTTAATTTGATAAATTTTCAGGGCGTCACATATCCTAAGACGCATAGGCTCCTTTATGCTATACTCATTGCGTCCCGAAAGCTCCGCCATTATTTTCAGGCCCACAAGATTGTGGTGGTAACCTCCTATCCTTTGAGGGCCATCCTCCACAATTCCAACACCACGGGCAACATCGCCAAGTGGGCAGTGGAGCTTGTTGGTTTTCAACTCAACTTCCAGCCACACCACGCTATCAAGAGCCAAGTCCTTGCCGACTTCGTTGCAGAGTGGACTCCAACATCAAGCATCCCAGGGGGTCCGGGCCATGGTTCGGACCCCCCACCTCCAGAAGTTAGGGCTCCGGTGTTCACCAAACCCCACTGGATGCTCTTCTTCGACGGGTCCGCGCGCAAGAAGAAGGCTGGGGCTAGCGTGGTCCTCATTGACCCAAATGGCGAGCAAGTGAAGTATATGGTGCTCCTCGATTTTGAGGCCACCAACAACATGGCGGAGTATGAGGCCTTGATCTTCGGACTAACGGTGGACCTATCCCTGGGGGTCCGGGAGCTCCTAGTCAAAGGGGATTCCCAACTCGTCATCAGGCAAGTCCAGAGGGAGTGTTGCTGCAACAATCCTCAGCTCGCAGCATACCTCATCCACGCGAGGAAGCTAGAGAAGGACTTCGATGCACTGGAACTGCAACACATTTCACGTGAGGGCAACTCAGTGGCGGATGCACTCTCCACGAAGGCATCGACTCAGGCACCTGTGCCAGAGGGCATCTTCGAAAGACGGCTGCTGAAGCCTACCGCTCAGCTTGCCGGACTGGGCGAAGGGGGTCAGACTAGCACCTCGAAGCTAGCGGTCCTGGCGGTGCTCCATCCGTGGGGTCTGCCAAGGGTTGTGTGCACCCTCGAGGGTCCCGAAGACCTCAGGGAGTCACACCCAATTTCTCAGGAAGGTCCCGATGCATGGATCTCCGAGATCCAGGACTACCTGAAAGACAACTTCCTTCCTGAAGACCAAGCATCTGCTGAGCGTATAGTGCGGTTGGCTAAGCGATACGCGGTGGTAGAAGGGGATCTCTACCGCCGTGGAGCCAATGGCATCCTCATGCGGTGCATAACCTAGTAAGATGGCTGCGACTTGCTCACACAGATCCATGGAGGCGAGTGTGGAAGCCATTCTTCATCCCGCACGCTGGTCGGTAAGGCCTTCCGACATGGTTTTTACTGGCCGACAGTGCTCCAGGATGCAGCTGAGCTGGTAATATCCTGCAAGGCATGCCAGTTCCATGCAAAGTAGATACACACTCTAGCTCAGGCTCTGTAGATGATTCCACCCTCTTGGCTATTCGCTGTATGGGGTTGGATATCTTGGGATCGTTTCCCAGGGCCGTCGGCGGGTATTGTTACCTCTACATGGCCATCGAAAAGTTCACCAAGTGGCCGGAAGCAACCCCTGTGGTCAACATCACCAAGGTGTCAGCAACTACCTTCCTCAAGTTAATTGTGTGTCGGTTCGGGGGCCCGAACCGGATTATCACCGACAATGGGACCCAATTCAAGAGCCAGTTTTTTCAAGAGTACTACAAGGACCACGGCATCCAGCTCTGTTTTGCCTCCATGGCACACCCTAGAAGCAATGGCCAAGTGGAGAGGGCTAATGTTGAGATCCTCAGAGGGCTCAAGATCCGCACCTACAACGACCTTGAGAAACATGGCGCGAGGTGGATTGACCAGCTTCCGAGCATGCTGTGGGGGAACCGGACCACACCTAGCCGAGCGACCGGGGAGACTCCTTTCTTCCTGGTCTACGGGGCCGAAGCATGCCTTCCCCCGGAGATCACCATGCGCTCACTATGAGTACAAGCTTTCGATGAAGACTTGTAGGAGTGGCAGCGTCGCCAGGATGTAGCCCTCGTCAATGAGTGGAGATGGCGAGCAGCAGTCCAAAATGCACGGTACAACCAAGCGCTCCGGCGTTATCATCAACGGTTCGTGCATAGTAGGGAACTCCGGGTCGGGGATGTAGTCCTACAGCAAATCCTGAACCGAGAAGGGCTCCACAAGCTCTCCCCCAGCTGGGAGGGCCCCTTCAAGGTGACGAAGGTGTGCCGACCTGATTCTGTTCGCTTAGCTACGAAGGAAGGCATGCAATTACCCAACCCGTGGAACATTGAGCACCTCCGTAAGTTCTACCCTTAGAGGCTTGGCTGAGAGAAAAATTCTTTCCTTTGTAAATGGTAGCATCCCTGTGCGGACCAGGGCGGTGGAGGTTCACCCTTGTAAACCCGGCCCCTGGCATCCATCGCACGCTCTATTTGTACCAATTTATTAAGAAAAAATTTATTTTCAGTTTGTCTTTAAGGTTTATGAAATCAGCTCTTTCTCTGGTTTCCTGCTTACCCTAACCCCCATGTGGTCCTTTATTCCCTTGCTGTGCCTGGGGCCCGCTTTGAGTTGCTACATTGTGTCTCCGCCCAGGACCTCTGCTTCACAGGAAGAAAGGGCCCGACCTTCTGGGGACTGGCTTCAGGGAAACGTACTTGTTCTCTGTGGGGTCCAGAGTTGTGTAGCCGCTTAGCCTGGTTCCATACCCTAAGCCTACACGCTCTACCTCCCTAGGATAAGCACCATAGTACCTCGAACCACGGACCCGGGAGCCCGGACCCCTTCAATCCTTGAACTTAGGCCCTGGTGCTCTGATTCGCTATGCATCACAAAGAACCCTCATTGGCAAGGCCCAGGACCCTGTGGGAATGATTACTAAGCGTCAATTCTAAGTCATGTGCAAGGTTACACCTCGTTTCAATGGTAGCTAGTCCCAATTCATTGCGACTACCTCCTAGGGGGCCAAGGGACCTCGGTAGAAGCCAGAAGCACATGACAGAATAGGCAATTAGTAAAACAGCTAAGTTTCCTTGCAAAACAAGATAAGTCTGCTTATCATTTACAAAACATTACATTACCTAAAAAACACTACTCCTATTCTGTTGGTGGTCCGGAAGGGTCCCCCTCCGTTGGTAGGTCCGGATCAGCGAGGCGCTCGATGCGGGAAACCACGATCCCCACCGCCTCTTGCACTCCTTCCCGGGCAGCGGCCACCATTTCTAGCATGGGGCCAACAAAGACTGGAGTTAGCGGAACCATAGGGTCGTGGCTCCAGAAGCAGGTAAGGACGTATTCAACCATCGCCTGGGCAACCGCCCGCCCTTCGGTCTCCAGGCGCTCAAGGACAGTGGACTCCATGCACTGCAAGCGCTCTGTGGCGGAGTCCAACGCTGAAAGGACAGCGCCAAGTGAAGGAGGAGCCCTTCCATCGTTAGCTTTAGCTGGTCATGGGCATCAGTCATGGTGATGACCCAGCCATCGCGCCAGTCCTCCCACTTGGCGCTGGAGAAGGCACTGATGTAGGATCCAGGCATCCCGTGCCGGAGCTAGAAGTAGTAGAAACCAATCTCGTGCTTGCTCCTCCCTGTCCCAACCAGGGCATAGATGTGGCAGAACCGGCTGAATTATTCCGGCTCAAGTGCGCTAGTCATCGCTATACAGCCGATACTAACTCAACGCACTTCAAACGGAACAACCCATTGGTTTGTCGGGTCTCCGCCCGATACAACCATGGTTCAATAGGATCGGAGCAGGTTTACCTCGCACGAAGGCGAGTTTACAACCACAGAACAGCTCACCAACTTTTAATTTACAGAAGCTTAAATATTATTACAAACCATTTCAAACTTAAGTAAACTTATACAAATATTGTTTTAAACGACAAGCTAAACAGCTTGTCCGGGTTCACAGCGGAAGGAAAAGAAACACGCGACTACATACGTCACGAAGGTTGACACCACACTCAGCCCAAAGCTTGGTGTCACTCAGGAGGGTCACTGCCAGCCGGGGACGGATCCCTCTCCACGGACTAGCCATAAGGAACAGAAGTTGACCACGCCGAGCTATCCGTGGGGTTCTCGAAGGTCATACCTGAAAGATAGACTAGCAAGACTGAGTATACTAATACTCAACAAGACTTACCCGCTTCATGGTATACTTAGCCAGGTAACTAGACCCATGAAGGCTTGAAATGGTTCTGGGTTTAATTTCAGCGGAAAACGCATCAAGGAGTGTGAATTAGTTTTCACATTTTAGCTTTCAGATTCTAGTTTCATTACCCATTCTAGGTAAGCATCTATACTAGACAAGCAAGGTAAATATTAGCATTTATCAAGATTATTCCACAATAATTATTGTTCTTACTCTATGTGGCAGAAGGAATAAGCAGTCTCAATCTCCGCGAGAAACGGATGATTCTGAATCGAATTTCCAAACCTTGCAAGGCAAACCTAACTCACACGCTTGGAACATCCAACGATAGTTCCGAAGCAACCGTTTGCCTTTCATTCCGACTCGTGGAACAGGGCCACCACAAGCGATTGTAGGACCGTACGCACCAATTATGCAGGACATATGTCTGTAGCGCGACTACATGACCGTACTCCTGTCCGCTGTGCTGAACGTACTCCCGCACGTCGGTGCGTGAGAAGAACCAAATTTCGAGTGGTGGGAGGTATGTCCACTCCTCGGGCCGATTGGTTACTAGGCTTACCGCTTTACCATATTTCACGGCATGTGGCTAGTACTTTCAAACGTTTAGCCACCACTACCACACACTGCGACCTTATCCACTTTTATCGACACAGACGGGGCAACCTTCTGAGTCATGATACTGCACATGACCCCGTCCATCATCCTTATAGTGATTGCAGAATAGTAAACATTCAACACCTATACCGCGCGAGTGACAGGAAATCACCCGACTTCTGCCGGTCCTATTAGCAGAGCATCTATGCGATAAGGACTCATGTACAATACATTGGATTCCTAGGATTTATGCATCTAGGGTTTCATTTCAACTCGTAGACGTAATGCAAGATATATAATATATAAGTATACAATTGTAATAAATTGAAATATTGGGTTATGCATCGGGGCTTGCCTTCTTGAGTGGGGTTGGGGGCAGGAGCGTCATAGATTTCCGAACTTTGGTTCGGAGCTTCAGTTAGAGTCTTGACGATGTTCACCGGGTCTTCAGAAAACCCTTGTTCTTGTTCCGGGACCAGCTCGTAGTCTCCATCGTCGAGTGTTGTTGACTCTACATGATATGCATTGGTTTAAGTGAGATGGTTCTTGAGTTAAGGATGTTACTTTATGATAAAGTGGTAATCCAACAATTTAACAATCATAAACTCATGGAACAGGGGGGGGGGGGGGTTGAGTCCCAAGCTACAATCTACACTTAAGTTATGGTTATCTTAATGGAATTACTTTGAAGTAATTCGACAAGTTTGATTTTTATTTTGAAAACCATAAAGATTCTGACCTTGAATTTTTTGGATAAGCTCATTTTCAACAAATAAGCTTATTGTGAATTTTTCATAATTTTCTGAAAATAGAAACTAAAGCATTTGAATTTGAATTCATACTTTAAGTTTAAATTCAAATCTTGAGTAAACAGAACTATAAATTCTTGAAAATTTAATTATGAGCTGATTATCAACAACTTAGGTTATGGTAAAAAGATCTAAACAGAAAAGTTTGAGGAACATGCTTAAATAAATTCAAACTATTTCAAATTGGATTTGCAAAAGTTTAAAAGAACTTAAACTACAGGGCAGTACTGAGCATGAAATTTTTATACAAGATCACTCATGACCTAAGCAGACTACAAACCAAAAATCATAGGAAGATAAGCTTATATGCAAAAGTTATGCCAAGGATACTCCTTTTCTAAACTTTTAAATAACTTTGAAAACATTTGGTTTTGAACCAAACTCTATTAACAAAAGTTGTAGAGCTCGAATTCTAGTTTCTAACAAAACTGGTTTGGCAATTTTTGGATTTTCTACAATTTCCTACGAATTTTACAAGTTAGCTGCTTTGCAAACATGAAATAACAAAAGAGTTCACAGAGAGGCCCTTGGGTTTTTGCACAAGGGCCCCTAGAACAGGAAAAGAATTTGCAGATGTGCCCTTGCCAGCTCTCGACGGCGGCCGGCGTGTATGTCCGGCACGTTCTCGCCGGCGACGAGGTCACTGGCGGGGAAGGATAGGCCTATCATGATCTACGGAGCAAGTAGTGTCTATTGGTGGGTGATGTGCTCGAGGAGCGGTGGTGGAGCATGGCCGGCGACGAGAGATGGCGGCGGCCGTGGCGGCGTGTCAGCGTTCCCGGCGAGGGGCCGGCGAACATGTATAGAGGAGGCGCGCATAAGCATCATGGGAGTGTGGGGTGCGTTTTTCGTACCCAATTTGGTCGGAGACGGGGCGGAAGGTAGTCGTCAATGGTGAGGTGGACCTCGGACTCCTCCGGCGAGCAGCGGCACAGGGTCGCGTCGATTCCAGCCAAGAGATGCCAGAGGCTCGACCAGAGCGGGTCCGAAGGTTGGCGGGGGAGGAGAGGAAGCTTCTGAGCACTGGGATTTGGGCGGGGTGGAGCGGCCGCGGCGAATTTCGACGGGCGGCACGGTGGTCGGCTTGGTGGTTGCGAGGAAGAAAAAAGGGAAAAACAGCAAGAAGGAAGGGCTCGGGTCGGGCTTTATAGGGGAGCATCGCTCTATAGAAGAGAGGGAGAGGGAGCGCAGATGCGCGGCCAGGCTCAGGTCGACGGGCGGCGCCGTCGTGCACCTCGGGTATGCGTGGCGGCCGCTCGGCATAGGCGGCCCGGCGTGGCAGGGCGAGAGGGAGCCAGCAGAGGCGGAGCGGGTGGTGGGAGTAGTCAGGCGACACGTCGCACGAGAGAGAGCGGCGCTGAGGCAGCAGAGCCTCGGGAGAACGGCCGGTGAGGGCGGCGGGGCGGCGCAGAGAGGAAACAGAGGAGCCGGGGCTGGAGGAAGAAGATGAGGACTAAGCTGTGATTTTCCAAAAGTGCAAGGACCTCACTGTAAAGTCTTGGTAACTTTTAAACCAGAGCTCAAATGGAAATGGGCCCAAAAGCAAAAGTGTAGGGTTTAACAAAATCTACAACTTTGCTTTAAGGTTGAGTTGCAAAAGAGCTAAGGATTTGCAAGTAACTTGAAACTTGACAAAGTTTCTAAACTTTATATAAATCCTATTTAAAAACTACACTACACTTACATCCTATGTGTAGTTTCACCTATATTTACGATTTAAAGGTAAGTTCTTAACTTTTGCAAAATAACCTGCATGTATTTGGATTCTACCTCCCATTCTTAACCATTTAACACTAAAGGACCTTTATTAAATCATAGTTATATAAATACCCCTTTTCCCTTATCATTTAAATTTTTAAACACACTTTCACAATATTTTGCACACAACTTCATACTAAAATCTAGTGTGTATCAATACTAAGTACCTGAGTATCACAATAGAAATGCCTGAAGATGGCGACGCAGGGACGAACCTGTGACGCTCAGGTAATTAGTACTATCACACCCTAATTGTAGTATGGTTTTCTATGCACAATGTGGTGAAAGTATGTTTAAAAATTTAAATGTTAAGAAAAAGGGTTGGTTTTATATAATTATAAATTAATAAAGGTCCTCTAATGTCAAATAGATGAGAATGGGAAGTGGAATTCGAATACATAAAGGTAGTTTTGGCAAAAGTCAAAAACTTGTGTTTAAATCACAAATATAGGTGAAACTACACCTAGGATGTATATGTGGTGTAGTTTTTATATGGGATTTATATAAAGTTTAAAAGCTTTGCTAAATTTTATTTTAACTTCAAATCCTTAGCTCTTCTATGAATGAACCTTAAAGCAAAGATGTAGATTTTGGAAAACCCTACACTTTTGCTCTTGGGCCCATCCTCATTTGAGCTCTGCTTTGAAAGCTATTTGTGCTTTACAATAAGGTCCCTGTTCTTTCTAATTTTTGCAAATCGGTCCTCGTCTTCTTCCTCAGGTCCCCGACCTCCTCTGTCTCTGCCGCGCGCGCGTGATCCACCGCCGCCGGCCACTTCCCGAGCCCGCTACAGGCCTGCGCCGCCCTCCCCTCGCCCCACGTGTCGCCTGGCTGCCCCTCCCATCGCCTGCGCCACCTCCGCTGGCCTTCCTTCGTCCTGCCACGTCGGGCCGCTGGGGCTGAGCGGCCGCCACGCACACCCGAAGGGCACGCCGGCGCACCCGCCGACCTGAGCCCGGCCCTGCGCCTACTCTCCCTCTCCGTCTCCCTCTCTTCTACAGAGCAAGGCTCTCCTGTAAAGTTCGACCCGAACCCCATCTTCCTCGCCTGTTTCCCCCTTCTTCCTCCTCGCGACCACCGAGCTCCTCGCCAGATTTCTCCACGGCTGCACCACCCCACCCAAATTCCAACACTCCAGCGCTTCCTCACCTCCTTCGCTAGCCCCCGACCCGCTCTGGTCGAGCTTCCGGCCTTCCCTAGCCGGAATTGCCCCGACCCTATGCCGCTCCTCGCCGGAGACGCCCGAGGACCGCCTCACCGTCGACCACCCATTTCCGCCACAACCTCAGCAAATTTTGGGTAATGGAATCGCACCCTTACCGCTCCCCGATGCTCTTGCGCACCTTGTTCGCCCATATTCACCAGCCCATCGCCGGGAACGCCAGCACGCCGTCACGGTCGCCGCCGCACCTCACCGCCGGCCATGTTCCACCCTTGCTCATCGAGCACATCACCCCCCAATCGGCACCACACGTCCTATAGGTCATGCTGAGCCAGTTATCCCCGCCGGAGACCTCGCCGCCAGCGAGAACGCGCCGGAGCAGACCGGCCGGGCGCCGTCAGGTAGAGTCAAGGGCACATCTGCGAATAGCTTTCCTGTTCTAAGGGCCCATGTGCAAGAAACCAAGGACCCCTCTGTAAATGTCCTTGTTATTTCATGTGTGCAAAGCTGCCAGCTTGTAAAATTCATAGGAATGTGTAGAAAAATCCAAAAATTATAAAACCAATTTTGTTGGAAACTAGAATTCAAGCTCTACAACTTTTATTAATGAAGTTTGCTTTGAAACTAAATACTTTTGAATCTATTTTAAACCTAAGTAAAAGGGGTATTTTATGCATAACTCTTGCATACAAGCTTAGTTTCTTATGATCTTTGGTATGTAGCATCTTTAGGTCATGTGTGAGCTAGTATAAAAATTTCATGCTGGTGCTGTTTTGTAGTTTAAGTTCTTTTGAACTTGTGCAAATCAAATTTGAAATAATTTGAATTTAATTGAGCATGTTCTTAAGGCTTCTATGTTTAGATCTTTTTACCATAATTTACTATATTGATAATTAGTTCATAATTAAATTTTCTAGACTTTATAGTTCCCTTTACCTAAAATTTGGATTTAAACTTGAAGTTTGAATTCAAATTCAGATGTTTTGGTTTCTATTTTCGGTAATTCCAGTACTATAACCATAACTTAAGTGTAAATGGTAACTTGAGATTACACCCCCTTGTTTCATGAGTTCATGTGTGTTAATCTGTTGGATTGCAACTTTATCATGAAATAAAATCTTTAACTCAAGCACCATCTTACTTAAATTATTGCATATCATGTAGAATCAACAACACTCGATGACGAAGACTACGAGCTAGTCCTGGAACAAGACCAAGGCTTTTCTGAAGACCCGGCCAACGTCGCCAAGGCTCTAACTGAAGCTCCGAACCAAAGTTCGGAAATCTTTGACACTCCTGCCCCAACCCCACTCAAGAAGGCAAGCCTCGATGCATAACCCAGTATTTCAATTTATTACAATTTTACGTATGTATTATGTATCTTGCATTACGTCTAGGAGTTGAAATGAAACCCTAGATGCATAAATCCTAGGAATCCAATGTATTGTACCTGAGTCCTTATCGCGTAGATGCTCTGCTAATAGGACCGGCAGAAGTCGGGTGATTTCCTATCACTCGCGCGATATCGGAGTTGAATGTTTACTATTCTACAATCACTATAAGGATGATGGACGGGGTCATGTGCAGTATCATGACTCGGAAAGGTTACCCCGTCTGTGACGATAAAAGTTGATAAGGTCGCAGTGTGTGGTAGTGGTGGCTAAGCGTTGAAAGTACTAACCACATGCCGCGAAATATGGTAAGCGGTAAGCCTAGTAACCAATCGGCCCGAGAAGTAGACATACCTTCCACCACCCGTAAATTGGTTTTTCCAATGCACCGACATGCGGGAGTATGTTCCGTGCAGCGGATAGGAATACGGTCATGTAGTCGTGCTACAGATGTATGTCCTGCACAATTGGTGCGTACGGTCCTACAGTCGCTTATGGTAGCCCTGTTCCACGAGTCGAAATGAAAGGCAAACGGTTGCTTCGGAACTATCGTTGGATGTTCCAAGCGTGTGAGTTAGGTTTACCCTTGCAAGGTTTGGAAATTCGATTCAGAATCGTCTGTTTCTCACGGACATTGAGACTGCTTATTCCTTCTGCCACATAGAGTAAGAAGTATAACTACTGATGGAATATTCTTGATGAATGCTAATCTCTACCTTGCTTGTCTAGTATAGGTGCTTACCTAGAATGGCTAATCAAGTTGGAATTTTGAAAGCTAAAATTTTGAAAGTAGATCATACTCTTTGTTGCAGTTTTCACTGAAATTAAACCCAGAACCTTTTCAATGCCTTCATGAGTCTAGTTACCTGGCTAAGTATACCATGAAGTGGGTAAGTCTTGCTGAGTATTAGTATACTCAGTCTTGCTAGTCTATCTTTCATGTATGACCTTCGAGAACCCCACGGATAGCTCTGTATGGTGAACTTCTGTTCCGTATGGCTGGTCCGTGGAATGGGATCCGTCCCCAGCTGGCAGTGACCCTCCTGAGTGACACCAAGCTTTGGGCTGAGTGAGGTGTCAACCTCCGCGACGTGCGTAGTCACGTGTTTATCTTCCCCTTCCGCTATGAACCTGGACAAGCTGTGTAGCTTGTCGTTTTAAACACTGTTTGTATAAGTTTACATTAAGTTTGAAAAGGTTTGTAATAATGTTTACGTTTCTGTAAATTAAAAGTTGATGAGCTGTTCTGTGATTGTAAACTCGCCTTCGTGCGAGGTAAACCTGCTTTGATCCTGTTGAACCATGGTTGTATCGGGCGGAGACCCGACAGACCAATGAGTTGTTCCGTTTGAAGTGCGTTGAGTTAGTATCGACTGTATAGCAATGACTAGCGCACTTAAGCCGGAATAATTCAGGCGGTTCTACCACAGCTGGTATCAGAGCTGTAGGTTTACTCTTACAACTACAGTAGCTTTTAGAAAAGTGTTTTCAGAATAAAAATAGGCCCAACAAATGAATTTACAAAGTGCGTTGGACCCGTTAAGGTTGGTGCTTAGATCGTAAAGCCCTAGGGACTTATATGGGAACGATCAGGTGGCTATTGGTATATATATATATATATATATATATATATATATATATATATATGTACAGGGTATAATTTTAACTTGCAGCACTACTTTCTATCAAAACTTAAATTCATGCACAACTCAACTTTATATTTTGTAACGACACCTTCGATCGTGAGGTAAGAAGGTAAGGATCCTCAGCCAACTGGGGAGTTAGCCTTCCCGTCGGTGATGCGAACCGAACGCTGATTCTCAGGCAGTGGCCTACTTGAGATGCTGCCAATATATCAACTTAGGTTGAATCTATTTGGAGTATATGGTTCGGCGCAGGGTATGGCGATCGCTGTTCATACCCCCGCATTTTGCGGTATCCCCATGAATACGTTGTTTAACGACATATGTTAACGTTGTCTGTACGGTGGTAATTGTACAGATGTTGTTCCTATAGTGAACAGTACTGTTTGGGGACACTTTCATGTCGTGCTGCCATGAAAGGTTCATGTTACATATATATATATGTGATCTTTTGCAGGTACACTAACCACGCCTAAGAAATTAAGACGGGTAGGACTTATCGATTAATTATTAGTGAGAGACGTATGGGTAATGCCACCGAAATTAACCGCGTAAGTCCAGAGATATTCGGCAGTTGTTTTGGTTGTGAGGATGAATAGAACGTGCATGCATAATCCATTATCCTTAATGTAAATATAATACATGTTTTGTTTTGTAAGGAAATATAAGCTTTCTTTTATTTTTGGTATGGTAGCACTAAAGGTTTTGTGTTAAGGGTGGTCAAGTATCTTAAGTATCTATCTGATTTCTAGCCTTTGCTGCTACCAGAATTGTTGTCTCGTTCTATTTACCTTGTGAGTTCTTAGCAGGGTAAACATATCTCACCATTTGCATTCTTGTTGCAGATGGCAGCCCCTTCCAACGTCTTTTGGGATCCGGCAGGGCATCTCCACACAAATGCCTTGCATTGGGAGGGTTTTCCTCGTCTTCTTTGGGAATCTTTAAGGTCCTTTTGCTATACAGAGCCCCCACAATATGATGCAGTGGAATATCAGGAGGAAGGTGTTCGTCAATGTCGAGTCAGAATGACTATTCCTCAATATCCTTTTCGTTCCCAATGGCAGCCCATCGAAGTTGATGTGGTGGGCTACCGTATAGTTGACACTATTGAGGGAGCAGCACTGGAAGCCATTTATCTTTTCTGCAATCAGCACCCGAGGGAAGTTGCAGGACAGCCTATCGGTTTATTCTCTACAATAGATCCCAATGATCCTGAGTGGAATCTCAGGGTAGTCCCTGAAAGTCATAGGCTGGAAGGTTCAATGGAAGAAGCACTTCGAGGTACTATTCGGTTTATGAACGTGCAGCATCACTATCAACTGCTGCTACGTCGCGGTATAGGTCAGTTGATCAATATCGCGCAAGGTCATTATAGGGAAGCTGATAGACAAGTCACCCAGGTTGAGTGACTTCAAGCTTTAGTGACCGAGAAAGATGGGATCATCGCCGCCCGAGAAGAGACTATTCATCATCGGGAAGATCAAATCAATGAGAGTGACGCAATAATCACCCAACGCAACACGATCATTGAGTTTCTCCAGGAACAGATCCATGATCTCATTCTCGAAGTCGATGATGCCCATGCGCAAATTAACGAACTTCAACAGCAGCCTGTACCTCCTGCAGTACCAGCACCCGAAGAAGAAGAAGATCCTGAAGAAATTGAAGGAGTCTCCGGGATCGATTCTGAGCACGGAGATCCTGTTGTCAGTCCCTATCATTCCTCTTCGGGCAGTTAGTCATCAGTGGGCAACTTCGATGACTTTTAGTTTTGGTTGAGCTGGTTACATCCTAGTTGTAATTAGTGTAGAAAGGTGTAACATAGGTAGTGAGTAGTCTACCTAGATCTTGAGCCACTTGTTGTATTATATGTGGCCTATGTACTTGTGCCCTGATGTAAGCTGTAAGGACCACCAGTGTTTGCGTCATAATCGAAACTTCATGTTTCACCATCTTATTCAATATCGTTGCATTCGAAATGAGTTGATTGAATGAAGCTTGTTACATGTCTTTTTGGTAACTGTATATCATCTGGAATTAGGGGTAAGGATATGACTGATAATGGACATTTCCCTTGTTTCAGGTGGTTGGGGCTACCCGCGGAACTCCAGAAGGTTTTCGGCCCGATCAAGCCAGCGGTTCTCAGCAACCGCCACCCGCCCCACCAAATCTAGCGGAGGTCATGGCCCGACAAACAGAACTCCTCAATCAGCTGGTGCAGGCTCAGATGGGCCATTATTACCATCAACGCCAAGGCCGTGATGAACCTTCGTCAGCCAGTTATCAGGATTTTCTCAGCACGCAGCCTCTCCACACCCTTGAGTCCAAGTTTGCACTACTGTCTGCCCCATGTTCAGATGAGAATAAAGCGCTCTTCGCTACTCAACAACTTCGCAGCACTGCCCGCATCTGGTGGGATCATTATTATGCTATGCAACCGACCGGTCATGTCATCAGATGGGATGAATTCTGGACTGCCTTTCGAGTGCATCACATTCCGGAGGGACTCATTGAGCGAAAGCTTAATGAATTTTTGAATCTGACCCAAGGGACCCGCACCATCATACTGTATGCACAAGTTTTCAATCACTTGTGCCAATACGCAGGTTATCATGCGGACACTGATGCCCGCAAAAGAGATCACTTTTGTCGAGGCCTGAGTACCAAACTTAAAGAATGACTAAGTTTGGTAAAGGCCGATAATTTCAATGAACTGGTCAATATGGCCATCATTCAAGAAGACTGCATCCTAGCCCATCGAGTAGAAAAGAAGAGAAAGACACCTACAGGGCCTTCAACCGCGCAACAGCCAAGGTATCGGTTGATCCAGAACGCTGCTACTTGAGCACCACCTCGAAGTAATATGCCGGGCAGATAGGTAGCCAGACCACCCCAGCAAGCACGATTCAACCGACCACCGACACCTCAACCTCAGCAGCAGCAACAATAGGGTCCGCGGCCGAGCTTTCCGCCAGCCAACTCAGGAAACAACAACTACTGTTGTTTCAACTGCGGAAGCCCGTCCCACTTCATCAAAGATTGCTCTCAACCTAGGAAATCTTTCCAAGGGCAAACATCCAATCCAACCAGCAAGGGTAAGGGCAAGAGGCAAGTGGTCCAGGTCCGCCAAGGAAGGGTGAACCTCACCACTCTCTCTGAACTTCCCAAGGGAACACCAATAATGACGGGTACTTTCTCTATAAATCATCAACCTGTGATTATTCTTTTTTATTCTGGTGCTACCCATAGTTTTATTAGTACAAACTATGGACTTAAGCTAGGCTTGAATATTTCTGCTACCAATGAGGCATATAGGATAACAACTCCTGGCGGGAAAATCTCATCAAATCAGATCTGTAGGAAGGTGCCAATTCAGCTGGGTAGTCATTTGGTAAAAACGGACTTACTCCTACTAGACCTAGAAGGAATGGATGTCCTCTTAGGCATGAATTGGATGACCCAGCACCATGTGTCTTTGGATATCTCCTCCCGAACCGTGGAGATAGATTCACCGGAACATGAACCTACCATCCTTTATCTTCCACCACAAGAGTACACCCATCCTTGTACCTATGCTACAACAGGGATCAAGTTAAAAGATATCCCTATCATCTGTGAATACCCAGATGTCTTTCCAGACGATTTGCCTGGAATGCCCCTAGATCGAGATATCGAGTTTATCATAGAACTCCAACCCGGCACCGCTCCCATTTCTAAAAGACCTTATCGTATGCCTCCTAATGAGTTAGCCGAGTTAAAAATCCAACTCCAGGACCTCCTCGATAAGGGTTTCATTCATCCAAGTGCTTCACCATGGGGTTGTCCAGCCTTGTTTGTGAAGAAGAAAGATAATAGCCTAAGGCTATGTGTAGATTACCGTCCTTTCAATGCGGTAACTACCAAAAACAAATATCCCCTACCCCGCATTGATATTCTCTTCGATCAGCTAGCCGGAGCCAAATATTCTCCAAAATTGATCTTCGTTCCGGCTATCATCAAATTCCGATCCGGCCAAGTGACATACCAAAAACAGGCTTCTCCACCCGATATGGTCTATATGAATACCTGGTCATGTTGTTTGGTCTTACCAATGCCCCAGCATATTTCATGTATCTTATGAACTCTGTCTTCATGCAAGAACTCAACAAATTTGTTGTGGTCTTTATTGATGACATTCTGATCTACTCTAAAAACTTGGAAGACCATGCAAAACATCTTCATGTCATTCTTCAACGATTAAGAGATCACCGTTTGTACGCCAAGTTCTCTAAATGTGAATTTTGGCAAGATACGGTGAAATTTTTGGGCCATACCATCTCCGGTGACGGTATATCCGTTGATCCCAGTAAAGTACAAGAAGTGATGGATTGGAAACCCCCCACGTCAGTCCATCAGATTCGTAGTTTTCTTGGTCTAGTTGGCAATTATTGTCGCTTCATTCCTGACTTCTCCAGAATAGCCAAACCTATGACCGAACTACTAAAGAAAGGGGTTAAATTCTCTTGGGATCAAAAATGCGAAGATGCATTCCACACTCTTAGAGTCCATCTTACAACTGCTCCAGTCTTAGCTCAACCAGATGTGTCAAAACATTTCGATATCTATTGTGATGCTTCAGGAACCGGACTTGGTTGTGTGCTTATGCAGGACAACCGAGTAATTGCATATGCATCACGAGCACTTAGGACTCATGAACAGAACTGCCCTACCCATGATCTTGAACTTGCAGCTGTCATTCATGCCCTAAAGATCTGGAGACATCATCTGATGGGTACAAAGTGTCATATTTATACTGACCATAAAAGCCTCAAGTACATTTTCACACAAGCAGACCTGAATATGCGGCAGAGACGCTGGTTAGAGCTTATCAAAGACTATGATTTGGAAGTACACTATCATCCAGGCAAGGCCAATGTCGTTGCGGATGCACTCAGTCGCAAGGCACAGTGCTCTTGCTTATCTGTAGAAGCTTTCAATGAGACTCTTTGTTGGGAAATGAGAAAGCTTAATCTAGAAATCATTTCCCAAGGTGACTTAAACCATCTCTCAGTTGAAGCCACGCTTAAGGATAGTTTTGTTCTAGCTCAAAGGCGCAATAAAGGGGTCAGAATCATTAAACACAAGATAACACAAGGAGAAGGGAAGTATAAGTGCTTCCGAGTAGATCCAGAAAGAGTTTTATGGTTCAACGAACGTATCGTTGTACCTAAGGATCATAAGCTCCGTAAACAGATATTGGATGAAGCCCATTTGTCCAAATTGTCTATGCACCCTGGCAGTACGAAAATGTACCAAGATCTGAAACAAAATTTCTAGTGGACTCGTATGAAACGAGAAATTGCCAAGTATGTCTCAGAATGTGATATCTGCCAAAAAGTTAAAGCCAGCCATCTTAAAATTGCTAGTAATCTGCAACCTTTATCTATTCCTTCTTGGAAGTGGGAGGATATCAGTATGGACTTTATTGTTGGCTTGCCCCATACTTCTCTGAGGTATGACTCCATTTGGGTAATCGTTGATCGATTAACCAAGACGATCATATCCGATCGTGGAGCACAGTTTATTGCTCAGTTTTGGGAGCAACTTCAACATGCTCTTGGAACTAAACTAATCCGAAGCTCCGCGTATCATCCTCAGACAGATGGACAGACCGAAAGGGTAAATCAGATTTTGGAAGATATGCTTAGAGCCTGTGCACTTCAGTATGACAAGAATTGGGACAAATGCTTGTCATTGGCAGAATTCTCCTACAACAATTGTTATCAGGCAAGCATTAAGATGGCCCCGTTCGAAGCATTGTACGGTCGCCGATGCCGAACTCCTTTGAGTTGGTCACAAACCGGCGAACGTAAAATCTTCGGACCAGACCTTGTCACGGAAGCAGAAGAAAAAGTAAAGACTATTCAGAGCAATTTAAAGGCAGCCCAATCTCGATAGAAAAGTTACGCTGACTTACGAAGAAGACCATTACAGTTTCAAGTCGGAGACTTCGTCTATCTTCGAGTATCTCCTACCCGAGGTGTTCAAAGGTTCAGCGTAAAAGGGAAACTTGCTCCTCGATACATCGGACCCTTTGAAATTCTTGAAATCTGTGGACCCGTAGCTTACCGTCTTCAACTTCCTCCTCAACTAGCAGCCATCCATGACATCTTCCATGTATCTCAACTTAGAAAATGTGTTAAGATTCCTACCGAGATCCTCAATCCTCAGGCTATCGAAATCGAATCTGATCTAACCTATACAGAACATCCACTTAGAGGGCTAGACACTAAAGAAAGGAGTACTAAGAAAGAGACCATCAAAATGTACAAGATTCAGTGGAACCATCATACGGAAGAAGAAGCAACCTGGGAAACTGAATCATATCTTCAACGAAATTTTCTAGATTTCCTTCAAGCCAATTTCCAAACTTGATCTTCCAATCCCATCTTGTTCCGGAATCTCGGGTCCGGAATCTCGGGACGAGATTCTTTTTAGCGGGGGAGGCTGTGACACTCAAGTAATTAGTACTGTCACATCCAAATTGTAGTATGGTTTTGTATGCACAATGTGGTGAAAGTATGTTTAAAAATTTAAATGATAAGAAAAAGGGTCGGTTTTATATAATTATAAATTAATAAAGGTCCTCTAGTGTCAAATAGATGAGAATGGGAAGTGGAATTCGAATACATAAAGGTAGTTTTGCCAAAAGTCAAAAACTTGTGTTTAAATAAAAAATATAGGTGAAACTACACCTAGGATGTATATGTGGTGTAGTTTTTATATGGGATTTATATAAAGTTTTAAAAGCTTTGCTAAATTTTATTTTAACTTCAAATACTTAGCTCTTCTGTGAATGAGCCTTAAAGCAAAGATGTAGATTTTGAAAAACCCTACACTTTTGCTTTTGGGCCCATCCTCATTTGAGCTCTGGTTTGAAAGTTATTTATGCTTTAAAGTAAGGTCCCTGTCCTTTCTGATTTTTGCAAATCGGTCCTCGTCTTCTTCCTCAGGTCCCCGACCTCCTCTGTCTCTGCCGCGCGCGCGTGATCCACCGCCGCCGGCCGCTTCCCGAGCCCGCAGCAGGCCTGCGCCGCCCTCCCCTCGCCCCACATGTCGCCTGGCTGCCCCTCCCACCGCCTACGCCGCCTCCGCTGGCCTTCCTTCGTCCTGCCACGTCGGGCCGCCGGGGCCGAGCGGCCGCCACGCACACCCGAAGGGCACGCCGGCGCCACCCGCTGACCTGAGCCCGGCCCTGCGCCTGCTCTCCCTCTCCGTCTCCCTCTCTTCTACAGAGCAAGGCTCTCCTATAAAGTTCGACCCGAACCCCATCTTCCTCGCCTGTTTCCCCCTTCTTCCTCCTCGCGACCACCGAGCCAACCACCGAGCTCCTCGCCGGATTTCTCCACGGCTGCACCACCCCACCCAAATTCCAACACTCCAGCGCTTCCTCACCTCCTCCGCTAGCCCCCCGACCCGCTCTGGTCGAGCTTCCGGCCTTCCCTAGCCGGAATTGCCCCGACCCCGTGCCGCTCCTCACCGGAGACGCCCGAGGACCGCCTCACCGTCGACCACCCATTTCCTCCACAACCTCGGCCAATTTGGGTAATGTAATCGCATCCTTACCTCTCCCCGATGCTCTTGCGCACCTTGTTCACCCGTATTCACCGGCCCATCAACGGGAACGCCAGCACGCCGTCACAGCCGTCGCCGCACCTCGCCGCCGGCCATGTTCCACCCTTGCTCATCGAGCACATCACCCCCTAATCGGCACCACACGTCCTATAGGTCATGCTGAGCCAGTTATCCCCGTCGGAGACCTTGCCGTCGGCGAGAACGCACCGGAGCAGACCTGCCGGCTACCGTCGGGTAGAGTCAAGGGCACATCTGCAAATAGCTTTCCTGTTCTAAGGGCCCATGTGCAAGAAACCAAGGACCCCTCTTTAAATGTCCTTGTTATTTCATGTGTGCAAAGCTGCCAGCTTGTAAAATTCATAGGAATGTGTAGAAAAATCCAAAAATTTGTCAAACCAGTTTTGTTGGAAACTAGAATTCAAGCTCTATAACTTTTATTAATGAAGTTTGCTTTGAAACTAAATACTTTTGAATCTATTTTAAACCTAAGTAAAAGGGGTATTTTATGCATAACTCTTGCATACAAGCTTAGTTTCTTATGATCTTTGGTATGTAGCATCTTTAGATCATGTGTGAGCTAGTATAAAAATTTCATGCTTGGTGCTGTTTTGTAGTTTAAGTTCTTTTGAACTTGTGCAAATCAAATTTGAAATAATTTGAATTTAATTGAGCATGTTCTTAAGGCTTCTATGTTTAGATCTTTTTACCATAATTTACTATATTGATAATTAGTTCATAATTAAATTTTCAAAACTTTATAGTTCCCTTTACCTAAAATTTGAATTTAAACTTGAAGTTTGAATTCAAATTTAGATGTTTTGGTTTCTGTTTTCGGTAATTCTAGTACTATAACCATAACTTAAGTGTAAATGGTAACTTGAGATTACACCCCCTTGTTTCATGAGTTCATGTGTGTTAATCTGTTGGATTGCAACTTTGTCGTGAAATAAAATCTTTAACTCGAGCACCATCTTACTTAAATTATTGCATATCATGTAGAATCAATGACACTCGATGACGAAGACTATCGGTGTTTAACCGGCTGCCCACCGTGGGATATACCCAAGGTGGTAAGTTTTGGGTGAAGGAACGCCGAGATCAGGAACTCGAAGGTGCAAGGAACACAAAGCTTAGACAGGTTCGGGCCGCAAGATGCGTAACACCCTACGTCCTGTATGGTGGTTTGTATTGCCTTTGGTGTAGAATGACCTAGTGATCTTCTATTTTGAGAGGGGTCCCTGACCTCCCTTATATATCCGAGAGGCCAGAGTTACAAAGATACTAACCAATACCAGCTAAGGAATCGTACCAGAACATATCTCGGGTAGATTGCCCCTGTATCGGTTAGCCTTATCTCTTATTCAAACGGAATAAACAAGAGATAAACAAGATGAATAAGAGATAAGACAGACTTAATCTCTTAGAACTCTTTAAACTACGTTATATGCCCAGCCCGGTGGCCCCGGGTCTGACAAGCCCCCGAGCTCTTCGTAGCTGAGTACTGCAGGCTTATCGAGTACTTTCGAAGCAGTCTTCGACTTCTTCTGAAGCTTCGTCTTGAAGTCCTTCTTCGAGTACTTGCTTGGCTGCGTCGAAGCTATGAGGTGCTCATGCCCCGAATTTTTGTTATGGTGTGCGATTTAAAAATCGCACTCCATATGGAGTAGCCCCCGAGCCTTAGGTTGAATCGGAGAATCAGGTTGAGGGTCCCATTTGTCTGTAATCCTCCTTACCTACTCTACGAATAAATTCGAAAAATAATTAGTCGTTTCCACGTACCCCGCAGCCCCCGAGCCTTGAACCCAAATCTCCCAGGTTTGGGAAAAAGGATCCAAGAATCGTGGCATTGGTGTTACTCTGAAATCCCGAGAAAAACCCTTCGCTTTCTGCATAATGAAAGTAAGCCTCCCGCTGGTTTATTTAACCGCGCGGTGACTTAAGGTTTCTTCTGCACTCTCAGTCTTCATATGAGTCTTCTTCGAGCAGTTTTGCGGCGTCCAGCCCCCGAGCTTACGAGCCAGGAGAGCCGAAGGAGCCATGTCGAGTAGTGCGCATCACCCAGCCCCCAAGCCTGGGAACTAGCAGAACTGTGATGGCACGCCGTGCTGCCTGGAGGGTTGTTGCCGAAGCTTGATCTAAAAAAAGACAATGCATACATTATGTAGCATAATGCGAAGATACCGAGTTGTACTCAGTAATAATATGAAGGAACCAAAATTTATTCGGTGTAAAAATTTCGCGTCTTGCTCTTGCTAGGCCATGTAATTTCCCCGGGCAGTTAGCCTATTACGTTTAAGCACCTGATCCCTGATGGCCATAGACCATAGCATAGGGAGCTCAGCCGCATGCACGCGTAGGAGCATAGGCTTACAGAAGAGTCAAGGTTTCACGGATTAAGGCATGTGCTACCCGAGTATTTTAGCAACCGTTAAGAGAAGACAAAAAAGTCGTCATGCGACAAAGAGGATGCGCAGTGCGCAAAGATAGTCGGCGAAGTGTAGCTCTAGAGGGTTACATGCCCATCGAGAGTCGTACACGGACAAGTAATCGATCATGGTGTAGCCCCTGAGGGTTTCATGCCCGTCGAGAGGCGTACCAAAAAAGGTAGCCGATCTTGTGAAGAACAAGTCGGAAAAGGTATAAATCACTTAGCTTGATTCGTGGACAAATGTTGACGAAGCCGTAGAGCTCGTTGATGAAGCTGCGACAATTTGTTGATGAAGCTCGACTAGCTGGAACCGATTCCGACTAGTTTTCAAGTCGAGACGAGTAGTTGAAGTAGTCGTCGGCGAGCTGCCGATCGTCCTCGCGAAGTCGAAGTAGTTGAACACGTTGCTGCCGCACGCGGATATTGCAGCACAAGCCGAAGTTGAGCCGGGTCATCGAGGTCGACGGCCGCGGTGCATCGACGTTGCAGCGCAAGGTGAAGTCGAGCCGAGTAGTCGAGATCGATGTAGTTGTTCGCTGAAGGATCCGATCTCGAACTCGATGAATCGATCCGTCGATGCACATGCGTGAAGGTAGCAATCTACCACCTGGTGAACTAGAAAGATGCCATCGAGTTCGCCCGTGGGTCTTCGACGCGCTCCCCTACCTGGCGCGCCAGCTGTCGTTGTTTAACCGGCTGCCCACCGTGGGATATACCCAAGGTGGTAAGTTTTGGGTGAAGGAACGCCGGGATCAGGAACTCGAAGGTGCAAGGAACACAAAGCTTAGACAGGTTCGGGCCGCAAGATGCGTAACACCCTACGTCTTGTATGGTGGTTTGTATTGCCTTTGGTGTAGAATGACCTAGTGATCTTCTGTTTTGAAAGGGGTCCCTGACCTCCCTTATATATCCGACAGGCCAGAGTTACAAAGATACTAACCAATACCAGCTAAGGAATCGTACCAGAACATATCTCGAGTAGATTCCCTCTGTATCGGTTAGCCTTATCTCTTATTTAAACGGAATAAACAAGAGATAAACAAGATGAATAAGAAATAAGACGGACTTAATCTCTTAGACCTCTTTAAACTACGTTATATGCCCAGCTCGGTGGCCCCGGGTCTGACAGAGACTACGAGCTAGTCCTGGAACAAGACCAAGGGTTTTCTAAAGACCCAGCCAACGTCGCCGAGGCTCTAACTGAAGCTCCAAACCAAAGTTCGGAAATCTTTGACACTCTTGCCCCCAACCCCACTCAAGAAGGCAAGCCTCGATGCATAACCCAGTATTTCAATTTATTACAATTTTACGTATGTATTATGTATCTTGCATTATGTCTAGGAGTTGAAATGAAACCCTAGATGCATAAATCCTAGGAATCCAATGTATTGTACCTGAGTTCTTATCGCGTAGATGCTCTGCTAATAGGACCGGCAGAAGTCGGGTGATTTCCTATCACTCGCGCGATATAGGAGTTGAACGTTTACTATTCTACAATCACTATAAGTATGATGGACGGGGTCATGTGTAGTATCATGACTCGGAAAGGTTACCCCGTCTGTGTTGATAAAAGTTGATAAGGTTGCAGTGTGTGGTAGTGGTGGCTAAGCGTTGAAAGTACTAACAACATGCTGCGAAATATGGTAGCGGTAAGCCTAGTAACCAATCGGCCCGAAGAGTGGACATACCTTAAACCACCCGTAAATTGGTTTTTCTCACGCACCGACATGCGGGAGTACGTTCCGCGCAGCGGATACGAATACGGTCATGTAGTCGCGCTACAGACGTATGTCCTGCATAATTGGTGCGTACGGTCCTACAATCGCTTGTGGTGGCTCTGTTCCACGAGTCGGAATGAAAGGCAAATGGTTGCTTCGGAACTATCGTTGGATGTTCCAAGCGTGTGAGTTAGGTTTACCCTTGCAAGGTTTGGAAATTCGATTCAGAATCATCCGTTTCTCGCGGAGATTGAGACTGCTTATTCCTTCTGCCACATAGAGTAAGAAGTATAACTACTGATGGAATATTCTTGATGAATGCTAATCTCTACCTTGCTTGTCTAGTATAGGCTTACCTAGAATGGCTAATCAAGTTAGAATTTTGAAAGCTAAAATTTTGAAAGTAGATCATACTCTTTGTTGCGGTTTCCGCTGAAATTAAACCCAGAACCTTTTCAATGCCTTCATGAGTCTAGTTACGTGGCTAAGTATACCATGAAGCGGGTAAATCTTGCTGAGTATTAGTATACTCAGTCTTGCTAGTCTATCTTTCAGGTATGACCTTCGAGAACCCCACGGATAGCTCTGCATGGTCAACTTCTGTTCCGTTTGGCTGGTCCGTGGAATGGGATCCGTCCCCGGCTGGCAGTGACCCTCCTGAGTGACACCAAGCTTTGGGCTGAGCGCGGTGTCAACCTCCGCGACGTGCGTAGTCGCGTGTTTATCTTCCCCTTCCGCTATGAACCTGGACAAGCTGCATAGCTTGTCGTTTTAAAGACTGTTTGTATAAGTTTACATTAAGTTTGAAAAGGTTTGTAATAATGTTTACATTTCTGTAAATTAAAAGTTGATGAGCTTTTCTGTGATCGTAAACTCACCTTCGTGCGAGGTAAACCTGCTTCGATCCTGTTGAACCGTGGTTGTATCGGGCGGAGACCCGACAGACCAATGAGTTGTTCCGTTTGAAGTGCGTTGAGTTAGTATCGACTGTATAGCAATGACTAGCGCACTTGAGCTGGAATAATTCAGGCGGTTCTGCCACAGCTGGTATCAGAGCTGTAGGTTTACTTTTACAACTACAGTAGCTTTTAAAAAAGTGTTTTCAGAATAAAAATAGGCCCAACAAACGAATTTACAAAGTGCGTTGGACCCGTTAAGGTTGGTGCTTAGATCGTAAAGCCCTAGGGACTTATATGGGAATGATCAGGTGGCTATTGGTATATATATATATATGTACAGAGTATAATTTTAACTTGCAGCACTACTTTCTGTCAAAACTTAAATTCATGCACAACTCAACTTTATATTTTGTAACGACACCTTCGATCATGAGGTAAGAAGGTAAGGATCCTCAGCTAACTGGGGAGTTAGCCTTCCCGTTGGTGATGCGAACCGAACGCTGATTCTCAGGCAGTGGCCTACTTGAGATGCTGCCAATATATCAACTTATGTTGAATATATTGGGAGTATATGGTTCGGCGCAGGATATGGCGATCGCTGTTCATACCCCCACATTTTGCGGTATCCCCGTGAATACGTTGTTTAACGACGTATGTTAATGTTGTCTATACGGCGGTAATTGTATAGATGTTGTTCCTATAGTGAACAGTACTATTTGGGGACGCTTTCATGTCGTGCTGCCATGAAAGGTTCATGTTATATATATATGTGGTCTTTTGCAGGTACACTAACCACGTGTAAGAAATTAAGACGGGTAGGACTTATCGATTAATTATTAGTGAGAGACGTATGGGTAATGCCACTGAAATTAACCGCGTAAGTCCGGAGATATTCGGCAGTTGTTTTGGTTGTGAGGATGAATAGAACGTGCATGCATAATCCATTATCCTTAATGTAAATATAATATATGTTTTGTTTTGTAAGGAAATATAAGGTTTCTTTTATTTTTGGTATGGTAGCACTAAAGGTTTTGTGTTAAGGGTGGTCAAGTATCTTAAGTATCTATCTGATTTCCAGCCTTTGCTGCTACCAGAATTGTTGTCTCGTTCTATTTACCTTGTGAGTTCTTGTGGCAGAACCAACCTGAATTATACCGGCTCAAGTACGCGAGTCCACTCCCGAGGGCCCCAACGTGCTTCAAACGGTATAATCCCTTGGCCTGTCGGGTAACGTCCCGATAAACCACCGAAAGCAGGATCAAAACAAGGTACCCCGCACGAAGGCGAGTCCAGAGATACAAAGGCCATCATATTTTACATCACAGGCAGTTATAATACATGGGTATTAAAAGTAACATAAACTTCCCAACCGGGGAATTATTACAAACCGACATAAGTTTTAGAACAAACGGCGATATTAAAGTATGGTAGAGTACACGTCGTCAGTACAGATGTCATACTTGCCCGTGCATGACATCATTCGGAGGGTTCCGGGTTGGCCGGGGACGGGTCCCACTCCACGGACCAACCATCCGGCAGAGGGTAGGGCCACGGTACAGGCAGAGCTGGGTCAGCAGGAGCATTTCCTGAACAAAAGTTATAAAGCAAGGCTGAGTATTCTAATACTCAGCAAGGCTTACCCGGTGATGGTATACATAGCCATATAACTAGACTCATGAAATCTGGTAATGGTCATGGGATAAATTTTTAGCGGAAAAGCAACTAAAAGTAGATCCTTATTTTCCTCTTTTAGCTTTGAAGTTCTAGTTGAATATCCATTCTAAGTGAGCATCTAAATCTATACAAGCATGGTATAATCTTTAGTCATTCATCATTTTTGATAATATTAAAATAATTGCTCTTGTTACTCAATGTGGCAAAGGGATTAAGCAGTCTCAACCATCGTGAGAAGCGGATGATTCTGAATCGAATTTAACCTTGCAAGGTAAACCTAACTCACACGCTTGGAACACCAAAGGGTCGTTCCGAAGCAACCGTTTACCTTTCATTCCGACTCGTGGATCAGAGCCACCACAAGCAACTGCAGGACCATACGCACTTCCAAAGTGCAGGACGTACGTCTATAGCGCGACTACAAAACCCGTACTCCTGGTTGCTCTTGCAACACGTATTCCCACACGTCGAACATAAGTAACTAGAAGAAGCAAGACGAGTGGTGGGAGGTATGTCCACTACTCGGGCCGACTGGCTACTAGGCTTACCGCTTACCATATTTCGCGGCATGTGGTTAGTACTTTCAAATGCTTAACCACCGCTACCACACATGTCGACCTTATCAACTTTTAACGAAACAGACAGGGTAAACTTCCAGGTCATGCTACAGCACATGACCCTGTCCGTCATCCTTATAGTGGTTGCAGAATTGTAAACAAGCAACTCCTATATCGTGCAAGTGACAGGAAATCACCCGACTTCTACCGGCCCTATTAGCATAGCAGCTAGCCAGACTCAAGTGCTAATATTCAATACATTGGTTCCTAAGAAGATGCAACTAGGTTTCATGCAATTCCTAAGAACTTAATGCAGAAATAGATATAATAACGTAGATTGCAGAGTAAATAAAGTAGGGTTTATATCCGGGGCTTGCCTCCTTGAGTAGTGTTGAGGGCAGTAGGATCAAGGTCTTCCGAACGTTGGTTCGGAGCTTTAGTTAGATTCTCGACGGTGTCTCCGGGATCTACAGAAGTTTCTTCGGCTTGATCCGCGATTAACTCGTAGTCACCGTCGGCGAGAGTAAACGGTTCTATATGATATGCAGAAAAAATATATGGTTAGGGAATGCATAATCTTTTTGTTCTATTTCATAACAAAGTTGCAATCTAAATAGTTAATATACACAAAATACCATAAACTTAGGATATGAAAAGGAAGTTTGGTTTTGGGTTAATGCTCATGTTTAATTTTTTATTACAATAAAGTTATTGAAATAGAAGCCAAAATATTTGATGTTGAATACCAATTTCAAAATTAAATTTAAACTTTTGACAAAAAGAAACATAAAATCTTGAAAATTTAGTTAGATGCTGGTTATTTATACATTGGATCATGGTAAAAAGACCTAGCTAAAATAAATTTAAGGAACATATTTAATTAAATTCATAACATTTCAAATTGAAATACTTAAGTTCAAAAGAACTCAAACTACAAAACATTGCTGGGTTAAGAACCTTCTCCTAAGCCTACACATAACTTAAGGAGGCTTCAAACCAAAAATTACAAGCAATCAAGCCATCATGAAAAAGTTATGCACCTTTCACTCTTTTATTTTGAATTTAAAATAGACCCAAAACTATTTGGTTTCATAGCAAACTTTATTAACAAAAGCTGTAGGGTTTGAAATCTAGTTTCCAACAAAATTTATTTGACATTATTTGGAAATTCCTACGAATTTCTATGGATTTTACAAAACAGAAACACTACTCACATAAAATAACAAACACTATTACAGAGAAGCCCTTAGGCAGAACTATTCCTATGAGTCTACTCCTTTGCACAAAACCCCCTGACTTCAATCTCTTCTAACCCGCAGTCCTTCCCCCAATTCCCCTGGTCAAGGTAGAGGCACGGTGTTGACTGGCTTGCTCCGGCGACGGCGAGCGCCGGCGGTGAGGACAGAGGGGCGGGGGAGCATCTAGGGCCCCTTGCGCACCTGTGCTAGCTTGGAATCGAAGGGGAAACGGCTCGGAGTGGTGGCGCGACGGAGGCCTGCGGCCGGCGGCGATGCGGATTGATGGGGGCAGTACTCCAGTGCCCTTGGATGGCGATGGAGTGGTCAGGAAGCTGCCTGGGGATGTAGTGGAGCTCAGGCCAGGGTCAAATTGGGTTAGGAGAGGCCGGAAGAGGGAGTTCCACGGTGGGCAGAACACGGCGGCGATGGGAAAGCTCGGGGAGCTCGTCGGGAAGCCGATGCAAAGCCCTAGGAACCAAATTGATAGGTCGGGGAGCGTCGTAGGGGTGATGTAGTGCTGGCTAGGGTACTGTGGTGGCGTGGGATGGCCTGGAATGGGCTGCCCACGGTGAGCAGTAGGCGGCGGCGGGTGGTGATTGCCGATGAGGGGGTTTCTGTGGAGATTGGAGGAGGACCAGTAGCTGGAAAGCATGAGTGGAGACTGGAGAAGCGATCTGGATGATCTATAGAGGCAATTGGAGGCCAGAAGTGGCTGCCCACAATGCGACCGTGCGCTGCCGGAGTGAGGAACAACGGCAGCAGTGGGGGGTAGACCAGGAGCTCAGGAAATGCCAGGAAAAACGGAGAGAAAGAGTGCAGGGGTACTGGCGGGGCTAACGCGCTCGAAGGTTAAGAGTTTCGAAGCTTGCCCGGGGTACTCCACGGCAGCGATGCGGTGGCGACCGGCGGGCGCTTCGGGCAATCGTGGCGCGCTCGGAAGGAGACAGCAGAGGGAAGCTACGGCGGCGGCCAGAGGTAGGGGACGCGTGGAGGGGTAGGATAGGCCAGAAGTAACCGGCGGCGAGGGCAGAGCAGGAGCCAGGGGTGATGGTCTGCGCTGGCGGCAGAGCAGGAGCCAGAAGGAGCAGAGGGGGTGCAGAGGAAGAAGAAGGGGAAAAAAACCAGGGACTGATTTGCGATTCTTCGGAAACTCAGGGGTCTACATGAAAACTAAAATTTCCCACTGATCTAAGGGTCAAATGAGAAAAGTCCCAAAATGAAAGTTGTAGAGTTTTTCAAACTCTACAAACTTGCTTTAGGACTTAAGTTCAAAAACTCAAAGTTTGCCATATTACAAAATGAATTTTGAATCAAGGTAAAATTGATTTACCCCTGTCCTTACCAAACCAAGTTTTAATCAAATTTTTGATATATTTGCAAATATTCATAGGATGTCATGATGACAAATAATTTTTACAAATAAGTCCCTAAGTAAGCAGGAAAGTTACTTTTACTCCTCAACTTTTTACACAAAAGACCCTATAACCTATATTTTTACAAATAGGCCCTTATCCTTACTTAAGGGCTTATATAATCATATCCAAAGCACACACTTTACACATAAAGACTTATAAAACATGAAAATTTTCAAATACACCCTTAACCTCTATGTCTATTACATCTAAGGTTTAATTTTTATGAATCTTATTACCTGGATGTCACAGTTCTTAGCACGGTAAACATATCTCACCATTTGCATTCTTGTTGCAGATGGCAGCCCCTTCCAACGTCTTTTGGGATCCGGCAGGGCATCTCCACACAAATGCCTTGCATTGGGAAGGTTTTCCTCATCTTCTTTGGGAATCTTTAAGGTCCTTTTGCTATACAGAGCCCCCACAATAGGATGCAGTGGAATATCAGGAGGAAGGTGTTCGTTGATGTCGAGTCAGAATGACTATTCCTCAACATCCTTTTCGTTCCCAATGGCTGCCCATCGAAGTTGACGTGGTGGGCTATCGTATAGTTGACACTATTGAGGGAGCAGCACTGGAAGCCATTTATCTTTTCTGCAATCAGCACCCAAGGGAAGTTGCAGGACAGCCTATCGGTTTATTCTCTACAATAGATCCCAATGATCCTGAGTGGAATCTCAGGGTAGTCCCTGAAAGTCATAGGCTGGAAGGTTCAACAGAAGAAGCACTTCGAGGTACTATTCGGTTTATGAACGTGCAGCATCACTATCAACTGCTGCTACGTCGCGGTATAGGTCAGTTGATCAATATCGCGCAAGGTCATTATAGGGAAGCTGATAGACAAGTCACCCAGGTTGAGCGACTTCAAGCTTTAGTGACCGAGAAAGATGGGATCATGGCCGCCCGAGAAGAGACTATTCATCATCGGGAAGATCAAATCAATGAGAGTGACGCAATAATCACCCAACGCAACACGATCATTGAGTTTCTCCAGGAACAGATCCATGATCTCATTCTCGAAGTCGATGATGCCCATGCGCAAATTAACGAACTTCAACAGCAGCCTGTACCTCCTGCAGTACCAGCACCCGAAGAAGAAGAAGATCCTGAAGAAATTGAAGGAGTCTCCGGGATCGATTCTGAGCATGGAGATCCTGTTGTCAGTCCCTATCATTCCTCTTCGGGCAGTCAGTCATCAGTGGGCAACTTCGATGACTTTTAGTTTTGGTTGAGCTGGTTACATCCTAGTTGTAATTAGTGTAGAAAGGTGTAACATAGGTAGTGAGTAGTCTACCTAGATCTTGAGCCACTTGTTGTATTATATGTGGCCTATGTACTTGTGCCCTGATGTAAGCTATAAGGACCACCAGTGTTTGCGTCGTAATCAAAACTTCGTGTTTCACCATCTTATTCAATATCGTTGCATTCGAAATGAGTTGATTGAATGAAGCTTGTTACATGTCTTTTTGGTAACTGTATATCATCTGGAATTAGGGGTAAGGATATGACTGATAATGGACATTTCCCTTGTTTCAGATGGTTGGGGCTACCCGCGGAACTCCAGAAGGTTTTCGGCCCGATCAAGCCAGTGGTTCTCAGCAACCGCCACCCGCCCCACCAAATCTAGCGGTGGTCATGGCCCGACAAACAGAACTCCTCAATCAGCTGGTGCAGGCTCAGATGGGCCATTATTACCATCAACCCCGAGGCTGTGATAAACCTTCGTCGGCCAGTTATCAGGATTTTCTCAGCACGCAGCCTCCGTTATTCCATAAGGCAGATGAGCCCCTCGACGCTGATGCTTGGCTCCGCATCCTTGAGTCCAAGTTTGCACTACTGTCTGCCCCGTGTTCAGATGAGAACAAAGCACTCTTCGCCGCTCAACAACTTCGCGGCACTGCCCGATGGACCAATGAGTTGTTCCATTTGAAGTGCGTTGAGTTAGTATCGACTGTATAGCAATGACTAGCGCACTTGAGCCGGAATAATTCAGGCGGTTCTGCCACAGAACCCCCACAAACATCTCCATGAAGTGGACGAAGATGGCCACGAGGAGGACGGAGTGGGGGGTGAGGTGCTTGAGCTGAAGGCCGAACTCCTCCAGGAGCAGGAGGAAGAAGGAGGAGATTGGTGGCACCAGCCCGCAGGTGATGTACGAGTTGAAGAGGACAAACTCCCCCGCGACCAGGTCATTGAGGGAGCTCGAGCCTGCCCGGATCTTCCCAATGAGCTCTGGCGTGGTCCACCCCAGGAGGCGGCGCACCGCGTCAAGCTGGCTCTAACGCTGAAAGCGGCGGGGTTGACGAAGCGAATACATGGCGGTGGTTGCTGCGATTGCGAGGGGATGGATTGCAAGGATGTAGGAGGAGGAAGAAATGCTGGGCGCAAAATGCAGATCGCAAATGTGCAAGTGGAGCCGAAGGGGCGCTGCGGCGTCTGGAGAAGGCAAGTATGAAAAGAGAGCCGATCTCTGCGGCGCATGCCTTTAAGTAAAGCTGCTCCCCCTTTGAAATCCGCAGCGATCGAGGAGAAGTCGAGGAGTCGCTCGCACCAGGTCCTCGCCTCTCACCCCCTATGACCGGTGGGCCCGGGCCCGCCAGTCAAAGGTGTGGTCGCTGGAGGCGGGGGAGAAAGTGGAATCCGAACCGCCAGAGCTGCAGGATGGGCTTCAATAAGACAAGAAGCTGAACCATCAGGGCGCAGAACGTGGACAGAGGACGACCCCTCGGGGATCTCATCGATGGGGAAAGGTCTTTCTTGCCCCTTTACTGCGGGCGCAAGCTGTCCACTCGGCGCAACGCTGGGATATGGTCCCACCTGTGGTTTCGTTTGTCGCTCGAGGTGGGCCCGGGGGCCTCTGTCGGTACATACGGATAGGGTTACCTCCTGCTAGGGTGTCCAACCCGAAGGGTGCGAGGTTATCTGTAACCTCGCCCTAAGCCTTTGGGTGACCGGGCGTATGGCCCGGGCCTGACAGCTAGGGACACGGTCTCCAGACCTCACCCGTGCTCTTTCAGGACTGGCGCCTCCGCGTACCCACATGGACAAGGGAGGAGGTCCAGAGCCGCCACGTGCACCTAAGGAAGTTGTTGCTAGGCCAGAACTGCCACGTGTCTGGTGGCAGCTAGCCTTCTGCGGGACGCCAGCCCAACCACCGCATTAGATGCGGGTAGGTGGGGTGCGCGTGCCTGGGTCAAGGCGTGGGTTGTCCACTGACACGTTGAGCAGGTATGCTGACACCACGGTAAGCCCGCCTGTTACTGAGGTGGCGCGTCACGTCACTGTGCTCTGCGCGCGGGCAGGCGGCGTGTAGTCACATCACAGCGCCGCGCGCATGAGCAAAGGGTAATTATGATCTGCTGCAGGAGAGCTGAGGCGTGCACTGCTACAGTGTGCGCAGAAGCTACGGCGCAGTGGGTCAACATAGCCCCATCGCCTGTCAGCGGGAATCGACCTAACAGTGACAGCATGTCTTCCACTGTGCATGTCACTGACAGCAGGCACTGTGTCGGTAAGGCGGCACATGACCATACCCTGGCTGTAGATACGCACATCAACTTCTCGATCGAGGAAGGAGTTGGAGTGTAAGATCTCTGTATCTGTCGCATTAAAGGCTCCAGTGTGTACATTATTTAATGTATCGTCGGGCCCACCTGTCGGGGCCCCGCTCAGTGTACGCGCTCCTCTTGAGCCTACAAAAGGGAGAGCGCGCTCGTTAGAACACAAGTTCTTTTGGACTCACAGGGTTCTCTCAGGTTCTGAGAAGGCTCCCTCTAGCCTTTTCCAAGCTCTCGAGTAATACAACACACAGTGGACGTAGGGTTTTACGCTCCGGCGGCCTGAACCACTCTAAAATTCCCGTGTCCATTCCGTGTTCTTCCACCCTTTGATCGAGCGTTCCTGGGCTTCCCTCAAACTCGTCCTAAACTAGGATTAGGCGGGTGCATTCCGCCACCCGGCTGGAGAAATCCTCCGACAAATACATTTTGTTGCAAAGCCATTTCTACGAATTAAACATCAATTACTCATTAACAGATAACTGAATACACAAGTACATCTAAGTACATCTAAATAAATAATAAACTAAATCAATAAGTAAAAAATAAATCAATTGCTAAGTCAGGGTTCACATGTAAAAACAATAATAAACTTAATCAATTCCTAAGTACATCTAAATAAATAATTGTATGCAAAAATAAATTGAATTATTTCGACACTCTTCAATTTTTCTTCAGACCGCATCTCCACAAATAGACTTTAAGAGATGACCGATTGTTTCTGAAAAGATATACGTCTTTATTCCATTTATTCCAACATAGCTTTCAAAATATTAAAATCTTTCGGACTAACATTAAAACCCTCGAGAATTAAAGATTCCATCAAAACTCACTGCATCAAATCCATAAATTGGAGAACCTCCCCTGGACCCTTTTTAGACATAATCGAGGACACCAAATCATTGAAAGAGTCATGTACAAAATCTTTAGAAAGATACAACTTTATAACATCTTTTATAAAGTTAGATCTTAACAAAAATTGTGTCCATGCCATGCCTAGTTTACTGATTTGGTTCTTCAGTTTTTGGATGTGCTGCGGCCATTGTTCATGAAATTTTTACTTCTCAAAGGTTTTAGTGTAAGCCTGAAAAATTTTAATTTCCCAAGGCTATATCGGACGAAACACGAATTTTTTTGAGAAACATACCATGCACACATCATTATAGTGTCAAAATAATTCATTTCAGAATACAAAATTACAACCTAAAATTCAATACACTAAAACCTCCTCATTAGAGTGTCTAGATAAATTAATTATAATATGTATAACAATTATTATAACCACATCTAAATCGTAGTGTACCTACATCTAAAAAATTAATTATCACATGTATAACAATTATTATATCAATAATAAACTAAATCAATAGCTAAATACATCTAAATAACTTGCTAACTACATCTAACAAATTAATTATGACATGTATAACAATTATTATATCAAAAATAAAGTAAATCATTGGTTAACTACATATAAATCACTTGCAAAAATTAATTAATAGCTAAAGGAGAAAATTTCTAATATTTTTAGAAAAAAATGCAAAAATTCCCCTCCCCTCCCCTCGCTCTGCTGCAATGAACAATGCTCAGTTCATGGCAGCTCGGGAAGGGGGAGGGGCTGCTATATATAGGCAGCGGCATTAGTACCGGATCGTGGTATGACCCAGTGCTAATGGCCAATCATTAGTGCCGGGTCATGCACGACTTGACGCTAATACTGCTGGAGGTATCAGCACCGGGCAATGGTACGATCCAATACTCATGTTTGCTCCGTAGGCACCGGATCGTGCCACGACCCGGCGCTTATGGCCCCGCGTCGCCTATGGTACGGGGTCGTGGCATGGCCCGGCATAGGCACCGAGCTGTGCTACGAACCGGTGCCAAAGATCCTCTCTTGGATAGCCGCCGTTGCAGGCTACAACACCAGCCGATACTTTTTGCCTGGATTTTTAGCCCGATTTCTAGTAGTATTCCTTCGGCCTAAATCCCTATGTCCACAACTCCCCTTCCCTATGATGATTGGGGAAAGAAGCAATAACAAAACTGGGAGCTCACCTGACTCGAGTTGATCGTTTCCCCTTACTCGTGCATCATTCGTGCCGCGGGCCATCGTAGATTTGTGCATAAATGCCTCTAATCCGTGACAATTGAGTGTGCAGCAGTCTCAATAAGTTTTCTTGACAGTCTCTTTGTGATTTATTATAGAGTAGGCCATGTCCGAATGAAATATAATGTTGCTCCGGCTTGCAACCGATGGGCCACACTTATTAGTAGAGTTATTAAAAGATAAAAAAGTTTTTACATGGCTACGAATCAAAGTCAATTCATAGAAGTTTCCCTTTTTTATTTTGACTGCCAATTTTTTACGTCATACTTATATATATATATATATAGATACGTGAGAACCGCCAAATTTAACATCATTTTAAGCGAAACCGTCAGTCCTTATCACGAAGATGAGAGCTAACACGCGCTCGCCCAAATGGCGCGCCACGGGTTAACCCACATCTAAACTACAAACGACCAACTTATTATTCGCCAAAATAATATTAAACCCGGTAGTCCCAGTATGTGCTCCAACATATGCCAAAGATCATGCACATGCACATACCGTCACAAGCTCATACATCACCGATGATCCAAAAGAGCAAGTTTTAATGTAAAGTTGAGCAACTAACCATTACAACATTAATACAAGGGAAGGTTCCAAGTCTGAAATTAAAGATTCGATACGTGATACAAGCCTCGGGCTCACAAATATCATTAAGAAAGAATATAAAATATAGAGTTTAATGTTTAACATGTAAATTCCCAATACGATAGCGCAACGGAAAACATAACGAGATAAGGTAACTGCGTCTTGCTCAAGGACACCGTTATAACCGCATTGGCCTACTCCTCACCCACGCCGGAATCGGCGGGGTAGAAATGGCCAAACAACACTTCCGGCTCACCTGCAACTTAGTATAACAAAGCAACATGAGTACAAAGGTACTCGCAAGACTTACGCGAACAATTAATAACCAAGGAGTATGCATATGAAAGCACACAAGAGGCTTTAGGGTTAAGTAATATTAAATAAGCATGAGCTCCCTAATTCCACCATCTAGCCTCCTAGCATTTTAATTTACTTGCCCAACCCACCTCAAGTTTTAGTTAATTAAACTAACCAATCCCTAAGCATCAACAAGAGGTAACATGTATCCAACCACATGACCAAAACTTCTACGAAGAATTCGTAGGATAAAGAGCTTGCTCATAACCGAGAGCGTGGTAATTTGAATTGATTCAATAACCTTGCAAGGGTGTACATCTTTACCCACACGACACAAGGACCATACGACTAGCTCAACCGATCACGTTGAGCAAGAGGGTACTCGCATCAACCTTTTCCGACAAGTTGTAATAGTTGAACCTCACGCCTAATTTGCGCGGAGAGTTACCTAGGTCCACCGGGGACACCCCTAAGCCTCTCTACAAAGCCTTATGGCCACGCATCTAGGACCGTGCATCAACGATTAGATCTAGAGGATAATCGGTTTATCCACCCCATGAATGGATATGTTGTAGTACGATAAGTGCTCAATCTCGGAGGTCATCCACGGATGGTCCTTAACCAATTTGAGCGGACTATGCCTCTGAGACTCCTTTCCCAAGGCCCTACCTTCCGCTCGAATCATGACAAAATTATCCAACTAACCCCTTTTTCCAAACTTCCGACAATTAACGAATAAGCATGAATATACTAAGATTAGTGTAGTGAGTAAGGTGATCCTTATTCCGATGCTTATTGCAAACTAAAATTCAATTCTAAGCATGACTAAGCCCTTGCTAGATTATTTAGTTGTTGACTACACGTGACAAGGACATGACAACAAAAACAAGGAAGGGCATGACAAGTAATTAGGATTGACAATGCAATAGATAGATATATAACACATACATAATCACCCCATTGAGATAACTAAGTATAATCAAGTTAAAAGGGGTCAAGGGATCATGCTTAGCTGCTTGCCTTGGTTTTCTTCTTGTTCCACAACAAACTCGGCTCCCGGCTCGGTCTCAATGGTCTCGGTGGGCTCAACGGGTGCGTCCTCCGGCGTCTCGGTCACTACAATGCATGAATGAGATGTATGCATTAGGATGATGCCAATGATATGAAAATCAGATGACATGCAATGATATGGCAATAGAAGAAGAAATGTCACTCCAACACGGAAGCAAAACGACCATGGCACAACAAGCTTGATTATTAATTTTAATTCTAGGGCCAACAAGCGACATTTGTTCAACAAGGCACTTATCAAGTATAAATCAAGATTTAAATTGTGCACATAGGGGATCTAAAAAGGAACTCATGAGAGTTGAATTTACAGCAAAAACATCTTTGTGCAAAAACTTAGGTTATTTATAATTTTCAGCTATTAGAATCAAGTTAAATCATAGAAGGTACACAAGGCATTCTCATAAATTATTACATAATTACCAGAGACAAAAGATATGATAACAAAGGTAACAGAAGTGGTTTTTATCATTTTATCATTTTTCAATCAAGAGTTACATATTAAACAATTTGCAGGAAGAATTTAGGTAAACACATTAAAACTGTAGCAAACAGCATGAAAACACTTGCACAATCTGCATCATCATCTAGTACTTTTAGCAAGGATTATAACAAAGCTTGATTTAGCATTTTTGGAGCATCACAAAATAAGTTAAGCATTTAACTAGGTTTAGAAAGGATAAAATTTAACTAAGTGTACAGAAATTTAACATGCCCAAACTTAATTTCTCTAAGTCGATCTATTGCAGAGGAGTCAAACAAATCTAGTTTCACAATTTTTGGAGACCTATAACATTTTCTATGCAATTTACAAAATCACAGCCTAAATAACTAAAAGAAAAGGGGGCGGCTGACGCGCAGGCGCAGGCGGCCAGCGCACGCCCCGGGCGGAGTCAAGGCCAGCCGTGGCCTTGACTCACCACGAGCACGGCCAGTGCACGCCCGCGGAGCGACGCACGCGTGCGGCGCGACACTGCGGCGGCCAACAGGCGGAGAAGCGGCAGGGGGCGCGAACGGGCGGGGGCGGCGCGCGCGCGAGCAGCACGGCGCAACGGTGGTGTTCGCCCGCGGCGCTGGCGAGCGGGGCAAGGCGGCGGGCGGCGGTGCCGCGGAGAGCGGCGGCGGCGGGAGGAGGTGAGCGCCGGGGAGAGGGCTGCGGGCGGAGGAAGCGGCGGCGGTCGGTCGGAACCGAGCGAGGAGGAGGAGGAGGTGGTGAAGGCTCGGGCAATCGGTGGGGCCTTACCGGCGGCGGCGGGTTGCGGTGACCGGTGGAGCAGAGGGAAGAGGGAGAGGCAGGGCTAGAGCTCAGGGGAAGGTGAACGGTGGCGTTTGAAACGGGGAGGGGAAGGTGAGCGGGCGGGCGTGCGGGATAAGCCCCGCCCGGGGCCGCGCTGGCCAACCGGCGGGCACCGTAGCGACTCCCGCCGCACGGCCGGCCAACGGGCGGGCGCGGATGCACAGGAAAGATGGAGGGGGCGGCTGACGCGCGGGCCCGGGCGCGCGGGGAGAGCTAGAGCGGCTGACAGGTGGGGCCGGGTGGAGGGAAAATACCCAAAATGAAAGGCCCAACTTCAAAAATCTAAAACTAGTACTTCCCGGGCTCCAAAATTCACCAAATTTTTACAGAAGCAAGATCACACTACCAAGAACATAATGCAACAACAACACTCAAAAAGCCATTAACGGTAGCCCACAATTATTTATCCAATTCTAAATTTCCAAGAATTTATGGCTCGGAAAAGACATATAAAAATTGAGGAAAAAATATCTACAATTCACCATTTGAAATCTAGTATTTGAATAAAATCTTTGGGGCCACAGTTAAATAGCAAAATTTGAACTTGCTTCACAACTTCCACTTAAACTACACAAAAAAATGGATGATCACTAGGTAATTAAATGCACATGATGCTCCTTGATGCTTGGATGATGCTCATGATGATATTGTTTAAATTTTTAACCACATGTTTTAATTTTTAGGTCGTGAAAAATCTCCCCCCCCCCATGAAAATCTCATCCCGAGATTTGGTAGATAGAAAACGGTAAGGCTTCGGGTGTAGTAAGGCCATATTTACCTAGACAAGATAAACATCGAAGAAAGGACGTACAAGGCATGGGGGGTGTGGCATGGTAGGACATCCCTAATTTCTCTTTGATGGTGATTGTTTACACATATATGATATCTAGAAGGATGAACTTCATAAAGAAAGTTGGGTGTGGTGGGGGAGGGCTTGAGGACTCACTCATGGAAAAAGAAGTCGGGGTAGTCTTGACGTATACGATCCTCATGTTCCCATGTGGCTTCGTCTTCGAAGTGGTTGCTCCATTGAACTTTCACAAACTTCACCATACTTCGTTTCACCTTTCTTTCAACACGATCAAGGATGGCAATAGGATGTTCTTCGTAGGTAAGACCCGCTTGAAGATTGAGTGTTTCAAGGTCGATAGCGTTGGTAGGAACACGAAGACATTTCTTCAATTGAGAGAATGAAACAAATTGTGAACGATGGAAAGTGATTGGGGAAGATCCAATTGATAAGCAACCATACCAATCCTTTTAGTGACTTGGAAAGGTCCGACGAAACGAGGTACCAATTTACCCTTAACCCAGAAGCGATGAGTGCCCTTGTAAGGAGAGACCTTAAGATAAACATAATCACCGACCTTAAAATAGAGTTCACGGCGGCGACGATCGGCATATAACTTTTGACGGGATTGAGCAATGCAAAGATTTTCGTGAATAATCTTGACTTGGTCCTCAGCATCTTTTACTAAATCCAGGCCAAAGAAAGGCCTTTCTCCGGACTCGGACCAATTGATAGGCGTTCGACAACGCCGTCCATAGAGAGCTTCAAAAGGAGACATCTTGATACTTGCTTGATAGCTATTGTTATAAGAAAATTCCATGAATGGCAAACAAGTGGCCCACTTATTCTCATACACTAGAACACAAGCTCGTAGCATATCTTCAAGGATTTGATTCACTATCTCGGTTTGTCCATCGGTTTGAGGGTGGTAAGTGGTGCTATAGGTAAGGTCGGTTCCCATGGCTTCATGAAGACTTCTCCAAAAGTGGGCAACAAATTGAGGACCACGATCGGAGACAATTGTTTTTGGAACACCATGAAGACATACAATACGAGTAAGATATAACTCCGCATATTGCTTAGCTCGGTAGGTAGTCTTGACCGGTAGAAAGTGAGCCGATTTGGTTAGACGGTCAATGATTACCCAAATAGAATCATACCCATGAGTAGTCTTCGGTAACCCGGTGATAAAATCCATTCCAATCTTCTCCCACTTCCATGATGGAATAGGCAAAGGTTGAAGAGTACCGGCCGGTTTGAGATGCATGGCCTTAACCCTTTGGCAAACATTGTACTCGGCGACGTATCGAGCGATTTCCCCCTTCATGCGAGTCCACCAAAACCTTTGCTTGAGATCTTGAAATATTTTGGTACTACCCGGATGAATAGAGAATTGAGAGTTATGAGCTTCATCAAGAATTAGACACCTCAAGTTGTGATCCTTAGGCATGACAATACGCTTCCCAAAGAATAGAACTCCTTGATCATCACAAGAAAAACATTGAGCTTTACCCTCCTTCATCAATGTACGAATCCGGGCCATACCTTTGTTATTCTTTTGAGCTTCCTTAAGTTGTTTGTAGAGGTCGGATTTGATTATGAGAGCACCAAGATAACCCTCCGTGACCATTCCCATTTCAAGTTTCCAAAATTCATCACAAAGAGTATGGAGAGGAGGTCCCATAGTCAAACAATTGCATTGGGCCTTGCGGCTTAGTGCATCGGCAACGACATTCGCTTTACCGGGATGATAGTGAACTTCAAGATCATAATCCTTGATTAACTCAAGCCACCTACGTTGCCTCATGTTGAGATCGGATTGGGTGAAGATATATTTAAGGCTCTCATGATCGGTGTATATGTTGCAATGATTACCAAGAAGATAGTGACGCCATAACGTTAGAGCATGGACAACGGCCGCAAGCTCCAAATCATGGGTTGGATAATCGCTTGAGTTGACGAGAGGCATAGACCACCACTTGGCCTTCTTCCATAAGAACACAACCAAGACCGACGCGGGAGGCATCACAATAGACATCAAAGTCCTTGTGAATATTAGGTTGAGCTAGAACGAGAGCGGTAGTAAGATGATCTTTGAGAGTTTGAAAGGCCTCTTCACAAGCTTGGGACCAATCGAACTTGACCCCATTTTTCATCAATTCGGTCATAGGCTTGGCAATTTTTGAAAAGTTTTCTATGAACCAGAGATAGTATCCCATAAGTCCAAGAAAACTCTGGATATCGGTGACATTTCGAGGTTGTTTCCATTCAAGAACATCTTGTACCTTGCTAGGATCGACAGCGACACCATCCTTGGAGAGAATTTGACAAAGAAAGGATACTTTCTCGAGCCAAAATGCACACTTGCTAAACTTGGCATATAGACGATGCTTTCGGAGTTTTTGCAATACAATATGGATGTGGTGAGCATGATCATCTCGAGTCTTCGAATAGATAAGAATGTCATCAATAAAGATAACCACAAAGATATCAAGTTCCTCCATGAAGATACTATTCATCAAGTACATGAAATACGCCGGTGCATTGGTGAGGCCAAAGGACATGACGGTGTACTCATAGAGACCATATCTAGTAGAGAAAGCCATTTTTGGAATGTCTTCTTGGCGGATCTTAATTTGATGATACCCCAACCTTAGATCAATCTTGGAGAAATAGCAAGATCCCAAAAGTTGGTCAAATAAGATATCAATTTGAGGAAGGGGGTACTTATTTTTGATGGTGACCTCATTCAACGGACGGTAGTCAACACACATCCGTAAACTATCATCCTTCTTCACAAAGAGAGCTGGGCATCCCCAAGGAGAGGAGCTCGGATGAATGAAACCCTTATCCAAAAGGACCTTGAGTTGCTCTTTCAATTCTTTTAACTCATTAGGAGGCATACGGTAGGGACACTTGGAAATGGGAGCCGTCCCGGGCATTAGTTCAATAACGAACTCCACCTCACAATCGGGAGGCATGCCCAGTAATTCTTTCGAAAAGACATCCGGATACTCGCAAACCACGGGAATATCTTACAATGCCGTGGTTTCGGTACCCGTCAAGGCATAGAGACAAACTTTCTTTGTGGCGAGAGAGAGGAGAACCCTATTCCCGAAGGGGTGCAAGAGATCGATGGTGCGTGGCCCACATTTGATAACCCCATCATGTTTTCCCAACCAATTCATCCCAAGGATCACATCTAAACCTAGTTTATCTAGGATGAGGAGATTTGCTCGAAAAGTGGCCCCCTCAATAAAAATTGGGACTTTATCTACAAAATGTTTTGAGATGATTTCCCCACCTGGTGATTCTATGTGGTAAGGTTGCGGTAGGTTTGCATTTGAAGTTTACTATGCATCATGAACTTCTTGTTAATGAAAGAAAGGGTTGCTCCGGAATCAAAAAGGATAAGGGCGGGATGAGAGTTTATGAGAAGCGTACCCATGAGCACTTCGGCATCATCCGGAACCTCTTCCACGGTGGTGTAGTTGAGACGGCCACGCTTAGGATCTTGTGATGGCTTGGCTCCTTGGCGTGGGGCTTGCGGTGGAGGGTTGTTAGGCCTTGGTGCATTGGAGGTGCCGCCTTGCCTTGGAGACGGACAATACTTGGAGATGTGGCCCGTGCCACCACAATTGTAGCATGGACCCTTGTGGCGCTGCTTGGGTTGTTCCAAAAGGCATTGGCCAGCCTTGGAGGTTGTCCTTGAGGTGGTTGAGGGTGATGTACAACCCACATAGGGCGCGGTGGTTGCACACCCGGCGCACGAGGTGGGGGAGGTGGAGGCCCCACACGTGGGCCGGAGGAGCTACCACCTGCCGAGTTAGGAGCGGGACGCTTTTGCTTGGCCTCAAGTCTCTTCATCTTGTGTTCAGCGCGAATAGCAATATTCACCAAGTCATTGAAGTCATTGAACTTGGTGGTAGAGAGCTTGTCTTGTAGTTCTTCCGAGAGGCCATCATAAAACCTCTCCCGCTTCTTAGCATCGGAGGACACTTCGTCGGGTCCATATTGAGAGAGAGTGTTGAAAGCATTGACATAAGACATCACATCCCGGTGGCCTTGAGTGAGATTGAGGAATTCCTTCTTCTTGATATCCATGATACCCTTGGGAATATGGAAAGAGCGAAACGCCGTCCGGAATTCCTCCCACATGAAACGGTGATTTGCGGGTTGAGAGGCCTTCCAATTCCACCACCAAGCCCCCGGGGCATCATGAAGTTGGTGGGCGGCGAATAAGACCTTCTCATGTTCTTCATATTAGATGAGATTGAGCTTCTCTTCAATGACATGAATCCAAAAATCCGCATCAAGAGGATCCTTGGAGCCACGGAAGATAGGCGGGTTGGTGCGGAAGAAATCCCCAAATTTGTTCACTTGAGGCTCCTCCCTAGGAGCTTGATTGCCGATGTTGCCCAAGTTGCCGATATGATTGGCCAATTGCCCAAGGAGTTGAGTTTGTTGGGCAAGCACATCCGCGAGAGTGGGGTGGATGGGAGGGTATGGAAGATTGTTGTTGTTGTTGTTGTTGTTGTTGTTGTTGTTGTTGTTATTCCCACCCGAACCGTTCCCGCGGTTCGCACCGGTTCCCGAACGCAAATTCATCCTAGCAAGAATTTAAGATAAGTTAGCGACCGAGGAAGAAAGTAATAATCTTAAGGAGAAACGATGAAATGATAAAGCGTAGATAATGATTTGACTTAAGATCGAGACTCGAACGATAACTTATCAAAGAAAATTATATGAATGTGATGAGCGCAAAAGATTTGAACATCACCATTCAAGATTACGAGGGCAGATTTAGGGATGAAAAAGGACGAGAGACGGTCACTTACATGTTTCATAATTATTATTTGTGTATGTGTGCATGCATGCAACATATGAGTGCAATATGTCATTGCCTCGCGTCGTTACCACGCAATAATATAGGGCTCATAAATAACTCTTTAGGAAGCATGCATAGACGGAACACAATTAACTTGCATAAATAAACTACTAATAACACATCGAGGCATAACCATAATTCATGAGACCAACTTAACTTTAGTTCACGAGCATGCAATCAAGTTCAACCAACACAAAATGAGTGCGTCTTAACGTCCTAGCGCTTAAGTCCACCTTACAACCGCATTACCCCAAGTGCTACGACCCTCCTACTAGCACTTGGACTAATGGGTGACTTTCCCTCTCACTAAACGATAAACAAATCATGGGTCAAATGGCTCCGGGAACCCCAGAAAATTCGCGCGGGTGGGGGGCTTCACATGGAACCGACGCACGTTCAACCCCATCGAAATGGGATTGTACGATCCTCTCGTCTCGGCCCATGTACCCACCACATGCGGAAAGCGGTGCGAAGGGGGCGCCTCCTTATGCGGCGTGCTCCGCGTCCAGTCATCCATGATCCTCCTAGACAACTTCATCGACCGAAGGTAAGGCTCCACATGGTATTGGAGATGGACGAGAGGACTCCTTGTCTCCTCCAACTCCCATACCAAACTCCGATGCGCCGTATCGTAGGTGGAAGTGGTGTCCACCATGCACTTCTCCAAGGTGTACGGCCCAACCGGAGGCGAGACCACATGAGCGATGGGAGCCTCGGGTCCCCGCACCGAAAGGTAGGTGAACGGAGCCTCCCAAAGCTCATGGTGCTCGTGGCGAAGGCGGGTGATGGCTTCATGTGCCACCTCTTGAATGACCATCTCCATTGAGGCACCACAAGCGCGGAAGTTATACTTCACAGCTCCCACCACCAACCTTGCCTCAAGGTGGAGGGACGCCATGTAGTCCACCAGTCCAACTCCAAAGCCGCGAGCATAGACCTCGTACTCGGGCTGAAAGAAGTAGTACGACCTCCTCAACATCTCGTTGAGGATCACAGGGAACCCAATCATCTCCGGAGCGCAAGTCGCCATGATCAACTTGGCCATCTATCCAATAAGACATGAGAGATTAAGCATTTTTAATTAACAAGTGAAGCAATAGAGGGAATAATAGCTCTAAGATAAAGGGAGGAAGTTAGCAATCAATCCTTAAGTTCAAATTTTACAAGAAATAAATATTAATGCAAGTACTCAATTTTAATCCGCTCTCAACCCCCTTTAAAAAAATTTTAAGTTCACTTTATGGAACCTCGGCTCTGATACCCGCTGTGAGAACCGCCCAATTTAACATCATTTTAAGCGAAACCGTCAGTCTTTATCATAAAGATGAGAGCTAACACGCGCTCGCCCAAATGGCGCGCTACGGGTTAACCCACATCTAAACTACAAAGGACCAACTTATTATTCACCAAAAATGATATTAAACCCAGTAGTCCCGGTATGTGCTCCAAAATATGCCCAAGATCATGCACATGCACATACCGTCACAAGCTCATACATCACCGATGGTCCACAAGAGCAAGTTTTAATGTAAAGTTGAGCAACTAACCATTACAACATTAATATAAGGGAAGGTTCCAAGTCTAAAACTAAAGGTTCAATACGTGATACAAGCCTTGGGCTCAGAAATAACATTAAGACGGAATATAAACCATAAAGTTTAATGTTTAACATGAAAATTCCCAATACGATAGCGCAGCGGAAAACATAACGAGATAAGGTAACGATGTCTTGCTCAAGGACACCGTTATAACCGCATCAGCCTACTCCTCACCTGCGCCGGAATCGGCGGGGTAGAAATGGCCAAACACCACTTTCAGCTCACCTGCAACTTAGTATAACAAAGCAACATGAGTACAAAGGTACTCGCAAGACTTACGCGAATAATTAATAACCAAGGAGTATGCATATGAAGGCTCACAAGAGGCTTTAGGGTTAAGTAGTATTAAATAAGCATGAGCTCCCTAATTCCACCATCTAGCCTGCTAGCATTTTAATTTACTTGCCCAACCCACCTCAAGTTTTAGTTAATTAAATTAACCAATCCCTAAGCATCAACAAGAGGTAACATGTATCCAACCACATGACCAAAACTTCTACGAAGAATTCGTAGGATAAAGAGCTTACTCATAACCGAGAGCGCGGTAATTCGAATTGATTCAATAACCTTGCAAGGGTGTACATCTTTACCCACACGACACAAGGACCATACGACTCGCTCAACCGATCACGTTGAGCAAGGGGGTACTCGTATCAACCTTTTCCGACAAATTGTAACCGTTGAACATCACGCCTAACTTGCGCGGAGAGTTACCTAGGTCCACCTGGAACACCCCTAAGCCTCTCTACAAAGCCCTATGGCCACGCATCTAGGACCGTGCATCAACGATTAGATCTAGAGGGTAATCGGTTTATCCACCCCATGAATGGACATGTTGTAGTACGATAAGTGCTCAATCTCCGAGGTCATCCATGGATGGTCCTTAACCAATTTGAGGGGACTATGCCTCCGAGACTCCTTTCCCAAGGCCCTACCTTCCGCTCGAATCATGACAAAATTATCCAACTAACCCCTTTTTCCAAACTTCCGACAATCAACGAATAAGCATGAATATACTAAGAGTAGTGTAGCGAGTAAGGTGATCCTTATTCCGATGCTTATTGCAAACTAAAATTCAATTCTAAGCATGACTAAGCCGTTGCTAGATCATTTAGTTGTTGACTACACGTGACAAGGATATGAGAGCAAAAACAAGGAAGGGCACGACAAGTAATTAGGATTGATAATGCAATAGATAGATATATAACACATACATAAACACCCCATTGAGATAACTAAATCTAATCAAGTTAAAAGGGGTCAAGGGATCATGCTTAGCTGCTTGCCTTGGTTTTCTTCTTGTTCCACAACAAACTCGGCTCCCGGCTCGGTCTCAACGGTCTCGGTGGGCTCAACGGGTGCGTCCTCCGGCGTCTCGGTCACTACAATGCATGAATGAGTTGTATGCATTAGGATGATGCCAATGATATGAAGATGAGATGACATGCAATGACATGGCAATAGAAGAAGAAATGTCACTCTAACACGGAAGCAAAACGACCATGGCACAACAAGCTCAATTATTAATTTTAATTCTAGGGCCAACAAGCGACATTTGTTCAACAAGGCACTTACAATTTGCAGGAAGAATTTAGGTAAACACATTAAAACTCTAGCAAACAGTATGAAAATACTTGCACAATCCGCATCATCATCTAGTACTTTTAGCAAGGATTATAACGAAGCTTGATTTAGCATTTTTGGAGCATCACAAAATAAGTTAAGCATTTAACTAGGTTTAGAAAGGATAAAATTTAACTAAGTGTATAGAAATTTAACATGCCCAAACATAATTTCTCTAAGTAGAGGAGTCAAACAAATCTAGTTTCACAATTTTTGGAGACCTATAACATTTTCTATGCAATTTACAAAATCACAGCCTAAATAAGTAAAAGAAAAAGGGGCGGCAAGCGCTAGATCCACTCGGATCTAGCGCCCCTGGGCGCTGACAGGCGGGTCCAGGTGGCCAGCGCACGCCCCGGGCGGTGTCAAGGCCAGTCGTGGCCTTGACCTGCCACGCGCGCGGCCCGCGCACGCCTGCGGTGTGTCGCCGCGGCGGCCAATAGGTGGAGAAGCGGCAGGGGGCGCGAACGGGCGGGGCCGGCACGCGCGCGAGTAGCACGGCGCAACGGCGGTGCTCGCCCGCGGTGCGGGCGAGCGGGGCAAGGCGGCGGTGCAGCAGAGAGCGGTGGCGGCGGGAGGAGGCGAGCGCCGGGGAGGGTGCTACGGGCGGAGGAAGCGGCGGCGGTCGGTCGGAACCGAGCGAGGAGGAGGAGGAGGTGGTGAAGGTGCAGGCAATCGGTGGGGGCTTGCCGGCGGCGGCGGGTTGCGGCGGCCGGCGGAGCAGAGGGAAGAGGGAGAGGCGGGGCTAGGGTTCGGGGGAAGGTGAACGGCGGCATTTGAAACAGGGAGGGGAAGGTGAGTGAGCGGGCGCGCGGGATAAGCCCCACCCGGGGCCGCGCTGGCCAACCGGCGGGCACCGAAGCGACGCCCGCCGCGCGGCCGGCCAACGGGTGGGCGTGGATGCGCGGGGAAGACGGAGGGGGTGGCTGACGCGCGGGCCCGGGCGCGCGGGGAGAGCTGGAGCGGCTGACAGGTGGGGCTGGGTGGAGGGAAAATACCCGAAAATGAAAGGTCCAAATTCGAAAATCTAAAACTGGTACTTTCCGAGTTCCAAAATTTACCAAATTTTTACTGAAGCAAGATAACACTACCAAGAACATAATGCAACAACAAACATCTTAGCTTTTTATAGGAGGGTCATGTAGAGAAAAGGTAAAACTAGTGGAAAATAAAAGCATCTTAGCTTTCTTACTAAAACGAGAGAATTTTTTTAGCTTTTTATAGGAGGGTCATGTAGAGAAATCCCTCCTTCCTAAAACAAGTAATATAATATTTTTTGGTGGAAGCTCCGATCCCATCCACAAATACAAGATGAAGATCATTCCTAATTCCTACCCATGCATATTCCAAGATAAATTGCGTTTCTACATTCGCGACTTTGAAATCGGAGTATGATGGTACTCGGGATTTGCCTATCCAACAACTGTTTTTTATTTTTCCTGCCAACCCAGCTGTCCTGATGCCTTACCATCTTTATTTTACATGGGCTCTGGCCTCTAGGGTCGCTAAGTTATATGACATTTGGTTCTTCGTTCTCGTTGTTGGAGAAGGGGCGCGCAGCGGGAAAGCAGGTGCCCAAATTGAATAAGTGTTGGGGTCGATTCAACGACCTAGAAAAAGAATCACATTGGCAGAGTCTAGATGCACTGTGCCCATCAGATCGACCTAAACATTTTTGCTCAGAGCTAAAAGCAGCCGGGGTGCACAATTGCCCCAGCATAGTGCTGAAGGGATTGGTTATGGAGCTGAACGTACACTAGAAATCAATTCTGGCTTCCAAGGTGTTGCTGTGTGTATAAGGAATAAAGGTCTCACTAATAAAGTAGTAAATAACTATGTTGATGTCATTATTTTCACCTGATGCTTCAGTCATACTCAATGAAAACTATGTTAAATGGTCAAAAAGGTCATCTGAATTACATCTCGAGTATAGTAATTCTTCAAAGCACAATCTTTTAGTAAAATCAGGGGCTCTTTTCAATCAAAAATGTTTTTTCAGATGGAATGCAAAATGTTGAAAAGGAACTAAAATTGGAGGAATAGAATGTTATTTTTCCTATGGAATTGACCAAGCAACCAATAGGAAAAACTTCCATCATCGTATCACGATGAGACTCAGCTCCAAATGATCTGTAAAGAATTGTTTTTAGGATTACATTCTCTTTAAATCCTATAAAAACGCCCGCATAAATTTATCTCAACAAAATGCTTAAGCGGTTCTCTTTTAATGTTGATTTTCATTTCATTTATATCCACTGTACAAGATGCAATAAGAAGGTTATCACACTAACCATTGTTTAGCCTCTAAACCTACAGAAATATTGCGTCCCTAAGATAACACTACGGGAGAAGCCTACTTTGCCGAGTGTCTGAGACACTCGGCAAAGCCCCAAAAACACTCGGCAAAGGCTTTGCCGAGTGTTACACTCGGCAAAGGGCACTCGGTAGTGAATATTCCGGCAAAGACGTCTTTGCCGAGTGCCTTTTGTCGGGCACTCGGCAAAGGTTTTGCCTAGTGTCAGGAAGGCGCTCGGCAAAGAAAAGTAGACATGACGGCGTTTGGGACCGTGACGGCTCTTTGCCGAGCGCCCTCTGGAAGGCACTCGGCAAAGGGCCTAGTCTTTGCCGAGCGCCCTCGGTTAGGCGCTCGGCAAAGGCTGGCTCTTTGCCGAGCGCCCTCAGTTTGGCGCTCGGCAAAGGCTGGCTCTTTGCCGAGCGCCGAACTGAGGGCGCTCGGCAAAGTTAAGGTCACTTTGCCGAGTGCCTGTGACGTGGCACTCGGCAAAGTGACCTAAACTTTGCCGAGTGTTTTCTTTTACGCTCGGCAAAGAGTTTTTTTTAAGGATTTTAATTTGTTTTTTCCCCACCATTTTACACAGGCATATATTCACACATGCATACTATATATTCACACAGGCATATTATTTGAAATTTCACATACAAATCCAAATTCACGCAAGTCTTATCGTCACAACCAAATTTAATAAAATCTCATCATCACACAAGTAAAATCACATACACAAGTTCACCACATAAGTGTTAACAACGATAAAGGTTCATTTGAAGTTCACCACACATGTTCACCACACAAGCTCACCACACAAGCTCCAATGTCACATATGAAGATTTCGAGATGGCTGATTTGGAGTTGCCTGATCTGGAGATGGTGTAGCATGCGGATTATTTGACGCCGCCGATTGTCTCTACACAGAGAAGAAGAGATTGCATGTGAGACAAGATAAATGACGATCATACATAAATATAGCCAGACTATTAGAAACCTAACCAATAAAGCTGACAAAGAAGATGGATTACTTTTAACCAATAAAACTGAAATGCAAATGACAGCAAATTTCAATATAGTATACTGTTATATAGCTTATAATCTGATCAGATTTTAGTTCAAATGAGACCTTGCAAAGCAATGCCTGATAACTGTATTTTCCACATTGATTTGAAAAGTATGCAGAATTATATCAATATACTATACTGTTATATAGCTCAAAATGTGATCTTGCAGAGACATAAAATGCGCAAATATTCTGGTGGATGATAATGGATCTGTGAAACTTGCAGATTTTGCACTCGCTAAGGAGGTCTGCTTTGCAATCAGAAAAATTGTAAAGGAACTGTTTATTGGATGGCACCTGAGGTAACCACCATAAACTCTGAATTGAGATTAAAGCGTGCTTGCATTTTGCCTGTTCATCCCATGTTTTTTACAATAGTTTGTATAGTAATCATCTTGAAGTAATAGACCTAAAGTTACCGAAGTACAAGCATGGCAAAATGGGATAAGCACACACATACCTGGACACACTTATAGAAACATACACGCGTGAGAACACTAGCTAGCTAGCTGCAGCAGCGAGGTGACACGGCAAGCTAGAGCCGAGCCGACCATATAGCAGAATATATGTGTGGGGATCTACTCCGTTCTGAATGAAGCGGGAAAGATGCTACACATGCATATGAGACAAGATAACTAACGATCATACATAAATACAACTTATCCCCACTTACCGGAGTAGAGTACGGATCAGGTGGAGGAGGTTGAGCGAACAGAGTAGCTGGCGGAGGTACACCCGTTGCAGCGTGCATGTAAGTAAGTAGAGCACTCATCCTTTGCTCCAACTCTTGTCGTTTCCTCGTCTCTTCTTCCAGCCGGCTCTGCACAGTTTTCACCCCAACCTTACAATAATGCAAACAAAACGTATGTAATAATCAACGAACGACGGATAAAGAAGGAATAACCTCGAGTGCCTGTATCTGATGGCGGGAAGTGTCCTGCCGAGGTCGTATGGCTGGGCTCGCACTCGTGCTCCTTGCTCGAATCTGAGAAAGAGTAGGAGTAGAGGACGAGTCGATTGCGCCATCGGCAATCCAGTACCGTCCTTTCTTCTTACCTCCTCCGACCCTCATGACGATCTCTGTGTCAAGATCCTCTGTGGTGGGATCATATTCTGGGCCATGAACCTCTCTTGCCATCGATGTGTACTCACTGAGGCGGGTGTGGATGCTCGCATTGCTGTATGCCTCGGGCCCGTCCTCCGGGTTGTAGCTAACGTCGGAGGTCGCCTTTCCCTTGTGGGACAGAGCAAATGCCGTGAAGAGGTTGCAAGGCTGGCCACCATGTGACGATGACTGCGAGAAAAGCAACAAGATGATTAGAAAGCATGCATAATTGAGTGTTAGATGAAATAAATGTATTCGTGTACCCATGCTTCAGCGTATCCGCTAAGGTTGCAGCTGCCTTGATGGTGTGCTACACCTGGCATCAACAAACGTCGCTCCCGGCAAGCAACGTGATTCTGCTCCCACTCCTCGGAGCACCACTTCTGCACTATGTATCGCCAGCAATCGGGAAACGAGATGCACCAATTAGGAGTCACCTACAAGACACCAAGTACATGCATGACGTATTAGAAGATGAAATTAAGCTATCCTAATGTAGAAAAAGAATCAAGCCACAGTCGTTTTGTTCTTTACCTGCATGTACTGCTCCGGAGTCAAATAAATTGTTCTTGCTTCTTCTTTGGTGACCTTCTGTCCAAGGACGGTGGCGTGGTAATTTCTAACGGCTTGGATACGCGCCTCGTAGTGCATCTCCCAGACCAGTTTCTTGCAGCAGTTGGTGATCACCACATCTGCCTCGCCCTCTTTACCAGCCTCGCATCTGAAGAAATCCTACATATACAAACACAATGGATCTCATTCATTTATGGTATAAATTTGTGCAATTAATATGCGATTTATCGAGCACTTACCCACAGCTCCCCCTTCACCTGCTCCGCCTTGTTGCTGAATACCCTGCCCTCCCGATCTTCAGCATCGGGGGCCGCGGCGTAGTGCTCAAACGTATAGGCGGGCTCCCACACTCCGCCGTACTCAACCATGCCAGGAAAGTGTTGTCTGCATAGAATACCGATGATGCCATTGACGGTGCGCTTGTGAGAAGCTCCAGGCTGCACAATCTTCCAACCCCCTGCACAAGTGATTAAGAAAAATCATTACTTTCTATTCCAGATTTGAACATATAACATGTAGAAGCGGTGAAAACATTTAAAGTTACCTGTTCTTATCGGGAGTAATCAGCGGGCGCCTGTCACGAGGTATCGGTCGGTGAGGGAGACTCGAGGGACCTCGCAAGTAGACTCTGGATGTACCAGAGGCTGCGGAACCAGAGCCCGTGGAACCAGAGGCGGTGTGCTGCAAATCCTCATACTCCTCTTGCGACTCCTCGTCCCTCTCCTGCACCTCCTCGTCCCTCTCCTGCACCTCATCCTGCGTAGGCAACTGTGACTCCTCCTCCGTGTCGTCCTGCGAGGGCCTCTGTGAGCTCCCCCTCCCCCTCCCCCTCCCCCTCCTCCCCCTCCCCCTCCGTGACGACCCCTCTGCTACATCGGACGGTGCAGGGGCACTCCTCGCCCTGCAGTAAAGGGACCGTACGTTCCTCAAGTAACCACCGCCCACCATCTTTGTTCAATCACCTGAAATTAAGAAGAGTAAATCAATAAGTACAGATAAACATACCATACTTAGAAAGAGATGCAAAATAAATAAAATATAATTACATAATAATATAGTATTACATTGATTAAAAGTAATCTTCATCATCAGGATTAGCTGGATCATAAGTCTCATCATCACTATCAACCATGTCATAGTCCACATTATCCGAAGCATAACTATCATCATTGACATTGCCTAAATGTAATGCTTCTAGCATTTGTAAGTCTTTTGCATTTTGCACCTCATCCTCCTCCTCCTCCTCTTCAATAACCATTTCAACTTCCGTTCCGATTGCTTCGGTTAAGTCTATCTCAAATCGCCCTTCTAGCCCCTCTTCTTGAAAGAACTCTCCGTCATATGTGTTTGGGTCTAAGTCGTAATCCTCATCGATTGGGACAGGTACTTTGCCATGCGGTGATACCTTGTGCACAACATACCAACCCTTAAGATGCTCCTTGGTTTGGCACGCATATGGGAGATAATAAACTTGTATGGCTTGTTGGGCCACAATATAGACATCGTCTCCTGGTAAGATGGAATCCTGTCGGACCTCCACTAGGCCAAGATTAGAATATGTCCGTCTCGTTACCTCTGGATCAAACCAATGGCATTTGAATATAACGGGATTGAGAGGTTTGGAACCATGAAAATTGAGTTCATATATTTCTTCAATTCTTCCGTAATACTCGACATTATCAAGGCCGAGAGTAAAAACTCCAGAATTTGTGGTCTTTCGATTGGGTCGACTTGCCTCATGGCTTCTCGTCCAAAAACGATATCCATTAACGTCATAACCAGAATATGATCTGACCCTACAGTCAAAGCCATCTGCAACCTGTCTCAACTCGGCACTCATCCTATGACCCTGCAAGTTCAAGCATGATAGATCGTCATATTATTTGCACGTAACAACAACTACGATTGACAAACTAAGTACGAGCTACATTGGACGGTACCTGCTGTTTGAACCAAGCAATGAAAGTGGGCGATCCATTCCCCGCGCCCTGTCTAAGAAGGGTATCACATTCCTGCTCGGTAGGATCCCTTGATTGACACCAGAACTCACGAAGAAATCGCTTCATGTACGGCACCACCTCTTCAAGGTTGGTCAACACATATAGCATGATCTGACGCCATTCTTGAGGGCTCAATGTCTTATTGCTCGAACCACGTGCACTTCCGAGTTGCCCTTGCAACAGGCTGAGGTTCGATTCATTTTCGCTAGCATTGTAACGAGGGGGAGGATTATGCACGCTAGGGAGGTTGTCACCTACAGGACAGCAAGTACATGCATGACATATTAGAAGATGTAATTAAGCCATCCTAATGTACAAAACGACTAAAGCCACGATGTTCTATTCTTACCATAGTATGTTGTTGTGAAGTTGGACACCTCTTCATGAATGTATGCCTCTGCAATGGAAGCCTCAATTTTGCTTTTATTTCCACATTTCTTTCGAAGCACCTTTAGACACCTCTCGATTGGATAGCACCAACGACCCTGCACGGGGCCCCCCATTCGTGCCTCATACGGGAGGTGCAAAATCATATGCTCCATCGGATTGAAAAAGCCAGGTGGAAGGATCTTCTCCAACTTACAAAGCAACACCGGTGCCATTCTTTCTAAGTCTGCAACCACGGTCCGAGATAACTCCTTGGCACAAAGCTGGCGGAAGAAATAGCTCAACTCTGCAAATACTAGCCACACATGCTCAGGGAAATAGCCTCGAACCATCGCCGGAAGAAGCCGCTCAATCCATATGTGGTAGTCATGACTCTTCATCCCTAAGACTCGCATAGATGAAAAGTTGACCCCCCTACTCAGATTAGCTGCATACCCATCAGGAAACATCAACTTCTTAATCCACTCTAGTACTTCCCTCCTCTGGGGCTTAGTCAAGACGAAATCGGCCTTAGGCCTTCTCCATGTCTTTCCGCGACAAGGAGGCTTCATCTCTAGGTTCGGTCTATCACATAATATTGCCAGATCAACTCTAGCCTTAACGTTGTCCTTTGTCTTGCCGGGAATATCCATGATTGTTGACCAAAGTGCCTCAGCGATATTCTTTTCGGTGTGCATGACATCAATGTTGTGTGGAAGGATCAAGTCATCATAGTAGGGGAGCCGAGTCAAGCTTGACTTATGAGTCCACATATGTTGTTCGCTATATCCCATAAAGCCACCTGCTGGATTGACCACGAGAGCATCTATTTCTTGACGAATTGCGGCACTAGTCTTCATTGGAGGTACAACGCTTGTCACTGCGACACCTTTCGTAAAGTTCTTGATGTCTCGTCTGAACGGATGGTCAAGAGGGAGGAATTGCCAATGTTTGTCGAAAGCAACATACTTGCCACCCTTCTGCAACCAAATGAACCTAAGACCTTCCTTGCATACAGGACATGGGAACTTCCCGTGAACACACCATGCGCATAATACCCCATACGCCAGCAAGTCATGCATGGAGTATTTGTACCAAACATGCATTATGAAGTTTTGCTTTGTAGCCCGATCGTATGTCCATACCCCGTACTCCAAGCATGGATCAAATCATCAATGAGAGGCTCCATGAACACACCCATATTATTCCCCGGGTGTCCAGGAATAATCAACGACAAGATTATGTTCTGCCGTTGAAAGCATATGCCCGGGGGAAGATTGAGGGGGATAACGAATACAGGCCAGCATGTGTATGTGGCAGCCGACATTCCATAAGGATTGAACCCATCTGTTGCCAGCACAACACGTACATTACGAGCATCTCTGGCTTTCTCATGATGAATGCTATCAAAGTGTTTCCATGCTTCACCATCGGATGCATGTACCATCTTGTCAGGATTGTATCGTTTGCCATTTTTGTGCCAAGTCATTTGTTTCGCGTAGTCCTCAGTCATGTATAGCCTCTGGATCCTCGATATGAACAGAAGGTATCATAGGACTGTCACGGGAATGTTAAGCTGCCTCTTTGGGCCATCACCATCACAGTCTACCTCCATGAACCTTGAGAATTTACACTTTGGACAGTACTTTGCTTCCGTGTATTCTTTCCTAAACAGGACGCACCCATTCCTACAAGCATGTATCTGCTCATACGGCATCTTGAGTGCACGAAGCAGTTTCCGTGCCTCATACATGCTCTTTGGTAGAATGTGACCCTTCGGAAGCAGGCTACCAATAACTGTCAATAAAGCATCAAAGGCGCCTCGACTCAGACTGTACTGCGACTTTAACGCCATTATGCGTCCAATTGCATCAAGCTGAGAAACCGTCGTATGTCCATGAAGGGGTTTATGTGACGCAGCAAGCATGTCGTAGAACGCCTTTGCGGTCGACTCTGGCTCCTCCTCCGTTTGTCCCTCGGCGAACCGTGCCTCCCCATAGTCATCCAACATGTCCGCTACACCGGCATTAGCATCATAATCCTCGACACGTGGTCTCACCACATCCTCTCTCATACGATTGGCTTCACCGTGGTAGATCCACCGGGTATAGTCTGCCGTAAATCCATTCTTGCAAAGATGTTCCCCCATGTTCTTCTTATTTTGTCTTTTCCTGTTTGCACACTTGCTGCATGAGCAGAGAATCATATTCGCTCCTTTAGCAGCTTCACCAAATGCCATTTCCAAGAAAGCATCGGTCTTCCTGATCCACTCACTAGTCATCCCAACCTAACTTGGGCGGCCAGTGTACATCCACGCGCGGTCTTCCATCCTCTAACATATACACCGGAGATAGAGTAATATCAATTGCCCTACGTATATGCACGGGAGCGAGGAATATGGCATGTTATATCAACACAGCAGAATGATCTACAACAACTCCTAAAGATACATGGTGTATTTTTTTAAAGAAACGTGCATCAGCTGGTGGAACATGAACGGATGCAGTACCTGCGGCGGCCGGGGCGCGGCGGGGGCACGGCCGAGGGCGCGGCCGGGGGCAGTACCTGCAATGGAAGCCTCAATTTTGCTTTAATATTCCTAGGTGACTTAATAATATATGTTACATATGTTATATCAAAGGAGGCACACTCACACACACACAAACCAAAACAGAGATCACAAATTACTAAAGATTAGGGCGCTGCGAGATTAATTCCTGACACCTTCTAGTCCTACTGAAGAAATGATATCGATCTAAGCCATTTGACCTAGGTATTCTCATGTAAAATGCACAGTTTCCATCGAGATTTCTCTTATTCGAGTAGCAAACTGGAACTCAGTTTTGCTTGTGCATAGTTTCCATCGAGATTTCTCTTATTCGAGTAGCAAACGGGACTTGTTGCAGTGGTGAGCTTGCAATAGAAATGAGAAGTTATTTCACTAGCTCCTTCTAGTATATAATGCATCATTTTTGAAAAACGGCAATGGGGATTTCTGTCTTGTATGCTGTGTTAAGGTTTCAAGAGGGACACAATCTAACTTGAAATATTCTCTCGATGTAAGCATTCGAACTGATGAATCCTTACTACAACAAAGTACTAAAGGTAAGAAAGAGTAATCTTCACTGAATACTCACTCTGCTCGGGCCGGGGCGCGGTAGGGGGCCGGGGGCGCGCGGCGGGGCCGGGGGCGCGGCGGCAGCTCGGGCCCGGGGAGCGGCGGGGGGCCGGGGGCGCGGCGGCGGCTCGGGCCGGGGCGCGGCGGGGGGCCGGGGGCGCGGCGGCGGCTCGGGCCGGGGCGCGGCGGGGGGCGGGGGCGCGGCGGCAGCTCGGGCCCGGGGCGCGGCGGGGGGCCGGGGGCGCGGCGTCGGGGCCGGGGGCACGGCGGCGGCTCGGGCCGGGGTGCGGCCGCGGCTGGGGGCGCGGCGGCGGCTCGGGCCGGGGCACGGCGGGGGCCGGGGGCGCGGCGGCGGCGGGGGCGCAGGCCGGGGACGCAGCCGGGGCTGCGGGGCGGGGAGCGGCGGCGGCGCGGTGGGGCCGGGAGCGGGGGCTGGGGCGGGGCGCGGGCGGGGGCGAAATTGAAGATAGCGCGCGCGTGTGGGTAACGGGCGGGCGCGCGGGGGGCCGGCTGGGATATATTCCCTGTTTGCCGAGCGCCCCAAGCAGGCACTCGGCAAAGAGGCCGATTTGCCGAGCGCCCGAAACAGCCACTCGGCAAATGATTTTAGTTTTTTACACCTATTTGCCACCAAACTTTTTTGCTGTGATACTTACATTACATGCAACAGTATGTGCAATTTGTGCCCATTAATCGAAGTGTTTGCTATATTTCATCAATTTATTTCATGTTATTGAATTTCTTGTAATTATTAAAATTTGAACTACAAATCACACGAATAATGGAAAATAATGAATCAAAAAATGATATTCACGTTATTGAATCATGCGTTGAGGCATTATCGAGAAAAATATCAGAAATTTCAAATTTATTGTCCACGAAACATGACGACGAACTTATTGTTCAGTTGTTTTTAAAATGTATAAAATGCAAATATGGTCTGAAAATTATGAAACTTGTCGAGATGTAATGATATCATATGGGGAACCTATGATAAAAATCTGATGAGGTTTCGTTAAAGTAAAAACATACGATGCTTACAAACTAAAAGTTTTCCAAAGAGGTGTACGATTTTATATATAGACCGATTAGGTGTTAAGCATTGTAGATTGCAAACTTTCACGAAATCTTATAAAATTTTTATCACAATATCCTCACATGATAACATGACATCTTGACAAGTTTCATAATTTTCCGACCAAATTTGCCTTTTATACAATTTAAATACGACTCGAACACAATTTAATCGCCATATTTTGTGAATAGTAGTTCCAAAATTTCTGGTCCTTTTTTCGATAAGACATCAAAGCATGCTCATTAACATAAATAACAATTTTTCATTCATTTTTTCCACTATTCGAATGACCACGCAGTTCAAATTTGAATTATTCAAGAAATTCAATAAAATAAAATAAATTGACGAAATATAGCACACACTTTGAGAAATGAGCCTAAATTACATATATTGTTGAGGAGAATGTAGGATGACAATAGAAAAAAATTTAGGCAAAGGAGAAATAAAAAAGATATACATTTTGCCGAGTGCCTTAGACAGGCACTCGGCAAAACGTCTCTTTGCCGAGTGTCTTCGACTAGGCACTCGGCAAAGAATGACGCCGTTAATTGCGTGGCGCTCGTTTGCCGAGTGTCGTCTTTTGCCGAGCGCCCGACACTCGGCAAAGTAGCCGAGTGTCTGACTCTCGGCAAAGGGTGTTTTCACCGTGTGTTTTTCTTTGCCGAGTGTAGCACTCGGCAAAGAGTCTCTTTGCCGAGTGTTCGATTTTTAGCACTCGGCAAAGCCTCAGACACTCGGCAAGGACAGCGTTTCCGGTAGTGTAAGTCGGACTCTGCTTTGTAGGACAACCCTACCCGGGCTTGGACAGTCAGAGACCATCAAAATAAAGGGTGTCCTCAAGGCTATATACTTATCCATGTCTACGACATATATACCATGCGCACATGGTTTTCTTTGGAGCACATGTACACAAGGCTAAATTCCACCAACGTCCTCCCCGTATTCTCATCTTCACCTGCCGGCAAGCCCTAGCGCCACTGGCCAACAGACCCGGCATCCGTCACCGCGTTCGCATCATGGGCGCGCAAGCAACGAGCTCCAAAGCCTCGACATCCAATCGTTTGGAGGAGAGCGAAGGTGGCGGCGGCATCGCCTTCTGCAACAGCGCGGCGTATGGGTGGATGCTCGGCTAACTTGCCCACTTTGGCCTTCTAAAAAAATGTACTACTAGTTTGCCGTTCTTTTTCTTTAATTTCCTATATTACACTCATCTAAGTATCAATACTGCTCCTACTACTTAGTAATTGTGGTTGGAGGCATCTCTAGTACTTCCTCAATTCTAAATTATTAGTAGTTTTGGTTTTTAATGCATAAATGTGTAGGTTCATAGAAAAATCTATATACTAAAAATTTAGGACGGAGCCCCGGAGGAAATACTAAGCAGTAATACTGCTCCAACTAGCACTTGCGGTGGGACGCATCCCTACGAGTAAATTATGTGAATCACTGTCTAGCCTGCTTATTATCTGTCTAGGGCGGTGAATAATGTATGGGAGCTGAAGCATTTTGTTACCTTTGAATCATAATTTTTGCAAGATCATGGTCCGAGAACCCGTAATTATGTTGCTCACGGTCTAGCAGCATGGGGTAGTGTGGTTGGTGCTGCTGAAGTGGAGCTAGTGTCTAGTGAAGCTTCAGACTTTGTAATTAAGCTTGTTGCTAGCGATTTCTCTAGCATCAGGTTGTAATGGAAAATTGTCCATTCAAAAAAAAAAGACTGTATCACACGAAACGATAAAGGAAGAGACCACTCATACCTCGACGCCGTACTCGTGCATAACCCATTCTTCATTCTTGGTACCCTTCGGTGCCTTCCCCCTATAATGGAAAAATGTCTTCTTCGTCCCAATCACCATCCTATTATTGCCGTCGTCCATAACCCTCTTTTTCCGGGTTAATATCCAGTATCCGCCCGGTGTTGCTCGATCAACCCGGATGCGGAAGCCCCCACGGTGCCTCCTCAGGTTGAAGACATACCATTCACTTGTATCCAGTCGTGACGTGTCGGGCAGATCCCATGGCTCCACCTTGCGAAGATCAACCTCAGGAATGACGATGCTTTTTCCAGGCCTATGATAGCCAAGCAACTTCGGCTTCAGGTGGTGGTTGATCAGCTCAGCATCAGTTGGGCGGAAACGGTAGCCCCGGGGGAGATCCGTAGGCAGAGGATTTCCTGGCCTCCCCGCTTCTTGGGAAGGAGACAATGGCAATGGGGGAGATCCTGACATCGTTGTAGTGTCTACGATCTAACAAGGCAGAAGGGAAGTTCTTGGAGCAGCTCTAGCGATCCTTCTTTCCTCGAAGATTGCTTGCGATTTTGACCAACAACGATGAGGACGCGGAGTGGCAAGTTGAGAAAAATTTATATTTTTCTAACATAAAATACTCTATGTAGTCGTAGCCGGCTGCATTAACAAAAGATGGCGTGCCGAACCAGACGAGCATCGACAGGTGTGCGTGATCCATCTACCGGAAAAGATTAGAGTGGACAGTTGCCTCTTATTTTAATGTGTTCTTTGGTTGAAATAGTTAGCATCTTTAGATTTAATTTAATGCAAAGGTAAATCACGAGAACCATGTAGTAATTTAGATGGTTAGCGGAGGAGATGTTGTACACTCTACCCATCAGTGTTGGTGCTTTGAACCACCGGCGAGTTAATTTACGCTGCACTTCTTAGGGTTGATGGCTAGCACTCAAATACAAGGAATTATACTGGTTGAAGCGGATACTCTATGTCCAGTTTGGGATCAAATTCAGGCTTACAACAGGGTGCTTGCCAGCTTGAGTGAATGGGAAAGATTTTTAGGAGAGAGAAAGAGAAGGCTCAGCTCCTCTTATATAGGCTTGGGAGGCGAGAGAGGAGGGATCCCACAGCCATAGTGGTCAAGGATCCCTGAGAGATCAGTCAGGGTCCTTCGGGTGGTCAGGCAAGACGCCCCCGGAGTGCCTTGTCCTGTCTCGTCCGAGATCATGAAGCGCATCTCGTAGCGGTACGTTGCATTGCTCATGGTTGTTGATATACCATGAGTCGTGGCTGCGGTATTGTCCGTCAACTCCTGGAGCAGAGGGTGACGTGTGGCGATAGTGTCTCTAGTACGGAGCATCTTGTCGGTGGCTATCTGGCCACTGATCGTGACAAAGCGGCCCGGTCTACGCTCCCGATCCCCGGCGAGAGGTAGGGAGCCTATCCTGGGTTGGACGTCAGGCAGTGCCCCGGGCGTTGGAGTGTGCGCCCCAACCTAACCTCGGCTTGGAGACTCGAAGGCGCACAGTCTAGCCGTACCGGGGACGTGACAGCGAGCAGGTGGCACAGGGGCACGTCCTTGATCATAGTGTAAGGCATGGTGACACGACGGTGGGCGAGGGCATACCACGGTCCTCCAGGTCGTGGCTGTCATGTCACCTCTGGTCCTCTGTGTGCGGGGTCAGGCGCATGTGCGAGGCGTCACTACTAGAAAAGAGCTGATCAGCACTGGTTGGTAACGTCGGTGTTTTATCACCAAGCTCACCGAGGGATACCCCGAGATGGTAGGTTGTAGGTAGCGTGTCGTCAAGATCTGGAACTCAAACGTGCAAGGAACATGAAACTTTAGATAGGTTCGGACCAACGAGAACATAATACCCTACGTCCTGTGTGGTGGTTTATATTGCCTTAAATGTTGATTGGTTTTGAGGAGTGTTGACATTTCTTAGCTTCGTCGCTAGGATTGTTAGTCTCGGGCAACGGCGCCAGAAATGCCGTGGTGGTATGTCTTTACAATTGCAGAATAGATCCGCAAGCACACGGATATATTGTTGGAGCATTTCACCCGGAGAGTATTCGGGTATCGTTAGTTATATTTTCCTGTAGGATGGCATGAGTGAAAGAGTTTGCTAGGTACATAATCACGATGATATGAATAAGCTATAGACTATATTTCATATAGGGGTAAGTCATGATAAATGATATGATAAGCGTAACGTGACACACACACTCGAGCCAATCTCAAGATAAAGAATAAATGAATAAATCTAAAATTAGCGAGAGCATAAGCATACAATATGGTCCTAATAGCATCTATTCATACAAGCAAAGATTACACAAGATATAAGATTAGGGCTCAGAGCTAAGGCTCGGGATATCAGGGAGAATGTACCACACCGGAGTACATCCGGTCCCGTTATGTCTTTCAGAACTCCTACACCATACTCGAACGTGGGGGACTACGCTAACTATAGCAAAGCTGCCGTAGCGGACGGACAGGGCTGTCACCACCTGCCGCCTACCCCTACAATACCGTGGAGCATGGTCATATGTGAAGGATTCCGCATACCCGAGCACTACGGCCGTGTATTAGGTCACTACCCTAGCGCCCCCGGGTCTCCCACCCTTCGGATGGATAAGTAAAGCGCTAAGGCAAGCCCTAAGGCACAACGAACCAATATCCTTACTTAGAACACCTGGCCTAAGCATATATAAAGCATAACTCATGGAAGAACAAGGTGGCATGATAAACTATCAAGATAGCATAGGAACCATGACTAAGCTCTGCATTATGAATTATGAATAGAGTACTGACGATTCGAATACAAAGCCATTACCTAGGGCCGAGGATTGCTCAACGACCCTGAGGATGACTGGATTCGCTAAGAGAATTCTAGCCTAGCTCCACTAGCCTAAGGATTACAAGTCACAAGTGAGAGAAGGAGAGAGGCTCCAAGATGTGGTGTGTGTATATGACGAGGGTGGAGGCCTCCTTTTATAGTCTCCAAGGGCGGTTCCTGCCATCCCTTCGTAAGGAAACCTTGGCCACCGGGATCAAGAAGAGTAGGCGCCACTCCACGTCAAAGGGCACCTGGACAGGAACCCGTCTGGGTTCGGCCGAACCTGGGGTTCGGCCGACCCCAGGTGGTGCTCCCCTAGGTGCACCTTCCTCTGGTTGGCTAGCCGGTGGGACCAGGCTCTGATCCTTGGTGATTCATACCTTAGCGTGCCCGTTTGGTCTGTCAGGTGGGTCCTCCTTGTAAGTGTGATGCAGCGGACGGACGATCTTCTGTGTATTGTTTGCTACATATTCTCCGTGTTTTCTTCTTATTTCAGACTTGCATCCCTAAAATGGCTAGATAGGCAAAATAATTGTGGAACTAGGTTAGTGATACAAATATGTGAGTAAGAGGTATGGTTTTCCTTTATTTGTAAGTATAGTTGACAGTCGGATTTCGCACTTAAGGACTGTCAACAATACCCCCAAGCTAGCCCGTTGCTCGTCCCGAGCAAAGTCTGGGCTTAAGTTGTTGATCAGGAGTTGCTTCAATGTTGCATTCCTAACTTATACTCTAGGCACAACTAAGTGTTCTTACCGTGATTTTGAATAAGTTGGCTTTGATCTCACCTCTTACCTTACTCCCGTGGGGCGTATAGCTTGACCTCATCTTTAACGGTTGAGAGTTAGAACGGTATCAGAAAGTGCCAATTTTTCTTAATCTTTTGTTCAACCGTCAATCCAGAGGTTTTGTAGAGTTTTTTCAAAGGAAAATTTTAAAGTTCCTCGGATGATCTCTCAGATCGCTCAATGTATTTCATTCCTCACCAAGGATTTTATTGTGCCTTTGTTTCTCATCCTACTCCTAATTGCTTGATTTTGTGGAGCTGTGGGTATGGAGAACTTGAAGGCATACATGTTTCTCATATTTTGCTAAGTCAAAAACCGGATCCAGAGGATAAAAAGTCATAAACCTTGATCAAGATGTGCATGTGCGTGGATATTTTTGGTGGATGGTGTATGAACTCCTTTTCATGGACCATCTCTCCTTTATTGTTTTTTTGGATATGGGCTATCTTTCTTTCTTTTTCTCTTTTCTCTCTTTTTTTCTTGGACCTTCATGTGTCCAATTCTTTCTCTTTTTTTTCTTTTCATGCTTTCTTGAGCATGTCCTTTATTTATTTTTTCATAGCCTATCCTTTTTCTCATAGTAACTTTGGAGAGAGAGTGGTCATGAAATAATATGGAGTTTTATTTTTTCGATGGATGGATGAAGTATTTGCTTACTTCTGGTGTAGAAGCATAGCATATGGTGCGGACGTGTATGTGATCTTGATCGTGGGAGTATGAAATGTATCTCACAAAGGGTCATAACAATTTGACAAAGCTCAATGAGATAACAAGTTGCATATGTGGAAGGTTGCAATAAGATCAACATATGGCTTTGGATAGGAATTTAATATTATCCGAAAATCAAGCATCACGTACAAGAAGATCATAGCATCTCTATTCAACCATATCATAGCTCTCAATAAACTTAGATTTGGATCATGCTTTTTGCTGCACACAAGTTTCAAGCTTAAGGTTTGAATGTTTAGCCAACAAACTCAAAACTAGGTAGAGCACTAAGTTGTAACTAGGCATATGAAAGAAATTAATAGAGCAACTATTCATCATCCCAACAAGGAAAATAAAACCATGCTTACTAGAGATATGAAAAGCCACAAAATATTTTTGGTCTTTTCTAAGTTTTGCTAATTTTTATTTTATTTTAGATATTACAAATTTTTATTTTGTTTCATGCATAAGGTTTAAAAGCGGTAAAGATACAAGATACAAGGCACCTCTCGTGGGGTCCTCCCCCAAGCTAGCTTCAGGCTCACTGCTATTGGTTGGGGTTGTACCTAGTCCAACGGAGATAAGCCCTCCACTCCTCCTGGTGTTGCAGCTGCCTCTGCTCCATGGCGTGGATCCTATCACCGGTGTACCGCTACCACGCTTGGTCGGTTTCAATGTGTTGGTGCAGCATTTCTTCAATGTTATTGGCCTGGACCCTGAGCTCGCCTAGCTGCTAAGTGACGGAGCCGAAGTCTCGGCTTAAGGCCGTATGTCGTGCAAGGTGTGGGACTCTGCTGGAGCTGGAGCTAGTGGACCGGCGCCCTGGGGCTTACCGTGCCCACTCATCGGTGCTTGCGTTGTGCCATGACAACCCACCTGCCTCGTGTTGGTGTGGTGGTTGAGGTTGTGATGATGTCGCTGCTTCTCTTTTGGCCCTGCTTCTTGTCGTCTTGCCAGGCAAACTAGAAACACTATGGCTCCGGGCCACCTCTTGCGGAACTAGCGGTATTGTTAGCGACTAGCAATTATACTAATGGAACCCTGCGTTTGGCAATGAGATCTCATTTGCATAGTGTAACACCATAATTTTCAAATTAGAAACCTAAATAAATTTTGATAAAATTCTTTTAGGATCCATAAGGTTTTTATTTCATCATTTTGATTTTAGAGCATTTACCATGAATTCATGAATTAATAGTAATTTACTTAACCATAAAAAGAAATATAAGGAAATATAGGTTTTTGTGCATTTCATACCCCATTGCATTGTTTTATTGTTTGTCCTCCATTTGAATTTAAATTTCAAATTCAAATTCAAATGCATTTGAATGCAATTCTTTTTCTCCCTCTTTCTCTAATTGGGCCCGGCCCACTCTCTCTTTTTCTTTGTCCTCTCTTTTTCCTCCTTGCGCCTAGCCCAGCTGGCCTTTTTCCCCTCCACCACGCGGCCCAGCAGCCCGCTGGCTTTTTCCCTTCTTTCCTTCCCCCCCCCCCCCCCCGCGCGCGGGGCCCAGCTTCTCCCCAACCTAGCTCCTCCGTGCGGCCTGCTTCCCTTTCCCCCTCCCCCCTTCTCTCGCTGACAGGCAGGGCCCGCCTGTCAGGGTCGTCCCCGACCTCCAGCGCGAGTCCGGCTCGGACTCGCACCCGAGTCCCGGATGGCACGGACGCCCGCAGCGCGGGGCCCCGGGCCCGCACGCCAAGGACCACGACCGCCCTACAAAACACCGCCCCCGTGCCCTAGAGCCGTCAAACCCGCAGCCGCTGTCCTCTCGCTCACGAAGCCCTAGCCACCACGGCTATTGCTGCCGCGCTTCGGCCCCCCGGTGCACCGCCGTTCCACCGCTCCCTGCCGTCGAGCAAGTGCTCCAGAAGCTCCGCGTTGCGGTGAGAATTCTCGCCAGCCGCTTTTCCCCCTCTCCTCTGCCTTCCTGCACGCCCGTTAGATCCCGAGTCCCGGATGGCACGGAGCCTCGTGGCCGTGCGCCTTTCTCTAGCCCCCGCCTCGCCAACCTGAACCCTTAGATGAGTTTCCCGTAGTGCCTGCGATCTTCCTGTGCAAACTGCGCTCAAAACCGTGCACAGACGGTTGTTTTCTGCCAAGTCCGGCGGCCCGCCGCCGTCTGCCGCTGCCTACGCTCGCCGCCGACGCCCAGCGTCGCCGCCCTACGCCGTCAGCCGTCCCTGGCTGTTAGATCCCGATCCAACAGGTTAGATTAGATCTAATCCGAGTCAAGTAAACCAGATACTGGTCAACCTGAGGAAATTTTGCACTTTAACCCCTGAGTTTCATAGAAATCAACCCGCAGTCCATGGCAGTTCAAAAGTATTCGCGAATAGATCCTTTTTCTTCTGTTTAGGCCCCTATCTTTTCTAAAAATAGAACCTACCATCCTTAGCCCTTTTGTTTTGCAATCTAAACCCCAAACGTAAGGTTTAATTATATTCTAGCCCTTGGTTTCTTTGTTCGGAGCCCTTCTAGTTTCAAATCTTCTACAAATAAGCCCCTAGAATCATGTTTTAGCCATAACTTCTCCGTTTTAACTTCATTTTCATCGATTCTTGCGCTCACGCGATCCTTGCAACATATACAGTAACTTTATAATGTTATTTTGCTCTGTTTATATTGTTTGGTATACTATTTCTTATTTATTATATTTGTTTGCTTATACGTACTCGTGTGTTACAATAGACGGTGCGCAGTTCGAGGGTCTGCAAGAGCCAAGCTTTGAAGACGTTCCTGAGCAGCAGCAGTTCTTTGATGAAGGCAAGTGGTCCTTGATCATAATCTAGTTCCAATAACTTTACTTTTGAAAACTTCCAGAAGATGGTGGACAATACCATCATGGTGGAGCATGCTCGCAAGGAGATGGGTGAGCATAAGAGAAAGTTTGAGTCATCAGGGTAGTTCAGCAACAACTCACGCCCTCGTTTCGCGCCCCCGCAAGGAGCACCTTTCCGCACAGGAGGGCAGAGTGTCAACTACGGGCAGAATCAATACCAGCGCCCCAGTAAACATAATCAGCAATAGCAAGCTCAGTGTGCTGGTCAGTCAGTGCAGCACCCCAACTTTCCGCAAAATCGTCAAAACACCCCTACTAGAACACCTGTGAGGAACAACACCCCTGCTCCCACCTGTGGTAAGACGTCCTTCAGATGTGGTGAGGTGGGACACTATGCAAATGGTTGTCCCAAGAGGAATGCCTAGAATACTTCGGGTCAGTTCAACAACAGTAGACAGAGGTAGACTCCGCAGCAGCAACAGCCCAGGAACAACAACCAGACGCTGCAGAACAACAAGGGTCAGCAGAACTTTTTCCACGGCCGTGTGAATCATGTAGCCACGGAGACTGCTCAGGAGGCTCAGGACATTGTGTTTAGTATGTTCCTCGTCAACTTAGCCCCTGCATCAGTTTTATTTAATTCTGGAGCATCGCATACTTTCATTTCTGCTGAGTATGTTGCTAAGTACTCCATTCCCCTATGCACCATGTCTAGTTCCATGCTACTGAATTCATCAGGGGGAAATATGAGGGCTGTGTATTAGTGTCTTAGGGTGAAAATATAGATTATGGGAAGGGAATTCTGTGCAAATCCAATAGTCTTGCAGTCCAGTGGTATTGATATCATTCTCGGAATGGGATGGTTGACAAAGTACGACGCAATCATTCACTGTTCCAAGCGATCTGTAATTCTCACTAGCTCAGAAGGTGAACGATTTGAGTTCGTTGCAACAGTTCCGTCGGCAGCACACTGTGCAGTGAATCAACTGAAAGCAAATTTGATTGAGGACATCAGAGTTGTGTGTGATTACCCGGATGTCTTTCGCAATGATTTGCCAGGTATGCCACCCGAACGCAACATTGAATTCCTCATAGATCTTTTATCTGGTATTGCACCTATTGCTAAGAGGCCATATAGAATGTCAATTGGTGAACTAGAGGAACTTAAGAAACAGCTAAAAGAATTGTTAGATAAGCAATTCATTCATCCTAGTTCTTCACCTTGGGGGAGCACCCGTGATATTCGTAGAGAAGAAAGATGGTACACAGAGGATGTGTGTTGATTATAGAGCTTTGAATGAGGTTACCATCAAGAATAAGTACCCGTTGCCTCGTATAGAAGACCTGTTTGATCAGTTGAACGGAGTCAGAGTATTCTCTAAGATTGATTTGAGGTCAGGATATCATCAGCTGAGGATACGACCCTTAGATATTGCCAATACAGCTTTCACTACCAGATACGGGCTTTATGAATACACAGTCATGTCATTTGGGTTGACTAATGCTCCAGCTTACTTCATGTATCTGATGAATAAAGTGTTCATGGAGTATCTTGACAAGTTCGTGGTGGTGTTCATTGAAGATATTTTGGTGTACTCCAGGAATGAGGAGGAACACGAGGAACATTTGAGCCTTGTTCTGCCGAAACTCAGAGATAATCAGTTGTATGTCAAGTTCAACAAGTCTGAATTCTGGTTGAAAGAGGTCTCATTCCTTGGTCATGTTATCATAGGCGGAGGTATTGCAGTGGATCCAGGGAACGTTAGAGATGTGTTGAATTGGAAACTGCCAACGACAGTGTTAGAGATCCAAAGTTTCTTAGGACTCGCGGGATATTACAAGAGATTTATAGAAGGCTTCTCTGCTATAGTGAAACCCCTTTCATCACTACTAGAGAAAGAAAAGAAGTTTATATGGTCAGAGACATGTCAGAACAGCTTTGATGAGTTGAGGAAAAAGTTGACTACCGCACCAGTATTGGCTTTGCCTAATATTCACAAGAGTTTCGACATCTACTGTGATGCTTCTAAACAAGGTCTTGGTTGTGTATTGATGCAGGAGGGACACGTGATTGCATATGGGTCCCGTTAGTTATGGAAACATGAGCAGAACTATCCTACACATAATCTGGAGTTAGCAGCAGTGGTTCATGCTCTGAAGATATGGAGGCACTATTTGTTGGGTCATAGATGTCAGATATACACCAATCACAAGAGTCTGAAGTACATTTTCACTCAGAATGACCTCAACCTAAGACAGCAAAGATGGTTAGAGCTCATAAAGTATTATGACCTGGAGATACACTATCATCCAGGGAAGGCAAATGTAGTTGCCGATGCCTTGAGTCGCAAAAGTTATGTGAACGCGACAATGGTTAGCCAGATGCCTCGGGTGTTATATAAAGTGTTTTAACAACTCAATCTTGGGTTCATTGAATTCCTCATAGATCTTTTATCTGGTATTGCACCTATTGCTAAGAGGCCATATAGAATGTCAATTGGTGAACTAGAGGAACTTAAGAAACAGCTAAAAGAATTGTTAGATAAGCAATTCATTCATCCTAGTTCTTCACCTTGGGGAGCACCCGTGATATTCGTAGAGAAGAAAGATGGTACACAGAGGATGTGTGTTGATTATAGAGCTTTGAATGAGGTTACCATCAAGAATAAGTACCCGTTGCCTCGTATAGAAGACCTGTTTGATCAGTTGAAGGGAGTCAGAGTATTCTCTAAGATTGATTTGAGGTCAGGATATCATCAGCTGAGGATACGACCCTTAGATATTGCCAATACAGCTTTCACTACCAGATACGGGCTTTATGAATACACAGTCATGTCATTTGGGTTGACTAATGCTCCAGCTTACTTCATGTATCTGATGAATAAAGTGTTCATGGAGTATCTTGACAAGTTCGTGGTGGTGTTCATTGAAGATATTTTGGTGTACTCCAGGAATGAGGAGGAACACGAGGAACATTTGAGCCTTGTTCTGCCGAAACTCAGAGATAATCAGTTGTATGTCAAGTTCAACAAGTCTGAATTCTGGTTGAAAGAGGTCTCATTCCTTGGTCATGTTATCATAGGCGGAGGTATTGCAGTGGATCCAGGGAACGTTAGAGATGTGTTGAATTGGAAACTGCCAACGACAGTGTTAGAGATCCAAAGTTTCTTAGGACTCGCGGGATATTACAAGAGATTTATAGAAGGCTTCTCTGCTATAGTGAAACCCCTTTCATCACTACTAGAGAAAGAAAAGAAGTTTATATGGTCAGAGACATGTCAGAACAGCTTTGATGAGTTGAGGAAAAAGTTGACTACCGCACCAGTATTGGCTTTGCCTAATATTCACAAGAGTTTCGACATCTACTGTGATGCTTCTAAACAAGGTCTTGGTTGTGTATTGATGCAGGAGGGACACGTGATTGCATATGGGTCCCGTTAGTTATGGAAACATGAGCAGAACTATCCTACACATAATCTGGAGTTAGCAGCAGTGGTTCATGCTCTGAAGATATGGAGGCACTATTTGTTGGGTCATAGATGTCAGATATACACCAATCACAAGAGTCTGAAGTACATTTTCACTCAGAATGACCTCAACCTAAGACAGCAAAGATGGTTAGAGCTCATAAAGTATTATGACCTGGAGATACACTATCATCCAGGGAAGGCAAATGTAGTTGCCGATGCCTTGAGTCGCAAAAGTTATGTGAACGCGACAATGGTTAGCCAGATGCCTCGGGTGTTATATAAAGTGTTTTAACAACTCAATCTTGGGTTCATTGCTCATATGGAAGGAATCACTATGGAAGTAGAGCCGACTCTCGAGCAAGAGATACGGAAGGGTCAGCTTTAGGATCCTAAGATTCAGGAGATAAAGGAGATGATAGAAACAGGCAAGGCACCTGACTTCACAGAAGATGAACATGGAACTGTGTGGCTCCGAAAGAGGATATGTATGCCCGATGTGGATCGTCTTCATGGGAAAATTTTGCAGGAAGCTCATGACTCAGCTTATTCTATCCATCCGGGCAGTACCAAGATGTATCAGGATCTGAAGGAGAGATATTGGTGGTATGGCATGAAGCGTGATGTTGCAGCTCATGTGGCACTGTGTGATGTGTGTCAGAGGGTCAAGGCAGAACATCAGAGACCAGCCGGTTTGCAGCCATTGAAGTTGCCAGAATGGAAATGGGAAGAAATTGGTATGGACTTCATCGTGGGATTGCCATGCACACGAGATGGTTATGATTCCATATGGGTTATAGTGGATCATTTGACCAAAGTAGCTCACTTCATACCGGTGAAGACTACCTACACAGGGGCACGATTAGCAGAGTTATATATCTCCTGAATTGTGTGCTTGCATGGGGTACCTAAGAAGATAGTATCAGACAGAGGTACCCAGTTCACATCTCGGTTTTGGCAGAAGTTGCATGAGTCGATGGACACGAAGTTGAATTTCAGCTCCGCTTATCATCCGCAGACTGATGGCAGACAAAAAGGACAAACCAAGTATTAGAGGATATGCTTAGGGGTAGTGCCCTAAAATATGGAGGCAGTTGGGATAAGAGTTTGCTGTTTGCAGAATTCTCTTACAACAACAGTTATCAGGCGAGTTTGAAGATGGCACCATTTGAGGCATTGTATGGCAGGAAGTGCAGAACTCCATTGTATTGGAGTGAAACAGGTGAAAGTCAGTTGTTCAGGCCTAAGATCATTAAAGAGGCCGAAGGACAGGTACAGGTTGTCCGTGAGAATCTGAAAGTGGCTCAGTCAAGGTAGAAGAGTTACGCAGATACTCGATGACGGGAGTTGACTTTTAAAGAAGGAGACTTTGTGTATCTGAAAGTGTCACCTATCAGAGTTTTGCGTAGATCCAAGGTCAAAGGAAAGTTTTCACCTAGTTACATTGGCCCGTTCAAGATCTTGGAATGGAAAGGTGAGGTAGCTTACCAACTAGAGCTACCTGCGCGACTGTCAGATGTGCACAACGTGTTTCAACTATCACAGTTGAAGAAGTGTTTGAGGGTACCAGAGGAACAGTTAACACTGGAGGAGTTGAATGTACATGATGATTTGACTTACACGGAGCACCCGGTCAAAATCCTGGACACATTGGAGAGAATCACCCGGAGTAAGAGGATACGGATGTGTAAGATTCAGTGGAGTCACCGTGCTGAGGATGAGGCTACATGGGAACGAGAGGACGAGTTACACCCCAGCTCTTTGCTAGCCTAGCCGAATCTCGAGGACGAGATTCCTTTTAAGGGGGGTAGGTTTGTAACACCCTAATTTTGCTAGATTTCTTTTAGGATCCATAAGGTTTTTATTACATCATTTTGATTTTAGAATATTTTCCGTGAATTAATAGTAACTTACTTAATCATAAAAAGAAATATAAGTAAATATAGGTTTTGTGCATTTCATGCCGTATTGCATTGTTTTATTGTTTGTCTTCCATTTGAATTTAAATTTCAAATTTAAATTCAAATGCATTTGAATGCAATTCTTTTTCTCCCTCTTTTTCTAATTGGGCCCGGCCCACTCTCTCTTTTTCTTTTTCTCTCTCTCTTTTCTTCCTTGCGGCCCAAGCCCACCCGGCCTTTCCCTTTTTCCACTCTCCCCCGCACGGCCCACCCCAGCTGGCCTCTTTCCTCCCTCTCCTTCCACCACGCACGGCTCAGCTTCCTTTCCCCCAGCCCAGTCTGCCCGTGCGCCATCTCTCTTCTTCTTCTTCTTCTTCTTCTTCTTCTTCTTCTTCTTCTCTCTCTCTCTCTCTCTCTCTCTCACTAATAGGTGGGGCCCGCCCGTCAGGGTCGTCCCCGTCCTTTAGCGTGAGTCCGGCACGGCACGGACGCCCGCCGCACGGAGCCTCGGGCCCGCACGCCAAGGCCCGCGGCCGCCCTATTTAAAGCGCCGCCTTGTGCCCTAGAGCTGTCAAACCTGCAGCCACCGCCTCTTGCTCTCGAAGCCCTAGCAGCCGCCGCCATTGCCGCCGTGCTTCAGCCGCCCGACGCTCCGCCGCTCCCCGTCGTCAAACAAGTGCTCCAGAAGCTCCGTGTTGCGGTGAGGATTCTCGTCGGCCCCTTCTCCCCCTCTCCCCTACCTTCCCGCGCGCCCGATTCCACGTCGGAGCTTTGTTTACAGCACTAGCGTCATTGGGAGCTTTGTTTATATGATGAAGTAGCTTGCTGGTGCCTTGCTGCACATCGACTATATGTTATGGAGTTACCTGCTGCTTTTGCTGCAGACTAAAAAGCATTCTGACCAAATGAACGTGGAAAAATATTAAAGATTAATGGGACTATACATCATCTTGCTGTGTTACAAATTTGTCACCACTAGGTTTGGAACAATTGCCCTGAGTTGAATGCATAAACCAACTAGTTGTAAACTGCAGCCAATTCGACGCCTCTCTGTCTCTGTTTGTCCTCAAAAATTAAGTTATGTATTTCTGTTGTTGTATAACATAAGGTCACATAAGTTGTATCTGACACGATATGTGTATCATTTTAATTAGAAGTTTAGAACTAGAGTTCTAGTCATCCTGTAACTCCGAAATTGATTGTATTTATACGACCTCGCAGTTGCAGTAGATATATGATGTTCTACTCATCCTGTAACTCTGTAATTGTTTGTGTTTATACGAATTAGCAGTTGCAACAGTAGATATATGATTATTAATGTTATGGTTGGAATATATCGAAACATACATGGTGAAGCATGTAGCTTCAATATCACCGGTAATTATATATGAGAAGTTGCTCAGCTTTGCTGCTGTATCCCGTTCCAAGTCATCCATTTATCAAGCCCTTCATAGTTTGTAACACTAACAGTCTGCACGATGGCAGCAGCATGGCAGCAAGTCATGGCATTGGTCTGCATTCCTGAGCTGATTGCAGGGCTCCAATGGAGGAGATCACATTTGATAAATGTAGCTTAATACTCATTCACTGGGAGCCGTTCTTGCACGCCTAACCTCTATTTATGAATATAAAGGGGGCACTCCTTGCTTCCTTGTAATTAAAGGGGGCGATGGCTTGATGGTCGCTGCAGCATTGCAGGATTCAGGTTCATGACTCAGGGTCTGTTTGGAGAAGCTAAAATTGAGTGCTAAACTTTTAGCATATATTAGCATTCATGCACATGCTAAAATTTTAAGTCTTAGCTAAAGTTTAACCTAACCCATTAGCAGTCCCGTTAGGATGAGATAGTGCTAAAGTTCAGCACTTTCACCTATTAGCACTTGGATCCAAACCGGCCTCACTTGATTCAGGTTCTCTGGTCCCATGGAAGAATTTGCTTGCATGGAGCATTTAGGATTCTGCTTGTTCTGCTAGCTGAGAAGATACTACTGGCCTATGGCTCACTTGATGTAGTGGACGATCTAATTGACCGGAAATGTCTTCAAATTATATACCAGACTTTTCAAATTATATACCAGACTTCAGCACTTGCGCGGTTGATAGCTTGCTCATAATGAAGCACCTTTTCTGGTGTCTTGCTGCGTAGAGAACTAGAGATTGTTCCATTGAGGTCCTTGGTGACAGTACTGCTGAGAACAATGCTCTCAGACCAAATTTGAATGCCAAAAAGAAAGCATGTAACTGATAATGTTAAAAGTAAGTTTACAAGGACTGTCCTGAGTTGGATAGATAACCCCTGTTAGGGTTGCTGGAATATCCTATGTTCCAACTTGATCCACAATGATTGGAAAGTCTAGTCATGAGTCATGGAGGAACCAAAACTTCAAGCCCTTGATCTGGCTAGTTAAATCGTACATGGTGAACTTGAAGCCCCTGATCTCCTAAACTCGTCAATGCAAAAGACTACTGATCGAGTGGCATAGGTCGTATACTGGTGGAGGCATGCTTTCTATTCTGAATAATGCAAATTAGAGTGCTACGATTCGAGATGACAAGAGGTGCTTTTCGTGGCAGCTATAGCAACTTCGTACAAGGTACTAATTAATCTGTTGAGCATTGGAAACTCGTCTGCAACTTGTCTGAAGCCAGTTAGTTGTCTTTATAGTTTTGTGGTTTTGTTTGTTATGTTTGTTAGGAGGTAGATACTTTGTGGCTCATAGTTGTTCAAAGTTTCCTTGCACAGCTGGTGAGACAATGAGACAGATCTCAATGTGCCAAGCTTCCTCCCATCCTTGGTCCGCATTGTAATTGTGCTGTACCAGTTAGACAGAATTTCTCTTTTACTCGATCAATGAGAACTATTATGTTCAGATGTATAGCCCACATATCAAATCAGGTATTAAGGAGCATGTAAATCTCATACTAAAATCTGGTAGCAAGAGCTCTGCCTTAGTTCTTCAATCCCACTAAACGTTTAAATAATACACATAGATTCACTTTTCATATAAAAGTTAATCATATCTTAAAGTCCTGCTTAGGGATCAATAAGAGTAAGCAAGAAGGGGCATTTCGAACAAGGTTGTGGTGGACATTTAGCACTATATATCAGGGAAAATTCCTTATTCTCCTCCGTATCGACCCTTATGGAGACTATGCAATAGCAAGCCACCGAAGTAGAGAGCCATGGGGATCTACAGCCATTGTATTGACACCTAAGAGAACACCATTTGCCAAGAGGCAATGAAGAGAACACCATTTGCCAAGAGGCAATGTTATTTCGGCAATGATACATCATACTGGCACTCAGCTGTTGTTAACATCATATAGTTCCTCAAATATACTCTGATCGATCTGTCAGTTGTTGAGGCAGCACAAGCTGTAGTGTCACAGGCTCAGCATCCATCGTGGTTCCTGCAGATTGCAGAACTATTGGAATGGAACGTTGTGCAGTAGCCAGGACAGAAGTCCACCCAACAAATGCTTGGAGAGCAAATGGCACTATGGCAGCTTGCTCTTAGCAGAACTCTCGCTGCCTCCACCAAGAAAGAAGTACAAGAGTGTTGACAACTGTCTAGACTTTGTCTAGACTTCCAGCGCAACTTAAAGAACAAAAGCTTATAACTCTTCGGCTTTGGATAGTACTACATTATGAAAATGCCTGGAACTTCTATTGAACTGTTCGGCCGTGCGCCGCCGCCGTGCGCCCCTCTCCGGCCCCCACCTCGCTAATTCGAACCCTTAGGTGAGTTCCCCGTAGCGCTCGCGATCTTCCTGTGCAACCCGCGCTCAAAATCATGCACGGACGGCCGTTTTCGGCCAAGTCCAGCAAGCCGCCGCCGTAAGCCGTCACCGCAGGCGTCCAGCGCCGCCGCCCCGAGCCTCCAGCCGCCCCTGGCCGATAGATTATGTTGCGCTTTAGCCCCTTAGTTCTATCAAAATCAACCCGCAGTCCATAGCAGTTCAAAAGTATTCACGAATAGATCATTTTTCTTCTGTTTAAGCCCCTGTACTTTTCTAAAATAAAACCCGCCATCTCTAGCCCCTCTGTTTTGCAATCTAAACCCTAGATCTAAGGTTTAATTATGTTCTAGCCCTCAGTTTCTTTGCCCAGAGCCCTTCTAGTTTCAAATCTTTTACAAATAAGCCCCTGAATCATGTTTTAGCCATAACTTCTTTGTTTTAACTCCGTTTTCATTGATTCTCGCGGTCACGCAATCCTTGCGACATATACAGTAGCTTTATAATGTTGTTTTGCTCTGTTTATATTATTTGGTGTACTGTTTCTTATTTATTATATTTGCTTGATTGTATGTACTTGTGTGTTACGATAGACGGTGTGCAGTTCGAGGGTCTGCAAGAGCCAAGCTTTGAAGACGTTCCTGAGCTGCAGCAATTCTTTGATGAAGGCAAGTGGTCCTTGATCATACTCCAGTCCTAATAACTTTATAAATACATACATTTACTTTATATGCATGCATGTGTCTAGAATATGATGGATACCAAACTAAGGATGTGCCTAGTTTCTTTTTGAACTTCCTTGATTAAACCTAGGTTATTATATTTATGTTGTAGCTAATGTAGACTAGGGTTTCCAATCTTCCGAAAGGTTCTGATAGCTCTCGATTTGGTGGAGTCGCTACAAAATTCGATCCGGCTTCCGAACAACACGTTCCGAATCCCGCAATCATAGCACAACATCTCCTCTGGTTATCGACTAGCGGTGCTCGGTCGACCTCACCAAGAAGGCGAATCCTTACCTGCAAATCAAAAAACACAAGCAAAAATAAGGAAGAATGCAACCAATTTGTAGTTGAATGATTAAACTCACAAGTTAGGGTCTCACAAACCAATGAACTGCGACACTGTTCGATGACAGATTGAATCTAAGAAAAACCCAAACCCTAAAGTGGCGATGGCTACTGAATAAAAAGGATTTTGGGGCGTACAAGTCCCCTGGACGCAACCCTAACGGGCTCCAACACGATACACGGGCCAGCGGCCCAAAAGATGGTGACGCTGCACCCTGACAGATTCTGGATGTCCATTTGTTTCGACGATTCTCATCGACTTAGAAGGAATTTTGAGGAGGGTCCGGTGCCATTGGAAGCCTTATGAAATTCCAGTTCCAACCATATATAGAACATCCAAACCCGACTCCATATGTGGCCTGGGCATCCAATTTAAGGCAGACTGCTCCTGGACTCCAAGGTGGACTCGTAGTAAACTTGGATTGGGTCTCCAACTTGGCTTGCACTCCCTTGCTGTACCTCCACGCCTCCACACCCTTCTACATGCATCTCCTAGTCCTCTCCTTGGTTTCTAATCACAATATAATCATTAGGTAGCAATCTATTCTCAAAATCATAAGTTGAAGGGCTTAGGAATGAGCTCACTTGTAAATTCAATTGTCGTGCACGAGCTCTGGTGATTGGACCTTGAATGTCCAGCGGAGGAGTGTTGTGTGCATCCAAATGAGTGAGGTCCTCATCATCGTCCCCCTCTTGAATCGGAGTCGTCCTCGACTCAAGCGTCTCTTCTTCTCCCAAGTAAGGCTTCAGATATGAAATTTTAAAGGTAGGACTAACCCCGAACTCGGGAGGCAACTCAAGTTTATATGCATTATCATTAATCTTCTCAATTATTTTAAAATAACCATCAGCTCTAGGCATCAACTTAGAGTTTTTCAAATCTAGAAATCTATCCTTTCTTAGATGCAAGCAAACTAAATCACCTGGTTCAAGCTTAAGTTCCTTTCTACCTTCACTACCAGCAATTCTATACTTTTCATTCATCTTTTCAATGTTGTGCTTAGTTGTTTCATGCATTTACAAAATAAAATCAGCACGTTCTTTTGCATCACTATGAATCCTTTCACTAGTAGGCAAAGGCAAAATATCAATAAGAGCACGGGGTTGAAACCATACACTACCTGAAAAGGACTAACCTTGGTTGTAGAATGTATTGCCTGATTGTATGCAAACTCCACATGAGGCAAACATTCTTCCCACATTTTGAAATTCTTCTTCAAAACAGCCCTCAACATGGTGCCTAAGGTGCGATTCACCATCTCCGTTTGTCCATCCGTTTGTGGGTGACAAGTGGTAGAAAATAATAATTTGGTACCCAATTTGTTCCACAAAGTTCGCCAAAAATGACTCGAGAATTTTGCATCACGATCTGAAACAATAGTAGAAGGCATACCAAGCTAACGTACAATCTATTTGAAAAAGAGGTCAGCAATATGGACAGCATCATCACTTTTATGACATGTTATAAAATGTGCCATCTTAGAAAATCGATCTACCACAACAAAAATACTATCCCTCCCCCTCTTAGTCCGAGGCAAACCCAACAAAAAATCCATAGAAATATCCGCCCATGGAATAGAAAGAACAGGAAGAGGTATGTACAAACCACGTGGATTCAATCGAGACTTAGCTTTTTGATATATAGTGCAGCGACTAATGAACCGCTCAACATCTCTCCTCATCTTTGGCCAAAAGAAATGTGAGGCCAAAACATCTTCCATCTTCTTAGCACCAAAATGCCCTATCAATCCTCCTCCATGCGCTTCCTGCATCAACAAAAGATGAACAGAACCAACTGGAATGCACAAGCGGTTAGGTCTAAACACAAACCCATCATTGACCACAAACTTGTACCATGTACGTCCCTCATTACAATTCAGCAAGACATCTTTAAAATTAGGGTCAAGCGCATATTGTTCTTTAATTGATTCAAATCCGAATATCCGACAATCAAGTTGGACAACAAAGTATATTGTCTAGACAAGGCATCAGCAATTATATTATCCTTCCCTTTCTTATGTCTGATGTTGTAAGGAAAATACTAAATAAATTCAACCCATTTAGCATGTCTACAGTTCAGATTGTTTTGAGAACGAAGGTACTTAAGCGATTCATGATCAGGATGTATAACAAATTCCTTAGGCCACAAATAATGATGCCACATCTCTAAAGAACGTACAAGAGCATACAATTCCTTATCATACGTAGAGTAATTTAGAACAGGTTTTCGCTAAAGTATGCAACAGGCTTACCATCTTGCATCAAAACACCACCAATGCCAATTCCACTAGCATCACATTCAAGCTCAAAAGTCTTACCAAAATTTGGAAGTTGCAGCAGTGGCGCGTGCGTAAGCTTGTCCTTCAAAGTGGTAAAGGACTCCTCTTGTGTTTGTCCCCAACGAAACACCACACCCTTCTTAGTCAACTCATGCAGCAGCACAGCGATGGTGCTAAAATCTTTAACAAAGCGGCGATAGAAACCTGCAAGACCAAGAAAACTCCTCACCTATGTGATGGATTGGGGAGTCGGCCAGCTCTTTATGGCTTCAATTTTTATCTCATCCACCTCAATTTCCTGTGGAGTTACAACATATCCGAGGAAAGAGACTCGATCCTTGCAAAAGATGCACTTCTCAAGGTTAGCAAATAAACGTGCATCTCGTAAAGCATTAAAAACAGCACGTAAGTGATCCATATGTTCATCCAAAGACTTGCTATAAATCAAGATATCATCAAAGTAAACCACCACAAATCGACCAATAAAAACCCTCAAAACCTCATTCATTAATCGCATGAAAGTACTAGTGCATTAGTTAAACCGAAAGACATTACTGACCACTCATACAACCCGAATTTTGTTTTAAAAGCTGTTTTCCATTCATCTCCAAGTTTCAATCTAATTTGGTGGTAGCCACTACTCAAGTTAATTTTTGTGAAAATGATAGAGCCACACAACTCATCAAGCATGTCGTCTAGCCTAGGAATAGAATGACGATACCAAATAGTAATATTATTGATAGCTCTACAATCAACACACATACGCCAAGTACCATCTTTCTTAGGAACCAAAAGAACAGGAATGGCACAAGAACTAAGGCTTTCACGTACATACCTGTCAGGGATAGATCCCCTGGGTACTGCAAGGAAGCTACTCGTGAGGAAAAAAAGTCTTATTCCTACTAGGATTCCACTGTAATCCTATTAGGACTCATACCTTGTAATCCTACTAGGACTCCTACCTTGTAATCCTACTAGGAACCCCGTCCCCTGGGATATATAAAGAAGGGTAGGGATACCTAGGTAGGCAGAGAACCAACAGAGAGCAGCTAACAGGCAACTCAACATCCAAGCGCAGGGCGCAATATAAAACACCCCAAAATAGGACGTAGGGTATTACGCTACTCTAGCGGCCCGAACCTGTCTAAATTTGTGTCTTGTGTCCTTGCTTTCACCTTCAAGTTCCAGATCCGGCGATCCCTCACCAAATAATCACCTACCTTAGGGTATCCCTAGGTAGGTCGACGGTAAAAACACCAACAGCTGGCGCCCACATGGGGCAGATCGTCGCGATCATTGGGCGAATTTGAAGGACCTCTTCATCAACATCAATCCACTCAAGGTGGCGGATTGCTACTTCGTACATATGCATCGGCGGATCGATTCATCGAGTTCAAGATCGGATCCTTCAGCGAACGGCTACATCGACCTCGACTACTGGGCTCGACTTCACCTCGCGCTGCAACGTCGTTGCACCATAGCCGCCGACCTCGACAACCCGGTTCAACTTCGGCTTGTGCTGCAATGTCCGCGCGCAGCAGCGATGAGTTCGACTACTTCAACTTCGCGAGGAGGCTCGGCGGCCCGCCAGCGACTACTTTGACTTCGCGAGGACGATCGGCGGCCCACCGACGACTACTTCGACTACTCGTCTTGACAAGAAACTAGTCAAGGGCGAGCCTCATAGCAATGACTACATCAACTACTCGTCTCAACTTGAAAACTAGTCGGAATCGACTCCGACTAGTCGAGCTTCATCAACAAACCATCGCAGCTCCATCAACGAGCTCCACGGCTTCGTCGACATTCGTCCATGAATCAAGCTAAGTGACTTATACCTTTTTCGACTTGTTCTTCACAAGATCGGCTACCTTTTTGGGTACGCCTCTCGACGGGCATGAAACCCTCGGGGGCTACCCCATGATCGACTACCTATCTGCGTATGTCTCTCGACGGGCATTGAAACCCTCCAGAGCTACACTTCGTCGACTACTTATCCGTGTACATCTCTCGATGGGCATGAAACCCTCCAGAGCTACACTTCACCGACTACTTATCCGTGTACAACTCTCGATGGGCATTGAAACCCTCCAAAGCTACACTTCGTCGACTACTTTTGCGCACTGCGCATCCTCTTTGTCACATGATGACTACTTTCTGCTCGTTGTCTCCTCTTAACGGTCGTTAATCGACTCGAGTAGCAAATGTCTTAATCCGTGAAACCTCGAGTCTCCAGTCATGACCTAATCGACCCATTCTTTATGAGCGAAGGCAAGAGACCTAAGTGACTTGTACATGCTATGGGCGAAGGCTAAACTGGGACCGGGTGAACGTAAAGGGTGGACTACTCGGGAGATTTAAATGGCCTAGAAAAGAGCTCGACACAGCAATTTTTACACTGAATAAATTTTGGTATCTTCACATTATTACTGAGTACTACTCGGTATCTTCGTATTATGCTACATAATGTATGCATTGTTTTTTCAGATCAAGCTTTGGCAACAACCCTCCAGGCAGCACGACGTGCCGTCGCAGTTCCGCCAGTTCCCAGGCTTGAGGCTAGGCGATGCACACTACTCGACATGGCTCCTTCGGCTCTCCTGGCTCGTAAGCTCGGGAGCTGGACGCTGCAAAACTACTCAATGATGACTGAGAGTGCAGAAGAAACCCTAAGTCACCGCGCGGTTAAATAAACCAGCGGGAGGCTCAATTTCACTGTGCAGAAGGCGAAGAGTTTTTCTCGAGATTTCAAAGTAATACTAATGCCACGATTCTTGGATCCTTTTTTCCAAACCTGAGAGATTTGGATTCAAGGCTCGGGGGCTGCGGGATACGTGGCATCGACTACTTATTTTTTGAATATATTTGAAGAGTAAGCAAGGAAGATTTAAGACTAATGTGACCGTCAGCCTGATTCTTTGATTCAACCTAAGGCTCGGGGGCTACTCCATATGGAGTGCGATTTTCCATCGCACCCCATACAAAAGAAGACTTGAAGCTATTCGGGGCATGAGCACCTCATAGTCTCGATGCAACCAAGGAAGTACTCAAAGAATACCTTCAAGACGGAGTTTCAGAAGAAGCTAAAAACTACTTTAGAAGTACTTGAAATGCCTGCAGTACTCGGCTATGAAGAGCTCGGGGGCTTGTCAGGGATAGATCCCCTAGGTACCGCAAGGAAGCTACCCGTGAGAAAAAAGAAGTCTGATTCCTACTAGGATTCCACTGTAATTCTATTAGCACTCATATCTTGTAATCTTACTAGGACTCCTACCTTGTAATCCTACTAGGAATCCCGTCTCCTGGGATATATAAAGGAGGGTAGGGATACCTCGATAGGCAGAGAACCAATAGAGAGAACCAACAGAGAGCAGCCAACAGGCAACTCAACATCCAAGCGCAGGGCGCAATATAAAACACCCCAAAACAGGATCTAGGGTATTACGCTACTCTAGCGGCCCGAACCTATCTAAATTTGTGTCTTGTATCCTTGCAATCACTTTCAAATTCCAGATCCGGTGATCCCTCACCAAATAATCACCTACCTTAGGGTATCCCTAGTAGGTCAACGGTAAAAACACCGACAATACTCGCGCTCCAAAAGGTCTTGGATTTGTTGCTGAATTTTCTTAGTCTCCTCGGGGTTGATTCTATAAGCAGCACGGTTTGGCAAAGTTGCACCCGAAATTAAATCAATTTGATGCTCATTCCCTCTAATAGGTGGTTGTTCCGATGGTATTTTAGATGGAAAAATGTTCTCATACTCCTGCAAAAGGTTAGTGGCAACAGGAGGTATCGAGCTCGCAATATTATCAAGTGAAAACAAGGTCTGCATGCACACCAAAGCATAGCAAACATCATCATCAGAAATATCAGCAAGGTCACATTTTCTGGCAAGCATGACACCACCCTTCAATTTAATTTTTTTTGTCCTTTTTAGCTGGGTAAAGAGACTTAGCAACTTGCTAATTTTCAGAATTAGTATCATTCAAACTAGCAGCTCGTTCTTTATCAGCTTGTACAATTTCAGCAGGGGTCAAAGGTAACAAAGTAATTTTCTTTCCTTTGTGCATAAAAGTGTATGTATTACTTCGATCATGGTGTGTAGCATCATTATCAAATTCCCAAGGATGACCCAATAAAATTGAACAAGCTTCCATAGGTACCACATCACAATCAATAGAACTAGCATAGGAACCAATGGAAAATGAAAATCTACAAGTATGTATTACCTAAGCTTTTCCAGCATCATTAAACCACATAAGATGGTATGGATGGAGGTGGGGGCGTGTGATCAAGCCTAGCTTGTTGATCAAATCTGAACTCACCAAATTATTGCAGTTACCTCCATCAATGATGACACGTGCTCGTCGATTGTTGATGATGAAGAAAGTCTGGAATAAATTATCGCGTTGAAGCTTCTCTGGTTGTTGTAACTGTGTGCTGAGTACTCAGCGCACGATGATGCTCCTAAAAGCCGCCGTGTCCTTGCTACCAAGGACATCGCCGTCCTCCGCAGTAGCATCTTTTGTTGCGTCATCTTCCATGTCAGAGGTGCTGATGTACCCATCTTCTGTAGCCATGTATGTCCGCTGACTTGGGCAATCCTTCCGCAAATGGCAAAAACCAAGGCAACGGTGGCACTGAATTCCGGTCGTGTGTCCTGTAGAAGCCACAGAGGATGCACCTGCTGGAACCTGGAAAGACTTTTTATCTGTGAAGGTTTATGCGGTGCAGCAACTCCGGCATCTGCTGGTCGCTTGCTCGTTGGAGGAGGCACCCGAAAGGAGGAGGGTCCGGTCAGCCCGGACGATGGCGTCGAACGCGGAGCGTATGTGGTGCCAACCTTGCTCGTGCCCTGCAAAGCACGTCCTTGCAACTCCTTTTCTGCAAACATAGCCAATTGAAACAACTAGTTGACATTGTTAAACTCCTTATAATCCACTATGTCCTGAATATCGCGCCGCAAACCCGAGTAAAAACGACAAATAGAATCATCAGTTCCCTCTACTATGCTGCAACGCATCAAACCCTTTTGAAGCTCACCATAATAGTCCTGTACAGACTTATCTCCCTGTTCTAAGCACATCAAGCTCTTACGCAGATCTCTATGATAAGAAGGGGGAATAAATCTATCACGCATGGCAACCTTAAGTTCTGCCCATGTAGTAGGTGCAAGCCCCGCTGAAGTTAAACCAGTCCACCAAATGATAGCAAAATCCTTAAATTCACTAGTGGCTTGTCGAACTCTATGTTGTTCAGGTACAAGATGGGCACTAAATTTCTGCTCAACAGTCATATCCTAATCAAGATATCCCTCAGCATCATAATGTCCAGAAAATGAAGGTATACTAAATTTAATCTTAGCATAAGGGTCATCGGGAGCACGGTTACGATTACCACCCATACCTATGGTGTTGGTGCATAGACGACGTCGAAGTCGCGTGTCTCTGGTGGCTGCTTCATCTGTGTTACCATGGACATCATAGACCATGTCCTCATCTTCATTGGGTGGGGGACAAGTTTCCAACGCGACCACCCTGTCGGTTAGAGTGGATATCCATTTATCCAAGTGCTTAATGGATTCATGGAGCCTAAGGTCCTTGATGGCGGCGGTGACTGCCTGGGTGATAGTGTTTGTCATCACCTACTGCCCCTGCTCGATGGCCTCACGTAGTTGATCTTGGCTCACACACTCGTGGAAGTCTCTAGGGGTGCCACTTCCATCGTCACCTACCATTGTAGATACAAGAACAGGAACAAACAGTGAAGGTTATCCCTAATAATCTACTATGCAGGGATAGTGGTGCCTCTCAATCAACACCGCAATAGGAAAACACCTTACCAAGCTCTTACAAGGGTCTTACCAGCAAGGTAAAGGATACTTGGGAGGCGTGCTCTGCGATTGCAAGGGTCAAAAACCTGCTGTCCAGAAGTTGTATGTGGAGCTATAGGAAGGCCAAATATGTGAGTGGAACACAATTCAATAACAGATAGTAATGCTGAATAAATGTTCAAAGCTACTAGTCCTTAATTGCTGGTCTACTCGTGTCCTTAGAACAGTAGTGTCAACAAGAAAGGCACAAGGATGAATATGATGAACAGCAATGACAAGATCAACAAGTATCCAGCAGCACTATGAGAAACAACAGGTGAAAGCCTCCCGTTTTGTCGTGTAGCACTAGTAGGAATCAAATTTTTATTTTTTTTCTTTTGTTTTTTTGATATTTTTTTCTCAACGAGAGGCACAAGAATAGGAATAGCACCAAGGATCAGCTCAAACCGATGAAAGATGTGATCGTATGTGTAATTTTTCGAGAGCTTTCGGGAAAAAAATTTCACCTCAATCGGAGTTCCGAGCAAAAAGTTATGCCCATTTTTGGAGGACTCTCCGAATTAGGTTTTGCCGGTGGTTGAATCGGAATCGGATGCGAATCGGGTGGGGGAAACAAATGTCGAAACGGTGGCAGCGGAAAAGGGAGACACAACCAAACTAAAATATGAACTAAACCAGCAACAAAGACACGAACTAAGACGCAAACTCAACACCTACGGACTTTGAAATAGAATTATGCAAACGGCTAAACACGGTCTAGGAAGGAGATAAAATTTTTTAGCTTTTCTATGGACTCTAGGATGAAGGCAAAATAAATCTAACAAGGATAAGATGAACCTAACCGTAAACCTGTCTCTAATACAACTTGATGTAGACTAGGGTTCCCAATCTTTTGAAAGGTTCTGATGGCTCTTGATTTGGTGGAGTCGCTACACAATTCAATCCGAGTTCCGAACAACATGTTCCAAATCCTGCAATCGCAGCACAACGTCTCCTCTGGTTATCGACCGGCGGTGCTCGGTCGACCTCGCCAAGAAGGCTAATCCTTGCCTGCGAATCAAAGAACACAAGCAAGAACAAGAAAGAATGCAACCAATTTGCGGTTGAATGATTAAACTCACAAGTTGGGGTCTCACAAACCGATGAATAGGGACGCTGTTCGATGACATATTGAATCAAAGCAAAACCCAAATGCTAAAGTGGCAACAACCACTGAATAAAAAGGAGTTAGGGGCGCAACCCTAATAGGCTCCAACATGATACACGGGCCAACGGCCCAAAAGATGGTGAAGCTGCACCCTGACAGATTCTGGACGTCCACTTGTTTCGACGATTCCCGTCGACTCAGAAGGAATTTTGAGGTGGGTCCAGTGCCATTGGAAGCCTTATAAAATTCTAGTCCCAACCATATATAGAACGTCCAAATCTAACTTCATATGTGGCCTGGACATCCAATTTAAGGCAGACTGCTCCTAAACTCCTAGGTGGACTCGAAGTTAACTTGGATTGGGTCTCCAACTTGGCTTGCACTCCCTTGATGTACCTCCACGCCTCCAAGCCCTTCTACATGCATCTCCTGATCCTCACCATGGTTCCTCATCATAATATAATCATTAGGTAGCAATCTATTCTTAAAATCATAAGTTGAAGTGCTTAGGAACGAGCTCACCTCTAAATTCAATTGTCGTGCACGAGCTCTAGTGATTGGACCTTGAATGTCTAGCGGAGGAATGTTGTGTGCATACAAATGAGTGATGTCCTCATCAGTAGCTATGCTAGTCGCTATTACTTAGACTTTGGTTGAATAACCGAAAATCATGCTACGCTGGTTTACTCATGTTCTGGAATACTTTTATGGTGATAATTAAGATCATTGCATTAATTGGAACCTGGAGAACCACCTAGAAAAACAGTGCAACCACAATATTACATGGCTCTGGTCTTGGCTAATTAATTAGAAACTTTAGCTTGTAATAGTCTTACCGAAAGGGCAAGAGGGGAGTGCGTTGATGGGGTATAGCTCGGTCCTCTTGGAGGCTTTGTTTATGGTCCTTGGGTAAGGTACCGCCTCATTAGGAAGGGTTATGACCGCCTCATTAGGAAGGGTTATGACCTGTTGTCGGTCAAAACCCACCGGCGAGCAGTGGCAGGCAACACGAGGAGCCGGGAGGCTCCCAGGACTGCTGGTGGGCCCCGATCCCTCGATCAACGGCCCAGGATCTGGCACACGACCTGGCGTCTGGGTTGCTAGGCGTGCCACCTGACCTTGTACCTGATCAGGAAGGTGTAGAAGTGATTTCAGTTAGTTTCCTGCACGCACAGACACGTTCAAACATTAGTCCGAGCCGTGATTGGCTCATCGGGTGATCCCCGATATCGGCTGTAAAGAGCCGATTGTCTTCCAGTATCAGATCGGATCTAAATATTTAAACAAAGTGCACATATCTAATAATAATGAGAACTTGCTCTATAATCAATAAGCTAATTCAATCTACGACGGTTAAAGCTTTCACCACATAACCGGAATATCCTACGCGTAGTTAAGCCTAACAAATACGAAAGATAACAGAATAACAACCTAAGCAGAGATCTAAAAACCAACAGAAAGCCGATTCTCGGAACAATCCCTCTTTAGATTATTCTAAAGCATCAAATGTACTGCCGGATCATTTAACTCGTTTGAAGGGCCTAATCATGCGTATATTAAGCTAAATCTTTGATGAACAAAGACTAACCATAACAGGTTGGGTCTACTAATCGAAACAGAGCAAGGTGCTACCCTTACACCCGAGATCGGGCACGAGGACAGCTAAATGCTTACGGGTGACAAGCAACGCATGAATACAGTATGAAAAGTCGATGCATCCCAATAAACGTTACGATAACTAGTGTTACTCACCATCAACAATGCTTCAGTATGAGAAACACAAAGGTAAACAGGCAGGAACGATGCTGCCCCGATCACGCGAATGGTTGTTGTTCGTTCCTTTCATTCGTAGTCTAGGGTGCATATACATAGTCCGGTGACTTGACTCTCCTAACCAATCCTAACTGACTATGACACGAATCCTGGCTATCTCTGTCTAAACTAACTTAAACGCACACACCTATCTAGATACATGGCCAATCCTGGCCTTAAAACACCAGCGCAGGGGCCGATTCGCAAGCCCGTTACAATTATCCTCTGAGCCCATCTTGCTCACGGCCCACCTTCTGGCCCAGCTAAATTATGGCGATAACACATGCCCCCTGGTTTCGGCAATAATTATTCCGAAACTATTTTTTTCTTTTCCATCGCCTGGCCTCTTCGTCTTCCAAAATCCGTACAAGCGTGCTGCTTCCACTTCCACGGGATGTGACTACTCTGCATATAATTCCTTGGAAACCGTCATGGTGCCGATTCTTATTCCACTCTGTCTTTATAAGCCTGCCCCTGGTAGATTTCTTTTCACTCATCCCCTTCCTTCAGCCATTAGAAACCGCACCAATACGCCCTTCCTTCTCTCGCAATGGCTTCCTCTTCCTCTACTTCCTCTGTCATTTCCTTCAAATCTGAGTTCACTCGAGAAGCAACTCCAGAGTATGACCCCATCGCCGCCTACGAGGCCTGCGCTCCTCTGCATTGGGATGCAGAGGAGTGGGACTTCCAGACTTGGTCAGAGGATGATGAATCCCTGACCGACGGTGAAGATCTCCAGCTCCTCCTCGGCGGGGAGCTGGATGAAGAAGACGAGGATGACATGTCCTGGGAGGGGGACTTCTCCTCCTCAGAGGAAGCAGTCGATACCCCATCAACCAAGAAGGACTCGGTAGCAGGAGGCTTCCTGCTTGGCGGGTCGTCGGAGGATGACGATGATGATGATGATGATGATGAAGAGGCCGAAGACAGCAGTGGCTTCAGCAGTGACAGCGGCGAAGACGATGGCGGTAGCGACGACGACAGCAACGATGATGACAGCGAGGCCAGCATTGCTGCTCCGATCAAGCGCCGCAAAGTCTCAGGCACCTACTGGTGGTAGATCGTAGGATCAAGCCGATAGATCGGCTCTAGGAGTAATCGGCTCCCCTTTTGTAATAATTTTTCCTGATGAATCAAATCCTTTCATTTTAATCCGCAACTTGTCAAGAAGCTGATTTACCAGGAGCCAATGGCAACGCATCGGTCCTTTCCCTCAAAATGCAAATCTGGATCTGAGTCGATCCCTGACCCAATTCCATGTTTTGCTTAAATCTGGAACCTTCCCGAAACAGATCTTCACAGATTCCCTGAATCCAAGTTGCTCTCCAAAACCCTTGCTCATAAATCCAATCGCAAAATCTTGGACCAAAGCCTCAGAGCACGAACTTGAAACTCGCGCAACAAACCCTAGATCCAGTTTTCGAGCCTTCGATCTTCGTTGGGGCTTCAGATTGTGGAACCCTTGAATGCCGATGCGGGCGTCCTTGGTCTGAAGGTAAAACTCTAAACTTTTGCTATTTTAATGAAATAATTATTCGATCCCTTGAAGCGCTAAATGATCCCTTCCGGTTATTTGGCTCTTATTGATTCTTCAGGTTTCAGATATTCTTTTGCCGCATCCTTCTTCCCCCAATTCCTTTTGTCTTGGGCCTTGTTCTTACGAGAGTTCAGTAGATTTGATTTCATGTGAGGCTAACAGGATCCCATTTGTAAGTCAAGACATAGATTTAGATTCCTGGGCCAACAGCCTGCGTGCCTGGCCGAATCCTCCCGAGGGCTGGGTGTCCTAGTACAACAGAGTAGCAAAAATCTACCAATCCACATGGGAAACCATAGGAATAGCCGATGCTCTGTCCCTATTATTGTCCCCTCTTGAGAAGAATGAAAACCTTCTGAAGACCATCGGCTATTTTTGGTCTGATGCCTTGAATTGCTTTTTATTTAGCCGTGGGCCGATGACTCCCACCCTCATGGATGTCATGATGCTTATTGGCTTGGATATTGCATCGTCCAGCCCCTCTGCCTTCAAACTGCCTGAGGTCCCCTTTAAATTGTCCTCCAAAACAGAATGCACAAACTGGGGTGCCTACCTGAACCAGCACATCAAAACCAAAGGCCCTGTAACTGAGAAAGAACATACAACCTTTCTGAATCTCTGGTTAGAACACTTCCTATTTTGCGGTCCTTCCCTTGCCCCAACCAAAAACTACCTCTCCCTAGCATATGAACTGGCCAGAGGTAATACTGTTGGCCTTGGTAAATTTTTCCTTGAGGAGGTCTATAGATATCTTCACTTGATGTTTTCGAGCCTGCTGACCCAAAAGAAACTCAAAACTGGTGGTCCCTGGTGGTTCATCTAGTTATGGGCTCACCTATATTTTCAGAACCACATACCGAACTTCCCTGTTCTGGCCATTAACTCTTTTCCAGATCAGAGTGGGAGATGAATCAGGTGTACCAGCTTCGGCCAAGTTTTGTACAGTCTTCCTGGTAGCAAGTTGAATCCCACAGACACCTCAAGCTGGTTTAGGATATTCTACTGAGGCCTGGACAACCCAATCTTCCTCCCTTATACAGACTCTGAAATCTTTGAGAACCCAGTCACCTTCAGATTGGCTGACTTTGCCGATGATGATAGCACTCAGCATTTATACTCTATCATGATTCGCCCTTGCTTCCTTCCAGTTGGCATGAGCACCTCTAACAGAATCATCAAGCCAGGTTATGAGTTCTACCAGCCGGTCGTAGCAGCCCGGCAATTTGTTCTTGTGCAAGTTCCTCCCCACTTCTTCCTCCACCATCTGACAATAAATAGAGCTGACCTGCTCGATATTCTCACCAGCCAAAGATGCTATAGCCTGTTTACTGATCTCCACATCCCAATCCCTGTCGACTTATCATTCACTTCTTCAACCATCGGCTTCGAGAACTGGTGGTCAATGTGGAAGACTAATGTCTTTCGGAAAGCCTTGGGGCCAATGATGCAGTAGATCAACGCTGAGTATGAAGCCCCTGAGGAAGAGGTATTACCATTAGTTTAGTGCTTCTTCATGACTCTGCTTAACCCCTTCTCTAATTTTGTTTGTTTTCTCTGCAGCAGGAGGATGGTCCGGAGCCCAAGAACGATGATGGCTCCACTTTCAAGTTCTTACCGGTTGCTCCTGTAGCCCTCTTTGGCAAGAACGCCCCTCCTCCATCAAAGGTCATAATGCGGATCCAGCCTGATTCTTCAAAATCAGCTTCCAAGCGACAATGAGTCTCCAACATTGTTGCCCCCCGAGCCCAGATGAAGGCGATGAAGATGACTATTAGGAAGATTCGGAAGGAGGCCGGACCATCTTCTATGGATGAAGAAGCTCCGAACGTCAACTAGGTTTGGATTATCCCTTTATAATTGGTCCTCTGAACATGTATACTTCGACTCAATTGCTCTTTGCTTGCTTGCAGGCTGATATCGTGGATATTTCCAGCGGGGAAGAGCAAGCGCGCCAAGAAGACCCAACCCTAGAGGCTCCAGAGAATCCTGTGACAACAATCAACCTCTTGGTCAACTTCCAGGATCTGATCCTGGAAACTCCAGAGAATCTTGCAACAACAATCGATACTCTAGTCAACCTTCAGGAGCTGCAGGAGCCGATTGTCACTTCATCGGCCATCAATCCTTCTCTGGAAAGGGTGCGTCTGCAGGAGCCAATCCTCACCTCATCGGCTATCAATCCTTCTCCGGAAAGGGTGCGTCTGCAGGAGCCGATCATCACCTCATCGGCTATCAATCCTTCTCCAGAAAGGGTGCATCTGCAGGAGCCGATCATCACCTTATTGGCTATCAATCCTTCTCCAGAAAAGGTGCGTTATATCTCCGAGCCGTTTGCATCTTCCTTTCCCTGTGCCGTACTAATTTTCTATCTTCTTTCAGGGTCTAAACCTCTCAAAGTTGCTCTCATGTGACCCTGCATCCGTCGGCTCGGCCATACTCGAAGTGGATGATCATTAGCCATAGCTGATCGGTGTCGCTAGCCAACTCCTTCGCATAAAGGGCCTGCTATCAGCTCCAATTGATGCTTTGGTCCAGGATTCCGATGGAGTGAGGCAAAATCTTGAGGAGATCAAGCCCCAACTTCCAAAAGACCTTCAGATCAAGCTTTGGCCAACCGGACATCTCCCTTTCTTTCGGGCAAAGGTAGAAAAGGCTCGGCAGAGGATTGAATCCTGTCACTCACAAGCCCCCTTGAAAGCTGATATTGCCGAGAGGTGTCGACTACTTAACAAGAAGAAGGCAGCTTTGGACGCTAAGACTGACACTTCTGCACATTCTCAAAGGCTTCAATTTCTGGAGAAGGAGTTAGAAGACCTCAAGGCAAAGGTCCGGGCAACCGAGCAGCGCATCCCGGAAGAGAAGAACCTCATAGCCAGCTCCAAACAAGAAGCAGAAGACCTGACTGCCCAGCTGAAGACAGAACTTGCAGAGCTGAGCGTTTTGAGTCGGCAGATAGTGTCAGGTGAAGACAAGGACGATGAATCAGTGATTGCTGAAGCTGATCGCGTCCGCCTTGAGGCTATCACAGCCATCGATGAGTTCCTTCTGTAGACTAGTTTGTAATCACCTCTTGTAGCCTGTTGTCATTCAAAACCTGCATGTACTCAAATTAAAATTCTAAAGTCAATGGTTATACATCGGCTATTTGACCAACTCAGTGTGTTGGGTTCAAAATGTGTGTTTTTTATATATGTGGGCCGACTGCACGTGTCGGCCCCCTCTCCTTGTGTCCAGCCTGATACGTCACATCGGCTTTCACTTGTATGGGCTATCTGAACGTATCGACTCACGGCCTGATGCGTAGCATCGGCTTTCACTTGTACGGGCCAACTGAATGTGCAGCCTGATGCGTAGCATCAGCTTTATTGCCCATCATCCCACATACTTGGGAAGTATTTCTTGAGATGTTGACCATTGTCCGCCACCAAAAACTTGACACCATCTAACTCCTCAAGCATATATGCGTTCCCAGGTAGGACTTGGTCAACTCTATAAGGCCCATGCCAATTTTGAGACCATTTGCCATACGCTGCATCCTTAGCCCCCAATGGTAACACCGCTTCCCAAACCAGATCTCCGACTTGGAATTCTTTTGGCTTGACTTTCTTGTTGTACGCGTGGGCTACCTTGGTCTTATTTTCTTTGATCTTCTCAAGTGATCAAAGTCTGAGCTCTGTAAGATCCTTAATATTGTCGTTCATCAGAGCAACATATTCTTCAGCTGTTATGTCATTTTGGAACTCTACGCATCTCGAGCCGACTGTAATCTCCCATGGTAATAAAGCCTCCTATCCATACTCCAGATGATAAGGTGAAGTTTTTGTTGCTCCGTGGCACGAAATACGGCATGCCCACAATGCCTCTAATAAGACTTCATGCCAACGCCTAGGATGCTCATCGATCTTTCTCTTGATCAACTTGATAAGGCTCTAACTGGATGCTTCAGCTTGTCCATTCGTTTGAGCATAGCATGGGGATGACCTGATCAGCTTGATGCCCATGTCAGTAGCGAATTTTTTGAACTCCTCTGATATGAAGACCGACCCTCCATCTGTTGTGATGGTCTGAGGAATCCTGAAACTATGAATGACATGTTCTTTAACAAAATTAATGACATCCTTAGATGCTACTGACTTCATAGGGACGGCCTCCACCCACTTGGTAAAGTAGTCCGTGATGGCAAAAATGAACTGGTGGCCTTTGCTAGATGGAGGATTAATTTTGCCGATCATGTCCATACACCAACCTCTGGATGGCTAGGGTTTGACGATAGGGTTCATTACTGACGTTGGTACCTGTCGGAGGAAATCTCCAGCCGGGTGGCGGAATGCACCCGCCTAATCCTAGTTAAGGAAGAGTTTGGGGGAATCCTAGGAACGCTTGATCGATGGGCCGATGAACGCAGGAAAGGCGCAAGGATTTTAGAGTGGTTCGGGCCGCCGGAGCGTAATACCCTACGTCCACTTGTGCGTTGTATTGATTGTAGAAGCCTGGATGGAGCCTTGGATCTGACTTGTGCTCTAACGGGTGCACCCTCCCCTTTATAGTCCAAGGGGGGTGCTTACATTGTGCAGGGCCCCGATAGATGGGCCCGGCCAACAGGAGCCTGTTCTACGAGAGATATGGAGATCTTCATCTCCAACTCCTCTCTGTAGTCCTCTCGATCGGGAAGTTGATGTGCGTATCTACAACTAGGATATGGCCGTGTGCAGCCTTGCCTGCACAGTGACTGCTGTCAGTGTTATCCAACTGAGAAGCCATGCTGCCACTGTTGGGTCAGAACCTTCTGTCAGGCGATGAAGCAGCGCTGACCCGCAGTGCCGTTACCTCCACGCGCACTGTAGCTGCGCACACCTCAGCACACCTGTTGCAGGTCATCATCACTCACGCGCGCGTCGCCGTGATGGGACTACACGCCGTCTCCCCGCGCGCGAAGCACAGTGACGCGCCGCCTTCAGAACAGGCGGGCTTTCCGTGGTGTCAGCATACCTGCTCCGTGTGTCAGTGGCAGGCCATACTTTTGACTTGGGTGCGCCCAACCCCACTACCGCATTAAATGTGGGTAGATGGGCTGGAGCCCCGTGAAGGGCCTTCTGCCCCAGGCACGTGGCAGAACCAGCCCTGCTCCCACCTCGGAGGCAGCACGTGGTAGCACCGGACCCCTTCCCGGGGGAAGAGGGTCCAGGCCCCCGAGGCCGATTGGAGCGGTCAGGCCCGTGGAGGTTTGGCCCCCACACGTGGTGGCACCGGACCTCCCTGGGAAGTCCGGGTCCACGTGGAGGCCCCGGACCTATAAGAGCACAGGGGAGGTCCGGAGACCACGATCCCAGCTGTCAGGCCCGGGCCGTATGCCGCGTCATCCAGAAGGCGAGGGACAGGTTACGGATAACCTCACACTCGTCTGGGTGGTCACCCTGTCAGAAGACTCTCTGACGGGTTATCGCACTCTCCTGTGAGGCGACAGCGAGACGCTAAGGGTCTGGACACCCTAGCAGGAGGTACCCCTATTCGTATGTACCGACAGAGGCCCCCGGGCCAACCTCAGGTGAGGAATGAACCCACAGGTGGGGCCATATCCCAGCGTTGCGCTGGGTGGACAGCTTGTTCCCGCCGGGAAAGGGCATGGATGTCTTTTCCTTCTTAGCGGGATCCCTGAGGGGCCCGTCCTCTGCCCGCGCCAGGCGGTTCAGATTCTTGTCTTATTCGAGCCCGCCCCGCGGCTCAGGCGGTTCGGATTCCGCCTTTTCCCCCTACCTCCAGCGGCCACCCCTTTGACTGGCGGGCCCGGGCCCACTGGTCATTGAGCGTGAGAGGAGGGGGTCTGGTGTAGGCAGCTGTTCGGCTTCTCCTCGGTCACCGCGGAGCTCGAGAGGGCGAGCAGCTTTTACATAAAAAGTAGGTGCCGAAGGAAACGGCTACCTTTTCGCTCTTGCCTTCAACATACGCTGCAGCGCCCCTTCGTCTCCGCACGCACCTTGCAATCAGCTTCCTTGCGCCCGGCATTCCTTCCTTTTCCTGCACCCTTGCGATCCATCCCCCGCTATCGCAGCATCCATCACCATGTCTTCTCTCCGTCTTCCCCGCCGCTTCCAGCATGAGAACTAGCTGGACTCGGTGCGCCGCCTTTTGGGATGGACCACGCCGGAGCTCGTCGGAAGGATCCGGGCCGGCCAAATCCCCCTCCGCGACCTTGCCGCGGGGGAATTCGTCCTCTTCAACTCGTACGCCATGTGCGGGTTGGTGCCTCCGATGTCCTCCTTCTTCCTCCTGCTCCTGGAGGAGTTCGGGCTTCAGCTCCAGCACCTCACCCCCCACTCCGTCCTCCTCGTGGCGGTCTTCGCCCACTTCATGGAGATGTTCGTGGGGGTCCGCCCCTGCGCCGCCATCTTCAGGCATTTTTATGCCTTGGTCGGGTCGGGAAGGAGCAGGCGCGAGGTCGCCGCCTACTACTTCCAGCTCCGGCAAGCGACGGCCAGCTCCTACATCAGCACCTTCTCCAGCGCCAAGTAGGAGGACTGGCACGATGGCTGGGTCATCGTCGAGCCCGACGCCAACGACCGCCTGGAGCTGCCGACGGAGAGGCCCCTTAGCGACCGGAGCACCTGGAAGGCTAGGCCATCGCTGTCGGCGGAGCTCGTCCCAGTGCTAAACCGGGTCAAGGAGCTGGTGATGGGCGGCCTGACGTCGATGATGGTGCTGGGCGACTTCTTGAGGCGTCGCATCACCCCCCTGCAGCAGCGGTCCAGGATGGCCTGTATGTACACAGGGCCAAATGACTGCTGCAGGATCGCGCGGGGGCCCAGCTCCGATTTCTCTAGGGCAGAGCTGGAGGCAGCGCTCCGGGCGATGACCGGTGAGGCGTTCAGCCTGGAGTCCCTGGTCCTCCCGAGCGGGATCAAAGCCCTGTGCGAGGACCAGGCACTGCGGTCGATGGTCCTGGCATCGATGCCAACCCTCGACGAGGGTGGCCTGGCGGCCCGGCAGCTGGGAGGCAACCCCAACCGTGGGATCCACATCCCCGGCACCTCACACGACCGCCAGGAGCACGCCAGTCAAGGTCCCGGGGGGCCAAGTCCTGGAGGTCCGGCCCCCGCCGGGAAGGGAAAGGATAAGGTGCCGGTGCCGGAGCACTGCACAAGGACAATGCGGGTGCTGCCCCGACCCGGGGGGACGACGAGGCGTAGTGGGCAGCCCCACGCGGAGCAGCCAAGCAGAGGGGTCCAAGTCCCAGAGGCTCCAGCGTGGCGACGGCTCCTTCATGGGGAAGGCAGCCCCCAAACGCCAGAAGACGGTGGAGGCAGAGAGGCAGAGCAAAGCTCCACCACCTCCGCCGCAGCGCCATCAGCCGGAGAGGAGGCCGGAGGAGGCGCAGCGGCCTTCTCCGGAGTAGCAGATTCCTCCGTCGCCACCGACGACACGGCGCCCAGCGACACCACCACCACCGTCGGAGCCAAGACCACAAACCCCACCCTCGGCGCCAGGAGCGCCAACTGTCGGTGTTTAACCGGCTGCCCACCGAGGGATATACCCAAGGTGGTAAGTTTTGGGTGAGGAGACGCCGAGATCAGGAACTCGAAGGTGCACGGAACACAGAACTTAGACAGGTTCAGTCCGCAAGATGCGTAACACCCTACGTCTTGTATGGTGGTTTTGTATTGCCTCTTGTGTAGAATGACCTAGAGATCGTCTTTTGAGAGGGGTCCCTGTCCTCCCTTATATATCTGAGAGGCCAGGGTTACAAAGATACTAACCAACACCAGCTAAGGAATCATACCAGAACATATCTCGAGTAGATTCCCCCTGTATCGGTTAGCCTTGTCTCCTATTTAAACGGAATAAATAAGAGATAAACAAGATGAATAAGAGATAAGACGGACTTAATCTCTTAGACCTCTTTAAACTACGTTATGTACCCAGTCCCGTGGCCCCGGGTCTAACAAGCCCCCGAGCTCTTCGTAGCTGAGTACCGCAAGCTTATTGAGTACTTTCGAAGCAGTCTTCGACTTCTTCTGAAGCTTTGTCTTGAAATTCTTCTTCGAGTACTTGCTTGGCTGCGTCAAAGCTATGAGGTACTCATGCCCCGAATTTTATTTCTGATATGGCATGCGATTAAAAAATCACACTCCATATGGAGTAGCCCCCGAGCCTTAGGTTGAATCGGAGAATCAAGCTGAGGGTCCCATTTGTCTGTAATCCTCCTTATCTGTCAAAGAAATTTGAAAAATAAGTAGTCGATGCCACGTACCCCGCAGCCCCCGAGCCTTAAATCCAAATCCCACAAATATGGAGATAAGGATCTAAAAACCGTTTCATGCAGGCTGAAAATGATGACTCGAAAAATTACCAAAGTGATGATATAAATGATGGAAACTAGACCATCAACCCGAAAAAACCCCTTTTTTCGGGCTAACTAGCCCTGAAAAAATGATTAATCGGATTTTTAATCCAAACAGTCCACCAAATGACCTCTCATCTTCAGAATATTCCCAAAAAACGACCCTTAAACTTCGGAACACTAACTTTTCCCCACCCCGCTGGTTATTTAACCCCGCGACAACAGTGGGAAAAAACTGTGCTTTCAATCTGCCTTTTGCCAAGAACCGCCAAAATCCCCAAACAGAGCCAAACGCCGCCGCCACCTCTCCGCAGAAATCCTCCCCTTCCAACCTCCCCGCCCCTCTCCCCGCAGCCCCCGAGCATCTCGTGGCCAGCGAATAGGAGATGGCGCCCAAGAAAGCAGAGATCGAGGGGAAGAACAAGGAGGCGCAGCCTTCGACCGCGGAGTGGACACACAATAAGTGCTCCCTCAACCATCTTAAGAACCTAGTTTCCGAGGGGTTGCTGCAAGAAAAGAACCTTGTCAACTGGCGCCCCTCTTACCGTGAACCTTTTCCCATGGAAAATGTTGACGAAATCATCACATTTCTCCATTTTGCCGAACGGGGGTTGGCCCTCCCCTCTTGTTCCTTCTTCCGAGGCCTTCTGTATTACTACGGGCTTGAGCTTCATCATCTCAACCCAAATTCTATTTGCCACATTTCAATTTTCATCTATTACTGCGAGGCTTTTCTTGGAATCGAACCCCACTGGGATCTTTTCCGCTTCCTCTTCCGCCTCAAACCACAGCCCACCTCCAAGAATCTTTCCGTTGTGGGAGGCGCCGGCATCCAACTGCGTCAGCAGGCCGGCGATAAATATCTCACATACAAATTCCCCTCCAACCTTCCTGGATGGAAGAACCATTGGTTTTACATCAAGAACCATGCTCCCCACCTCCCGACGAAGTCAAACAGACCACCTGTAGTGAGGGGAGAGTGGAATCTCGAACCCTCCGGTGGGGAGATGGATCAGGTCAAGGAGCTACTAGACGTCATAGAGGCACAGAAGAAGAAGGGAGTGACCGGCGCCTCCGTCATGTTCGTATTTTACAAACGCCGCGTCCAACCCATCCAGCAGCGCCATCGCCTGGGATTCGAGTACACAGGCCCCGCTGATCCTTCTCGCATGTGCGCAGAGGATTTGCTAGATGAAGCCGCGCTCCAACGAGTTCAGCGGGTGCTGCTAGACGTGGACGCCGTGCCGTACGTGCCCACATTTTTTTCCGCATGAAATCCGTCCAAACCAGTAAGTATTCGACTTCTTTTTTGCTGAGGATAACCTCTGTTACTAAGTTACTTAACTGAAGAACCTCCTGCAGGGACACACGGAGCTGTACCGCAGCAACCCGTCGTGACCTGACATCCCCCGACCAGACCACCTGCTCCCCACTGCCGCCGTTGAAGCCAAGAGGGCTTGCCTTGCTGCAGCTCAACGCAGCAGTGAGTCCACCGAGGGCGTGAGCTCACAGGCGGGGGAAGGAGCCGAAGGAGAAGCGCGCCGGGACGACTCCTCCGAGCAAAGCATGGAGTTGACCGGTGCTTTCCCACTGGTGCCACAAGGCCGTCGACTGGTGCGCAAACGCAAGGCGCAGGAACTCGAAACCACCGGGTAAGAGCCTACTGGTTTGTTGTAATGCGGTACCTTAATGCTGAGTTGTACCTATGACATCCTCCTGTAGTCCTTCCGCGTCCTCCGCCCGGGCCGAGCCCGAAGAAGAAAGGACGAGCCCCGCGGCAGCTGCCGCCGTCACCATCGCCGTGGCGGGGACCGCGCCACAAGCTGGTGAAACCCCGCCGCCAGCAACGGGGACGCTGCATCAGGCCGTGCGGATGAAGAAAGCCATTAAGAAGAAATATGTACTGTAAGTCTGCGTCTGGTTGCACAGCAAATGATTTGATCTTTCGACCTATGTGTTGACTAACTTCGACTTCATTAGTGCTGCAAGTGCTGCGGACCTCCAGCTGACGCTAGCTTCGGCTACCCCCGCCCCCAGGTCCTTGACCCAGGAGGAATCATCAAGTGCTGGGCCAGTCGCCGCTGCGTCAGCTCCCGAGGCATCGGCCCAGAAGGGTCAGCGCCCGCGGAGCCAACCCCTGGGACAGACACAACGCTGCCCGACCTGCCGCCGCCTGAGCTCCGAAAAGTTGAGGTCGGGGCCAGTGGCGAGAAACAAGTCGAGACCCCTAGCGCCGCTCCCACGGATGGCGCAGGTGAGCATCTGACCGCCCCGGCTAGTTACCGGGATCTGCATGTTGTATGCTGAGAACATATGTGATTGCAGGTGCGCAGCGGCTGACTACTGAAGAAGTCGCGGGAGCCTCCGGGAGACCCGCTGAGTTGTTGCTGGCTGGGTCTGGTGGCCAAGTTGCCGTCGCCACCGACCCGGCAGATGACCTGCTGCTGACGGACCGCAATGTAGAGAACCTCAAGAAGGCGCATGACTTTACCATGGTAAGACTTGAGAGCCTTTCTGCCAGTGGCTATATCGAGTTGCTAATCTGGATTTCCCCTTTTTATGCAGAGTGTGATCGCCCACTCCCGGAAGCAGGCAGAGGAATTGAAGACCCTTACCCACGACCGCAAGGAACTCGCTGCCCTGAGGAAGCGCCTTGACGACGAGAAGACGGAAAACGTACATCTTGAGAAGGTCAACACCGAGCTCCAGCAACAACTCGAGGAGCAGAAGAAGGAGCTCGAGGCACATAAGGAGCAGCTCAGGGAGCAAAAGAGGGCGCACCAAGGTAAACCATTGCTCCCCTCGGGTACTTGCACTGTATGACTCAACCTGGGTTTTGAAAAGCTTTCCACCACAGAGCTTAGGAGAATCTTAACCAGTAAAGAAGAGCTACTTACTGACGTGAAGAACCTGCTCTATCACCGTACAGATGACATCGAGAAGCTGCAGAAGGTGATCGGTGACACTGAGCAACAGTTCGTCGACAGCCTTCAGCGAATCAAGACGCTGGGCGAAGAACTCGAGAGCATCAGGGGGGCCGCCAGGGAGCTGGTGGACGTGGTGGATCCACCAGAAGAAGGCGAAGCAAGCCCCCGGCCCCTGCTAGAGCGTCTCCGCGAGGCCCCAAAGAAAGTGATGGAGTTCCTTTCCGAGGCACCTGTCACGTGCGTCAACAACGCCCTCGCAATTGTGAAGTCCTTCCTGCCGAGCGCGAAGCTGGAGATATTTGCTCAAGGCATGGCGGCGGACTGCACCGAGGAGCAATTCGACAGATACCTCCTAGAGGCCCAACCTGTATCAGAATGCATAGTTCAAAGTGTAATGCAGGATTAGGGTACTGAAAACAAGTATTCGCTTCCTTGTATATATATGGTTTCTTTTGATGTCTCTACTTGTGTATGTGCCTAGGCTGAATTGGTATCCAGGCTTACAACGCGTAAGTAGTAGACACTACCCTGGGTGCAATGACCCTAAAGGTAGCCATAGCTCCATGTAGGAACTTGTCTAACAAGTTGACCACAACCCAAACTCGTGGGTCTAAAACTGTTAGGAAAGAACGCGAGCATCGTCGCGCAACTGCCAGGCTTTAAGGCAAAGCTACCCCGAGTGCATCGACTCTGGACGTAGTCGGGGTTGCTCCTCATAGGAGCGCGCTCCGCAAGTTATATAGGACCCGGGCAGACGGATCGGACTTGCTGGAAGCGAATACGGGCGTCGCCGCTGGTATGCCGTGCTCTTGGCCGGGACGAGACTACTCTAGGTGCAACCACGCAGGATGTAGTCGAAGCAGTTCTTTGCACGAGCTCATCCAACAAACTGGGAATAAACCAGTCGAACGGGTCAGTTATGTTGGAAAAAATGCGACTGCTATCACGTGCGACAATCCAAGGTCGCGGCGGAAATCGATATGTAGAGGAGTTAGACGGAGCCGAGGGTTCCGTCAGAGAATGAAGTCGAAAGGATATGAATGTGGTCATAGCCCCCGCAATATTCACGACAAGAAGTCGATTTATATAAGTGTTTGCACGTGACCGTGGCCATCGTGCGCGTAAGAGGGAATGTACAACCCGAATCTTGTGGCTCATAGCCTCCAAATTGATTCGAGGAAACAAAATCTTCTAGGCCCCCGGGGATTCAGCTATCATCGGGCCTCGTCTTATGGGTAGAACTTGCGCAGGTTCTGAATGTTCCAGGAGTTCGGGACATCCTGACCCTCAGGATATTGTAGCCGATAAGACCCTGGCCTTGTAACTTGCTTGATGACGAACGGGTCCTCCCACCTTGAGTTGAGCTTGTGTAGGCCAGATTCGTCCTGAATGCGGCGCAAGACCAAATCACCAACACTGAAGGACCGCTCCCTGACGTTGCGATCATGATATCGCCGGATCCCCTGCAGGTACCGAGCTGACTGAACAAGAGCGGTGCAGCGAGCTTCTTCAACAGAATCAAGCTCGAATTGCCTCACCTCGTCCGCCTCGCCTTCATTGTACAGTTCAACCCTTGGAGACTTCCACATGATATCGGCTGGTAAAATAGCTTCAGATCCATATACGAGGAAGAAAGGTGTTTGTCCTGTGGCTTTGGACGGCTGAATCCGAAGCCCCCAGACGACATGTGGCAGCTCATGCACCCATTTGCCTCCCTTCTTGCTGTTTTCATCATAAAGTCTCTTCTTGAGGCCGTCAATTATCAAGCCGTTCGCCCTTTCGACTTGGGTGTGCAACCGAGACATATTTAACTTCGATGCAAGCATTCTCGTAGAACTCCCAGAATTGGTTTGCCATGAAGTTTGATCTTAAGTCCGTGATGATGGTGTTGGGGAAGCCGAAACGATGCAAAATATCTGAGATGAAGTCGACGACCCGATCTGGCGTGAGCTTGGCTATCGGCTTGTACTCAATCCACTTAGTAAACTTGTCGATAGCCACCAGAACGTGGGTGAAACCGCCTGGCGCCGTCGTGAAGGGGCCGATCATGTCGAGGCTCCAACAAGCAAAAGGCCAGGATGGCGGTATAGTGATGAGGCTATGGGCTGGAACATGAGTCTGTTTGCCAAAGAATTGACAATTTTGGCACCGGCGCACAAGATCTTCCGCGTCGGTCAATGCAGTGGGCCACCAGAAACCGGCCCTATATGCTTTCCCCACCAGCGTTCTTGAAGCCGCATGGTTTCCGCAGACGCCCTCGTGGATCTCCCGCAGTATGTCGTAACCATCTTCCTTTGTGAAGCACTTCATGAGAACTCCTGACCGAGCACCACACCGATAAAGCTTGCCGTCGACCAAGACGAAACCCTTGCTCCTTCGCAGGACGCGTGCCGCCTCCGCGCTCTTGGCGTCAATTCCCGCTGGTAGCCTTTGATCTCGAATGAAGTCGATAAAAGCCTCTCGCCAGTCCTCCCCTAGCACCATTACCTCTCGATCGAGTTGTTGGGGACCCACGTCGATGGTTACCTGCGGAGAAGACTTGATGGATGGCTTCTTGAGCTCCTAGACGAAGACTCCCGGCGGGACCTGTGCACGTGTGGACCCCAGTTTGGACAGGATATCCACACCAACATTGTGCTCCCGCAATACATGGTGAACCTCCAAGCTGGAGAAGTTGCTTTCCAACTTGCGCACTTCCTGTACATAAGCATCCATCGTCTCCTTGTTGCAGTCCCATTCCTTGTTGACCTGTTGAACAACAAGAAGGGAATCGCCATATACAAGTAGTTGCTTGATCCCTAGTGATATCGCCAAACGAAGCCCGTGAAGCAAGGCTTCATACTCGGCTTCATAGTTGGATACTGCCCACAGGATCTGAAGGACATATTTCAATTGTTCACCTCATGGAGAAATAAGCAGAACACCAGCGCCGCCGCCGTCGAGCTTTAGGGACCCATCAAAGTACATGATCCAGTGCTCTGGCTTGTCTACTGGAGTGGGGACTTGATTCTCCCTCCATTCAGCCATGAAGTCGACTAGGGCCTGTGACTTGATTGCAGTGCGTGGCTTGAAGTTGATTGACAAAGCCCCCAGTTCCACTGCCCACTTGGATATGCGCCCTGTGGCATCTTGATTATGAAGAATATCCCCCAACAGGAAATCCGTGATCACAGTAATCTTGTACTCGTCGAAGTAATGGCGTAGCTTTCTTGATGTGATTAAGATTGCATATAAAAGCTTTTGAATAGCTGAATACCGTACCTTGGATTCAGAGAGGACCTCGCTGACGAAGTAGACAGGCCTCTGCACTCCAAACGCATGGCCTTCCTCGCCTCGCTCAACTACAATGGCACTGCTGACAACATGAGTTGTTGCCGCAATGTAAAGTAGTAGATCCTCCCCTAGCAACGGTGCAGTAAGGATCGGAGGTGACTGAAGATGATGTTTCAGATCCTGCAAGGCCCGCTCGGCCTCCTCCGTCCATTGGAACTTATCTTGGCGTTTCAGGAGCTTGAAGAAAGGTAGTCCTCTCTCCCCGAGTCGGGAGATGAACCTGTTCAGGGCCGCCATACAACCTGTTAACTTCTGCACATCCTTGATTGTGGCCGGAGCCTCCATATCAGTGATGGCCGTGATCTTTACAGGGTTGGCTTCGATGCCCGGTTGCTGACGATGAACCCGAGCAATTTCCCTGAAGGTACTCCAAAAACGCACTTGGTGGGATTGAGTTTCCACCGGAATCTGCGCAGACTGCTAAATGTTTCCTCCAAATCTGCTATCAAGTCGTTGGATGCCCTAGTCTTGATGACGACGTCGTCCACATAAGCCTCAACATTCCGGTGCAGCTGATCCGTGAAACACATCTGGATTGCACGCTGATAGGTTGCTCCTACGTTCTTCAACCCGAAGGACATGGTTTTGTAGGCGTAAGTCCCGTACAGGGTGATGAATGCAGTCTTGATTTGGTCCTCCTCCTTAAGCGCGATCTGATGATAACCTGAATAACAATCAAGAAAACAGAGAAGGACACAACCAGCCGTCGAATCGACAACTTGGTCAATGCGCGGCAGCCCAAAATGGTCCTTTGGGCAGTGCTTGTTGAGATCAGTGTAGTCGACACACATTCTCCATTCATTATTCTTTTTCTTTACAGGAACGGGATTCGCTACCCACTCTGGATGGATTACTTTTTTAATGAATCCAACCGCGAGAACTTTAGCAATCTCCCATTTAATGGCCTCATGCTTATCATGGGCAAACCTTCGCAGGCGTTGCTTTTTAGGCGTAGCCTTCGGGTGTACATTCAAAGCATGCTCGATCAACTCCCTGGGCACCCCTGGCATATCCGCTGGTTTCCACGCGAATATGTCTCGGTTAGCCCGTAGGAAGCTGATGAGCGCGAGTTCCTATTTGTCACCTAAGCCCGCACCGATGTAACACCCTAATGTAATTTTTCCAAATTTTAAGGAATTTATTTGGGCTCAAATAAAATTTCCACGGTTTTCTCTAATTTACCTTGCATTTAAAGTGATTTTATAACACAAGGAAATAAAAACTTATCATAGGATTAAATTGTTTGTGCATTCATGCTGCAGCATTGTTTTATTTGTGTTAAGTTTATAGGTTTGAATTCAAATTGTATTTTGAATTCAATTAGATTTGTTTGAATTAGTTAAGTATAGAAAGGAGGAAGGAAAAGGAAAAGGAAAAGGAAAAGGAAAGGAGAAAAAGAAAAGAGCCCAGCCCAACAGCTTTTTCCCCCTTCTCTACTTCACGGGCTCCCTCTTCTCTCTCTTTTCCCCTGGCCCAAACCGACCCCGAGGCCCAGCACTCCCCCTCTCTCCTCCTCGGACCCCCTTTCCTCCCCCTCCCCCGCATGGGCCATGGCCGGCCCATTCCTTTTTTAGCCCGAGCGCCTCTTCTCTCTCCCCCTCGCTGCCACCCAGGGCCCACACATCAGTTCTTTCCCCTTCCTCCTCACGCTGCCCTCTGTTCCGCTGACCCCCCCGCCGGCCGCGCCTCGGCACCCTGGGTCCGCCCCTCTGCCCTGCAACTGCGCCGCACCCCGGCCCGCGACCGAGTCCCCTCCTTTCCAAAAGCTTCGCCGCCCGAGCCAGTATCGCGCGGGGTAGTTGTGCCCGATCCGATTTCCCCGCGCGCCACGGTCCCCGCCGGGATTCTTGCGCCAGCCCGGGCATGCACGCTAGCTCTCGCCTGTTGCCCTTAAGTGACCCCCGCACACGCCCCTGGAGCCCAACCACCGAAGCGCCGCAAGCCCTAGCCGCCGCCGCCCTTTTGAAGCTCAGCGGAGGCGCCCCTGCTCCGCCGTGGTCCGTCAGCCCCGACCCACCTCCGGCCTTTTTCCCGCCCCGGTGAGCACCCCAACGTTCCCAGGACCTTTTTGTGCTGGCTGTCGTGATCCCTAGCTTCCCTCAGCGACCGGACCGCCGCCCACCCGTGGCCGCCGCCGCACCGAGCCGCCTCCGCCGCCGAGCGTGCCTTCCCAGCCGCTGTAGGCTCGTGCCAACCGCTCAGATGAGTTGTGCAAGCCGCGAGCTTCCTCCAGGGCCTGACCTCGTGCAAGATGAGGCCCAGATGGCCGAGATAGGCCATCTCCGGCGAGGCGCCGCCACGGAGACCGAGCTCCGGCGAGCAATCGCCGCCGCCGGCCCCTGATCCTCAACCCCCCCTTTTGTTCGAACCGCAGGATCCAGATCCAACCATCCTGATTAGAACGTACCGTTTCGGCCTGGCGATTTTGCTAAAGAGCCCTCGGCTTTTTCTGAAATCAACCCGCACTCCGGTGTAGTTCAAAGATATTCGCAGATAGGTACTATTTTATTCGTTTAGGCCCCTAAGTTCTTCAGGAATAGAAACCGCCGTCCAGCCCTAAGGTTTTAGCGTGTTAGCCCCTGCGTCTAACCTTTAATTGCGTTGAGGTCCCTAAGTTTTGTTTTTCTCGCAGAAAAGCCCCTGGACCTTGATTTAGCCCTAGATTTCGCGTTTTAGCTCCGTTTTAGTTGATTCTTGCGCTCACGCGATCGTTGTAACGCGTAGAACAGCTCTATCATAGTTTTGTGTGCTGTTTTTATGTAATGTTGTACTATTTCTTATCTTTTGTCCTTGTTTGCATGTATGTGTATGTGTTGGACCATGTTTTGGCGTTGCGATCGTGAGTAGACGCTGAACCTTTGGACGAGTACCAGGAGCCACCATCTTCTGAAGCTTTTGAGCAGCAGCAGGAGAACTTTGAGGAAGGCAAGTATAACATGAACCTCCTATCACTTTTAAATACAATTTCATACTGCATTTTAATACTGTATGCCTATAAGGATTTCCTAGCCACTTTTATCCTGTATATTATACCTTGGGTTGCATTTTGGTTAGTTGTGCTAGGTGCTGCGCTCACACACACCTTGGTCCTTTTTATTTAAATTTGACTAATGGATTTATGCAACTTAATTCTGACAGTGGCCCTCTGTGCTGTGTGCCTGAGTGGCTCACGTCTCCCTAAAAGATGTTTTTATAGAAAGCTTGGTTTAGGGGGCCAGCACGGTGCTTAGTGCTGGGTTGGTCACTCTCCATAAGGACCGGTTCATAGAGCGACAACCTGGGACAACCGCACAACCACAAGACTGGAATGGGACGGTCTTGACTTACTAATTAGGTCGTGTTGGTTCGGGAGTAACTTACCTGCGGGGCAAGAGGGGTGGTAAGCTTCAATGGTCCCTGCTCCTCCGGCTTGGTCTGTGCTGTGTGCTTGTACCCCCGGAGGTGGGCCCCATCGTCGCTGATCCAGAAACCTTAGCGGTTACACCTTACCAATGTGATCCTTTGTAATGGTCTCGTAGTGTGCTTGCTAGTCATCTCACCTAAGGAAGTGTGATGAATCACTAGCGTAGCTCACGACTTGTGGGTAAAGTTGTGCAACCTCTCGAGAGTGTAAAACTAATATATCAGCTGTGCTCACAGTCATGAGCGGCCCAGATCCTCCGTCTGATTAGTTGGGTTATTTTGGTGGTTTGGATGGTTCTCAGTAGTTCTTAATTAATATTGGTTAATTTCTTATGCAATTCGGGCTTATGGTAATTCATCCACTTGTAGTAATTAGCTTTAATAAAATTTGCCAAGATTAAAAGCTAATGCAGTTGAGTCAGCTAACCCTAGAGCCTCATAATTCGTGTTATACTTGTTGAGTACAAGTTGTGTACTCACACTTGCCTTCTCTACTCTTCTATTCTCTCTGGGATATCTTCGACTGCTGCTCAGTGCCCGGCAAAGTGGAGGACTACATCAGCGGCTTCGATGAATTCTAGGCGTTTGTCTCCCAGTCGACGTCCCTGTGGCGCCCTACTCTTCATGTACTTCGTTTTACGCTTCCGCACACTTGAACCGATTCTTGATTCGGTTGTAATAAAAGACTTCATTTACGATTTATATTATGGATTTACGTGATATGTGTTGTGATATCTTGATGATTCTGTTGTATATATGCGTGACTTGATCCTGGTGCATATATGATTGCTCGATTTATGTCCTTTATAAATCGGGTGTGACAACCGATGACAGCGGTCTTAGATGAATCTCCCTCCTGAAGCTGGATCGTCTTGAGGGCCACGTCATCAGTCGACTGGATGCTCGACTTGCTAGCCTTCTTGGAAGGAATCTCCAGCTCGAATTGGGAAAGCTGCTACGCGGCCGCGAGTACTTCTCCTGAAGCATCTGGCACGCGAGTAGTCGAAGCATACTGGATCGCCTCCTGATTGCAATCATATGACTTCTTCAAGTCGCCACGGAGGGTGAGTACTCCACTGAGTCCTGGCATCTTAAGAAGCAGATAGATGTAATGCGGCACTGCCATGAACTTGGAGAGTGCCGGACGACCCAATATGGCATGGTAAGAAGATTCGAAGTTAGCCACTTTGAATTTGATGAATTTGGTATGATAGTTCTCCCGCGTGCCGAAGGTGACTTGGAGGACCACCGTACCAAGCGGGTGTGCCGCGTTACCTGGGACGATGCCGTAAAAGGGGGACTTGCTAGGAACCAGCATGTCCTTGAAATCCAGGCCCATTTTCTTCAGAGTGCTGACGAAAATGAGATTGAGCCCGCTCCCGCCATCGATGAGGACCTTGGTGAGCTTAACCTCCGCCACCACAGGATCCAGGACCAAGGGGAATTTACCGGGCTTCGAAAAGCTCATCCACTGGTCGTCGCGAGAGAATGAGATGGGATCTCCGACCAATGGAGTGGTCGTGGTACCGCTGGCTCAATAGACAAAATCTCCTGGAGAAGCAACTTCTGGTCCCGCCTGGAACCAAATTCCTCATCTCCACCGAAGATGACGTTGATGACCTTCGAGGCATCTTGAAACTTCGGGTTGCGTCCGTGATCCTCGTCATCCTCGGGTTCTTTGTCCGCAGGCTTCTTGTTCTTCTTGCCACCACCGGAGTTGCTGAACGTCCTCCGAAGGTGGTAGCAGTCAATGGCGGCATGATTGGCACCTGGGTGCCAAGGGCACTTTTTCTGCAGGAGCTTCTCAAACTCCTCCTGCGTCGTCGACTTCTTGCCCCGCGAAGGACGATCGATAGCCGTGATGACATCATCTGGCTTTCGTTTCCGGGGCGGACCCGAAAAGTCCGGCTGGCCTTTGTCGTTGCGGTTGTCATTTGGGCGCCGCAGATTGCTATCTTGACGCCACGGGAACCGCTCCCGCATCTTCTCCTCCTGTTCGGACCAATCGTGCATCATATCACGAAGGCCCGTAGCAGTCTTCGGCCTGTTCCGCCTGAAATCCCTGTAGATGCCCGGGTCGGTGATGCCGTTGTAGAAACAATCGATGATGTCGTCCTCCAAGATGTTGGCGATGGTGGCGCGAATGTTGAAGAAGCGACGTGTGTAGGACCGCAGGAGCTCATTACGTTCCTGCTTACACTTAGCGAGATCGTGATGAGTACCTGCACGAGCAATCGCTCCCTGGAAGTTGTCGATGAAGACCTTCTTGAGGTGCTCCCAGGAGTCGATTGAGTTGTTGCTAAGGCTTTCCAACCAAGTAAGCGGTGCAGGGTCCAAAGCCATCGGGAAGTAGACGACTTTAGTGATATTCGACCCCCCTGCGACCTCAATGGCCGTGGAGTAGCAACGGAGCCACTGCTGAGGAGCTTGCTTGCCGTCGTACTTGGTAATGCCGATCGGTTTGAATCCCTCCGGATACTTGTAGCTGCTAAAACGAGCAGAAAAAGCAGGGAAGGTACTATGCGGTTTATGAATGTGCAGCATCACTATCAATTGCTGCTACGTCGCGGTATAGTTCAGTTGATCAATATCGCGCAAGGTCATTATAGGGAGGCTGGTAGACAAGTCACCCAGGTTGAGCAACTTCAAGCTTTGGTGACCGAGAAAGATGGGATCATCACCACCTGAGAAGAGACTATTCATCATCGGGAAGATCAAATCAATGAGAGTGACGTGATAATCACCCAACACAACACGATCATTGAGTTTCTCCAGGAACAGATCCATGATCTCATTCTCGAAGTTGATGATGCCCATGCACAAATAAATGAACTTCAACAGCAGCCTGTACCTCCTGCTGTACCAGCACCTGAAGAAGAAGAAGTTCCCGAAGAAATTGAGGGAGTCTCCGAGATCGATTCTGAGCACGGAGATCTTGTTGTCAGTCCTTATCATTCCTCTTCGGGCAGTCAGTCATCAGTGGGCAACCTTGATGACTTTTAGTTTGGGTTGAGTTGGTGACATCTTAGTGTAGAAAGGTGTAACATAGTTAGGGGATAGTCCATCTAGATCTTGAGCCACTTGTTGTATTATATGTGGCCTATGTATTGATGGAATGACTTGTAGTCATCAGAGTGTCCGGATGTAAGATGTAAGGACCATCAGTGTTTGCATAGTAATCTAAACCTTGTGTTGTATTATCTTGTTCAATATCCGTGCATCTGAAATGAGTTGATTGAATGAAGCATATGTCACATATCTTTTTGGGTAACTTTATATCATCTAAAATTAGGAGTAAGAATATGACTGATAATGGACATCCCCCTTGTTTCAGATGGTTGGAGCTACCCCGCGGAACTCCAGAAGGTTTTCGGCCTGATCAAGCCAACGGTTCTCAGCAACCGCCACCAGTCCCACCAAATCTAGCTGAGGTTATGGCCCGACAAACAGAACTCCTCAATCAGCTTGTGCAAGCTCAGATGGGCCATTATCATCATCAACCCCAAGGCCGTGATGAACCTTCGTCGGCCAGTTATTAGGATTTTCTTAGCACGCAGCCTCCATTGTTCCATAAGGCAGACGAGCCTCTCGAAGCTGATGCTTAGCTCCGCACTATTGAGTCCAAGTTTGCACTATTGTCTGCCCCGTGTTCAGATGAGAACAAAGTGCTCTTCGCCGCTCAACAACTCCGAGGCACCGCTCGTATCTGGTGGGATCATTATCATGCCATGCAGCCTGCCGGTCATGTCGTCACATGGGATGAATTCCGGACTGCCTTTCGAGCGCATCACATTCCAGAGGGACTCATTGAGCGAAAGCTCAATGAATTTTTGAATTTGACCCAAGCGACCCGCACCGTCATGCAGTACGCACAAGCCTTCAATCACTTGTGCCAATATGCAGGATCTCATGCGGACACTGATGCCCGCAAACGTGATCGCTTTCGTCGAGGCTTGAGTACCAAACTTAAAGAACGACTGAGTTTGGTAAAGGCCGATAATTTCAATGAATTGGTCAATATGGCCATTATTCAAGAAGACTGCATTTCTGCCCACAAGGCAGAAAAGAAAAAGGAAGACACCCACAGGACCTGCAGCTGCACAACAGCCAAGATATCGGTTGATCCAGACTGCTGCTACCCGCGCACCAGCGCGAAGCAATCCGCCGGGCAGATGGGTAGCCAGACCACCTCAGCAAGCACGATTCAACCGACCACCGACCCCTCAAATTCAGCAGCCACAACAACAAGGTCCGCGGTCGAGCTTTCCGCCAGTCAACCAAGGAAACAACAACTACTGTTGTTTCAACTGCGGAAGCCCGTCCCATTTCATCAAAGATTGCCCTCAACCCAGAAGATCCTTTCAAGGGCAAACATCTAACCCAGCTAATAAGGGAAAGGGCAAGAAGTAGGTGGTCCAAGTCTGCCAAGGAAGGGTGAACCTCACCACTCTCTCCGAACTCCCCGAGAGAACACCAATAATGACTGGTACTTTCTCTATCAACTATCAACCCGTGATTATTCTTTTTGATTTTGGTGCTACCCATAGTTTTATCAGTACAAACTGTGGGCTTAAGCTAGGCTTGAATATTTCTTCTACCAATGAGGCATATAGGATAACAACTCCTGGCGGGAAAATCTCATCAAATCAAATCTGTAGGAAGGTGCCAATTCAGCTGGGAAGTCATTTGATAAAAACGGACTTACTTCTATTAGACCTAGAAGGAATGGATGTTCTTTTAGGTATGAATTGGATGACCCAGCATCAAGTGTCATTAGATATCTCTTCCCAAACTGTGGAACTAGGTTCACCTGAGCATGAATCCACTATTATTTATCTTCCACAACGGGAATACATCAATTCTTCCACCTATGCTGCCACCGGGATCAAGTTAAATGATATCCCTGTCGTCTGTGAATACCCAGACATCTTTCCAGATGATTTGCCTGGAATGCCCCCGGACCGAGATATCGAGTTTATCATAGAACTCCAACCCGGCACAGCCCCTATCTCTAAAAAGACCCTATCGTATGCCGCCCAATGAGTTGGCTGAGTTAAAAATCCAACTCCAAGACCTTCTTGATAAGGGTTTCATTCATCCAAGTGCATCACCATGGCGTTGTCCAGCTTTATTTGTGAAGAAGAAAGACAATAGCCTAAGGCTATGTGTAGATTATCGTCCTCTCAATGCGGTAACTATCAAAAACAAATATCCCCTACCCCGCATTGATATTCTCTTCGATCAACTAGCCGAAGCTAAGGTATTTTCCTAAATTGATCTTCGTTTCGGCTATCATCAAATTAAGATCCGGCCAAGTGACATTCCAAAAACAGCCTTCTCCACTCGATATGGTTTATACGAATACCTAGTCATGTCGTTTGGCCTTACCAATGCCCCAGCATATTTCATGTATCTCATGAATTATGTCTTCATGCAAGAACTCGACAAATTTGTCGTAGTCTTCATTGATGACATTCTGATCTATTCCAAAACTCCAGAAGACCATGCGAAACATCTTCATGTCATTCTTCAATGCTTAAGGGATCACTGGTTGTATGCCAAATTCTCTAAATGCGAGTTTTGGTTAGATACTGTGAAATTTCTGGGCCATACCATTTCTGGTGACGGTATATCCGTTGATCCCAGCAAAGTACAAGAAGTGATGGATTGGAAACCTTCCACCTCAGTCCATCAGATTCGTAGTTTTCTTAGTTTAGCTGGCTATTATCGTTACTTCATTCCTAATTTGTCCAAAATAGCCAAACCTATGACCAAACTATTAAAGAAAAGTGTTAAATTCTCTTGGGATCAAAAATGCGAAGATGCATTCCACACTCTCAGAGACCATCTTACAACTGCTCCAGTCTTAGCTCAACCAAATGTGTCGAAACCTTTCGACATTTATTGTGATGCTTCAGGAACTGGGCTTGGTTGTGTGCTTATGCAGGACAACCGAGTAATTGCATATGCATCATGAGCACTCAGGGTTCATGAGCAAAACTATCCGACCCATGATCTAGAACTCGCAGCTGTTATTCATGCCCTAAAGATCTGGAGACATCATCTGATGGGTACGAAGTGTCATATATACACGGACCACAAAAGCCTCAAGTACATCTTTACACAGGCAGATCTGAATATAAGGCAAAGACGTTGGCTAGAACTTATCAAAGATTATGATCTAGAGGTACAATATCATCCAGGTAAGGCCAATGTCGTTGCAGATGCACTCAGTCGCAAGGTGCATTGTTCTTGCTTGTTAGTAGAAGCCTTCAATGAGACACTTTGTTGGGAAATGAGAAAACTCAATCTTGAGATCATTCCTCAAGGCAGTTTAAATCATCTCTCGATTGAAGCTACACTTTGGGATAACATTATTCTGGCACAACAGCGTAACAAAGCAGTCAGAATCATTAAACAGAAGATAACACAAGAAGATGGGAAGTATAAGTGCTTCTGAGTAGATTCAGAAGGAGTTCTATGGTTCAACGAACGTATCGTTGTACCTAAGGACCATAAGCTCCGTAAACAAATATTGGATGAAGCCCACCTATCCAAATTCTCTATGCACCCTGGCAGTACAAAGATGTACCAAGATCTGAAACCGAACTTCTGGTGGACTCGTATGAAGCGAGAAATTGCCAAGTATATCTAAGAATGTGATATCTGCCAAAGAGTCAAGGCCAGTCATTTAAAAACTGCTGATATTCTTCAACCTCTACCTATCCCCTCTTGGAAATGGAAGGATATCAGTATGGACTTTATTGTTGGCTTACCCAATACTTCTCTGAGGCATGACTCTATTTGGGTAATCATTGATCGATTAACCAAGACTGCACATTTCCTTCCCGTGCATACTACGTATAATGCCAAAAACTATGCCGAGATCTACCTGGATCAAATTGTTCGTCTTCATGGAGTACCTAAGATGATCATTTCTGATCGTGGAGCACAATTTATTGCTCGATTCTGGGAGCAACTTCAACATGCTCTTGGAACTAAATTAATCCGAAGCTCCGTGTATCATCCTCAAACAGATGGACAAACCGAAAGGGTAAATCAGATTTTGGAAGATATGCTTAGAGCCTGCATCCTTCAGTATGACAAGAATTGGGACAAATGTTTATCATTAGCGGAATTCTCATACAATAACAGCTATCAAAGAAGTCTCAAGATGTGTAACACCCTAATGTAATTTTCCCAAATTTTAAGGAATTTATTTTGGCTCAAATAAAATTTCCAGGGTTTTCTCTAATTTATCTTGCATTTAAAGTAATTTTATAACACAAGAAAATAAAATTAATTATAAGGTCAACATGTTTGTGCATTCATGCTGGAGCATTGTTTAATTTGTGTTGAGTGTATAGGGTTTGAATTCAAATTTATTTGAATTCAAATAGCTTTGTTTGAATGTTTGAGTATAGAAAAGAAAAGGGAAAAGGAAAGGAAGCAACCCAAACCCCATTGGCCCGTGTAACACCCTAAGGTAATTTCCTTAAATTTTAATGAATTTATTTGGGCTTAAATAAATTTTTCAGGCTCTTCCTAAATTTTTGTGGCAATTAAAGCAACTTATAACACAAGAAAATAAAATTAATTATAAGGTCAACTTGCTGGTGCATTCATGCTGGTGCATTGTTTCATTTGTGCTGGGTTTGAATTCAAATTTGTTTGAAATCAAATGGCTTTGTTTGAATGGTTAGAGTAAAGAAAAAGAAAAGGAAGGAGAAGGAATAAAAGAAGGCAGCCCAAACCTTCTCCTTGGCCCGACCCAGCTCCCCCTCCCTCTCTCCCTCACGGGCTCTCTCTTTCCCTAGCCCATTTCCTCCCTCGGGTCTCTCCCTTCTCTCCTCACTCCCGCGTGGGCCGCGCCCCGGCCCACTTCTCCCCAGCCCGGTCACCCCGCGTACCTCCTCCCTCTCTCTCGCTGCCACCCCAGGCCCGCTTGCCGGCACCAGCTCCCCGCTCGCGCGCCGCGCCCTCCCTCTCTCCTTTCTCTCTGGCAGCTTGGCCCCGCGCGTCAGCTCCTCTTTCCCCTCCTCTGCTTTCCCCTCCGCAACGGCCGTGCAGCTCGCCGCCGGGATCCTCGCGACCGCCCGCGCCTGGGCCCGCATGCCAAGGGTTCCGCCGCCCCATAAGAGGGACCCCAGACCACCGCGCTCTCATCCCCCCACCCGTGCTCCGCCGCCTCCAACCCTAGCCCCGAGCACCGCCGCCGCCGCCGCAAGCCTCGGATCGCCGTCGCGCCGGCTCCTCGCCGCCTCCCGCTGTCGCCCAAGCACCGTGGGTTTGCCCCGGTGGGGTAAGGACCCTCTCCCGCCTCCCTTTTCCCCTCGGTCTCGCCTCTCCGCGGCCGCGCGCGCTCGCCGGCGTCCCCGAGCCGCTCGCCGCCGTCGCTCGGCCGCTACGGCCAGCATTGCCGCACCCGAACCCCTCAAATCATTTCCCCGGGTCCTCCTTTCTCTCCCCGACCGGATCTTATCGTCCATCGCCTGCGGAATCGCTCCATCGTGTGGCGCCGGCGAGCTCTCTGCCGCGCCCGTAGTTCCGCCGCCGCCGGGGCCGGCCGGAGCTCCTTCAGCCGTCCGATCCGAGCCTACGGTCTGGATTAGATCCAGACCGGTACGCAACCCGAGCCGTTAGATCTCAAAGCGACAATCTGGATTAGATCCAGATCGGCATTAGATCCCCACCGCCAGATTTAGATCCGGTGGACCGCGTGAGTCTAAGCCCTAGATCTCTCTCAACCGACCGATCTGGATCCGACGGCCACGGTGCGCGCGTACCCCTTCGCGAGGCGGATCTAATTCGAGCCGCCCGATCTTGATCTAATGATTCAGATTAAAAGGTACCGCCTAAGCCAGCCTTTTTGCTAAAGAGCCCTCGGGTTTTCAGGAAATCAACCCGCAGTCCACCCGTAGTTCAAAAATAATTACGGTTAGGTCCTTTTCTTCTCGTTTAGACCCCTGAGCTTTCCAGTTTTAGCGGCCGCAGTCCATGCCGCGTGTTTTGGTGTGCTAGCCCCTGAGTCTATGCTTTAATTACGTTTAGGTCCCCAGTTTTCGCACAGAACCCCCCTGGAAGTTTTGTTTCTCTCGCAAATAGGTCCCTGGATCTTGTTTTAAGCGTAGTTTTCGCGTCTTAGCCCCGTTTTAGGTGTTCTTTATGTCCACGCGATCGTTATAACGCGTAGAATGGTTCTAGGCCAGTTTTATGTGCTGTTCCAGTGTATTGGTGTACTGTTTCTTATATTTTTGCTATTGTTTGCATGTGTGTATGTGTGGACCATGCTTGGTGATCGTGAGTAGACGCGGAGCCTTTGGACGAGTACCAGGAGCCACCATCTTCTGAAGCTTTTGAGCAGCAGCAGGAGAACTTTGAGGAAGGCAAGTATAACATGAACCTCCTATCACTTTTAAATACAATTTCATACTGCATTTTAATACTGTATGCCTATAAGGACTTTCCTAGCCACTTATTTATATCCTTTATATATATCCTTTGGGTTGCATTCTTGGTTAGTTGTGCTAGGTTGCTGCGCTATAACATATCTTGGTCCTTTTTAATTAATTTGTTAATGATCTTATGCAACTTAATTCTGGAGCCGACCCTCTGTGCTGTGTGCTTGAGTGGTTCACGTCTCCTTAAAAGATGTTTTTGATAGAAACATGGTTTAGGGGGCCAGCACGGTGCTTAGTGCTTGGTTGGCCACTCTCCATAAGGACCGGTTCATAGAGCGACAACCTGGGACAACCGCGCAACCACAAGACTGGAATGGGACGGTCTTGACTTACTAATTAGGTCATTTTGGTTCGGGAGTAACTTACCTGCGTGGGCAAGAGGGGTGGTAAGCTTCAATGGTCCCTGCTCCTCCGGCTTGGTCTGTGCTGTGTGTCTTGTACCCCCGGAGGTGGGCCCCATCGTCGCTGATCCAGAATCCTTAGCGGTTACACCTTACTAACGTGATCCTTTGTAACGGTCTCGTAGTGCGCTTGCTAGCCATCTCACCTAAGGAAGTGTGATGAACAACTAGCATAGCTCACGACTTGTGGGTAAAGTTGTGCAACCTCTCGAGAGTGTAAAACTGATATATCAGCTGTGCTCACAGTCATGAGTGGCCCAGATCCTCCTTTTGATTAGTGGGGTTATCAACCTTTGATTAGGGAGATTCCCCGGGTGGTTCGGTTTGGATGGTTCTCAGTAGTTCTTAATTAATATTGATTAATTTCTTATGCAATTTGGGTTTATGGTAATTCATCCACTTGTAGTAATTAGCTTTAATAAAATTTGCCAAGACTAAAAGCTACCGCAGTCGAGTCAGCTAACCTTAGAGCCTCATAGTTTGTGTTATACTTGTTGAGTACTACTTTGTACTCACACTTGCCTCTCCACTCTTCTGTTCTATTTCGGATATCTTCGACTGCTGCTTAGTGCCCGGCAACGTGGAGGACTACGTCAGCGGCTTCGACGACTTCTAGGCGTTTGTCTCCCAGTCGACGTCCCTGTGGCGCCCCGCTCTTCATGTATTTATTTTACGCTTCCGCAACTCTTGAACCGATTCTTGATTCGGTTGTAATAAAATAATTCATTTATGATTTATTTACGATTCATATTAATGTATTCGTGATATGTGTTGTGATATCTTGATGATTCTGTTGTATATATATGCGTGACTTGATCCTGGCGCATATATGATTGCTCGATTTATGTTCTTCATAAATCGGGTGTGACAGAATTGGTATCAGAGCCATATCGACTGTAGGATGAAGCCTAGGTAGAATTGGTTGAGTTTAGGACTTCTTTTCCCCTTGCCTTGCTTCCGCAAACCTCCTAAAATCATTTCGTGCCTCTATTCTTTGAGTCCTAAGCCCTTTGGGTTGCTATCTCTCCTGTCTTTTCTGAGAAACAGCTTGAGTTTTCCGTAGATGTTGGCCTAAGTCACCTAATCCTGTGATTTATAAGTTTAGGTTGTCCCGATGGAAATACGCTAGAACGAGTGTGTTGGTCGGGTAGTGTGATAAACTCGACTAAGTTGTGAATGTTGAATGTTTGTTATTGTGCCAGTGTTTGATTTGGATTTTTGGTTGATTGCATAGTCTAGTAGTTAAACTTGTTCATGCAAATCGACCCTAACACAACTCGAACTAAATGATAAAATTGAGTTAGAACGTTGGGGGTAAAACCTATATTCTTTCTCTCTCTGTCATATCCTTCCAAAGTTTTATTTCCGCAGCCGCACAATATCTCTTCTCATAAATTTTCGTTTGTTGCAATCAGATGGTGAACACCAGGTGCACCGGTTCCAGTTCTGACCAGCAGGAGCAGAACAGTCAGGGTACTGGTCAGCCGTTGCCGATGCCGCTACCACTGACCCCGGAGCAGTTCTTTCAGCTCTAGATGCAGATGATGGCGACCCTGAACAACACCGTTCAGGCTCTGCAGCAGATCCATGCCCAGCCACCGCCTCCACCGCCGTCTCAGCCCCGTGATCGGCGTGCGGATTTCCTGAGAGGTCATCCTCCGACCTTCTCTCACGCCACGGACCCACTCCAGGCGAACGACTGGCTTCGTTCGGTGGAGCGCCAGCTGGTTGTTGCTCAGTGCGACGATCGAGAGCGGGTTCTGTACGTAGCAGGGCAGCTGCGAGGCTCCGCTCTTGACTGGTGGGAGTCCTACCCAGCTAGGGATCGTGATGCTCTCACGTGGGACCAGTTCCGTGAGCGCTTCAGGAACCACCACATTCCCGAGGGGATTATGAAGATGAAGCAGAAGGAGTTCCGTGCCCTTAAGCAGGTAAAATTGAAGGGAATCCTCAGCAGTTTCTTTGAGCTTCGATCTATCCTTGATTTCTTCCGTAAGCCTGACATGTTGAGCAATTCCTATCCTTGTTATCTGTGTTGTTATTTCAGGGATCTATGACGGTGACGGAGTACCGTGACCGTTTCCTTCAGCTGGCCCGCTATGCCCCCGCTGACGTCGCTCGTGATAGCGATAAGCAGGAGTATTTCAAGGAGGGACTGGATGATCACATCCAGTATGCGCTGCTGAACCACCGCTTCGACAACTTCAACCAGCTGGTTGATGCTGCCCTCAACACCGAGCGCAAGCGCCGGGAGATTGAGGATAAGAAGAGGAAGATGGCTCCTGTTGCGTCGGGTAGCAACACTCGGCCTCGATACCAGTACCCGCAGCAGCAGCACCAGAGGCAGATCCAGCAGCACCAGCAGCGTCAGCAGCAGTACCCGCATCGTCCTCAGCAACAGCAGCAGGCGGGACCGGGCCAGAGGCTTCCAGCCCCTCCGGCTCCACCAGCTCCGCGGCAGGGAGTGCCCACTCCTCCTCCTAGGCAGCAGGCCGCTGCACTTCCTCGAGTGTGTTTCCACTGCGGTCAGCCGGGGCACTATGCCAACGTCTGCCCTCGGAAGGCGCAGGCAGGACAGCAGGGGCGTGCAGCACCGCCCAAGGCCCCAGCTCAGGGCAGGGTGAACCACGTGACGGCCGAGTCAGCGGCCGAGGCTCCCAACGTGGTTATTGGTACGTTTATGGTCAACACCCATCCTGCTACAGTGCTTTTTGATACTGGTGCTACACATTCTTTCATCACCCAGTCTTTTGTTAAGTATCATGGCATTCCTACTAGCACATTAAAGAGGTGCATTTTAGTATCTTCACCGGGAGGGCAGTTGAGGTCTCATGTCTTCTATCCCAGAGTCAGTGTGGCCATAAGGGGGGTAGATTTTAGTGTGAATCTGATGGTGCTAGACTCCAAGGGCATTGATGTGATCCTCGGGATGGAGACTCTTACCAAGTGGGGAGTCCGGATAGATTGTGCTCAGAGGACTGTTTTTCTGTCAGCACCGGATGGTCAGGAGGTTACTGTTGGTGCCACAGAGCCTTCTGGATTTCTTCATCAGATGGAGGCTAGACCCACGGATGGTATTCGCGTGGTGTCTGAATTCCCGGATGTCTTTCCGGATGATTTGCCAGGTATGCCGCCTGATCGCGACATTGAGTTTTCTATTGATCTCTTGCCTGGCACAGCTCCTATTGCTAAGCGGCCCTATCGTATGGCTCCCGTCGAACATGAGGAAGTTAAGAAGACTGTCGACGAGTTGCTAGCCAAGGGCTATATCCGTCGCAGTTTCTCTCCTTGGGCTTTTCCTGTATTGCTTGTAGAGAAGAAGGATGGCGCGACGAGAATGTGCGTCGATTATAGGGATCTGAATGCAGTTACCATCAAGAACAAGCATCCATTGCCCCGTATTGTGGATCTTTTTGATCAGCTTCAGGGTGCTTGTGTATTCTCGAAGATTGATCTGCGTTCTGGGTATCATCAGCTAAGGATTCGTCCTGAGGATATTCCGAAGACGGCATTCACCTGCAAGTACGGGCTATACGAGTATACGATCATGTCCTTTGGCTTGACCAATGCTCCGGCTTTCTTCATGCATCTGATGAACAAGGTTTTCATGGATTATCTGGACACCTTTGTGGTGATATTCATTGATGATATCCTGATGTATTCCAAGTCAGAAGCAGAGCATGAAAAGCATCTGAGGCTTGTGTTGCAGAGACTCAGAGAGCACAAGTTGTATGCCAAGCTCAGCAAGTGCGAGTTCTGGATTGACGAGGTCCCATTCCTCGGTCATGTGATCTCTAAGGGAGGTATTGCTGTGGACCCCGGGAAGGTAAAGGATGTGCTCGACTGGGTTGTGCCGCAGACGGTGAAGGAAGTCCGCTCTTTTCTGGGCTTAGCAGGGTATTATCGGAGGTTCATTGAGAATTTCTCCAAGATTGCGAAGCCTTTGACTTCCTTGCTAGAGAAAGGTGTGGATTTCTCTTGGACTGATGAGCGTCAGAAGGCTTTCAAGGAGCTGAAGAAGAGGTTGACTATGGCGCCAGTCCTTACTTTGCCAGACCAGAGCAAGAGGTTCACAGTATATTGTTATGCTTCGAGGGATGGTCTTGGATGTGTCCTGATGCAGGAAGGCAGAGTGATAGCTTATGCTTCGCGGCAGTTGCGCCGGCACGAGCTGAATTATCCCACTCATGATCTGGAGTTAGCCGCGGTTGTGCATGCTCTGAAGATATGGAGGCATTACTTGTTTGGGCAGAAGTGTGATATTTACACCTATCACAAGAGCCTCAAGTATATTTTCACTCAGAATGAGCTGAACATGCGGCAGAGAAGATGGCTAGAGTTGGTCAAGGATTATGACCTGGAGATTCACTATCATCCGGGCAAGGCCAATGTTGTAGCAGATGCTCTGAGCAGGAAGAGCTATGTTAACATGGCCGTGGCTTTTCAGATGCCTCAGGAGTTATGTGAGGAGTTTGAGCAGTTGAGTCTGGGTTTCTTGCATCACACCTCGGGTACATCATTCGAGGCAGAACCCACTCTAGAGGTAGAGATCAGGCAGCATCAGAAAGAAGATAAGAAGCTGCAAGAGATTCGTGAGCTGCTTAAGATTGGCAAGGCACCCCATTTCAGAGAGGATGATCAGGGTACCTTGTGGTACAAGGGTCGACTATGTGTGCCGGATGTAGCGGATCTCAGGAAGCTGATCTTGAGCGAGGCTCATGATACGGCATATTCCATTCATCCGGGCAGCAGAAAGATGTACTACGACCGGAAGGAACGATTCTAGTGGTATGGAATGAAGCGTTCAGTTGCGGAGTACGTGGCTATCTGTGACATTTGTCAGCATGTCAAGGCGGAGCATCAGAGGCCGGCAGGTCTATTGCAGCCGTTGAAGATTCCAGAGTGGAAATGGGAGGAAATCACTATGGACTTCATTGTTGGTCTGCCTCGTACTCAGAAAGGGTACAGCTCTATATGGGTAGTAGTGGATCGGTTGACGAAGGTTGCTCACTTCATTCCGGTGAACACTACTTACTCCGGCACGAGACTCGTAGAGTTGTACATCTCCAGGATTGTCTGTCTGCATGGTGTTCCAAAGAAGATCATATCTGACCGAGGATCTCAGTTCACTTCACGGTTCCGGGAGCAGTTGCATGATTCGTTGGATACGAAGCTGCGTTTCAGCACTACTTATCATCCTCAGACAGATGGGTAGACAGAGAGAACCAACCAAGTGTTGAAGGATATGCTTCGAGCCTGTGCTATTCAGTACGGCACCAGCTGGGATAAATGCCTGCCGTATGCAGTGTTTTCATACAACAACAGTTATCAGGCCAGTCTGAAGAAATCCCCTTTCGAGGCCCTGTATGGTCGTAAGTGCAGGACTCCACTGTATTGGGATCAGATTGGCGAGAGGCAGGTATTTGGTCCGGATATTGTTGAAGAGGCAGAACAGCTGGTACAGCAGGTGCAAGAGAACCTGAGGGTCGCACAGACTCGTTAGAAGAGCTATGCGGATGTTCGTCGTCGAGATTTGACCTTTGCGGTGGGTGATCATGTGTACCTGAAGGTCTCGCTGATGAGAGGAATTCGCCGGTTTAACGTGAGAGGGAAGCTAGCCCCTCGATACATCGGTCCATTCAAGGTGTTGGAACGGAAGGGTGAGGTGGCATATCGATTGGAGTTGCCTCCCAACCTCTCAGGGGTGCACGATGTGTTTCACGTGTCCCAGCTGAAGAAGTGGTTGAGGGTGCCAGAAGAGCAAGCACCGCTGGAAGGGTTGGATGTGCAGGAGGATCTGACCTACACCGAGCATCCGGTGAAAATTCTAGAGACGTCTGAGAGAGTTACCAGGAACAAGAAAATCAAGATGTGCCATGTTCAATGGAGTCATCACACGGAGGATGAGGCTACTTGGGAGCGAAAAGATGAGCTGAGGAAGACATATCCCGATCTCTTTGCTAGCTAGCCTATCAGAATCTCGGGACGAGATTCCTGTAAGGGGGGTAGGTTTGTAACACCCTAATGTAATTTTCCCAAATTTTAAGGAATTTATTTTGGCTCAAATAAAATTTCCAGGGTTTTCTCTAATTTATCTTGCATTTAAAGTAATTTTATAACACAAGAAAATAAAATTAATTATAAGGTCAACATGTTTGTGCATTCATGCTGGAGCATTGTTTAATTTGTGTTGAGTGTATAGGGTTTGAATTCAAATTTATTTGAATTCAAATAGCTTTGTTTGAATGTTTGAGTATAGAAAAGAAAAGGGAAAAGGAAAGGAAGCAACCCAAACCCCATTGACCCGGCCCAGTTTTCTCTTTCCCCCTCTTTTTTCCCCCTCGGGCCCCCTCTTCCCCTTTTCCCCGCGTGGGCCAACCGGCCCACTTCCCTTCCCACGCCGGCCCACTTTCTTTTCCCCAGCCCGAGCGCCCGCTCCTCTCTTTCCCCTCGCTGCCAGCCCGGGCCCGCGTGTCAGCGCCGTTCTCTCCCTTCCCGTCTTCTTCCCCGATGCAACGGCCCCGAGATCTCCGGCCAGGCGCCGCCCGCCCCGCGTCCGCCCGACCCGCACGCCAGTGTGGCCCGCCGCCCTACATAAGGGGAGCCCCTGCGCCTTGGTGCCCTAGAACCCTAGCTCTCACCGCCAACTAAACCCCAGCGCCGCCGCCCCCTTCGCTCCGCCGCGTCACCCGCTCTGCCTCGCCGTCGAGCCGTCGCTCTGCCGCGCCCCGGACCCCTACAACCCTCGTGTCCGCTCCCTCTCACCATCTAGAAGCTTTCTGAGCCCCGCAATCTCACCCCGAGCCTCTACATCATCGGGATTTCGCGAAGAGACCGCCGCCGGTGAGCTGTGCCGCCCCCGCAATTCTTCGTCGCCGGTGATCCCCGAACGTCCCTAATCCCTCTGGCACTTTCACAGGACCTTCGCGTGTCGATCCGAGGAAACCCGACGCTCGGAGGGCGCCCACAGCCGCCTTCCCCACGAGCGCCGCCTGTCTCCATCATGCTCCGCCGCCGCCGCCGTCGCCAGCACCCCTGCGCCGCCCTCCAGCCGACCTAAACCCCTCGGTGAGCTTTCCCTTCGCGCCCTGGTTCTTCTGCACTAGGCGTCGTGATGCTTAGCTAGCCGCAGTGCCTAGACCGCGCGCACGCCAGCGTTGTTCACCGTCCCGAGCCGCCTCTCGCCGTTGTTCCACCCTAACCGAGCTCGAATCCACCTCCGCAAGTGCCCAGCTAGGTTCCCCGCGTTGTGCTCTACCTCCTGGGCTTGATCTCGTCGTGAATTGTCCCCGGGAACGCGTGATCGCGTGTCTCCGGCAAGCTCCCGAGCCGCGCCGCCGCGGCCTTTCTTTCTCCGGCGGTCAGCGCCGCCAGCCCGTGCCTTCTTTTCCCCTGAGCCGTCCGATCGGTGTTGAGCGCGTGAGATTAGATCTCGCGTACCATTTCGCTCCAAACTGTCAGATCCAAATCCTTCGGCCCAGAATAAAAGATACCGCTTTGGCCTGTACTTTTTGCTAAAGAGCCCTCGGGTTTTTCTGAAATCAACCCGCAGTCCACCTGTAGTTCAAAAATAATTGCGGTTAGGTCCTGTTCTATGCTTTTAGGCCCCTGAGCTTCCTGGAATTAGTGCCCGCAGTCCGTGCCTCGTGTTTTCGCGTGCTAGCCCCTGTGTCTATCCTTTATTTATGTTTAGGTCCCTGGTTTTTGTCCAGAACCCCCTGTAGTCCAGTTTTTCTCGCAGATAGGTCCCTGGATCTTGTTTCAAGCGTAGATTTCGCATCTTAGCTCCGTTTTAGGTGTTCTTTATGTCCACGCGATCGTTGTAACGCGTAGAATAGTTCTAGCATAGTTTTGTGTGCTATTTCTATGTAATGTTGTACTGTTTCTTATAGTTTGTCCTTGTTTGAATGAATGTGTATGTGCTGGACTATGTTTTGGCGTTGCGATCGTGAGTAGACGCGGAGCCATTGGACCAGTACCAGGAGCCGCCATCTTCTGAGCAGTTTGAGCAGCAGCCAGGAGAGTACGAGGAAGGCAAGTATAACATGAACCTCCTATCACTTTTTAATACAATTTCATACTGCATTTTAATACTGTATGCCTATATGGACTTTCCTAGCCACTTTATATCCTTTATATATATCCTTTGGGTTGCATTTTGGTTAGTTGTGCTAGGTTGCTACGCTATAACACACTTGGTCCTTTTTAATTAATTTGTTAATGATCTTATGCAACTTAATTCTGGAGCCGACCCTCTGTGCTGTGTGCTTGAGTGGTTTGTGCGTCCTTAAAAATATGTTTTTGTAGAAACATGGTTTAGGGGGCCAGCACGGTGCTTAGTGCTTGGTTGGCCACTCTCCATAAGGACCGGTTCATAGAGCGACAACCTGGGACAACCGCGCAACCACAAGACTAGAATGGGACGGTCTTGACTTACTAATTAGGTCATTTTGGTTCGGGAGTAACTTACCTGCGTGGGCAAGAGGGGTGGTAAGCTTCAATGGTCCCTGCTCCTCCGGCTTGGTCTGTGCTGTGTGTCTTGTACCCCCGGAGGTGGGCCCCATCGTCGCTGATCCAGAATCCTTAGCGGTTACACCTTACTAACGTGATCCTTTGTAACGGTCTCGTAGTGCACTTGCTAGCCATCTCACCTAAGGAAGTGTGATGAACAACTAGCGTAGCTCACGACTTGTGGGTAAAGTTGTGCAACCTCTCGAGAGTGTAAAACTGATATATCAGCTGTGCTCACAGTCATGAGCGGCCCAGATCCTCCTTTTGATTAGTGGGGTTATCAACCTTTAATTAGGGAGATTCCCCGGGTGGTTCGGTTTGGATGGTTCTCAGTAGTTCTTAATTAATATTGATTAATTTCTTATGCAATTTGGGTTTATGGTAATTCATCCACTTGTAGTAATTAGCTTTAATAAAATTTGCCAAGACTAAAAGCTACCGCAGTCGAGTCAGCTAACCTTAGAGCCTCATAGTTTTTGTTATACTTGTTGAGTACTACTTTGTACTCACACTTGCCTCTCCACTCTTCTGTTCTATTTCGGATATCTTCGACTGCTGCTCAGTGCCCGGCAACGTGGAGGACTACGTCAGCGGCTTCGACGACTTCTAGGCGTTTGTCTCCCAGTCGACGTCCCTGTGGCGCCCCGCTCTTCATGTATTTATTTTACGCTTCCGCAACTCTTGAACCAATTCTTGATTCGGTTGTAATAAAATAATTCATTTATGATTTATTTACGATTCATATTAATGTTATTCGTGATATGTGTTGTGATATCTTGATGATTCTGTTGTATATATATGCGTGACTTGATCCTGGCGCATATATGATTGCTCGATTTATGTTCTTCATAAATCGGGTGTGACAAGATGGCCCCGTTTGAAGCATTGTACGGTCGGCGCTGCCGAAATCCTTTGAGTTTGTCACAAACCGGCGAACGTAAAATCTTTGGACCGAACCTTGTCACTGAAGCAGAAGAAAAAGTGAAGATTATACAGATGAATCTGAAGCTAGCCCAATCCCGCCAGAAAAGCTACGCCAATATATGAAGAAGACCATTACAATTTCAAGTCGGAGACTTCGTATATCTTCGAGTATCTCCTACCCGGTTTGGCATAAAAGGGAAACTTGCTCCTCGATATATCGGACCCTTTGAAATTCTTGAAATCTGTGGACCCGTAGCTTACCGTCTTCAACTTCCTCCTCAATTAATGGCTATCCATGACATCTTCCACATATCTCAACTTAGAAAGTGTGTCAAAGTTCCTACCGAAATCATCGATCCTCAGACTATCGAAATCGAATCTGATCTAACCTATAAAGAATATCTGATCAGAGTGCTAGACACCAAGGAAAGGAGCACTGGAAGAGAAACCATTAGGATGTTCAAGATTCAATGGAACCATCACACTGAAGAAGAAGTGACCTGGGAGACCGAATCTTATCTTCAACATAATTTCCCAGACTTCTTCCAAGCCAACCTCCGAACTTGATCATTTCCTTCCATCTTGTTCTAGAATCTCGGGACGAGATTCTTTTTAGTTGGGAAGGCTGTGACACTCAGGTATTTAGCATGGTCACACCCTAGATTTTTAGTATGATGTTGTGTGCAAAATGTGGTAAAAGTATGTTTAAAAATTTAAATGCTAAGGAAAAATGGTTGTTTATATAATTATATTTTAATAGAGGTCCTTTAGTGTTAAATGGGTAAGCATGGAGGGTAGAATTTAAATGTATGAGGGTTGTTTTGCAAAATTCAAAAACTTGCATTTAAATCGTAAATGTAGGTAAAACTACACCTAGGATGTAAATGTAGTGTAGTTTTCTATATAGGATTTGTATAAAGTTTAAAAACTTTGCTAAGTTTTATATTAACTCCAAATTCTTAGCTCTTCTGTGGATGAACCTTAAAGAAAAAGTGTATATTTTGAAAAACCATACATTTTTTCTTTTGGGCCCATGTGCATTTGTGCCCTGGTTTGAAAGTTATCAGAGAATTACAGTAGGGTCCCTGCATTTCTATGAAATTGCACCTAGGTCCTCCTTCGTCTTCCTCAGGCCCGATCTCCTCTACTCTCTCTGCCGCGCGCGTGATCTCTGCCGCTGGCCGCTTCCCGAGCTCCTGCAGCTCTGCGCCGCCCTTATCCTGCTCCACGCGTCGCCCCACCACTCCTCCCACCGCCCGCGCTGCCCCCGCTGGCCGTCCCCCGCTCAGCCACATCGGGCCGCCGGTCCCGAGTGACCGCCACGCACCCGCAGGGCACGCCGGCACCGCCCGCTGACCCGAGCCCGGCCCCGTGACTGCTCTCCCTCTCCCTCTCTTCTGTTGTGCCGTGCTCTCCTATAAAACCCGACCCGAACCCCACCTCCCCTCGCCTGATCTCCTCTTCTTCCTCCTCGCGACCACTGAGCCAGTTGCCGCACTCCTCGCCTCCGCGGCCGCTTCACCCCGCCCAAATTCCAGCTGCCCACCGCTTCCTCACCTCCTCTGCTAGCTCACCGACCTGCCCTGGTTGAGCCTCTGGCCTCACCTAGCCGGAATTGTCCCGACCCCGTGCCGCCCCTCGCCGGAGCCGCCCGAGGACGACCTCACCATCGACGACCCTCTTCCACCCCTTCCTCAGCCAAATCGAGTACGGGAATTGCCCCCTTACTTCTCCCTAGTACTTTTACGCGCCTTGGTTGCCCGTGTTCACCGGCCCCTCACCGGGAACGCCAGCACGCCGTCACGGCTGCCGCCCGTCCTCGCCGCCGGTCGTGTTCCGCCACCGCCCGTTGAGCACATCCCCTCCCAAACAGCACCCTAGGTCCCACAGGTTGTGCCAAGCCAGCTCATCGCCGCTGGTGGGAACGCGCCGGAGCAGATCGACCGGCCCCCGTCGGGGGCTGGTAGGGGCACATGTGCAAATATATTTCCTATCCTAGGGACCCAGATGCAAGAAACTCAGGACCCCCCCTAATGGTTTTGTTATTTTATGTGGGCAAGCTGCTGACTTGTAAAATTTGTAGAAAATTGTAGAAAAATCCAAAAATTGCCAAACGAGTTTTGTTGGAAACTAGATTTCAAACTCTACAACTTTTATTAAAGTAGTTTGGTTTGAAACTAAATACTTTTGAATCTATTTTAATCTTCAGTTAAAAGGGTATATTGTGCATAACTTTTACATACTAGCTTAGTTTCTTATGATTTTTGGTATGTAACTTCTTTAGGCCATGTGTGAGCTAGTGTAAAAATTTCATGCTCAGTACTGTTTTGTAGTTTAAGTTCTTTTGAACTTGTGCGAATCAAATTTAAAATAGGTTGAATTTATTTAAGCATATTCCTAAGCCTTGTTTATTTAAATCTTTTTACCATAACCTAATATATAGATAACCAGTTCATAATTAAATTTTCAAGAATTTAAAGTTCTGTGTACTCAGGATTTGAATTTAAACTTGAAGTTTGAATTCAAATTCAAATGTTTTAGTTTCTGTTTTCAGTAATTCTAGTGCTATAATCATAACTTAAGTGTAAATAATAACTTGAGATTAACCTCCCCCCTGTTTCATGAGTTCATGTGTGTTAATTTATTGGATTGCAACTTTATCGTGAGATAAAATCTTTAACTCAAACACCATCTCACTTAAATTGTTGCATATCATGTAGAATCAACGACACTCGACGACGGAGACTACGAGCTAGTCCTGGAACAAGACCAAGGGTTTTCTGAAGACCCGACAAATGCCGTCGGAGATCTAACTGAAGCTCCGAACCAGAGTTCAGAAAACTTTGACACTACTGCCCCCAACCCCACTCAAGAAGGCAAGCCCCAATGCATAACCCAGTGTTTCAATTTCTTACAACTTACTTACATATTATGTATCTTGCATTATATCTAGGAGTTGAAATGGAACCCTAGATGCATAATCCTAGGAATCCAATGTATTGTACCCGAGTCATTATCGGATAGATGTTCCGCTAATAGGACCGGTAGAAGTCGAGTGATTTCCTGTCACTCACGCGATATAGGAGTCGACTATTTACTATTTCGCAATCACTAGAAGGATGATGGACGGGGTCATGTGCAATATCATGACTCAGAAAGGTTATCCCGTCTGTGTTGATAAAAGTTGATAAGGTCGCAGTGTGTGGTAGTGGTGGCTAAGCGTTTGAAAGTACTAGCCACATGCCGCAAAATATGGTAAAGCGGTAAGCCTAGTAACCAATCGGCCCGAGGAGTGGACATACCTCCCACCACTCGTAATTTGGTTGTTCTCACGCACCAACATGCGGGAGTACGTTCCGCACAGCGGACATGAGTACGGTCATGTAGTCATGCTACAGACGTATGTCCTGCACAATTGGTGTGCGTACGGTCCTACGGTCGCTTGTGGTGGGCCTGTTCCACGAGTCGGAATGAAAGGCAAGCGGTTGCTTCGGAACTATCGTTGGATGTTCCAGGTGTGTGAGTTAGGTTTACCCTTGCAAGGTTTTGAAATTTGATTCAGAATCGTCCGTTTCTCGTGGAGATTGAGACTGCTTAATCATTCTGCCACATAGAGTAAGAAGTGAAACTTTTGATGGAATAATCTTGATGAATGATAATCTCTACCTTGTTTGCATAGTATAGGTGCTTACATAGAATGGCTAATCAAGTAGAATTTGAAAGCTAAAATTTGAAAGTAGATCATACTCTTTTTTGCTTTTCAGCTGAAAATAAACTCAGAACCTTTTCCATGCCTTCATGAGTCTAATTATCTGGCTAAGTATACCACGAAGCGGGTAAGTCTTGCTGAGTATTAGTATACTCAGTCTTGCTAGTCCATCTTTCAAGTATGACCTTCGAGAACCCCATGGATAGCCCTGCATGGCCAACTTCTGTTCCGTTTGGCTGGGGTGGAGTGGGATCCGTCCCCAGCTGGTAGTGACCCGCCGGAGTGATACCAGGCTTCGGGCTGAGCATGGTGTCAACCTTCGCGACATGTGTAGTCGCGAGTTTACTTTTCTTCCGCTGTGAACCTGGACAAGCTGTGTAGCTTGTCGTTTTAAACACTGTTCGTATGAGTTTATGCTGAGTTGGACAAGGTTTGTAATAATGTTTATGTTTCTGTAAATTAAAAGTTGATGAGCTATGTTGTGGTTGTAAACTCGCCTTCGTGTGAGGTAAACCTGCTTCGGTCCTGTTGAACCGTGGTTGTATCGGACGGAGACCCGATAGACCAATGGGTTGTTCCGTTTAAAGTGCGTTGAGTTAGTATCGACAGCATAGCGATGACTAGCGCACTTGAGCCGGAATAATTTAGGCAGTTCTGCCACACCGATATAGGAGGAATCTACTTGAGATATGTTCTGGTACGATTCCTTAGCTGGTGTTGATTAGTATTTTTGTTACCCTGGCCTCTCGGATATATAAGTGAGGACAGAGATCCTCTCAAAACACGATCTCTAGATCATTCTACACCTAAGGAAATACAAACCACCACCCAGGACGTAGGGTATTATACACTTAGCGGTCCGAACCTGTCTAAGCTTTGTGTTCCTTGCACCTTCGAGTTCCTGATCTCGGCGTCTCCTCACCCAAAACTTACCACCTTGGGTATATCCCTCGGTGGGTAGCCTGTTAAACACCGACAGCTGGCACGCCAGGTAGGGGAGCGCGTCGAAGATTCACTGGCGAGCTCAATGGCATCCTTCAAATTCGCCAGGTCAGTTCCCTCTCAGGGTACGACATGCGTTTTTGGCTCGTGGGTCATCATCGCAGATGGTGTGGACAATTTCCGGCGATTCCTCATCGAGTTGAAGCCAAAGATTTCCGCTGCGGATCCCGCAGCGACCTTGACAAATTCGTCAGCGATCTTGACGACTTGTCGACCCATGCTTCTGCAACAAAGATCGAGATGGAGTCTGCTCCAGGCTCGCCTTCATCCAGCGTGGCGGCAACTTCCCTTGGGTTGGACTCGTTCCAATCTAAGGATTCGCGTAACCGATCCCAACTCAGTTCACGCAATCCGGCCACTGATCTCCAGGAGGCCAACGTCTCTAGGTCCCTCTCCACGCTAGAGAAGGACCTAGACTCTTTGCTCCAAGTTGGAAGGCGTGAAGCCACCGCGTGTCGGGGGGCTTCGGGTTGTTTTGGCTCCAGTGATCTGATGATCACCTCCATGCCGGAGGGGCGCATTATGCATTGGAGAGGCATGGAGTTCTCCAATCTACTCGAGGCTGAGGGTTGACTTATGGCTCACCTCGAGCCCCTGCCCTTTCAAGAAGGCAGACAGTTGGCCAACGTGGTGGAGGGGTCGACTGAACTAGTCGACGCGAGCTCCGACGAGCTCACCTCCCGCCAGGTGCTAATGGCGGAAGAAGGCGAAGATGATGGTGGTTGTCCCATCATCGACTTCGAAGCGGTCTCTGAAGATGAGGCCACTGCCAACACCGGCGAGGAGAACGACACCGATCACGAGGTGCGGAGGGCCAGGAACAGGGCCCGCGCAATCCGGCGAAGGAGGGCCAACGAGTGTAGGCGATCTATGTATCGCGAGCTTGACCCTAAGTTTGTCGCCGTAAGCGAATGGGGTTTTAGGGCCCCGGTGACCAACATTGCCAGGGTTACGGCCATCCTCGAGCGCAGCCACGATCCGGACGTGCGCCAAGCACTCCTTTATGCGCAGAGGGCATGGATCCAGCTGGATCAGCAAAACCCGGCGTCCACCATCAGGGAGGAGCACATGGATGAGAGTTGGAGCCAGGCTCACAGCCGAACGGCTGGCGGTCGCCCTCGACTTCAGCCCAGCCACAACAACAACAACACTTGCGGGAGCCAGGCCCCTAGCGGGAGGCAATAGCCACCTTCAGGGGGTAACCCGCGATAGGCAAATCATCGACCTCCTACTGAAGACTTGCGCCAGCACATTAATGAAGGCCACGATGCGCGGACTGTGATCTTCTCCAGGCGTAAGGTACGTGAAGTCGAGACTGAAGGGACTGATTGCAGTCATCGTTTCCCAGCTTTCTCTGCGCGATTCAGCACTATAAGTACCCTGAGGGCTTCAAGCCAATCGGCATCACCAAGTACGACGGCAAGCAGGCTCCTCAGCAGTGGCTCCATTGCTACTCCACGGCCATTGAGGTCGTAGAGGCTCGAACATCACCAAAGTCGTCTACTTCCCGATGGCTTTGGACCCTGCGCCGCTCACCTGGCTGGAGAGCCTCAGCAACAACTCCATCGACTCCTGGGAGCGGCTCAAGAATGTGGCAGAACTGCCTGAATTATTCCGGCTCAAGTGCGCTAGCCATCACTATTCTGTCGATATGGACTCAACGCACTTCAAACGGAATAACCCATTGGCCTGTCGGGTCTCCGCCTGATACAACCACGGTTCAACAGGACCGAAGCAGGTTTACCTCGCACGAAGGCGAGTTTACAACTATAGCACAACTCACCAACTTTTAATTTACAGAAACATAAACATTATTACAAACCTTTATTCAACTCAGCATAAATTTATACAACCAGTGTTTAAAAGACAAGCTACACAGCTTGTCCAGGTTCACAGCAGAAGAAAGTAAACTCGTGACTACACACATCGCGAAAGTTGACACCATGCTCAGCCCGAAGCCTGGTATCACTCTGGAGGGTCACTGCTAGCCGGAGACGGATCCCACTCCACGGACCAGCCAAACGGAACCGAAGTTGGCCATGCAGGGCTATCCGTGGGGTTCTCGAAGGTCATACCTGAAAGATAGACTAGCAAGACTGAGTATGCTAATACTCAGCAAGACTTACCCGTTTCGTGGTATACATAGCCAGATAACTAGACTCATGAAGGCAGGAAAAGGTTCTGGGTTTATTTTCAGCTGAAAAGCAAAAAGAGTATGATCTACTTTCAAATTTTAGCTTTCAAATTCTACTTGATTAGCCATTCTAGGTAAGCTCCTATACTAAGCAGGCAAGGTAGAGATTACCATTCATCAAGATTATTTCATCAATAGTTACACTTCTTACTCTATGTGGCAGAAGGAATAAGCAGTCTCAATCTCCGCGAGAAACAGACGATTCTGAACCGAATTTCCAAACCTTGCAAGGGTAAACCTAACTCACACACTTGGAACATCCAAAGATCGTTCCGAAGCAACCGTTTCCCTCATATTCCGGGTTATGGATCAAGGCCACCACAAGCAACTGCAGGACCGTACGCACACCAATTGTGCAGGACATACGTCTGTAGTGCGACTACATGATCCCGTATCCCTGTCTGCCTTGCAGAACGCACACCCACACGTCGGTGCGTGTGTACAATAGAAACCAAAATAATCGAGTGGTGGAGACATGTCCATTTGCCGGGCCATTCCGGTACTAGGCTTACCGCTTATCATATTTCACGGCATGTGGCTAGTACTTTCAAACGCTTAGCCACTACTACCACACACTGTGGCCTTAGCAACTTTTATCAACACAAACAGGGTAAACTTCCAGGTCATGTCATTGCACATGACTCCGTCCATGATCCTTAGAGTGATTGCAGGATAGTAAACATTCAACTCCTATATCGCGCGAGTGATAGGAAATCACTCGACTTCTACCGATCCTATTAGTGGAGCATCTATCCGATAAGGACTCAGGTACAATACATCCGATTCCTAGGGTTTATGCATCTTGGGTTCCATTTCAACTCCTAGACGTAATGCAAGTTACATAGTATATAAGTAAGTTGCGATAAATTGAAATACTGGGTTATGCATCGGGGCTTGCCTTCTTGAGTGGGGTTGGGGGCAGGCGTGTTAGAAACTTCCAAACTTTGGTTCGGGGCTTCAGTTATGTAACATTCCTGCAATTAGAATCTGGACACTAGGTATTAGTGTGTTGTATGTATGTTACGGTTTGTACAAAAGACTAGGGGTGTAATAGCAAATTATGGATTTCATAAGTTCTTATGTGCAATTGTGTGAAAATACTCTTAAAGGTCAAATTCATTGACTAGAGCAAAGAAAAGCACAAATATTAAGTTAAAATCTAAAAGAAATAGACTTTGTATGAAAGCAAGGGCTTATGTGTAATTAAAACAAATATAAGGGTTACATATGAAATGGTTGGAATATAAAAGTCAAATTCAAATTTACTTAAGGGTTGGTGTGTAAAAGTACAAGTAATCATGACAGGTCAGAAAATTTGAGAAAATGCCCAAAGTTTGATCAAATTTAGGTGGGCAAAGTCAAATTTAATTTAAATTCAATCTTGTTTCAAAATGTAATCCAAATAGCTGTAAACTTTGAATTTCTGAACCCAAGCCCTAAAGCAATGTTGAAGAGTTTGAAAAACTCTACAACTTTCATGTTGAGCACTTTTCCATTTGACCTTTGTAGCAGTGGGAAAATTTTAGTTTACAGAGGGGTCCCTGAACTCTTTGGAAATTACGAACAAGTCCCCCTGACACCTCTGCTTCGTCTTCCTCTGGCGCGCGCCGCTTCCCTCTCTGCGCCGCTCCTGCCACCGCCGCTCGCCGCCGATACCGCGCCCCGAGCACCACCTCCTGCTGGTTTCCTCTCCCACACGTCACCCTTTGCCTTCTCTACTTCTGCTCCCCTTCCTTTCTGGCATTCCCCGCGCCTGCCACGCGCACGCCGTCGCTGTGCGGCCGCCACCGAGCTGCCGCCGTGGCGAGCTCCAACCCGAGTGCCAGCTCCTATGTTTGCGAGCGCATCAGCACCACTGGGATCTCCTCGACCTATTCTAACCCTCAATTCGCCAGCTCCTCGCCCCTAGCCTCTGGAACGCCATAGCCATCGCCGCCCGAACGCCGGCGAGCACGAGCTCACCGTCGCCCCGCTCCTCTGCAGCTGCCCCGCTTGCAACCACCTCGCCTTTAGCTCCACCGCATCCTCGCGCAGCTGTTCGGCCAACCCTGCTCCCCGCTCGGCCACCGGAACGCCGCCGCGCCATTCTTCTCCTGCCGCCGCCTCGGCACCGCCGTGGGCAGTCCATCCCAAGCCATTTCACGCCACCTCCGTGCTCTAGCCTGCACCACATCACCCCCACGACACTCCCCGACCGATCCATTGGGTCCCTAAGACCTTACATTGGCTTCCCGACGAGCTCCCCGAGCTTTCCTGTCGCCGCCGTGTCGGTTCACCGTGGGACTCCCTCTCTCGGCCTTCCCTAGCCCCAATTGACCCCGGCTCGAGCTTTCTTACATTCCCAGAAAGCTTCTCAACCTTTCCATCGTCATCCAAACGCCCGGAGCACCGCTCTTGCCGCTTCACCTCGCCGCCGGCCGCAAGCCTCCGCCGCGCCATCACTCCGAGCTCTCCCTCTTCAATTCCGAGCTAGCACAGGTGCGCAAGGGCCCCTAGATGCTTCTCCACCCCTCTGTTCTCACCCCTAGAGCTCGCCGTCGCCGGAATAGGCCGGTCAACGTCGGGCTCTTACCTTGACCGGGGGGGGGGGATTGGGGGGAGGACTGCGGGTTAAAAGAAACGAAAGTCTAGGGGGTTTTGTGTTAATTCTAGGGACTGATGTGTAAATCTTAATTGAGTTCCCTGCTGTGAACTTTGAAAATACATAGGAAATAGTAGAAAAATCAGAAAAATACGAAACTGGTTGGGTTAGAATCCTTGTGATGAATTCTACAACTTTTATTTCATAACCATGCCATGAAAGTGCATAGTTTATTCTGTATTTTAAATACAAGGAAAGGAATGCTTTAATTGGATCTCATGCTCTATAGCTTTGCTACTGTTAGTTTTTGGAGCATGTGTTGTAGGTGATGTAAGTAGCACTGTATAAATTTTTGAAGCCTAGATCAGCCCTCTAGCTAGAGTATTTGGTTACTTTTGTTATAAGTTAATAAAAACTTGGCAAATTAATTTCAGAAGTATCTATGCATATTTAGGGATGAAATTTTTACTATAGTTTGGTCTTTATGAGTGTGATATAACATAAAAATTTGAGAAACAGAAACCTAATATAACTTGAGTTATAAATTTCAAGCTTAGATTCCAAGATAAATCATAAATAATAATTAGGATGAATGAAAATTTATGAAACTTTTCTGGAATGCTAGACTTGAGTAATTTATGATATCCTTAAGTTTTGAACCCTAATTTTAGTATAAAACTCTAGTTATAATTATACCTTGCAATTTCAAATCTTGATCTTGTTTAATTAAGTAAGTTGTTATTTATTGTATAAAATATCTAGAGTAATGTTATTTCAATTAAACCCACTTAGGGTAACTTTCATAAGTATTAATTTATTTTTACTAATTTACAATTGGTCTAAATTAATTCAAGGCTATCCATAATTAATAATAACCTAAAGTTAAAATGCCATGTTTAGTTAATAAAAGGAGATTGCTAAATGTATGTAGTATTGTTTAAGGTAATCAAATACGCTACTTAAAGGAGTTAGATGGAGTTTGAGGGTAACCCACCCCGGTTGCCTAACGAGATTAGTTAGTTTAGTTAGTACTCGATAAATGACTGCCCAGTGCAGGGTAGTTAAGTTGATTGTTAATATGCAATGCTCTTTATTTAGATTGCAACTTTATCGTGAACTGAACTACAAATGTATGCATCCATTAAACTTCATTTTGCATATCATGTAGAGTCGACCACTCTCGCCGACGGGGATTATCAGCTGATCCCGGAACAAGAAGGAGGTTATTCCAAAGACCCCGGAACTCTCGTCGCGGATTTCTCTGAAGCCCCGAACCAAGGTTCGGAAGAAAATAATTTGACTAACCCCAGCCCCACCAGCGAAGGCAAGCCCCGGACATAACCCCTACTTTATTACACTGCAACCTATATTATTATTTATGTATATCTTTATGCATTAGGTTCTTAGGAGTTGTTTGGAAACCTTAGTTGCATTGTTCCAGGAACCAATGTATGGAACACCAGAACTTGAGTCCGAATAGCTGCTCTGCTTATAGGACCGGTAGAAGTCGAGTGATTTCCTGTCACTCGCGCGATATATAGGAGTTGTAATGTTTACATTCCTGTTATCACTATAAGGATGACGGACGGGAGTTTTATGAGGTATCATGGTCAAGATGATACCCCGTCTGTTTTGATGAATTTGATAAGGTCGCAGTGTGTGGTAGCGGTGGTTAAGCGTTTGAAAGTACTAGCCACATGCCGTGAAATATGGTAAGCGGTAAGCCTAGTAACCGATCGGCCCGAGGAGTGGACATACCACCCACCACATGTATTTGCTTCTTTTGGTTACTTTGTTCGACGTGTAGGCATACGTGTTGCTGGGCAACCAGGAGTACGGGTTTTGTAGTCGCGCTACAGACGTACGTCCTGCACTTTGGATGTGCATATGACCTGCAGTCGCTTGTGGTGGCACTGATCCACGAGTCGGAATGAAAGGCAAACGGTTGTTTCGGAACGACCCTGTGGTGTTCCAAGCGTGTGTGTTAGGTTTACCTTGCAAGGGTTGAATCTCGATTCAGAATCGTCCGCCTCTCACGATGTATGAGACTGCTTATTCCCTTTACCACATAGAGTAACAAGAGTAATTATGTGATTGTTTAAGATGATGTTTGAATAAAGATTCTACCATGTTTGACTAGTTATAGGTGCTTACCTAGAATGGTTAATCAACTAGAACCTGAAAGTTAAAAGTTGAAAATAAGGATCTACCCTTTGATGCTTTTCAGCGAAAAACTTTACCCAAAGCTAAAAGCCATCATGAGTCTAGTTATGGGCTAAGGTATACCCAATTCCGGGTAAGTCTTGCTGAGTATTAGTATACTCAGCCTTGCTTTCATTGATTTGCTTCAGGTAATCCTTCTGATGAGCCAGCATTCATTACACCGTGGCCCTACCCTTTGCCTGATGGTTGGTCCGTGGAATGGGATCCGTCCCCGACCAACACCGATTCCGCCGAGTGATATTATGCCAGGGCTAGCATAATATCTGTAATGACGACGTGTATAATGGTTACGCTTTTCAAATTCCGCTGCTTTGACTAAAAACTAAAACCTGTCTTGTAATAATCTCTCCTCTGTGGGAGCTAATGATGTTTTGTACATTGTTGTAATGTAACTGCCTGTGGTGTAAGATATTTTGGCATTGTATCTCTGGACTCACCTTCGTGTGAGGTACCTTGTTGGATCCTGAGTTCGGTGGTTTATCGGGACGTTACCCGACAGACCAATGGTTTTATACCGTTTGAAGTACGAGGTAGCCCTTCGGTGAGGACTCGCGTACTTGAGTCGGTATAATTCAGGTTGATTCTGCCACAGCTGGTATCAGAGCTAACAAGTGTACCCTGGAGATATAATTAGCCCTAAAAAGTAATTTTTAGTATAAAAATTGATTAATCAAGTATTTGCAAAACAACGATGGTTCGTTAAGGATTATGTATAGTACGTAAGCCCTAGGGTAATGCTAATATGGGAATTAAAGGTGGCTGTAATATATATATATATGACTAACTCCCAGCATTACTTTTCAGTTGAAACTTAATTTCATGCACAATTCAACCTTACTTTTTGTAACGACATCTTCGATCGTGAGGTAAGAAGGTAAGGATCCTCAGCCAACTGAGGGAGCTTGGCCTTCCTGTCGGTGATGCGAACCGAACGCTGTTTCTCAAGCAGTGGCCTACTTGAGATGCTGCCAATGTGTCAACTTTGGTTGACTACATTGGGAGTATATGGTTCGGCGTAGGGTATGGCGATCGCTGTTCATACCCCCGCATTTTGCGGTACCCCCGTGAATACGTTATCTCAATAACGTATGTTAACGTTGTCTGTACGGCGGTATTTGTACAGATGCTGTTTCTATAGTGAGCAGTAATGAATGGGGACGCTTTCATGACATGCTGGCATGAAAGGTTCATTGGATATATATATCTATGCATTGTGGTTTTCTGCAGGTACACTAACCACGATCCCGAAACTAGAACGGATAGGGTTTATCGACTAGTTAATAGTGAGAGACGTATTATATTATGCCACCGTAACTAACTACGTAAGACCAAGATTACTTGGCAGTTACTTTTGGTTGTGAGATCGATTAGTACGTGCATGCATAATCCATTAATCAACTAAATTGAATGTTTAAATTGATGCTTCCTAAGAAATAGACAACATGTTGGTATTTCTTAATTTGGGTAAGTAAGAATCTTTAGTTGGGTATCTTAGGTATCCATCTGATTTCCAGCCTTTGCTGTTATCAGAATCAGCTATCTTAATCCAATTTTACCTTGTAAATTTTCTCAACAGGGTAAAAATATCTTACCATTTGCATTGTTGTCACAGATGGTTGCTCCTGCTAATACCTTTTGGGATTAGGAGGGGCACTTTCACACCAATGGTTTACATTGGGAAGGATTTCCTCGTCTTTTGTGGGAATCCTTGAGTATGTTTCATTATACAGAGCCTCCTCTGTATGATGGGGTAGAGTATCGTGAAGAAGGAGTTCCCCGCTGCAGGGTTAAGATGATAATTCCTCAACACCCTTTCCGCTCCTTATGGCCTCCCATAGAAGTGGAAGTGGTTGGATATCGTCTAGTGGATACTCTTGAAACTGCTGCTTTAGAAGCTATCAAACTCTTTTGCAATCAGCATCCAATTGAAGTTGCCGCATATCCTATTGGGTTATTTCCTACCATAGACCCGGGTAATTCGGACTGGGATTTTCGGACAGACCATCATGGTCATCTACTAGGAGATCTGGCTGAAGAAACCGTCCGTATCGTTACCAGGTTTATGGATGTGCAATATCATTACCAAATGCTACTGCGTCATGGGGTGAGTCAGATAACTGGTGTGGCTCAAAGTCACTATCGGAATGCTAACCATCAAGTAACCCAAATAGAAGAATTACAAGCTTTGGTGACTCAGAAGGATGAAGTTATTGCAGCAAGAGATGAGACAATCCTCCATCGTGAAGATCAGATCAATGAGAGTGATCATATTATCACTCAGCGTGACACTGTTATTGAGTTCCTACAGGCACAAATTCATGATCTGATACTTGTGGCTGATGATGCCCAGGCTCACATTGAGGAATTGCAGCAGCAACCGATACTTCCCGCTATACCCATAGTACCTGAAGAAGAAGAAGAAGATCCAGAAGAGATTGAGGGTGTTTCAGAGATTGACTCTGAGCATGGGGACCCAGTTCTTAGTCCCTATCACTCTCCCTCTGGCAGTCAGTCGTCTGTAGGAAATTTCGACGATTTTTAGTAAATCGTCGACTTTCGAGACGTAACCCAAGGGAATGTAATAGTTTAAGTAGTTAAACCTCGTGCCATTTGATGTAACATAGATGGCCTATGTAGTGAACTTTGGACATGAGAGGTGAAGAACTATCCGAGTCAGCAATGTAATATAATTTCCTGTTTTATCATCTTGTTCACTATCTTTAAATTCTGAGATGAGATGATTGAACGGAATATATGCATTGTTTATCTAAAGTGTTTTGATTTCTGAAATTGGGAGTAAGGTTATATGGTTAATGATGGACATCTCCTTTATTTCAGATGGTTGGAGCCACACGCGGAACACCGGAAGGTTTCCGGGCTGATCAGGCCAGCGGTTCTCAGCAACCGCCACCACCTCCTCCCAACCTTGCCGAAGTCATGGCTCGGCAAACGGAATTGCTTAATTTGTTGGTTCAAGCACAGCAGAATCAGCAGCATCAATTCCGAGGAGGCCGGGATGATCGCAATCCTCCTGTGGCTAGTTACCAAGATTTTCTTAGTACCCAGCCGCCTTTCTTCAGTAAGGCCGAAGAACCTTTGGATGCCGATGCATGGCTCCATATCATCGAATCGAAGTTCGCTTTACTGACAATACCATGTACGGACTCTAGCAAAGCTTCTTTTGCTGCCCAACAACTCCGTGGTGCTGCTCGGATCTGGTGGGATAATTTTAACGCCATGCAACCCACAGACCATGTCATCACTTGGGATGAATTCCGGGTCGCCTTCCGAGCACATTATATTCCAGCCGGATTGTTAGAGCGAAAGTTGAATGAATTCCTGGCTCTTACTCAGGGTACCAGTACAGTCCTACAGTACGCACAGAATTTTAATCATCTGTGCCAGTATGCGGGATATCATGCGGATAATGATGCCAAGAAGCAAGACCGTTTCCGCCGAGGCCTTAACACCAAACTCAAGGAACGCCTGAACCTTGTGAGGGCTAATACTTTCAGTGAGTTGGTCAATATGGCCTTAACTCAAGAAGATTGCATCGTGGCGCATTATGCCGAGAAGAAGCGGAAGAACCCTGCTGGACCCTCGAGTGCTCAACCACCGAGGTATCGGGTTGTTTCCAATATGCCGCCCAGAGCACCACAGCGCAATGCTCCAACGGGTAGATTGGTTTTTAGGCCGCCTCAACAACAAGGAAGGTTCAGACCTCCTGTGCCCCCGCAACAGGCACAACAATCTGGCCAACGGCCAAATATTCAACAAGTGCCACAGAGAGGCAGCAACTATCGCTGCTACAATTGCGGAAGTGCGGATCATTTCATCCGGGATTGTCCGCGGCCCAAGAAACCTAATCCAGGACAAGGTTCTACCCAGGGTAACCAGAATAAGGGCAAGAAGCCGGTGATGCAAGTCCGGCAAGGACGGATTAACTTCACCACTTTGACAGAACTTCCAGATGGAGCTCCCGTCATGTCGGGTACATTTTCTATTCACCACAAACCAGTTGTTACTTTATTTGATTCTGGAGCAACACATAGCTTTATTAGTAACAACTGTGGTACCCGACTAGGACTTGATTCTTGTCCTATCCAGGGGTCATATATGATCACTACCCCTGGAGGAAATATCACTTCCAACCGAATAAGTAGATATGTGCCAATTCAGTTAGGTAGCATTGAAATCAAAACTGATTTGATGTTACTAAGTTTGGAGGGTATTGATATTATACTTGGGACAAACTGGATGACTGAACATCGAGTCCGGTTAGATATATCTTCCCGAGTTATCGAAATTGATTCACCATATGGTGGGGCCATTACTCTTATTCTGCCTCCGCCAGAATGTCTACACCCTTGCACATATGCTATCACAGATATCAAAGTCAAGGATATTCCGATAGTATGTGAATATCCCGATGTCTTTCCAGACGACTTGCCTGGAATGCCCCCAGATAGAGACATCGAGTTCATCATTGAACTTCAACCGGGCACTGCTCCTATTTCAAAGAGGCCGTATCGCATGCCTCCAAATGAATTAGCAGAACTGAAAATTCAGCTTCAAGATCTTCTTGATAAGGGGTATATACGTCCAAGTGCTTCACCTTGGGGTTGTTCTGCTCTCTTTGTCAAGAAGAAAGACGATAGTCTGAGGCTATGTGTCGACTACCGTCCACTCAATGCGGTTACCATCAAAAATAAGTATCCTCTTCCCCGCATTGATATCTTGTTCGATCAACTAGCTGGAGCAAAGGTCTTTTCCAAGATTGACTTACGCTCTGGTTATCATCAGATCAAGATCAGGCCTAGTGACATTCCAAAAACGGCCTTCTCAACCAGATATGGACTTTATGAATATCTGGTTATGTCATTCGGACTTACTAATGCACCGGCATATTTCATGTATCTCATGAATTCCGTATTTATGCCGGAGCTCGATAAATTTGTTGTGGTTTTCATCGATGATATTCTGATATACTCCAGAACCAAAGAAGACCATGCTAATCATTTACGTGTCGTTCTTCAACGACTACGTGATCATCGCCTTTATGCCAAATTCTCGAAATGTGAATTCTGGCTGGATAGTGTGAAATTTTTGGGACATACTATTTCTAATCAAGGCATATCGGTTGATCCAACCAAAGTTCAAGAAGTTATGGACTGGAATCCTCCCACTTCAGTCCATCAAATACGAAGTTTCCTTGGATTGGTAGGATATTATCGCCGATTCATTCCAGACTTCTCCAAGATAGCTAAACCCATGACTGAGCTACTTAAGAAAGAAGTTAAGTTCCGTTGGGATGATAAGTGTGAGGAAGCATTTCACACTTTGAGAAAACTTCTGACGACTGCTCCAGTACTAGCTCAGCCAGATAGTACCCAGCCTTTTGATGTCTACTGTGACGCTTCTGGAATTGGCCTTGGTTGTGTTCTTATGCAAAACAACCGGGTTATTGCTTATGCATCCCGAGCACTTCGGACTCATGAGCAAAATTATCCAACACATGATCTTGAATTGGCAGCAGTTATTCATGCTCTCAAGATCTGGCGACATCATCTTATGGGTGCTAAGTGTAACATTTACACTGACCATAAGAGCCTCAAGTATATTTTTACTCAAGCTGATCTAAATATGAGGCAAAGGCGTTGGTTGGAGTTAATCAAAGATTATGACCTTGAGGTACACTATCATCCAGGCAAAGCTAATGTGGTTGCGGATGCACTTAGCCGCAAGTCACATTGTCATTGCTTAACCATATCCACCTTTAATGACACTCTTTGCCATCAAATGAGAAGATTCAATCTTGAGATTATTTCCCAAGGTAGTTTAAACTTAATCTCCATTGAATCTACTCTGCGGGATAAAATCGTCATGTCACAACTACATGATGAGGGTGTCAAAATTGTCAAATCCAAGCTATCCCAGGGAGAAGCTAAATATCAGTGTTTTCACACTGATCATCAAGGAGTCCTATGGTTCAACGATCGGATTGTTGTACCTAAGGATCATCAACTTCGTAAGCAAATCCTCGACGAAGCACATTTGTCCAAATTCTCTATTCATCCTGGTAGCACCAAGATGTATCAAGATCTTCGACAACATTTTTGGTGGACCAGAATGAAGAGAGAAATTGCCAAATATGTATCCGAGTGTGATACGTGCCAGAGAGTTAAAGCTAGCCACTTAAAAGCCTCTGGTACGCTTCAGCCATTACCCATACCGTCATGGAAATGGGAAGACATTAGCATGGATTTCATTGTCGGTCTTCCCAACACATCTCAAAAACATGACTCCATATGGGTGATCATTGATAGACTCACAAAAACAGCTCATTTCCTTCCTGTGCATACCACTTACTCTGCTAAGAAGTATGCCGAAGTCTATCTGGAACAAATCGTTCGGTTGCATGGGGTTCCAAAAACCATCATATCTGATCGAGGGCCCCAATTTATCGCACGGTTCTGGGAGCAGTTACAATCAGCTCTAGGGACCAAACTGATTCGAAGCTCTGCATATCATCCCCAGACTGATGGGCAAACTGAGCGAGTTAACCAAATCCTTGAAGACATGCTCCGAGCTTGTATTATTCAGTATGGTGCAAGTTGGAACAAGTGTCTTGCTCTAGCTGAGTTTGCTTACAACAACAGTTATCAAGCTAGTCTTCAAATGGCTCCTTTCGAAGCGTTATATGGTCGCAGATGCCGAACTCCTTTGAGTTGGTCAGAGACCGGTGAACGCAAAATCTTCGGACAAGACCTAGTTGTTGAAGCCGAAGATAAGGTTAAGGTTATTCAATCTAATCTTAAAACCGCTCAGTCCAGATAGAAGAGTTATGCAGATAAGAGGAGAAAACCTCTACAATTTCAAATAGGAGATTTTGTCTATCTCCGAGTATCACCTACCAAAGGCGTCCAACGCTTTGGCATAAAGGGGAAGTTAGCACCTCGTCCAACGCTTTGGCATAAAGGGGAAGTTAGCACCTCGATATGTCGGACCCTTTGAAATTCTCAACGTTTGTGGCCCAGTGGCATACAAACTTTGCCTTCCGTCTCAATTGGCTGCTATTCACGATGTATTTCATGTCTCTCAACTTAAGAAGTGTGTCAAAGTACCCGCGGAAATTGTTGAGACATGTGCCATTGAGATTGAACCCGATCTCTCGTACATCGAGCAACCTCTTCGAATCCTGGATACTAAGGAGAGATTCACCAGAAGAAGGGCAGTTAAGATGTACAAGATCTTATGGGATCATCACACCGAAGAAGAAGCGACTTGGGAAACTGAGTCTTATCTTCAACGGAATTTTCCAGACTTTCTTCAAGCTAATCCCCAAATCTAATTATCCCTTCCTGCTCAGCTTCGGAATCTCGGGACGAGATTCTTTTTAAGGGGGGAAGGCTGTAACATTCCTGCAATTAGAATCTGGACACTAGGTATTAGTGTGTTGCATGTATGTTACGGTTTGTACAAAAGACTAGGGGTGTAATAGCAAATTATGGATTTCATAAGTTCTTATGTGCAATTGTGTGAAAATACTCTTAAAGGTCAAATTCATTGACTAGAGCAAAGAAAAGCACAAATATTAAGTTAAAATCTAAAAGAAATAGACTTTGTATGAAAGCAAGGGCTTATGTGTAATTAAAACAAATATAAGGGTTACATATGAAATGGTTGGAATATAAAAGTCAAATTCAAATTTACTTAAGGGTTGGTGTGTAAAAGTACAAGTAATCATGACAGGTCAGAAAATTTGAGAAAATGCCCAAAGTTTGATCAAATTTAGGTGGGCAAAGTCAAATTTAATTTAAATTCAATCTTGTTTCAAAATGTAATCCAAATAGCTGTAAACTTTGAATTTCTGAACCCAAGCCCTAAAGCAATATTGTAGAGTTTGAAAAACTCTACAACTTTCATGTTGAGCACTTTTCCATTTGACCTTTGTAGCAGTGGGAAAATTTTAGTTTACAGAGGGGTCCCTGAACTCTTTGGAAATTACGAACAAGTCCCCCTGACACCTCTGCTTTGTCTTCCTCTGGCGCGCGCCGCTTCCCTCTCTGCGCCGCTCCTGCCACCGCCGCTCGCCGCCGATACCGCGCCCCGAGCACCACCTCCTGCTGGTTTCCTCTCCCACGCGTCGCCCTTTGCCTTCTCTACTTCTGCTCCCCTTCCTTTCTGGCATTCCCCGCGCCTGCCACGCGCACGCCGTCGCTGTGCGGCCGCCACCGAGCTGCCGCCGTGGCGAGCTCCAACCCGAGTGCCAGCTCCTATGTTTGCGAGCGCATCAGCACCACTGGGATCTCCTCGACCTATTCTAACCCTCAATTCGCCAGCTCCTCGCCCCTAGCCTCTGGAACGCCATAGCCATCGCCGCCCGAACGCCGGCGAGCACGAGCTCACCATCGTCCCGCTCCTCTGCAGCTGCCCCGCTTGCAACCACCTCGCCTTTAGCTCCACCGCATCCTCGCGCAGCTGTTCGGCCAACCCTGCTCCCCGCTCGGCCACCGGAACGCCGCCGCGCCATTCTTCTCCTGCCGCCGCCTCGGCACCGCCGTGGGCAGTCCATCCCAAGCCATTTCACGCCACCTCCGTGCTCTAGCCTGCACCACATCACCCCCACGACACTCCCCGACCGATCCATTGGGTCCCTAAGACCTTACATTGGCTTCCCGACGAGCTCCCCGAGCTTTCCTGTCGCCGCCGTGTCGGTTCACCGTGGGACTCCCTCTCTCGGCCTTCCCTAGCCCCAATTGACCCCGGCTCGAGCTTTCTTACATTCCCAGAAAGCTTCTCAACCTTTCCATCATCATCCAAATGCCCGGAGCACCGCTCTTGCCGCTTCACCTCGCCGCCGGCCGCAAGCCTCCGTCGCGCCATCACTCCGAGCTCTCCCTCTTCAATTCCGAGCTAGCACAGGTGCGCAAGGGCCCCTAGATGCTTCTCCACCCCTCTGTTCTCACCCCTAGAGCTCGCCGTCGCCGGAATAGGCCGGTCAACGTCGGGCTCTTACCTTGACCGGGGGGGGATTGGGGGCAGGACTGCGGGTTAAAAGAAATGAAAGTCTAGGGGGTTTTGTGTTAATTCTAGGGACTGATGTGTAAATCTTAATTGAGTTCCCTGCTGTGAACTTTGAAAATACATAGGAAACAGTAGAAAAATCAGAAAAATACGAAACTGGTTGGGTTAGAATCCTTGTGATGAATTCTACAACTTTTATTTCATAACCATGCCATGAAAGTGCATAGTTTATTCTGTATTTTAAATACAAGGAAAGGAATGCTTTAATTGGATCTCATGCTCTATAGCTTTGCTACTGTTAGTTTTTGGAGCATGTGTTGTAGGTGATGTAAGTAGCACTGTGTAAATTTTTGAAGCCTAGATCAGCCCTCTAGCTAGAGTATTTGGTTACTTTTGTTATAAGTTAATAAAAACTTGGCAAATTAATTTCAGAAGTATCTATGCATATTTAGGGATGAAATTTTTACTATAGTTTGGTCTTTATGAGTGTGATATAACATAAAAATTTGAGAAACAGAAACCTAATATAACTTGAGTTATAAATTTCAAGCTTAGATTCCAAGATAAATCATAAATAATAATTAGGATGAATGAAAATTTATGAAACTTTTCTGGAATGCTAGACTTGAGTAATTTATGATATCCTTAAGTTTTGAACCCTAATTTTAGTATAAAACTCTAGTTATAATTATACCTTGCAATTTCAAATCTTGATCTTGTTTAATTAAGTAAGTTGTTATTTATTGTATAAAATATCTAGAGTAATGTTATTTCAATTAAACCCACTTAGGGTAACTTTCATAAGTATTAATTTATTTTTACTAATTTACAATTGGTCTAAATTAATTCAAGGCTATCCATAATTAATAATAACCTAAAGTTAAAATGCCATGTTTAGTTAATAAAAGGAGATTGCTAAATGTATGTAGTATTGTTTAAGGTAATCAAATACGCTACTTAAAGGAGTTAGATGGAGTTTGAGGGTAACCCACCCCGGTTGCCTAACGAGATTAGTTAGTTTAGTTAGTACTCGATAAATGACTGCCCAGTGCAGGGTAGTTAAGTTGATTGTTAATATGCAATGCTCTTTATTTAGATTGCAACTTTATCGTGAACTGAACTACAAATGTATGCATCCATTAAACTTCATTTTGCATATCATGTAGAGTCGACCACTCTCGCCGACGGGGATTATCAGCTGATCCCGGAACAAGAAGGAGGTTATTCCGAAGACCCCGGAACTCTCGTCGCGGATTTCTCTGAAGTCCCGAACCAAGGTTCGGAAGAAAATAATTTGACTAACCCCAGCCCCACCAGCGAAGGCAAGCCCCGGACATAACCCCTACTTTATTACACTGCAACCTATATTATTATTTATGTATATCTTTATGCATTAGGTTCTTAGGAGTTGTTTGGAAACCTTAGTTGCATTGTTCCAGGAACCAATGTATGGAACACCAGAACTTGAGTCCGAATAGCTGCTCTGCTTATAGGACCGGTTGAAGTCGAGTGATTTCCTGTCACTCGCGCGATATATAGGAGTTATAATGTTTACATTCCTGTTATCACTATAAGGATGACGGACGGGAGTTTTATGAGGTATCATGGTCAAGATGATACCCCGTCTGTTTTGATGAATTTGATAAGGTCACAGTGTCTGGTAGCGGTGGTTAAACGTTTGAAAGTACTAGCCACATACCGTGAAATATGGTAAGCGGTAAGCCTAGTAACCGATCGGCCCGAGGAGTGGACATACCACCCACCACATGTATTTGCTTCTTTTGGTTACTTTGTTCGACGTGTAGGCATACGTGTTGCTGGGCAACCAGGAGTACGGGTTTTGTAGTCGCGCTACAGACGTACATCCTGCACTTTGGATGTGCATATGACCTACAGTCGCTTGTGGTGGCACTGATCCACGAGTCGGAATGAAAGGCAAACGGTTGTTTCGGAACGACCTTGTGGTGTTCCAAGCGTGTGTGTTAGGTTTACCTTGCAAGGGTTGAATCTCGATTCAGAATCGTCCGCCTCTCACGATGTATGAGACTGCTTATTCCCTTTACCACATAGAGTAACAAGAGTAATTATGTGATTGTTTAAGATGATGTTTGAATAAAGATTATACCATGTTTGACTAGTTATAGGTGCTTACCTAGAATGGTTAATCAACTAGAACCTGAAAGTTAAAAGTTGAAAATAAGGATCTACCCTTTGATGCTTTTCAGCGAAAAACTTTACCCAAAGCTAAAAGCCATCATGAGTCTAGTTATGGGCTAAGGTATACCCAATTCCGGGTAAGTCTTGCTGAGTATTAGTATACTCAGCCTTGCTTTCATTGATTTGCTTCAGGTAATCCTTCTGATGAGCCAGCATTCATTACACCGTGGCCCTACCCTTTGCCTGATGGTTGGTCCGTGGAATGGGATCCGTCCCCGACCAACACCGATTCCGCCGAGTGATATTATGCCAGGGCTAGCATAATATCTGTAATGACGACGTGTATAATGGTTACGCTTTTCAAATTCCGCTGCTTTGACTAAAAACTAAAACCTGTCTTGTAATAATCTCTCCTCTGTGGGAGCTAATGATGTTTTGTACATTGTTGTAATGTAACTGCCTGTGGTGTAAGATATTTTGGCATTGTATCTCTGGACTCACCTTCGTGTGAGGTACCATATTGGATCCTGAGTTCGGTGGTTTCTCGGGACGTTACCCGACAGACCAATGGTTTTATACCGTTTGAAGTACGAGGTAGCCCTTCGGTGAGGACTCGCGTACTTGAGTCGGTATAATTCAGGTTGGTTCTGCCACAAGTTAGATCCTCGGCGACGGTGGTCGGGTCTTCAGAAAACCCTTGGTGTTGCTCCAAGACTAGCTCGTAGTCTCCGTCGTTGATTCTACATGATATGCAATAATTTAAGTGAGAGGGTGTTTGAGTTAAAGATTTTATTTCATGATACAGTTGCAATCCAAAATAGTACACACGAACTTATGAAATAGGAGGAGTAATCAAGTTACTATTTATACTTTAAGTTATAGTTATAGTACTAGAATTACTGAAAACAGAAACCTAAATATTTGAATTTGAATTCAAACTTCAAGTTTAAATTCAAATCTTAGGTAATTAGAATTATAAAGTTTTGAAGATTTAATTATGAACTAATTATCAACATATTAGATTATAATAAAAAGATCTAATTAGATAAGCCTAAGGAACATGTTTAATTGATTTCAAATCATATCAAATTTAAATTGACCAAATTCAAAAGAACTTAAACTACAAAACAGTGCTAAGTTTGAAACTTTTACACAAGCTCACTCATGACTTATAAAAGCTACCTACCAAAAATCACAAGAAATTAACCTAGTATGTATAAGTTATGCACAATATACCCTTTTATCTTAAATTTAAAATATATTCAAAAGTATTTAGTTTCAAACCAAACTTCATTAATAAAAGTTGTAGAGTTTGAAATCTAATTTTTAAACAAACTAGTTTGGCAAATTTTGGATTTTTGTACAATTTTCTACGAATTTTACAAAGCAGCTGCTCTACACACATGAAATAACAAAAGCATTTGGGGGGGGGGGTCCTTAGTCTTTTTGCGCCTGGGTCCCTAGAACAAAAATTCTATTCACAGATGTAACCCTACCCGGCCTCGACGGTAGCTGGCCGCTCGGCTCCGGCACGTTCCCACCGGCGGCGAGGTCGCCGGCGGGGAGGGGCCGGCTTTGCACGATCTACGGGGTGTGAGGAGTTGGTTGGAGGGGGTTGTGCTCGATGGGCAGGGGCGGAACACGGCCGGCGACAAAGAGGGGCGGCGGCCGCGATGGCGTGCCGGTGTTCCCGGTGAAGGGCCGGCGAACCCGGGCAACCAAGGCGAGCACGAGCACCAGGGGAGGATAAGGATGCTATTCCCGTACTTGAATTGGCTGAGGAAGCTGTGGAAGAGGGTCGTCGACGATGAGGTCGTCCTCGGGCGGCTCCGGCGAGGGGCGGCACGGGGTCGGAACAATTCCAGCGAAGGAGGGCCGGGAGCTGGACCAGATCAGGTCGGGGAGCTAGTGGAGGAGGTGAGGAAGCGATGGGCAGCTGGATTTTGGGCGGGGTGACGCGGTTGCGGAGGAATCCGGCGAAGAGTGCGGCGGCGGGCTCGGTGGTCGCGAGGATGGAGAAAAGGAGATCAGGCGAGGGGAGGTGGGGTTCGAGTCGGTTTTATAGGAGATAGCACGGCTCAGCCGATGAGAGGGAGAGGGAGAGGGAGAGCACTCTCGGGCCGGCTCAGGACGGCGGGCAGCGCCGGCGTACCCTCCGGGTGCGTGGCGGTTGCGTAGGGCCGGCGGCCCGACGTGGCAGAGCGAAAGGAGGACAGCGGAGGCGGTGGAAGAGGTAACAAGGCGACACGTGGGCGAGGGGAGAGTGGCGCAGGATTGCACGGCGGTGGCCTGCGCAGCAGCGATGGCTAGGTGCGCTGCACCGGCGGCAGGGGGCACTTGGGCAGACGGCGGGCGGCGTGGCGAGGCGAGGGGAAGCCAGCGCGAGGCCGGTGAGCGGCGGGGCAAGTAGGGGAGCGGCACGTGGCTCGGATCAGGGCAGCGCAGAGGCGGCAGGGCCGCGCACATGGCCGGATAGTGGCAGCGGCGTGCGGCAGAGGAGAAGCAGAGGAGGGAGAGAGAGGTAGACGAAGGGGACTAAACTGTAAAATCCAGAAAAGGTAGGGACCTGTAATGCACGAGTAACTTTCAAACCAGAGCTCAAATGAAGATGGGCGGAAAAGCAAAAGTGTAGGGTTTTTCAAGATCTACAACTTTGCTTTAGGATTCATTTGCAGAATAGCAACAGTTTTGAAATTAATATAAAACTTAGTAAAATTTTCAAACTTTATGTAAATCCTATAGATAAAACTACACTACATGTACATCCTAGGTGTAGTTTTACCTATATTTATGATTTAAATGCAAGTTTTTGACTTTTGCAAAACAACCCTCATCCATTTAAATTCTACCCTCCATGCTTACCCATTTAGCACTAAAGGACCTTTATTAAAATATAATTATATAAATAACCTTTTGTCCTTAGCATTTAAATTTTTAAACACACTTTCACCAAATTTTGCACATAAGATTACACTAAAAACTAAGATGTGACAATGCTAAATACCTAAGTGTCACAGCCCTCCCCCCTAAAAAGAATCTCGTCCCGAGATTCCGGAGCAGGATAGATTTGAATGATCAAATCTGGAGGTTGTCTTGGAAGAAGTCTGGGAAATTAGGCTAAAGATAAGATTCGGTTTCCCATGTTCCTTCTTCCTCTGTGTGATGGTTCCACTGAATCTTATACATTTTGATGGTTTCTCTTCTAGTGCTTCTCTCTTTGGTGTCTAGTATTCTGATCGGATGTTCCGTGTAGGTTAGATCATATTCGATTTCGATAGTCTGAGGATCGATGATTTTGGTAGGAACTTTGACACACTTTCTAAGTTGAGATACATGGAAGATGTCATGGATGGCTGCTAGTTGAGGATGAAGTTGAAGACGGTAAGCTACGGGTCCACAGATTTCAAGGATTTCGAAGGGTCCGATGTATCGAGGAGCAAGTTTCCCTTTTACGCCGAACCTTTGAACACCTCGGGCAGGAGATACTCGAAGATAGACAAAGTCTCCGACTTGAAAATGTAATGGTCTTTTTCGTATATCTGCATAGCTTTTCTAGCGAGATTCAGCTGCCTTTAGATTAGCCTGTATAGTCTTCACCTTATCCTCTGCTTCCATAATAAGGTCTGGTCCAAAGATCTTACGCTCGCCGGTTTGTGACCAACTCAAAGGAGTTCGGCATCAGCGACCGTACAATGCTTCAAACGGGGCCATCTTGAGACTGCTTTGATAGCTATTGTTGTATGAGAATTCTGCCAATGATAAACATTTATCCCAGTTCTTGTCACACTGAAGGACGCAGGCTCTAAGCATATCTTCCAAAATCTGATTTACCCTTTCGGTCTATCCATCTGTTTGAGGATGATACGCGGAGCTTCGAATCGACTTAGTTCCAAGAGCATGTTGAAGTTGCTCCCAGAATCGAGCAATAAACTGTGCCCCACGATCAGAAATGATCGTCTTAGGTACTCCATGAAGACGAACAATTTGATCCAAGTAGATCTCGGCATACTTCTTGGCATTATACGTAGTATGCACGGGAAGGAAATGTGCAGTCTTGGTTAATCGATCGACGATCACCCAAATAGAGTCATGCCTCAGAGGAGTATTGGGTAAGCCAACAATAAAGTCCATACTAATATCTTCCCATTTCCAGGAGGGAATAGGTAGAGGTTGAAGACTACCAGCAGTTTTTAAATGACTGGCTTTGACTCTTTGGCAGATATCACATTCTGAGACATACTTGGCAATTTCTCGTTTCATACGAGTCCACTAGAAGTTCTGTTTCAGATCCTGGTACATCTTCGTACTGCCAGGGTGCATAGAGAATTTGGATAGGTGGGCTTCATCCAATATCTGTTTACAGAGTTTGTGATCTTTAGGTACAACGATATGTTCGTTGAACCATAAAACTCCTTCTGGATCTACTCGGAAGCACTTATACTTCCCTTCTCCTTGTGTTATTTTCTGTTTAGTAATTCTGACCCCTTTATTTCGATGTTGAGCTAGAACAATGTCATCCCTAAGCATGGCTTCAACTGAGTTGGTTCAAGTCACCTTGGGGAATGATTTCTAGACTAAGCTTTCTCATTTCCCAGCAAAGTGTCTCGTTGAAAGCTTCTACAGACAGGCAAGAGCAATGCGCCTTGCGACTGAGTGCATCTGCTATGACATTGGCCTTGCCTGGATGATAATGTACCTCTAGATCATAATCTTTGATAAGTTCTAGCCAGCGCCATTGCCTCATATTCAGATCTGCCTGTGTGAAGATGTACTTGAGGCTTTTGTGGTTGGTGTATATATGACACTTCGTACCCATCAGATGATGTCTCCAGATCTTTAGGGCATAAATAATAGCTGCGAGCTCAAGATCGTGTGTGGGGTAGTTCTATTCATGTACCCTAAATGCTCGTGATGCATAAGCAATTACTCGGTTGTCCTGCATAAGCACACAACCAAGTCCAGTTCCGGAAGCATCACAATAAATGTTGAAAGGTTTCTGGTTGAGCTAAGACTGGAGCAGTTGTAAGATGGTCTCTGAGAGCATGGAACGCATCTTCACATTTTTGATCCCAAGAGAATTTAACACCTTTCTTTAGTAGTTCGGTCATAGGTTTGGCTATTCGAGAAAAGTCAGGAATGAAGCGACAATAATAGCCAGCAAGACCAAGAAAGCTAGGGATCTGATGAACTGACGTTGGAGGTTTCCAATCCATCACTTCTTGTACTTTACTGGAATCAACAGATATAGCATCACCGGAAATGGTATGGCCCAGAAATTTCACCGTATCTAGCCAAAATTCACATTTAGAGAATTTGGCATACAAGCAGTGATCCCTCAATTGCTGAAGAATGACATGAAGATGGTTTGCATGATCTTCTAAGTTTTTGGAGTAGATCAAGATGTCATCAATAAAGACCACGACAAACTTGTCAAGTTCTTGCATGAAGACAGAATTCATAAGATACATGAAATATGCTGGGGCATTGGTAAGACCAAACAACATGACTAGGTATTCATATAGACCGTATCGAGTGGAGAAGGCCATTTTTGGAATGTCACTTGGCCGAATCTGAATTTGATGATAGCCGGAACGAAAATCAATTTTGGAGAATACTTTAGCTCCGGCTAGCTGATCGAAGAGAATATCAATGCGGGGTAGGGGATATTTGTTTTTGATAGTTACCGCATTGAGAGGACGATAATCTACACATAGCCTTAGGCTATTGTCTTTCTTCTTCACAAATAAAGCTGGAAAACCCCATGGTGATGCACTGGGACGAATGAAACCTTTATCTAGAAGGTCTTGGAGTTGGATTTTTAACTCAGCCAGCTCATTGGGTGGCATACGACAGGGCCTTTTAGAGATAGGGGCTGTACCAGGCTGGAGTTCATGATAAACTCGATATCTCGGTCTGGGGGCATTCCAGGCAAATCATCTGGAAAGACATCTGGATATTCACAGACGATAGGGATATCTTTTAACTTGATTCCTGTTGCAGCATAGGTGCAAGAATTGGTGTACTCTTGTTGTGGAAGGTACAGAACGGTAGGCTCATGTTCATGGGAATTTATCTCCACAATCAGGGAAGAGATGTCCAAGGACACGTGTTGATGGGTCATCCAATTCATACCTAGGAGAATATCCATTCCGTCTAGGTCCAATAATAGTAAATCTGTCCTCATCAGATTCCTACCCATCTGAATAGGCACACTCCTACAGACTTGGTTTGCGGAAATTTTACCACCAGGAGTTGCTATCATATATATCCAATTAGTAGGGTAAGGTTCCAAGCCCATTTTAGTTCCACATTTTGAACTGATAAAACTATGGGTGGCGCCAGAATCAAAAAGAACAATCACAGGTTGATGGTTGATAGAAAAAGTACCCGTCATTATAGGCGCACCCTCTGGGAGTTCGGAGAGAGTGGTGAAGTTCACCCTTCCTTGGTGTACTTGGACCACTTGCTTCTTTCCCTTACCCTTATTAACTGGGTTAGATATTTGCCCTTGAAAAGATCTTCTGGGTTGAGGACAATCCTTGATGAAGTGGGACGAGCTTCTGCAATTGAAACAATGGTAGTTGTTGTTTCCTTGGTTCACTGGGGGAAGCTCGGCCGTGGACCTTGTTGTTGTTGCTGCTGAGGTTGAGAGGCCGGTGGTCGGTTGAATCGTGCTTGCGGAGGTGGTCTGGCTACCCATCTGCCAGGCGGATTACTTCGCGGCGGTGTACGGGTAGCAGCGGTCTGGATCAACTGATACCTAGGCTGTTGTGGAGCTGAAGGACCTGTAGGTGTCTTCCTTTTCTTTTCTGCTCGGTGGGCTAAAATGTAGTCTTCTTGAATGATGGCCATATTGACCAATTCATTGAAATTATCGGCCTTCACCAAACTCAGTCGTTCTTTAAGTTTGGTACTCAGGCCTCGATGGAAGCGGTCACGCTTGCGGTCATCAGTGTCCGCATGAGAACCTGCATATTGGCAAGTGATTGAAGGCTTGTGCGTACTGCATGACGGTACGGGTCCCTTGGGTCAGATTTAGAAATTCATTGAGCTTTCGCTCAATGAGTCCCTCCGGGATGTGATGCGCTCGAAAAGCGGTTCGAAACTCATCCCAAGTGACAGCATGACCAGCAGGCTGCATGGCGTAATAGTGATCCCACCAGATACGGGCGGTGCCTCGAAGTTGTTGAGCGGCGAATAACGCCTTGTTCTCATCTGAACACGGGACAGACAATAGTGCAAACTTAGACTCAATGGTGCGGAGCCAAGCATCAGCGTCGAGAAGCTCATCTGACTTGTGGAACAACAGAGGCTGTGTGCTGAGAAAATCCTGATAACTGGCCGATGAAGGTTCATCACAGCCTCGGGGTTGGTGATGATAATGGCCCATTTGAGCTTGCACAAGCTGATTGAGGAGTTCTGTTTGTCGGGCCATAACCTCAGCCAGATTTGGTGGGGCTGGTGGCGATTGCTGAGAACCGCTGGCTTGATTAGGCTGAAAACCTTCTGGAGTTCCGCGGGTAGCTCCAACCATCTGAAACAAGGGAGATATCCATTATCAGTCATATTCTTACTCCAAATTTCAGATGATATACAGTTACCTAGAAAGATATGTGACACATGCTCCATTAAATCAACTCATTTTAGATGCGAGGATATAGAGTAAGATAACACAACATAAGATTTAGATTACTATGTAAACATTGATGGTCCTTACATCTTACACCCGGACACTCTGACAACTACAAGCCATTCCCCTACTACCCAGGCCACGTATAATACAACAAGTGGCTGTAGCTCTAGATGGACTACCCTCTACCTATATTACACTTTTCTACACTAGTCATAGCTAAGACGTCACCAACTCAACTCAAGCTAAAAGTCATCAAGGTTGCCCACTGATGACTGACTGCCCAAAGAGGAATGATAAGGACTAACAACAGGATCTCCGTGCTCAGAATCGATCCCGGAGACTCCTTCAATTTCTTCGGGATCTTCTTCTTCGAGTGCTGGTACAGCAGGAGGTACATGCTGCTGTTGCATCTCATTCATGTGCGCATGGGCATCATCAACTTCGAGAATGAGATCATGGATCTGTTCCTGGAGAAATTCAATGATCGTGTTGCGTTGGGTGATTATCGCATCACTCTCATTGATTTGATCTTCCCGATGATGAATAGTCTCGTTTCGGGCGGCGATGATCCCATCTTTCTCGGTCACCAAAGCTTGAAGTTGCCCAACCTGGGTGACTTGTCTATCAGCCTCCCTATAGTGGCTTCGCGCGGTATTAATCAACTGATCCATCTCGCGACGCACTAGCAGTTGATAATGATACTGCACATTCATAAACCGCATCATACCTCGAAGTGCTTCTTCCGTTGAACCTTCCAACCTATGACTCTCAGGGACTACCCTGAGATTCCATTCTGGTTCGTTGGGATCTGTTGTAGAGAATAAACCAATGGGCTGTCCAGCGACTTCCCTTGGGTGCTGATTACAAAAAAGATAAATGGCTTCCAGTGCTGCTCCTTCAATGGTGTCAACTATACGATAGCCGATCATGTCAACTTCAATGGGCTGCCATTGGGAACGAAAAGGATGTTGGGGAATAGTCATCCTGACTCGAGCTCGATGAACGCCTTCTTCCTGATACTCTACTGCATCATATTGTGGAGGCTCTGTATAACAGAATGACCTTAAAGATTCCCAAAGTAGACGAGGAAAACCCTCCCAATGCAAGGTGTGTGGAGATGCCCTGCCGCATCCCAAAAGACGTTGGAAGGGGCTGCCATCTGCAACAAGAATGCAAATGGTGAGATATGTTTACCCTGCTAAGAACTCACAAGGTAAATAGAACAAGACAAACGATTCTGATAATAGGAAAGACTGGAAATCAAATGAATACTTAAGATACTTGACCAACACTACCACAAGAATCCCATTAACCCATACTAGAGATACACAACCTACTACATATCCTTACAAAACCAAAACATACATTGTATTCATGTATTTGATGATGAGTTATGCATGCACGTTCTATTCGACCTCACAACCAAAACAACTGCCGAATATCTTCGGACTTACGTGGTTAATTTCGGTGGCATACCCATACGTCTCTCACTATATAACTAATCGATAAGTCCTATCCGTCTTAACCTATTAATCATGGTTAGTGTACCTGCAGAAGACCACATATGTATATATCATGAACCTTTCATGGCAGCACGACATGAAAGCGTCCCCAAACAGTACTGTTCACTATAGAAACAGCATCTGTACAATTACCGCCGTACAGACAATGTGAGCATACGTCTTCACATAACGTATTCACGGGGGTACCGCAAAATGCGAGGGTATGGACAGTGATCGCCATACCCTGCGCCGAACCATATACTCCCAATATATTCAACCTAAGTTGATATATTGGCAGAATCTCAAGTAGGCCACTGCTTGAGAATCAGCGTTCGGTTCGCATCACCGATGGGAAGGCTAACTCCCCAGTTAGCTGAGGATCCTTACCTCCTTACCTCACGATCGAAAGTGTCGTTACAAAATGTAAGGTTAAGTTGTACATGAATTTAAGTTTTGACGGAAAGTAGTGCTGCAAGTTAGAGCTACTTATATGTATATACATATACTAATAGCCACCTGATCATTCCCATATATATCTCCCTAGGGCTTTACGTTCTAAATTCCAACCTTAACTAGTTCAACGCATTTTACAAACTCTTTTGTTAGGCAAATTTTGTCCTAAAAAAATTATTTTAAGAGCGGCTATAGTTGTGAAAGTAAACCTACAGCTCTGATACCAGCTGTGGCAGAACTGCGTGAATTATTCCGGCTCAAGTGCGCTAGCCATCACTATTCTGTCGATATGGACTCAACGCACTTCAAACGGAATAACCCATTGGTCTGTCGGGTCTCCACCGATACAACCACGGTTCAAAAGGACCGAAGCAGGTTTACCTCGCACAAAGGCGAGTTTACAACCATAGCACAGCTCACCAACTTTTAATTTATAGAAATATAAACATTATTACAAACCTTTATTAAACTCAGCATAAATTTATACAACCAATGTTTAAAATGACAAGCTACACAGCTTGTCCAGGTTCACAACAGAAGAAAGTAAACTCGCGATTACACACGTCGTGAAAGTTGACACCATGCTCAGCTCGAAGCCTAGTATCACTCCGGAGGGTCACTGCCAGCCGGGGACGGATCCCACTCCACGGACCAGCCAAACGGAACCGAAGATGGCCATGCAGGGCTATCCGTGGGGTTCTCGAAGGTCATACCTGAAAGATAGACTAGCAAGACTGAGTATGCTAATACTCAGCAAGACTTACCCGTTTCGTGGTATACTTAGCCAGATAACTAGACTCATGAAGGCAGAAAAAGGTTCTGGGTTTATTTTCAGCTAAAAAGCAAAAAGAATATGATCTACTTTCAAATTTTAGCTTTCAAATTCTACTTGATTAGCCATTCTAGGTAAGCTCCTATACTAAGCAGGCAAGGTAGAGATTACCATTCATCAAGATTATTTCATCAATAGTTACACTTCTTACTCTATGTGGCAGAAGGAATAAGCAGTCTCAATCTCCGCGAGAAACGGACGATTCTGAATCGAATTTCCAAACCTTGCAAGGGTAAACCTAACTCACACGCTTGGAACATCCAAAGATCGTTCCGAAGCAACCGTTTCCCTCATATTCCGGGTTATGGATCAGGGCCACCACAAGCGACTGCACGACCGTACGCACACCAATTGTGCAGGACATACTTCTGTAGCGCGACTACATGATCCCGTATCCCTGTCTGCCTTGCAGAACGCACTCCCACACGTCGGTGCGTGTGTACAATAGAAACCAAAATAATCGAGTGGTGGAGACATGTCCATTTGCCGGGCCATTCAGGTACTAGGCTTACCGCTTACCATATTTCACGGCATGTGGCTAGTACTTTCAAACGCTTAGCCACTACTACCACACACTGCGATCTTAGCAACTTTTATCAACACAGACGGGGTAAACTTCTAGGTCATGTTATTGCACATGACTCCGTCCATGATCCTTATAGTGATTGCAGGATAGTAAACATTCAACTCCTATATCGCGCGAGTGACAGGAAATCACTCGACTTCTACCGGTCCTATTAGCGGAGCATCTATCCGATAAGGACTCAGGTACAATACATCGGATTCCTAGGGTTTATGCATCTAGGGTTCCATTTCAACTCCTAGACGTAATGCAAGTTACATAGTATATAAGTAAGTTGCGATAAATTGAAATACTGGGTTATGCATCGGGGCTTGCCTTCTTGAGTGGGGTTGGGGGCAGGCGTGTCAGAAACTTCCGAACTTTGGTTCGGGGCTTCAGTTAGATCCTCGGCGACGGTGGTCGGGTCTTCAGAAAACCCTTGGTGTTGCTCCAAGACTAGCTCGTAGTCTCCGTCGTCGAGTGTCGTTGATTCTACATGATATGCAATAATTTAAGTGAGAGGGTGTTTGAGTTAAAGATTTTATTTCATGATAAAGTTTCAATCCAAAATAATACACACGAACTTATGAAATAGGAGGAGTAATCAAGTTACTATTTATACTTTAAGTTATAGTTATAGTACTAGAATTACTTAAAACAGAAACCTAAATATTTGAATTTGAATTCAAACTTCAAGTTTAAATTCAAATCTTAGGTAATTAGAATTATAAAGTTTTGAAGATTTAATTATGAACTAATTATCAACATATTAGATTATAATAAAAAGATCTAATTAGATAAGCCTAAGGAACATGTTTAATTGATTTCAAATCATATCAAATTTAAATTGCCGAAATTCAAAAGAACTTAAACTACAAAACAGTGCTAAGTTTGAAACTTTTACACAAGCTCACTCATGAGTTATAAAAGCTACATACCAAAAATCTCAAGAAATTAACCTAGTATGTATAAGTTATGCACAATATGCACAAAAATTCTATTCATAGATGTAACCCTGCCCGGCCTCGACGGTAGCTGGCCGCTCGGCTCCGGCACGTTCCCACCGGCAGCAAGGTCGCCGGCGGGGAGGGGCCGGCTTGGCACGATCTACGGGGTGTGAGGAGTTGGTTGGAGGGGGTTGTGCTCGATGGGTAGGGACGGAACACGGCCGGCGACGAAGAGGGGCGGCGGCTGCGACGGCATGCCGGCGTTCCCAGTGAAGGGCCGGCGAACCCAGGCAACCAAGGCGAGCACGAGCACCAGGGGAGGATAAGGATGCTATTCCCGTACTTGAATTGGCTGAGGAAGCTATGGAAGAGGGTCGTTGACGGTGAGGTCATCCTCGGGCGGCTCCGGCGAGGGGCGGCACGGGGTCGAAACAATTCCGGCGAAGGAGGGCCGGGAGCTGGACCAGATCAGGTCGGGGAGCTAGTGGAGGAGGTGAGGAAGCAATGGGCAGCTGGAATTTGGGCGGGGTGACGCGGTTGCGGAGGAATCCGGCAAAGAGTGCGGCGGCGGGCTCGGTGGTCGCGAGGAGGGAGAAAAGGAGATCAGGCGAGGGGAGGTGGGGTTCGGGTCGGTTTTATAGGAGATAGCACGGCTCAGCCGATGAGAGGGAGAGGGAGAGGGAGAGCAGTCTCGGGCTGGCTCAGGACGGCGGGCAGCGCGGGCGTACCCTCCGGGTGCGTGGCGGTTGCGCAGGGCCGGCGGCCCGACGTGGCAGAGCGAAAGGAGGACAGCGGAGGCGGCGCGGGCGGTGGAAGAGGTAACAAGGTGACATGTGGGCGAGGGGAGAGTGGCGCAGGACTGCACGGCGGTGGCCTACGCAGCAGCGACGGTGAGGTGCGCTGCACCGGCGGCAGGGAGCACTCGGGCAGATGGCGGGCAGCGTGGCGAGGCGAGGGGAAGCCAGCGCGAGGCCGGTGAGCGGCGGGGCAAGTGGGGGAGCGGCATGTGGCTCGGATCAGGGCAGCACAGAGGCGGCAGAGCCGCGCACATGGCCGGACAGTGGCGGCGTGTAACACCCTAAGGTAATTTTCCCTAATTTTAATGAATTTATTTGGGCATAAATAAAATTTCCAGGGTTTTCTCTAATTTATCTTGCATTCAAAGTAATTTTATAACACAAGCAGATAAAATTTATTATAGGATCAACTTGCTTGTGCATTCATGCTGGCGCATGGTTTTATTTGTGTTGAGTGTATAGGGTTTGAATTCAAATTTATTTGAATTCAAATAGTTTTGTTTGAATGATTTGAGTGTAGAAGAGGAAAAAGAAAAGAAGGAAAGGAAGGAAAAGAGAAAGGGCAGCCCAAAACCCCTCTCCCTCCCTCTCTCACGGGCTCTCTCTCCTCTCCCTTTTTCCTTGGCCCAAGCCGACCCCGAGGCCCAGCACTCCCTTTCCCCCTTCCCTTTCCCGCGTGGGCCGGCTCAGCCCAGCAGCCAGCCCAGCTCCCACCCGAGCGCACCTCCCTTCCTTCTCTTCCGCTGACTGGCTGTCCCCACCTGGCAGCTCCCCCGTCCTCCCCCTCTCCTCCTTCTTCCCCGACGCGCAACGGCCCGAGATCCCCGGCGACCTCCCCTCCTCTGGGCCCGCACGCCAAGGTAGCGCCGCCGCCCTACATAAGGGGAACCCCTACGCCCTAGTGCCCCAGAACTCTAACCCTAGCCGCCACCGGAGACACCAGCGCCGCCTCCTTTTCCCCTCCGCTGCGCAGATGCCTCGGTCTCACCGTCGACCGGCCGTTCCGTCGCACCCCGGACCACCACATCCCCCGCAAAAGCTCCCCCTTGCCACCTGGAGGCTTCCTGAGCCCAGTATTTGTGCCCCGAGCCTCTGCACCATCGGGATTTCGCGAAGAAACCGCCGCCGGTGAGCTGTGCCCCCGCCCCAATTCCCTCATTGCCGGCCGGTCTCGGGCTGCCCTAACCCCTGGTTACCTCCGCAGGGAGTTCCCCGACCGATCCGCGCGTCCAAGGGACCTCGAGCCCCTCTGCTGCAGCCTGTCCGCGAGCGCCGCCGTTCTTCCTCCGCCCGGCCATCATCGACGTGTACCCTGCACGGCAGCTCCGGCCACCACAAGCCCCTGGTGAGCAACACATCTCCACTCCGGCCCTTCTGCGTTAGTTGTCGAGGACTGTAGGCTCATTTAGGTGCAGAAACGCGTGCACGCCGGCGTTGTCCACCGTACAGACCGCCCCTCACCATCGCATGCGAAGCCCGAGCCTCGCCAAGCCTAACCACAGCCGTAGATGGTTTCCCTGTGCCACGTTGAACATACCCGACCTAGGCTCGAGTAGCATTAGCCACCGAAGACCCGAGATTGCCTAGCGCCGGCGAAGCGCCGCCGCGGAAAACGTCTCCGGTGAGAAATCGCCGCCACTCGTGCGCCCAAATGCCTCGGACCGTCCGATCTGCAACCAGCGCCCTTGATTAGATCCCGCGTACCGTTTCGCTCCGAGCCGCCAGATCCAGATCCGAGCATACAGAATAGAAGATACCGGTTCGGCCTGGCCATTTTGTTAAAGAGCCCTCGGCTTTCCTCAGAATCAACCCGCAGTCCACCCCCATTCAAAAGAAATTGCAGTTAGGTCCTGTTTTTAGCACCGGAGCCCCCTGAGCTTCCTGGAAATTAGGTCCGCAGTCCATCCCTGGTGTTTTTGCGGGTTAGACCCCAGATCTAGCCTTTAATTAGGTTTAGGCCCTTGGTTTTTGCGCAGAACCCCTTAGAAACTCAAGTTTTCTTACAAATATGTCCCTGAATCTTGTTTTAGCCTAGGTTTTGCGTTCTAGCTCCATTTTAGGTGTTCTCTATGTCCACACGACCGTTGTAATGCGTAGAATAGTTCTAGCATAGTTTTGCGTGCTGTTTCTATGTAATGTTGTACTGTTTCTTATATTTTGTCCTCGTTTGCATGTATGTGTATGTGCTGGACCATGTTTTGGCATTGCGATCGTGAGTAGACGCGGAGCCTTTGGACCAGTACCAGGAGCCGCCATCTTCTGAGCAGTTTGAGTAGCAGCAGGAGAGTTTCGAGGAAGGCAAGTATAACATGAACCTCCTATCACTTTTAAATACATTTTCATAATGCATTTTAATTCTGTATGCCTATAAGGATTTCCTAGCCACCTTATCCTTTACATTTATACCTTGGGTTGCATTTTGGTTAGTTGTGCTAGGTGCTGCGCTCTCACACATAATGGTCTTTTTTTTATTAAACCTGATTAATGGTATATGCAACTTAATTCTGAGAGTGGCCCTCTGTGCTGTGTGCTTGAGCGGCTCACGTCTTGTTAAAAGATGTTTTTGTTAGAAACATGGTTTAGGGGGCCAGCACGGTGCTTAGTGCTTGGTTGGCTACTCTCTGTACGGACCGGTTGATAGAGCGACAACCTGGGACAACCGCGCAACCACAAGACTGGAATGGGACGGTCTTCACTTACTAATTAGGTCCTTTTGGTTTGGGAGTAACTTACCTGCGGGGCAAGAGGGGTGGTAAGCTTCTATGGCCCTCGCGCTACGAGGCTTGGTCTATGCTGTGTGTCTTGTACCCCCTCGAGGCTTGCTCCATAGTCGCTGATCCAGAATCCTTAGCGGTTACACCTTACCAATGTGTCCTTTGTAACGGTCTCGTAGTGTGCTTGCTAGTCATCTCACCTAAGGAAGTGTGATGGACAACTAGCGTGGCTCACGACTTGTGGGTAAAGTTGTGCAACCTCTCGAGAGTGTAAAACTGGTATATCAGCTGTGCTCACAGTCATGAGCGGTCCAGATCCTCCATCTGATTAGTTGGGTTGTTCTTGGTGGTTTGGATGGTTCTCAGTAGTTCTTAATTAATATTGATTAATTTCTTATGCAATTCGGGTTTATGGTAATTCATTCACTTGTAGTAATTAGCTTTAATAAAATTTTGCCAAGACTAAAAGCTACAGCAGTTGAGTCAGCTAACCTTAGAGCCTCATAGTTTGTGTTATACTTGTTGAGTACGAGTTTGTACTCACACTTGCCTCTCTACTCTTCTGTTCTCTTGGATATCTTCGACTGCTGCTCAGTGCCCGGCAACGTGACGGACTACGTCATCGGCTTCGACGACTTCTAGGCGTTTGTCTCCCAGTCGACGTCCCTGTGGCGCCCTACTCTTCATGTACTTCATTTTACGTTTCTGCAACCCTTGAACCGATCCTTGATTCGGTTGCAATAAAATAATTCATTTATGATTTATATTATTGTTATTCGTGATGTGTGTTGTGATATCTTGATGATTCTGTTGTATATATGCGTGACTTGATCCTGGCGCATATATGATTGCTCGATTTATGTTCTTTATAAATCGGGTGTGACATGATTGGTATCAGAGCCATATCGACTGTAGGACGAAGCCTAGATAGATCTGGACGAGTATAGGACTTCTCTTCTCTTGCCTTGCTTCCGCAAATCTTCAAAAAAATCATTTTCTGCTTCTATTCCTTGAGTCTTAAGCCCTTGACTCGCTATCTCTCTCCTGTCTTTTCTGAGGAATAGCTTGAGTTTTCCGTAGACGTTGGCCTGAGTGTCTAAACCTATAAGCTATAAGTTTAAGCTATCCCAATGAAAATACGCTAGAACGAGTGTTTTAGTCGAGTAGTGTGATAAACTCGACTAAGTTGTGAATATTGAATGTTTGTTATTGTGCAAATGTTTGATTTGGATTTTTGATTGATTGCATAGTCTAGTAGTTGGGGATAAAAAAAATTGAGTTAGAACGTTGGGGATAAAACCTATATTTCTTTCTCTCTGTCATATCCTTCCGAAGTTTCATTTCCGCAGCTGCACAATCTCTCGTTCTCATAAAATTTCATTTGTTGCAATCAGATGGTGAACACCAGGCGTACCAGTTCCGGTTCTGACCAGCAGGAGCAGAACAACCAGGGTACTGGTCAGCCATTGCTGATGCCGCCACCACTAACCCCGGAGCAGTTCTTCCAGCTCCAGATGCAGATGATGGCGACCCTGAACAATACCGTTCAGGCTCTGCAGCAGATCCACACTCAGCCACCGCCTCCTCCGCTGCCTCAGCCCCGTGATCGGCGTGCAGATTTCCTGAGAGGTCATCCTCCGACCTTCTCTCACGCCACGGATCCACTCCAGGCGGACGACTGGCTTCGCTCAGTGGAGCGCCAGTTGGTTGTTGCTCAGTGCGACGACCGTGAGCGAGTCCTGTACGCAGCAGGGCAGCTGCGAGGCTCTGCTCTTGACTGGTGGGAGTCCTACCTGGTTCAGGACCGCAACTCTCTCACTTGGGGCCAGTTCCGTGAGCGCTTCAGGAACCACCATATTCCTGAGGGGATTATGAAGATGAAGCAGAAAGAGTTCCGTGCCCTTAAGCAGGTAAATTTAAATGGAATTCCTTGCAATTTCTTTTGAGCTTCGATCTATCCTTGATCTCTTTCGTAAGCCTGACACATTGAGCGATTTCTATCCTTGTTATCTATGTTCGTTATTTCAGGGATCGATGACGGTGACGGAGTACCGTGACCGTTTCCTTCAGCTGGCCCGTTATGCCCCTGCTGACGTCGCTCGTGATGGCGACAAGCAGGAGTATTTCAAGGAGGGACTGGATGATCACATCCAGTATGCGCTGCTGAACCACCGCTTCGACAGTTTCAACCATCTGGTTGATGCTGCCCTCAACACCGAGCGTAAGCGCCGGGAGATTGAGGTTAAGAAGAGGAAGATGGCTCCATCCTCGTCGGGCAGCAACACTCGTCCCCGATATCAGCATCCACAGCAGCAGCAGCAGCACAGGCCGCCCCAGCAGTACCAGCAGCGGCAGCAGTTTCCTCCTCATCCTCAGCAGTAGGCAGGACAGGGTCAGAGGCTTCCAGTGCCTCCGGCTCCACCAGCTCCGCGGCAGGGAGTGCCTACTCCTCCTGCTGGGCAGCAGGCTCCAGCACTCCCACGGGTGTGCTTTCACTGCGGCGAGCCGGGGCACTACGCCAACGTTTGTCCCCGGAAGGCGCAGTATGGACAGCAGAGACACCCAGCTTAGCCCAAGGCTCCCTCTCAGGGCAGGGTGAACCACGTGACGGCCGAGTCAGCGGCCGAGGCTCCCAACGTGGTTATTGGTACATTCATGGTCAATACTCACCCTGCTACAGTTCTTTTCGATACTGGTGCTACGCATTTGTTTATTACTCGGTCATTTGCTGAGAAACATCGTATACCGGTATCCTGCATGAGGACTCCTATGGTAGTTACTACGCCTGGAGGCAAGATCCATACCTGCTCTATCTGTTCCAGGATTAGTTTGATCATAAGGGGGGTAGAGTTTTGCACCGGGCTTATCGTCATTGACTCGGTGGGTATTGATGTGATCTTGGGAATGGAGACTCTTGTTAGATAGGGTGTCAAGATTGATTGCGCTCAGAGGACTGTCCATTTGTCAGCACCGGATGGACAGGAGATCACAGTCAGTGCTTCGGAGCCTTCTGGAATTCTTTGTCAGATGGAGGCTAGACCCACGGATGGTATTCGCGTGGTGTCTGAATTTTCGGATGTCTTTCCGGATGATCTGCCAGGTACGCCACCTGACCGCGACATTGAGTTTTCTATTGATCTCTTGCCTGGCACAGCTCCTATTGCTAAGCGGCCCTACCGTATGGCACCCGTTGAGCATGAGGAAGTCAAGAAGACCATCGATGAGTTGCTAGCCAAGGGATATATCCGTCGCAGCTTCTCTCCTTGGGCTTTTCCTGTCTTGCTCGTAGAAAAGAAGGATGGTGCCAAGAGAATGTGCGTCGATTATCGGGATCTGAATGCAGTCACCATCAAGAACAAGCATCCATTGCCCCGTATTGAGGATCTCTTTGATCAGCTTCAGGGTGCTTGTGTATTCTCGAAGATTGATCTGCGTTCGGGTTATCATCAGCTGAAGATTCACTCCGAGGATATCCCGAAGACGGCATTCACCTGCAAGTATGGGCTATACGAGTATACGGTCATGTCTTTTGGCTTGACCAATGCTCCGGCTTTCTTCATGCATCTGATGAACAAGGTTTTCATGGATTATCTGGACACCTTTGTGGTGATATTCATTGATGATATCCTGATATATTCCAAGTCAGAAGTAGAGCATGAGGAGCATCTGAGGCTTGTGTTGCAGAGGCTCAGAGAGCACCAGCTGTATGCCAAGCTCAGCAAGTGCGAATTCTGGATTGACGAGGTTCCATTCCTCGGTCATGTCATCTCCAAGGGAGGTATTGCTGTGGACCCCGGAAAGGTGAAGGATGTGCTTGACTGGGTGGTACCGCAGACAGTGAAGGAAGTCCGCTCTTTTCTGGGCTTAGCAGGATATTATCAGAGGTTCATTGAGAATTTCTCCAAGATTGCAAAGCCTTTGACTTCCTTGCTAGAGAAGGGTGTGGATTTCTCTTGGACTGATGAGCATCAGAAGGCCTTCGAGGAACTGAAGAAGAGGTTAACTACGGCGCCAGTCCTTACTCTGCCCGACCAGAGCAAGAGGTTCACAGTGTATTGTGATGCTTCGAGGGATGGTCTTGGTTGCGTCCTGATGCAGGAAGGCAGAGTGATAGCTTATGCTTCACAGCAGTTGCACCGGCACGAGCTAAATTATCCCACTCATGATCTGGAGTTAGCCGCAGTTGTGCATGCTCTGAAGATATGGAGGCATTACTTGTTTGGGCAGAGGTGTGACATTTACACCGATCACAAGAGCCTCAAGTATATTTTCACGCAGAGTGAGCTGAACATGCGGCAGAGAAGATGGCTAGAGTTGGTCAAGGATTATGACCTGGAGATTCATTATCATCCGGGTAAGGCTAATGTCGTGGCAGACGCTCTGAGCAGGAAGAGCTATGTTAACATGGCCGTGGCTTTTCAGATGCCTCGGGAGTTATGCGAGGAGTTTGAGCAGCTGAGTCTAGGTTTCTTGCATCACACCTCGAGTGCATCATTCGAGGCAGAACCCACTTTAGAGGCAGAGATCAGGCAGCATCAGAAAGAAGATAAGAAGCTATAGGAGATTCGTGAGTTGCTCAAGATTGGCAAGGCTCCCCATTTCAGGGAAGATGATCAGGGTACCTTGTGGTACAAGGGCCGGATATGTGTGCCGGATGTAGCAGGTCTCAGGAAGCTGATCTTGAGTGAGGCTCATGATACAGCGTATTCTATCCATCCTGGCAGCACGAAGATGTATTATGACCTCAAGGAACGATTCTGGTGGTATGGAATGAAGCGTTCCGTTGCGGAGTATGTGGCTATCTGTGACACTTATCAGCGTGTCAAGGCAGAGCATCAGAGACCAGAAGGTCTATTGCAGCCGTTGAAGATTCCAGAGTGGAAATGGGAGGAGATCACTATGGACTTCATCGTTGGTTTGCCTCGTACTCAGAAAGGGTACAACTCCATATGGGTGGTAGTGGACCGGTTGACGAAGGTTGCCCACTTCATTCCGGTGAACACTACTTACTCCGGCGCTAGACTCGCAGAGTTGTACATCTCCAGGATTGTCTGTCTGCATGGTGTTCCAAAGAAGATCATATCTGATTGAGGATCTCAGTTCACCTCGCGGTTCTGGGAGCAGTTGCATGATTTGTTGGACACGAAGCTGCGCTTCAGTACCGCTTATCATCCTCAGACAGATGGGCAGACAGAGAGAACCAACCAAGTGTTGGAGGATATGCTTCGAGCCTGTACTATTCAGTATGGTACCAGCTGGGATAAATGCCTGCCGTATGCAGAGTTCTCGTATAACAATGGTTATCAGGCCAGTCTGAAGAAATCTCCTTTCGAGGCTTTGTACGGTCGAAAGTGCAGGACTCCGCTGTATTGGGATCAGATTGGTGAGAGGCAGGTATTTGGTCCGGATATTGTTGAAGAGGAAGAACAGCTGGTACAGCAGGTGCGAGAGAACCTGAGGGTCGCACAGACTCGCCAGAAGAGCTACGCGGATGTTCGTCGTCGAGATCTGACCTTTGCAGTGGGTGATCATGTGTACCTGAAGGTCTCGCCGATGAGAGGGATTCGCAGGTTTAATGTGAGAGGGAAGCTAGCCCTCGATACATCGGTCCGTTCAAGGTGTTGGAACGGAAGGGTGAGGTGGCATACCGATTGGAGTTGCCTCTCAACCTCTCAGGGGTGCACGATGTGTTTCACGTGTCCCAGCTGAAGAAGTGCTTGAGGGTGCCAGAAGAGCAAGCACCAATAGAAGGGTTGGATGTACAGGAGGATCTGACTTACATCGAGCATCCGGTGAAGATTCTGGAGACATCTGATAGAGTTACCAGAAACAAGAAGATCAAGATGTGCCATGTTCAGTGGAGTCATCACACAGAGGATGAAGCTACTTGGGAGCGAGAAGACGAGTTGAGAAAGACATATCCCGATCTCTTTGCTAGCTAGCCTATTCGAATCACGGGACGAGATTCCTGTAAGGGGGGTAGGTTTGTAACACCTTAAGGTAATTTTCCCTAATTTTAATGAATTTATTTGGGCGTAAATAAAATTTCCAGGGTTTTCTCTAATTTATCTTGCATTCAAAGTAATTTTATAACACAAGAAGATAAAATTTATTTTAGGATCAACTTGCTTGTGCATTCATGCTGGCGCCCAAGCCGACCCCGAGGCCCAGCACTCCCTTTCCCCTTCCCTTTCCCGCGTGGGCCGGCTCAGCCCAGCAGCCAGCCCAGCTCCCACCCGAGCGCACCTCCCTTCCTTCTCTTCCGCTAACTGGCTGTCCCCACCTGGCAGCTCCCCCGTCCTCCCCCTCTCCTCCTTCTTCCCCGGCGCGCAACGGCCCGAGATCCCCAGCGACCTCCCCTCCTCTGGGCCCGCACGCCAAGGTAGCGCTGCCGCCCTACATAAGGGGAACCCCTACGCCCTAGTGCCCCAGAACTCTAACCCTAGCCGCCACCAGAGACCCCAGCGCCGCCTCCTTTTCCCCTCCGCCGCGCAGACGCCTCGGCCTCACCATCGACCGGCCGTTCCGTCGCACCCCGGACCACCACATCCCCCGCAAAAGCTCCCCCTCGCCACCTGGAGGCTTCCTGAGCCCAGCATTTGTGCCCTGAGCCTCTGCACCATCGGGATTTCGCGAAGAAACCACCGCCGGTGAGCTGTGCCGCCGCCCCAATTCCCTCGTTGCCGGCCGGTCTCGGGCTGCCCTAACCCCTAGTTACCTCCGCAGGGAGTTCCCCGACCGATCCGCGTCTCCAAGGGACCTCGAGCCCCTCTGCTGCAGCCTGTCCGCGAGCGCCGCCGTTCTTCCTCCGCCCGGCCATCGTCGACGTGTACCCTGCACGGCAGCTCCGGCCACCACAAGCCCCTGGTGAGCAACACATCTCCACTCCGGCCCTTCTGCGTTAGTTGTCGAGGACTGTAGGCTCATTTAGGTGTAGAAACGCGTGCACGCCGGCGTTGTCCACCGCACAGACCGCCCCTCACCGTCGCACGTGAAGCCCGAGCCTCGCCAAGCCTAACCACAGCCGTAGATGGTTTCCCTGTGCCACGTTGAACATACCCGACCTAGGCTCGAGTAGCATTAGCCATCGGAGACCCGAGATTGCCTAGCGCCGGCGAAGCGCCGCCGCGGAAAACGTCTCCGGTGAGAAATCGCCGCCGCCCGTGCGCCCAAATGCCTCGGACCGTCCGATCTGCAACCAGCGCCCTTGATTAGATCCCGCGTACCGTTTTGCTCCGAGCCGCCAGATCCAGATCCGAGCGTCCAGAATAGAAGATACCGGTTCGGCCTGGCTATTTTGTTAAAGAGCCCTCGGCTTTCCTCAGAATCAACCCGCAGTCCACCCCCGTTCAAAAGAAATTGCAGTTAGGTCCTGTTTTTAGCACCGGAGCCCCCTGAGCTTCCTGGAAATTAGGTCCGCAGTCCATCCCTGGTGTTTTTGCGGGTTAGACACCAGATCTAGCCTTTAATTAGGTTTAGGCCCTCGGTTTTTGAGCAGAACCCCTTAGAACCTCCAGTTTTCTTACAAATAGGTCCCTGAATCTTGTTTTAGCCTAGGTTTTGCGTTCTAGCTCCGTTTTAGGTGTTCTCTTTGTCCACGCGACCATTGTAACGCGTAGAATAGTTCTAGCATAGTTTTGTGTGCTGTTTCTATGTAATGTTGTACTATTTCTTATATTTTGTCCTTGTTTGCATGTATGTGTATGTGCTGGACCATGTTTTGGCGTTGCGATCGTGAGTAGACGCGGAGCCTTTGGACCAGTACCAGGAGCCGCCATCTTCTGAGCAGCTTGAGCAGCAGCAGGAGAGTTTCGAGGAAGGCAAGTATAACATGAACCTCCTATCACTTTTAAATACATTTTCATAATGCATTTTAATTCTGTATGCCTATAAGGATTTCCTAGCCACCTTATCCTTTACATTTATACCTTAGGTTGCATTTTGGTTAGTTGTGCTAGGTGCTGCGCTCTCACACATAATGGTCTTTTTTTTTATTAAACCTGATTAATGGTATATGCAACTTAATTCTGAGAGTGGCCCTCTGTGCTGTGTGCTTGAGCGGCTCACGTCTCGTAAAAAGATGTTTTTGTTAGAAACATGGTTTAGGGGGCCAGCACGGTGCTTAGTTCTTGGTTGGCTACTCTCCATAAGGACCGGTTCATAGAGCGACAACCTGGGATAACCGCGCAACCACAAGACTGGAATGGGACGGTCTTGACTTACTAATTAGGTCCTTTTGGTTTGGGAGTAACTTACCTGCGGGGCAAGAGGGGTGGTAAGCTTCTATGGCCCTCGCGCTACGAGGCTTGGTCTGTGCTGTGTGTCTTGTACCCCCTCGAGGCTTGCTCCATAGTCGCTGATCCAGAATCCTTAGCGGTTACACCTTACCAATGTGTCCTTTGTAACGGTCTCCTAGTGTGCTTGCTAGTCATCTCACCTAAGGAAGTGTGATGGACAACTAGCGTGGCTCACGACTTGTGGGTAAAGTTGTGCAACCTCTCGAGAGTGTAAAACTGGTATATCAGCTGTGCTCACAGTCATGAGCGGCCCAGATCCTCCGTCTGATTAGTTGGGTTGTTCTTGGTGGTTTGGATGGTTCTCAGTAGTTCTTAATTAATATTTATTAATTTCTTATGCAATTCGGGTTTATGGTAATTCATTCACTTGTAGTAATTAGCTTTAATAAAATTTTGCCAAGACTAAAAGCTACTGCAGTTGAGTCAGCTAACCTTAGAGCCTCATAGTTTGTGTTATACTTGTTGAGTACGAGTTTGTACTCACACTTGCCTCTCTACTCTTCAGTTCTCTTGGATATCTTCGACTGCTGCTCAGTGCCCGGCAACATGACGGACTACGTCAGCGGCTTCGACGACTTCTAGGCGTTTGTCTTCCAGTCGACGTCCCTGTGGCGCCCTACTCTTCATGTACTTCATTTTACGTTTCCGCAACCCTTGAACCGATCCTTGATTCGGTTGCAATAAAATAATTCATTTACGATTTATATTATTGTTATTCGTGATGTGTGTTGTGATATCTTGATGATTCTGTTGTATATATGCGTGACTTCATCCTGGCGCATATATGATTGCTCGATTTATGTTCTTTATAAATCGGGTGTGACACGGCGGCGTGCGGTAGAGGAGAAGCAGAGGAGGGAGAGAGAGAGGTAGATGAAGGGGACTAAACTGTAAAATCCAGAAAAGGCAGGGACCTTACTGTAATGCACGAGTAACTTTCAAACCAGAGCTCAAATGAAGATGGGCCCAAAAGCAAAAGTGTAGGGTTTTGCAAGATCTACAACTTTGCTTTAGGGTTCTTCTGCAGAAGAGCAACAGTTTTGAAATTAATATAAAACTTAGCAAAGTTTTCAAACTTTATGTAAATCCTATAGATAAAACTACACTACATGTACATCCTAGGTGTAGTTTTACCTATATTTACGATTTAAATGCAAGTTTTTGATTTTTGCAAAACAACCCTCATACATTTAAATTCTACCCTCCATGCTTACCCCCTTAGAACTAAAGGACCTTTATTAAAATATAATTATATAAATAACCTTTTGCCCTTAGCATTTAAATTTTTAAACACACTTTCACCACATTTTGCACATAAGATTACACTAAAAACTAAGATGTGACAATGCTAAATACCTGAGTGTCACAAAGAAGGTCTTCATCGACAACTTCCAAGGAGCGATCGCTCGTGCAGGTACATATCGCGATCTTGCTCAGTGTAAATAGGAACGTAACGAGCTCCTGCGGTCCTACACACGTCGCTTCTTCGACGTTCGTGCCACAATTGCGAACATTTCGGAGGACGACATCATCGACTACTTCTACAACAGCATCACCGACCCAGGCATCTACAAAGATTTTGGGCGGAATAGGCCGAAGACTGTTGCGGGCCTTCGTGATATGATGCACGATTGGTCCGAACAGGAGGAGAAGATGCGGGAGCGGTTCCCGCGGTGTCAAGATAGCAATCTGAGGCGCCCAAATGACAACCGCAACGACAAAGGCCAGCAGGACTTTTCGGGTCCACCCCGAAAATGTAAGCCAGATGATATCATTATGGCTATGGATCATCCTTCGCGGGGCAAGAAGTCAACTACGCAGGAGGAGTTCGAGAAGCTCCTGTAGAAGAAGTGCCCATGGCATCCAGGTGCCAACCACGCTGCCATCCACTGCTATCACCTTCGGAGGACGTTCAGCAATTCCGGTGGTGGTAAGAAGAACAAGAAGCCTGCAGACAAAGAACCCGAGGATGACGACCAAGAGGACCAAGGGCGCAACCCGAAGTTCCAGGATGCTTCGAAGGTCGTCAACATCATCTTCAGGGGAGATGAGGATTTTGGCTCCAGGCGAGACCAGAAGTTGCTTCTTCGGGAGATCATGTCCGTCGAGCCGGCGGTACCACGACCACTCCATTGGTCGGAGGTCCCCATCTCATTCTCCCGTGATGACCAGTGGATGAGCTTTTCGGAACCCGGAAAGTTCCCCTTGGTCCTCGATCCTGTGGTGGCAGATGTCAAGCTCACCAAGGTCCTCATCGATGGTGGGAGCGGGCTCAACCTCATCTTCGTTAGCACTTTGAGGAAGATGGGCCTGGACTTCAAGGACATGCTGGTTCGCAGCAAGTCCCCTTTCTACGGCATCGTCCCAGGTAACGCGGCACACCCACTTGGTACGGTTGTCCTCCCAGTCATCTTCGGCATGAGGGAGAACTACCGTACTGAGTTCATCAAGTTCGAAGTAGCTAACTTTGAATCTTCTTATCATGCAATTTTGCGCCGTCCGACACTTGCCAAGTTTATGGCAGTGCCACATTACATTTATCTGCTTCTCAAGATGCCAGGGTTAAGTGGAGTACTTACTCTCCGAGGCGACTTGAAGAAGTCGTATGACTGCAATCAGGAGGCGATTCAGTATGCTTCGACTACTTGTGTACCAGATGCTTCCGGAGAAGTACTCACGGCTGTGCAACAGCTCTCCTAGTCCGGGCTGGAGATTCCCTCCAAGAAGGCTAGCAAGTCAAGCATCCAGTCGACTGATGACATGGCCCTCAAGATGATCCAGCTCCAGGAGGGAGATTCATCTAAAACCGCGGTCATTGGCACGGGTTTAGGTGACAAATAGGAACTCACGCTCGTCAGCTTCCTTTGGGCTAACCGAGACATATTCGCGTGGAAACCAGCAGATATGCCAGGGGTGCCCAGGGAGTTGATCGAGCATGCTCTGAATGTACACCTAAAGGCTGTGCCTAAGAAGCAATGCCTGTGAAGGTTTGCCCACGATAAGCGTGAGGCCATCAAACGGGAGATAGCTAAACTCCTCGCGGCTGGATTCATTAAGGAAGTAATCCATCCAGAGTGGGTGGCCAATCCCGTTCTTGTATGAAAAAAGAATAATGAATGGAGAATGTGTGTTGACTACACTGATCTCAACAAGCACTGCCCGAAAGACCACTTTGGGCTGCCGCGCATTGACCAAGTTGTCGACTCAATGGCTGGTTGTGTCCTTTGTTTTCTTGATTGTTATTCAGGATATCATCAGATTGCGCTCAAGGAGGAGGACCAAATCAAGACTGCATTTATCACCCCGTACGGGACATATGCCTACAAAACCATGTCCTTCGGGTTGAAGAATGCAGGAGCAACCTATCAGCGCGCGATCCAGATGTGCTTCCGGATCAGCTGCACCGGAATGTTGAGGCCTATGTGGATGATGTGGTCATCAAGACCAGGGATTTCGATGACTTGATTGCAGATTTGGAGGAAACTTTTAGCAGTCTACGCAGATTTCGGTGGAAACTCAATCCTACCAAGTGCGTTTTTGAAGTACCTTCAGGGAAATTGCTCGGGTTCATCGTTATTAACCGGGGCATTAAAGTCAACCCTGTAAAGATCACAGCCATCACTGATATGGGGGCTCCAGCCACAATCAAGGATGTGCAGAAGTTAACAGGTTGCATGGCAGCCCTGAACAGGTTCATCTCCCGACTCGGGGAGAGAGGACTACCCTTCTTCAAGCTCCTGAAACGCCAAGATAAGTTCCAATGGACGGAGGAGGCCGAGCGGGCCCTGCAAGATCTGAAACATCACCTTCAGTCTCCTCCGATCCTTACAGCACCATTGTTGGGGGAGGATCTACTACTCTACATCGCGGCAACAACTCATGTTGTCAGCAATGCTATTGTAGTCGAGCGAGGCGAGGAAGGCATGCATTTGGAGTGCAGAGGCCTATCTACTTCGTCAGCGAGGTACTCTCCGAATCCAAGGTACAATACCCCGCTGTTCAAAAACTTTTATATGTAATTCTAATCGCATCAAGAAAGCTGCGCCATTATTTCGACGAGTACAAGATCACTGTGATCACGGATTTTCCGCTGGCGGATATTCTTCATAATCAAGATGCCACGGGGCGTATATCAAAGTGGGCAGTGGAACTGGGGGCTTTATCAATCGACTTCAAGCCACGCACTGCAATCAAGTCTCAAGCTCTAGTCGACTTCATGGCTGAATGGAGGGAGAATCAAGTCCCAACTCCGGTCGACAAGCCAGAGCACTGGACGATGTACTTTGATGGGTCCCTCAAGCTCAATGGCGGCGGTGCCGGAGTTCTGCTTATTTCTCCATGAGGTGAACAATTGAAGTATGTCCTTCAGATCCTGTGGGCGGTATCCAACAATGAAGCCGAGTACGAAGCCTTGCTTCACGGGCTTCGTTTGGCGATATCACTAGGGATCAAGCGACTACTTGTGTATGGCGACTCCCTTCTTGTCATTCAACAAGTCAACAAAGAGTGGGACTACAACAAGGAGATGATGGACGCCTATGTCCAGGAAGTGCACAAGTTGGAAAGCAAATTTTCCGGCTTAGAGGTTCATCATGTGCTACGGGAGCACAATGTTGATGCAGATACTTTGTCCAAGCTGGGGTCAACTCGTGCTTAGGTTCCACCGGGAGTTTTTGTCTAGGAGGTCAAGCAGCCATCCATCAAGTCTTCTCCGCAGGTAACCATCGACGCGGGTCCCCAACAACCCGATCGAGAGGTTATGGCGCTGGGGGAGGACTGGCGAGAGGCTTTTATTGTGGCAGAACTGCTTGAATTATTCCGGCTCAAGTGCACTAGTCATCGCTATGCTGTCGGTATAGACTCAACGCACTTCAAACGGAATAACTCATTGGTCTGTCGGGTCTCCGCCCGATACAACCACGGTTCAACAGGACCGAAGCAGGTTTACCTCGCACGAAGGCGAGTTTACAACCACAGCATAGCTCATCAACTTTTAATTTACAGAAACATAAACATTATTAAAAACCTTGTCCAACTCAGCATAAACTCATACAAACAGTGTTTAAAACGACAAGCTACACAGCCTGTCCAGGTTCAGAGCGGAAGACAAGTAAACTCGCAACTACACACGTCGCGAGGGTTGACACCATGCTCAGCCCGAAGCCTGGTATCACTCCGTTGGGTCACTGCCAGCCAGGGACGGATCCCACTCCACGGACCAGCGAAACAGAACCGAAGTTGGCCATGCACGGCTATCCGTGGGATTCTCGAAGGTCATACCTGAAAGATGGACTAGCAAGACTGCGTATACTAATTCTTACCTGTTTCATGGTATACTTAGCCACATAACTATACTCATGAAGGTAGGGAGAAGGTTCTGGGTTTATTTTCAGCTGAAAAGCAAAAAAAAAAGAGTATGATCTACTTTCAAATTTTAGCTTTCAAATTCTACTTGATTAGCCATTCTAGGTAAGCACCTACACTAGGCAAGCAAGGTAGAGATTGACATTCATCAAGATTATTCCATCAATAGTTTCACTTCTTACTCTATGTGGTAGAAGGAATAAGCAGTCTCGATTTCTGCGAGAAACGGACAATTCTGAATCGAATTTCCAAACCTTGCAAGGGTAAACCTAACTCACACGCTTGGAACATCCAAAGATCGTTCCGAAGCAACCGTTTCCCTCATATTCCGGGTTATGGATCAGGGCCACCACAAGCGACTGCAGGATCGTACGCACACCAATTGTGCAGGACATACGTCTGTAGCGCGACTACATGACCCCGTATTCCTGTCTGCTTTGCAGAACGTACTCCCACACGTCGGTGCGTGTGTGCAATAGAAACCAAATAATCGAGTGGTGGAGAAATGTCCATTTGCCGGGCCATTCAGGTACTAGGCTTACCGCTTACCATATTTCGCGGCATGTGGCTAGTACTTTCAAACGCTTAGCCACTACTACCACACACTGCGGCCTTATCAACTTTTATCAATAGAAACGGGGTAAACTTCTAGGTCATGTCATTGCACATGACCCCGTCCATGGTCCTTATACTGATTGCAGGATAATAAACATTCAACTCCTAGATCGCGCGATTGACAGGAAATCACTCGACTTCTACCGGTCCTATTAGCGGAGCATCTATCCAATAAGGACTTAGGTACAATACGTTGGATTCCTATGGTTTATGCATCTAGGGTTCCATTTCAACTCCTAGACGTAATGCAAGATACATAATATGTAAGTAAGTTGTAATAAATTGAAATACTGGGTTATGCATCAGCGCTTGCCTTCTTGAGTGGGGTTGGGGGCAGTAGTGTCAGAGACTTCTGAACTCTGGTTTGGAGCTTCAGTTAGATCCTCAGCGACGGTGGTCGGGTCTTTAGAAAACCCTTGGTCTTGTTCCAAGACTAGCTCGTAGTCTCCATCGTCGAGCGTCGTTGATTCTACATGATATGCAATAGTTTAAGGGAGATGGTGCTTGAGTTAAAGATTTTATTTCACGATAAAGTTGCAATCCAACAAATTAACACACATGAACTCATGAAACAGAGGGGGGTCAACCTTAAGTTACCCTTTATACCTAAGTTATGGTTATAGCCTTAGAATTATTGAAAACAGAAACTTAAACATTTGAATTTGAATTCAAACTTCAAGTTTAAATTCAAATCTTAAGTAAATAGAAGTATAAAGTCTTGAAAATTTAATTATGAACTAATTATCAATATATTAGATTATGATAAAAAGATCCAAAAAAATAAGCTTAAGGAACATGCTTAATTAATTTCAAATCATTTCAAATTTGAATTGACTAAATTCAGAAGAACTTAAACTACAAAACAGTGCTAAGTTTGAAACTTCTACACAAGCTCACTTATGACTTATAGAAACTACATACCAAAAATCACAAGAAACTAATCTAGTATGTAGAAGTTATGCACAAAATACCCTTTTACTTTAAGTTTAAAATAAATTCAAAAGTATTTAGCTTCAAACCAAACTTCATTAATAAAAGTTGTAGAGTTTGAAATCTAGTTTCCAACAAAACTAGTTTGACAAATTTTTGGAATTTCCTACAATTTCCTATGAATTTTACAAGTTAGCAGCCTTGCTCACATAAAATAACAAAGGGTTTTGCACTGGGGTCCTCGGGTTTTAGCATTTAGGCCCTTAGAACCGAAAAAGATATCACAGATATGTCCTTGCCGGCTCTCGACGGCGTCCGGCATCTCTATCCATGGTGTTCTCGCCGGCGGCGAGGTCCTGGCCGGAGATGGTCTGGTCCTACTTGACCTACCAGACCTACAGTGTCCACGGGTGGTTGATGTGCATCAAGATCAGCGACGGGGCACGGCCGGCGGTGAGGGGCGGCGGCGGCTGTGTCAGGGCGTCGTCGTTCCCGGCGAAGGACCGACGAACATGGGGGAACAAGGCGCGTGTGAGCACCGGGGGAGTGCAGTGATCCTTTCCCCCAACTTAATTTGAGCAGAACTAGGTCGGAGAGTGGGGGTCCACAGCGGGGTGAGCGGTGGTTTCTTACCGGCGGCGATGGTGACCAGCGTTGTGGCAGAACCAACCTGAATTATACCGGCTCAAGTACGCAAGTCCACTCCAGAGGGCTCCAACGTACTTCAAACGGTATAATCCCTTGGCCTGTCGGGTAACGTCCCGATAAACCACCGATACACAGGATCAAATAAGGTTACCTCACACGAAGGTGAGTCCAGAGATACAGTCACCATCATATTTTACATCACAGAGAATTACGTTACAAGAGTTTCTAACAGTAGTACGAAGTTTCAAGTTTAGAGAAAACATTACAAACTGTTAAAGTTGTGGTTTTTGGCAGCGGAAAACATACGCGATGATTTACAGCATGTCGTCAAGACGGATGTCATGCTAAGCCCTGGCACGACATCACTCAAAACCATCGGTGTTGGCCGGGGATAGATCCCATTCCACGGACCAATCATCTGGGAGAGCACAGGACCAAAATAGGGGAAGAGTAGGGCCTCCAAAGACATTACCTGAAAACATAAAACTAGCAAGACTGAGTATACTAATACTCAGCAAGGCTTACCCGTCTCATGGTATACTTAGCCATGTAACTAGACTATGAAGGCTTTTAGCTTTGGGTAGAGTTTTCAGCTGAAAAGCAACAAAGAGTAGATCCTTAATGACAACTTTTAGCTTTCAGGTTCTAGTTGATTATCCATTCTAGATAAGCACCTATAACTACTCAAGCAAGGTAGAGCTCTTTATATCAACCATCAGTATTACTCATCATATAGTTGTTCTTGTTACTCTGTGTGATAAAGGGATCAAGCAGTCTCAATCTTCGTGAGAAGCGGACGATTCTGAATCGAATTTTCAACCTTGCAAGGTAAACCTAACTCACACGCTTGGAACATCCAACCATTGTTCCAAGCAACCATTTGCCTTTCATTCCGACTCGTGGACAGGTCCACCACAAGCGACTGCAGGACCATACGCACTTCCAAAGTGTGGCAGAACCGCTCGAATTATTCCGGCTCAAGTGCGCTATTGATCGCCGTACAACTGCAATCAGCCCAACGCACTTCAAACGGAACAATCCTTTGGTCTGTCGGGTCACCGCCCGATACAACCACGGTTCAGCAGGATCGAAGCAGGTTTACCTCGCACGAAGGCGAGTTCACATCACAGAAAAGCTCATTAAATTTTAATTTACAGCCATACATACATTATTACAAACTGAGTTCAAAGATAAGTAAACTTATACAACCCATGTTCAAACTGACAAGCACAACAGCTTGTCCAAACTCACAGCGGAAGAAAAAGTTTTACGCGACTACACACGTCACGAAGGCGAACACCAAGCTTAGCCCAGGGCCTGGTGTCACTCCGGAGGGTCAGTGCCGGCCGGGGACGGGTCCCACTCTACGGACCAGCCAAAAGGAACGGACGTTGTCCACACAAGGTTGTCCGTGGGATTCTCGTAGGTCATACCTGAAACAGATATTGGCAAGGCTGAGTATTCTAATACTCAGCAAGGCTTACCCGGGATTTGGGTATACTTTAGCCCATAACTAGACTCATGAAGGTACTATATGGGCTCTGAGTTTATTTTCAGCTGAAAAGCAACAGAGAGTATAAACTAGTTTCAAGTTTTAGCTTTCCGATTCTAGTTTGATTAGCCATTCTAGGTAAGCACCTATACTAAACAAGCAAGATAGAGATTATCATCCATCAAGATTATGCCATCATTAATTTCACTCTTTACTCGATGTGGCAGAAGGAATAAGCAGTCTCAATCCTCGTGAGAGGCGGACGATCCGAATCGAATTTAACCTTGCAAGGTAAACCTAACACACACGCTTGGATTACCAACAGGGCATTCCGAAGCAACCGTTTCCCTCATATTCCGGGTTATGGATCGGGGCCACCACAAGCGACTGCAGGACCGTACGCACATCACTCGTGCAGGACATACGTCTGTAGCGCGACTACAAAACCCGTATTCCTGTCTGCCATGCAGAACGTACTCCCACACGTCGGTGCGTGTGAACATAAAATAAAGGTCGAGTGGTGGAGACGCGTCCATTTGCCAGGCCAATCGGGTACTAGGCTTACCGCTTACCATATTTCGCGGCATGTGGCTAGTACTTTCAAAAGCTTAGCCACCACTACCACACATTTCGACCTTAAGACTTTTATCAAAACAGACAGGGTAAAACTCAGGTCATGATGCAACACATGACCCTGTCCGTCATCCTTATAGTGGTTGCAGAAATATAAACATGCAACTCCTATATCACGCGAGTGACAGGAGATCACCCGACTTCTACCGGCCTTATTAGCGAAGCATCTATCCGATAAAGACTCGGAAGCATCACATTGGATTCCTAGGATTCATGCATCTAGGGTTTCACTCCAACTCCTAGACTTAATGCATAAGTTTAGATAAATAAATATAGATTGCAGTGTAAATAAAGTAATGGGATATGTCCGGGGCTTGCCTTCTTGAGTGGGGTTGGGGCAGGAGAGTCAGAGGCTTCCGAACTTAGGTTCGGGGCTTCAGTTAGTCCCTCGACGATTTGGGTTGGGTCTTCTGGAAAGCCTTGGTCTTGTCCTAAGACCAATTCGTAGTCCCCGTCGTCGAGCGTCGTTGATTCTATATGAGATGCAATAAATTAAATAAGGTGAAATTTAAATTTAAGATTTCACATTTCAAAGATTGTAACTCATCCAATTAACACACAAGAATTCATAAAATAAAGAGGTTTAGGTTTGAAACACTATTTATAAAGGAATCATAAAGATATGGTGGAGTTTGTTGCAAATAAGAACTAAAGCATTTAAATTAAATTTAAAATGAACCAAAATTTAAATTCAAAACTTTTAAATAAAAGATTATAGGTTTTAGAAATTTTGATTATAAATTAAACATTATAAAATATCACATTAGGGAATGACCATAAATTTCAATTAGGAAAGGTTATACATTAGGTTTAGCTAATATTTCAAATTTGAAAGTTCAAAATAACAGAATTTAAGTTAAAATCAAATTTGAGTTTGAAATTTTGCACAAAGTTACCTAAAGCTTATAGAACTTTCATGCCAATTTCATAAGCAACAAGGCATGAAATATCAAAGTTAAGCATAAACTACTCCTTATTCTTAGGTTTAAAATAAAGGTAAAAGTATTTTGTTTCAAACTAAACTTTATTAACAAAAGTTATAGAGTTTGAAATCTAGTTTCTAACAAAACTAGTTTTGCCATTTTTGGATTTTTCTGTGAATTACTACAAATATTGCAAGACAGGAAACACACTCACATGAAATAACAGCTACTTCTATTACAAACTGATCCCTAGGTTTTACAGAAAACCCCCTGGCAAGAAAATAATCACTGCAATTGGGTCCAACAGACATGGCCGGCGGTGGGGGCTCGGGTCCGGCCAAATTCTGGCCGTGGGGGTCGCCGGCGGTGAGGGGAAAGGGGAGGGAGAGCACGAGGGAACCCTGAGCTACACACCAGTGGTCTTGGGCGGGCTGGAGACAGCTGGAGGAGGGCGGCCCGCGGGAGGCCGAGCCGGCGGCCGGAGATGTGCGGTGGCGGCGGTGCTCCGGCGTGCAGGGAAGGAAGGGGTTGGGCTAGGGAGGTGCGGTGGGGGACGGGGAAGGTAGGGGTGCTGTCAATTTGGGGAGGAAAAGGGCGGAGGGGGAAGCTCCACGAGGCACCGAGGTCACGGCGGCGTTGATGGAGGGCGGCGGGTTTCTGTGCACGCGCGTGAGGGTTTGGAGCGCCCCTTTTATAGGCAAACAGGGTGAGAAGGGAGGGCACGATGAGCAGAGCTTTGGTTTGTGGGAGCTACGGTGGGGGGGGGAATGAACCGCAGAGGCTCGGCGGCGACAGAGCCGCCGGCGAGCAGCGCTGGCATCGCGCGGACGCCGTGGCGCGCGGGCAAGACGCCAACAGGAGGGGGCTAGAGCGGTGGTTGAGCAGGGGACAGACGCGTGGGCGGGGAGGCACAGGAGATGGCCGGCGGTGGCCTAGACCAATGCTCTGCACCGGCGGCAGGAAGAACCAGGAGGTAGAGCAGAAAGCAGAGGCGCCAGGAGGAAGAAGAAGGGGGAGGAACTGAACTGGGGACTGATTTGCAATTTCAGAGAAAAGCAGGGACCTGACTGTAAAGAGCTTACAACTTTTAAACCAGTGCTCAGATGAAGATGGTCCAAAAAGCAAAAGTGCATGGTTTTTCAAACTCTACAACTTCTCTTTAAGGTTCATCTATAGTTGAGCAACAGTTTTGAAGATATTTTAGACTTAGTAAAATTTTCACATTTTATGTAAGTCCTATGGTCAAAAACACTTTTACATATATACCCAAGGGTAATTTTACATATTTTTGCAATTTAACCACAGATATTACCTTTTGCAAAACAACCCTCGTGCTTTTAAACTTTTCCCTCTATTTCCACCCATTTTGCATAAAAGGACCCCTAGATAAATTTAATTACAAACTATTACTTTTCCTTAACATTGCACACATAAAGCACACCTTTGCTATACTTTACACATAAAAACATACCAAAACTCTAAGGTGTGACCAAGCTAATTACTTGAGTGTCACAGCCTTCCCCCCTAAAAAGAATCTCGTCCCGAGATTCCGGAATAGAAAGGAATGGAATGATCAAGCTCGGAGGTTGGCTTGGAAGAAGTCGGGAAAGTTATGCTGGAGATAAGATTCCGTTTCCCATGTTGCTTCTTCTTCCGTGTGATGGTTCCATTGAATTTTGTACATTTTGATGGTTTCTCTTCTGGTACTTCTCTCTTTAGTGTCTAGGATTCTGATTGGATGCCCTGTATAGGTCAAATCTGGTTCGATTTCGATAGCTTGGGCATCGATGATTTTGGTAGGGATCTTAACACACTTCTTGAGTTGGGATACATGGAAAATGTTATGAATGGCTGCTAGTTGAGGAGGAAGTTGAAGACGATAGGCTACAGGTCCACAGTCTTCAAGGATTTCAAAGGGTCCGATGTATCGAGGAGCAAGCTTTCCTTTAACACCGAATCTTTGAACACCTCGGGTAGCAGATACTCGAAGATATACGAAGTCTCCAATTTGAAACTGTAATGGTCTTCTTCGTATATCAGCGTAGCTTTTCTGTCGAGATTGGGTGGCCTTTAGATTGTTCTGGATAAGCCTGACCTTATTTTCTGCTTCCATAACTAGATCGGGTCCAAAAATTTTACGCTCGCCGGTTTGTGACAAACTCAAAGGAGTTCGGCATTGGCGACCGTATAATGCTTCAAATGGGGCCATCTTAACACTTGTCTGATAGCTATTATTGTAAGAAAATTCTGCCAGTGACAAGTATTTATCCCAGTTCTTGTCAAATTGAAGTACACAAGCTCTAAGCATATCTTCCAGAATCTGGTTTATTCGCTCCGTTTGCCCATCTGTCTGAGGATGATAGGCAGAGCTTCGAATTAATTTAGTCCCAAGAGCATCATGGAGCTGCTCCCAGAATTGAGCAACAAATTGTGCTCCACGATCAGAAATAATTGTTTTAGGCACTCCATGAAGACGAACAATCTGATCCAGATAAATCTCGGCATACCTTTTGGCATTATATGTGGTATGCACGGGAAGGAAATGTGCAGTCTTGGTTAATCGATCAACGATTACCCAAATAGAGTCATGCTTCCGAGAAGTGTTGGGCAAGCCAATAATAAAGTCCATACTGATATCCTCCCACTTCCACGAGGGAATGGGTAGAGGTTGAAGGATACCAACAGTCTTCAAGTGACTGGCTTTGACTCTTTGGCAGATATCACATTCCGACACATATTTGGCAATTTCTCGTCTCATACGAGTCCACCAAAAGTTCTGTTTCAGATCCTGATACATCTTCGTACTGCCAGGATGAATAGAAAATTTGGACAAGTGGGCCTCGTCCATTATTTGCTTGCGGATCCTATGGTCCTTGGGTACAACAATACGTTCGTTAAACCATAAAACTCCTTTAGGATCAACTCGGAAGCATTTATACTTCCCTTCTCCTTGTGTTAACTTCTGTTTAATGATTCTGACCCCTTTATTACGCTGTTGTGCTAGAACAATCTTATCTCTAAGTGTGGCTTCAACCAAGAGATGGTTTAAGTCACCTTGGAAAATGATCTCTAAGTTGAGCTTGCTCATTTCCCAACAGAGAGTCTCGTTGAATGCTTCAACGGATAGGCAAGAACAATGCGCTTTGCGACTAAGGGCATCTGCAACGACATTGGCCTTGCCTGGATGATAATGCACTTCCAAATCATAATCTTTGATAAGTTCTAGCCAGCGCCTTTGTCTCATATTCAGATCTGCCTGGGTAAAGATATACTTGAGGCTTTTATGATCAGTATAAATATGACATTTGGTTCCCATTAGATGGTGTCTCCAAATCTTTAGGGCATTAATAACAGCTGCAAGTTCGAGGTCATGAGTGGGATAGTTCTGTTCATGAACCCTAAGTGCTCGTGATGCATATGCAATCACTCGGTTGTCTTGCATAAGCACACAACCAAGTCCAGTTCCTGAGGCATCACAGTAGATGTCAAAAGGTTTTGATACATCTGGTTGAGCTAAGACTGGAGCAGTTGTAAGATGATCTCTGAGAATATGAAATGCATCTTCGCATTTTTGATCCCAGGAGAATTTCACACCCTTTTTTAGTAGTTCGGTCATAGGTTTGGCTATTCTGGAAAAGTCAGAAATGAAACGACGATAATAGCCAGCTAGACCGAGAAAACTACGAATTTGATGGACGGAGGTCGGGGGTTTCCAATCCATCACTTCTTGTACTTTACTGGGATCGACGGATATTCCGTCACCAGAAATGGTATGGCCCAGGAATTTAACTGTATCTAGCCAAAACTCACATTTAGAGAATTTGGCATACAGGTGGTGGTCTCTTAATCGTTGAAGGATGACATGAAGATGCTTGGCGTGATCTTCTAGAGTTTTAGAATAGATCAAGATGTCATCAATGAAGACTACAACAAACTTATCGAGTTCTTGCATGAAGACAGAATTCATGAGGTACATAAAATATGCTGGAGCATTAGTGAGACCAAACGACATGACAAGATACTCGTATAGACCATACCGAGTGGAGAAAGCTGTTTTTGGAACATCACTGGGCCGAATCTTAATTTGGTGGTAGCCGGAACGAAGATCTATTTTAGAAAACACTTTGGCTCCGGCTAATTGATCAAAGAGGATATCAATGCGGGGTAAGGGATACTTATTTTTGATAGTCACCGCATTAAGAGGACGATAATCCACACATAGCCTTAAGCTATTATCTTTCTTTTTCACAAATAAGGCTGGACAACCCTAGGGTGACGCACTTGGATGAATGAAACCTTTATCTAAGAGATCTTGGAGTTGGATTTTCAATTCAGCCAACTCATTAGGAGGCATGCGATAAGATTTCTTAGAAATAGGGGTTGTGCCAGGTTGGAGTTCTATGATAAACTCGATATCTCTATCTGGTGGCATTCCAGGCAAATCGTCTGGAAAGACATCGGGATACTCACAGATGATGGGGATATCTTTTAACTTAACCCTAGTGATAGCATAAGTACAAGGGTTAAGGTATTGCTGTTGTGGAAGATAGAGAATGATTGACTTATACTCAGGTGAATTTATTCCCACAGTTCGAGAAGGGATATCTAAGGACACATGATGTTGGGTCATCCAGTTCATTCCTAAAAGAACATCCATTCCTTTTAGGTCTAATAGTAATAAATCTGCCCTCATCAGATTACTACCCATTTGAATTGGTACGCCTCTACAGACGTGATTTGAAGAGATACTACCACCAGGAGTTGTTATCACATATATCCCATTAACAGGATAGATATTCAAGCCCATTTTAGTTCCAAACTTTGTACTGATAAAACTATGGGTGGCCCTGATATCAAAAAGAACAGTAACAGGATGATGGTTGATAGAAAATGTACCAGTCATTATTGGTGTGTCCTCAGGAAGTTCGGAGAGCGTGGTAAGATTCACCCTCCCTTGACGGACCTGTACCACTTGCCTTTTACCCTTCCCCTGATGGTTGGGATTAGCCGCCTGCCCTTGGAAAGATTTCCTAGGTTGAGGGCAGTCCTTGATGAAGTGGGACGGGCTTCCACAATTGAAACAACGATAATTGCTATTTCCTGGGGTAGCTGGTGGAAAGCTCGGCCGTGGACCTTGTCGTGGCGGCTGTTGATTTTGCGGCAGCGGTGGTCGAGTGAATTGTGCCTGTTGGGGAGGTCGAGCTACCCATCTGCCAGGTAAATTGCCTCGAGGCGGAGCTCGAGGGGCATTACTCGGGACCAATCGGTACCTTGGCGACTGTGAGGTTGCAGGTCCCGTAGGTGCCTTCCGTTTCTTCTCTGCTTGGTGGGCGGCAATGCAATCTTCCTGAGTAATGGCCATGTTGATGACCAACTCATTGAAATTGTCGGCCTTCGCTAAATTCAGCCATTCTTTAAGCTTAGTGTTTAGGCCTCGACGAAAACGATCACATTTGCGGGCATCAGTGTCCGCATGAGATCCTGCATATTGGCACAGGTGATTGAAAACCTGTGCATACTGCGTAACAGTACGAGTACCCTGGGTCAAGCTCAAAAATTCATTGAGCTTCCGCTCAATGAGTCCGGCTGGTATATGGTGTGCTCGGAATGCAGTCCGAAACTCGTCCCAAGTGACAACGTGTTCGGCGGGTTGCATCGCATGAAACTGATCCCACCAAAGATGGGCAGTGCTTCGGAGTTGTTGAGCTGTAAAGAGCACCTTGTTCTCCTCTGAACATGGAGCTGGTAGTAAAGCGAACTTAGACTCAATAGTCCGCAACTAGGCATCTGCGTCCAAAGGCTCATTGGCCTTATGGAATAATGGCGGTTGAGTGCTGAGAAAATCCTGATAACTGGCCGACAGAGGTTCACCTCGGCCTCGAGGTTGTTGCTGGAAGTGGCCCATTTGAGCTTGCACAAGTTGATTTAGAAGCTCAGTTTGCCGGGCCATAACCTCGGCCAAGTTCGGAGGTGGCGGGGGTGGTTGCTGGGAACTACCAGGCTGATCTACCTGGAATCCTTCCGGGGTTCCACGAGTAGCTCCAACCATCTGAAATAAAGGAGATATCCATTATCAACCATAATCTTGCTCCAATTTCAGATAATATGCAATTACCATACGGAATTGTAATGCATATGCTCCATTCAATCCACTTATAACAGATGCACAGATGTTGAACAAGATAACCAAAACACAGGATTTAGATTACTATACAAATATTGATATCCTTACATTTCGTATCAACACACTCAAACTATTACAAACTTTTACCTAAAAGTACATGCCACACATACAACAAGTGGCTTTATAACTAAATGATTTACACACTACTTATGTTACATCTTATACACTAATTACATCTAACCCATCACTCTCTCAACCACAACTAAAAGTCATCAAAATTGCCTACTGATGACTGGCTTCCAGAAGAGGAATGATAGGGACTGACGACAGGATCCCCATGCTCAGAATCAAGTTCGGAGACCCCCTCAATCTCCTCGGGATCTTCCTCTTCAGCTTCAGGTGCTGCCGGTGCAACGGGAGGAATTGGAGGCTGCTGCAATTCCTCGATCTGGGCTTGAGCGTCATCCACCGCAAGGATCAGATCTTGGACTTGTGTCTGTAAAAATTCGATAACAGTATCCCGCTGAGTGATTATATGATCACTCTCATTAATCTGATCTTCCCGATGGTGGATGGTCTCGTTTTGAGTAGCAATTATCCCATCCTTCTCAGTTACCACTGCTCGAAGTTGATCCACCTGGGTGATGTGTCTGGCAGCTTCCCCGTGGAGACTTCGCGCAGCAGTAATCAGATGGCCTATCTCACGGCGTAGCAACAAGTGATAGTGGTATTGCACGCCCGTGAAATGCCTCATCCCTTGCAGTACTTCTTCTGGTGGACCTTCCAGTCTATGACTCTCAGGAATTGTCCCGAGGTCCCGCTCTGCTTTACCAGGATCTGTTGTAGCAAACAAGCCAATGGGTTGTCCTACAACTTCCTCGGGGTGTTGACTGCAAAAAGCATAAATGGCTTCTAGAGCCGCCGCTTCGATAGTATCCACAATTCGGTAGCCTATCATGCTGATCTCAATAGGCTGCCATTGTGAACAAAAAGGATGCTGAGGGATAATCATCCTGACATGAGCTCTATGGATTCCTTCTTCCACATGTTCCACAGCGTCATACTGAGGAGGTTCCGTATAAAAGAAGGTTTGCAAAGACTCCCAAAGCAAACGGGGAAAACCCTCCCAATGAAGGGCATTGGTGTGGAGATGCCCTTCCGGATCCCAGAAGACATTGGAAGGTGCTGCCATCTGCGACCAGAATGCAAATGGTGAAACTTTTTATCTTGTTAAGAAAGTACAAGATAAACAGAACAAGATAACCACTTCTGATAACAGCAAGGACTGAAAATCAGATGGAAAACTAAGATTTCATATAAGATACCCACCCTAGAGCTATCCTTAGCATCTCATTAGCCCATTCCAAAGACAAACAACATATCTTCATATATGGAAATGTTTTTATTAACAGGTTATGCATACGCGTACTACTCGTCCTCACAACCCAAAACAACTGCCGAATATGTTCGGACTTACGTAGTTAATTCCGGTGGCATAACCATACGTCTCTCACTATATATAACTAATCGATAAACCCTACGCATCCTAATAGCGTAATCGTGGTTAGTGTACCTGCAGAAGAATTCACATGTATATATATATCTCCAGAACCTTTCATGGCAGCACGACATGAAAAGCGTCCCCAAACATTACTGCTCACTATAGAAACAGCATCTGTACAATTACCGCCGTACAGACAACGTTAACATACGTCATCGAAACAACGTATTCACGGGGGTACCGCAAAATGCGGGGGTATGAACAGCGATCGCCATACCCTGCGCCGAACCATATACTCCCAATATAATCAACCTAAGTTGGTATATTGGCAGCATCTCAAGTAGGCCACTGCTTGAGAAACAGCGTTCGGTTCGCATCACCGACGGGAAGGCCAAGCTCCCTCAGTTGGCTGAGGATCCTTACCTTCTTACCTCCGTTCGCAGGTGTCGTTATAGAAAGTAAGGTTGAATTGTACAGGAATTTAAGTTTTGACAGAAAGTAGTGCTGCAAGTCAGATATATATATACTCTAATTGCCACCTGATATTTTCCCATATAAACCCCTAGGGCTTTACGTTCTAAGCACAACCTTAACGAATCCAACGTATTTTGTAAACTCATTTGTTGACAAGCTTTTATCCAGAAAACACTTTTTAAGAGCTTTTCCAGATGTAATAGTAAACCTACAGCTCTGATACCAGCTGTGGCAGAACCGCTCGAATTATTCCGGCTCAAGTGCACTATTGATCGCCGTACAACTGCAATCAGCCCAACGCACTTCAAACGGAACAATCCTTTGGTCTGTCGGGTCACCGCCCGATACAACCACGGTTCAGCAGGATCGAAGCAGGTTTACCTCGCACGAAGGCGAGTTCACATCACAGAAAAGCTCATTAACTTTTAATTTACAGCCATACATACATTATTACAAACTGAGTTCAAAGATAAGTAAACTTATACAACCCATGTTCAAACTGACAAGCACAACAGCTTGTCCAAACTCACAGCGGAAGAAAAAGTTTTACGCGACTACACACGTCGCGAAGGCGAACACCAAGCTTAGCCCAGGGCCTGGTGTCACTCCGGAGGGCCAGTGCCGGCCGGGCACGGGTCCCACTCTACGGACCAGCCAAATGGAACGGACGTTGTCCACACAAGGTTGTCCGTGGGATTCTCGTAGGTCATACCTGAAACAGATATTGTCAAGGCTGAGTATTCTAATACTCAGTAAGGCTTACCCGGGATTTGGGTATACTTTAGCCCATAACTAGACTCATGAAGGTACTATATGGGCTCTGAGTTTATTTTCAGCTGAAAAGCAACAGAGAGTATAAACTATTTTCAAGTTTTAGCTTTCCGATTCTAGTTTGATTAGCCATTCTAGGTAAGCACCTATACTAAACAAGCAAGATAGAGATTATCATCCATCAAGATTATGCCATCATTAATTTCACTCTTTACTCGATGTGGCAGAAGGAATAAGCAGTCTCAATCCTTGTGAGGCGGACGATCCGAATCGAATTTAACCTTGCAAGGTAAACCTAACACACACGCTTGGATTACCAACAGGGCATTCCGAAGCAACCGTTTCCCTCATATTCCAGGTTATGGATCGAGGCCACCACAAGCGACTGCAGGACCGTACGCACATCACTCGTGCAGGACATACGTCTGTAGCGCGACTACAAAACCCGTATTCCTGTCTGCCATGCAGAACGTACTCCCACACGTCGGTGCGTGTGAACATAAAATAAAGGTCGAGTGGTGGAGACGCGTCCATTTGCCGGGCCAATCGGGTACTAGGCTTACCGCTTACCATATTTCGCGGCATGTGGCTAGTACTTTCAAAAGCTTAGCCACCACTACCACACATTTCGACCTTAAGACTTTTATCAAAACAGACAGGGTAAAACTCAGGTCATGATGCAACACATGACCCTGTCCGTCATCCTTATAGTGGTTGCAGAAATATAAACATGCAACTCCTATATCGCGCGAGTGACAGGAGATCACCCGACTTCTACCGGCCTTATTAGCGAAGCATCTATCCGATAAAGACTCGGAAGCATCACATTGGATTCCTAGGATTCATGCATCTAGGGTTTCACTCCAACTCCTAGACTTAATGCATAAGTTTAGATAAATAAATATAGATTGCAGTGTAAATAAAGTAATGGGATATGTCCGGGGCTTGCCTTCTTGAGTGGGGTTGGGGGCAGGAGAGTCAGAGGCTTCCGAACTTAGGTTCGGGGCTTCAGTTAGTCCCTCGACGATTTGGGTTGGGTCTTCTGGAAAGCCTTGGTCTTGTCCTAAGACCAATTCGTAGTCCCCGTCGTCGAGCGTCGTTGATTCTATATGAGATGCAATAAATTAAATAAGGTGAAATTTAAATTTAAGATTTCACATTTCAAAGATTGTAACTCATCCAATTAACACACAAGAATTCATAAAATAAAGAGGTTTAGGTTTGAAACACTATTTATAAAGGAATCATAAAGATATGGTGGAGTTTGTTGCAAATAAGAACTAAAGCATTTAAATTAAATTTAAAATGAACCAAAATTTAAATTCAAAACTTTTAAATAAAAGATTATAGGTTTTAGAAATTTTGATTATAAATTAAACATTATAAAATATCACATTAGGGAATGACCATAAATTTCAATTAGGAAAGGTTATACATTAGGTTTAGCTAATATTTCAAATTTGAAAGTTCAAAATAACAGAATTTAAGTTAAAATCAAATTTGAGTTTGAAATTTTGCACAAAGTTACCTAAAGCTTATAGAACTTTCATGCCAATTTCATAAGCAACAAGGCATGAAATATCAAAGTTAAGCATAAACTACTCCTTATTCTTAGGTTTAAAATAAAGGTAAAAGTATTTTGTTTCAAACTAAACTTTATTAACAAAAGTTATAGAGTTTGAAATCTAGTTTCTAACAAAACTAGTTTTGCCATTTTTGGATTTTTCTGTGAATTACTACGAATATTGCAAGATAGGAAACACACTCACAAGAAATAACAGCTACTTCTATTACAAACTGATCCCTAGGTTTTACAGAAAACCCCCTGGCAAGAAAATAATCACTGCAATTGGGTCCAACAGACATGGCCGGCGGTGGGGGCTCGGGTCCGGCCAAATTCCGACCGTGGGGGTCGCCGGCGGTGAGGGGAAAGGGGAGGGAGAGCACGAGGGAACCCTGAGCTACACACCGGTGGTCTTGGGCGGGCTGGAGACAGCTGGAGGAGGGCGGCCCGCGGGAGGCCGAGCCGGCGGCCGGAGATGTGCGGCGGCGGCGGTGCTTCGGCGTGCAGGGAAGGAAGGGGTTGGGCTAGGGAGGTGCGGTGGGGGACGGGGAAGGTAGGGGTGCTGTCAATTTGGGGAGGAAAAGGGCGAAGGGGGAAGCTCCACGAGGCACCGAGGTCACAGCGGCGTTGATGGAGGGAGGCGGGTTTCTGTGCACGCGCGTGAGGGTTTGGAGCGCCCCTTTTATAGGCAAACAGGGTGAGAAGGGAGGGCACGACGAGCAGAGCTTTGGTTTTCGGGAGCTACGGGGGGGGGGGGGAATGAACCGCAGAGGCTCGGCGGCGACAGAGCCGCCGGCGAGCAGCGCTGGCATCGCGCGGACGCCGTGGCGCGCGGGCAAGACGCCAACAGGAGGAGGCTAAGCGGTGGTTGAGCAGGGGACAGACGCGTGGGCGGGGAGGCACAGGAGATGTCCGGCGGTGGCCTAGACCAATGCTCTGCGTCGGCGGCAGGAAGAACCAGGAGGCAGAGCAGAAAGCAGAGGCGCCAGGAGGAAGAAGAAGGGGGAGGAACTGAACTGGGGACTGATTTGCAATTTCAGAGAAAAGCAGGGACCTGACTGTAAAGAGCTTACAACTTTTAAACCAGTGCTCAGATGAAGATGGTCCAAAAAGCAAAAGTGCATGGTTTTTCAAAATCTACAACTTCTCTTTTAGGTTCATCTGTAGTTGAGCAACAGTTTTGAAGATATTATAGACTTAGTAAAATTTTCACATTTTATGTAAGTCCTATGGTCAAAAACATTTTTACATATATACCCAAGGGTAATTTTACATATTTTTGCAATTTAACCACAGATATTACCTTTTGCAAAACAACCCTCATGCTTTTAAACTTTTCCCTCTATTTCCACCCATTTTGCATAAAAGGACCCCTAGATAAATTTAATTACATAACTATTACTTTTCCTTAACATTGCACACATAAAGCACACCTTTGCTATACTTTACACATAAAAACATACCAAAACTCTAAGGTGTGACCAAGCTAATTACCTGAGTGTCACACAAAGTGCAGGACGTACGCCTGTAGCGCGACTACATGACCGTACTCCTGGTTGCCCTTGCAACACGTATTCCTACACGTCGAATCCAGTAACCAGAAGAAGCAAATATGAGTGGTGGGAGGTATGTCCACTCCTCGGGCCGATTGGTTACTAGGCTTGCCGCTTACCCAAAACTCACGGCATGTGGTTAGTACTTTCAAACGCTTAACCCCGATCACCACACACCGCGACCTTAACCAATTCAACAATACAGACGGGGTATCATTCTCTTCCATGATACTGCACATAACCCCGTCCGTGATCCTTATAGTGGCGACAGAATTGTAAATAACCAATTCCTATATCGCGCGAGTGACAGGAAATCACCCGACTTCTACCGGTCCTATTAGCATAGCGGTTATTCGAACTCAAGTGCTAATATTCAATACATTTGTTCCTAGGGAAATGCAACTAGGGTTCCAAGCAATTCCTAAGAACTTAGTGCATAGAATTACATAAATTGATATAAATTGCAGTGTAATTAAAATAGTGGGTTATGTCCGGGGCTTGCCTTTACTGGTGGGGCTGAAGTCAGAAATGTCAATATCTTCCGAACTTTGGTTCGGGGCTTCAGTTAATCCCTTGGTGACGTTCACTTGGTCTTCAGGAATATCCTCCGCAGACTTCTGGGAGATCTCGTAGGTACCGTTTGTGGAAGTAGCTGTATCTACATGCAATGCAATATTACATTCAAAGTGTATATATAAAACTATCTTACTTCACAATAAAGTTACAATCTAGCACTCATCTAACATACTACTCACACAACAACCAGAAAGATCTGAATTAAACTTAGACAGAGCTTAGTGGGACAACTAATTAAGAAGGGCTATATGTTGAAGACTACAACAGAGTCGATTGGATACAACAGAGGTTTAGTTGATAGATTTGGTAAAGAAGGGAGCTCTCTATATAGTTTTAGAAAATCTGCTGATTTCTGTTTGAAAGAGAAATCAGCAGGAGCAATCTCTGTATATGAGTAGAAAAGATTAGCCGATTTGGGTTTCACCTAAGGTTAAAACGGCTGATAGAGGTAGGAATATTAAGGGTACAGTGTTTCAAGGATAGAACAAGGAAGGATCTTGCCAATTGGATTATCAGCATGTTTTTGGTCTAACTGATGATTGGTGTATCGGCTTGCCTTATTCGACGAGGGTGCATCAGGTTTAGCCGATTGATGTGCTTTGGTCGTACCTAACAGAGGTATGTCTACTGTGTTAGCTTACCGATCTAGGGTGGTGTACTTTGGCTTGTGTAGCCGATTGATAGGTGCATCGAATTCCTAATTAATCGATGAAAGCATCGATTACGTTAGCAGAGGGTGATTCCTAAAGCAGCTGTGTCTTAACTGAGATGTGCTTAGGTGTTATCCTAGGTAACTAGGTGTGGTTGTATCGACTTGATTACGTCAGCACAATAATTGAGTGACGTACAGCCGATTGGAGTGTGGTTGAGGGTATGTGACCGATAGATATATAGCCGATTTCTCAGCCGATAAATCAGCTGATAGAAGTGTGTGGATAAGGATGGAAAAACTAAAAATTGATCGGCCATATTTGACTGATATGGAAAACAACTAGAATCGGCTTGGATTGGCCGATAGCAAGAACCCTAAGATCATGTGTGCATACCTTTGATACATCGACTATGTGCAGCCGATGTAGGACAGAACAAAAAGAATTGTATCGGCAGTAGCCGATATTAGAAAGATATTAACCGTATCAACTAATCAGACGATGGTAGAAGCATATCAAAAGAAATGCATCGGCTGACAGCTGTTACACAGAAACATCCTAGACTCAAAAGAAACGGATGCTTAGCGGCTGAGCTGATAGCCGTTGTTGAAGCATAGCTGCAGAGATGTATTGACTAAGCAGCAGATACACACGAACTAACAAGGATCCTTATATGAAAAGGACCTTAAGGAAACGGCAATCAAAACAAGGACAAAGTCTTGATGGCAGGGATGTGAGCACTCGTGTGATGGGATTAACTAAATATCACACATCTCCACTTGAGACATACATCCTATGATTACTTTTCAACTATAACACATGCATATAACATAAGGTACAATAAAGCACTCATTCCCTAATACTTAACCTAGACCACACTTCAAAGACTTTCAACTCAAAATCACAACATACAACTTGTAGATTTTGACCTAAGGATTCAAACAAAACTGGTTTTGTATTTTTATGAACTTCGTACGAAATTCTATGAAATGTAGAAGTTCATTGATTTGAAGTAAAGAAAGTTTTGGAACATTTTACAGAAAACACCCTAAAACTTTCTAAATCAAAGCAATTAAGTCCCTGGTCGGGGAAAATAGAGAATAGGAAGATAACGACGATGTTCCGGCAAAGGAGTCGCCGGCATTAGGAAGATTTAGTGAGTCAGGGCAAACCTTGGGGTAACTTTGGTTGTGAAGGAGAACGGGTGGAAAGTGAATTCCTGTGGCGAACAGGATCGGCGATGAGAAGTACTCGACGGTGACGAGATTCCGTGGGTGACGAAGAAGTTTGCCGGGAAGGGTTGCAGTGGGTGGAAGATGGCCAGAGGAATGTTCCTCACGGTGACCCGTGGTGACGATAGTCAGCTTTGCCACGGCGATGATGTTTCAGCGAAGGGATCCAAAGAGGCTAGGTAAGAAGGTTCACGAGCTTCCTCGATGTGTTGTGGTCTCGCTTGAACGATCGGCGAGGAATAGGAGTTGCTGGATGTCGTGGACCATGGGACAAGACGATGGAGCCGGATTTGTTCGCTATGCCAACTCCTCCGTGAACCTCAGGGTTTTCCTGCTCACGGGTCGAACTTCCTCTGCCCACGCACATGCGATGCTAAAGCATGGCCGACCGAACACTTATGCTCACACAAGAAGAAGCCCTCCTCGGCTTGACTGCTCCGGTGCGTGCATTGCCAGCATACTTGCGCAGCCATTTGCAAGGCCGCCGCTCCTGTTTTGCTTCCACACCAACGGCCCCCAACTTGCTTGCGCGTGATCTGTTGCTTTGCATGCGCCCACGCCTGCGGAAACGAGCCGAGCCGGCCACCGGTAGAACACTCTCGCTCGCATCCGCGGACACGCTAGTCCAAATCCGTTTGGACCTCCGCCTTCGTTTCGCCGCGCCACACTCGCCCCCTCTGCCTTCGCGAGGATCGAGGTCTGCTCGCACCTGGCCACCTCCAAATCCTTCATGAGCAGTTCGCAGTGCCGTCTGATCTCGTCCGCTGCTTTCTCTTCAACGGCCTCCGACGTTCTCCACGTGTGGCTCTACTGCTCCCGTGTGAATCCGTCCGCAGCCGCTGCACTGCAGCTCCTCCCGCACCGCGCGTGTTCTCCCTGCACGCCGTTGCCCTGCACGTCGTTGCAACATCCGCCCGACGGCTTCCTGCACCCTTGACGCCTCGTCCAGCAGCAGAACCCTCGCGTTCTTCAGTACCGCGCGCGCCAGCATTTCGTCGAACACCTTAGCTGCGTCCTCGATACGGCCGCCGCGTTCCCGCATCTCGCGCAGAAGCTTTCCACCACAACTCCTCCTGCGCGCGCCTGGTCGCCAGCCACCGCTTGGTGCTGCCCGCACATGCTCCTGCATGCTCCACCAGCCGCTCGTGGCCGTCTGCACCGCGCCAGCACTCCAGCTCCCGCGCGCGCCACTCCTGGACCACTCGCCCAGCGCCTGCCAGCCTCCTGCGTCGAGCCGCCACGCCTGCGCTGGTGCCTCTCCTCCCGCGCGCGCGCCTCCTCCAGCCCGCCGCCGGTGCTCTGCCCCTGGGCCCGCCCGCGCCGTGCGCCTGCTCTGCCCAAGCCTGCTCCGCCCGAGCCAGCGCTGCCCACTCCCGCCTGGATCCGCAGCCGCGCCGCCCGCCTGCCGCCCGCGCGCCCTTGGCCGCGCTGCGCCTGCCCTGCCGCCACCTGATCTGCAGCCGTCCGCCGCCTGGTGCCGAGCAGAGGAAGGAAGGCAAGGGGAGGCGCCCAGATAGGGCCGCCGGTGGAGGAAGCAAAGAAAGAAACGCCAGGGGAAAGAATAAACAGAGAGAGAGGGATGCTACCGCCAGTGATTGGAGGAGGAAGTCAAGTAGAAGATGAACAGAGAGAGAAGAAGGAGGAATGGATTTCCCCAAGGACTTATGCGCAATTTCAGAAAATGGTAGGGACCTTTCTGTAAAGCAGAATTTCCCATCAATCTAAAACTCTAATGAAGAAATGCCCAAAACGAAAGTTGGAGAGTTTTTCAAACTCTACAACATTGCTTTAGGGCCTAAGTTCAAAAACTCAAAACTTATATCTTTACACGTGAAATTTTGAACAAAAGTTGGATTTGAGTTACTTTTGTCCTAAAGAGTAAAATTTTATAACATTTAGGACCTAAATGCAAGCATTCATGATACGTCATGATGACGGAATAGACACGTCATAATGATTGGATAGACATGTCATGATGACTTGCACCTTTTACACTTTAGTCCTGAGTAATTTTGAAAGTTACTTTTGTAAATCAAATACTTGCATAAAAGGACATGTACTTTTATAAAATTACATAAATACCCTTATTTTCACCATTTTACCCAAACTTTTACACAATTCAACACATGCATTTCTAATGCAACTTTTTGGATAAATATATATTTTTACAAGACATAAAGTAAGAAAAACATGTTTGCAAAACCACCCTTCATTTATTTTGAAGTTACCCCTTATCCAAATACATTTTGCAAAAACAACCCTAGGTTTTTCTGTAATTACAAAAATACCCTTTTTACTTGCATTTTAAATTTTCAAAAGCTTCACATAAACATACACAAGCTTTACACTAACAAGCACATACTTCACACTAACAAGTAATATGCCTAGATTACACGTACATGAACTGTCACAGGCGTTCTGCGGGCTAGGGCGATGGAGGGCGGTGGAGAAGGGGCGGAATCGCTTCCGGAGGATGATGTGGTGCTGATGATGCTATTGGTTGGGGTGGAGGGGTCCTGTACCGGCGGGTCGACGAGAAGCCGAGCGGCGGCGGCGCTGGAAGCTCACCGGCACTGTGGGGAGGGGTGCTGGGATGCGAGAAAATGAAATTGAAGAGGCTGAGAAGCACCAGCGGGTCACGGCGGAGCTATGGTTATACTGGCTTCGGGTTCAGGGAGGGTGTGGGCGTGGGTCGACGGTGGTCCGGAGGCACGGCGGAGGTCCACTGGGTGCGGGAGTCGGAGCAAGGGAAATTGAGTGAAAAAGTGAGTGTGCAACGCGAGAACGAGGGGGTTAAGGACTCCAGGACGTGCTCGGGATCAAGAATAAGACGTGACCAAGCGGAAGCAGGAGCTGGCACCTCGGCGGCGCGCGTGGCGACCGCGGCGGAGCTCGGGCAGAAGCAATGCGACGTGGAGGACGCGGGGCAAGACAGCACAAGGTTGGTATGGCGGCGGCGAGGCTGTGAGTGACGCGTGGGCTCGCTGGGAGATAGGAGGTGGTGCTGGAGTCACTGCGACAGCGAGCGGTGGCGAGGATCAGCTCGGGCAGACCGCGGACGACGTGGCGAGGGCAGGGGGTGGCTAGCGCGGGGTCGGGGAAGGCGGCGGCCAATGGTGGGGCGGCACGTGGCTCAGGCCAGAGCAGCGCATGGGCGGCAGGGCGGCGCACATGGCCGGGCAGTGGCGGTGGCGTGCGGCAGAGGAAAAACAGAGGAGGGAGAGAGAGAGGTAGACGAAGGGGGACTAGATTATAAACTCCAGAAAAGGTAGGGACCTTACTGTAATGCATGAATAACTTTCAAACCAGAGCTCAAATGAAGATGGGTCCAAAAGCAAAAGTGTAGAGTTTTTCAAGATCTACAACTTTGCTTTAGGTTTTATCTGCAGAAGAGCAACAGTTTTGAAATTAACATAAAACTTAGCAAAGTTTCCAAACTTTATGTAAATCCTATAGATAAAACTACACTACATTTACATCCTAGGTGTAGTTTTACCTACATTTACGATTTAAATGCAAGTTTTTGACTTTTGCAAAACAACCCTCATACATTTAAATTCTACCCTCCATGCTTAACCATTTAACACTAAAGGACCTCTATTAAAATATAATCACATAAATAACCATTTTTCCTTAGCATTTAAATTTTTAAATACATTTTCACCACATTTTGCACATGACATTACACTAAAATCTAGGGTGTGACAATGCTAAATACCTGAGTGTCACAGCCCTCCCCCCTAAAAAGAATCTCGTCCCGAGATTCCGGAACAGGATAGAAAGATTAAGTTCGGAGGTTGGCTTGAAAGAAGTCTGGAAAATTATGCTGAAGATAAGATTCAGTTTCCCATGTTGCTTCTTCTTCTGTGTGATGATTCTATTGGACTTTGTATATTCTGGTAGTTTCTCTCCTAGTGCTTCTTTCCTTGGTATCTAGCACTCTGATCGGATGTTCAGGCTGCGTTTGGTTGGGCGTTTGGGACCTGCGTTTGCGTTTTGAACGCACAATCCGAACCAAACGGGTGCAAACGCACCGCTACGTTTCCAAACGCAGCAGCTTCCGATAACGTGTGTAGCCACAGCCGGTCGGGGGCACGTTCGCGGCGTTGGCAGCGGCAAGATTGAAGAAATTACCCGCCTGCCATCGTTTACACAGGTACCGGTTCATTCTTTTCCTTCGTTCTCCTCTCGCTTCTCCCCATCCCGCACCATCGCGCTAGGGTTCTCCACGGCGGCCGCGCCCCCGACCCCCCGGCGCCGGCGCCCGTGCCCCCGGCGGCCGCGCCCCCGCGCCCCCGGCCGGCTCCCGCGCCCCCGGCCCCCCGCCGCCCGACGCCCGCGCCGCCCGCGCCCCCGCGCCCCCGGCCGGATCCCGCGCCCCCGGCCCCCCGCCGCCCGCGCCGCCCGACGCCCGCGCCGCCCGCGCCCCCGCGCCCCCGGCCGGATCCCGCGCCCCCGGCCCCCCGCCGCCCGCGCCGCCCGACGCCCGCGCCGCCCGCGCCCCCGGCGCCCGACCCCCGAGCGGCCGCGCCCCCGCGCCCCCGGCCCCCGACCGCCCGCGCCCCCGCCCTCCGGCGCCCGCATCCGCAAACGTAATTAGCGCTTGCTCTCTCTCCATTCCCCCCTGTGCACCATTTTGGTTTTAGGTAAATATGCTTGATATGCCGATTGTGTATATTGAGCTTGGGTACCTTGTAGATATAATTCCAAACATTAGCATAACGAAAGGTATTGTTCTTTGTTGTACCTTTAGGGTCTTTATCTGTTTATTACCTCTTTTAGCTTATCCATCCTTCTCTCCAATGCTTGCATGATTTCTACTTTGCCCTTTCTGCTTATGGGCAAGATGCTGATTGTTCTTTCATTCCATTCCTTAGTAGTTGCTTTGATGTGAGATTTCAGGTGGCTAAATTTCTCCCATGTTTTCTATACTGTCTTTCATTTGGTCACTTATACTGTTACAAGATAATGCAAAGAGAGGGTAGTAATTAGAGCAGTCATATGGAAAAACTAATAAAATAGCAACAAAACAAAACTGTGGAATTTTCCAATACTAGCATGATTAGTTCAGAACATAGAATGCCTAGCTATGAAGGTTATTGAATCAAAAAATGAGCCAACACTAGTTTGAACTTGCCACAGTTGAGGGACACTTTTCATCTATACGATATGGCTAGTCAATGCCATGTGGAGTCAGGTCCAACAAGTTAACTGAGACAGGGTGGTGTTATAAGTAAAAAGAAAATATTCCTACGTCTGATTAGTACAATCTATATGGTAAAAGTGATTAGCTAAAGTACAAGAGCGCTCAACATTAAGATAGGCATGCTACAATTATTTTATATGCTTCAGTACCAGCCCTACCACATTACCTATAAACTCTGTGCTTCAGTGGGGCTAGCACATCCATGATACCACGACCATTCTTTATTAGTATTTGAAAAGTAGCAACAGTCAGATATCCTCTCCCAGTGGATTAGTCATAAGAGCTTCTTATAGCAATTAAAGTAGGTACTGATAGATCGTTTGGAGAGTTACATTAGGTCCGATGAGCTGTGCAACAGACATGTAGCAGTAACAATTCATTGCTTTCTGTTTACTATATGCTGAATTTGATCTCAAGGGAAACGATGAATTTGTATGCATATCCGTTTCTGGTTTTGCTTCCTTTTTTGGGTGATAATTCATTGCTTTTTAAATACATTTGGATTAATACATCGATTGCTTGTGAATGAAAAAATAGTTGATTTCGATCCTCACATTGGTGATGGGTGAAAAGGCGGTGTGGGATAATGCCACTTTGAAGCACTTCATTGATATCTGCAAGGAGGAGCTTACTCTTGGGAATAGACCAAATGGTTGTTTCACTAGAACTGGTTGGAAGAACCTTGAGGATAAACTTCTTGCAAGAGCCGGGTTGAAACTAGTGAGGTCACAATTGAAGAACAAATTGGACAACATGAAAAAAGATTACACCGTGTTCATGGAACTGAAAAATGCTGCCACTGGGCTTGGATGGGATGATGCGAATCAAACTGTTGAGTGCTCTAGCACGTGGTGGGATGAACATCTTGCGGTGAGTTACGTTATGTTTTTTGAATGGAATTCTATTTGCCTTTGTTATATGTCGTTTCTAACCTTGCTAAATTTATTTTGCAGCGATGCAACAACCCAGAAAGAGGTATCAAGTGTGCCCATGTCAAGTTTCGAAAGAGGGGGCCGAAGTACCTTGATGATTTACATCTGCTGTTTGAGAAGGTGCATGTCACCGGTGCTTCCGCATCATGTCCAGGAGATATTCCTTCAAGTGACTCGAGTGATGAGGAACCAGTGGAGATTACTCCCATTGAGAAACCAAAACCAGCAGGAAAGAAGCGCAAACAATTGTCTAGTCAGATTGAAGAGAAGGAGGAGAAGAGTCCATTTTTCCGGATGTACAAGAACACATGCATGAGGATTGAAAGTGCAGCTGAAAAAATTGGGTCAAGTCTTGAAGCATCATCGGCTCCTCCGCAATCCAGCCGTGTTCCAACTATTGCAGAATGCATGAGAATGGTGAAGGATTGTGGGATTCAGGAAAAAACTGCTTTGATGCACACTGTTCACTTATGCCTCATGAAGCCTGAGTTTAGAGAGTTTTTGGGTGCGCTTGAAACAAACGAAGGAAGGCTTGATTTGATTGAGAGGGAGCACGAGTTAAGGAAGGGCACATAGATCTATTTCTCTTGTGTTTGAACCTTTTATTTGCTTACGTTCTCGTATGTTCGAACAATTGTCTTGTATGTTGGAACCAGTGTTGTTTTTTAACTTCGAACCAGTTCTGTTATGTATGTTGGAACCAGATTTGTGGTGTATGGTGGAACTATTTTTTCCCGTGTATGCTTAATAATTTTTTCTTGCATTTTTTGAACAATTTACTTTCTTTATGTAGATGGATGCGAATATGGAAGAGCTGGCTAGAAAAGGGCAGCAGTCTCTTCTTTCACTAAATGAGTTATCTCAACATGCTGCGATTCTTGGAAATCTGGCTGATCTTTACAATGACCGGTATGCTAATAAAGCTGAATATAGAGCAATGGAAGATTCGGAATCTGGTTATGATTGGGTCATGAAGTGTTTCAACCGTCCAAGATACTTTTATAAGATGTTTTGGATGAGTACAGAGGTTTTTATGACTCTTCATGATTTATTGGTGTCTTCATATGGTTTGAAATCCTCTAGAAATGTTACATCAATGGAATCATTAGCAATGTTCTTATGGATTGTTGGAGGGCCTCAGTCATTTTCCCAAGCTGAAAGCCGTTTTGTCCGATCAACATGGAGAGTTCATATGAAATTTAAGGACGTATTGAAGTGTTTACTTAAACTAGCAAAACACAACATCGCACCGAAGGATCCAACATTTAGCAATGAACATGAGAAGTTAAAAGAACCTCGTTTCTGGCCTCATTTCAAGGGTGCTATTGGTGCAATAGATGGATCACATATTCCGGTTATTGTTTCGGTTGATGAGGTAATTAACTACACTTGTCGTCATGGATATACATCACAAAATGTACTTGCCATATGCGACTTTGATATGAGGTTCACATTTGTGGTTGCTGGATGGGCGGGTTCCGCCCATGATACACGGATCCTTAACCATGCATTGGCAAACTTTCCTTCATTTCCTGTACCTCCTAAAGGTAAATTGTCCCTTATACACTTTCATCATCATTTTGTACAATGCTAACTTATTTTTTATTTTCAGATAAATACTATCTTGTTGACTCTGGTTATCCAAATCGAACTGGATACCTTGCACCTTTTAAGGGGACTACGTACCATATACCAGAATTTCGTCATCGTCGTGGACGTCCACCGCAAGGAAAGCATGAGTTATTCAACTTTTTGCACTCCTCTCTCCGCAATGTCATTGAGCGAGCATTTGGAGTTCTCAAGCAAAAATGGCGCATATTGAAAGCTATGCCGAGTTTCTCAGCTGATCGGCAGAAAGAGATCATTATAGCGTGTTTTGCGCTACACAATTTCATTCGTGATAGTCAGTTGCCTGATAAGGAGTTTGAGAGGTGTGACGCAGATGAGGAGTATATGCCACGAGCATCAAATGTTGAGGAACAAACTCAAGATGATGGTTGTGAGATAGAGGGAGAGAATGAAGTTACTATGAACACAATTCGTGATAGGATAGCTGCTTCAATAGAAAATGCAAGGGGAATATGAGATTGCTATGTAGCTCAGAACTCTTTTGAAATTAACAATCCATTTATTTATATATGTAATATAAATTCGTGAAAAACATGTCGCCAATGCAAAGTTTACATCATTACGCTCTTTTTACATATATACAGCATATCAGGATCTCAGGGGCATTACGGACATTTTACAGCAATTCACAGTTTCATAGCAGATTGAACCAAACGGCGTTCAGCTTTTTCACAGCAGCTTTTTCACAGCAGCTTTTTCACAGCAGCTTTTTCACAGCTCACAGCCGAACCAAACGCACCCTGAGGTTAGATCAGATTCGATTTCAATAGCTTGAGGATCGATGATTTTGGTAGGAACTTTGACACACTTCCTTAGTTGAGATACATGTAAGATGTCATGGATAGCTGCTAGTTGAGGAGGAAGCTGAAGACGGTAAGCTACGGGTCCACAGATTTCGAGAATTTCAAAGGATCGATGTATCGAGGCGCAAGTTTCCCTTTTACGCCGAACCTTTGAACACCTGAGGTAGGAGATACTCGAAGATAGACGAAGTCTCCGACTTGAAACTATAATGGTCTTCTTTGTATATCTGCGTAACTTTTCTGTCGAGATTGGGCTGCCTTCAGTTTCGTCTGTATAATCTTCACTTTTTCTTCTGCTTCAGTGACAAGGTCTGGTCCAAAGATCTTACGCTCGCCGGTTTGTGACCAACTCAAGGGAGTTCGGCATCGGCAACCGTACAATGCTTCAAACAGGGCCATCTTTGATAGCTGTTTTTGTAAGAAAATTCCGCCAGCGACAAGCACTTGTCCCAATTCTTGTCATATTGAAGGACGCAAGCTCTAAGCATATCTTCCAAAATCTGATTTACTCTTTTGGTTTGTCCATCTATTTGAGGATGATACGCGGAGCTTCGAATTAACTTAGTTCCAAGAGCATGTTGAAGTTGCTCCCAGAACCGAGCAATAAACTATGCTCCACGATCAGAAATGATCGTCTTAGGTACTCCAGAAGACGAACAATTTGATCCAAGTAGATCTCGGCATACTTTTTGGCATTATAGGTAGTATGCATGGAAAGAAAATATGTAGTCTTGGTTAATCGATCAACGATTAACCAAATGGAGTCATGCCTTAGAAAAGTATTGGGTAAGCCAACAATAAAGTCCATACTAATATCTTCCCATTTCCAGGAGGGAATAGGTAGAGGTTGAAGAATACCAGCAGATTTCAAATGACTGGCTTTGACTCTTTGGTAGATATCACATTCTGAGACATATTTGGCAATTTCTCATTTCATACGAGTCCACCAGAAGTTTTGTTTCAAATCTTGGTACATCTTCGTACTGCCAGGGTGCATAGAGAATTTAGATCAGTGGGCCTCGTCCAATATTTGTTTACGGAGTTTATGGTCTTTAGGTACAACGATACATTCGTTGAACCATAAAACTCCTTCTGGATCTACTCGGAAGCATTTATACTTCCCTTCTCCTTGTGTTATCTTCTATTTAATAATTCTGACACCTTTATTGCGCTGTTGAGCTAGAACAATGCCATCCCAAAGTGTAGCTTCAATTGAGAGATGATTTAAACTGCCTTGATGAATGATCTCAAGATTGAGTTTTCTCATTTCCCAACAAAGTGTCTCATTGAAGGCTTCTACTGACAAGCAAGAGCAATGCGCCTTGCGACTGAGTGCATCTGCAAAGACATTGGCCTTGCCTGGATGATAATGTACCTCTAGATCATAATCTTTGATAAGTTCTAACCAGCGTCTTTGCCTCATATTCAAATCTGCTTGTGTAAAGATGTACTTGAGGCTCTTGTGATCGGTGTATATATGACACTTTGTACCCATCAGATGATGTCTCCAGATCTTTAGGGCATAAATAACAGCTGGGAGCTCAAGATCGTGTGTGGGGTAGTTCTGTTCATGTACCCCAAGTGCTCATGATGCATAAGTAATTACTCGGTTGTCCTGCATAAGCACACAACCAAGCCCAGTTCCTGAAGCATCACAATAAATGTCAAAAGGTTTCGACACATCTGGTTGAGCTAAGACTAGAGTAGTGGTAAGATGGTTTCTGAGAGTGTGGAATGCATCTTCACATTTTTGATCCCAAGAGAATTTAACACCTTTCTTTAGTAGTTCGATCATAGGTTTGGCTATTCGGGAAAAGTCAGGAACGAAACGACGATAATAGCCAGCTAGACCAAGAAAACTATGGATCTGATGAACTGACGTTGGAGGTTTCTAATCCATCACTTCTTGTACTTTACTGGGATCAACGGATATATCGTCATCGGAAATGGTATGACCCAGAAATTTCACCGTATCTAGCCAAAATTGACATTTAGAGAATTTGGCATACAAGCAGTGATCCCTTAATCGCTGAAGGATGACATGAAGATGTTTTGCATGATCTTCTGAGTTTTTGGAGTAGATCAAGATGTCATCAATAAAGACCACGACAAATTTGTCGAGTTCTTGCATGAAAATAGAATTCATAAGATACATGAAATATGCTGGGGCATTGGTAAGACCAAATGATATGACTAGGTATTCATATAGACCATATCGAGTGGAGAAGGCTGTTTTTGGAATGTCACTTGGCCGGATCTTAATTTGGTGATAGCCGGGACGAAGATCAATTTTGGAGAATACTTTAGCTCCGGCTAGCTGATCAAAGAGAATATCAATGCGGGGTAGGGGATATTTGTTTTTGATAGTTACCGCATTGAGAGGACGATAATCTACACATAGCCTTAGGCTATTGTCTTTCTTCTTCACAAATAATGCTGGACAACCCCATGGTGATGCACTTGGACGAATGAAACCTTTATTTTGAAGGTCTTGGAGTTGGATTTTTAACTCAGCCAACTCATTAGGTGGCATACGATAGGGTCTTTTAGAGATAGGGGCTGTATCGGGCTGGAGTTCTATGATAAACTCAATATCTCGGTCCGGGGGCATTCCAGGTAAATCGTCTAGGAAGACATCTAGGTATTCACAGACGATAGGGATATCCTTTAACTTGACCCCTGTTGCAGCATAGGTACAAGAATTGGTGTACTCCCGTTGTGGAAGATACAGAATAGTAGGCTCATGTTCAGGGGAATTTATCTCCACAATCTGGGAAGAGATGTCCAAGGACACGTGGTGATGGGTCATCCAATTCATACCTAGGGGAGTATCCATTCCGTCTAGGTCCAATAATAGTAAATCTGTCCTCATCAGATTCCTACCCATCTGAATAGGCACACTCCTACAGACTTGGTTTGCGGAAATTTTACCACCAGGAGTTGCTATCATATATATCCCATTGGTAGGGTAAGGTTCCAAGCCCATTTTAGTTCCACATTTTGAAATGATAAAACTATGGGTGGTGCCAGAATCAAAAAGAACAATCACAGGTTGATGGTTGATAGAAAAAGTACCCGTCATTATAGGCACACCCTCTGGGAGTTCGGAGAGAGTGGTGAGGTTCACCCTTCCTTGGGGGACTTGGACCACTTGCTTCTTGCCCTTACCCTTATTAACTGGGTTGGATGTTTGCCCTTGAAAAGATTTTCTGGGTTGAGGACAATCCTTGATGAAGTGGGACGGGCTTCCGCAATTGAAACAACGGTAGTTGTTGTTTCCTTGGTTGACTGGCGAAAAGCTCGGCCGCGGACCTTGTGGTTGTTGCTGCTGAGGTTGAGGGGCCGGCAGTCGGTTGAATCGTGCTTGCTGGGGTGGTCTGGCTACCCACCTGCCAGGTGGATTACTTCGCGGTGGTGCACGGGTAGCAGCAGTCTAGATCAACCGATACCTTGGCTGTTGTGGAGCTGAAGGACCTGTAGGTGTCTTCCTTTTCTTTTCTGCTCGGTGGGCTACAATGCAGTCTTCTTGAATGATGGTCATATTGACCGGTTCATTAAAATTATCGGCCTTCACCAAACTCAGTCGTTCTTTAAGTTTGGTACTCAGGCCTCGGTGAAAGCGATCACGTTTGCAGTCATCAGTGTTTGCATGAACACCTGCATATTGGCACAAGTGATTGAAGGCTTGTGCGTACTGCATAACGGTGCGGGTCCCTTGGGTCAGATTTAGAAATTCATTGAGCTTTCGCTCAATGAGGCCCTCCGGAATGTGATGCGCTCGAAAAGCAATCCGAAACTCATCCCAAGTGACAACATGACCGGCAGGCTGCATGGCATGATAGGGATCCCACCATAGGCGAGCAGTGCCTCGGAGTTGTTGTGCGGCGAAAAGCACTTTATTTTCATCTGAACACGGGGCAGACAATAATGCAAACTTGGACTCAATGGTGCGGAGCCAAGCATCCGTGTCAAGAGGCTCATCTGCCTTGTGGAACAACAGAGGCTACGTGCTGAGAAAATCCTGATAACTGGCCGATGAAGGTTCATCACGGCCTCGGGGTTGGTGATGATAATGGCCCATTTGAGCTTGCACAAGCTGATTGAGGAGTTCTGTTTGTCGGGCCATAACCTCAGCCAGATTTGGTGGGGCTGGTGGCGGTTGTTGAAAACCGCTAGCTTGATCGGGCCGAAAACCTTTTAGAGTTCCGCGGGTAGCTCCAACCATCTGAAACAAAGGAGATATCCATTATCAGTCATATCCTTACTCCGAATTTCAGATGATATACAGTTACCCGAAAGGATATGTAACATATGCTCCATTCAATCAACTCATTTCAGATGCAAGGATATCGAGTAAGATAACACAACACATATATAAACATTGATGGTCCTTACATCTTACATCCGGACATTCTGACAACTACAAGTCATTCCATTACTACCCAGGCCACATATAATACAACAAGTGGCTCTAGATCTAGATGAACTATCTTCTACCGATATTACACCTTTCTACACTGACTACAACTAAGACATCAACCACTCAACCCAAACTAAAAGTCATCAAGATTGCCCACTGATGACTGACAGCCCGAAGAGGAATGATAAGGACTGACAACAGGATCTCCGTGCTCAGAATCGATCCTGGAGACTCCTTCAATTTCTTCAGGATCTTCTTCTTCTTCGGGTACTGGTACAGCAGGAGGTACAGGCTGCTGTTGCAGTTCATTTATCTGTGCATGGGCATCATCAACTTCGAGAATAAGATCATGGATCTGTTCCTGGAGAAATTCAATGATCGTGTTGCATTGGGTGATTATCGCATCACACTCATTGATTTGATCTTCTTGATAATGAATAGTCTCGTTTTGGGTGGCGATAATCCCATCTTTCTCGGTCACGAAGGCTTGAAGTTGCTCAACCTGGGTGACTTGTCTATCAGCCTCCCTATAGTGACCTCGCGCGATATTGATCAACTGACCTATACTGCGACGTAACAGCAATTGGTAGTGATGCTGCACATTCATAAACCGCATAGTACCTTGAAGTGCTTCTTCCGTTGAACCTTCCAGCCTATGACTCTCAGGAACTACCCTGAGATTCCACTCAGGATCGTTGGGGTCTGTTGTAGAGAATAAACCAATGGGCTGTCCCGCGACTTCCCTTGGATGCTGATTACTGAAAAGATAAATGGCTTCCAGTGCTGCTCCTTCAATGGTGTCAACTATACGATAGCCCATCACGTCAACTTCAATGGGCTGCCATTGGGAACGAAAAGGATGTTGAGGAATAGTCATTCTGACTCGAGCTCGATGAACACCTTCTTTTTGATACTCCACTGCATCATATTGTGGAGGCTCTGTATAGCAGAATGACCTTAAAAATTCCCAAAGTAGACGAGGAAAACCCTCCCAATGCAAGGTATTTGTGTGGAGATGCCCTGCCGGATCCCAAAAGATGTTGGAAGGAGCTGTCATCTGCAACAAGAATGCAAATGGTGAGATATGTTTACCCTGCTAAGGACTCACAAGGTAAATAGAACGAGACAAATGATTCTGGTAACAACAAAGACTAGAAATCAGATGGATACTTAAGATACTCGACCAACGCTACCACAAGAATCCCATTAACCCATACTAGAGATAAACAACCTACTACATATTCTTAGAAGAACAAAACATACATTGTATTCATGTATTTGATGATGAGTTATGCATGCACGTTCTATTCGACCTCACAACTAAAACAACTCCTGAATATCATCGGACTTACGCAATTACTTTCGATGGCATAACACATACGTCTCTCCCTAATAACTAGTCGATAAGTCCTATCCGTCCTAACCTCTTAATCATGGTTAGTGTACCTGTAGAAGACCACATATATATATCATGAACCTTTCATGGCAGCACGACATGAAAGCGTCCCCAAACAGTACTGTTCACTATAGAAACAGCATCTGTACAATTACCGTCGTACAGACAACGTTAGCATACGTCATTAGATAACGTATTCACGGGGGTACCGCAAAATGCGGGGGTATGAATATCGATCGCCATACCCTGCGCCGAACCATATACTCCCAATATATTCAACATAAGTTGATATATTGGTAGCATCTCAAGTGGGCCTACCACTGCTTGAGAATCAGTGTTCGGTTTGCATCACCGACGGGAAGGCTAACTCCCCAGTTAGCTGAGGATCCTTACCTCACAATCGAAGGTGTCGTTACAATATGTAAAGTTGAGTTGTGCATAAATTTAAGTTTTGACGGAAAGTAGTGCTGCCAGTTAGAGTTACTTATATACATATACTAGTAGCCACCTGATCATTCCCGTATATACATCCCTAGGGCTTTACGTTCTAAATTCCAACCTTAATGAGTCCAACGCATTTTACAAACTCTTTTGTTAGACAAATTTTATCCTAAAAACTTTTTTTAAGAGCGGCTATAGTTGTGAAAGTAAACCTACAACTCTGATACCAGCTGTAGCAGAACCACCTGAATTATCCCAGCTCAAGTGCGCTAGTCATCGCTATGCTATCGGTATAGACTCAACGCACTTCAAATGGAATAACTCATTGGTCTGTCGGGTCTCCGCCCGATACAACCACGGTTCAACAGGACCGAAGTAGGTTTACCTCGCACGAAGGTGAGTTTACAACCACAGCACAACTCATCAACTTTTAATTTACAGAAACATAAACATTATTACAAACCTTGTGCAACTCAGCATAAACTCATACAAACAGTGTTTAAAATGACAAGCTACACTGCCTGTCCAGGTTCATAGCGGAAGACAAGTAAACTCGCGACTACACACGTCACAAGGGTTGACACCATGCCCAGCCCAAAGCCTGGTATCACTCCGGAGGGTCACTGCCAGCCGGGGACGGATCCCACTCCACGGACCAGCCAAATGGAACCGAAGTTGGCCATGCAGGGCTATCTGTGGGGTTCTCGAAGGTCATACCTGAAAGATGGACTAGCAAGGCTGAGTATACTAATACTCAGCAAGACTTACCCATTTCGTGGTATACTTAGGCACATAACTAGACTCATGAAGGTAGGGAGAAGGTTCTGGGTTTATTTTCAGCTGAAAAGAAAAAAAGAGAGTATGATCTACTTTCAAATTTTAGCTTTCAAATTCTACTTGATTAGCCATTCTAGGTAAGCACCTACACTAGGCAAGCAAGGTAGAGATTGACATTCATCAAGATTATTCCATCAATAGTTTCACTTCTTACTCTATGTGGCAGAAGGAATAAGCAGTCTCGATTTCTGCGAGAAACGGACGATTCTGAATCTAATTTCCAAACCTTGCAAGGGTAAACCTAACTCACACGCTTGGAACATCCAAAGATCGTTCCGAAGCAACCGTTTCCCTCATATTCCGGGTTATGAATCAGGGCCACCACAAGCGACTGCAGGACCGTACGCACACCAATTGTGCAGGACATACGTCTGTAGTGCGACTACATGACCCCGTATTCCTGTCTGCTTTGCAGAACGTACTCCCACACGTCGGTGCGTGTGTACAATAGAAACCAAATAATCGAGTGGTGGAGACATGTCCATTTGCCGGGCCATTCAGGTACTAGGCTTACTGCTTACCATATTTCGCGGCATGTGGCTAGTACTTTCAAACGCTTAGCCATTACTATCACACACTGCGGCCTTATCAACTTTTATCAACACAGACGGGGTAAACTTCCAGGTCATGTCATTGCACATGACCCCGTCCATGGTCCTTATTGTGATTGCAGGATAATAAACATTCAACTCCTAGATCGCGCGAGTGACAGGAAATCACTCGACTTCTACCGGTCCTATTAGCGGAGCATCTATCCGATAAGGACTCAGGTACAATACATTGGATGCCTAGGGTTTATGCATCTAGGGTTCCATTTCAACTCCTAGACGTAATGCAAGATACATAATATGTAAGTAAGTTGTAATAAATTGAAATACTGGGTTATGCATCGGGGCTTGCCTTCTTGAGTGGGATTGGGGGCAGTAGTGTCAGAGACTTCCGAACTCTGGTTTGGAGCTTCAGTTAGATCCTCGGCGATGGTGGTTGGTCTTCAGAAAACCCTTGGTGTTGTTCCAAGACTAGCTCGTAGTCTCCGTCGTAGAGCGTCGTTGATTCTACATGATATGCAATAGTTTAAGGAAGATGGTGCTTGAGTTAAAGATTTTATTTCACGATAAAGTTGCAATCGAACAAATTAACACACATGAACTCATGAAACAAAGGGGGGTCAACCTTAAGTTACCCTTTATACCTAAGTTATGGTTATAGCCTTAGAATTATTGAAAACAGAAACTTAAACATTTGAATTGGAATTCAAACTTCAAGTTTAAATTCAAATCTTAAGTAAATAGAAGTATAAAGTCTTGAAAATTTAATTATGAACTAATTATCAATATATTAGATTATGATAAAAAGATCTAAATAAATAAGCTTAAGGAACATGCTTAATTAATTTCAAATCATTTCAAATTTGAATTTCCTAAATTCAGAAGAACTTAAACTACAAAATAGTGCTAAGTTTGAAACTTTTACGCAAGCTCACTTATGACTTATAGAAACTACATACCAAAAATCACAAGAAACTAATCTAGTATGTAAAAGTTATGCACAAAATACCCTTTTACTTTAAGTTTAAAATAAATTCAAAAGTATTTAGTTTCAAACCAAACTTCATTAATAAAAGTTGTAGAGTTTGATATCTAGTTTCCAACAAAACTAGTTTGACAATTTTTGGAATTTCCTACAATTTCCTATGAATTTTACAAGTCAGCAGCCTTGCTCACATAAAATAACAAAGGGTTTTGCACTAGGGTCCTCGGGTTTTAGCACTTAGGCCCTTAGAACCGAAAAATATATCACAGATATGTCCTTGCCGGCTCTCGACGGCGTTTGGCGTCTCTGTCCACGGCGTTCTCGCCGGCGGCGAAGTCCTGGCCAGAGATGGTCTGGTCCTACATGACCTACCAGACCTATAGTGTCCACGGGTGGTTGATGTGCATCAAGATTAGCGACGGGGCACGACCGGCGGCGAGGGGCGGCGGCGGCCGTGTCGGGGCATCGTCATTCCTGGCGAAGGACCGACGAACATGGGGGAACAAGGAGCGCGTGAGCACCGGGGGAGTGCGGTGATGCTTTCCCCCAACTTAATTTGAGTAGAACTAGGTCGGAGAGTGGGGGTCGACGGCGGGGTGAGCGGTGGTTTCTTACCGGCGGCGATGGCGACCGGCGTTCTGTGGGCTAGGGCGATGGAGGGCGGTGGAGAAGGGGCGGAATCGCTTTTGGAGGATGATGTGGTGCTGATGATGCTGTTGGTTGGGGTGGAGGGGTCCTGTACCGGCGGGTCGACGAGAAGCCGAGCGGCGGCGGCGCTGGAAGCTCACCGGCGCTGTGGGGAGGGGTGCTGGGATGCGAGAAAACAAAATTGAAGAGGCTGAGAAGCACCAGCGGGTCACGGCGGAGCTATGGTTACACTAGATTGGGGTTCAGGGAGGGTGTGGGCGTGGGTCGACGGTGGTCCGGAGGCACGGCGGAGGTCCGGTGGGTGCGGGAGTCGGAGCAAGGGAAATTGAGTGAAAAAGTGAGTGTGCAACGCGAGAACGAGGGGGTTAAGGACTCCAGGATGTGCTCGGGATCAAGAACAAGACGTGACCAAGCGGAAGCAGGAGCTGGCGCCTCGGCGGCGCGCGTGGCGACCGCGGCGGAGCTCGGGCAGAAGCAATGCGACGTGGAGGACGCGGGGCAAGACAGCACAAGGTCGGTATGGCGGCGGCGAGGCGGTGAGTGATGCATGGGCTTGCCAGGAGGCAGGAGGTGGCGCTGGAGTCACTGCGACGGCGAGCGGCGGTGAGGATCAGCTCGGGCAGACTGCGGACGACGTGGCGAGGACAGGGGGTGGCCAGCGGGGTCGCGGAAGGCGGCGGTCAGTGGTGGGGCGGCACGTGGCTCAGGCCAGAGTAGCGCAGGGGCGGCAGGGCGGCGCACATGGCCGTGCAGTGGCGGCGGCGTGCAGCAGAGGAAAAACAGAGGAGGGAAAGAGAGAGGTAGACGAAGGGGGACTAGATTGTAAAATACAGAAAAGGTAGGGACCTTACTGTAATGCACGAATAACTTTCAAACCAGAGCTCAAATGAAGATCGGTCCAAAAGCAAAAGTGTAGGATTTTTCAAGATCTACAACTTTGCTTTAGGTTTCATCTACAGAAGAGCAACAGTTTTGAAATTAACATAAAACTTAGCAAAGTTTCCAAACTTTATGTAAATCCTATAGATAAAACTACACTACATTTACATCCTAGGTGTAGTTTTACCTACATTTACGATTTAAATGCAAGTTTTTAACTTTTGCAAAACAACCCTCATACATTTAAATTCTACCCTCCATGCTTAACCATTTAACACTAAAGGACCTCTATTAAAATATAATCACATAAATAACCATTTTTCCTTAGCATTTAAATTTTTAAATACATTTTCACCACATTTTGCACATGACATTACACTAAAATCTAGGGTGTGACAATGCTAAATACCTGAGTGTCACAGCCCTCCCCCCTAAAAAGAATCTCATCCCGAGATTCTGGAACAGGATAGAAAGATTAAGTTCGGAGGTTGGCTTGAAAGAAGTCTGGAAAATTATGCTGAAGATAAAATTCAGTTTCCCATGTTGCTTCTTCTTCTGTGTGATGATTTCATTGGACTTTGTACATTCTGATAGTTTCTCTCCTAGTGCTTTCCTTGGTATCTAGCACTCTGATCGGATATTCAGTATAGGTTAGATCAGATTCGATTTCGATAGCTTGAGGATCGATGATTTTGGTAGGAACTTTGACACACTTCCTAAGTTGAGATACATGTAAGATGTCATGGATAGCTGCTAGTTGAGGAGGAAGTTGAAGACGGTAAGCTACGGGTCCACAGATTTCGAGAATTTCAAAGGGTCCGATGTACCGAGGAGCAAGTTTCCCTTTTACGCCGAACCTTGAACACCTCGGTAGGAGATACTCGAAGATAGACAAAGTCTCCAACTTGAAACTGTAATGGTCTTCTTCATATATTTGCATAACTTTTCTGTCAAGATTGGGCTGCCTTCAGATTCGTCTGTATAATCTTCACTTTTTCTTCTGCTTCAGTGACAAGGTCTGGACCAAAGATCTTATGCTCGCCGGTTTGTGACCAACTCAAGGTAGCGCCAGGAGCGCAGAGGCGGCACGCGTCATGCGCAAAAGCAAGGGTTTTGTTTTGGTCGACAGCAAGCTCTATCGGCGCGGCGCTCGGTCAGGTATTCTCATGAAGTGCATCACAAAGGAAGACGGTTACGACATACTACGGGAGATCCACGAGGGTGTCTGAGGTAACCACGCAGCTTCAAGAACACTGGTGGGGAAGGCATACAGGACTGGTTTCTGGTGGCCCACTGCAGTATCCGACGCGGAGGATCTCGTGCGCAGGTGCCAAAATTATCAATTCTTCGGCAAGCAGTCTCATGTTCCAGCCCACAGCCTCATCACCATACCGCCATCCTGGCCCTTTGCTTGCTGGAGCCTTGATATGATTGGGCCCTTCACAATGGCGCCAGGCGGTTTCACCCATGTGTTGGTGGCTATCGACAAGTTTACTAAGTGGATCGAGTACAAGCCGATAGCCAAGCTCACACCAGATCAGGTTGTTGATTTCATCTCTGATATCTTGCACCGTTTTGGCTTCCTGATGATGGACGCCTATGTACAGGAAGTGCGCAAGTTGGAAAAACAAGTTTTCCGGCCTGGAGGTTCATCATGTGCTACGGGAGCACAATGTTGGTGCAGATACTTTGTCCAAGCTGGGGTCAACTCGTGCTCAGGTTCCACCGGGAGTTTTTGTCCAGGAGCTCAAGCAGTCATCCATCAAGTCTTCTCCGTAGGTAACCATCGACGCGGGTCCCCAACAACCCGATCGAGAGGTTATGGTGCTGGGGGAGGACTGGCGAGAGGCTTTTATCGATTTCATCTGAGATCAAAGGCTACCAGCGGGAATTGACGCCAGGAGCGCAGAGGCGGCATGCGTCATGCGCAGAAACAAGGGTTTTGTCCTAGTCGACAGCAAGCTCTATCGGCGCGGTGCTCGATCAGGCGTTCTCATGAAGTGCGTCACAAAGGAAGATGGCTACGACATACTGCGGGAGATCCACGAGGGTGTCTGCGGTAACCACGCAGCTTCAAGAATGCTGGTGGGGAAAGCATACAGGGCCAGTTTCTGGTGGCCCACCACGGTATCCGATGCGGAGGATCACGTGCGCAGGTGCCAAAATTGTCAATTCTTCGGCAAGCAGTCTCATGTTCCAGCCCCCAGCCTCATCACCATACCGCCATCCTGGCCCTTTACTTGTTGGAGCCTCGACATGATTGGGCCCTTCACAACGGCGCCGGGCAGTTTCACCCATGTGTTGGTGGCTATTGACAAGTTTACCAAGTGGATTGAGTACAAGCCGATAGCTAAGCTCACACCAGATCGGGTTGTTGACTTCATCTCTGATATCTTGCACCGCTTCGGCTTCCCCAATACAATCATCACAGACTTGGGATCCAATTTCATGGCCAACCAGTTCTGGGAGTTCTGCGAGAATGCATGCATCGAGGTTAAATATGTCTCTGTTGCACACCCAAGGGCCAATGAACAAGTCGAAAGGGCGAACGGTTTGATAATCGACGGCCTCAAGAAGAGACTCTATGATGAAAACAGCAAGAAGGGGGGCAAATGGATACATGAGCTGCCACATGTCGTCTGGGGGCTTCGGACTCAGTCGTCCAAAGCCACAGGACAAACACCTTTCTTCCTCTTAGACGGATCTGAGGCTATCTTACCGGCCGATATCATGTGGAAATCCCCAAGGGTTGAAATGTACAACGAAGGCGAAGCGGACGAGGCAAGGCAATTAGAGCTCGATTCTGTTGAAGAGGCTCGCTACACCACTCTTGTTCAGTCAGCCCGATACCTGAAGGGGATTCGGCGATATCATGATCGCAATGTGAGGGAGCGGTCATTCAGCATCGGTGACTTGGTCTTGCGTCGCATTCAAGACGAGTCCGGCCTACACAAGCTCAACTCAAGGTGGGAGGGCCCGTTAGTCGTCAAACAGGTTACAAGACCAGGGTCTTATTGACTACAATATCTCGAGGGTCAAGATGTTCCGAACTCTTGGAACATCCAGAACTTGCGCAAGTTTTACCCATGAGAAGATGTCCGGTGATAGCTGAATCTCCGGGGGTTTAGACGGTCTCCTTTCCTCGAATCAGTTTGGAGGCTATGCGCCACAAGATTCGGGTTGTAAATTTCTCTGTGAACACGCGGAGGCTACGGCCACTTGCAGTATTTACATAAATCAACTTCTTGTCGTGAATTGTACGGAGGCCACGGCCACGATTATATCTTATAGATTTCATGTTTCGACGGAACCATCCGCTCCGTTCATACCTTCTACGACTCGACTTCCGCCGCGACCTTGGATGGTCGCACGCGACAGTAGTCGCATTTATCCCAACAAATCGATCCGTTTGACTGGTTTATATCCAGCTTGTTGGATGGGCTCGCGTGAAGAGCTACCTCGACTACATCCCGAGTCGTTGAACTCAGGGTAGTTCTGTTTTTTGCCATAAACACGGCAGCACCGTGGTGATGCCCATGTTTGCTCCCAACAAGTTCGAACCGTCCGTCTGGTTCTTACCTAACTCAAGGAGCGCACTCATATGAGGAGCGACTTCGACTACATCCAGAGTTGATGCACTCGGGGTAGTTTTGTTTTTCTGCCTTAAGCACGGCAATTCCGCGATGATGCTTGCGTTCTTTCCTAACAGTTTAGACCCGCTCGATCGAGTTGTGGCTAAATTGTTAGATGAGTTCCTACTTAGAGCTATGGCTACCTTCCGGGTCGCTGCACCAAGGGTAGTGTCTACTACTTAGCCTTTAAGCCTGGATTCCAATTCAGCCATAGCACAAAAACAAGTAGAGACATCAAATACAATATTTATACCGGGGAATGAGTACTTGTTTTTTACACCCTAATCCTGCACTACACTTTGAACTATTCGTTCTGACACAGGTTGGGCTTCTAGGAGGTATCTGTCGAATTGATCCTCAGTGCAGTCCGCTGCCATTCCTTGAGCAAATATTTCCAGCCGCGTGTTTGGCAGGAAGGACTTCACAATCGCGAGGGCGTTGTTGATGCATGCGACAGGAGCCTCAAAGAGGAATTTGAGTACTTTCTTCGGGGCTTCGCGGAGTCGCTCTAGCAGGGGCCGAGGGTTTGCTTCGCCTTCCTCCGGTGGATCCACCATGTCCACCAGCTCCCGGGTGGCCCCCCTGAGGTCTTCGAGCTCTTTCTGTCGCTGCTCTTTCTCCTCGCCCAGCGTCTTAATTTGCTGAAGGTAGTCGACGAATTGTCGTTCAGTGTCGCGGATCACCTTATGCAACCTCTCGACGTCATATGTATGCCGATACAGTAGGTTCTTCACGTTAGTAAGCAGCTCTTCTTTATATATTAACATTTTCCTAAGTTCTGCGGGGCAGAGCTTTTTCAGAATCCAGGACAACTTGATAAGTGTAAGTACTCGAGGCAAGCAATGGCTTACCTTGGTGCGCCTTCTTTTGCTCTTTGAGCTGCTCCTGGTGCGCGTTCTTTTATGCCTCGAGCGCTTTCTTCTGCTCCTCGAGTTGCTGTTGGAGCTCGGAGTTGGCTTTCTCGAGATGCAAGTTCTTTGTCCTCTCGTCATCGACGCATCTCTCAAGAGCAGCAAATTCTTGGTGATCACTCACAACTTCCCGTAGTTTTTCTGATTTCTTCTGGGAGTCTGTGATCACGTCCTGCATAAAAAGGGGAGATCGAGTCAAAACTATTCGACAAAGCATACCAGTAGACAAGTACTCGGGCCTACCATGGTAAAGTCGTACAGTTCCTTGTAAGCTTTCCTGAAGCCCCTTATGTTCTCGGCTGTCAGCTTCGGGTCATCCACCAGGTCGGTGTTGATGATGTTCTTGTATCCGGGCCCAGCCTTCAGCATTTCTCTAGGACCCTTTGACGTCCCGGGGGCTTCTTCAGGCAGTGGCCGTTGGGCACCTGCAAGTACAAATGTCTTCAGCATATTGCGCCTGGGTCCCGGTAAGGTGGCTAGCCGTGGGTGGTCAGATGCTCACCTGCGCCATCTGTAGGAGCGGCAACAGAGGCCTCGACTTGTTCCTCGCCATTGGCTCCAGCTCCGCCTTCTTGGAGCTCGAGGGGCGGCAAGCCGGGTAGCATCGCGTCCATCTCGGGGGCTGACTTCGCGGGCGTCGGCCCTTCGGGGGCCGACGGCTCGGGGGCTGGCACAGCCACGGTTGGCCCCGCGCTTATGGACTCTTCTTGGGCCGACGACCTGGGGGCTGGGGTAGTCGAGGCCGGCTTCAGCTGGAGGTCCGCGGCGCTTGCAGCCCTAATGAAGTCGAAGTCAGTCAACACACAAGTCGAAAACTCTAAACGTTTATTGTGCAACCAGATGCAAACTTATAGTGTCAATTTCTTCTTGATAGCCCTTTTCACTCACAAGGCCTGTCATGGCGTTTCCATTGCTGGCGGCGGGGTTTCACCAGCCAGTGGCGCGGTCCCCGCCACGGTGATGGTAACGGTTGCGGCGGTCGACGGAGCCGCTTCCACCTCTTCGGGCTCGGTCCTGGAGGTAGAGGCGGAAGGGCTACAAGGGGACACTGTCAGCACATTACAACATCGACATTCAGCAATACAACAAAGCAGCAAGATAGTACCTGGAAGATTCGAGTTCCTGCGCTTTTCGTTTGCACACTACCCAACAACCCTGTGGCACTAAGGGCAGGGCTTCGGTTAACTCCATGGCTGGTCCAGGGGAGTCGTTCCGTCTCGCCTCTCCTTCGGCTTCCTTGTCCACCAGGGGGCTCTCGTCCTCCGTGGACTCGCTGCTGCGCTGAGCTGCAGTTATGCGAGCCCTCTTTTCATCGACAGCGGTGCTGGGGAGGAGGTGGTCTGGCCGGGGGATATCGGGTCGCGGCGGGTAGCTGCGGTACAATTCTGTGTGTCCCTGCAGAAGGTTCTCAGTTAGTGATGGCATAACAGAGGTGGATTTCAACAAAAAGTACTCGAGTACTTACAGGTTTGGGCGGATTCCGTGCGGAAAACAGTTCCGGCACGTACGGCACGGCGTCCACGTCCAGCAGCACCCACTTGACTCGGAGGAGTGCGGCGTCGTATGACAGTTCCTCTACGCACATGCGAGATGGATCTTCAGAGCCTGTGTACTCGAATCCAAGTCGGTGGCGCTATAGGATCGGTTGGACTCGGCATTTGAAGAAAGAGAACATAACGGAAGCACCGGTCACCCCCGTCATCTTGTGTGCCTCTATGATGCCTAATAGCTCTTCAACTTGATCCATGTCCCCCCTGGACAGTTCAAGATTCCACTCCGGCCTCACTACGGATGGATTGTTTGATTTTGCTGGGAGTTGGGGGCCATGGTTTTCAATATAGAACTAGTGATTTTTCCACCTGGGAAGGTTGGAGGGGAATTTATATGACAGATATTTGTCGCCGGCCTGCTGGCGCAGTTGGATGCCGGCGCCCCCTGTAATGGAAAGATTTTTTGAGGTGGGCTGTGGTTTGACTCAGAAGAGGAAGCGGAACAGATCCTAGTGGGGCTCGATTCCGAGGAAGACTTCGCAGAAATGGATAAAAATGGAAATGTGGCAGATGGAGTTCGGGTTGAGGTGATGGAGCTCAAGCCCGTAATAATAGAGAAGGCCGTGGAAGAAAGAACAAGAGGGGAAGGCCAATCCCCGTTCGGCAAAATAGTAAAATGTGACGATTTCGTCAACATTTTCCATGGGAAAAGGTTCACAGAAAGAGGGGCGCCAGTTGACAAGATTCTTCTCTTGCAGCAACCCCTCGGAAACTAGCCTATTTAGATCGGTGAGGGAACACTTACTGTAAGACCACTCCCCGGTCGATGGCTGCGCCTCCTTCTCTTTCCCTTCAATCTCTGACTTCTTGGGTGCCATCTCTAGATCCGCTCGTCACGAGTTGCTCGGGGGCTGCGGGGATAGGGGCGGGGAGATCAGGGTGGGGGGATTTCTCTGGGAGGATTGCGGCAGAGCGCGGCTCTGTTTGGGGATTTTTGCGGCTCTTGGCAAATTGCAGATTGGAAGCACAGTTTTTTCCCACTGTTGTTTCGGGGTTAAATAACCAGCGGTTGGGGAAAAGTTTACTGTTCCGAAGTTCAAGAGTCGTTTATAGGAATATTCAAAAGATGAGAGATCATTTGGTGGACTGTTTGGATTAAATATCCGATTAATCATTTTTTTCAGGGGTAATTAGCCCGAAAAAAGGGGTTTTTTGAATTTATGATCTAAATTCCATCATTTGTATCATCATTTTGGTAATTTGGCAAGTTGACATTTTTAGCCTGCATGCCACGGTTTATGATCCTTATCTCCAATTTTGAGGGATTTGGATTCAAGGCTCGGGGGCTGCGGGATACGTGGCATCGACTACTTATTTTTTCAAATTTATTTGGAAAGTGAGTAAGGAAGATTCAAGTCTAAAGTGACCCTCAGCCTGATTCTTCGATTCAACCTAAGGCTCGGGGGCTACTCCATATGGAGTGCAATTTTTCAATCGCACACCATATTAGAAATATAATTCGGCGCATGAGCACCTCATAGCTTCGATGCAGCCAAGCAAGTACTCGAAGAAGGACTTCAAGACGGAGCTTCAGAAGAAGCTGAAGACTGCTTCGAAAGTACTCGATAAGCCTGCAGTACTCAGCTACGAAGAGCTTGGGGGCTTGTCAGACCCGGGGCCATGGGACTGGGTACATGACGTAGTTTAAACAGGTTTAAGAGATTAAGTCTGTGTTGTCTCTTATCCATCTTGTTTATCTCTTATTTATTCCGTTTAAATAGGAGATAAGGCCAACCGATACAGGAGGAATCTACTTGAGATATGTTCTGGTACGATTCCTTAGCTGGTGTTGGTTAGTATTTTTGTAACCCTGGCCTCTCGGATATATAAGGGAGGACAGGGACCCTCTCAAAATACGATCTCTAGATCATTCTACACCTAAGGCAATACAAACCACCACCCAGGACGTAGGGTATTACGCACTTAGCGGCCCGAACCTGTCTAAACTTTGTGTTCCTTGCACCTTTGAGTTCTTGATCTCGGCGTCTTCTCACCCAAAACTTACCACCTTGGGTATATCCCTCGATGGGCAGCCGGTTAAACACCGACACTAATGGCTCGGACCTGATCTAGGATGGATCTAATCTGGCGCGTCGGCTTCGGATCGGTGGCTAGGATCGACTGGGCGCGCGGGGACGGCGGGGCGGTCGTCGAATCCAGTTTCCGCGGTGGTGAGCAGCTCGGGCTCGCAGGAATCCACCGTACACAGCGCCCCGGGGGTCTAATCGACTGGGCTCTGGGTCTGGCGTGATCAGTGCATCATACGTGATCTTCCTGGGGCCAAAGCGGGGCTCAGGGGTGCTCTGGGCTGCGCGCGCGGTGGCGGAGGCGGGTCTGCACGGCGGCGCACGCCGGCGTGTGCACGTTCACGCAGTTCTGGGCACAGGAGCGGTGGCAAACAATCGTGTGCGTGTGCACAGTGCCCAGGCAAGGTAGAACAGGCATCGGGTGGGGTCGTGCTAAGCTGCAGAGGTGCTGCCACGGCGGAGCGGCGGCGGCGGAACGTCGGCAACGGCGTTCCGGACTCGGTTGCGGCCTACGGTCCATGATAGCTAGCGCAAAAGGAGGAGGGGACTATGTTGATGCTCACAGAGGGTTTGAATTGGCCGGAGAAGCAGCACAGGGCGGTCGACGTCGATGGCGGGCGGCGGCGCACGGACGGAGTTGGGGAAGAAGCTGCTGCAGAGGTCCTCCTAGCTCCTGGACTCCGTGGATCGACTCGGAGTGGCGCTACGAAGGTACCACTGGGGTTAGGGAGGAAGGAAACACGCCGGCGGAGTAGGATTGCGGCGGCAGAGCCACTCACCGGTGGCGGCGTCCAGAGTAAATCCGGCCGCTGCACGAGCTGGAGTCGCGTGGGTATACCTCGGAAGGCTTCCTGATGCCGAGGCGGAGTTACTACGGGGGTTGGCAGGGTCGGAGGTGCAGTGTAGCGGCGTGGCCGCAGCGGAGCACGAGCTCTGCAGGGCGGAGCGAGACAGGGACGGTGGCGCTAGGGCTTTGGGCAGCAGCGGTGGCAAGGGTGCGCAGAGGAGATCGGGGACTCGGTTTAAAAGGGTGGAGGAACCTAGGCGGAGGCACCCTGCAACCAAACCGGCGAGATTCCTGGCCGGACTCGCCGGCTGTTGCCCGCGGTGTTGGGGAGGAAGGAGCTGACAGCCGGGGCTGGGGTGTCAATGAGGGAGGGCGAGAGCAGGCGCGCGCGAGTGGGTGAGGAGAGGGGCTGACGACTGGGGCCCACACATCAGCGAGGGGCGATGATCTCGCGGGCCAAGCTGGGCTGAGCGTGGGGAGGGGAGAGCGGGCCGCGCGAGGGGGAAGGTGGGCCGTGGGGAGTTGGGCTGCTGGGCTGGTTTGTTCTTTTCCAAACCCTTTTCTATTTATTTTCTAGTTTTCAACTTGAATCTATTTGAATTCAAAGCAAAGTTTGAATTCAACCCTAGGCACTCACTCAAATAAAACTTATGCACCAGCATGAATGCACAAACATGTTGAACTAAAATAAATTTTAATTCTTTGTGAATTAAATTATAATTAAATGCAAGCTAAACAAAGAAAAACCTTAGAAACTTTATTAAAGCCAATTAAATTTAATATAAAGTAGGAAATTATATTAGGGTGTTACACCATGATCAGATGTTTGATCTCCGATTACCACTGCAATCAGGCCCTCTATGACCTTGGGGCAAGCATAAACATCATGCCCAAGGTGATATTTGAACAACTGCAATATCCTAGTCTTTCTCCTACCCTAATGTATGTGCAGCTCACCAATTCAACCATTCGATATCCTGAAGGGATAGTCAAAAATCTACTAGTATGATTCAAGAACTCCTTCATCCTCGCCAACTTTTTGGTCCTCGGCATGGAGGGCGATTTAGGTGTATAGTTGATCCTTGGACGACCATTCCTAAGGGATGTCAAGGCGAGGATAGATGTTGGGACCGAAAAAATCTATTTTCACATCAGTATCAACAATATATTCTTTAAATTCCAATATAGGAAGGAGCAGCGCTTCATGATTCATCAGGGTCACGACAGAAGTGGAATTTGGGGGAGAACCACTACCAGAACCTGAAAATCCACCAACCACACCAACAAAGAGAAAGAAGACAAAGAAGGTGTGGCGGAAGGTGAAGAGTGTGTCTTCATCCACTTCTCCACGATGGGCCGCCAAGTGGTAAGTACGTCGGAGAAAAGTCCTGCCCGTCAAATTTAAAATGACGAGCCCTTGCCAAAGGTAAATTGGTATTTATCTCATATTTGATTTTTAAAAATTTGCTTTTTCACACCATTTGATTTTTTTCTCATTGCATATTTGATTTTTCCTAACCTCTCCTGCGTGCTGGAATTTTTTTCTAGCCACTTTTTCCCTTTTATAAAAATCCTAAAAATATTTCTTAGCATGAGAATCCTTTGAAAAATATTTTTGAACATCTTTTCGAAGCAAGGACTGACTAGGCACTAAAGCATAAAAGTAAGTGACCGTTGGAGGGTAGTGGGCCCTGGTTATTAGCGAGGGGAGCCACCTAGGGTTCAACCAAACCAGGGACAACGGCACTTGGGCCCCACTTCCTCCAACGCCTACTAGCCGTTGTGCCCGGCGCCTTCTCGGGTGTTTCGTACCTGAGCTCTTTAAATAGAGGCCAAGGGGTGGGTGTTGAGCTCTCATCCAACACTTCACTCACTCCCTCTCACACTCTTTGCTCTCAGGGTTTCATTGGATTTTTGCTCAAGTTTGGATTCAAGAAACCTCTCTCTCTCTCTCATTTCTTTGCTGCAAGAATACTCACACACTTGGAGGAACAAATTCCGGGTGAGGATTTCATTTGGTTTCGCTAACATAACCCGATTCGAGTTGTTCGTGTTCGTTCTTGTTCTTCAAATATGAAAGGCATTGGATGAAGGTTTTCGGGTGCATTGAAGAAAATGACGGGCATGAGATTTTCCCGTTCTCGGGGTGAGTCAAGCTCTCACCACACTCCCGAACCTTCACCAAGCCCAAGCATGATTGACTACGAAGGAGAACAAGAAGAACAAGCCGAAGTGCCAGCTGAACCGCAAGCCGATGACATGGAGATGGACGACAATGACGCACCCTACCTTGACTTATGAGACAACCGCGAGCGGCAAGCCTTCACCATCCTCAAGCATAGAAACTTTGGTAATACCAAAGCTTTCGATCTGAACCTCCTCGAGAAAACAGGTATGGACATAGACTTCGCTCGTGTTTGGCATGCGATTGGATGGGATGGTTTTGTGCCCGTTGAGGAGAATGGTTCTCGTCTCCTCATCATCCAATTTCTTTGCACTCTTTGAGAGGTGGATAATGGTGTATCTTTCTGACTCTTTGGAAACGAGTTTTATCTTACTTGGAAAATTTTGAGTCACCACCTTGGTTTTGGCCCTTGAACAAGCTTGTTGCGGTTTTAATCATCATGAATTTTGGGGATTGATTTTGGGTCAAGTTGTCCATGGCAAGTTTGCACTTAGGTGCAATGACATTCAAAACCTGAAACATTTTTTCTGATGCACAAGTGGTTGGCCATCACTCTCTTCCCAAGAGATGATGTTAGGCCCGTGCGCAATGTTGAGTTGATGATCCTATACGCCATGGTCAACAAGTTCAAAATCTCCCCCGTGAAGGCTATGCAATGGCTTAAGCATCTCAAGATGACGGGTCCTATTGAGTGTATTTCAAGATGACGAAATACATTGGCCGCTGACACCAAAGGCATGGCCTTCCTCAAAGCGCTCCACCATGATGGCCGTGCAAATGATGTGACTAGTCGCGATAATGTACAGTAGCAAGTTCTCGCCTGGTAATGGAGCCGTAAATATGGGGGGTGACTGAAGATGATGCTTGAGGTCTTCCAGTGCTTGCTCCGCCTCCTTTGTCAACTAGAACTTGTCTTGCCGCTTCAGGAGTTTGAAGAAGGGTAGTCCCCGTTCCCCAAGTCGTGAGATGAAACTATTGAGGGCCGCCATGCACCCTGTGAGCTTCTGGACATCCTTGATCATCTGTGGAGCCCCCATGTTGGTGATGGTGGTGATTTGTTCTAGGTTGGCTTCAATTCCTTAGTGACTGATGATGAAACTGAGTAGTTTCCCTTGCAGTACGCCGAAGACGCACTTAGTCAGGTTAAGCTTCCACCAAAATCTGCGTGAGCTATTGAAGGTTTTCTCGAGGTAGGAGATGGACTCTTCGTGGGTTCTGGTCTTGATGACCATGCCATCCACATAGGCTTCAACATTGCAGTGTAGCTGGTCGGCGAGGCATAGCTGGATGGCTCGCTGATATGTGCCTCTTGCGTTCTTCAACCCGAAGGATATAGTTGTGTAGGCATATACCCTGAATGGGGTGATGAACGACGTCTTGATCTAGTCTTCTTCCTTGAGGGAAATCTGATGGTAGCCCAACTAACAATCAAGGAAAGAGAGTAGGACACAGCTAGCCATGGAGTGCAAAGGGATCCTTCGGGCAGTGTCTGTTGAGATCAGTATAATCCTCACACATCCTCCTTTCATTATTATTCTTTTTCAAAAAAAGTATAGGGTTAGCTAGCCACTCTGGGTGGTAAACTTCTTTAATAAAACCCGCCACGAGTAGTTTTAACAACTCCTTTTTGATAGGCTCCCTCTTTTCTGGAGCGAACCAACGTAGTTGTTCCTTCTTTGGGGTGGCTTTTGGATTGACTTTTAGGCAATGCTCGATCAACTCTTTGGACACCCTCTGGCATATCCGCTGGTGTCAAGCGAATATGTCTCGGTTAGCCCTAAGAAAGTTGATGAGCGCACTTTCCTATTTGTTGCTGGTGTTGGGTTTCACCGTGGACTGGCTCAGCTTCCTTTGCTGATGTACGGCTAGAATCTCCATCTCCGACTGGGAGAGCTGCTGTGCGGCCGTGAAGCTTCAGCTGAAGGTTGTGGCACATGGGTAGTTGAGGCATACTCAATTGCCTCTTGGTTGCAGTCGTATGACTTTTTCAAGTCGCTGCGAAAGGTAAGCACCCCTATCTTGCCTGGCATCTTGAGGAGCAGATAGTCGTAGTGGGGTACGACCATGAACTTGGCCAAAGCGGGCCTGCCGAGGAAGGCGTGGTACGATGACTCAAAGTCTGCCACCTCAAACTTGATGTACTCCTTACGGTAGTTTTCTTTTGTCCCAAAGGTAACTGGTAGGGTTACCGAGCTAATCGGAGTAGCCGCGTTGCCTGGGATGATATCGTAGAACGGATCCTTACTGGGGTGAGCATCTTGGATATGTTCAGCCCCATCTTCTTCAATGTACTCGCAACAAGCAGGTTGAGGCCGCTCCCACCATCGATGAGTACACGGGTGACCTGTGAGCCCGGCACTACAGGGTCCAGAATGAGCGGGAACTTTCCCGGCTTAGAGAAGCTGGTCCACTGATCCTCTCAGGAAAAAGAGATCGGAGCCTCGCTGTATGTCAGAGGTTACTGTATGGCTGGCTCGACAGACAAGATCTCACGCAAAGTAAGCTTCTGTGCGTGCTTGGTGGGAAGCCGCTATCGCCACCGAAGATGATGTTGATGACATTTTTGGGGTCTTGGAAACCTTACACCCCGACTTGCCTCCCTCATCGTCCTCCTTCTCCTTCCCTTTGCTGTCTTGGTCGAGGAGAGGCGCGTTGAGGGACTTGCGCAGGGTGATGCAGTGGAAGAGCGTGTGCTTGGACTTTGGGTGCATCGGGCATTGCTTGTGCAGGATCTTCTCATACTCATCCTACTGGTTCCCCGACTTCTTGCCATGCGGGTTGCGTGCAACAGCCATGACTTCATTGTCTGGCTTGCGCTTTCGGGAGGATCTCATGTAGTTCCGCTGGCCTTTGCCTTTGCGTAGCGGTGGTCGATGTTGCACTTATCGTTGTTACACTTAGGGAAGCGCTCATCCTCCTGGTCAGCCTATCACTGCATCATATCATGGAGCTCCACGACAATCTTTGAGGCGAGGCCATTCTGGAAGCAGTGGATAACATCCTCGTCGGTGATATTGGCGATGGTGGTGAGCATCTCGAAGAAGTGCTGAGTAGATGACCTCAGGGTCTCGTTTGCCTCCTACTTGACCTCAGACAAATAGTGATGAGTGCCTGCTCGAAGCATGGAGCCCTAGAAGTTGTTGATGAAGACCTTCTTCAGATCCTCCCAGGAGTTGATGGAGTTTTCCTTAAGGCTTTCAAGCCAGGTGAGTGGTGCGGACTCCAATGCTATTGGGAAGTATACGACCTTGGTTGTGTTGGAGCCGCCTGACACTTCAATGGCGGTGGAGTAGCAACAAATCCACTACCGTGGGTCTAGCTTGCCGTTGTACCTGGTGATGCCGACTGGTTTGAACTTCTTCGGATGATCGTGAGTGGTGATGTTGTGAGTGAATGCTGGGAAGCGATCACTATCATTGATGTAGGTGGAGATCGCCACCGCGCTCACGACGTCTCGAGCCAATGATGTCTCGAGCGTCATGACCTTCGTTGATTTTTTGCCTCAGGACGACTGTGGGCAATTCATGAAGATCTCTGCGGTGGCCCTGGCTCCCCGCAGAGTGACCTCCGGCCTAAGGCCTGGCCACCTGGTGGTTGCCCGACTGTCGTGGAGGCTGTTGGACTTCTTGGTCTGCATGGCCACTCGTGGAGTGTTGGACGTGTCGGTGTTTAACCTCCAAGCCCACCGAGGGATACCCCGCGAGGTGGTAGATTGTAGGTAGAGTGTCACTGAAATCAGGAACTCATAGGTGCAAAGAATATGAAACTTTAGGAAGGTTCAGGCCGCAGTATGCGTAATACCCTATGTCCTGTGTGGTGGTTTGTATTGCCTTAGATGATGTAATGTTGGTTGATCCTTTGGAGGGGGTCCCTGCCCACCCTTATATAGTCTGAGGGGATGGGGTTACATGGAAGTCCTAGCCAAATACGACCTTAGGAGTCCTACCCAAGTACTACTCGGGTAGTTTCCTTCTTTTCCGACTAGTTCTACTCCTGTATGAGTAGTTACAACTAGTGTAGGGTGTGGGCCATGTCCCATCCCTTATCCTAGAATATGTAGGCCATGTGCACAGTCCCGTGACCCCGGGTCTGATAAGTCTTCGAGTAGTGCAGGCTTTTGAGTGCTTCTGAAGGCGTCTTCGAGTTCTTCTTAACTTCATCTTGGAGGTGTCTTCCGAGTACTTCCTTGGCTGCATCGAGGCTGTGAGATGCTCATGCCCCGAGTAGCTGTCAGTCTTCTTTTATATGGGGTGCGATGAAACCCGCACTCCATACGGAGAAGCCCCCAAGCCATAGGTTGAATCGAAGATCAGGCTCAGGGTGAAATTAGTCTTGAATCTTCTGCTCTTATCTTCCAAAAATTTGAAAAATAAGCCGCCGATGACACGTGTCCCGCAGCCACTGAGCCATGAATCCAAATCCCAAGGTTTGGAAAAAAGGATCCAAAGAGTCGTGGCATGGATTGTGGAAAAAAATTAAGAATTTGACTTGATGGTTAAAATGGGCAAATTAGTTCAGAAATTCAAAAATCTCTTTTTTTGAATTGAGATCCCTGAAAAAATGGCTGAACAAATAACTTCTCCAAATGAACCCTAAATTACCACTCAAAACAAATCTTATCCCGAGAAAATCTCTTTAACTTCCGCATAGTGATATGCCGAGTCGTTTCCAGCGCCCAGCCCTGAGTATGGGAGCGAGACGAGCTGCCGAAAGCATGCTGAGTGCCCTGTTGCACCCAGCCCCTGAGCACAGGAGCTAGATGAGCTGCCGAAGGTATGCCAAGTGATTTGTCGCGCCCAGCCCCCAAGCATCCGAGCTAGATGAACCACCGCAGGTACACCGAGTAGTGTAGGTACCGACCGAGTCAGAGCAGATATGCCACATGGTCAGCAGCGCTAGCCCCTGAGCCTGGGGGTTGGCTGAGTTGCCGCTAGCACGCCGAGTAGTTTGTGCCGACGAAGTGATGGCCGAGTAAGGCAACTCTTGGGAGCATACCTCACTCAGCGGCATGGTCTAGGTCTGGTCCCCTACAAGGTAAATATAAAAATATGTTGTAACTGATATACATCATATGGAGTCGGGAGCAGATCCCAACATTGTAAAATGCATGATAAAAAATCGCGTCTTGCTCTTGTCAGGCCATGTAATTTTCCCGAGTAGTTAGCCTGTTACATTTAAGAACTTGATCACTGATAGCCGCAGCCCATAGAGTAGGGAGCTGCTCACGTGCACGCGTAGGAACATAGGCATACAGAAGAGTCAAGGTTTCAGAGATTTAGACAGGTTCGGGCCAACGAGAGCATAATATCCTACGTCCTGTGTGGTGGTTTGTATTGCCTTAGCTGATGTAATGTTTGGAGGGGGTCCCTGCCCGCCTTTATATAGTCTTGGGGGACAAGGTTACATGGAAGTCCTAGCCAAATACGAGCTTAGGATTCCTACCTGAGTACTACTCGGGTAGTTTCCTTCTGTTCCGACTAGTCCTACTCCTGTACAAGTAGTTACAACTGGTGTGGGCGTGGGCCATGTCCCATCCCTTATCCTAGAATATGTACACCATGTGCGCAGTCCCGTGGCCCTAGGTCTGATAGGGTGTGCTGGTGACCGTGGCCGCCTCGGTTGTCTGTGTTGTGCTGGTGGTTGTCATTTTCTCGAGGTTGGGCCTTCCTCCTGGTATGCGACTAGCTTGAGGGACGGAGCTCGCATGGTGCTCGGATCTTGAGCGGCTATGCTACAGCGAAGGCATATGGTCCCGCTGGTCTAGTTGGATGGTAGCACGCTGAGTTAGCTGCAACAGCCTCTCAGTCTCCTGGTTTCAGGGTAGCCACTGGATTAGGATGGCTGCTTCGGCGATGTTCTCTATCGGAGTGTTGTACTCATGATCGCCGACTGCTGCGAAAATGACTTGGAGATTCCTGCGGTGAGGTGGGTTCTGTGCACGAGCTTGTGCATTCCGCCTACGCTTAGCACACTTGGCGTTCTTTGCCCCATCGGATTCTTCTGCACTCCTCATCCTTGTTTTGAGGAGCGTCCGTCGTAGCCTCGTCGATGAAGATGTCCATGAGTAGTTCTCGTCGTACTCCCTTCATGGTTCGTTGTCGTCGTCGTGGTCATGGAGGGAGGCCATTAAGACGTGGCAATCCAGTGAGAACTCGCTGCTGGAGGAGCAATCGACTAGCTTGGTCATGTCTTCTCCCTCACCACGATGGAAGAAAGAGACTTGCCTTCTTGAAAACGCAATTCTTGTGTGAAGGCCACAAGTCGGGAGTCATATTCGAGTAGCTCAGAGGGCTCCATGACCTTCCAATACATGAAGCGGCCTTGTGGTATTGAGGTTATAGTTGGGCCCAGATGACTACCCGATATGGGTTCGGAGTCGTCATCCGAGTCTAAGTACTTGTCGAAGACGGGGGCCTCCCAATAAGCGGTGGCTCCACGTTCTCTGATCTTTTGCTTAAGTGGAATAGGAGTTAGGTACGCCCCTCCCCAGATCGGATTGAATCCAACCTGAGAAGTCCTGGTGCAGTACGAGTCGAAATCGCGTCGAAAATGGACTCCTCCTCAATCTCCATGTCTAGGTCAGAGAGCAGAATCTCGTCGAGGTTGTCGACAAACTCATCGAGGCGACCGCATCGGGTTGCTGCAGATGCCTCCAGCTCCCTGGTGTCAGCAAGATGGCTGTTGAAGCCACTCGAGCAATTAGCGATGCTGTTGGTATTTCTTAACATTCATAGAATAATCCGCAAGCACACGGAGATACTGCTGTAGCACTTCACCCATGACTATTCAAGGGTATCATATTGCCATGCGGAACAAAAGTACTAGCCTTCTGACTAGTTCATCCAAGGACATACAAGAATAAAGTAGGCGAGGATAGAGAGGATTCTTATGGCTTAAGAGTTCTGGTAAGAAAGGTTCAGCCTCTACTTGCTTACTTCGGGCACCAACTTACACCTGGTCTGCCAAGTGTATCCAGCTATTAGCTCTACGCCCATACCGAACGTGGGGGACTACAAGGGATGGATAGGGCTTTCACCACCTGCCGCCTACCACGACAGACCATGGGGAAGGGTAGCAAACATCGGTAACTTCAAGCCTAGACACCACGTCTACGCTATAGATTACTGCTTCTAGCCCCGGCCAGACTCCATCTCAAGACTCAAGTCCTTAAGCAAGAAACAACTGCTCAAGAGCAGACATTGATCCCGCAAGCAAGTAAATAGTAAAACTTACTGAAGCAAGAGACTAACCACAATAGGAGATCACGAGCACTTACCTAGAAAGGAAGCATCAGTCGAGGTACAAGATCGGGGGAGAGTGCCGACAGGCCGGCACTTCCCCCGAACCAACCCTCACTCTCTCCCTACTTTCTAAGCACTACGGAGGTAGGGCTTCTCCTTGTAGTGGAGCTCTTCTCTTCTCTCTTGTGGTGTGTGTTTGAATGGGGGGCTCTCCTCCTCCTTACATATCCCTCCAAGCGCGGATCCCGAGGGAACTTTCAGGGCGATGCCATCCGGAACCGACGTAGGGAACGCGGTGGGAGACTCCAGGATAAAGTTGGGTCTGATTGGGCCTAGTGGTGGGCCTGGTTCAGCCACACCCTTTCTGATACCTTTTGGCCCAATCTTCGGTCGGTACACTCCTTGTGGGCTCCTTATGTGGATTCTGGGTGTTTCACCTAAAGTTTAATTGGTTTAGCATGTCATGTGGGCTCTTCTTTATTCGTGTGACACAGGATGGGATCTTCTGTGTACTTCTTATGCGTCCTTTGCATGTTTTCCTCTTATTTCAGACTTGGATCCCTAAAATGGCTTAGTGGACTATACATCTGTGGAGCAAAGATAGTGATAAACATATGCGAGTAAGTAAGATTATTCTTCTTTATTTCTAGGTATAGTTGATGGTTGGATTTTGCATTTAAGATCCGTCAACAACACCCTCACACTTAGCCCTTTGCTCGTCCTCGAGTAAAGGTCTGAGGACTAAGGTGGACCATCTCCTCAAATAGTATGACGCCTGCATATAAGTTATTCCAAGCCATAGCTTTTTACTCATGAACTTTGAAGTGTGTACCTTTCCATCTTGAGTAGTTGGGGAATGGAACGGATTAGAATCAAGTCTTCCATACTTCACCTTCTTAGATAACTTGGGTTTTTGAAATATTTTCAGAACAAACTTATACTTGCTCCTTTAATGATACTCTCAGATCGCTCAATGTGTATAGTTCCTTACCAAGGTAGTGTTTTGCCTCTTTTCATCCTACTTCTAAAAATTCTTTTGTGGAGCATATGGTATGGAATGAAACGGAGGCATACTTGCATTGCATATGTTGTGAAGTCAAAAACCGAACCCAAGGAGGAGCAAATCATACACTCTGATCAAGATGTGTCAGTGTGTGGAAAATATATGGATGAAAGATGCATGGAAACTCCTCTTTATATGATCTCTATCCCTTTTGAAATGTTTTTTTTTTGAGGACATGGCTATTCTCATTTTTTTATATATTTGGACCTCCACGCATCCAACTCTCTTTTTTTTCTATGCTTGGACCTTCATATGTCCAAATTTTATTTTTCTCTTCCTTTTTTTTGATAGCCAATGTCTCTTTTGTAACAAAAGATGGAGAGAGAGACCAACACATATCGTGGAGCTTTTATTTCGTGGAATGATATGGATGGGTAAAATGTTTTTGAGCAACTTAAGTGTAGAAGTCGGCATATATGGGTGGAGTGTACGTGATATTGATTATGAGAGTATGAAATGTTTCTCAGAAAGGTCACAAACAATTTGACAAGGCTCAATGCAAAATCAAGTAGCATATGTGTAAGGTTTTCGATGGGATCATCATATGGCTTTTGTAGGAATTTAGCATCATCAAGGAGTCAAGCTATTGATTTTGAATTTTTGAATTTTTGAAAGATAAAGTTCCCAAGTACTTTGCAAAGAGAAGCAAGGTTCCTTTCATCATACCATATCTCATTCATCAACTTCTTAGATAACATGCTTTCCCTATGATAAGTTGTTCACAAGTAATAGGAATGTAAGCGAGGAATAAAGTATATGCAAGCCAACCATAGGAAAGGCATGTTTAACAAGAGGAGATTGGCAAGGTTCATTGAGTTTAATTTTAGTGATCAATATGAAATTTGTTTAAACTCAAGAATCAGGGAGTAAGAGGGTTGTGATGCACAAACCATCATTGAACATGAAGAAGATGAAACTGAGGGGATTAGAGGTGGTTGAACCATAGGTTTGGCCATCCCTCTATGGATCCCATTTGTCCCGTTCTTCAGTGTGATGGGTCCTCTGATGTTGTGCAACATGTTGGGGGAGGATCTCGAATGAGTTTGCACTTGGTGAGTATGAGAGATCTCCCCCACACTTATTCTTATACCTATTTTTTATTCAACGAAACAAACAAAGGGTGGAAATAAAAACTCTACCGGTTTGAATACCAAGGAGTTCAAACTTTTATTAGCTCAGGGCACATGAAGTGAGTATGGCATCTCAATTTCTTTTTATTTTTTTTGTTATTTATTTTTATATTCTTTTTATCATGGCAAACCTGGCATGATGGGTCACTTAGCAGGGTGGAAACACGCGGCAAGGATGCACAAAGTGTGTGGGATACTTACCTAACCAATTTCCCAAGTGTTGAACAAAAATGCAAGAGTTAAGCTTTATATGCATGGAGCAAAGCTTTGCATTTGTTCTGCTCATGCATCTGTCTTCCCACCAAGCAGCGTTGTACGATTGTTGGGGTTATTGTACGCTACTCCTTGGTTGTTTATTTTATTCCCTGCAAAATGTTAGTGGACAACAAATACTCAAGGAATGTTTAAGGAATTTTGGAAGGATTTCATCATTGCCTTGAGATTAGTTGTTCACATCCATGCTTAATAAAAAAGATTCAATTAGCACGGATCCCAAAACGCTTGCCATTTTATTTTTTATTTTTTTATTGTTCACCAATTTTTTTGTTTGCATAATTCAAACAAGGCTAAGATAAAATTGCATGAACATAACAAAGGGGCATTTTGTAATATACTCACAGTGAACCTTGAAAGGTGATTTGTGCCTCCCATGCATGCTGTGCAATTTTGTTGCTGAAGTGCGTTCCGGGCCTTGATTTATCTCCAATGGGGATTGAACTTGAGGACTTGCCCATCAATTTTGAAAGTTTTCCTACAGGGGTTAGTCCATGAAAAATATGCATTCAGAGTCTATGATTTTGATTACCTCGGTGGTTCATTAACCAAACTCGATACCATGTCTAATTTTATTAGAGAAGGCTATTTAACCTAAGCACCATGCTTAATTTAAAGAGCCTACGGATGCGCCTTTAGAAAATACATCAAAACCAGAGCATACAAAGATAAGCCAAAGGATGCATCAATTTGAAGAATCAAGTTATGATCTCGTGGAGATAAATATGAGCAAGGGATTAGTGAATCATACCTGAGTATTCTCACCGGCAGCATATAAGGATGGATGATCTGAAATTGTGCAGTGGTGGTGTGGTCACATATGGTGATCGATTGCTCCTCCATTTTGATGTGGATTTTAATGGAGGAAGGCACTTTGACCACACCAACTTAGGTGAGCCATACTCATGCCTCGTGTTTGTGGGAACCATGTTCTTTTGAGGCATGATTCGTTTGCACAATGTTATAGGATTGGAGACGCAAAGTACATCTCTTTTTGCGCATGCGAGCAAGTGTCAATCGGGGTTGAGTAGCAAAGGCCTAGAAAGGAAGATGAGCATTCCTCTTGATTGTATGCGCGCATGAGCTGTTAGAGCGAAGCTATGCAAAGCTGGGAGTGGACGAGGATTATACCTAGGCTTTGCAAGAGTAAGCGAGAGCAAGGCTGGGTAGAGCTAGGTGGTGAAATGATTCATACCAAGGTGTAATGCCACAGCTTGAAGGCATGCTCAAAAAGTGGTGTTTGATCATGTGGTGCTTGCTAGCTTTCTCCTACTCTTCTTCTTCCCCTTTTCCTTTTTATTTCTCTCTTGTTTTTTTCTGCTTCCTCTTTTTTTTCATCATCATCATTTTTTTCTATTTCTCTTTTTCTTTTTTTCTCCTATTTTTTTCTTTTTCTAGCAAGGCAGAGCTGACATCACCTTTAAACCAAGATAGCCTTTGGTATGGATGGAACTTGTGGCGAGATTCTCACCATCCTCCCCCACACTTGGGCTTTTGTGTGAAAGCCAAGTGTGCGATAGCGGGGTCTCCATTTGAGTGTGTTCCATCACCAAAGAGCATTAGGTGCATATTTGATGCAGCTCCCATGTTCTCTAGCATTGTATGCCCTCTGTTCTTCTCAATCTCAACCTGAAATGGTTAGCGACCAAGAATACCCGAAGGTGCATGCTATCCTGAAAGCATGTTCTTGCTTTTATTGAAAAGGAAGCTTCTCCTTTTTTATGACATTCTGGGCTATCTCCCGGCAGTGCTTCATTTATGGTCACAAACTTGACCGTGGGGGATTCATCCTGCAGCTATCAATGGTGATGTAGTTCTCAGCTTCATCACCATTTGTTGATTTATCATCATCATTCAAGCTGCATGATTAGTGTTGCAGTGCAACTATGGGATTTGCAATATTTATGATAAATGAAATCATCCACAACCATCCTTCTAAACATTTTGCGAATGACGATCGAGAGGTGGTTGTGGTCCTTGTAAGAACACGCGGTACCAAGTGAGACGGACTCTGGAGACTGCTTACGTGAGCAAGATTCTTGAGGAAATCTGAAAGAGAAGCTTTCATTCTCGTTTGTGGAATCCTTTCTCTTGGACTCCAGAGTCATCATCTCAGGAAAGTCCATGGCACAAGAGTTCTCTTTCTCAAGAGATTCATCATGAAAGATGAGGCTAGATGGATAATGCTAAAACTCAACCGAGGTCATTCGGTTTCAAAGAGATGAGAAATAGGTTTGGATGAAACGAACGGTGACCCAAACATCACCTCCTCGAGTGGGTAAGAGAACTCCGAAGGTTGAATTTCTTCTTCCTGCGGTGTTCGTGGTTTGGGAGAGGGCTCAACAGATGAATCTTGGGATGTGGAAGGCACAAGGTTGGATTCGACTACTGAGGGGCTCTCATGGCTTGACTCGGATTCCTGGTGGGGTTCGCTAGGATTGGTGAGGAAGCAAGAGTTTCCAAGGAAGTTATCTAAGATTTCATTTCCTTTTGTCGGATTTTTATGCGCGAATGAACCTCCAGTGGCGATGCCAAGATGTAGGGAAGAGGTCATGTCTAAACCCATGAAAAAGATGTTTATTGATCCATCATCACGTATAGACAAACCTGGGCTTGATGCTAAAAGGCGTGAAAATCTAGCCCATGCTGCACCTATGGACTCCTTCTCTAATTTCTCAAATGCAAGAATGTCACTCTAGGGAGAAGTTAGGTGGGATAGAGGAGAGAACAAGTGACGAAAGTCATCTTGGAGCTTTTCTCAATCACCGTTCAAACTCTCCATGTTGTGAGTGTACCATTGCTCCGCCCTCTCTTTGAGAGAGAAAGGAAGCAACTTCCACCTCAAGGTTTCCTATGTTATGCCAGGAATTACCAAGCACGAACACATTTCCTCGAACACTTGCAAATGATCATGGGGACCTTCATTGATAACTCTAAAGAAGGGTCGTTCCCGAACCAAGGAAAAACAGCTAGGGACAAGTCCAAAGCCAAAAGCTGTGGTAGGCTTGAAGAGGGTTGTGGCTCTAAGAACTTGCCCTGAATGGTTGAAAGGTATGGACAAGGATAATTTTTCATGGGTAGCGGGGGTGAAGGTAGAGGTAAGAAACCTAAGGACGTGATTTTTTTAGATAAAGTTATGAGGACGAAGTAGGTTCGAAGGTAATACAGCAACCGTTCCCCGGTGATGGCGCCAAAAATGCTTGTTAGTATTTCTTAATATTCACAGAATAATCCGCAAGCGCACGGAGATACCGTTGTAGCACTTCACCTTTGAGTATTCAAGGGTATCTTATTTCCATGAGGAATGGAAGTACTAGCCTTCTAACTGGTTCATCCAAGGACACACAAGAATAAAGTAGGCGAGGATAGAGAGGATTCCTATGGCTTAAGAGTTCTGGTAAGAAAGGTTCAGCCTCTACTTGCTTACTTCGGGTACCGGCTTACACCTGGTCTGCCAAGTGTATCTGGCTATTAGCTCTATGTCCAACCCGAATGTGGGGGACTACAAGGGACGGACAGGGCGTGGTGCCACCTACCTCGAAAGACCGTGGGGAAGGGTAGCAAACAAAGGAAACTTCAAGCCTAGACACCACGTCTACACTATCAATTACTGCTTCTAGCCCTGGCCAGACTCCGTCTTAAGACTCAAATCCTTAAGCTAGAAACAACCGATCAAGAGCGAACATTGATCCCGCAAGCAAGTAAAGAGTAAAACTTATTTAACCAAGAGACTAACCACAATAGGAGATCACGAACACTTACTTAGTATCACACCCGGTTTTTAAGGACAAAACTGAATGCATAACTATATGTATGTCAGGATCAAGTTTCATACATATAGTGACTTCATCAGTGAACATATATATTTGCATTTATAAAGACGAGATACAACTTAATCAAATTTTATATATATAAATGTCTATATGCACGAATTATCCGAATTAAACAATTAATTAGAAAGAATCGATGAGAGCATCTAAACATCGTACTCCATGATTCGAATTGAACTAAACAAATTAAATTACAACCACATTTAAGTTGATCTTAATCAAATTAACATTAATTATAAAACCGGAGTAAAGACTTAATTGGATTTTATTTCGAAAAACTAGATGAGAGGATATTATTCAAATTAAATTGATATCTAATTTTAGAAACATAAATTATGGTACAACAACACTACCAAATGATAGCTTAGGGTTTTAAAAGACTAATGCAAAAAGAACGGATCAAAACAGATCTAAAACGCGGAAACTAGGATCTATACGTAATTAACTATCGACTTCAGGGGTTAGCAGGAAAGAATTACTAGACTCAGAAAATAGTACTTGCAAATACAGAAAAGTTTAGGGTTAGATCTGAAAAATTCTATGGTGGGGCTGGATTGAGAAGATGTAATAGATCTAGGGGGTTTTCTGCAAATTTCGCAAGACATAGAAATTTACGCGATAATTACAGAATCTTCCAGGGACTAAAACCTAAAAGCTTGGAACAGCCCATCCATGGCGGCTGCGGGTAATGTACCTCAAATTCCCGTCGATTTTGGCCACGGGAGAGCGCGGGAAGTGGGGAAAAGAAAGAGAAGAGGGAGGGGGTTTGATTCCATGCCTTACCCGCAGCGGAGGAGCACCAAGGCGATCGAATTTCGTGAGAGACAGAGGCGCCGGCGGTCTGTTCACGGGCGGCCGTTCGGTGTTCATGGCGGCGGTAGTGCAGGGGCTCGAGCACGGGCTAGATGCACAGGGGCGTGGGGCAGGGGCGGTGCTGCTGCAGGGTGATGCAGCACAAGGCCAAGGGCGCAGGCAGGGAGACCTGGGCAGCAGCGGCGCTGGGCAGGCCTGGTGCACGGCGGTTGGCTGCAGGGGGAGCGGGCAGAGGGCAGCGTAAGGGTAGGGCCGGGTGGCCTGCAGGGGGCGCGGCGCAAGGGGGGAGGCACGACGCATGGTGGTTTGCAGGGGCTGGGTGACGGTGCGTCTGGTGGTGGCGATGGGCGGTGCAGGAACGCGAGGAGGAAGGCGTGCTGCAGGGGCATGGCGGCGGCTGTGCAAAGATGAGCGGAGGAGGAGGATGCGTGGGGCAGCAGGGGCTAGGGCACAGGGGGAAAGGCGGCGCTGGGAGGTAGAGTGCGAGCAACAGGGGGCACGAGGGCTTGCGGGGGCTCGTCTTGCGGACTTTTATAGGGTGAAACATCTTGGTTCGATGTGGCACGCACGCCAAGGGGACGGCGGTGCGGTGCAGCACCCAGACTCGATTGATTCTGGCTGGTGGGGGTGCAGGGTCAAGGATTTAGCGAGCAGGGGAGCGATGCGAGGCCGAGGGGTTCGGTTATGGGCCGAGAGCTAAACATAGGCTGGCCGAGCAGGTTCATTTGGGGCTGGCCTGGAACGCTGAACTCGGCCGCGGAAAGAAGAAAGATGGGGAGGTGGAACCGCACCGGCACAAATCAACAGGCCGATTGAGAGCGAGGATCGATCGCGGATAGAACGAGATAGAGAGATAGAGATAGAGAAAGGTCGAGCGGGTTCGGTTATGGACCGAAACAGGATCGGGTGAGGGCTGAACATGAAAACGAGCTGACAGAGCCGGTTGAACGTGAACCATTTATTCGGTAACGCGAAAAGTGGAGGAAAGGATCAGGCCGAGTCGTTGGGGTTGACGGCGATCGAACATCATCGGAAAAACACCGATGATGAGCCACGAGGCGTCGTTTTCAAGCATGATTTGATCGGGGGAAACGGTTAGAGGATCGGGAGCTCGATGGGACATCTTAAAGATTCAGAGAGGACAAGGTTAAAAGGACGTACAACAAGATATGGCTCTGTCCGACTGCGATGAAAATCAAAATAAAAATATTTTCCAGAACACATTTTCAAGTTTAAAATAAATCTAGAAAAGTCCAGATAAATATTTCAAACCATGAAAAATATATCCGGAAGAATCCCAAAATTTTCCGAGGAAAACTCGGAAGGTAATTTTAGGACATGAGGAATCCAAATAGAATATTTGGGACTCATGAAAAAGAATTTTAGAACTTTCTATATAAAAATGGATCTAGCTCTAGGATAAATGAGAATAATTGATAGAAAAATTCTGAAAAAACTCGAAAAACCCTGTTTACCAACGAACACATTCTAAAAGATAGTCACATACTAAAATTAAATATTTTAGGGTGTGACAGAATGACCCCCCTTAAACAGAATTTTGTCCCGAGATTCGCAAGGACTGGTGACAAAGATGAGAGTTAGGGCAAAAGATTTCATCAAGGAGGCGACAAGATAATAATATGGGTATCGTGAAAAGAGAGAATTTGGATTTGGATCTTCTTCTCTTGATTTCAATTGGATTGGGCAGAAGGCGTTGATGAGAGATTTCGCAAAGTCTGGCGATAGGAAGGGGAGATAGAACATAGAGTTTTTGATAAGGAGTAAGGTGAGATGGCAGGATGGGTAAAAAGAAAAGGAGGGAAGATGATTGGGTCTTCTTCACATGCTTCCAAGCAGATGGGGTTGACGAGAGATTTGCAAAAACTTGTGGTTGAAAGGAGGCGAAAAGGTAACAAGATGGGTATCAAGAAAGAGACAAAAAAAGATTTGGGTCTTCTGTGCTAACTTTCTCTAAGGAGCAAGAAGATGGCATTGACAAGTGATTCATAAAGTCTAGAGACAAAAAGGAGAGATAAGGTAAGGAGCTTCTGACAAGGAGTAAAGCGATATGACAAGATGGGTATCAAGACAAAAGGATGGAATTTGGGTTTGGATCTTTTCTGCTTGCTTATGCTTTGGAATGTGAGGATATCATGGTTGAGAAAACTAAGGGATAAATGATATCATTGCAGGCACAAGTCCCACAACACATCAACGAGCAAAGACAAGGAGTCTAAGCAATCAAGAGCAAAATAACAAGCATTACAAGCACACCAAAACAAACTATCAAACAACCGATGCTAGCATTTTACAACTGAAAAGGGAAAAGGGAAACCTCTTAAGTATGGGTCATATCCTAAAGCTTCAGCCTTCTTGATGTAGGCATCTCTCTCAGCTTGTCTAGCGGAACATTGACTTCTTGAGTGTAACGCCTATGAGTCCAGTGTAGTCTTCAGTTGCTCTAGCTTGAATTCTTGTAGTAGAAGATTACTTCCATTCTACGGGGTACAAGGTCGAACAATCTAGCGTTTGTAACCAAAAGTAGAGGAGAAAAATAAATCCATTTGGAATAGGAGACAAGGGGATTTCCAAAGTGGCAAAACTTGAAATCAAGGAGGAGGTAAATTGGAACAAATGGATACAAGGTAACCAATGCCGTTGAGGGTACAAGTAGACATGGAAATTGTGAGATGTAAAAGCAATGGAAATGAGGGAATAAAAGAAAAGGACACAAAGTTAGATAAAAGCAGCATCAAGGATTAGATAAATGAAGAAAGGCTAGGAATAAACATCGAGAGGGTCAAGGATATGGTAAAATATAACTTTTATGTCAAATAGATCTTAGAAAATGGCCATTGCTATCTAGGCTGGCGTCCTACGATCGACACAGCTCTGATACCACCTCTATAACACCCAGTTTTTAAGGATAAAACCGAATGCATAACTATATGTATGTCAGGATCAAGTTTCATACATACAGTAACTTCATCAGTGAATAATCAGCAACAGTATCACAAAAAGAGAATTAAAAGACTATAAAGATTATCAGAGTTATACAGCTTATCCTGAAAACGAAGACTCCAAACTTCACAGGCAATCGACTGGGGGTTGCTGTCACACCCGATTTATAAGAACATAAATCGAGCAATCATATATGCGCCAGGATCAAGTCACGCATATATACAACAGATTATCAAGATATCACAACACATGTCACGAATAAAAGTGTATAAATTAATAAATGAATATCTTTATTACAACTGAATCAAGAATCAGTTCAAGGAATGCGGAAGCGTAAAATGAATACATGAAGAGCTGGGCGCCACAGGGACGTCGACTGGGAGACAAACGCCTAGAAGTCGTCGAAGCCGCTGACGTAGTTCTCCACGTTGCCGGGCACTGAGCAGCAGTCGAAGATATCTGAAATAGAACAGAAGAGTAGAGAGGCAAGTGTGAGTACAAACTCGTACTCAACAAGTATAACACAAACTATGAGGCTCTAGGCTAGCTGACTCAACTGCATTAGCTTTTAATCTTGGCAAATTTTATTAAAGCTAATTACTACGAGTGGATGAGTTACCATAACCCAATTGCATAATAAATTAGTCAGTATTAATTAAGAACTACTGAGAACCATCCAACCAAAACCACCCGGGGAATCTCCCTCGTCAAAGGTTGATAACCCCACTAATCAGACGGAGGATCTGGGCCGCTCATGACTGTGAGCACAGCTGATATATCAGTTTTACACTCTCGAGAGGTTGCACAACTTTACCCACAAGTCGTGAGCTACGCTAGTTATTCATCACACTTCCTTAGGTGAGATGGCTAGCAAGCACACTACGAGACCTTTACAGAGAATCACGTTGGTAAGGTGTAACCGCTAAGGATTCTGGATCAGCAACGATGGGGCCCACCTCCGGGGGTACAAGACACACAGCACAGACCAAGCCGGAGGAGCAGGGACCATTGAAGCTTACCACCCCTCTTGCCCACGCAGGTAAGTTACTCCCGAACCAAAATGACCTAATTAATAAGTCAAGACCGTCCCATTCCAGTCTTGTGGTTGCGCGGTTGTCCCAGGTTGTCGCTCTATGAACCGGTCCTTATGGAGAGTAGCCAACCAAGCACTAAGCACCGTGCTGGCCCCCTAAACCATGTTTCTATCAAAACATCTTTTAAGGAGACGTGAGCCACTCAAGCACACAGCACAGAGGGCCACTCTCAGAGTTAAGTTGCATATAACCATTACTCAAATTTAATTAAAAAGGACCAAGTGTGTTATAGCGCAGCAACCTAGCACAACTAACCAAAATGCAACCCAAAGGATATATATAAAGGGTAAATAAGTGGCTAGGAAAGTCCTTATAGGCATACAGTATTAAAATGCAGTATGAAATTGTATTTAAAAGTGATAGGAGGTTCATGTTATACTTGCCTTCCTCGTACTCTCCCGGCTGCTGCTCGAACTGCTCGGAAGACGGCTGCTCCTGGTACTGATCCAAAGGCTCCGCGTCTACTCACGATCATCAAACATAGTCCATACATACACACATGCACAAACAATAGCAAACTATAAGAAAACAGTACACCAATACAATAGAACAGCACATGGAACTAGCCTAGAACTAATCTACGCGTTACAACGATCGCGAGGATATAAAGAACACCTAAAACGGAGCTAAAACGCGGAAACTGCGCTTAAAACAGGATCCAGGGACCTATTTGTAAGAAAAACAGAGCAACCAGGGGCTTCTGGGCAAAACCCGGGGACTTAAACGTAATTAAAGCCTAGATCTAGGGGCTAGCGCGGGAAAAACTCAAGAGATGGACTGCGGGTTCAATTTCCAGGAAAGACAGGGGCTTAAACGAAAAGAAAAGGACCTGATTGTAAATACTTTTAAACTACAGGTGGACTGCGGGTTCATTTCCCTAAAGGGCAGGGACTCTTTAGCAAAAAGGACGGCTGAAGCGGTACGTTTTATTCTGAGCCGTTGGATCACGATCTGGTGGTTCGGATTAGATCCGGCTCGCGAAGGGGCACGCGCCGATCTCACCCGTTGGATCCCGATCCTACGCTTCGGACTCTATCTTCCCTCGGATCTAATACCCCCCGCTGGATCTGAGATGGGCGGCCCAGATTTAAAATACCGAGCGAACCGGTACGCACGAACTCCGTCCGTTGGATCCAGATCCCGTGGCGCAGATCCATCCCAACCGCAATCTAATCCTACGCGTCGACTACGGATCGGGTGGCTAGGGTTCGCAGGAGCACGGCCGGCGGCGGGATGGTCACCGGAGCTCGCCTCCGCGGCGGCGCTTCGCCGGCGTAGGCCGATCTCGGCCGTCCGGGCATGATTTTCGGGCGGGCTTGGTCCAGGAGTGAGGGCTCGGCACGGCGAACTCATCTGGACACTTGTGGCGATGGATTAAGGTACGGTTAAGGTGTAACGGCGGCGAGGGCGGCTCGGGGTGGCTACTAACTCCGGCGTGCGTGCGTTCCGGGGACTAGGAGGGGTCCCGGGCTTCGACATCTAGTGCATAAGACACGGGGGAAGCAGGTGGTGCTCACCAGGGGCCTGTGGTAGCCGGTGCTGCGGTGGAGGGTGGCCGGCGACGAGCTTCCGCGGCGGAGGGGATCGGGTCCTCGCGGGAAGTGACGATGCAGGGGCGTACGATCCAATTATTGGGCCTGGGAAGCTCCTGGGTGGTGAGGCGAAGCTGCCGCGGGGGCTGTCGGTGTCGGTGGCGCTCCGGAGTAGCGGCCCGACGGTGAGGCAGAGGGGCGGGGCGCGGCGGTGCGGGGGAAAGGCGGCGCTAGGGTTTTGGGCGGCGACGGGTAAGGCAGGGGTACGGGGAGCCTGCGGGTCCACTTAAGGGCGAGGGATCGAGGCCTCGGCGTGCGGGCCCAGGGGGAAACTCGCCGGCGTTTTCGGAGTTCGTTGGGCGCCGGGGGAAAACAGAGGAAGGGGAGGAAGAAAGGGAGGAGGGAGATGGCGCTGACGCGTGGGTCCCGATCGCCAGAGGGAGAAGGGGGGAGAGCGGGGAGGGGCGCTGGCTCGGGCTAAGGAAAAGAGATGGGCCGGCGTGCGGCCCACGCGGGGGAAAAGGGGAGGGAGGCCGGGCCTCGGGCTTGGCCCACGCAGAAAGGAAGGGGGAAAAGAGAGAGAGGCCCGAGGGGGGAGGGAAGCTGGGCCAAGAGTTTGGGCTGCCTTCTTCTATTCCCTTTCCTTTCCTTTTCTACACTCACTTCATTCAAACAAACATCCTTTTGAATTCAAATAAATTCGAATTCAAACTCTATAAACTCAACACAAATAAAACAATGCTGCAGCATGAATGCACAAACATTTTAATCCTATGATAAATTTTATTTTCTTGCGTTATAAATTACTTTTAATGCGAGATAAATTAGAGAAAACCCTGGAAAATTTATTTAAGCCCAAATAAATTCATTAAAATTTAAGGAAATTACCTCAGGGTGTTACAGTTGCGCAGGCCTAGAACTCAGTATCATCTTCAAAAGACTTCACATCACTTTCTCCTCTGAGCAGCAATTATAACAAGCGTGAGTACAATTAGGGTTGGTACTTAGCAAGTGTTGGGAATTATATGACATGAAGGCCAAAAGTAAGGAAAGGCTGACTGGCTTACTGTGATAAGCAATTTTAGTTGGTTAAGTTTTATTAGCACCTAATTACTAAGGTATAAGTTCATACCAAAACTCACATTTAAAGAGAGAGAAGAGATCCAGCATAACCATAACCATAAACATAAACATGGTCCACGATTTAATTCATCTTCAAGTTCATTAATCATATGAGGGTCCAAGCCACTCTTAACCGTGAGCACGTCTGATATATCAATTTTTACTCTGAAGAGGTTGTACACTTTACCCACAATTCATGTCTCCCGATTTGCCCGAGGTAGCTAGCCTCTTAAACACTTCCGAGGTGAGTGGCAAGGGATTCACTACGAGGCTTTTATAAAGATTCCCTAACTTATGACAATTCGCTAAGGTTTCAGGCCGCAGTGGTCATAACCCTCCCTAATGAGGAAGACGCGTTAACTAGGAACATATCTACACCTCAAGAGGACCGGGCTATACCCAATCAACGCACTCCCCTCTTGCCCTTTTGGTAAGATCATCACAAGCTAGAGTTTGTACTTAATTAGCTAAGACCAGAGCCATATAGTATTATGATTGCACTATTTTCCTAGGTGGTTCTCCATGTTCCGATTAAGACATATTGTCTTGTAATTAACAACACAATGAGCATGAACATGGATAAAATAGGTATAACATCATCATTGTTGTCATCATGGTTATATATTACTCCCAAACTAGAACCAATTATAGTAACTAAGCAATAGCTACCCAACAAAAAAGGTAAAACCCAGGTTGACAAGGAATGATCATAAAGACTATGCATATCCTTAATTAGGATCCATCAAAATTAGAACACATGCATGAATAAAAAGAAAAAGTTATATTTATTGTGATTATTAGGACAAAAGAATAATCAAGGAAACACTTGCCTTTCTTTTAGAGAATAGCTGCTCAGAGTCTTCAACTCTTATTCTTGAAACTCTAAATCTTCAAAACTCTTGGATCACACTCCATCTAACGTCACACAAGCATCGGGCCCAATCATACAAACAAGCAAACAAACAAGAACGACTAAGAACAGATACACCAAAAAGGGAAGCTTTAAAAGAGCGTACAAAAGGATAGGAGTCGCTGCTACGGTCACCAGAACGAAAGAAACGCGAAAAACGGAGCTAGGGTTGAAAAGATACAGCTATCCGAAGATTTATATTATAAAAGAACTATAGGATTTCATTTATTTCAATTTGAAAAACTATTATAAAAGATATAAAAGAGAATATATCTAATTAGAATTAACTTATATTATATTTGCATTTATAAAGATGAGATACAACTTAATCAAATTTTATATATATAAATGTCTATGCACGAATTATCCGAATTAAACAATTAATTAGAAAGAATCGATGAGAGCATCTAAACATCGAACTCTATAATTCGAATTGAACTAAACAAATTAAATTACAAACAAATTTAAGTTGATCTTAATCAAATTAACATTAATTATGAAAACCAGAGTAAAGACTTAATTGGATTTTATTTTGAAAAACTAGATGAGAGGATATTATTCAAATTAAATTGATATCTAATTTTTAAAACAGGAATTATGGTACAACAACACTACTAAACAATAACTTAGGGTTTTAAAAGACTAATGCAAAAAGAACGGATCGAAACGGATCTAAAACGCGAAAATTAGGACCTATACGTAATTAACTATAGACTTCACGGGTTAGCAGGAAAGAATTACTAGACTCAGAAAATAGTACTTGCAAATATAGAAAAGTTTAGGGTTAGATCTAAAAAATTCTATGGTGGGGCTGGATTGAGCAGATGTAATAGATCTAGGGGGTTTTCTGCAAATTTTGCAAGACACAGAAATTTACGCGATAATTATAGAATCTTCCAGGGACTAAATCATAAAAAGCTTGGAACAGCCTAGCCATGGCGGCGGCGGGTAATGTACCTCAAATTCCCGTCGATTTTGGCCACGGGAGTGCGCGGGAAGTGGGGGAAAAGAAAGAGAAGAGGGAGGGGGTTCGATTCCATGCCTTACCCGCAGCGGAGGAGCATCGAGGCGATCGAATTTCGCGAGAGACAGAGGCATCGGCGGTCTATTCACGGGCGGCCTTTCTGTGTTCATGGTGGCGGTACTGCAGGGGCTCGAGCACGGGCTAGACACGCGGGGCAGGGGCGGTGCTGCTGCAGGGTGATGCAGCACAAGGGCAAGGGTGCAGGCAGGGAGACCTGGGCAGCGGTGGCGCTGGGCAGGCCTGGCACACGGCGGCGGCTAGCTGCAGGGGGAGCGGGCGGGGGGCAGCGCAGGGGCAGGGCCAGGCGGTCTGCAGGGGGCGCGGTGCAAGGGGGGAGGCGCGACGCATGGCGGCTTGCAGTGGTTGGGCGATGGCGCATTTGGTGGTGGCGCTGGGCGTTGCAGGAACGCGAGGAGGAAGGCGCGCTGCAGGGGCACGGCGGCGGCTGTGCAGAGATGAGCGGAGGAGGAGGATGCGCGGGGCAGTAGGGGCTAGGGCACAGGGGGAAAGGCGGCGCTGGGAGGTAGAGTGCGAGCAGCAGGGGGCACGAGGGCTCGCGGGGGATCATCTTGCGGACTTTTATAGGGTGAAACATCCTGGTTCGACGTGGCACACACGCCAAGGGGACGGCGGCGCGGTGCAGCACCCAGACTCGATCGATTCTGGCTGGTGGGGGTGCGGGTCGAGGATTTAGCGAGCAGGGGAGCGATGCGAGGCCGAGGGGTTCGGTTATGGGCCGAAACCGTTTCATCCATGGGCCGAGAGCTAAACCTAGGCTGGCCGAGCAGGTTCATTTGGGGCTGGCCTGGAACGCTGAACTCGGCCGCGGAAAGAAGATAGACGGGGAGTGGAACCGCACCGGCGCAAACCGACAGGCCGGTTGAGAGCGAGGATCGATCGCAGATAGAATGAGATAGAGAGATGGAGATAGAGAAAGGTCGAGCGGGTTCGGATATGGACCGAAACAGGATCGGGTGAGGGCTGAACACGAAAACGAGCTGACAGAGCCGGTTGAACGTGAACCATTTATTCGGTAACGCGAAAAGTGGAGGAAAGGATCAGGCCAAGTCGTTGGGGCTGACAGCGATCGAACATCATCGGAAAAACACCAAAGACGAGCCACGAGGCGTCGTTTTCAAGCATGACTTGATCGGGGGAAACGGTTAGAGGATCGGGAGCTCGACGGGATATCTTAAAGATTCGGAGAGGACAAGGTTAAAAGGACGTACAACAAGATACGGCTCGGTCCGACTGCGATAAAAATCAAAATAGAAATATTTTCCAGAACACATTTTCAAGTTTAAAATAAATCTAGAAAAGTCCAGATAAATATTTCAAACCACAAAAAATATATCCAGAAGAATCCCAAAATTTTCCGAGGAAAACTCAGGAGGTAATTTTAGGACACGAGGAATCCAAATAGAATATTTGGGATTCATGAAAAAGAATTTTAGAGCTTTCTGAATAAAAATGGATCTAGCTCTAGGATAAATGAGAATAATTGATAGAAAAATTCTGAAAAAAACTCGAAAAACCCTATTGCTAAATGAAAACATTCTAAAAGATAGTCACATCCTAAAATTAAATATTTTAGGGTGTGACACTTAGAAAGAAAGCATCCATCGAGGTACAAGACTGGGGGAGAGTGCTGACAGGCCGGTACTTCCCCCGAACCACCCTTCACGCTCTCCTTATTTTCTAAGCACTACGGAGGTAGGGCTTCGCCTTGGAGTGGAGCTCTTTTTTTCTCTCTTGTGGTGTGTGTTTGAATGGGGGCCTCTCTTCCTCCTTATATGGCCCTCCAAGGGCGGATCCCAAGGTGGACGTTTGTGGTGGTACCATCCGGAACAGGCGTAGGGAACACGGTGGGAGACTCTAGGAGAAAGTTGGGCCTAATTGGGCCCAATTTTTGTTCGGCTGAACCAGGGGTTCAGCCCCACCCTTTCTGAGGCCTTTTGGCACAATCTTCGGTCGGTGCACTCCTTGTGGGCTCCTTATGTGGATTCTGGGTGTTTCGCTTGAAGTTTAATTTGTTTAGCATGTCATGTGGGCTCTTCTTTATTCGTGTGATGCAGGATGGGATCTTCTGTGTACTTCTTCTGCGTCCTCTGTATATTTTCCTCTTATTTCAGACTTGGATCTGTCAAATGGCTTAGTGGACATTACATCTATTGAGAAGGGTTAGTGACAAACATATGCGAGTAAGTAAGGTTATTCTTCTATATTTCTGGGTATAGTTGATGGTTGGATTTTGCATTTAAGGGCCGTCAACAGATGCTGATCCAGGAGCCGAAGATGAAGGTTGTGCCCTCGTCGGGCACAGCGCTGGTGAAGTCGAAAAATGCCATCATGTTTGCTAGTGGATGCTCGATGAACACCCTACCTAGTGCGCTCGCTGTCGGTGTTTAACCTCCAAACCCACCGAGGTATAGCCCCAAGGTGATAGATTGTAGGTAGGGTATCACCGAGATCAGAAACTCGAAGGTGCAAGGAACACGAATCTTTAGACAGGTTTAGGCCGCAGTATGTGTAATACCCTATGTCCTGTGTGGTAGTTTGTATTGCCTTAGATTGATTTTGCTTGGAGGGGTCCCTGCCCACTCTTATATAGACTTGGGGGAGAGGGTTACATGGAAAATCTAGCCAAATACGAGTTTAGCAGTTCTACCTGAGTACTACTTGAGTAGTGTCCTTCTGTTTTGACTAGACCTACTCCTGTACGAGTAGTTACAACTGGTAGGGTGTGGGCCATGTCCCATCCCTTATTCTAGAATATGTACGCCATGTGTGCAGTCTTGTGGCCTCCAGTCTGACACAACGTGGAATAAATTATATTTTTCATAAGCTTATCGGTAGGATCAGGAAAATCTACATCGATGATGTGGTGGTTAAGTCAAAAGGATACAATTAAGGAGCATCTAGCCAATCTGCGCGGGACTCTTGAGTGTACAAGGCTGCATGGCTTGAAGATGAATCCAAACAAGTGTGCATTTGGAGTATCGGCCGGACAGTTCCTTGGTTTCATGGTCTAGGAGAGGGGGATAGAAGTCAGTCAGAGGAGCATCAAAGCTATTAATGAGATGGTTTCTCCAATAAATAAAATAGAGTTGCAATCAATTGGTAAAATAAATTTCATTAGAAGATCTGTTTTGAATTTATCTTGCAAGATTCAGGCTTTTTCTCTATTATTGAAGTTGTAAGCTGATTAGGAGTTTGTATGGGCGAAGGAACAACAGGAGGCCTTCGATAACATTAAAAAATATTTGAAGTCTCCCCCAGTTTTAATTCCTCCACAGAGAGGTAAGCCGTTTAAATTATATTTATCGGCTGATGAACGATTGATTAGATCAATCTTGATACAAGAATTTGAGGGGAAAGAACGTGCTATATTCTATCTTAGTATGAGGCTTCTTGATGTTGAAACCCGATATCCTCCTGTTGAAAGGTTATGCTTGTGCCTTTATTTTTCCTATGCAAAGTTGAGGCATTACCTTTTATCAGCTGAATGCACAGTGGTCTGCAAAGATAATGTGGTGCGTTATATATTGTCTTTGCCTATACTAAAGGGAAGGATCAGGAAGTGGATCCTAGCTCTTATGGAGTTTGACCTGCATTATGAATCGGCTAAACCAGTCGAAGGACAGGCCATAGCCGACTTTGTAGCACAACACAATGGTGGACAAGAAGGGTTCATGGAGCCGATGCCTTGGACAATGTTCTTCGATGGGTCATCATGTAACAAAGGATGCGGAATTGGCTTAGTGCTAATATCGCCTCGAGGGGCAAGTTTTGAGTTTGCTTAGCCAATTAACCCCGATTGTACAAATAATCAAGCAGAGTATTTGGCAATTCTCAAAGGCATCAGGTTGTTAAGAGAGGTAAAAGCCGATACAGTAGAAATTTTTGGGGATTCACAGCTGGTGGTCAATCATCTGGTCAGCAAATATGAATGCAACAACGAAGTTCTGCTTGAATATTTTGGAGAATGCCAACAACTGCTCGATGAATTCATATCTGTAACAATAGAACATATTCCTAAGGCACATAATGAAGAGGCAATTTGATTAGCACAAACTGCTTTGGGTTATCGGTGAAAGGCCAATATATTGCTCGATGATTTGGTTGTTGATGATTGGATAAAAAAATCATGGATTATTTGAAAGATCCATCACAAAGAGTCTCTAGGAAGGTTCGATATATGGCTTTAAAATATGTACTCTTGGAGGAAGATCTAGATTATCGCATGATTGATGGAGTATTGCATAAATGTCTGAGTCAAGAAGAAGCCAAGTTGATCATGGAGGAGGTACGTGAAGGTATTTACGGGGCTCATCAACCGGCTTACAAAATGAAGTGGGTGGTCCAACATAGTGGTTACTTTTGGCCGACGTTACTAGAAGATTGTTTCAGATATTACAAGGGTTGTCGGGAATGTCAGAGATTTGGAGAGGTCCAAAGAGCTCCATCATTGGCCATGAATCCGATAGTTAAGCCTTGGCCATTCCGAGGATGGGGAATCGATTTGATTGGCCAGATATATCCATCTTCTAGCAAAGGGTATAAGTTTATCCTTGCGGCAACGGATTATTTCACTAAATGGGTGGAGGCAGTCCCATTGAAAATGGCTACATCAAAGGACATTATTGCATTCATTAAGGAACACATCATCTACCGGTTTGGGATACCTCAAACAATTACGACAGATCAAGGGATGATGTTTACTTCCGATGAGTTCAAGAATTTTGCCGCTAGTTTATGAATTAAATTGTTAAATTCATCGCCATACTATGCCCGGACCAATGGACAGGTAGAAGCTTCAAATAGAAGTTTGATCAAATTGATTAAGCACAAAGTCGATGACCGTCCGAGGAAGTGGCATGATTTCTTATCAGAAGAATTGTGGGCCTATCAGATGGCTTGTCATGGTGCTACAAAAGTGTCGCCTTATCAGTTAGTCTGTGGACATGAGGCGGTGCTTCCTTGGGAGTTGAAAACTGGTTTGAGATGATTAGCACTTCAAAATCAGTTAACAACCGATGAATATAAGACCTTGATGATTGATGAGTCAGAAGAATTGGTTGGACATCGGTTGCGAGCGTTCGGAAATATTGAAGCAAATAAATGAAAGGTTGCTAGGGCTTATGATAAAAAAGTCAAACTTAAAGCATTTCGGGAGGAAGACTTGATTTGGAAGTTGATCTTTCCGATAGGAACTAAGAATGTTCGGTTCGGAAAGTGGTCGCCTAATTGGGAAGGACCCTATCGGATAAAGCAGTGTTTGCCTGGCAATGCTTACATCATTGAGACTTTAGAAGAGGAGATATTTCCTAGAGCACTTAATGGAAAGTATCTGAAGGAGTATTTTCCCAGCGTGTGGGTTGGTTCATAAGAAGCCGATGCGGAATAAGTAGGCATCGACTAAGAAATAGCCTTTAGAGCAAAAATTCAAAACATCAAAGGGATTTTGAAGGAAAGAATATATACATAGACATAAACAAAAGATATACATTCATTAGGGTCCTTGAGATACAGTCTAATGTCCAAGTGTGACAGTTCATGTACGTGTAATCTAGGCATATTATTTGTTAGTGTGAAGTATGTGCTTGTTAGTGTAAAGCTTGTGTATGTTTATGTGAAGCTTTTGAAAATTTAAAGTGCAAGTAAAAAGGGTATTTTTGTAATTATAGAAAAACCTAGGGTTGTTTTTGCAAAATGTAATTGGATAGGGGGTAACTTCAAAATAAGTGAAAGGTGATTTGTAAACATGTTTTTCTTATTTTCTCCCCTGTAAAAAAATATATATTTATCCAAAAGTTGCATTAGAAATGTATGTGTTGAAGTGTGTAAAAAGTTTAGATAAAGTGGTGAAAATAAAGGTATTTATGTAATTTTATAAAAGTACAAGTCCTTTTATGCAAGTATTTGATTTACAAAAGTAACTTTCAAAGTTACTCTGGACTAGAGTGTAAAAGGTGCAAGTCATCATGACATATCTATCCAATCATTATGACGTGTCTATCCCGTCATCATGACGTGTCATAAATACTTGCATTTAGGTCCTGAAATTTTATGAATTACACTTTTAGGACAAGAGTAATTCAAATCCAATTTTTGTTCAAAAATTCACGTGTAAAGATATAAGTTTTGCGTTTTTGAACTTGAGCCCTAAAGCAATGTTGTAGAGTTTGAAAAACTCTCCAACTTTCGTTTTGGGCATTTCTTCATTCGGGTTTTAGATTAATGGGAAATTAAGCTTTACAAAAAGGTCTCTGCAGTTTTCTAAATTTATGCATAAGTCCTTGAGAAATCTCTTTTCTCCTTCTCTTCTGTTTCTTCTCCCTGGCGCCCATCCTTTTTCTATCCCCACCGGCGGCGGCTCCATCCAAGTGCATCTTCTCTTCCTCCCTTTCCCTGCTCAGCTTCTGGATCCAGGCGGCGCAGCTCCAGGCAACGGCGCCAGAGCGGCGGCGCACGGTGGCACGCGGGGTGCGGCCACAGGCGCGGAGCGCAGCGCAGAAGCGCTGGCGGCACGGGAGCTGGGCGAGCGGGCGGCCCGAGCGGCGGCCGCAGGCGCGGCTCGGGCGGAGCAGATGCGCGGCTCGGGCGGGCCCAGGAGCAGAGCGCCGGCGGCGGGCTAGAGTGCACGAGCGAGTGCAGTGCACGGCGGTTCGGCTGGTGCGGCTCAGGCGAGAGTGTGCGCGGCGGTGACGCGGAGCAGCGCGCGGCGCAAGCGCAGAAACTGGAGCGGGCGGCCCCGAGCGCGTGGTGGCGCGGCAGACGTGGAGCTGAGGCGCACGCGGCTCGGGCATGTGCAGATGCAACGCGGCAAGGCCGAAGCAAATGCGGGGCCGGCAACAGGAGGAGGAGGAGCTGTGCAGGACAACGACGAGCAGTTGCGCGACGTGCAGGACGACGGCGTGCCATGCGGCGGCTGCGAACGGATTCGCATGGGAGCAGCGGAGCCGCGCGTGAAAGACATCAGAGGCCATTGAGAAGAAAGCAGCGGATGAGGTCAGGCGGCACTATGAGCTGCTTGTGGAGGACATGGAGGTGGCCTGACGCAGGAAGATCACGACTCTCACAGAGGCGGAGGAGCGGTTATGGCGCGGCAAGTCGGAAGGAGAAGCGGCGAAGCAAAGGCGGCGGTTATAGCGCGGCGAGCTCAGAAGGAGCAGCTACGCAGCGGCAAGGCGGTCAGGGCAGGAGCAACGCGGCGCGGGTTCGACGCGCAGTGCAAGACCGGCGGTGGTGGTAGACCGGTCCTGATGGCGTCACAGTAGATGGAGAGGGCGGTGGAGTTACAGGACCCGGAGGTCCGAGTGGAATTGAACCAGCACGTTCACGAGTGCGAGCGGAAGTGTTTTGCCAGTGGTCAGCTCGGCTCGATTCCGCAGGCGAGTGCGCGTGCAAGGCAATAGGCCACGCGTGAGCGGGTTTAGAGCCAGTGGTGTGAGAGCAGTACGGGAGCAGTGTGCAGGAGATGCGACTGGGCGTGGCGGTCCTGCAGGAGGCTATGCGGGTGTGCCGGCCGTGTTTCAGCAGCACACACGCATGAGCAGAGGAGGCTCAGCCCGTGAGCAAGAGAACCTTGAGGTTCGCGGAGGAGTTGGCATAGCAAACCAATCCGGCTCCATCGTCTTGTCCTATGGTCCACGACATCCAGCAACTCCTATTCCTCGCCGATCGTCCGAGCAAGACCACAACACCTCGAGGAAGCTCGTGAACCCTCTTATCGAGCCTCTTCGGATCCCTTCGCTGAAACATCGTCACCGTGGCAAAGCCGACTATCGTTGCCACGGATCACCGTGAGGAATATCCCTCCGGCTATTCTCCACTCACTACAATCCCCTAGCAAGCTTCTTCGTCAACCACAGAACCTCGTCACCGTCGAGCTCTTCTCATCGCCAATCCTGTTCACCACGGGAATTCACTTTCCACCCATTCTCCTTTACAACCAAGGCTACCCCAAGGTTTGCCTTGATTCACTAAATCTTCCTAATACCGGCGACCTCTTTTGCCGGAATATCGTCGTTATCTTCCTATTCTCTATTTTTCCCCGACCAGGGACTTAATTGCTTTGATTTAGAAAGTTCTAGGATGTTCTTTGTAAAATTTCCAAATCTTTCTTTATTTCAAATCAGTGAACATTTACAAGTTTTATGTTGTGCTCTTGAATTGAAAGTCTTGATTTGTGATCTAGGTTAAATATTAGGGAATGAGTGCTTTATTGAATCTTATATTGTATGCATATGTTATAGCTGAAAAGTAAATCATAGGATGTATGTCTCAAGTAGAGATGTGTGATGCTTAGTTAATCCTTTCACACGAATGCTCTTATCCCTGCCATCAAGACTTTAACCTTGTCTTGATTGCCGTTTCCTTAAGATCCTTTTCGTATAAGGATCCCTGCTAGTTTGTGTGTATCTGCTGCTCAGCTAATACATCTCGGCAGCTATGCTTCAGCGTCGGCTATCAGCTCAGCCACTAAGCATCCGTTTCCTTTGAGTCTATGATGTTTCTTTGTAACAACTGTCAGCCGATGCATTTCTTTTGATATGTTTCTACCATCGGCTGGTTAGCTGATACGGTTGATATCTTTCTAATATCGGCTACTGCCGATGCAATTCTTTCTGTTCTGTCCTCCATCGGCTGCACATAGTCGATGTATCAAAGGTGTATACACAATCTTAGGGTTCTTGCCATCGGCCGATCCAAGCCGATTTTAGTTGCTCTCCATATTGGTCAAATAGAACCGATCAATCTTTAGTTTTCCCATCTTTATCCACACACTTCTATCAGCCGATTTATCGACTGAGAGATCGGCTATATATCTATCGGTCACATACCCTCAACCACACTCCAATCGGTTGTACGTCACTCAATTGTTGTGCTGATGTAATCGAGTCGATACAACCACACCTAGTTACCTAGGATAACACTTAAGCACATCTTAGTTAAGACACAGCTGCTTTAGGAATCATCTCTCTGCCAACGTAATCGATGCTTTTATCGATCAATTAGAAAACCGATACACCTCTCAGTCGGCTACGCAGGCCAAAGTACACAACCCTAGATCAATAAGCTAACACAACAGACACGCCTCTGTTAGGCACGACCTAAGCACATCAATCAGCTAAACCTCTGTTGTATCCAATCGACTCTGTTGTAGTCTTCAACATATAGTCCTTCTTAATTAGTTGTCCCCCTAAAGCTCTGTCTAAGTTAGTTTCTGATCTTTTTGGTTGTTATGTAAGTAGTATGTTAAATGAGTGTTGGATTGCAACTTTATTGTGAAGTAAGATAGTTTTATGTGCACACTTTGAATGTAATGTTGCATTGCATATAGATATGACTACTTCTGCAACGGTACCTACAAGATCTCCCAAGAGTCTGCGGAGGATTTTCCTGAAGACCAAGTGAATGTCACCAAGAGATTATCTGAAGCCCCGAACCAAGTTCGGAAGATAGTATTACTAACATCCCTGACTTCAGCCTCACCAGTAAAGGCAAGCCCCGGTGCATAACCTAGTATTTCAAATTACTACATTATGCAATCTTATATTTATATATGATATCTTGCATTAAGTCTAGGAGATGAAATGAAACCCTAGATGCATGAATTCTAGGAACCAATGTATTGCACCTGAGTTCATATCGAATAGATGCTCTGCTAATAGGACCGGTAGAAGTCGGGTGATTTCCTGTCACTCGCGCGATATAGGAGTTGTAATGTTTACATTACTGTAATCACTATAAGGATGACGGACGGGGTTATGTGCAGTATCATGGAAAGGAATGATACCCCATCTGTGTTGTTAAATTGGTTAAGGTCGCGGTGTGTGCCGATCGGGGTTAAGCGTTTGAAAGTACTAACCACATGCCGCGAAATATGGTAAGCGGTAAGCCTAGTAACCAATCGGCCCGAGGAGTGGACATACCTCCCACCACATGTATTTGGTTCTTCTGGTTACTTGATTCGACTGTGGGAATACGTGTTGCAAGGGCAACCAGGAGTACGGGTTTTGTAGTCGCGCTACAGACGTACGTCCTGCACTTTGGAAGTGCGTATGGTCCTGCAGTCGCTTGTGGTGGATCTGATCCACGAGTCGGAAGGAAAGGCAAACGGTTGCTTCGGAACGACCCTTTGGTGTTCCAAGCGTGTGAGTTAGGTTTACCTTGCAAGGTTAAATTCGATTCAGAATCGTTCGCTTCTCACGAAGATTGAGACTGCTTGATCCCTTTATCACACAGAGTAACAAGAGCAACTATATGATGAGTAATGCTGACGGTTGATGTAAAGAGCTCTACCTTGCTTGAGTAGTTATAGGTGCTTATCTAGAATGGATAATCACATAGAACTTGAAAGCTAAAAGTTGACACTAAGGATCTACTCTTCGTTGCTTTTCAGCTGAAAACTCTACCCAAAGCTAAAAGCCTTCATAAGTCTAGTTACATGGCTATGTATACCATGAACGGGTAAGCCTTGCTGAGTATATTAGTATACTCATTCTTGCTAGTTACATGTTTTTCAGGTAAAGTCTTTGAGGACCCTGCTCTTCCCCTGCCTTGGCCCTGTGCTCTTCCAGATGATTGGTCCGTGGAATGGGATCCGTCCCCGGCCAATGCTGATGATGCCGAGTGATGTCGTGCCCGGGCTTAGCATGACATCCGTCTTGATGACGTGCTGTAAATCATCGCGTATGTTTTCCGCTGCCAAAAATCATAACTTTAACAGTTTGTAATGTTTTCTCTAAATTTGGAACTTCGTACTACTCTTAGAAACTCTTGTAATGTAATTCTCTGTAATGTAAAATATGACGGTGACTGTATCTCTGGACTCACCTTCGTGTGAGGTAACCTTATTGATCCTGTGTTCGGTGGTTTATCGGGACGTTACCCGACAGGCTAAGAGATTATACCGTTTGAAGCACGTTGGAGCCCTCAGGAATGGACTCGCGTACTTGAGCCGGTATAATTCAGGTTGATTCTGCCACACCAAGGAAGACCTTATTTACAACACCAACAGCGTCATACATTGTGGATGGCTTCTACAACTCCCTCGAAGTCATCGGCAAGCTCGTCTTAATCTGCTAGATCATTCTCCTCAGGGAAGACAGGCTGCAAATGGCGGAGCTCATGCCCGAAGCAGACCTATGCAAAGGCCAGAGCGGTTGCAGCCCCTTGGTGTACCCATGGGTGGCGACTTCCCTAACACGGTTTGGAATGTCATGCAAGCGGTCGACGAGTAACGCGCCGTTCACCGCCTTGGACGTGCCGTTCGCTGATTGCTGGAAGGCCTGAAGTTGTGACTCCAGAGTTGTTCATATCAAATGAGAGCTGATAAGGAAAAGCGCATGGGGAGAGGTTCTATTTAGAAGAGAAACCTACCTGCTACTCTAGCATCGGCATGGGACAGCATCGCCCGGGTAGCAGAAGTTTTGCCCTCAGTGGCAGAGAGAGTAGCTTGGGTGGCCTCAACAGAACTCTAGCCACCCTATCTCGCGAGTTGCGTCGGAATACAGGTCGCGGGTTTCATTCCTTTCACGAAGGAAGCGCCGTGCATTGTCTCCATTGTAGGAGTCGGCGGAGTTGGATGAAGAACCAGCTGGTGCTACAGAATGGGCGTCACGAGCGATGCCAGAAACTTCGCTGATCACCATTGGTGGATGGGGGGATCTAGCAAGAGAGATAGCCCTGCAAGTTCAGAAGAATTAATGGCATGAATACGAATAGTATGGAATGCGAATTCGTTCTTACCCCTGGCTATGAAGACGGGCGCGGAGCGGCAGAGTGGCCTCGGGGATTTCCACCATTGGCTGCTTGTCACGATTCATGGTCGCAGCTTGAACAATTTGAAGGGTGGAAAGGTTTGGAAGAGATAAGAAATTGCAAAAAGTGGCAAGGGCGAATCTATTTTCTCCTCTCCTCTGTGCCTGGGGTCTTTATTTATAATCGCATGTGGGTGTAGTGATAAATACCTTAGGGCTCGTTTAGCCGACTTTCAATGAGGAAGATGAAGCGTCGCCTTATCAATTGGAAAAGTTACGCGAGGAATGATGGGAGATATGGTGGACGTGGAGTTATGGGAGCTGAGGTTCGTGGAATTTGATATAGAAGATATGACATCGGCTGATTCAAAATCGGCTAATTAAATATTATGTTATTGGGCTGGATTCGGGCTTCGTCAAAGGAAAGATAGTGTTATGGTTACTTGCATGAATTTTGAAGCAAAATTATTTATTTTGAAATTGGGGGAGTCGTATTTAGAGATGACGTCATCAAGAAGATCTAGGAGTCCGATTCCTTTTGGAAAGTCATATAGATATAATAGTTTTATCTCATTTTGAGTCAAATTTGTAACGGATTGTAATTGATCAGGAGTCTTCAGTTTTCAGAGTAGGAGTCTTCAGTTTTCAGAGTATAAATAATAGGAGCAGTCAGGTTTTGTACGAATAATCATCAATCAATACAATTTTTCTCAGCACTTTGCCAAAACCCTAGAAGGAAGAGGTGGTGTATTTATTCTCGGTGAATTATTCAGCAAGTGGGGCTACATCAAATCGATTTCCGGCTTGTTGGTAAGTTGATATCTATCAGATTTTCAGGCTTAATTTGATTACCGGCGCATCGCTGTAGTTGCGTCAAGTTTAATCTACCAATTTATTGATTTCTATCAATTTCTTGTAAGGCTGCATCGTTCGGTCTCTTGCTAGTTCTTAATAGATTCACAATGTATCTAGTGATAATCATATATTAATCGGCTCTCATCTAACCCTTTTATGCAGTAATCCGATAGCCGATTTCTTCATTGATTTTCACTAAATCTATCTAGTTATATTTAGTCTTGGACTTTGTTGTGGGTAATCCTATCAGCTAGTTCGTTTGCTCTAGTTTTGTTATTTCAAGCTATCTTAGTCAGGTCTGATCCTTGAATAATAATGCTAGGTCAAGTTTTACCGGCTGGATTCGATTATCAAACAACGATAACATGATTGCAATAGCTTGATAACAACAATCGGTTCTTTTAGCTGATTTAGAACTCAATGATAACCATAAATTCTAATATAATTAGATGCATTGGCTAATTATACTCAATTTATCACCTTTCTACTAGCGTTGTCCTGGTTAAGTCTGATCCGACTAATGGTGATGATAAATTAAGTTTAGTCAGACATATGTATTTAGTTATGAAGATTTTATTCTTAATATTGCTTCATTAAGAATTGGCTTTGCAGCTGATGCACGGATATATTTATCGGACATCCTGGCCAATATGCTATTTGCAACTCTTCAAAATTCTAAGCAACACGTCTCTCGTTATTTACTGATTAAATTTATTGGCACGTCTTGAATCTAATTTACAGGACTTACATTAGAAATAAGCAGAGCTTCCAAGCTTTAGGTTGATTTCTCATATTGCAACGATTATTTATCAATATTGCGACAAACCGCGAGAGGATGGAAATTCTGATGGAACGCTAGCACTGTACTTGATATTTGCGTGCCTTTTCTCCTCTTATCTGTGACTCACGCATCCACCTCCCTCCAAAATGGCACCCGCATCCGTGGCTCTCCACCCTCCAACGACCTCCTGCTCTTTCCCCACCGGCGCCGGGCGGCGCAGCCGCCCCCAATGGGGCCCACCTGCGTCTCTCGCACCACTTCCCCCGGCGGCCACGCCTGAGGTGCCGCGCCGCCTCCTCCTTCCAGCGGCTGCCGGCATTTGGGACTTCATCTCCGGCGGTGCGGGTGGTGGTGCCGCCGCCGCGTCCCTCGCCGTCCGGCGAGGTATGCAGCTCTTCCGCCAGGTAATTGATGGGAGATTTTACTTTCCTTTCCCATTTATCTTTTATAATTACAGAGGAGCCCCTGGAAATGGGTGCTGGGCTGCCGGTATACGTTCTTGGGTACTACTGTTACTTTTTTTTTTCCTCGGTTGCATTGCAGGGAGATGTGGCTGGCTCATTGGCAGAATTCGACAAGGCAGTCGAGATGGATCCACGGCAGAAGCAATGTACGAGCCCCTAACCTCTGCTTTTGTTTGAGGTGTGCTTGTCAGTGTCATTGTGCCAGCTTTCTTGTATGCATTACATTGCCGTAGCTGGCAGCTAACGCCTTGCTGTAGATCTTTGGCAAAGGGGTCTGTCGCTATACTACCTCGATAGGTGCGTCGAATGATCTGAATTGCGCTTAACAGTTAACATCCATGATCAATGAATAGTCTTTACATAAGAGCATTATATAATGTGGTTTATTTTCTGAGTTGTTCCAACATAGGTTCGAAGAAGGTGCAGAGCAGTTCAGGCTAGACGTTGCAGCTAATCCGAACGACACTGAAGAGTCCATATGGTGCTTTCTGTGTGAGGCTCAGCTATGCGGCATTGAGGAAGCAAGGAAACGGTTCTTGGAGGCAAGTTATCTAGGGTTGTAAACTTGTAATCATCTACCAAACAAACTACAAACCTGACGTGCATTCACTGTTTTCAGGTTGGTTTGGACTCAAGACCTGTAATGCGTGAAGCATACACGCTGTTTAAAGACGGTGGAGATCCCGAAAAGGTTGTTTTAGCTGAAGTTCCTATGTGCATATGCAATTTGTGTTCCCATAACTTGTTTTTGAGTATTTCTTGATATTTCCTGCTGTCCTTTTTTGTTTTGGCTTCAGTTAGTAGCAAACTTTTCAAGTCGCTCAGATGGTGAGGTCTTCTATTCTTCATTGTATGCTGGACTTTACTATGAATCACAGGTATGCAATGCCTAATGAGGCCCAATTTTTAGTGCAAAAACATCTCTTAGTTTTCTCCAGGAACTGATTTTTTTATAATTGGGTTCTTCCATTTCAAGGAGCCTGTCAATAAAATTTTCCGTAACGTTTTTATTTCTTTTATGCTGATTCACTAGCTTCTCTAAGTATTCCTGATGAACTAATATATTACAGTCTGTATTTCAAGGCTGTACTGATGAACTGATATATATTGATAACGTTTTGTCATGGATTACAGGTAGATATTTCATCTTTTTGAAAGAATAGGTAGATATATCATCAAATTGGTACATCTCTAGGAAGTGTATGTAGTCAACTATCTAACTGAACGCTTCATTCTTACAGCAAATAGGCCAACAACAAAACTCTTACATCAAATTTCTCTTTCATGGTTGTTACAGTTAGAGCCTCCCTTATCTTTACAAACATTCACATGAGTACATAACCAAGTTGTTTATGAGCTGCATTTGATGCTGAGCAGAAGGATGCGGAGAAGGCAAAATCTCATATCGTTGCAGCATGCAAGTCGCCATACGGATCAAGGTTCCGCTTTCCTCCCCCCGTGGCCTGTGATGTGCACTTATTGAGAGTCGGCATGCCCACTAAAAGTCCAATTCTCCATCTTCAGGTCTGGCGATTACATGGCCTCGCTTGCGTTTGTCCACTGCCAGTGCCGCAACTGGGATCTAGAGTGAGAGAGACCATCATGCTTGAAGCAGACCCCGACGATTCCGGTTGCAGCTAGCCAACAGACTGTAACATGGCAATGGGTATTTTAATTTCTTCGCATGGTGCAGACTGTGAAGATGCTTGCAGCCGGATCCTCTTTGTTTGGATGTGTAGCCTCCGCAGTCACTAGAACTGATCCTTGTCAAGTGCCGGCTGATTTTGATTTTTGAGTCTGACTGACTGACAGGATATGGAGTGCATTGTTTCAGAGAAGAGAATAGTTCAGCCGTTCAGGTGACCAGGCACGTTTATCTGCTGCTGTACTGCAATGGCATTCCGCTAAGGCGCTACTAGATGGAAGCGTCAGGAACTGTAAGCAAGCAGTAAACTAGGTTGAAGACCGAAATAAAAGGGAGGTTGAACTGGCAGAATGGCAAGCTGAGATCTCTGAGCATTGGGACCGAGCTGCCGGCGCCGTCTATCTGATCCGTGGCCCAATCTCTCTGCAATTGTTATCCTGCGTCCTTGTGCGATGTGAAACCGTGGTGGTCGCACGGCCCAGTTAATCGGCACGCCAGCCCAGCCCGCGCGAGAGATGTTGCGAGGGTGTGTCATGTGTGTATCTCGAAATAAAGGGCAGAGCGCTGGAGAATGGCTGGCAATCAGGCGGTCCCCTCGGACAGCCATTCTACAGCAAATAGTGGCCCCGGACGGTAGGCCAACCGACCAGCGGAGCGCAAGGAACACGTGCTATTCCCTAGTACGCACAGTACCTCTTTATGCAGGCAATGGCATCTAGATGGCCAAGGACGGCACTGCACTAACACGCCACTAGCACTATTCGGCTCAAAACTATCTAATAGTGCCGTGCCATGTCAGCACGAGGCAACACTATTTAATCCTACATGCTATGTCGGCACGTCGTGCCGATCTCCCAGCCTCAGAGGCCGAGCTTGGAATTACACGTAGAAAGCTGAACATAAACTATAGACATACCCAATCGTTTGGGTAAAGCAAAGAATTACAAATAAGAATTAAACTCGTGTTGTTTCTTGTTAGTATTGTCTTTGAGAATTACAAATAAGAATTAAACTCGCGCATGGCCCTGACGGCCCCCGGCTCCGCCAGTGCCCAGCCTAGACACTACCCTACGTCATTTCTCTAGTGTCGTGCCAACACTACGGACACAGCAGCTTATTGTTAAATTTCATCACAAATTCATACAAATATGCATCCATGGCTCAAAACAATCATCTATTTCATCATGAACTCATACAAATGTATCTATTTCGTCATAAATTTATATAGAGATACATCATTTTATAAAATAGATTGACAAACATCTCTTCCATAACAGTATGGGATGCGACATGGGCGGATCTACTGTAGGTGCATGGGGGTACAGCTGTACCCCCAAAATTTTTGTAAAAATACCAAGTATGTATGCCCCATAATACATTGTATGTATGTAACACTTTATATTTAGACCCAAATACTCATCCGTGAGAGAAAACAGCCAAGGTCCAGCCAATCTTCCTTCCCAAAGCCCAAAAGCCCAATGCACACCCCACGTATCTGATGGAAACCAGGAAACGAAACGACGCCGATCAGAATCGACGTTCTGCCTCCTCGCCTGCCCCAGACCCTCATTGGCTCATTGCCGTACACAAGGGGCTGCTGCGATCGCTGCTCAGCAGCCAGCGGCAGGCAGGTGGCCGCCGCGGCGACCGGCACGGCGGCACGGCTGCATAGGTGTACTCCGTACTCCACAGGCCCAAGCACCAGCAAAGTCAGGAAAGGTAAACTTGAGTCCTGTTTCCTACTAATCAATCCATTTTAGTTTTAATTTTGAGAAGTTTGTGCAGCGATCTTGTTTTCCGTAGTCAATTTTTGGGAATTATTCATCTGTATGACTTAGAAATATTTAATTCATCTATTATATGCTTTGTAAGAATAAGTTGTAATGGAAACATGTAATTTGTTCCATCTATAACCTCCTAACTATTTATCTATATTTGGTTGTCGGATTATATCGTCCGAATGTTGTCAAGTTGCATTGTCTAAATTCGTACCCCAATAGTTAAAATCCTGGATCCACCAGTGGGACGCGATAATTATGTCATAATTGTGTCATGCTTAAATCGTGTCGTTCCTAGGCTAACACTATGAGCTGGGATAGTGGCAGGGGCGGAGCTGCACTTAACGATCGGGATCAGCTGGCCCCGATGAATTTGTGAAAAATCAGTAGGAATCATTGTTCGTTACCAGTAAGAATCACTGTTTGAAAGAACCTCAACATGTCTAGGGAGGGGTGAATAGGTTAATTTGTAACTTTAAAATATTTTCCAAACAGTCAGTAACCCAAATATCCGGATACTCCGGATATATATCCGGATACTTCGGACTTGAGGTCCAGAGTTTCTGGATATTATCTCCGGAATATTCGGGTATGAAAGTTCAAAGACAAATAATAAAATACAGGTGTAGAAAATTTAGATCAAGTAAATTTGCAAGTACCAGGGGTTCCTTCTAAGTGTTTCTCACAAGCTGGTTCAATCTAGAAGCTTATAAATAGGTAGATCAAGCTCAAACCCTAGAAAGTTAGTCTCACAACCAAATAGACAAAGTTACTGAATCAAGGCCATTATAATGTTAGTGTGAATTATTTGAAGTCTCTTGGATTTAATTGCAATTCATCATATTTGAAATTGTGGATTTGATTTTATTTGAATGGTTCCCAATTTGTTTGATTCAATCGAGTGGAATTTGAATTTGAATGGGCTATTCAAATTCAAATTCAAAGGCTAATCACTTAAACACCCCGTGGGCCAACACCCCAAGCCGGCCCAACCTCCTTCTCTCTTTCCCCACGTGAGGCAGCCCACTAGCGCACGGCCCAGCCCACCTTCCCTCTTTCCTTTTCTCTCCCGCCGACACAGCCCGCACAGCCCACCAGGCGCTCCACCGCGCCTCTTCGCCTTCCACCGGGGCAGCTGACAAGTTAGGCCCGCTTGTCAGCTTTCCCCTTCCTCCGCTCGCCCTCAGCGCTCTGCCTCATCCTGCTCTGCTCCGCCCCGCGACAAGGTGCTTGAACCGTCGTTCCCCTTTCACCCGCGCCTTTTCCCCTTTCCCTTCCACCGCGGCCCCGCTCGCTCGCGTCACCTACCGACACCGCTCCCCGCTGTCCCCGCTCCGCGACACGGGAGCGAAACCGCTGCGCCTCCCGTATCGGCCACCGAGCTGCGCCGCTCCGCCGCGATGCCACCACGTGTCCCCGTGCCACAGCCATCCCCTCGACGTCCGGGCCCGCGCCGCAAACCCTAGCGCAGCCCCTTAAGAACCCTCGAGGCCACCGCCAAGAACCCTAGCCCCCTCGTTGTGCTCTGCCCCTTCCGCCGCCGACGCACCAAAAGAGGAGAAGAGGGAGGAAGTGGAGGAGAAGAGGAGTGCGAGGAGGAGGAAAAGGCTGTCGCCGCACCGGAGCCCTGCCAGGCCGGCGCCCGTACGACGACCACGACGAATCCGCGCGCCCTGCACGGCCTCGACCCGCCTGCACCCGCTCGCCACCGCGTCAGGTCTTCCGCCAGCGAGCCACCAGTGAGCATCGCCGCCATCTCCCTCTATCCCTTGCTACTGGTGTGAGGCACGGGCCGCTGATGAACCCTCTTTAGCCCGGCCTTAGGACCCCCTTTCCCCCATCCGGCCGCCGTGCCGCTTTTTGTGCAGGGACCCGTCACGCTGTAGATCACCCTGCAGCCGCCGTCGCCCTCCGCCGCCGCATCGTGTTACGTGCCCGGGATGCCCGTGCCCCACGCATGGCACGGCCACACCGCGGCCCTGGGAGGCCAGGACCCGCGCGTGTGCATGCGACCCTGCGCCGCGATTCCAAGCCGAGCCCCAGCCCCGCCGCGCCGCCGTTGGGCCTAGCCGAGCCCCGGCCTCGCCATGCCGCGCCACGACCCCGCCACGGCCTTGCCGTGCGCGGTGACCACGCGACGCGGGCGCGACGTCGCGTTCGCATCATGGCCATGACCCCTCAGTCATTCCCTCGAACACACATGACCCCTCGGTCATTCCGTCGAACACACATGACCCCTCGGTCATTCCCTCTTAGTCATTCCCCCTCGGTCATTCCCTCGAACGCACACGCATAGCATCTACACACGCGCACACACACCACTGCCTGCCACACCGGATCTAGCAGCCACACTAGATCTGGAGTGAGACCGACAAGAGGGCCCCGCGTGTCGGGGGAAGCAAGGAGCGCTGCCCCCTGGGCCCATCTTGTCACAGAGAGAGAGAGAGAGAGAGGGAGAGAGTGGTGGGTTGTGGGCCGGCCTGTTAAGCCGAGCCGGCCTACATGCCCAGCCAGCCCAAGGACCGACCGGCCTGCTGAGCCGCAGGCCGAGCTGACCTATGAAGCCAAGCCGAGCCTGGATGAGCCTCGAGCCGGCCCAACCCCCTTTGGGCCCAGAACCAAGTCGAGCCTTTCCCTTTTCCTTTTCTTTTCCTTTTTCCCGGCTTGACTGAGGGCCCCACCTGTCAGCCTCGGACCCCTTGACCATTGACTGTTGACCGGTCACTGTTGACCGGTCAGCGCTGACGTCAGTAGGGCCCACTGCTGATGTTAGCATGTACTGACCCCACCGTTTTCAGACCCGGGACTACGGGACTGTGTACATAACATAGTTCATACAGGATTAGGGGATAGGACATGTCCTATACCTTGTCTATGTTGTACTCTACTCACATGCGAAGTAGGACTAGTCAGTACAGAAGGAAACTACTCGAGTTGTACTCGAGTACAATTCCTAGGCTAGTGTCGGACTAGGATTCATGTAACCCTGTCCTCCCGGATATATAAGGGTGGGCAGGGACCCCTCAAAACATAACATCAACACCCAAGGCAATACAAATCACCAAACAGGACGTAGGGTATTGCGCACATCATGGTCCGAACCTGTCTAAATCTTGTGTTGCTTGCACCTTCGAGTTCCTGATCTCGTTGTCACCCTACCTAAAACTTACCACCTCGGGTATACCCATTGGTGGGCAGGCAGTAAAACACCGACAGCTGGCGCGCCAGGTAGGGGTGCGCATCGAAGATTCACCGGCGAACTCTATGGCATCATTCAAGTTCACCAATGTTGTGCCCCCTCAGGGCACGATGTTCGTTTTCGGGTCGCAGATGGTGCGAGCAATTTTTATCGATTCATCATCGACATGAAGCCGAAAACTCTCGCAGCGAGTTTTCATAGCGACCTCGACGAGTTCATCAACAATCTCGATGACTTGCCGGCCCATGGTTCCGCCAGGAAGACCGTGGAGGAGTCCGTTGTCAATGCGACTCTGCCCAGCGCTGCAACAACCTCCCTCAGATCGGACCCGCTCCAATCTGAGGACTTGCAGCGCAATTCGGCCACTAATCATCAGGAGGCCAACGATTCCGAGTCCCTCTCCGCATTGGAAAAGGACTTGGACTATTTACTCCGAATCGGAAAGCCCGAAGCCACCGCACGTCGGGGGGTTGCGGGTTGTCCTGGTGACAATGGTCTGATGATCACCTCCACTCCAGAGGGCCGTTTCATGCATTGGAAGGGCATGAAACTCTCCGACCTACTCGAGGATGAAGACCGACTTGTGGCACACCTTGAGCCCTTGCCTTTTCAGGAGGGCAGGCCATTAGCCACCATGGCAGAGGAGTCAACCGAGCTAGTCGAAGCGAGCTCTGATGAGCTCATATCTCGCCAGGTGCTGATGGCGGAGGAGGGCGAGGATGATGGCAACTTACCCATCATCGAACTTGATGTGATATCCAAAGATGAGGCCACAGCCAACGCCAGTGATGAAAATGACACCGATCGTGAGGCATGGAGGGCCAGGAACAAAGCTCGCGCAGTCCGGCGAAGGAGGGTCAACGAGCGCATGCGATCTATGCATCGCGAGCTGGATGCCGAATTTGTTGCCGTAAGCGAGCGGGGCTTCAGAACTCCGGTGGCCAACATCGCCAGGGTAATAGCTATACTCGCGCGCAGTAACAATCCAATCCTGCGTCAAGCACTTCGCTACGCGCAGAGGGCTTGGATTCAGCTCGACCAACAAAACCCGGCATCCACCGTCAGAGAAGAACACATGGGCGAAAGCCGCAGCCAGGCTCACAGTCGAACGGTAGGCGGCAGTCCTCGACCTCAGCACAGCAATAACAACGACAATGCTCGCGGGACTCAAGCCACCGGCGGGACGCGATGTGCGATCCATAATTTATTCCAGGCGCAGAGAGCGTGAAGTAGCCGAGACAGAGGGTACCAACTGTAGCGATCATTTTCCAGCGTTCATCGCACAGTTCAGCAGTTATAAGTACCCTGAGGGCTTCAAGCCGATTGGGATCACCAAGTATGATGGCAAGCAAGCTCCTCAGCAATGGCTACGTTGTTACTCCATCTCCATTAAAGTTGCAGGGGGCTCCAACATCACCAAAGTCATCTACTTTCCAATGGCTTTGGACCCTGCGCCGCTCACGTGGTTGGAGAGCCTCAGCAACAACTCAATCGACTCCTGGGAGCAGCTCAAGAAAGTCTTCATCGACAACTTCCAGGAGGCGATCACCCATGCAGGTACTCGTCATGATCTTGCTCAATATAAACAGGAACGTAACAAGCTCCTACGGTCCTATACACGCCGTTTTGTCAACATGCGCGCCACCATTGCGAATATCTCAGAGGAAGACATCATCGACTGCTTCTACAACGGCATCACCGACCCAGGCATCTATAGAGACTTTGGGCGGAACAGATCGAAAACTATTGTAGGGCTTCGTGATATGATGCACGAATGGTCCGAGCAGGAGGAAAAGATACGGGAGTGGTTCCCGAGGTTCAATGACAACGACCTGAGTTGCACAAACGACAGTCGCACCGACAAGAGCCAGCAGGACTACTCGGGTCCATCCTGAAAGTGCAATCCAGATGACCTCGTCGCGGTTGTGGATCGTCCGTCGCAAGGCAGGAAGACAACACAGGAGGAGTTTGAAAAGCTCTTGCAGAAGAAATGCCCATGGTATCCAGGTGCCAATCATGCGGCAATTGATTGCTACCACCTCCGGAGGACATTCAGCAATCCGGGTGGTGGCAAGAAGAACAAGCCAGCGGACAAAGAACCCGAAGAGGATGACCAAGGGGACAAATCGCACAACACGAAGTTCTAGGATGCCTCAAAAACCATCAACGTCATCTTCGGGGGAGATGAGGACTTCAGTTCCAGGCGAGAACAGAAACTGTTCCTCCAAGAGATCATGTCTGTCGAGCCGGCGGTACCACGACACTTTGTTGGTCGGAGGTCCCCATCTCTTTCTCAAGCGACGATCAGTGGACAAGCTTCTCGGAGCCCAGCAAGTTCCCCTAGTCCTGGACCTGGTGGTGGCAGAAGTTAGGCTCACCAGAGTACTCATCGACGGCGGAAGTGGTCTCAACCTCATCTTCACCATCACTTTGAGAAAGATGGGCTTGGACTTAATGGACATGCTCGTTCCAAGCCAGTCTCCTTTCTACGGCATTGTCCCAGGTAATGCAGTGCACCCACTTGGCACGGTGGTTTTTCCAGTCACCTTCGGCACGAGGGAGAACTACCGCACCGAGTTCATCAAATTCGAAGTTGCCAACTTTGAATCTTCTTATCATGCCATACTGGGCAGACCGGCACTGGCCAAATTCATGGCAGTGCCACATTATGTTTATTTGCTTCTCAAGATGCCAGGACGAAGTGGGGTACTCACTCTCCGGGGCGACTTGAAGAAGTCGTATGACTGCAACCAGGTGGCGATCCAGTATGCTTCGACTGCGTATATGCCAGATGCTTCAGGAGAAGTACTCGTGGCCGCGCAACAACTATCCCAGTCCAGGCTGGAAATCCCTACAAGAAAGGCCAGCAAGTCAAGCATCCAGTCAACCGGTGACGTGGCCCTCAAGATGATCCAGCTCCACGAGGGTGACTCATCCAAGATCGCTGCTATCGGTGCAGGCTTAGATGAGAAATAGAAATTTGCGCTCGTCAGTTTCCTTCGAGCTAACCGAGACATATTCGCGTGGAAACCAGCGGATATGCCAGGGGTGCCTAAGGAACTGATCGAGCATAGTCTAAATGTAAACGCACAGGCTGTGCCCAAAAAGCAACGCGTTCGAAGGTTTGCTCACGACAAACGTGAGGCAATCAAACAAGAAATAGCTAAACTCCTCACGGCTTGCTTCATTAAAGAAGTAATCCATCCAGAGTGGGTAGCTAACCCTGTCCTTGTATGGAAAAAGAATAATGAATGGAGAATGTGCGTTGACTACACCGATCTCAACAAGCATTGCCCAAAGGATCACTTCGGGTTACCACACATTGATCAAGTTGTTGACTCGACGGCAGGTTGTGCACTCCTCTCCTTCCTTGATTGCTATTCGGGGTGTCACTAGATTGCGCTCAAGGAGGAAGATCAAATAAAAACTGCGTTCATCACCTCGTTCAGGACATACGCCTACAAAACTATATCTTTCGGGATGAAAAACGCAGGTGCAACCTATCACCGCGCAATTCAGATGTGCTTTGCTGATCAGCTGCATCGGAATGTTGAGGCCTACGTGGATGACGTGGTCATCAAGACCAGGAATCCCGATGACCTGATTACAGACTTGGAAGAGACATTCAGCAGCTTACGCAGGTTTCAGTGGAAGCTCAACCCAACTATATACGTTTTCGGAGTACCATTAGGGAAATTGCTTGGGTTCATCATCAGCAACCGAGGAATTGAAGCCAATCCTGTGAAGATTACGGCCATCACTGATATGGGGGCTCCGGCCACAATCAAGGATATGCAGAAGCTAACAGGATGTATGGCAGCCCTGAATAGGTTCATCTCCCGACTTGGGGAGAGAGGACTACCCTTCTTCAAACTCCTGAAATGACAAGACAAGTTCCAGTGGACGGAGGAGGCCGAGCGGGCCCTGCAAGATCTGAAACAACACCTTCAGTCACCTCCGATCCTCATAGCACCACTGCCGGGAGAAGATCTACTACTCTACATTGTGGCGACAACTCATGTTATCAGTAGTGCCATTGTAGTCGAGCACAGCGAGGAGGGCCATGCGTTTGGAGTGCAGAGGCCTGTGTACTTTGTCAGTGAGGTACTATCCGAATCTAAGGTACGATACCCGGCACTTCAGAAACTTTTATATGCAATACTGATTACATCGAGAAAGTTGCGCCATTACTTCGACGAGTACAAGATCACTATGATTACGGATTTCCCATTGGTGGATATTCTTCACAATCAAGACGCCATGGGGCGTATATAAAAGTGGGCAGTGTAACTGGGGGCTTTATCAATCGACTTCAAGCCATGCACTACAATAAAGTCTCAAGCTCTAGTCGATTTTGTGGCCGAGTGGCGTGAGAACCAAATTCCAACTCCAGTCGACAGGCCAGAGCACTGGACCATGTATTTTTGATGGGTCCCTCGATGGCGATGGTGCTGGAGTCCTATTTATTTCTCCGAGAGGCAAACAACTGAAGTATGTCCTCCAGATCCTTTGGGAGGTATCCAATAATGAAGCCGAGTATGAAGCCTTGCTTCACGGGCTACATTTGGCGATATCACTAGGCATCAAGCGACTACTTGTATACGGCGACTCACTTCTGGTCGTTCAGCAAGTCAACAAAGAGTGGGACTGCAACAAGGAGACAATGGAAGCCTATGTACAAGAAGTTCGCAATTTGGAAAATAAGTTTTCCGGCCTGGAGTTTCATCATGTGATACGGGAACATAATATTGGCGCAGACATACTATCCAAGCTGGGATTCACCCGTGCACATGTTCCAGCGGGAGTTTTCGTCCAGGAGCTGAAACAGCCATCCATCAAGTCCTCACCTCAGGTAACCACCGATGCTGGCCTTCAATAGCCTGATCGGGAGGTTATGATGCTTGGAGAGGACTGGAGAGAGGCTTATATCGACTTCATCCGGGACCAAAGACTATCAGCGGGGATGGACGCAAGAAGTGCAGAGGCAGCTCGTGTCATGCACAGAAGCAAGGGTTTCGTCCTAATTGACAATAAACTCTACCGGCGTGGCGCACGATCAGGTATAATCATGAAGTGCGTCACGGGAGAAGACGGCTACGACATACTGCAGAAGATACATGAGGGCATTTGCGGGAACCACGCAGCTTCAAGAACGCTGGTGGGGAAAGCATGCAGAGCTAGTTTCTGGTGGCCCACCGCAGTGTCCGATGTTGAGGACCTCGTGCGGAGATGCCAAAACTGTCAATTCTTTGGCAAGCAATCTCACGTCCCAGCTCACAATCTTATCACCATACCGCCATCGTGGTCATTTGCTTGTTGGAGCCTTGATATGATTGGGCTCTTTACAATGGCACCAGGTGGTTTCACTCATGTATTGGTGGCTATCGACAAGTTTACCAAGTGGATCGAGTACAAGCCGATAGCCAAGCTCACACCAGATAGAGTCGTTGATTTCATCTCCGACATCTTGCATTGCTTCGGCTTCCCGAACGCCATCATCACGGACCTGGGATCAAATTTCACGGCCAACCAGTTCTGGGAGTTCTATGAAAATGCGTGCATCGAGGTCAAATATGTCTCTGTTACACACCCAAGGGCCAATGGTCAAGTTGAGAGGGCGAACGACATGATAATTGAGGGCCTCAAGAAAAGACTCTATGACAAAAACAGTAGGAAAGGAGGAAAGTGGATACACGAGTTGCCACATGTCGTCTGGGGGCTCAGGACTCAGCTGTCCAAAGCCACAGGACAAATACATTTCTTCCTTGTCTACCGCTCTGTATCTATCTTACAGGCCGACATCATGTGGAAATCCCCAAGGGTTGAAATGTACGATGAAGGCAAGGCGGACGAAGCAAGGAAGTTAGAGCTTGACTCTGTCGAAGAGGCTCACTGCACCGCTCTTGTCCAGTCAGCATGATACATGTAGGGGATCTGGCGATATCACGACCGCAACGTTAGAGAACGGTCATTCAGTGTAACACCCTAAGGTAATTTCCTTAAATTTTAATGAATTTATTTTGGGCTCAAATAAAATTTCCAGAGTTTTCCCTGATTTATCTCGCGTTTAAAGTAATTTTATAAGGCAGGTAGTTAAAATTTATTATAAGTCAACTTGCTTGTGCATTCATGCTGGTGCATGGTTTTATTTGTGTGGGTTTGAATTCAAATTTATTTGAATTCAAATGGAATGGTTTGAATGGTTGAGTGTAGAAAAGAAATAGGAAAGAAGAAGGGAAGCAAAGAAGCCCAGCCCAGCCCAAACTCTCTCCTTCTCCCCCTCCCGGGCTCTCTCTTTCCCCCTGGCCCAAGTTTCCTCGAGGCCCAGCCCTCTCCCCTCTTTCCTTTCTCCCCGCGTGGGCCGCGCCACGGCCCACTTCCTCCCAGCTCGAGCTGCGCCTGCCCTCTCTCTTTTCTCTCTCGCTGACCGCTGGCCCCGGCCTGTCAGCGTCTTCTCTCCCTTTCCCCTTTCTTCTCCGGCGCTCAACCTCTTCCCGAAACCGCCGGCGAGCTTTCCCCTGGGCCCGCAAGCCGAGGCCTCGATCCCCCGCCCTTTAGTGGCCCGCAGACCCTCCCCGTACCCCCTGCCTTACCCCGCCGCCACCCAAAACCCTAGCGCCGCCGTTCCCTCACTCCTCCGCGCCACCTCCCCTCGGCCTCCCGTGGTCAGGCCGCTCCGCCGCACCCCAGGCCACCGCCACCCCTGCAAGAGATCCGCCTCGTCGTCTAGGGTTTCTCCAAGCCGGCAATTGGGCCGTGAACGTCTACTACGTCGGAAATCAAATCGAGCTCGCACGTCGGTAATGGCCTCCGCCACCCCAATTGCTCGCCGTCGTCTGGCCTTTGGCCGTGCTGACCCCCCTGAGCACCTCTGCAGGACCCGTGTGCTTCGATTTGAGGGACCAGCAGACCTGAAGCAGCCCCACCTCGGCCCATCCGCGATCACCCCGAGCGTTGCTTCCGCAGGACCTCGCCGCCGGCCGTCCTCCGCCACGCTCCGGGCACCGTAGCCCCTCGGTGAGCTTCCCCTTCGCGCCCTAGCCCTTCTGCGCCAATTACCGTAGTGTTTGGCGGCCTGTAGCGCTTAGAACGCGTGCTCACCGGAGAGCCAGCCGCCCCTCACCGCCGTGCGGTCGCCACTGCCGGCTTGGCCGCTTCTGTTCACCTTAGGGGGTTTCCCTGTGTCGCGGTGGTGCTCCCAGACCCGAAGTGGTGGAGTTTGAACCCCCAGAGCGGTGGGAACGCCGAGCTCCGGCGAGCCGAGCCGAGCGCCGCCGCGGAACAGGTCACCGGCGACCAGCGTCGCCGCCCGAGCGCCCAGGAACCCTCAACCATCCGATCTAGAGCCAACGCCCACGATTAGGTCGAGCTGAGGTAAATCTGAGCCGTGCGATCGAGATCCAAGGGATCCAAGCAGCGCGTACCGGTTCACCCTTGTTTTAAATCTGAGCCGTCCATCTTAGATCCGGCGCACGGTATTAGATCTGTTAAAGTTTGGATGCCGTCCGTTGGATCCAGATCCGAGCGTCCAGAATAGAAGATACCGCTTCGGCCTAGTCTTTTTGCTAAAGAGTCCTCGGGTTCTTCTGAAATCAACCCGCGCTCCCGTGTAGTTCAAAAGTATTTGCAGTTAAGTCCAGTTTTATTCGTTTAGACCCCTGAGCTTTCCAATTTTCATGCCCGCAGTCCAGCCCTAAGGTTTTTAGCCATCTAGCCCCTGTGTCTACCCTTTAATCATGTTTAGGTCCCTGGTTTTAGGTCCAGAACCCCCTGGAAGCTCCAGTTTTCTTACAAATAGGTCCCTGGACCTTGTTTTAGGCGTAGTTTTCGCGTTTTAGCTCCGTTTTAGGTGTTCTTTATATCCACGCGATCGCGGTAATGCGTAGAATCGTTCTAGAATAGTTTTGTGTGCTATTTCTATGTAATGTTGTACTGTTTCTTATATTTTTGTCCTTGTTTGCATGTATGTGTATGTGCTGGACTATGTTTTGGCGTTACGATCATGAGTAGACGCGGAGCCTTTGGACCAGTACCAGGAGCAGCCACCTTCCGAGCAGTTCGAGCAGCAGCTGGGAGAGTACGAGGAAGGCAAGTATAACATGAACCTCCTATCACTTTTAAATACAATTTCATACTGCATTTTAATACTGTATGCCTATAAGGACTTTTCTAGCCACTTTATATCCTTTATCTATACCCTTTGGGTTGCATTTTGGTTAGTTGTGCTAGGTTGCTGCGCTATAACACACCTGGTCCTTTTTAATTAATTTGTTAATGATCTTATGCAACTTAATTCCGGAGCCTACCCACTGTGCTGTGTGCTTGAGTGGTTAGTGCGTCCTTAAAAGATGTTTTGTTAGAAACATGGTTTAGGGGGCCAGCACGGTGCTTAGTGCTTGGTTGGCCACTCTCCCTAAGGACCGGTTCATAGAGCGACAACCTGGGACAACCGCGCAACCACAAGACTGGAATGGGACGGTCTTGACTTACTAATTAGGTCATTTTGGTTTGGGAGTAACTTACCTGCGTGGGCAAGAGGGGTGGTAAGCTTCAATGGTCCCTGCTCCTCCGGCTTGGTCTGTGCTGTGTGTCTTGTACCCCCGGAGGTGGGCCCCATCGTCGCTGATCCAGAATCCTTAGCGGTTACACCTTACCAACGTGATCCTTTGTAACGGTCTCGTAGTGTGCTTGCTAGCCATCTCACCTAAGGAAGTGTGATGAACAACTAGCGTAGCCCACGACTTGTGGGTAAAGTTGTGCAACCTCTCGAGAGTGTAAAACTGATATATCAGCTGTGCTTACAGTCATGAGCGGCCCAGATCCTCCTTTTGATTAGTGGGGTTATCAACCTTTGATTAGGGAGATTCCCCGGGTGGTTTTGGTTTGGATGGTTCTCAGTAGTTTTTAATTAACACTGATTAATTTCTTATGTAATTGGGTTATGGTAATTCATCCACTTGTAGTAATTAGCTTTAATAAAATTTGCTAAGACTAAAAGCTAATGCAGTTGAGTCAGCTAGCCTAGAGCCTCATAGTCTGTGTTATACTTGTTGAGTACTAGTTTGTACTCACACTTGCCTCTCTACTCTTCTGTTCTATTTTGGATATCTTCGACTGCTGCTCAGTGCCCGGCAACGTGGAGGACTACGTCAGCGGCTTCGACGACTTCTAGGCGTTTGTCCCCCAGTCGACGTCCCTGTGGCGCCCAGCTCTTCATGTATTCATTTTACGCTTCCGCATTCCTTGAACTGATTCTTGATTCAGTTGTAATAAAGATATTCATTTTATAATTTATACGCTTTTATTCGTGACATGTGTTGTGATATCTTGATAATCTGTTGTATATATGCGTGACTTGATCCTGGCGCATATATGATTGCTCGATTTATGTTCTTATAAATCGGGTGTGACAGATTGGTATCAGAGCCGTGTCGACTGTAGGATGAAGCCTAGATAGAACTGGTCGAGTTTAGGGATTTCCTTTCGCTTGCTCTGCTTCCGCAAAACTCAAACATTCATTTCTGCTTCTATTCCTTGGATTCTGAACCTCGAGTTTGCTAATCCTCTCTGCTTTTTTTCTGAGGGTTAGTTTGATATATCCCGTAGACGTTGGCCTGAATTCGTTTAACCCTATCAGTTTAGGCTGTCCCGATGAAAATACGCTAGAACGAGTGTGTTGGTTGAGTAGTGTGATAAACTCGACTAAGTTGTGAACATTGAATGGTTGTTATTGTGCAAATGTATGATTTGGATCTTTGGTTGATTGCATAGTTTAGTAGTTAAATTTGTTCATGCAAATCGACCCTAACCCAACTTGAACTAAATAATAAAATTTGAGTTAGATCGTTGGGGGTAAAACCGTACATTCCTTTCTCCCTATTTTATCCCGTCAGAGTTTTCCTTCCCGAAGTTATACCCTATCTATCTCTTATAAGTTTCGTTTGTTGCAATCAGATGGTGAACACCAGGCGCACCGGTTCCGGTTCCGACCAGCAGGAGCAGAATAACCAGAGCACTGGTCAGCCGTTACCGATGCCGCCACCACTGACCCCGGAGCAGTTCTTCCAGCTCCAGATGCAGATGATGGCGACCCTGAACAATACCGTTCAGGCTCTTCAGCACATCCATGCCCAGCCCCCACCTCCACCGCCGCCTCAGCCCCGTGATCGGCGTGCGGATTTCCTGAGAGGTCACCCTCCGACCTTCTCTCACGCCACGGACCCACTCCAGGCGGACGACTGGCTTCGTTCGGTGGAGCGCCAGTTGGTTGTGGCTCAGTGCGACGACCGTGAGCGAGTTCTGTACGCAGCAGGGTAGCTGCGAGGTTCCGCTCTCGACTGGTGGGAGTCCTACCCGGCTCAGGACCGCGACTCTCTCACCTAGGACCAGTTCCGTGAGCGTTTCAGGAACCATCACATTCCTGAGGGCATTATGAAGATGAAGCAGAAGGAGTTCCGTGCTCTTAAGCAGGTAAATTGAAGGGAATTCTCTGCAATATCTTTTAAACTTGATCTATCCTTGACCTCTTTCGTAAGCTTGAAATATTGAGCGATTTCTACCCTTGTTACCTGTGTTCGTTATTTCAGGGATCGATGACGGTGACGGAGTACCGTGACCGTTTCCTTCAGCTGGCCCGTTATGCCCCTGCTGACGTCGCTCGTGATAGCGATAAGCAGGAGTATTTCAAGGAAGGACTGGATGATCACATCCAGTATGCGCTGCTGAACCACCGCTTCGACAACTTCAATCAGCTGGTTGATGCTGCTCTCAACACCGAGCGTAAGCGCCGGGAGATTGAGGACAAGAAGAGGAAGATGGCTTCCTCTTCGTCGGGCAGCAACACTCGTCCCCGCTATCAGCATCCACAGCAGCAGCAGAGGCCGCCCCAGCAGTACCAGCAGTGGCAGCAGTACCCGCCTCGTCCTCAGCAGCAGCAGCAGGCGGGACAGGGTCAGAGGCTTCCAGCGCCTCCGGCTCCACCAGCTCAGAGGCAGGGAGCGCCCACTCCTCCTGCCGGGCAGCAGGCCGCTGCATTTCCGCGAGTGTGCTTCCACTGCAGCGAGCCGGGGCACTACGCCAACGTTTGCCCTCGGAAGGCGCAGGCAGGACAGCAGGGGCGTGCAGCTCAGCCCAAGGCCCCAGCTCAGGGCAGGGTGAACCACGTGACGGCCGAGTCAGCGGCCGATGCTCCTAACGTGGTTATTGGTACGTTCATGGTCAACACCCATCCTGCTACAGTGCTTTTTGATACCGGTGCTATGCATTCTTTCATCACTCAGTCTTTTGTTGAGCAGCATGGTATTCCTACTAGCACATTAAAGAGGTGCATGTTAGTATCTTCACCGGGAGGACAGTTGAGGTCTCATGTCTTCTGTCCCAGAGTCAGTGTGGCCATAAGGGGGGTAGATTTCAGTGCGAATCTGATGGTGCTAGACTCCAAGGGCATTGATGTGATCCTCGGGATGGAGACTCTTGCTAAGTAGGGAGTCCGGATAGATTGTGCTCAGAGGACGGTTCTTCTGTCAGCACCGGATGGTCAGGAGGTCACTGTTGGTGCCACAGAGCCTTCTGGATTTCTTCATCAGATGGAGGCTAGACCCACGGATGGTATTCGCGTGGTGTCTGAATTCCCGGATGTCTTTCCGGACGATTTGCCAGGTATGCCGCCTGATCGCGACATTGAGTTTTCTATTGATCTCTTGCCTGGCACAGCTCCTATTGCTAAGAGGCCCTATCGTATGGCACCCGTTGAGCATGAGGAGGTTAAGAAGACTGTCGACGAGTTGCTAGCTAAGGGTTATATCCGTCGCAGTTTCTCTCCTTGGGCTTTTCCTGTATTGCTTGTAGAGAAGAAGGATGGCGCGAAGAGGATGTGTGTCGATTATCGGGATCTGAATGCAGTCACCATCAAGAACAAGCATCCATTGCCCCGTATTGAGGATCTCTTTGATCAGCTTCAGGGTGCTTGTGTATTCTCGAAGATCGATCTGCGTTCGGGTTATCATCAGCTGAAGATTCATTCGGAGGATATTCCGAAGACGGCATTCACCTGCAAGTATGGGCTATACGAGTATACAGTCATGTCTTTTGGCTTGACCAATGCTCCGGCTTTCTTCATGCATCTGATGAACAAGGTTTTCATGGATTATCTGGACACCTTTGTGGTGATATTCATTGATGATATTCTGATATATTCCAAGTCAGAAGCAGAGCATGAGAAACATCTGAGGCTTGTGTTGCAGAGGCTCAGAGAGCACAAGCTGTATGCCAAGCTCAGCAAGTGCGAATTCTGAATTGACGAGGTTCCTTTCCTCGGTCATGTGATCTCCAAGGGAGGTATTGCTGTGGACCCCGGAAAGGTAAAGGATGTGCTTGACTTGGTGGTACCGCAGACAGTGAAGGAAGTCCGCTCTTTTCTAGGCTTAGCTGGATATTATCGGAGGTTCATTGAGAATTTCTCCAAGATTGCGAAGCCTTTGACTTCCTTGCTAGAGAAGGGTGTGGATTTCTCTTGGACTGATGAGCGTCAGAAGGCCTTCGAGGAGCTGAAGAAGAGGTTGACTACGGCGCCAGTCCTTACTCTGCCAGACCAGAGCAAGAGGTTCACAGTGTATTGTGATGCTTCGAGGGATGGTCTTGGTTGCGTCCTGATGCAGGAAGGCAGAGTCATAGCTTATGCTTCATGGCAGTTGCACCGGCACGAGCTAAATTATCCCACTCATGATCTGGAGTTAGCCGCAGTTGTGCATGCTCTGAAGATATGGAGGCATTATTTGTTTGGGCAGAGGTGTGATATTTACACCAATCACAAGAGTCTTAAGTATATTTTCACTCAGAGTGAGCTGAATATGCGGCAGAGAAGATGGCTAGAGTTGGTCAAGGATTATGACCTGGAGATTCACTATCATCCGGGCAAGGCTAATGTTGTAGCAGATGCTCTGAGCAGGAAGAGCTATGTTAACATGGCCGTGGCTTTTCAGATGCCTCAGGAGTTATGTGAGGAGTTTGAGCAGTTGAGTCTGGGTTTCTTGCATCACACCTCGGGTACGTCATTTGAGGCAGAACCCACTCTAGAGGCAGAGATCAGGCAGCATCAGAGGGAAGATAAGAAGCTGCAGGAGATTCGTGACCTGATCAAGATTGGCAAAGCACCTCATTTCAGAGAGGATGATCAGGGTACCTTGTGGTACAAGGGTCGTATATGTGTGCCGGATGTAGGAGATCTCAGGAAGCTGATCCTGAGTGAGGCTCATGATACGGCATATTCCATTCATCCAGGCAGCACGAAGATATGATCTCAAGGAACGATTCTGGTGGTATGGAATGAAGCGTTCCGTTGCGGAGTACGTGGCTATCTGTGACACTTGTCAGCGTGTCAAGGCAGAGCATCAGAGGCCAGCAGGGTTATTGCAGCCGTTGAAGATTCCAGAGTGGAAATGGGAGGAAATCACTATGGACTTCATTGTTGGCTTGCCTCGTACTCAGAAAGGGTACAACTCCATATGGGTAGTAGTGGATCGGTTGATGAAGGTTGCTCACTTCATTCCGGTGAACACTACTTATTCCGGTGCTAGACTCGCAGAGTTGTACATCTCCAGGATTGTCTGTCTGCATGGTGTTCCTAAGAAGATTATATCTGATCGAGGATCTCAGTTCACTTCACGGTTCTGGGAGCAGTTGCATGATTCGTTGGATACGAAGCTGCGCTTCAGTACTGCTTATCATCCTCAGACAGATGGGCAGACAGAGAGAACCAACCAAGTGTTGGAGGATATGCTTCGAGCCTGCGCTATTCAGTATGGTACCAGCTGGGATAAATGCCTGCCGTATGCAGAGTTTTCGTATAACAACAGCTATCAGGCCAGTCTGGAGAAATCTCCTTTCGAGGCCTTGTATGGTCGGAAGTGCAGGACTCCTCTGTATTGGGATCAGATTGGCGAGAGGCAGGTATTTGGCCCGGATATTGTCGAAGAGGCAGAACAGTTGGTACAGCAGGTGCGAGAGAACCTGAGGGTCGCTCAGACTCGTCAGAAGAGCTACGCAGATGTCCGTCGTCGAGATTTGACCTTCGCAGTGGGTGATCATGTATACCTGAAGGTCTCGCCGATGAGAGGAATCCGCAGGTTTAATGTAAGAGGGAAGCTAGCCCCTCGATACATTGGTCCGTTCAGGTGTTGGAACGGAAAGGTGAGGTGGCATATCGTTTGGAGTTGCCACTCAAGCTCTCAGGGGTGCACGATGTGTTTCATGTGTCTCAGCTGAAGAAGTGCTTGAGGGTGCCAGAAGAGCAAGCACCGATAGAAGGGTTGGATGTGCAGGAAGATCTGACCTACATCGAGCATCCGGTGAAGATTCTGGAGACGTCTGAGAGAGTTACTAGAAACAAGAAGATCAAGATGTACCGTGTACAGTGGAGTCATCATACAGAGGATGAGGCTACTTGGGAGCGAGAAGATGAGCTGAGGAAGACATACCCCGATCTCTTTGCTAGCTAGCCTATCCGAATCTCGAGACGAGATTCCTGTAAGGGGGGGTAGGTTTGTAACACCCTAAGGTAATTTCCTTAAATTTTAATGAATTTATTTTGGGCTCAAATAAAATTTCCAGAGTTTTCCCTGATTTATCTCGCGTTTAAAGTAATTTTATAAGGCAGGTAGTTAAAATTTATTATAAGTCAACTTGCTTGTGCATTCATGCTGGTGCATGGTTTTATTTATGTGGGTTTGAATTCAAATTTATTTGAATTCAAATGGAATGGTTTGAATGGTTGAGTGTAGAAAAGAAATAGGAAAGAAGAAGGGAAGCAGAGAAGCCCAGCCCGGCCCAAACTCTCTCCCTCTCCCCCTCACGGGCTTTCTCTTTCCCCCTGGCCCAAGTTTCCCCGAGGCCCAGCCCTCTCCCCTCTTTCCTTTCTCCCCGCGTGGGCCGCGCCACGGCCCACTTCCTCCCAGCTCGAGCTGCGCCTGCCCTCTCTCTTTTCTCTCTCGCTGACCGCTGGCCCCGGCCTGTCAACGCCTTCTCTCCCTTTCCCCTTTCTTCTCCGGCGCTCAACCTCTTCCCGAAACCGCCGGCGAGCTTTCCCCTGGGCCCGCACGCTGAGGCCTCGATCCCCCGCCCTTTAGTGGCCCGCAGACCCTCCCCGTACCCCCTGCCTTACCCCGCCGCCACCCAAAACCCTAGCGCCGCTGTTCCCTCGCTCCTCCGCGCCACCTCCCCTCGGCCTCCCGTGGTCAGGCCGCTCCGCCGCACCCCAGGCCACCGCCACCCCTGCAAGAGATCCGCCTCGTCGTCTAGGGTTTCTCCAAGCCGGCAATTGGGCCGTGAACGTCTACTACATCGGAAATCAAATCGAGCTCGCACGTCGGTAATGGCCTCCGCCACCCCAATTGCTCGCCGTCGTCGGGCCTTTGGCTGTGCTGACCCCCCCTGAGCACCTCTGCAGGACCCGTGTGCTTCGATTTGAGGGACCAGCAGACCTGAAGCAGCCCCACCTCGGCCCATCCGCGATCACCCCGAGCGTTGCTTCCGCAGGACCTCGCCGCCGGCCGTCCTCCGCCACGCTCCGGGCACCGTAGCCCCTCGGTGAGCTTCCCCTTCGCGCCCTAGCCCTTCTGCGCCAATTACTGTAGTGTTTGGCGGCCTGTAGCGCTTAGAATGCGTGCTCACCGGAGAGCCAGCCGCCCCTCACCGCCGTGCGGTCGCCACTGCCGGCTTGGCCGCTTCTGTTCACCTTAGGGGGTTTCCCTGTGTCGCGGTGGTGCTCCCAGACCCGAAGTGGTGGAGTTTGAACCCCCGGAGCGGCGGGAACGCCGAGCTTCGGCGAGCCGAGCCGAGCGCCGCCGCGGAACAGGTCACCGGCAACCAGCGCCGCCGCCCGAGCGCCCAGGAACCCTCAACCATCCGATCTAGAGCCAACGCCCACGATTAGGTCGAGCCGGGGTAAATCTGAGCCATGCGATCGAGATCCAAGGGATCCAAGCAGCGCGTACCGGTTCACCCTTGTTTTAAATCTGAGCCGTCCATCTTAGATCCGGCGCACGGTATTAGATCTGTTAAAGTTTGGATGCCGTCCGTTGGATCCAGATCCGAGCGTCCAGAATAGAAGATATCGCTTCGGCCTAGTCTTTTTGCTAAAGAGTCCTCGGGTTCTTCTGAAATCAACCCGCGCTCCCGTGTAGTTCAAAAGTATTTGCAGTTAAGTCCAGTTTTATTCGTTTAGACCCCTAAGCTTTCCAATTTTCATGCCCGTAGTCTAGCCCTAGGGTTTTTAGCCATCTAGCCCCTGTGTCTACCCTTTAATCACGTTTAGGTCCCTGGTTTTTGGTCCAGACCCCCCTGGAAGCTCCAGTTTTCTTACAAATAGGTCCCTGGACCTTGTTTAGGCGTAGTTTTCGCGTTTTAGCTCCGTTTTAGGTGTTCTTTATATCCACGCGATCGCGGTAACGCGTAGAATCGTTCTAGCATAGTTTTGTGTGCTATTTCTATGTAATGTTGTACTGTTTCTTATATTTTTGTCCTTGTTTGCATGTATGTGTATGTGCTGGACTATGTTTTGGCGTTACGATCATGAGTAGACGCGGAGCCTTTGGACCAGTACCAGGAGCAGCCATCTTCCGAGCAGTTCGAGCAGCAGCCGGGAGAGTACGAGGAAGGCAAGTATAACATGAACCTCCTATCACTTTTAAATACAATTTCATACTGCATTTTAATACTGTATGCCTATAAGGACTTTCCTAGCCACTTTATATCCTTTATCTATATCCTTTGGGTTGCATTTTGGTTAGTTGTGCTAGGTTGCTGCGCTATAACACACCTGGTCCTTTTTAATTAATTTGTTAATGATCTTATGCAACTTAATTCCGGAGCCTACCCTCTGTGCTGTGTGCTTGAGTGGTTAGTGCGTCCTTAAAAGATGTTTTGTTAGAAACATGGTTTAGGGGGCCAGCACGGTGCTTAGTGCTTGGTTGGCCACTCTCCCTAAGGACCGGTTCATAGAGCGACAACCTGGGACAACCGCGCAACCACAAGACTGGAATGGGACGGTCTTGACTTACTAATTAGGTCATTTTGGTTTGGGAGTAACTTACCTGCATGGGCAAGAGGGGTGGTAAGCTTCAATGGTCCCTGCTCCTCCGGCTTGGTCTGTGCTGTGTGTCTTGTACCCCCGGAGGTGGGCCCCATCGTCGCTGATCCAGAATCCTTAGCGGTTACACCTTACCAACGTGATCCTTTGTAACGGTCTCGTAGTGTGCTTGCTAGCCATCGCACCTAAGGAAGTGTGATGAACAACTAGCGTAGCCCACGACTTGTGGGTAAAGTTGTGCAACCTCTCGAGAGTGTAAAACTGATATATCAGCTATGCTCACAGTCATGAGCGGCCCAGATCCTCCTTTTGATTAGTGGGGTTATCAACCTTTGATTAGGGAGATTCCCCGGGTGGTTTTGGTTTGGATGGTTCTCAGTAGTTTTTAATTAACACTGATTAATTTCTTATGTAATTGGGTTATGGTAATTCATCCACTTGTAGTAATTAGCTTTAATAAAATTTGCTAAGACTAAAAGCTAATGCAGTTAAGTCAGCTAGCCTAGAGCCTCATAGTCTGTGTTATACTTGTTGAGTACTAGTTTGTACTCACATTTGCCTCTCCACTCTTCTGTTCTATTTTGGATATCTTCGACTGCTGCTCAGTGCCCGGCAACGTGGAGGACTACGTCAGTGGCTTCGACGACTTCTACGCGTTTATCCCCCAGTCGACGTCCCTGTGGCGCCCAGCTCTTCATGTATTCATTTTACGCTTCCGCATTCCTTGAACTGATTCTTGATTCAGTTGTAATAAAGATATTCATTTTATAATTTATACGCCTTTATTCGTGACATGTGTTGTGATATCTTGATAATCTGTTGTATATATGCGTGACTTGATCCTGGCGCATATATGATTGCTCGATTTATGTTCTTATAAATCGGGTGTGACATTCAGTATAGGCGATTTGGTCCTATGCCGCATCTAAGACGAGTCTGGCTTACAGAAGCGCAACTCGAGATGGGAAGGACCATTCGTCGTGAAGCAGATTACAAGCCCGGGGTCTTATCGATTACAATACCCCGAGGGCCAAGACATTCCAAATTCTTGGAACATTCAGAACCTGCGCAAGTTCTAGCCATAAGAAGACGTGCAGGGATAGCTGTTTTCCGAGTGCCTAGGTGGTTTTCTTTCGATTCAATTTGAAGGCTATGTGCCACAGAATCCGAAATGTAAACTTTCTGTTAAAATAGGGAGGCTATAGCCACGTTCATGTTTTATATGAATCGACTTCTTGCCATGAGCTTTGACGGTCGTTAAATACGGAGGCTACAGCCACGTTCATGTTTTATATGAATCGACTTCTCGCCATGAGCATATCAGTCATTGCGATGATGATCGCGTTTTTTCCTAAAAAGTTGGATCCGCTCGATCGGATTCTATCTAACTTGTTGGACGAGCTCATATGAGGAGCTATATCGACTACTCCCAGAGTCGCTGCACTCGGGGTAGTTTCGACTTCTTGCCATGAGCATGACAGTCGTTGCGATGATGATCGCATTTTTCCTAACAGGTCAGTTCTGCTCGATCGGATTATATCTGACTTGTTGGATGCTGTGGCAGAACCGCCTGAATTATTCCGGCTCAAGTGCGCTAATGATCACCGTACAACTGCAATCCGCTTAACGCACTTCAAACGGAACAATTCCTTGGTCTGTTGGGTCTCCGCCCGATACAACCATGGTTCACAGGATCGAAGCAGGTTTACCTCGCACGAAGGCGAGTTTTATAATCACAGAAAAGCTCATCAACCTTTAATTTACAAGCATTCAAATATTATTACAAACCAAGTTCGAACATAAGTAAACTTATACAAATAGTGTTCAAACTGACAAGCGTAACAGCTTGTCCAAACTCACAGCGGAAAGAAAAGTTTTCGCGACTATACACGTCGCAAAGGCGGACACCAAGCTTAGCCCAGGGCCTGGTGTTACTCCGGAGGGTCCGTGCCGGCCGGGGACGAGTCCCATTCCACGGACCAGCCAAACGGAACGGACGTTGGCCACACAAGGTTGTCCGTGGGATTCTCGAAGGTTATACCTGAAACAAAAATTGGCAAGGCTGAGTATTCTAATACTCAGCAAGGCTTACCCGAGTTTGGATATACTTTAACCCGTAACTAGACTTATGAAGGCATTATAAGGGGCTCTGGGTTTATTTACGGATGAAAAGCAACAAAAAGTATAAACTATTTTAAAGTTTTAGCTTTCAGATTCTAGCTTGATTAGCCATTCTAGGTAAGCACCTATACTAAATAAGCAAGATATAGATTATCATCCATCAAGATTATTCCATCAACAATTATACTTTTTACTCGATGTGGCAAAAGGGATAAGCAGTCTCAATCCTCGTGAGAGGTGGACGATCTGAATCGAATTTAACCTTGCAAGGTAAACCTAACACACACGCTTGGAATGCCAACAGGGCGTTCCGAAGCAACCGTTTCCCTCATATTCCGGGTTATGGATCAGGGCCACCACAAGCGACTACAGGACTGTACGCACACCAATTGTGCAGGATATACGTCTGTAGCGCGACTACAAAACCCGTATTCCTGTCTGCCATGCAAAATGTACTCCCACACGTTGGTGTGTGTAAACATAAAATAAAAGGTCGAGTGGTGGAGACAAGTCCATTTGCCAGGCCATTCGGGTACTAGGCTTACCGCTTACCATATTTCGGCATGTGGCTAGTACTTTCAAAAGCTTAGCCACCACTACCACACATTTCGACCTTAAGACTTTTATCAAAACAGACAGGGTAATCCTCAGGTCATGATACAGCACATGACCCTATCCATCATCCTTATAGTGGTTGCAGAATTGTAAACATGTAACTCCTATATCGCGCGAGTGACAGGAGATCACCCGACTTTTACCGGCCCTATTTAGCAGAGCATCTAAGCGATAAGGACTCGGGTACAATACATTGGATTCCTAAGATCTTATGCAACTAGGGTTTCATTTCAACTCCTAGACGTAATGCAAGATATATAATATAATAATGGAATTGTAATAGATTGAAATACTGGGATATGCACCGGGGCTTGCCTTCTTGAGTGGGGTTGCGGGCAGGAGTGTCAGAGGCTTCCGAACTTGAGTTCGGGGCTTCAGTTAGTCCCTCGACGACTTGCGTTGGGTCTTCTGGAAAGCCTTGGTGTTGTCCTAAGACCAACTCGTAGTCCCCGTCGTCGAGCGTCGTTGAATCTATATGAGATGCAATAAATTAAGTAAGGTAAGATTTAAATTTAGGATCTTATATTACAAAAGTTGTAATTCATCAAATTAACACACAAGGGTTCATAAAATAAAGAGAGTTTAGGTTTGAAACACGATTTATAAAGGAATCACAAGGATATTGCTAAATTATTGCAACCAAGAGCTAAAATATTTAAATTTGAATTTGAAGTTAAACCCAAATTTAATTTCAAAACTTTAAGCAAAAGATCATAAAGTTTTGGAAATTTAATTATACACTAAACATTAACATATTAGAGAATGACAAGAGATCTCAATTAGAAAGGGTTACACAACATGTTTAGCTAATATTTCAAATTCGAAATGCCCAAATCAAAAGAAGTTAAGTTTAAAACAAATTTGAGTTTGGAATTTTAACACAAAGTTACATATAGCTTATAGAACATACATGCCAAAAATTCATAAGCAACAAGGCAAGAAATATAAAGGTTAAGTTCAAACTACCCTTTAACCTTAGATTTAAAATAGAGATAAAAGTATTTGGTTTCAAGCTAAACTTCATTAGCAAAAGTTATAGGGTTTAAAATCTAGTTTTTAATAAAACTAATTTTGCCATTTTTGGATTTTTCTGTGAATTGCTATGAATTTAGCAAGACAGAGAATACACCCACATGAAATAACAACTACTTCCTTTACAAACCAGCCCTTAGTTTTAACAAAGAACCCCCTGGAAAGAAAACAATCGATGCAATTGGGTCCAAGGCCATGGCCGGCGGTGGGAGCTCGGGTCCGGCCAAATTCCGGCCATGGGGTTCGCCGGCGGTGAGGGGCAAGGGGAGGGAGAGTACGAGGGGATCTCAGGCTACCCACCGGTGGTCTTGGGCGGGCTTGAGATGGCCGGAGGAGGGCTGCCCACGGGAGACCGAGCCGGCGGCCGGAGGGAAGCTGCGGCGGCGGCGCTCCAGCGTCCGGGGGAAGGAGGGGCCGGGCTGGGGAGGTGCAGCGGGGGCCGGGGAAGCTGAAGATGCTACCAGTTTGGGGAGGGAGAGGGCGGAGGAGCGAGTTCCGCGGTGGACCGAAGCTCGACAGCGCTAATGGAAGGGCGGCGGCAACGGGGCGTGCAAGCAGGACCAAGGCGGCTCTTTATAGACAAATGGGAAGAGAGGAGGGGGCGAGAGCAAGCAATGCGTCGATTTTGGGTCGCTACGGGGGGGGGGGGGAGAACCAGAGCTGCACGGCGGCGGCAGAGGCGCCGGCGGGCGGTGCTGGCGGTAGTGCAGGCGGCGTGGCGCTCAGGCAAGGCGCCAGCGAGGGGAATCAGGGCGGTGGAGGGACGGTGGAGTGACGCGTGGGCGAGGGAGGAGCAGGAGGTGGACGGCGGCGGCCAGGAGCGGTGCATTGCGCCGGCGGCAGGGGCGCCAGATGACCAGAGGCGCAGAGCAGAGGAGCAGGGGCTCAGGGAGGAAGAAGGGGGAAGAATGGAGCCGAGGACCATTTTGCAAAACCAAAGAAATATAGGGACTTCACTGTAAAGAGTTTATAACTTTTAAACCAGTGCTCAAATGGAGATGGTCCAAAAAGCAAAAGTGCATAGTTTTTGAAACTCTACAACTGCTCTTTAAGGTTCATCTGCAGTTGAGCAACAGTTTTGAAGATACTATAAACTTAGTAATATTTTCAAACTTTATGTAAATCCTATAGATAAAACTACTTTTACACATATATCCAAGGGTAATTTCTCATATTTTTGCAATTTAACCACAAGTTACCACCTTTTGCAAAGCAACCCTCATGCTTTTGAACTTTTCCCTCCATATCCACCCATTTTGCCCAAAAGGACTTCTAGTTAAATATAATTATATAAACAACACTTTTTCCTTAACATAGCACATATTAAACATACTTTTGCCATATTTTGCACATAAAAACATACCAAAACTCTAAGGTGTGACCAAGCTATTTACCTGAGTGTCACAGCCTTCCCCCCTAAAAAGAATCTTGTCCCGAGATTCCGGAACAGAATGGAATGGAGTAATCAAGCTTGGAGGTTGGCTTGGAAGAAGTTGGGAAAGTTATGCTGAAGATAGGATTCGGTTTTCCATGTTGCTTCTTCTTCCGTACGATGGTTCCACTGAATCTTGTACATTCTGATGGTTTCTCTTCTGGTGCTTCTCTCTTTAGTGTCTAGTATCTTGATTGGATGCTCTGTATAGGTCAGATCTGGTTCGATTTCAATAGCTTGGGATTCGATGATTTCGGTAGGGATCTTGACACACTTCTTGAGTTGGGATACATGAAAGATGTTATGAACGGCCACTAATTGAGGAGGAAGTTGAAGACGGTAGGCTACGGGTCCACAGACTTCAAGGATTTCAAAGGGTCCGATGTATCGAGGAGCAAGTTTTCCTTTTACACCGAATCTTTGAATACCTCGAGTAGGAGATACTCGAAGATATACGAAGTCTCCAACTTGAAACCGTAATGGGCTTCTTCGTATATCAGCGTAGCTTTTCTGTCGAGATTGTGCCGTCTTGAGATTTGCCTGTATAATTCTTATTTTCTCTTCTGCCTCACTGACAAGGTCGGGTCCAAAGACTTTACGCTCGCCGGTTTGTGACCAATTCAAAGGAGTTCTACAACGGCGACTGTACAAGGCTTCGAATGGAGCCATTTTGAGACTGGCCTGATAGCTGTTATTGTATGAGAATTCTGCCAATGGCAAGCATTTTTCCCAATTCTTGTCGTATTGGAGGACACAGGCTCTGAGCATATCCTCCAAAACCTGATTTACTCTTTCAGTCTGCCCATCCAATTGAGGATGATATGCCGAGCTTCGAATTAACTTAGTCCCAAGAGCATCTTGAAGTTGCTCCCAAAATCGCGCGATGAATAATGTCCCACGATCAGAAATGATTGTTTTAGGTATGCCATGAAGTCGAACAATTTGGTCCAAATAGATCTCAGCATATCTTTTGGTCAGATACGTAGTATGCACGGGAAGAAAGTGTGCGGTTTTGGTTAATCGATCTACGATTATCCAAATAGAGTCATGTTTCCGAGAAGTATTAGGTAGTCCAACAATAAAATCCATACTGATATCTTCCCATTTCCAAGAAGGAATGGTTAAAGGTTGGAGAGTACCAGCAGTCTTCAGATGACTGGCTTTGACTCTTTGGCAGATATCACACTCTGAGACATACTTGGCAATTTCTCATCTCATACGAGTCCACCAAAAACTTTGTTTCAGATCTTGGTACATCTTCGTACTGCCCGGATGTATAGAAAATTTGGACAGGTGGGCTTCGTCCATTATTTGCTTTTGGAGTTTATGGTCCTTAGGTACCACAAGACGTTTGTTGAACCACAAAACTCCTTCGGAATCCACCTGGAAACATTTGTACTTTTTCTCTCCCTGTATTAACTTCTGCTTAATGATTCCAACTCCTTCACTACGCTGCTGAGCTAGAACAATGTCATCCCTAAGCGTGGCTTCAACCGAGAGATGGTTTAGGTCACCTTGGGGAATGATTTCGAGATTAAGCTTTCCCATTTCCCAACAAAGAGTTTGGTCAAAAGCTTCAACAGATAGGCAGGAACAATGTGCCTTGCGACTGAGGGCATCTGCAATGACATTAGCCTTGCCCGGATGATAATGCACTTCCAAGTCATAATCTTTAATCAGTTCTAGCCAACGTCTTTGCCTCATATTCAAATCTGCTTGGGTAAAGATATATTTAAGACTTTTGTGGTCAGTATAGATATGACACTTTGCACCCATTAGATGATGTCTCCAAATTTTTAAGGCATGGATGACAGCTGCTAGTTCAAGGTCGTGTGTAGGATAGTTTTGTTCATGAACTCTGAGTGCCCGGGATGCATATGCAATTACTCGGTGATTTTGCATAAGGACACAACCAAGTCCAGTTCCAGATGCATCGCAATAGATGTCAAAGGGTTGTGACACATTGGGTTGAGCCAAGACTGGGGCAGTCGTGAGATGATCTCTAAGAACATGGAATGCATCATCGCATTTTTGATCCCAAGAGAACTTAACACCTTTCTTCAGTAGTTCAGTCATAGGTTTGGCTATTCTGGAGAAATCCGGAATGAACCGACGATAATAGCCGCTAGATCAAGAAAGCTACGGATCTGATGGACTGAGGTTGGGGGTTTCCAATCCATCACTTCTTGTACTTTACTAGGATCAATGGATATCCCATCACCAGAAATGGTATGACCCAAGAATTTTACGGTATCCAAGCAAAACTCACACTTGGAGAATTTGGCATACAGATGGTGGTCTCTCAATCGCTGAAGAATAACATGAAGATGTTTGGTATGATCTTCTGGAGTTTTAGAGTAGATCAAAATGTCATCAATGAAGACCACAACAAATTTGTCGAGTTCTTGCATGAAGACGGAATTCATGAGGTACATAAAGTAAGCTGGGGCATTAGTGAGACCAAACGACATGACTAGATACTCGTATAGGCCATATCGAGTAGAAAAGGCTGTTTTTGGAACATCACTGGGCCGAATCTTAATTTGGTGATAGCCGGAACGAAGATCAATTTTGGAGAATACTTTAGCTCCGGCTAGTTGATCGAACAGAATGTCAATGCGGGGTAGGGGATACTTATTTTTGATAGTCACCGCATTGAGAGGATGGTAATCGACGCACAGCCTTAAGCTATTGTCTTTCTTTTTCACAAATAGGGCTGGACAACCCCAGGGTGATGCACTGGGACGAATGAAACCTTTATCCAAGAGGTCTTGGAGTTGAATTTTCAATTCAGCCAACTCGTTAGGAGGCATGCGATAAGATTTCTTAGAGATAGGGGCGGTGCCAGGTTGGAGTTCTATGATGAACTCGATATCTCTGTCTGGGGGCATTCCAGGTAAGTCATCCAGGAAAACATCTGGATATTCACAGACAACTGGAATATCCTCTAGCTTGACCCCAGATGTAGCATAGGTGCAAGAGTTGAAGGACTTTGGTGGTGGAAGATAAAGAATGGTAGGCTCGTTTTCTGGTGAACTTATCTCCACGGTTCGTGAAGAAATATCTAAAGACACATGATGTTGGGTCATCCAATTCATTCCTAAAAGAACATCTATTCCTTTTAGGTCTAGTAAGAGTAAATCTGTCTTCATCAAATTGTTACCCATTTGAATCGGTACACTTTTACAAACTTGGTTTGAGGGGATATTACCACCCGGAGTTGTTATCATATATACTCCATTAACAGGATAGATATCCAAGCCTATTTTAGTTCCAAACTTTGTACTGATAAAACTATGGGTGGCACGGTATCAAAAAGAACAGTAACAGGATGATAGTTGATAGAAAATGTACCAGTCATTATCGGTGTCCCCTCAGGAAGTTCGGAGAGTGTGGTAAGATTCACCCTCCCTTGGCGGACCTGCACCACTTGCCTCTTACCCTTTCCCTGATGGTTTGGATTAGATGCCTGCCCTTGGAAAGATTTCCTAGGTTGATGGCAATCCTTGATGAAGTGGGACGGGCTTCCACAATTGAAACAACGATAATTGTTGTTTCCTGGAGTAGCTGGTGGAAAGCTCGGTCGCGGACCTTGTCGTGATTGCTGTGGATTTTGTGGCAGCGGCGGTCGGTTGATTTGGGCTTGTTGGGGGGGTCGAGCTACCCATCTGCCAGGCATATTGCCTCGAGGCGGAGCTCGAGGGGCGTTACTCGGAATCAACCGATACCTTGGCGGCTGTGAAGTTGTAGGCCCTGTAGGTGCTTTCCGTTTCTTTTCTACTCTGTGGGCGGCAATGCAATCCTCTTGAGTAATGGCCATATTGACCAACTCATTAAAATTGTCGGCCTTTACCAAATTCAGCCATTCCTTAAGTTTGGTGTTTAGGCCTCGACGAAAGCGATCACATTTGCGGGCATCAGTGTCCACATGAGATCCAGCATACTGACACAGGTGATTGAAAACTTGTGCATACTGCGTAACAGTGCGAGTACCTTGGGTCAAACTCAAAAATTCATTGAGCTTCCATTCAATGAGTCCCGCTGGTATGTGATGTGCTCGAAACACAGTTCGAAACTTGTCCCAGGTGACGACGTGATCGGCAGGTTGCATCGCAGGAAACTGATCCCACCAAAGACGAGCCGTGCTTCGGAGTTGCTGAGCTGCAAAGAGCACCTTATTCTCATCTGAACATGGAGCTGGTAATAAGGTGAACTTGGACTCAATAGTTCGCAACCAGGCGTCTGCGTCCAAAGGCTCATCGGCCTTATGGAATAATGGCGGTTGAGTGCTAAGGAAATCCTGGTAACTGGCCGACAGGGGTTCACCTCGGCCTCGAGGTTGCTGTTGAAAGTGGCCCATTTGAGCTTGTACAAGTTGATTAAGAAGCTCAGTTTGCCGGGCCATAACCTCGGCCAGGTTGGGAGGTGGCGGTGGTGGTTGCTGAGAACTACCAGGCTGACCTGCCCGGAATCCTTCTGGGGTTCCTCGAGTAGCTCCAACCATCTGAAATAAAGGAGACATCCATTATCAACCATAATCTTACTCCAATTTCAGATAATATGCAATCACCAAACGGAAATGTAATGCATATGCTCCATTCAATCCTCTTATAGCAGATACAAGGATACTGAATCAGGTAACCAAACACAGGATTTAGATTACTATACAGATACTAATATCCTTACATCTCATATCAACACACTCAAACCATTACAAACCTTTGTCTAAAAGCACATGCCACACATACAACAAGTGGCTCTCTATTTAGATAAACTACACAACACCTATGTTGCACATTTTCACACTAGTTACAACTAGACTACCACTCACTCAACCACAACTAATAGTCATCAAAGTTTCCTACTGATGACTGACTACCAGAAGAGGAATGATGGGGACTGATGACAGGATCCCCGTGCTCAGAATCAAGTTCTGAGACTCCTTCAATATCCTCTGGTTCTTCTTCTTCAGCCTCAGGCACTGCAGGTGCAACGGGAGGGATCGGGGGCTGCTGCAGTTCTTCAATATGAGCTTGAGCATCATCAACCGCAAGGATCAGATCATGGATTTGTGCTTATAGAAATTCAATAACAGTATCACGCTGAGTGATTATGTGATCACTCTCGTTGATCTGATCTTCCTGATGATGGATGGTCTCATCCCATGCTGTGATAATCTCATCCTTTTGGGTCACTAAAGCTTGAAGCTGATCCACTTGAGTATTTTGTCTATCAGCTTCTCTATAGTGACCTCGAGCAATATAGATCGCTCGGCCCAACTCACGACGCAAAAGTAGATGATAATGGTATTGTACATTCATAAACCGCATCATTCCTTGGAGGGCTTCTTCCGGTGGACCATCCAACCTATGACTCTCAGGGACGATTCTGAGATTCCATTCTGGCTCATCGGGATTCGTCGTTGAGAATAACCCGATGGGCTTTCCTGCAACTTCTTTCGGATGCTGAATGCAGAAACGATAGATTGCCTCTAATGCCGCTGCTTCAACAGTATCTATGATACGATAACCTATCACGTTAACTTCGATGGGTGGCCATTGGGAGCAAAATGGATGCGGTGGAATGATCATTCTGACATGAGCTCTATGAATTCCATCCTCCACAAATTCGACAGCATCATACTGAGGAGGCTCCGTATAAAGAAAAGACTGTACGGATTCCCAGAGCAGACGAGGGAAACCTTCCCAATGGAGGGCATTTGTATGAAGATGCCCTTCCGGATCCCAGAAAACGTTAGAAGGGGCTGCCATCTGCAACAAGAATGCAAATGGTGAAACTTTTTATCTTGTTAAGAAAGTACAAGATAATCAGAACAAGATAGTCAATTCTGATAACAGCAGGGACTGATAATCAGATGAAAAACTAAGATGCTATATAAGATACCCCACCTAAAACTATCATCAGAACTCCCTTAACCCATTCCAAAGACAAACAACACATCGTTCATCTTTAGCAACATTAAGCATATATGACAATCCTTTTGTTAACAACAGATTATGCATGCACGTACTACTCGTCCTCACAACCAAAACAACTGCCGAATATGTTCGGACTTACGTAATTAGTTCCGGTGGCATAACCATACGTCTCTCACTATATATAACTAATCGATAAACCCTACGCGTCCTAATTTCGTAAGCATGGTTAGTGTACCTGCAGAAGAATACACACATATATATCTCATGAACCTTTCATGGCAGCACAACATGAAAGCGTCCCCAAATAGTACTGTTCACTATAGAAACAGCATCTGTACAATTTCCGCCATACAGACAACGTTAACATACGTTGTCGAAACAACGTATTCACGGGGGGTACCGCAAAATGCGGGGGTATGAACAGCGATCGCCATACCCTGCGCCGAACCATATACTCCCAATATAATCAACCTGAGTTGGTATATTGGCAGCATCTCAAGTAGGCCACTGCTTGAGAAACAGTGTTCGGTTCGCATCACCGACAGGAAGCCCAAGCTCCCTCAGTTGGCTGAGGATCCTTACCTTCTTACCTCACGATCGTAGATGTCATAACAGAATGTAAAGTTGAATTGTATAGAAATTTAAGTTTTGACAGAAAGTAGTGTTGCAAGTCAGAACTATCTATATATAGATATAGATACTAATAGCCACCTGATATTCCCATATAAGTCCCTAGGCCTTTACGTCCTAAACATCAATCTTAACGTACTTTGTAAACTCGTTTATTGGCAAACTTTTATCCTGAAACACTTTTTAAGAGCTTTTCCAGATGTAGAGGTAAACCTACAGCTCTGATACCAGCTGTGGCAGAACCGCCTGAATTATTCCGGCTCAAGTGCGCTAATGATCACCGTACAACTGCAATCCGCTTAACGCACTTCAAACGGAACAATTCCTTGGTCTGTCGGGTCTCTGCCCGATACAACCACGGTTCACAGGATCGAAGCAGGTTTACCTCGCACGAAGGCGAGTTTTATAATCACTGAAAAGCTCATCAACCTTTAATTTACAAGCATTCAAACATTATTACAAACCGAGTTCGAACATAAGTAAACTTATACAAACAGTGTTCAAACTGACAAGCGTAACAGCTTGTCCAAACTCACAGCGGAAAGAAAAGTTTTCACGACTATACACGTCGCAAAGGCGGACACCAAGCTTAGCCCAGGGCCTGGTGTTACTCCGGAGGGTCCGTGCCGGCCGGGGACGAGTCCCATTCCACGGACCAGCCAAACGGAACGGACGTTGGCCACACAAGGTTGTCCGTGGGATTCTCGAAGGTTATACCTGAAACAAAAATTGGCAAGGCTGAGTATTCTAATACTCAGCAAGGCTTACCCAAGTTTGGATATACTTTAACCCGTAACTAGACTCATGAAGGCATTATAAGGGGCTCTGGGTTTATTTTCGGCTGAAAAACAACAAAGAGTATAAACTATTTTCAAGTTTTAGCTTTCAGATTCTAGCTTGATTAGCCATTCTAGGTAAGCACCTATACTAAACAAGCAAGATATAGATTATCATCCATCAAGATTATTCCATCAACAATTATACTTTTTACTCGATGTGGCAAAAGGGATAAGCAGTCTCAATCCTCGTGAGAGGCGGACGATCCGAATCGAATTTAACCTTGCAAGGTAAACCTAACACACACGCTTGGAATGCCAACAGGGTGTTCCGAAGCAACCGTTTCCCTCATATTCCAGGTTATGGATCAGGGCTACCACAAGCAACTGCAGGACTGTACGCACACCAATTGTGCAGGACATACGTCTGTAGCGCGACTACAAAACCCGTATTCCTGTCTGCCATGCAGAACGTACTCCCACACGTCAGTGCGTGTAAACATAAAATAAAAGGTCGAGTGGTGGAGACAAGTCCATTTGCCGGGCCATTCGGGTACTAGGCTTACCGCTTACCATATTTCGCGGCATGTGGCTAGTACTTTCAAAAGCTTAGCCACCACTACCACACATTTCGACCTTAAGACTTTTATCAAAACAGACAGGGTAATCCTCAGGTCATGATACAGCACATGACCTTGTCCATCATCCTTATAGTGGTTGCAGAATTGTAAACATGTAACTCCTATATCGCGCGAGTGATAGGAGATCACCCGACTTTTACCGGCCCTATTTAGCAGAGCATCTAAGCGATAAGGACTCGGGTACAATACATTGGATTCCTAAGATCTTATGCAACTAGGGTTTCATTTCAACTCCTAGACGTAATGCAAGATATATAATATAATAATGGAATTGTAATAGATTGAAATACTGGGATATGCACCGGGGCTTGCCTTCTTGAGTGGGGTTGGGGGCAGGAGTGTCAGAGGCTTCCGAACTTGAGTTCGGGGCTTCAGTTAGTCCCTCGACGACTTGCGTTGGGTCTTCTGGAAAGCCTTGGTCTTGTCCTAAGACCAACTCGTAGTCCCCGTCGTCGAGCATCGTTGATTCTATATGAGATGCAATAAATTAAGTAAGGTAAGATTTAAATTTAGGATCTTATATTACAAAAGTTGTAATTCATCAAATTAACACACAAGGGTTCATAAAATAAAGAGAGTTTAGGTTTGAAACACGATTTATAAAGGAATCACAAGGATATTGCTAAATTATTGCAACCAAGAGCTAAAATATTTAAATTTGAATTTGAAGTTAAACCCAAATTTAATTTCAAAACTTTAAGCAAAAGATCATAAAGTTTTGGAAATTTAATTATACACTAAACATTAACATATTAGAGAATGACAAGAGATCTCAATTAGAAAGGTTACACAACATGTTTAGCTAATATTTCAAATACGAAATGCCCAAATCAAAAGAAGTTAAGTTTAAAACAAATTTGAGTTTGGAATTTTAACACAAAGTTACATATAGCTTATAGAACATACATGCCAAAAATTCATAAGCAACAAGGCAAGAAATATAAAGGTTAAGTTCAAACTACCCTTTAACCTTAGATTTAAAATAGAGATAAAAGTATTTGGTTTCAAGCTAAACTTCATTAGCAAAAGTTATAGGGTTTAAAATCTAGTTTCTAATAAAACTAATTTTGCCATTTTTGGATTTTTTTGTGAATTGTTACGAATTTTCCAAGACAGAGAATACACCCACATGAAATAACAACTACATCCTTTACAAACCAGCCCTTAGTTTTAACAAAGAACCCCCTGGAAAGAAAACAATCGATGCAATTGGGTCCAAGGCCATGGCCGGCGGTGGGAGCTCGGGTCCGGCCAAATTCCGGCCATGGGGTTCGCCGGCGGTGAGGGGCAAGGGGAGGGAGAGTACGAGGGGATCTCAGGCTACCCACCGGTGGTCTTGGGCGGGCTTGAGATGGCCGGAGGAGGGCTGCCCACGGGAGACCGAGCCGGCGGCCGGAGGGAAGCTGCGGCGGCGGCGCTCCAGCGTCCGGGGGAAGGAGGGGCCGGGCTGGGGAGGTGCAGCGGGGGCCGGGGAAGCTGAAGATGCTACCAGTTTGGGGAGGGAGAGGGCGGAGGAGCGAGTTCCGCGGTGGACCGAAGCTCGACAGTGCTAATTGAAGCGCGGCGGCAACGGGGCGCGCAAGCAGGACCAAGGCGGCTCTTTATAGACAAATGGGAAGAGAGGAGGGGGCGAGAGCAAGCAATGCGTCGATTTTGGGTCGCTACGGGGCGGGGGGGGGAGAACCAGAGCTGCACGGCGGCGGCAGAGGTGCCGGCGGGCGGTGCTGGCGGTAGTGCAGGCGGCGTGGCGCTCAGGCAAGGCACCAGCGAGGGGAATTAGGGCGGTGGAAGGACGGTGGAGTGACGCGTGGGCGAGGGAGGAGTAGGAGGTGGACGGCGGCGGCCAGGAGCGGTGCATTGCGCCGGCGGCAGGGGCGCCAGACGACCAGAGGCGCAGAGCAGAGGAGCAGGGGCTCAGGGAGGAAGAAGGGGGAAGAATGGAGCCGAGGACCATTTTGCAAAACCAAAGAAATATAGGGACTTCACTGTAAAGAGTTTATAACTTTTAAACCAGTGCTCAAATGGAGATGGTCCAAAAAGCAAAAGTACATAGTTTTTGAAACTCTACAACTGCTCTTTAAGGTTCATCTGCAGTTGAGCAACAGTTTTGAAGATACTATAAACTTAGTAATATTTTCAAACTTTATGTAAATCCTATAGATAAAACTACTTTTACACATATATCCAAGGGTAATTTCTCATATTTTTGCAATTTAACCACAAGTTACCACCTTTTGCAAAGCAACCCTCATGCTTTTGAACTTTTCCCTCCATATCCACCCATTTTGCACAAAAGGACCTCTAGTTAAATATAATTATATAAACAACACTTTTTCCTTAACATAGCACATATTAAACACACTTTTGCCATATTTTGCACATAAAAACATACCAAAACTCTAAGGTGTGACCAAGCTATTTACCTGAGTGTCACAGATGGGCTCACATGAGGAGCTATTTCGACTACGCCCAGAGTCGTTGCACTCGGGGTAGTTTCGACTTCTTGCCATGAGCATGACAGTCGTTGCGATGATGATCACATTCTTTCCTAACTGGTTAGATCCGCTCGATCGGATTGTATCTAACTTGTTGGACGGGTTCCTATGAGGAGCTATTTCGACTACTCCCAGGGTTGCTGCACCCGGGGTAGTGTCTACTACTCAGCCTACGAACATGGATAATCCAAAAAATCGTAAGGCAAAGATGGATATAAACATTAGTGACAGATATATACAAGGAGAAGAGTACTTGTTTTTACAATATCTCAATCCTGTATTACACTTTCCACTATTTTTTCAGCTACAGCTCGGGCTTCTAAGAGGTATTCACTGAATTGCTCTTTAGAGCACTCTGCAGCCACATCCTGCCCGAATACTTCTAGTCAAGCCTGAGGCCAAAAGGATTTTACAAAACTTAGCGCGTGACTGACACATGTGATGGGGGCTTCGGTGATGAAACTATGGACTTTTTGCGGAGCTTCGAGGAGTCGCTCCAGCAGGGATCGCCCGTCTGCTTCATCGCCTTCCTACGGATCCACCATGTCAACAAGCTGCTGGGCGGCCCCCTTAAAGTCCTCCAGCTCCTTCTAGCGCTGCTCCATCTCCTTCTGTTGCTGCTCCTTTTCTTCGCCCAGCATCTTGATCTGCTGAAGGCAGTCGATGAACTGTTGTTCAGTGTCGGTGATCACCTTCTGCAGCCTCTCGATGTTATCTGTATGGCGATACAGCATATTCTTCACGTCAGTAAACAAGTCTTCTTTATATGTTAAGATTTTTCTAAGCTCTGTGGTGAAGACAGTTTTCAGAACTCAAGATAAATTGCTAAGAGAAAGTACTCGAGTGAAGGAAGGGCTTGCCTTGGTGCGCCTTTTTCTGCTATTTGAGCTGTTCTTGGAGCTCTGAGTTGGACTTCTCAAGGTTGCGGAGATCGTCCTTGAGGAGCCATGTTTCTCGTGTCCGCTCCAGCTTCAGCTTATCGAGCTCTCTCTGAAGATATATGTTCTTCTTATGCTCTTCTGATATGCGTTGATCCTAGGCTTGGAGTTCCTGGAGGCCACTCACGACTGCTTTCAGCATTTCAGATTTTTGTTGTGAGAGTTTGGCCACATCCTGCATAAGGGGAAAGATTAAGACAAGCATGACTTTTGTATCCTAGAGGCAACACAAGGCGCAACTCGACAAAGTATTATTTCAGAAGAGTAATCATGCCTTACCAGGGTAATTGGTACATCTCCTTGGAGATCTTCTGGAAGTATCGCATGTTGTCGACCGTCAGGAGCGGATCATCCACTAGATCTGTGGTGATGATGTTCTGGTATCCGCTCCCGGACACCAGCAGATCTTCAAGGTTTCTTGAGGTACCCGCAGCTTCTTCAGCTGATGGTTGTGGGGCACCTGCAAGTCGACACGCATTCAGTACATGAAGTTTGTGGTCTAAGCAGTTAGCCACGGGAGGTCAGACACTTACTTGTGCCATCTGCAGGAGGGGCATTAGTGGCCTCCACTTGTTCTTCACCACCGGCACTGGCTTCGGGTTGCTAGGGCATGGGGGGTGGTGAGTCAGGCAGTGTCGTGTCCTCCTTGGGGGCTGGCGGCTCGGGGGCTGGAGTAGCCGAAACAGGCTTTGGCTTAAACCCCATGGCAGATGCAGTCCTAATGAAGCAAAATCAGTTATCAAACAAGTCGAAATGGAATAGAAGATACATTATAAAAAAGGATCTGCACTTACAGCGAAGATTTCTTCATGGAGGATTTCTTTAGTCTCAGGGCCCGTGGTTTTATAACCACGGTACTCGTTGCCGGTGGTGGGGTCACACCAGCCGATTGCGAGGTACCCGCCACGGCAATGGTTACCATCCCTGTTGAAGTAGTCGATGGGTCCGTCCCAGCAGTTTTTGAGGTACCACCTACTGGAACATCATCCCCAGTGAATTCGGTTTCGATCACCTTTTGGCGCTTGGGGTCAGGTGGAGAAGCAGAAGGACTGCAAAATAGACAATGTAAGCATGCAACAACTCCGATATTTGATAATTCTACAGGACAGCAACTTCATACCTGGGGGTTTCGACTACATGTGCTTTACGTCTGCGTACTACTCGACGACCCCGAGGGACAAATGGAAAGGCTTCGGCTAACTCCACAGATGATCCGGGGGAGTTGTTCTTCTTTGCCTTCCCTTCGGTTACCCTTTGCACCAGGGGGCTCCCGCTTTCGGTCGTCTCACTGCTGGGCTGAGCATCAGATGCTTGAGCTTTTTTCGCTTCAGCCGCGGTGCTGGGAAGAAGGTGGTCCTGTCGGGGGATGTCGGATTGTGGTGGATAACTCCGGTACAACTCTGTGTGTCCCTGCAGAGGATTTTTTAGTCAGCGGTTAAAGAAAACAGAACTTATTCCAAAGAAGTCGAACACTTACCGGCTTTGGAGTATTTTGTGCAGAAAACAACTCCGGGATGTAGGGAACTGCGTTCATGCCCAGCAGCACTCGCTTGACCCTGTGACACCCTAGGTGTTAAATAGAGCAAGCCAATAGAAAGAATATTTTTGCATGTTTTGAATGGTATGAAATTTGAGTAAAGTCATGAGAGTACAAGTCCTTCTATGAAAATTAGTTGAAGTACAATAGTAACATTCAAAATTACAAAGGGTCAAAATGTAAAAAGGTGCAAGTCATAAATACTTGCAATTAGGTCCAAAGTTATAAGAAATTTACCTTGAGAAGGACAAAACTTATTTAAAGGTTGATTTGAGTGCAAAATGATAAAATAAAGCATTGTGCTTTAGGTTTTTGAACTTGAATCCTAGAGGAAAGATGTAGGATTTGAAAAGTTCTACAACTTCTATTTTGACCATTTCCTCATTAGAGCTTTAGATCAGTGAGAAAATTTAGTTTACAGTGAGGTCCCTGAGGTTTTTGCAAATTCCAAAGAAGTCCTTCGGACCCCCTTCCCTCTTCTTCTTCCTCTGGCACCTCCTCTGCTCCTCTGCTCCTCTACTGCTGCGCCGCCGCCCGCCATTTTCGGCCGCCCCTCGCCACCTCCTGCTGTGCTTCATCTCCACGCGTCGCCCCCAGCTCGAGCGCCGCCCTAGCCTTCCTTCTTCTGGCCTCCCGCGTGTTTGCCACGACCTCCTCCTCTCCTGCCCGAGCGCCACCTCGCCGCCACCGTGGCAATGCCCGTGCACACCCCTCACCCTCTCTTTTCTAGCTCATGAGCTTCACAAGCTCCTTCTCTTCCCATTGCACTCCCCTTTTGCTCTCCACTTGCCCCGAGCGTCTGAACACCACCGCCACTCCTTCTTCAATGCCGGCGAGCTTCTGTTCGCCATGGACAGCTGTTACACCATAATTTGATTGGGCCAAGGGATAGGCCTAGAGCGACATGGGCTCAAGGAAATCATTGTAACAGTCTGCAAATCGGCTTCTGTGCGAACGTGTCAAGGGCCAGGATGGCCGTGTATCTAAGGATAGTTTAAATATAGTAAGTTAGAGATTGTATTGTAATCAGCTAGGGTTAGTTAGAAAAGATCAAGTCTCCGGACTATAAATATGTATCGTGAGATTCAATAAAACAATCAATCAAATATTCACAACAAACTCTCGGCGCATCGCCACCCCTTTTCCAAGGGTTTTCTCCAGGTAACTGACATGCTGCTCCGATCATGTTCCACATGGTCGGGGTAGCGTTGCTTTTATCTGTTTATCTTTGTGTTTCTCGTACTGAAGCGTTGTTGATGGCGAGTAACACTAGTTATCTTAAACGATTATGATCTTGCATTGGTTTTGAATAGTATATCCATATTCTGCTTGATGTTCGTAATCGTTTAGCTGCCCTTGTACGTGATCTCAGGTGCAAGGGCAGCACCTTGCTCTGTTCTTGCTCAGTAGATCTAATCTGTTATGGTAGTTCTTTGTACTACAAGGATTTGGTTTAATATCCGTACGATTAGGCCCTTCAAACGGGTTGAATATTCTGGCTGCATGTTTGGTGCTTTATGGTAATCTAAGGAGGGATTGTTCCGAGAATCGTCTTGTTAGTTGGTTTTTAGGCCTCTTGTTAGGTTAGCATCCTGTTATCTTTCATGTTCGTTAGGCTTAACTACGCGTAGGATGTTCCGGTTGCACGGTGAAGACTTTTACTGTTGTAGATTAGATTAGCTTGGTAATTACAGAGCATGCTTTTATCTTTTCTATCGGATTCGTATAAGATGCTCAAATATTAATAGATCCGATCTGTTAAACGAGGCAATCGGCTTCTTTTAGCCGATTCTGAAAGTTATCCGAAGGTTCAACCTGGTATGAAGATAGGTCCGACCTAGTGCAGAGGCTCTATCGGCTCTTCTAGCCGATCTTGGGAGTTATGTTAAGAGCGGATCGCGGCTCGGACTATTGTTTGACATGGCTGTGCATGCAGGAACGTAGCTGATAACCACTTAGCTTTTACACCTTCCTGATCACGTATAGGTCAGGTGGCACGCTGTTGTCGGTCAAAACCCACCGGCGAGCAGCGACAGGCAACACGAGGAGCCGGGAGGCTTCCGGTACTGCTGGTGGGTCCCGGTCCCTGTGGCAGAACCAACCTGAATTATACTAGCTCAAGTACGTGCGTCCATTCCTAAGGGCTCCAACGTGCTTCAAACGGTATAATCCCTTGGCCTGTCGGGTAACGTCCCGATAAACCACCGAATACAGGATCAATAAGGTTACCTCACACGAAGGTGAGTCCAGAGATACAGTCACCATCATATTTTACATCACAGGGAATTACATTACAAGAGTTTCCAACAATAGTGCAAAGTTTCAAATTTAGAGAAAACATTACAAACTGTTAAAGTTATGGTTTTTAGCAACGGAAAACATACGCAGCGATTCACAACACGCTGTCAAGACGGATGTCATGCTAAGCCCAGGCACGACATCACTCGGTATCATCAGTGTTGGCCGGGGACGGATCCCATTCCACGGACCAATCATCTGGAAGAGCACAGGGCCAATGCAGGGGAAGAGTAGGGTCTTCAAAGATGTTTTCTGAAAAACATATAACTAGCAAGGCTGAGTATACTAATACTCAGCAAGGCTTACCCGGGTTTGGGTATACTTTAGCCCATAACTAGACTCATGAGGCATTGTGAAGGTTCTGGGTTTATTTTCAGCTGAAAAGCAACAAAGAGTAGATCCTTAGTTTCAACTTTTAGCTTTCAAATTCTATGTGATTATCCATTCTAGATAAGCACCTATAGCTATTCAAGCATGGTAGAATTTTTGGTCAAACTTCCTCTTTGATAACCATATAATTGCTCTTGTTACTCCATGTGGTAAAAGGGATAAGCAGTCTCAATCCTCGTGAGAGGCGGACAATTCTGAATCGAATTCAACCTTGCAAGGTAAACCTAACACACACACTTGGAACAACCAAAGATCGTTCCGAGCAACCGTTTGCCTTTCATTCCGGGTCGTGGAGCAGGTCCACCACAAGCGACTGTAGGACCTTACGCACACCAATTGTGCAGGACATACGTCTGTAGCACAACTACAAAACCCGTATTCCTGTCTGCCTTGCAGAACGTACTCCCGCACGTCGGTGCGTGGGAAAAACCAAATTACGAGTGGTGGGAGGTATGTCCACTTGCCGGGCCGATTGGTTACTAGGCTTACCGCTTACCATATTTCGCGGCATGTGGCTAGTACTTTCAAACGCTGCCACCACTACCACAATTTGTGACCTTATCAACTTTTATCGAAACAGATAGGGTAAACTTTCAGGTCATGATACCACACATGACCCTGTCCATCATCCTTATAGTAATTGCAGAATAGTAAACACTCAACTCGTATATCGCGCGAGTGACAGGAAATCACCCGACTTCTACCGGTCCTATTTAGCAAAGCATCTAAGCGATAAGGACTTGGGTACAATACATTGGATTCCTAAGATTTTATGCAACTAGGGTTTCATTTCAACTCCTAGACGTAATGCAAGATATATAATATAATAATGAAATTGTAATACATTGAAATATTGAGATATGCATCGGGGCTTGCCTTTATTGGTGGGGCTGGAGTCAGTAAAGTTAAGATCTTCCGAACTTTGGTTCGGGGCTTTAAATAATCCCTTGGTGACGTTCACTTGGTCTTCAGGAACATCCTCTGCAGACTCTTGGGAGATATTGTAGGTACCGGTTGTGGAAGTAGTCGTATCTACATGCAATGCAACATTTCATTCAAAGTGTGCACATAAAACTATCTTACTTCACAATACAGTTGCAATCCAGCACTCATATAACACACTATTCACATAACAACCAAAAAGATCTGAAACTAAACTTAGATAGAGCTTTAGGTGGACAACTAATTAGAATCGGCTACTCGTTGAAGATTACAACAGAGCCGATTGGAAACAACAGAGGTTTAGTCGATTGAAAGGTGCATCGGTTCCCTAATTGATCGATGAAAGCATCGATTACTTTAGTAGAGGGGTGATTCCTAAAGCAGTTGTGTCTTAACTGAGATGTACTTAAGTGTTATCCTAGGTAACTAGGTGGGGTTGTGTCGGCTCGATTACGTCAGCACAACAATTGAGTGACGTACAACCGATTGGAGTGTGGTTGAGGGTATGTGACCGATAGATATATAGCCGATCTCTCAGTCGATAAATCAGCTGATAGAAGTATGTGGATAAGGAGGGGAAAACTAAGGATTGATCGGCCATATTTGACCGATATGTAAAACAACTAGAATCGGCTTGGATCGGCCGATAGCAAGAACCTTAAGATCGTGTGAGCATCTCCGATGCATCGACTATGTGCAGCCGATGTAGGACAGAACAAATGAATTGTATCGGCAGTAGCCAATATTAGCTGGATAACAACCGGATCGACTAATCAGCCGATGGTAGAAGCATATAAAAAGAATTGCATCGGCTGACAGCTGTTACACAGATACATCATAGACTCAAAGGAAACGGATGCTTAACGGCTGAGCTGATAGCCGACACTGAAGCATAGCTGCCGAGATGTATTGGTTAAGCAGCAGATACAAACGAACTAACAAGGATCTTTATATGAAAAGGACCTTAAGGAAACTGCAATCAAGACGAGGATAATGCCTTGATGGCAGGGATATGAGCACTCGGGTGAAGGGATTAACTAGATATCACACATCTATACTTGGGACATGCATCCTATGATTTACCTTTCAGCTACAGCACAAGCATATAACACAAGGTACAAATAAAGCATTCATTCTCTAACACTTAACCTAGACCACAAATCAAAGACTTTCACTCAAGATCACAACATAAAACTTGTAGATTTTGACCTAGGGTTTCAAACAAAACTGATTTTGTACTTTTATGAACTTCTTACGAAATTCTATGTAATGTAGAAGTTCACTGATTTGAAATAAAGAAGGTTCTGGACATTTTACAAAGAACACCCTAGAACTTTCTAAATCAAAGCAATTAAATCCCTGGTTGGGGAAAAAAAAGAATAGGAAGATAACGACGATGTTCCAGCATAGGGGTTGCCGGCATTAAGAAGACTCAGTGAGTCAGGGCAAACCTTGGGGTAGCTTTGGTTGTGGAGAAGAGTGGATGGAAAGTGAATTTCCCGTGGCGAACAGGATCGGCGATGAGAAGTGCTCGACGATGACGAGACTCCATGGGTGACGAAGAAGCTTGTCAAGGGATTGTAGTGGGTGAAGAATGGCCGGAGAGGTATTTCTCACGGTGACCCGTGGTGACGGTAGTCGGTTGAGCGATCAACGAGGGGTAAGAACTGTTGGACGTCGTGGACCCGTGGGACGAGACGATGAAGCCGAATTGGTTCGCTATGCCAACTCCTCCGCGAACCTCAGGGCTAAGCCAAAGCCTCCACTGCTCATGTGCGTGTGCTGCAGAAACACGGTCAGCACACCCGCGTAGCCTCCTGCAACTCCGTCGCACCTGGTCACATCTCCTGCGCGCTGTTCCCGTACTGTTCTCACACCACTGGCCCTCAACTTGCTCGCGCGTGGTCCGTTTCCTTGCACGCGCACACGCCTGCGGAATCGAGCTGAGCCGGCCACTGGCAAAACACTTCCGCTCGCACTCGCGAACGTGCCGGTTCAATTCCGCTCGGACCTCCGGGTTCTGCATCTCCGCCGCCCTCTCCATCTGCTGTGACGCCATCAGGGCCGGCCTACCACCGCCGCCGGTCTTGCGCTGCGCGTTGAACCCGCGCCGTGTTGCTTCTGCACTGACCTCCGTATGGATGAAGGGAGCTCGCCGTGCGTGGCTCCTCCGAGCTCGTCGCATCCGGTCGCCGCCTTCGCTCGCCGCCTCTCCTTCTGGCTCGCCGCTCCTCGTGCATCTCACGAGCGAGCGAGCTCGCGTTCACCCTTCTCGGCCACCGCCCGTCCGCTGCATCTCGCGTGCGCCGTTTGCCTCCCATCACCTTGACATTCAACATTCTAATGAATTCGATCATGCCTTTTTCACTCTTGGAACCATCGGAATGAGAAGCACCGCCTGTATGTTTTCCGGAGTCACGAGTCTGATGAGAGACAATCCGCAGGCTTGGCTTCGCTTCCCCCGCGGCCGGCATTTCGTCGAACACCTTAACTGCGTCCTCATACGGTCACCGCGTTCCCGCATCTCGCGCAGAAGCTTTCCACCGCAACTCCTCCTGTGCGCGCCGTCGCTCTGCCCCCGTTGCTGCTCCACCACGCACGCGCTGCCTGCACATGCTCCTGCTCCTGCTCCAGCGCTGCCCGCTCCAGCGTTCTGCTCCGGCCGCCTAGTGCCAGTCCCGCCAGTGCGCTCCAGCTCCCACGCGCCGCACCAGCCCTGCGCCTCGGCCCTGCTTCAGCGCTACCCGCTCCAGTGTTCTGCTCCGGCCGCCCAGCGCCAGTCCCGCCAGTGCGCTCCAGCTCCCGCACGCCGCACCAGCCCAGCTCCCCGGCCCCGCTTCAGCGCTGCCCGCCACCAGCTCCCGCGGTCCGAGCCCGCTCGCGCTGCGCGCCTGCGAGTCGCTCGTCCGCGCAGCGCGTTCGCTCACCCCAACGCCAGCCGCTGCCTCCGCCCGCGCGCGCGCCTGCTCGCTCCGCGCGCTACCGCTCGCGCCGCACCAGCTGAGCCGCCGCAGCCGCCCGAGCCCGCGCCGAGCCGCAGCCGCGCCCGCTGCTCGCCTGCGCTAGCGCCCAGTGCCCGCGCCGCTTGCTGCGGCCGACCGCCAGCGCCTGCACTTGCGCCGCCCTGCCGCCGCCGTCAGCAGCTGCTTGCTCGGGCCAGGTAGAGGAGAGAGAGGGAACACCGGGGTGGGGATAAGGATGGGCCAGAGACATGCCGCCGGTGTGTAGAAAAGGAAAGGCGCCAGGGGAAGGGAGAGCAGAGAAGGAGCAGTGGAACTCTCCCAAGGACTTGTGCGCAATTTAGAAAAACTGCAGGGACCTTTTTGTAAAGCATAAATTTCTCATTAATCTAAACCCTAATGAAGAAATGCCCAAAACGAAAGTTGGAGAGTTTTTCAAACTCTATAACATTGATTTAGGGCCCAAGTTCAAAAACTCTAAACTTATATCTTTACACGTGAAATTTTGAACAAAAGTTAGATTTGAATTACTTTTGTCCTAAAGAGTGTAACTTCATAAAATTTAGGACCTAAATGCAAGCATTTATGACACGTCATGATGACGGGATAGACACGTCATAATGATTGGATAGACATGTCATAATGACTTGCACATTTTACACTTTAGCCCTGAGTAACTTTAAAAGTTACTTTTGTAATTCAATTACTTGCATAAAAGGACTTATACTTTTATAAAATTACATAAACACCCTTATTTTCACCATTTTACCCAAACTTTTACACAATTCAACACACACATTTCAAATGAAACATTTGGACAAATATATAATTTTTACAGGGGATAAAGTAAGAAAAAGCATGTTTGCAAAACCACCCTTCACTTATTTTGAAGTTACCCCTTATCCAAATACATTTTGCAAAAACAACCCTAGGTTTTTCTGTAATTACAAAAATACCCCTTTTACTTGCACTTTAAATTTTCAAAAGCTTCACATAACATACACAAACTTTACACTAACATGCACTTACTTCACACTAACAAATAATGTGCCTAATTCACAGGTACTTGACTGTCACAGTCCCTCGGTCAACGGCCCAGAAGTCTGGCACACGCCCTGGCTTGGTGAAGTGCTAGGCGTGCCACCTGACCTATACCTGATCAGGAAGGTGTAAGAGTTGTTATCAGCTGCGTTCCTGCATGCACAGCCATATCAAATGTTAGTCCAAGCCATGATCGGCTCTTACAACGACTCCCAAGATCAGCTAAAGAAGCTGACAGAATCACTGTACTAGGTCGGACCTGTCTTCATACCAGGTTGGACCTTCGGGTATTTCTCAGAATCGGCTAAAAGAAGCCGATTGCCACATTTAAAAGATCGGATCTACTAATATTTGGACATCTGATATGAATCCGACATGACAGATAAAAGCATGCTCTATAATTACCAAGATAATCTAATCTACGATGGTAAAAGTCTTCACCGTACAACCGGAACATCCTACACGTGGTTAAGCCTAACGAATATGAAAGATAACAGGATGCTAACCTAACAAGAGGCCTAAAAACCAACTAACAAGCCGATTCCCAGAACAATCCCTCCTTAGATTACCATAAAGCATCAAACATGCAGCCGGAACATTTAACCCATTTGAAGGGCCTAATCATATGGATATTAAACCAATCCTCGCAGTACAAGAACTACCATAACAGATTAAATCTAATAGGCAAAACTAAGCAAGGCGCTGCCCCTGCACCCGAGATCGAACACAAGGACAACTAAATGATTACAAGCATCAAGCAGAATATAGATGTACCAATACAAGATCGTAATCGCTTAAGATAACTAGTGTTACTCGCCAACAACAACATTTAGTATGAGAAACACAAAGATAAACAGATAAAAGCAATGCTGCTCCGACCATGCGGAACATGATCGGAGCAGCATGTCGATTACCTGGAAAAGCCCTTGGAGAAGGGGTGGCGATGCGCCGAGAGTTTGCTGTGAATATTTGATTGATTATTGATTGAATCTCACAATACATATTTATAGTCTGGAGACTTAATCTTTTCTAACTAACCCTAGCTGATTACGACATAATCTCTAACTTACTATATTTAAACTATCCTTAGATACACGGCCATCCTGGCCCTTGACACGTTCGCTCAAAAGCCGATTTGCAGACTGTTACAATAATTTCCTTCGCCCATGTTGTTCTCGGCCCATCCTTTGGCCTAGTCAAATTATAGCGATAACACATGCCCCCCTGGTTTTGGCAATGATAATTCCAAAACCATAGCCTCTTCGACTTCTCAGACTTGTGCACGCACATACCGCTCCTAATGCCGTTAGATGCGGCCCTTCGACTTCCAAGGCCTGTACACACGCGCTGCCTTCCAATGCCATCGGACGCGTCCCTTCGACTTCTCCCTCGGGAATCGTGATAACGCCGCTTCGCCTTCCATCTCCGCCTTTATAAACTGGCATTGGCGGATTTATTTCTATCCATCTTCTCTCCCCATGCATTAGCCGCACCAGTACACTCCGCATCCCCTGACAATGGCCTCCTCTTCCTCTGTCTCTTCCAACTCGTCCTCTTCCATCATCTCCATCACTTCCCCTGACTCCGAAACCTCTGGGGAGGCGACGCCGGAGTTCGATCCAATAGCTTCGTATGAAGCTTTCGCTCCTCTGCATTGGGACGCAGAGGAGTGGGACTTTAGCACTTGGTCAGAGGACGATGAGCCCCTGACCGATGATGAGGACCTCCAGATTCTCCTTCATGGTGATCTGGATGAAGGCGACGACGAGGATTCCTGGGACGATGACTCCTTCTCTTTCTCGGAAGAAGATGCCGAGGACACTTCCACTGACGACGACTCAGCAGCAGGAGGGTTCCTGCGCGGTGGATCGTCGACTTCAGAAGACGACGGGGACGCCAGCGATAACAACACCAGCAACAGCAACAGCACCGGCGGCAGCGATGGCAGCAGCGATGACGACACCAGCGCGTCCCCCCCCCCCGTACAAGCGCCGCAAGACCTTAGGGACTTACTGGTGGTAGTTCGTAGGGTCTTCCGCCGTTGTGCTCATAGCTGGTAGATCGGCTTCTTTTACAATAATTTCTTGTAAATGAACCCTTTTGTTTCAGCGAGCCGGTGTCTACAAATCTAATCTTCTAAAGTCCGATAGCATCACATCGGCCTCTTTCCTTGAATTGCCCAATCCAATCTCAAACTCTTCTTTATTCCGGATCAAAAATTCCAAGAACTCGAGTACCCTTCAAATGATCTCATCAATAACAAGAGTACTCCGCAGTCAACTTCTTTGCTTGTTGTTAAATCTCGATCCCTAATCAGGTTGAAAAATATGAGTACCTCGCAGAGGAGTCGTACCTGTTCTTTTAAGATCAAGAGACACCTGCAACCAACCTCTTTGCTTTTATCAAAACCCAAGATTTGCAAGGCCCGATTATTGCTTCTAAAGTCGATGGCTTAACATCGGTTGTTCAACCTTCAGCTCTGTGCACGGACCGGCGCTGCTTTTTCTTTACAAATCTAGCTTGCTCATCTCATTCCACCTTATAGCCTGATGCACTGCATCGGCTTCCAAAGTACCCGATAGATACTGTCCTGCAGCCTAATATACCACGAGGTACCCGATCAGATCAACTCGATGCACCGCAAAGTACTCGATTATATCTTGCAGCCCAATGTGTCATATCGGCTTTTCTCGCAAATACCCTGATCATATTGATCCATAGCCTGATGCCTTACATCGGCTTCATTACTCATCTTCCCACATGCTCGGGAAATATTTCTTGAGATGCTGACCATTGACAGCCATCGGAAATTTAACTCCATCCAATTCTTCAAGCATGTATGCATTCCCTGGCAGAGCTTGATCAACTCTATAAGGTCCATGCTAATTCGGAGACCATTTACCATATGCCGCATCTTTAGTCCCCAATGGTAGCACCGCTTCCCATACTAAATCTCCAACTTGGAATTCCTTTGGTTTAACCTTCTTATTGTATGCGCGGGCTACCTTGGCCTTGTTCTCCTTGATTTTTTCCAGCAACCAGAGCCTGAGTTCTGCGATGTCTTCCACATTGTCGCTCATTAGTGCGGCATATTCTTTAGCAGTCAAATCATTCTAAAACTCTACCCGTCTTGATCCGGCCGTAATTTCCCAAGGTAATACGGCCTCCTGCCCATACACCAAATGATATGGTGAAGTTCTTGTTGCCCCATGGCATGACACACGATAAGCCCATAACGCTTCTGATAATACTTCATGCCAATGCCACGGATGTTCATCAATCTTCCTTTTAATCAGCTTGATCAAACTCTGATTGGATGCTTCGGCTTGTCCATTTGCTTGAGCATAGTATGGAGATGACCTGATCAATTTAATCCCCATGTCGGCAGCAAACTTTTTGAATTCATCAGATATAAACACTGACCCCCCATCTGTTGTAATAGTCTGAGGAATCCCAAACCTATGAATAACATGTTCTTTGACAAAATTGATAACGTCCCTCGACGTTACTGACTTCATAGGAACGGCCTCTACCCACTTGGTGAAATAATCTGTGACGGCCAAAATAAATTGATGGCCTTTACTTGATGAAGGATTAATCTTACCGATCATGTCCATGCCCCAGCCTCTGAATGGCCAAGGTTTGATGATAGGATTCATTGCTGATGCTGGCACTATTTGTATTTTTCCAAACCTCTGACAGGCTTGGCATCCTTTATAGTACTTGAAGCAATCTTCCAGCATATCAGGCCAATAATACCCCGAGCGCCTGATCAACCATTTCATCTTGTGAGCTGATTGATGAGTACCACACGTACCTTCATGGACTTCATGCAAAAGCCGATTGGATTCAATCAACCCCTAGCACTTAAGTAATAGCCCTTCCAGAGTCCTGTAGAACAAGTCGTCCCCTATCAGGACGTACTTCATGGCTCTGTAATGTATCTTCTTAGGTGCCCCCCAAGCCGGATCCTTCAAGTAATTGAAGATATCGGCTCTCCAATCACCCTGATCCAGCAGGTTTATTGGAAGATCGGCTTCATCCGCCGTGTCCTTGTAACCTGAAGCCATCTGGGCAAGATCATTGGCCTCAGAATTTTGTACCCTTGGTATCCAGTAGAAATTTTTATATCTGAACTGGGCCATTAGCTCCTGGCATTGTCTCCACAAAGGAAACAACAACTCGCTCTCACATCGGTATGTCTCCGTGAGCTGAGAAATGACCAGTTTTGAATCCCGCAAAACTTCTACTGCTTCTACTCCAGCTTCGAGAAGTAACTCCATACCTTTATGCACCGCTTCATACTCGGCTAGATTATTGGTGCAAGGTGTTGGCAATCTGATTGAAAAGGAATATTTTGCCCCCCGAGGCGAGACGAGCAAGATACCTATGCCAGAACCATCTCCACAGACCGACCCATCAAAATACATTGCCCATGCGCGGATGGAAAGCGCCGCTATGTCTGAGCTAGTCCTTTCCGCAACGAGGTCAGCCAGCGCCTGCCCTTTGACTACTTTCGCAGGCTGGTATCGGATATCAAATTCTGACAGAGCGAACATCCATTTACCGAGTCGGCCTTTCAACACCGGGGCCGACAACATATGCTTGATAACATCTGATTTGCAGATGACAATTGTCTCGGCAGAAAGCAGGATGTGGCGGAGCTTCGTACAGGTAAAGAATAGACAAAGGCATAGTTTCTCAATTTCAGGGTACCTTGTCTCTGCATCTAGCATCCTCCTGCTGAGATAAAAAACAACTCTCTCCTTGTCATCCTGCACTTGTACGATGACTGAAGCAACGGAAGTGGCACCTACTGACAGATAAACATAGAATGGCTTACCCTGCTGGGGTGGGACTAACACAGGCGGTTTGGATAAATACTCCTTGATATCTTCAAACGCCTGTTGTTGCTCTGCCCCCCAGCGGAACTCATCATTTGCTTTAACTTTCACCAACTCCATGAATGGCTCGATTCTTCCTGACAGATTGGAAATGAATCTCCTAACAAAGTTTATCTTACTAATGAGTTGTTGGAGCTCCTTCTTTGTAGTAGGTGGTACCATCATTTTTATGGCTTCTTGACTTTTTAGTCCGATCTCAATTCCCCGTTCATGAACTAGAAAACCCAGAACTGACCGGCCGATACACCAAAGGCACACTTCTTAGGATTCATTCTAAGCCCGAACTTCCTAGTTCGTTCCAGAACTCGCCGTAGATCTCCTAAATGCCCCTCAGCCGATGCAGATTTTACCACCACGTCATCAATGTAAATCTCCACCAGCTTACCGGTCAAGTCGTGGAACATATAATTCATGGCCTGTTGGTATGTAGCACCAACATTTTTCAACCCAAAAGTCATGACTACATACTGGAATAATCCCACTGCACCTGGCACTCTGAATGCGGTCTTGTGGATATCCTCTGGAGCCATAAAAATTTGATTATAACCAGCATTGCCATCCATGAAACTCAACATCTTATGACCAGCAGCCTCATTGACCAACGTTTCCGCAATTGGCATCGGGTACTCATCCTTTGGTGTTGCTCTGTTGAGGTTTCTGAAGTCTACGCAGACCCGCCACCGGCCATCCTTCTTTTGTACAGGCACAATACTGGAAATCCATTCAGCATACCTGCATGGCCTGATGAAGCCTGCTACTATCATCTTTTCGACTTCTTTCTTGACCTCTTCTAGTACTTCGGCCTTCATTTGCCGTGCTCATTGCTGGAATTGCCAAAATCCTGGCTTAAGAGGGAGTCAATGCTCAACAATACTTCTATCCGACCCGGGCATCTCTGTGTAATCCCAGGCAAAACAGTCCGTATATTTTTTCAGCAGTACTATCGTCGCCTCTCGCAACTCTGGATTTAACTTCTTGCTGATGAATGTTGGCCGTGGCTTATCCCCAGGACCAATATCGACTTCTTCCAGCTCGTCAGCAGATGTAAACCCGTATCCTAGTTTCCCTTCATCCATCAAGTCGACACTGCAAATAAACAATGAATATGAAGCAGAAGGATTTGGCCGATCGCATGGATTGGCCGACTTGTTCTTTGCATTAATGCATACTATTTTACAATCACATGGCCGGCTGCTCGAGCAGGCCTCTTTGCGATCATTATAACAATGTAACATGGATGACAAAAACAACTCGATTCTATTTTTTGGGGGCCGATCGCAAGGATCGGCCTTTCTTGTTACTTTCCCATCTACTCCGTAAGGCCAGTGGATAAGACCAGCCTCACCCCTTTTTTGTAGCTTCCACGCGGTCGCAGCCCTCCAAGCTAATCCCTGAGATCGGTTTCTGGTCCTCCGCGTCCCAGACACTCATGGTGGCCTGTGAAACTTCAACAGAGTCGTCCGCGTGGACCACTTCTATTTCATCCCCATCCCATTGAATCAGACACTAGTGCATTGTAGAAGGGATATAGCAATTGACATGGATCCAATCTCTCCCAAGCAGAACGGTGTATGAGCCCTTGCTGTTGACCACAAAAAATGACGTAGGAACAGTTTTACCTCCTACCGTCAAATCCACGCTGAGGACTCCTTGCGCCTCTGAAGTTTGTCCGTTGAAGTCACTTAGCGTGATGTTGGTTTTCATCAAGTCCCCAACAGAATGCCCCAACTTGCGCAGCACTGAATACGGCATTATATTAACCACTGCTCCTGTATCGACTAGCATCCTGCTGACAGGCTGGCCATTTATGTACCCCTTGAGATATAAAGCCTTTAGGTGCCTGTAATTCTTTTCTCGGGGCTTCTCGAATATGACTGGTCGTGGCCCCAAGTCAAGTTGAGCCACTGGCACCTCCTCATGTCCTGGTGCATGAAACTCTGCAAGGAGAACAAATACCATGTGTGCGTCAACCGATGTCTTCACATCAGCTTTCGACTTCTTGGGTCGCCATACCTTCTTGGAAGAACTGGCCTCTGCCTTTTGGGGGCGGTGAACTTTCTCCGCCAAATCCGGCCACGCCTTCCTTAGCGTTTCCAACTATTGGGCCTCGGCTTCTTCCAGGCTGCGCAGCCGCTGCACCCTCCGCTTCTGGGACCGGTTGAGCCCATCAGGACACTAGCGTGGTCGGTGATACTTGTCCTCCTCATCTTCTGAATTTCCCACTGTATATATTGACTTATCTTGTTCATGGCAGGGTTGCACTGGTCCCAAGCGCTGAAAAACTGAGGCGCTTCTTGTATCTTGCTTCTGAGAATTGCATTATGGGCAATCCTCAAGGGTAGGTAGTCTTTTCATACCAGAATCCCAACAGTATTTGAAGAACGGGAAATGCCAATGATCCCGTGTATCCTCTTGCTTCCTGAGGCGTTTCCCAGTGCGTCGCTCGTACTCTTCGTCTTCAGTTTCTTGTTGGAGACGCTGTTGATACTGATACTGGTATTTTCTCAGAAGATGAGAGGAAACTGGTCGTTGATTCCTGACGTGCCTGACCTGTTCTTCGGTGATATAGTCTTTTTCTTCTTTTTGGGGCCGATCGAGGGAATCGGCCTCTTGCCTCCTTGTATGCTGACGTGATGCATGCCCTGCCATGTTAATACCGAGTGTGAAATCCAGCTGACGACGCGTTGATCGGTCGTACCCTTCCACCATATTTATGTTCGGGAATGGTTGAGTATCAACCTTCATGGCGTACTGTCCCAAGATTAATCGGCCTTGCTCAATAGCCGATTGTATCTGTCGCCGGAGTTCCTTGCAGTCATTGGTACCGTGGGTGAAAGAGTTATGCCACTTGCAGTATGACCTCCCCTGGAGCTCCTGGGCTGTTGGGATCTTGAAACCTTCAGGGAACTTCAACTGCTTTTCCTTCAATAGTAAGTCGAATATCTGTTCGACTTTGCTTACATCAAAATCAAAACCTTTCAGAGGGCCCTGTTGTTTCACCCACTTGCAAGGCACAGGCTTTGCCCCCCGTGCCCACTCCACGGCTGCAATCTCCTGGTCATCCCCAAAATCTTCAGAATCTTCAGCATCAACCATTACTACTTGACGTTTGAACTTGTCTTGGTATAATTCTGGGTGGCATTGCTCGTATACTGTCATTTTCTATACCAAATGAGCCAAAGAGTTGAACTCCAGCTGGAAAACTAGATCTCTGATCGGCTTTACCAATCCCTAAGTTGCCAATTCAACTGCCTCCTTCTCTGAAATTCGAATCGAGTAGCATCGATTCTTGACTTCCCTGAAACGCTAGATGTGCTCCGCCACTGTTTCTCTCCATTTCTGGCGGACCTGTGCTAAATCAGCAATCCCAGCTTCTGCAGCTTCTGAATGATATTGTATATGGAATTGTTCTTCTAGCTACTTCCAGGTGCGGATAGAATCAGGGCCCAATGATGTGTACCATCCAAAAGCTAGCCCTGTAAGAGACTGCAAGAAGAACCTTACTCGCAATGGATCCGACACCGAAATCATCCCCAGCTGTGCTAGATATCGGCTTACGTGTTCTATGGAGCTGGATCCTTCTGCTCCACTGAATTTGGTGAACTCAGGAAGCCGATACTTGGACGGCAGAGGAATTAGGTCGTAGTCACTTGGATATGGCTTGGTGTAGCCGATCGCTCATCTTCTTGGGAGAATGCCAAATTGATCTCTCAAAATAGCACTAATTTGATCCACTGTATGAACTCCTGGGGCCGAGTGCGTACCTTCATGACTCGGCCCTGTTGCATAAATAGCTAGCCATGCGTGTTTGTCGGCATCGACTGCAGATGTTCCTCCAGTTGCTCTCTGCGTGGGTTGCGCCGGGTTACGACCATCTGGTATATATGCGCAAACATATCAATGCGGAACCTCCTTGCGGGATTCGCTGAAGAATTGGTGATCAGCAAGGTCACCTCCCACCTTGTATATGACATATGTAGGAGAATTCTGTTGCTTTGGGGCTGCAAATGCGTAAGGCACTGGTGGTCTGGATTGAGAAGGCAACTCCCCTTTGTGACTCCCTAAAGTAGGTCCTGTTGGAGAGTACTGGTGTTTCATAATTTCCTGCACCACACGCACCGCAACGCGCTCGAGGATGTTCACCAAACTCTTAGAATGCCGATGTAATGAGTGAGCCACCATGTAGTTGACTTCCTGGCGGAGAGCTCGCGTACGTTCTTCCGTAGGAGTAGATAGATCCACTTCGTCGAGTGCTCCTTCAGATGAAAACCCCTTCCACCTGATACCGTGGTGACGGGTCCTTTCAAACGAGCCGATGAGATCAGCCTCAAAAGCAGCCTTTATTTCGTCATACTTCTGTTTGTGCTCTTCTGACAACTCATACGTAATGGGTTCTCGTTCGGCATCTTGACAACGAGAGTCGCTATAGCTGAAGAAGACGATGCAGTTGGTTGTAGTTGATGTAGTCAACGAAGAAGTCGATGTGGACGACGAAGTAGTCGATGATGTCGATGAAGTAGTCGATGTGGTCCCACCGGGCGTGCCAGAATGTGTTGTCGGTCAAAACCCACCGACGAGCAGCGACAGGCAACGCGAGGAGCCGGGAGGCTTCCGGAACTGCTGGTGGGTCCCGGTCCCTCGGTCAACGGCCCAGAAGTCTGGCACACACCCTGGCTTGGTGAAGTGCTAGGCGTGCCACCTGACCTATACCTGATCAGGAAGGTGTAAGAGTCGTTATCAGCTGCGTTTCTGCATGCACAGCCATATCAAACATTAGTCCGAGCTGTGATCGGCTCTTACAACGACTCCCAAGATCAGCTAAAGAAGCTGACGGAATCACTGTACTAGGTCGGACCTGTCTTCATACCAGGTTGGACCTTCGGGTATTTCTTAGAATCGGCTAAAAGAAGCCGATTGCCACATTTAAAAGATCGGATCTACTAATATTTGGACATATGATATGAATCTGACAGGACAGATAAAAGCATGCTCTGTAATTACCAAGATAATCTAATCTACGATGGTAAAAGTCTTCACCGTACAACCGGAACATCCTACGCGTGGTTAAGCCTAATGAATATGAAAGATAACAGGATGCTAACCTAACAAGAGGCCTAAAAACCAACTAACAAGCCGATTCCCGGAACAATCCCTCCTTAGATTACCATAAAACATCAAACATGCAGCCGAAACATTTAACCCGTTTGAAGGGCCTAATCATACGGATATTAAACCAATCCTCACAGTACAAGAACTACCATAACAGATTAAATCTACTAGGCAAAACAGAGCAAGGCGCTACCCCTGCACCTGAGATCGAACACAAGAACAGCTAAACGATTACAAGCGTCAAGCAGAATACAGATGTACCAATACAAGATCGTAATCGCTTAAGATAACTAATGTTACTCGCCAACAACAACGCCTAGTACGAGAAACACAAGGATAAACAGATAAAAGCAACGCTGCTCCGACCATGCGGAACATGATCGGAGCAGCATGTCGATTACCTCGAAAAGCCCTTGGAGAAGGGGTGGCGATGCGCCGAGAGTTTGTTGTGAATATTTGATTGATTATTGATTGAATCTCACAATACATATTTATAATCTAAAGACTTAATCTTTTCTAACTAACCCTAGCTGATTACGACACAATCTCTAACTTACTATATTTAAACTATCCTTAGATACACGGCCATCCTGGCCCTTGACATGTTCGCTCAGAAGCCGATTTGCAGATTGTTACAATGATTTCCTTCAGCCCATGTTGCTCTCAGCCCATCCTTTGGCCCAGTCAAATTATAGCGATAACACACGCCTAGCACTTCACCGAGCCAAAGCGTGTGCCGGACTTCTGGGCTGTTGACCGAGGGACCGGGACCCACCAGCAGTGCCGGAAGCCTCCCGGCTCCTCGTGTTGCCTGTCGCTGCTCGCCGGTGGGTTTTGACCGACAACACATTCTGGCACGCCCGGTGGGACAACATCGACTACTTTATCGACTTCATAGACTACCATCGTCTACATTGACTGCTTCATTGACTACTTCGACTACATTGACTACAACCGACTGCATCATTTTCTTCGGCTACATCGACTCCCGTTGTCAAGATGCCGAACGAGAACCCGATTACTTACGAAGAGTTGTCTGATGAGCACAAGCAGAAGAAAGATGAAATAAAGGCTGCTTTTGAGGCCGATCTCATCAGCTCATTTGAAAGGACCCATCACCACGGCATCAGGTCGAAGGGGTTTTCATCTGAAGGGGCACTCGACGAAGTGGATTTGTCTACAACGACGGAAGAACGCACGCGAGCTCTTCGCCAGGAAGTCAACTACATAGTGGCACATTCGTTGCATCGACATTCTAAGAGTTTGGTGAACACCCTTGAGCGCGTCGCGGTACATGTGGTGCAGGAGATCATGAAACACCAGTACTCTCCAACAGGACTTGCTTTAGGGAGTCACAAAGGGGAGTTGCCTTTTCAAGCCAGGCTGCCAGTGCCCTACATGTTTGTAGCTCCAGAGCAACATGGTTCTCTAGCATATGTCATGTATAAGATGGGAGGTGACCCTGCTGATCACCAATTCTTCAGTGAGCCCCCAAAGGAGGTACCACATGTGTATGTCTGTGCGTACATACCAGATGGTTGTAGCCCGGCACAACCTACGCAGAGAACAACTGGAGGAACATCTGTAGTCAATGCTGACAACACAGGCATGGCTGGCTACTTATGCGACAGGGCCGAGTCACGAAGGTACGCACTCGGCCCCAGGAGTTCATACGGTGGATCAGATTAGTGCCATTTTGAGAGATCAATTTGGCATCCTACCAAGAAGGCGAGCGACCGGCTACACCAAGCCGTATCCAAGCGAGTATGACTTGATTCCTCTGCCACCCAAGTATCAACTACCCGAGTTTACCAAGTTCAGCGGAGCAGAAGGATCTAGCTCCATAGAGCACGTGAGCCGGTATCTGGCGCAGCTAGGAATGATTTCGGTGTCGGATCCATTACGAGTGAGGTTTTTCTCGCAGTCAGTCTCTCACAGGGCCAGCTTTTGGATGGTACACATCATTGGGTCCTAATTCTATCCGCACCTGGAAGCAGCTAGAGGAACAGTTCCATATACAATATCATTCAGAAGCTGCAGAGGCTGGGATTGCTGATTTGGCACAGGTCCGCCAGAAGCGAGGAGAAACGGTGGCGGAATACATCCAGCGGTTCAGAGAAGTTAAGAACCGATGCTACTCGACTCGGATTTCAGAGAAAGAGGCAGTAGAATTGGCATTTGTGGGATTGGTAAAACTGATCAGAGATCTGGTTTTCCAGCTGGAGTTCAACTCTTTGGCACATCTGGTACAAAAGATGACAGTATATGAGCAACGCCACCCAGAATAGTACCAAGACAAGTTCAAGCGTCAAGTAGTCATGGTTGACGCTGAAGACTCCGAAGACTCTGGGGATGATCAAGAGATAGCAGTTGTGGAGTGGGCACAGGGGGCAAAACCCGTGTCCTGCAAGTGGGTGAAATAACAGGGACCTTCGAAAGGATTTGATTTTGATGTGAGCAAAGTCGAACAGATATTTGACCTGCTCTTGAAGGAAAAGCGGTTGAAGTTTCCTGAAGGTTGCAAGATCCCAACAGCTCAGGAGCTCCAGGGGAGATCATACTGCAAGTGGCATAACTCTTTCACTCACAGCACCGGTGACTGCAAGAAACTCCGGCGACAGATACAATTGGCCATTGAGCAAGGCCGATTAATCTTGGGACAGTACGCCATGAAGGTTGATACTCAACCGTTCCCGAATGTAAATATGGTGGAAGGGTACGATCGATCAACACGTCGTTAGCTAGATTTTACGCTTGGTATTAACATGGCAGGACATGCATCACGTCAGCATGCAAAGAAGCAGGAGGCTGATCCCCGCGATCGGCCCCAAAAAGAAGAAAGGGACTATATCACTGAAGAACAGGTCAGGCACGTCAGGAATCAACGACCGGTTTCCACTCATCTTCTGAGAAAATACCAGTATCAGTATCAACAGCGTCTCCAACGTGAGACTGAAGAAGAAGAATATGAGCGGCGCACTGGAAAATGTCTCAGGAAGCGAGAGGATACACGAGATCATTGGCATTACCCGTTCTTCAAATACTGCTGGGATTCTGGTATGAAACGACTACCCACCCTTGAAGATTGCCCAGAGTGCAAGTCCCGGAAGCAAGATGCAAGAAGTGCCTCAGTTTTTCAGCGTTTGGGACCAGAGCAGACCGCCTTGGACAAGCCGAGCCAACATGCATAGGGGGAAATTGAGAAGATGAAGAAGACAAGTATCACCGACCATGATGGTGCCCTGATGGGCTTAACCGGTCCCAGAAGCGGAGGGTGCAGCGGCTGCGTAGCCTGGAAGAAGCCAAGGCCCAATATTTGGAAACACTGAGGAAGGCGCGGCCAGATTTGGCGGAGAAAGTTCACTGCCCTCAAAAAGCAGAGAGTTCTTCCAAGAAGGTGTGGCGTCCCAAGAAGTTGAAAGCTGATGTAAAGACATCGGCTGATGCGCACATGGTGTTTGTTCTTCCTGCAGAGTTTCATGCACCAGGCCATGAGGAGATGCCAGTAGCTCAGCTCGACTTGGGACCACGGCCAGTCATATTTGAGAAACCCCGAGAGAGGAATTACAGGCATCTGAAGGCTTTATACCTCAAGGGTTACATAAACAGCCAGCCTGTCAGCAGGATGCTAGTCGACACAGGAGTGGTGGTTAATATAATGCCGTACTCAGTGCTGCACCGGTTGGGGCATTCTGTTGGGGATCTGATTAAAACCAACATCACATTAAGTGACTTCAACGGACAAACTTCAGAGGCGCAAGGAGTCCTTAGCATGGATTTGACGGTAGGAGGCAAGACCATCCCTACTTCATTTTTTGTGGTCAACAGCAAGGGCTCATACACCGTCTTGCTTGGGAGAGATTGGATCCATGCCAATTGTTGTATTCCTTCTACGATGCATCAGTGTCTGATTCAATGGGATGGAGACGAAGTTGAAGTAGTTCATGCAGACAATTCTGTTGAAGTTTCACATGCTGCAATGAGTGTCTCGGACGCGGAGAACCAGGAGCCGATCTCAGGGATTAGCTTGGAAGGTTGCGACCGCGTGGAAGCTACAAAAAACGGGGTGAGGCTGGTCTTATCCACTGTCCTTACGGAGTAGACAGGGTGCCAACGCTAGTTCGTACCAATGTAACAGGAGAGGCCGATCCCCGTGATCGGCCCCAAAAAATAAGAATTGAATTGTTTTTGTCATCCATGTTACAATTATACGATGATCATAAAAAGGCCCGCTCGAGCAGCCAGCCATGTGATGATTGTAAAGTAGCACAAATTAATGAAAAGAACAAGTCGGCCAATCTTTGCGATCGGCCGGATCCTTTTTCATCATATTCATCGTTTATTTGCAGTGTTGACTTCATGGATGAAGGGAAGCTAGGATACGGGTTTACATCTGTTGATGAGCTGGAAGAAATCGACATTGGTCCTGGGGATAAGCCACGGCCAACATTTATCAGCAAGAAGTTGAGTCCAGAGTTGCGAGAGCCGATGATAGGGTTGTTAAAAGAATATGCGGATTGTTTTGCCTGGGATTACGCAGAGATGCCCGGGTTGGACAGGAGTATTGTTGAGCATCGGCTCCCTCTTAAGCCAGGGTTTCAGCCGTTCCAGCAACGAGCGCGGCAAATGAAGGCTGAAGTCCTAGAAGAAGTCAAGAAAGAAGTCAAAAAGATGATAGAAGCAGGCTTCATCAGGACATGCAGGTATGCTGAATGGATCTCCAGTGTTGTGCCTGTACAGAAGAAGGATGGCCGGTGGAGAGTCTGTGTAGACTTCAGAGATCTTAACAGAGCTACACCTAAAGATGAGTACCCGATGCCAGTTGCGGAAACGTTGATTAATGCAGCTGCTGGTCATAAGATGTTGAGTTTCATGGATGGCAACACTGGTTATAACCAGACTTTTATGGCTCCAGAGGATATTCATAAGACCGCATTTAGAGTACCAGATGCAGTCGGATTATTCGAGTACGTGGTCATGACTTTTGGGCTAAAAAATTCTGGCGCTACATATCAACGGGCCATGAACTATATGTTTCATGACTTGATTGGTAAGCTGGTAGAAATCTACATTGATGACGTGGTGGTGAAATCTGCATCGGCTGAGGGGCATTTAGGAGATCTACAACGGGTTTTGGAACAAACTAGGAAGTTCAGGCTTAGAATGAATCCAAAGAAGTGCGCCTTTGGTGTATCGGCCGGTCAGTTCCTGGGTTTTCTGGTTCATGAACGAGGAATTGAGATCGGCCTCAAAATTCAAGAAGCTGTAAGAACAATGGTGCCACCTACTACAAAGAAGGAACTCCAACAACTCATTGGCAAGATCAATTTTGTCAGGAGATTCATTTCCAATCTGTCAGGAAGAATCGAGCCATTCATGGAGTTGGTGAAAGTTAAAGCAAATGACGAGTTCCGCTGGGGGGCAGAGCAACAACAGGAGTTTGAAGATATCAAAGAGTATTTATCCAAACCGCCTGTGTTAGTCCCACCCCAGCAGGGTAAGCCATTCTATGTTTATCTGTCAGTAGGTGCCACTTCCGTTGCTTCAGTCATCGTACAAGTGCAGGATGGCAAGGAGAGAGTTGTTTTTTATCTCAGCAGAAGGATGCTAGATGCAGAGACAAGGTATCCCGAAATTGAGAAATTATGCCTTTGTCTATTCTTTACCTGTACGAAGCTCCGCCATATCCTGCTTTCTGCCGAGACGATTGTCATCTGCAAATCAGATGTTATCAAACATATGTTGTCGGCCCCGGTGTTGAAAGGCCGACTCGGTAAGTGGATGTTTGCTTTGTCAGAATTTGATATCTGGTACCAGCCTGCGAAGGCAGTCAAAGGGCAGGTGCTGGCCGACCTCGTTGCAGAAAGGACTAGCTCAGACATAGCAGCACTTTCCATCCGCGCATGGGCAATGTATTTTGATGGATCGGTCTGTGGAGATGATTCTGGCATAGGTATTCGGCTGGTTTCGCCTTGGGGGGCAACATATTCCTTTTCAATCAGATTACCAACGCCTTGCACCAACAATCTAGCTGAGTATGAAGCGGTGCACAAAGGTATGGAATTACTTCTTGAGGCTGGAGCAGAAGCAGTAGAAGTTTTCGGGGATTCAAAACTGGTCATCTCTCAGCTCGCGGAAACGTAACGATGTGAGAGTGAGTTGTTGTTTCCCTTGTGGAGACAATGCTAGGAGCTAATGGCCCGATTTAGATATATAAATTTGTACTGGATACCAAGAGTACAAAATTCTGAGGCCAATGATCTCACCCAGATGGCTTCAGGCTACAAGGACATGGCGGATCAAGCTAATTTTCCAATAAACCTGCTGAATCAGGGGGATTGGAGAGCCGATATCTTCAATTACAAGATGAAGTGGTTGATCAGGCACTCAGGGTATTATTGGCCTGATACGCTGGAAGATTGCCTCAAGTATTATAAAGGATGCTAGGCCTGTCAGAGGTTTGGAAAAATACAAATAGTACCAGCATCAGCAATGAATCCTCTCATCAAACCTTGGCCATTCAGGGGCTGGGGCATGGACATGATCGGTAAGATTAATCCTCCATCGAGTAAAGGCCATCAGTTTATTTTGGCCGTCACAGATTATTTCACGAAGTGGGTAGAGGCTGTTCCTATGAAGTCAGTAACGTCGAGGAATGTTATCAATTTCGTCAAAGAACACGTTATTAATAGGTTTGGGATTCCTCAGACTATTACAACAGATGGAGGTTGTTATCCGAAGCGTCCAATCAGAGCGTGATCAAGCTGATTAAAAGGAAGATTGATGAATACCCACGGCGTTGGCAAGAAGTATTATCAGAAGCGTTATGGGCTTATCGTGTGTCATGCCATGGGGCAACAAGAACTTCACCATATCATTTGGTGTATGGGCAGGAGGCCGTATTACCATGGGAAATTACAGCCGGTTCAAGACAAATAGAGTTTCAGAACGATTTGACTGCTGAAGAATATGCCGCAGTAATGAGCGACAATGTGGAAGACATTACAGAACTCAGGCTTTGGTCGCTGGAAAAGATCAAGGAAAATAAGGCCAAGGTAGCCCCCGCGTACAATAAGAAGGTTAAACCAAAGGAATTCCAAGTTGGAGATTTAGTATGGGAAGCGGTGCTACCATTGGGGACTAAGGATGCGGCATATGGTAAATGGTCTCCGAATTGGCATGGGCCTTATAGAGTGGATCAAGCTCTACCAGGAAATGCGTACATGCTTGAAGAATTGGATGGAGTTAAATTTCCGGTAGCCATCAATGGCCAACACCTCAAGAAGTATTTCCCGAGCATGTGGGAAGACGAGTGATGAAGCCGATGTAATGCATCAGGCTATGGACCAACACAATCAGGGTATCTGTGCAGAAAGCCGATGTGATACATCAGGCTGCAGGTCGGTATCCATCGGGTACTATAAAAGCTGGTGCAGTGCATCAGGATGTAAAAGTAGAATGAGATAAACAAGTCAGACATCTAAAGAAAGAGCAGTGCAGGTCCGTGCACGGAGCTAAAGATTATGTAGCCGATGTTAAGCCATCGACTTTAGAAGCAATAATTGGAACCTGCAAGTCCCGAGCGTCGATAAAAGCAGAGAAGTTGATTGCAGATGTCTCTTGATCTTAAAAGAACAGGTTCGACTTCTTTGCGGATTTCTCTTGATAATCATATTTTTCGACTTGATTGGGGATCGGGGGAAAGCAGTAACGACATAAGCAGGTTCGACTTGCTTTGACACATAGCCCGATGGCAAAAGAAAAGGAGGGGTAGATCTTGACAGAGTACTCTTTTTATTAGCAAGATCATTTGAAGGATATTCGAGTTCTTGAAGATCTCTGAGATTTCTGATCCATAATAAAGGAGAAGCAGGGGATTGGATTGGGCAATTCAAGGAGAAGGGCCGATGCGATGCCATCGGACTTTAAGATTGAATCTTCAGATACTGGCTTGCTGGGTTTATTTACAAGAGATTATTACAAAAGAAGCCGATCTACCGGCTCTGTGCACAACGGCGGACGACGCTACGAACTACCACCAGTAGGTCCCTAAGGGCTTGCGGCGCTTGTATGGCGGGGACGCGCTGGTGTCATCATCGCCGCTATCATCACCGCCGTTGCTGCTACTGTTGCCACCATCACCGCTGCTAGGACCGGCGTCATCGCTGGCATCCCCGTCGTCCTCTGAAGTCGATGATCCACTGCACAGGAACCCTCCTGCTGCCGAGTCATCATCGGTGGAAGTGTCCTTGGCATCTTCTCCTGAGGAAGAGAAGAAGTCATCATCCCAGGAATCTTCGTCGCCTTCATCCAAATCCCCATGAAGGAGAATCTGGAGGTCCTTATCTTCGGTCAGGGACTCATTATCCTCTGACCAAGTGCTGAAGTCCCACTCCTCTGCGTCCCAATGCAGAGGAGCGAGAGCCTCGTACAAAGCTATTGGATCGAACACCGGCGTTGCCTCCCTGGAGGTTTTGGAGTCATGAGAGGTGATGGAGATTATGGAAGAAGACGAAGGGGAATTGGAGGAGGCACAGGAAGAGGAAGCCATCATCAGGGGATGCAGAATGTGCTGGTGCGGTTAATGCACGGAGGGAGAAGATGGATAGAAGTAAATCCACCGATGCCAGTTTATAAACGCAGAGATGGAAGGTGAAGCGGCGATATCGCGGTTCCTGAGGGAGAAGTCGAAGGGTTGCGTCCGATGGCATTGGAAGGCAGCGCGTGCGTACAGGCCTTGGAAGTCGAAGGGTCGCGTCCGATGGCATTGGAAGGTAGCGCGCGCATGCAGGCCCGAGGGGTCGCATCCAATGGCATTGGGAGCGGCATGTGCGTGCGCAAGTCTTAGAAGTCGAAGAGGCGATGGTTTCGGAATTATCATTGCCAAAACCAGGGGGCACGTGTTATCGCCATAATTTAACTGGGCCAAGGGATGGGCCGAGAGCGACATGGGCTCAACGAAATCATTGTAACAGTCTGCAAATTGGCTTCTGTGCGAACGTGTCAAGGGCCAGGATGGCCGTGTATCTAAGGATAGTTTAAATATAGTAAGTTAGAGATTATATCGTAATCAGCTAGGGTTAGTTAGAAAAGATCAAGTCTCCGGACTATAAATATGTATCGTGAGATTCAATAAAACAATCAATCAAATATTCACAACAAACTCTTGGCGCATCGCCACCCCTTTTCCAAGGGTTTTCTCCAGGTAACTGACATGCTGCTCCGATCATGTTCCACATGGTCGGGGCAGCGTTGCTTTTATCTGTTTATCTTTGTGTTTCTCGTACTGAAGCGTTGTTGATAGCGAGTGACACTAGTTATCTTAAACGATTATGATCTTGCATTGGTTTTGAATAGTATATCCATATTCTGCTTGATGTTCGTAATCATTTAGCTGCCCTTGTACGTGATCTTAGGTGCAAGGGCAGCACCTTGCTCTGTTCTTGCTCAGTAGATCTAATCTGTTATGGTAGTTCTTTGTACTACAAGGATTTGGTTTAATATCCGTACGATTAGGCCCTTCAAACGGGTTGAATGTTCCGGCTGCATGTTTGGTGCTTTATGGTAATCTAAGGATGGATTGTTTCGGGAATCGGCTTGTTAGTTGGTTTTTAGGCCTCTTGTTAGGTTAGCATCCTGTTATCTTTCATGTTCGTTAGGCTTAACCACGCGTTGGATATTCCGGTTGCACGGTGAAGACTTTTACTGTTGTAGATTAGATTAGCTTGGTAATTATAGAGCATGCTTTTATCTTTTCTATCGGATTCGTATAAGATGCTCGAATATTAATAGATCCGATCTGTTAAACGAGGCAATCGGCTTCTTTTAGCCGATTCTGAAAGTTATCTGAAGGTTCAACCTAGTATGAAGACAGGTCCGACCTAGTGCAGAGGCTCTATCGGCTCTTCTAGCCAATCTTGGGAGTTATGTTAAGAGCCGATCGCAGCTCGGACTAATGTTTGACATGGCTGTGCATGCAGGAACGTAGCTGATAATGACTTTAACACCTTCCTGATCAGGTATAGATCAGGTGGCACACCTAGCACTTCATCGAGCTAGGGCGTGTGCCGAACTTCTGGGCCGTTGACCGAGGGACCGGGACCCACCAGTAGTCCCGGAAGCCTCCCGGCTCCTCGTGTTGCCTGTCGCTGCTCTCCGGTGGGTTTTGACCGACAACAGCAGCCCATTCCCGTACACCCCGCACCACTACAACCCCCTGGGAAGTTTTCCCTCACCTCACTGACGCTCCCAAGCCACTCCCCGTGGCCGGACCTCCATCGGAACTACCTCACCGTCAATCCCTTCCTCACCAGTAAGCTCCTGTCGCCGTTGATCCCCTATCTCCGCCCCTCCTCCATCCAATCCGACCACCCCAATAGCTTCCCCTCCTCCTGGTACAGCTATTAGATCCGAGCTTGGCCACCCTCCTCACCGGGAAGCACCCCGCCGACGAGCTCCCCTCTGCCACCGCCTCGGCCGCCGCGGGAACCCCACCTCCGGCCATCCCCTCTTCCTCCCAAGCCCACCCATGGATGCGCCGTGAGCTTCTGGTGCCCGTAGGCCAGCCCTTCTCCACCCCCGCAACCCCCCCTCACCGGAATTTGGCCGGCAACGCCCCTGCCCTTCTTCCCCGACGAGCCAAGGACCTGATTGAAATGATTTCAAAAGTTCTAAGGGACTTCCTGCAAGATTACAGAGCCCCCCCCCCCAATTCAAAAGCTGTGAACTTCAAAAATGTGTAGAAAACTGTAGAAAATTCATAAAAATGCCAAACTAGTTTTGTTTGATTCCTTATGTTAAATTCGAATACTTTTATATAGTGAGTTTGAGCCATAGATGTGTATTTTCTGATGTAGATTAAATATTAGGAAATGAGTGTTTTAATTGTATCTCATGTTATATGCATATGTTGTGGCTGAATTTTGGAACTTAGGTTGTATGTCCCATGTGTAGCTCTGTGTAAAAATTTTGAGTTCTTTACTGCTCAATTACTTAGAAATTCGAGTACCTTTATTGTATGTTGATAAAATTCTTAGATTTTAATTAAGGATGTTTCTGTTAGTATTTGTATCTGAAATTTATACCCTAACTTCCTTTTTGCATGTGTAATCCATAGTAAAAGTATTAGAATTAATAGTAGGCTATAACCCCAAGTTATGAATTTATGCTTATTTTCAAAGAAAATTCATGAACAATAGCTCTAGTTCATGAAAAATTTTGAAAATATTTTGAAGTGTTACTCTTGAGTAGTGTGTCATGTCCAGGTTACTTAATGTAACTAGGTAAATTGGTTAATACGTGATAAATGACTGCCCAGTAAAGGGAAATAGTGTTGTTTGTTAGCATGTAATGTTAGTTTCTTTGGATTGCAACTTTATTGTGAAATAGAATAAGATTCTATGCATTTTCTAAACTACGTCATTTACATCACATGTAGACTCGACACTTCTCACCGATGGAGACTATCAGATTCTCCCGGAATCTGAAGTGGAAATCTCTGAAGACCTCGGGAACGTCGTTAGAGATTTAACTGAAGCCCCGAACCCGAGTTCAGAAGAATTTGTTAACGTCTCTGACCCCAGCCTCGTCAGTGAAGGCAAGCCCCAGACATAAACCCGTTACTTTATTTACACTGCCATCTACCTTTATATATATATATATATACTTATGCATTAAGTTCTTAGGAGTTGTCTGAAAACCCTAGATGCATATTCCTAGGAACCAATGTACTGAATATTAGAAACTGGGTCCGACTAGTGCTATGCTAATAGAACCGGTAGAAGTCGAGTGATTTACTGTCACTCGCGCGACATAGAAATTGGTTGTTTCCAATCCTGCAATCACTATAAGGATGACGGACGGAGTTATGTGTAGTATCATGGAAGGAAATGATACCCCATCTGTGTTGGTGAATTTGGTTAAGGTCGCGGTGTGTGGTAGTGGCAGTTAAGTGTTTGAAAGTACTAGCCACATGCCGTGAAATATGGTAAGCGGTAAGCCTAGTAACCAATGGGCCCGGGAAGTGAACTCGTCCCCCCCCCCCCACTCGACTTTTATTTTATGTTTACACGCACCGACATGTGGGAGTACATTCTGCAGAGCAGACGGGAATACGATCATACAGTCGCACTGTAGACGTATGTCCTGCACATTGGATGTGCATATGGTCCTGCAATCGCTTATGGTGGCATTGTTCCACGACCCAGAATGAAAGGCAAATAGTTGCTTCGGAACGACCTGTCGGTGTTCCAAGCGTGTGAGTTAGGTTTACCTTGCAAGGGTTGAAATTTGATTCAGAATCGTCCGTTTCTCGCGGAGATTGAGACTACTTAATTTTTCTGCCACATAGAGTAACAAGAGAAATCTTATGACGAGTAATACTGAGATATGCTTTAAAGAGGCTTTACCTTGCTTGAGTAGTTATAGGTGCTTACCTAGAATGGTTAAAGGAACTAGAAACAGAAAGCTAAAATATGAAATTAAGGATTTACTCTTTATTGCTTTTCAGCAAAAGCTAAATCCAGAACCTTTGCAAAGCCTTCATGGTCTAGTTATGGGCTAAGAATATCCAATTCCGGTTAAGCCTTGCTGAGTATTAGAATACTCAGCCTTGCATTATGTTATTTCAGGTAATGTCCCTGAAGACCCTACCCTCCCCATGCCTTGGCCCTATGCTTTGCCTGATGGTTGGTCCGTGGAGTGGGACCCGTCCCCGGCCAACACTGATCATAACAAGTGATGTCATGCCATGGCTTAGCAGGATATCCATAATGGCGACGTGTACAGTTGTTGTACTTTAAATTCCGCTGCCGCGAACTTGAACTTTTAAACTGGTTTGTAATAATTTCTATCAGTTTGGAACCTTTGCTACTTCTGCAAACTCTTGTAATAGAAGTATCTGTGATGTAAAATATGATGGTGATTGTATGTCTGGACTCGCCTTCGTGCGAGGTAACTTGTTGGATCCTGCTTTCGGTGGTTTATCGGGACATTACCCGACAGGCCAAGGGGTTACACTGTTTGAAGTACGAACGGAGCCCTTGAGACAGGACTTGCGTACTTGAGCCAGTGTAATTCAGGTTGGTTCTGCCACAGACCCGGATAAGCATGGCATCATCAGTCAGCTCCTTTATAGATCTTAATGCCCAAAATATATGCAGCCTCACCTAAATCCTTCATTGAGAAACTTTTTCCTAGTGAAAATTTAGTGGCTTCGAACATTGGAGTGTCATTTCCGATCAACAATATCTCATCCACATAAAGGACCAAAAATACAAATACGCTCCCACTAGCCTTCTTTTAAACACAAGGCTCTTCTTCATTCTTGATGAAGCCAAACCCTTTGATCACTTCATCAAAATAAATATTCCAACTCTGAGATGCTTGATTTAACCCATAAATAGACTTTTGAAGCTTGCATATTTTTCCAGCATTTTTAGGATCAACAAAATCTTTAGGCTGTATCATATACACATTCTCACTAAGTTTTCCATTCAGGAAAGCCGTTTTGACATCCATTTGCCATATCTCATAGTCATAAAATGTGGCAATAGTTAGAAGAATCTGAACAGACTTTAGCATTGTGACGGGCGAAAATGTTTCATCATAGTCAACACCTTGAATTTGTTTAAACCTTCGCCACAAATCGAGCTTTATGGATATGAACATTTCCATCCAGGTCTATATTTTTATTAAAAATCCACTTGCACTCCATAGGTCTTACACCATCAATGGGATCAACCAAGTTCCAAACTTGATTGTCGTGCATGGATTCTATTTCGGATTTCATGGATCCAAGCCATTTCTTAGAGTCTGGTCCCATATTTTTGCTTCCATATAGGTCTTAGGCTCATCATTATCCAATAACAATACGTTGCGCTGCCCCGTGGTTAGGAGCTGACATTGAGTGAGTCATTGCAGTGCTTCTCATAAGCTCTTCTGGCTGCAGCAGTTGCTCCGTCAGGGAGTTCATCAGGGTATGGCTGCTCAAGAACAATTCTCAGGTTGCAGTACCAATTAATAAAGTTCATTCCATTCAACATTTCTTTCTCAAGAACAGATCCCAAAGGGAGTTCATCAGGGTATGGCTGCTCAAGAACAATTCTCAGGTTGCAGTACCAATCAATAAAGTTTGTTCCATTCAACATTTCTTTCTCAAGAACAGATCCCAAATTGAAAGTGGAAGTGTTACTGGCAGACATGATCTACAACATTAAAATAAAAGCAAGGTTTTAGCACTAAGTTTTATGTAATGCTTCTATTAATAAATTTAATAGAAGACTCCCACTATATTAACATCATTTTCCCTTTAAGGACATATAGGGGACCAAAATCCATATTCACTAAAATCCTAGTGAGTTTTGGCTTCACAGCTACAAAATTAGTGACATAGGTAAACAACAAATTTCTAATCATATCTCTATACGACTCTTGTCTGTTGGGTGGCATCCAATGCCCTGGATCCAACTCCATATCCTAAAGCCCAAAACCATTTTGATAGTTTTGTTGAGTAAATCTATACTATGCTAGTGAATGTCCAACACCCACCCTATTCATGATGATAGTTGATGGTACTCTAATTTGGTAAATCTACCACACAACAATCAAAATTTTAATAGGTGCAGGTATTGGAAAAGGATATCAAAGTTCTCAACTTCAGTGAGTGAAGCTATTCTATCATGATTAAAAGCATATCGACCATATGAAAGATATGAAAAAATAACATGACATGTAAATAAACATCACAGGCATATAATTATATTATATTGTGAACATTATGGCCTTTTGCACCACAATGGGCTCCATCGCCATGGCTCCATGGTGACCTCCATTGCCATCCTTCCTATCTTGTGGTTATCATCATCGCCATCATGCTCGAAGCCTCCAAGGATAAATATTAAGCTATTATATTTAATAGCACTAGTAAAGTAAATTACATGAGGGGATCAAGTATCACATGTCGATACGCAGGCCATTATACAATAATGGGACAACCTCAACCTGGTTGTTTTAACTAGTGACACGTAGGTCACACAACTTATTACACACAGATCATCACATGATATTGAGGCCATACCATTCACATCATACCCTCCAAAAAAGAGTTAGGCGCGGAACATATTCCACTGTAGGCGTATGAAGAGGCCACTATCAACAGATTGCAATGACGAACATAGATCGTATTTATAGAATCACTACGAAAATCTCATAGGATTGATCCAATCAAGCCGATTCGGGTCATTCATAATGTCCCTTATTTTCACTAGATCAATCACATTGACCATCGCGATAAGTGCATCGGAGAAGACTGCAACACATGATTTAGATATGTCGGTTCAATCTCTTCTTGTTTGCATAGTTATCCCAGATGGTGATTCCAGCCGGTATCGGCATGTTGTGAGCATAGTAGAGAAAGAACACGAACCAATCTATCAACTCGTACAGTTCCCACATCGTGCATCAATCTATACATCGCATATGAATAGATTGCAAAACCCTAAATAAAGCATATCCCTATATGTGCATCCAGACCAAAGACTAAACATGATCGCTCTGGTACCACTGTAAGGAAACGAGAATGCTATGCTAGCACGAATTGATAATTCTACCACGTTCAACAAGGATCTCAAGTAAGAGGATGATCATTGATCGTTACCACTAGATGCGCAGTGCAGTTGAGGTAGAGTTGGGGTAGCTCGCCCCAACGTAGTCGCGCATCGGTGAAGAGGAAGCAGATCGCAGCTTGCAGCACCTCCTGCTTGTCCTGCCGATCAGCACCACAGCAACACAGCAGCGCCTCCTCGATGTCCACATATATAGGGCAGGAACACGGGTCACTGGAGTGCTAGCACCGTGTGCTCGACTAGGGTTTCGTGGAGAAGAGAGGCGACAACAGCTAGGGTTTGTGGCGCAAGGGCATTGGCCGCCCACAGCTCCGCCCCTCATTATCCCACTAATGAGCTGTCACGCCGGAGGCCCATTAGGGTTATAATCCTTCTTGGATCAATATTCGGCCCACGCATGATTGCCTCTTAGACATATCACCAACACGTAGTGCTCTCTTCACAATCCAACTTCAACTTGACCCTTATATATTTTAGCTTAAAATTATATTACATTAGATAGAGCCCGGCCTTTACAGCCCGACCCTTAGATCATGCAGACTAAAATTTAAGACCTTTTACCACCTCTAGTTGTATCCAAATACTTGCAAATCTTGATGACGCTGTTGTGAAGCAACAAAGCAAGCAAGCTCGTGCCGTGTCTATGCACGACCCGTGTCGTACTCGTCTAGTCCAGGCAAGCATCTCCGCTTGCAGTATTTCAATGTACTAGGGACAGACAAGCTAAGTGCCCCTGCGCTACTTTCTATTTTTCTTTTAAGGTTATCAAGGACTGTCTCGAAATAAATTTAACTTGTGTGTGCCTCTACACTACTTTCGGCATCAAATTAAATCAATCTTTCTTTCACTGGTGGAAACCAAAGAGCACACAGAGGGAAAGAATGAAAGGGTGAGCTGCGTGCATTTCAGCCGACAAACTGAAGTTGCTAATAAGTCACCTTTATGCATCGGGCAAACGGGGTCTATGAATTGATGACTACTCCCTCCGTCCCTCGTCCGTCCCTCATCCCGTGAAGAGTGCAATTCTAGCTTTTTTTAATAAATTAGTGAAGGTGGCAAATGACCTCAAATACTCCCGTAACTGGTGGAACCACCGTTTGGTTTGTTGTAGCCGGCCTTAAATCACGGTGGAGCTATCTGGAGAAAAGAGCGCTAAAAAAATGAAACATGTGCACATATTCATGGCAGCCTGGTGTTCTTCATTGGCCACAGGCTGCTCCAACATTGGCTCGACCACAGCCACTGAAGACCCATCTACGGCAGCCACCTCCTGCTCCACGGCAATAGGCCAATCCTCCTCCAGCGTCTCCGGCACCACTAATACGGCATCCTGCGAGATGGGGACATCACCTTCGCTATGTTGCATCTCCGATTCAGGGCAGAACATGGCAGGGTCAAACCCAAAACCTTGGTCCCTCCGTATCAGCAATGTAGAACTGACTGTTGAAGTCCACGCCCAGGCGAGAGGTCGTTGTCAGACCCGGAACTACGGGATTGTGTACATAACATAGTTCATACAGGAATAGGGGATAGGACATGTCCCATACCTTATCTTTATTGTACTCTACTCGCATGCGAAATAGAACTAGTCGATATAGAAGGAAGCTACTCGAGTTGTACTCGAGTAAGATTCCTAAGCTAGTGCCGGACTAGGATTCATGTAACCCTATCCTCCAGGATATATAAGGGTGGGCAGGGACCCCCTTAAAACATCATCAATACCCAAGGCAATACAAACCACCAAACAAGATGTAGGGTATTACGCATATCGCGGCCTGAACCTGTCTAAACCTTGTGTTGCTTGCACCTTCAAGTTCCTGATCTCGGCGACATCCTACCTAAAACTCACCACCTTGGGTATACCCCTCGGTGGGCAGGCGGTAAAACACCGACAGCTGGTGCGCGAGGTAGGGGAGCGCATCGAAGATCCACCAGCGAACTCGATGGCATCATTCAAGTTCACCAGTGCCGTGCTCCCCGAGGGCACGGCGCGGGCGATTTCTGCCGACTCACCATTGACGTCATGAAGCCGAAAACTCTCGCAGCAAATTTTCACAGCGAGCTCGACGAGTTTGTCGACAATCTCGATGACTTGTTGACCCATGGCTCCACCAGGAAGATCGAGGAGGAGTTCATTTTCAACGCGACTCCACCCCGTGCTGCAACAACCACGCTCAGATCGGACTCGCTCCAATCTGAGGACTTGCATAGCCGATCACGACTCGGTCCATGCAATTCGGCCACTGAACCTCAGGAGGCCAACAATTCCGAGTCCCTCTCCGCATTGGAAAAGGACTTGGACTTTTTACTCCAAATCGGGAAACCCGAAGCCACGGCACGTCGGGGGGCTGCGGGTCGCCTTGGTGACGATGGTCTGATGATCACCTCCACCCCAGAAGGTCGTTTCGTGCATTGGAAGGGCATGAAACTCTCCGATCTACTCAAAGATGAAGACTGACTCGTGGCACACCTCGAGCCCTTGCCTTTTCAGGAGGGCAAGCCATTAGCCACCACGGAAGAAGAATCGACCGAGCTAGTCGGAGCAAGCTCCAATGAACTCATATCACGCCAAGTGTTGATGGCAGAAGAGGGGGAGGATGATGGCCTCTCACCCAACGAAACACTTGACAAGATATCCAAAGATGAGGCCATAGCCAACGCCGGCGACGAAAACAACACTGAGCGTGAGGCACGAAGGGCCAGGAACAGAGCCCGCGCAGTCCGGCGAAAGAGGGTCAACGAGCGCATACAATCTATGCATCGTGAATTGGATGCCGAATTCGCCGTCGTGAGCGAGCGGGGCTTCAGAACCCCCATGGCTAGCATCACCAGGGTAACCGCCATACTCGAACGCAGCAACGATCCAAACCTGCGCCAAGCACTTCGCTATGCACAGAGAGCATGGATCCAGCTCGATCGACAAAACTCGGCATCAGCCATCGGAGAAGAACACATGGGCGAAAGCCGCAGCCAGGCTAACAGTCGAACGGAAGGCGGCCGTCCTCAACATCAACGAAGCAATAACAACGACAACGCTCGTGGAAGTCAAGCCACTGGCGGGAGGCAGCAGCCACCTCCAGGAGGCAAGCCGCGACAACCTAATCATCCCAACCATCGGAATCCTTAAGACTTACCCATTGAAGACCTGCGCTAGAAAATCAATGAATGATGCGACGCGCGATTCATAATTGATTCCAGACGCAGAGAGCGCGAAGTAGCCGATCCAGAAGGTACCGACTGCAGTGATCGCTTTCTAGCGTTCACAGCATGGTTCAACAGTTACAAGTACCCTGAGGGCTTCAAGCCAATTGGGATCACCAAGTACGATGGCAAACAAGCTCCTCAGCAATGGCTACGATGTTATCTACCGCCATAGAAGTCGCAGGAGGCTCCAACACCACCAAGGTCGTCTACTTCCCGATGACTTTGGACCCTGCACCGCTCATATGGCCGGAGAGCCTTAGCAACAACTCGATCGACTCCTGGGAGGGGCTCAAGAAAGTCTTCATCGACAACTTCTAGGGGGCGATCACCCGCGCGGGCATCTATAGAGACTTTGGGTGAAACATACCAAAAACTGTTGTAGGACTTCGTGACATGATGCACGATTGGTCCGAGCAAGAGGAGAAGATGCGTGAACGGTTCACGAGGCGCAACGACAACAACCGAGGCGCATAAACGACAACCGTACCAACAACAGCCAGCAGGACTACTAGGGTTTATCCCGAAAGCGCAAGCCAGTTGACCTCATCGTGGCTGTGGATTGTCCTCCGCGAGGCAGGAAGACAACAACGCAGGAGCAATTCGAAAAGCTCTTGCAGAAGAAATGCCCATAGCATCCAGGTGTCAATCATGCGGCAATCGATTGCTACAACCTCTGGAGGACATTCAGCAATCCCAGCAATGACGAGAAGAACAAGTCAATGGATAAAGAGCCCGAAGAGGACGACCAAGGGGACAAATCGTACAATTGCATTTTTCCAAACAGGCTAGATCCGCTGGATCGGATTCAATCTAACTTGTTTGACGGGCTCACTTGAGGAGCTATATCGACTACTCCTAGAGCCAATGCACTTGGGGTAGTATTGACTACTTGCTACGAGCATGATAGTCGTCGCGATGATGATCGCGTTTTTCCAAACAGGCTAGATCCGCTCGATCGGATTCAATCTAACTTGTTTGACGGGCTCACTTGAGGAGCTATATCGACTACTCCCAGAGTCGTTGCACTCGGGGTAGTATTGACTACTTGCTACGAGCATGATAGTCATTGCGATCAGGATCGCGTACTCCGAATAGGTTAGATCCGCTCGATCGGATTCAATCTAACTTGTTTGACGGGCTCACTTGAGGAGCTATATCGACTACTCTCAGAGTCGCTGCATCGGGGGTAGTGTCTACTACTTAGCCTATGAACGTGGATGGCAATCCAGAAATCACAAGGCAACGATAGTATAGACATCACTGACAGATATATTACAAGGAGAAGAATACTTGTCTTTATAATAACTCAATCCTGTTCTATACTCTCTACTATTTTTTCAGCTACAGGCCTGGCCTCTAGAAGGTACTCGCTGAACTGCTCTTCAAAGCAGTCCGCAGCTACACCCTATGCGAGTACCTCTAGTCGAGCCTTAGGCCAAAACGATTTTACAAGACCTAAGGCATGGCTAACATATATTGTGGAGGCCTCGGCAACGAAGCTGAGGACTTTCTGCGGAGCTCCGCGAAGTCGCTCCAGCAGGGATCGCCCGTCTGCTGCGCCATCTTCCAAGGGATCCACCACTTCAACCAGCTATCGGGCGGCCACCCTTAGGTCCTCCAACTCTTTCTAGCGCTATTCCTTCTCTTCACCCAGCGTCATGATCTGCTAAAGGCAATCGACAAACTACTTCTCAGTATCAGCGATCATCTTCTGCAGCTTCTCGATATTATCTGTATGATGATACAGCATATTCTTTATGTTAGTAAGTAACTCTTCTTTATAAGCTAAGAGTTTCTTAAGCTTTGCGGTGAAGACAGTGTTTCAGAACACAAGACCAACTGCTAGAGAAAGTACTCGAGTGAGGAAAGGACTTGCCTTGATGCGCTTTTTTCTGCTCCTTGAGCTGTTCTTGGAGCTCAGAGTTGGACTTCTCAATATTATGGATGTCGTTCTTGAGCAGCCATGTTGCTCGTGTCCGCTCCTGCTTCAGCTTGTCGAGCTCTTTGCAAAGATTGATGTTCTTTCGGATTTCTTCCTCGATGCGTCGATCCTTCGCTTGGAGCTCCCGGAGGCCACTCTCGACTGCCTTCAGCTTCTCAGATTTTTCTTGAGAGCGTCTGGCCACATCCTGTATAAGGGGGAAGACTGAGAAGACAAAACAACTTAACAAAGCATAATGGCAGAAGAGCAGTCATACCTTACCAGGGTAAACCTGTACATCTTCTTGGAGATCTTCTGGAAATACCTCATGTTGTCAACCGAGAGGAGAGGATCATCCAACAGATCATTGGTGACAATGTTCTCGAGTCCTCTCCCAGGCATCAATAGAGTTCCAGAGTTGCAAGAAGTACCCGCAGCCTCTTCAGTTGATGGCTGCGGGGAACCTGCAAGTCGAAAAACGTTCAATAAACGAAGCCTACGATCTAAGAAGTTAGCCGCAGGGGGTCAGACACTTACCTGTGCCTTCTGCAAGAGCGGCATCGGTGGCCTCAACTTGCTCACCACCACCAGCACTGGATTCGATTTCCTGGGGCTCGGGAGGTGGTGGGTCGGGCAGAGTCGCGTCCTCATTCCCGGGTGGCAGCAGTTGTGCGCTTTCTGCTTCAGGCTGTCCTGCTGGCGGCTCAGGGGCTAGAGTAGCCGAGATAGGCTCTGGCTCATCCAACCCCAAAGCAGACGAAGTCCTAACAAAGCAGAATCAGATATATCATCAAAAAAGTCGAAAGAGCAGAAGATACATTATGAACAAGGAGCTGCACTCACAGAGAGGATTTCTTCATGGCGGGCTTCTTAAGCCTTAGTACACGTGGTTTTACAACCACGGTATTCATTACTGGTGGCGGGGTCACACCAGCCGAGGGCGCGAGATGCCCCGGCGAGGTACCCGCCACGGCAATGGTCATGACCCTGCAGAAGCAGTCGACAGGTCCATCCCAGCAGTTTCTGCAAAACCACCTGCCGGAACATCATCCCCAGCAAATGCGGTCCCGACCACCTTTCGGCACTTGGGGTCGGGAGGAGAAGAAGAAGGACAGCAACAAAAACAAAGTAAGCATCCAACAACCACAAGACTTGACAATTCCACAAGACGGCGGTCCCATACCTGGTGGATTCGACTATGTTCGCTTTGCACTTGCGTACCACCCGACGACCCCGAGGGACCGATGGCAAGGCTTCTACCAACTCCACAGATGATCCGGAGGAGTTGTTCTTGTTTGCCTTCCCTTCAGCTGCCTTCTCCGCCAGGGGGATCTCGCTCTCGGTTGTCTCGCCGCTGGGCATATCATCAGACGATTGAGCCCTTTTCACTTCGGCTGTGGCGCTGGGGAGAAGGTGGTACGGTCGGGGGACGTCGGATTGTGGCGGATAACTCCGATACAATGCCGTGTGTCCCTGCAGAGGATTCTTAGTTAGCGGAAGTTCGAGAACAACAGAAAGTATTCCAAGTAGTCGAAAGCTTACCGGCTCTGGAGGATTTTGTGCGGAGAACAGCTCCGGGATGTAGGGAACCGTGTTCACATCGGTTGAGATGATGGAGCTCAAGCCCGTAGAAATAAAGAAGGCCACGGAAGAAGGAACAGGTGGGAGGGCCAAACCACGTTCAGCGAAATGGTAGAATGGGATGATTTCGTCTACATTCTCCATGGGAAGAGATTGGCGAAAAGAAGGCGCCAGTTGACGGGATCTTTCCCTTGAAGCAAACCCTCAGAAATAAGATTCAGGAGGTCGTTATTGGAGCACTTACTATAAGTCCACTCCCCGGAAGGCGGCTGCGATTCCTTCCCCTTCCCATCCTTCTTGTTGGATCTCTCAGGCGCCATTTCAGATCTGTTTGTCACGAGCCGCTTTACTCGCATGCGCTCGGGGGCTGCAGAGAAGGGGTGGACAGATTTGGCTAGCTTGGGACTTGTCAAAGGAGGTGAAGGCGAAGCACGGATCTGATTGGGGACTCGGAAATTACTCGGCTGATTGAAGATTGGAAGCACGGGTTTTACCCTAAGTTACCGCGGGGTTAAATAACCATCGGCCGGATATAGGTTTACTTTTCCAAAGTTGAAGAGTCGTCACAGGAAATATCCGGAAGATGAGGGGTTATTTGGTGGATTTTTAGATAAATTATTTGATTAACCATTTTTTCAGGGTTAATTGTCTCGAAAAAAGGGGTTTTACAAATTCCAAATCTAACTTCTATCATCTGTACCATCACACAAATATTTTCCAAGGGAACATTTTTTTCACTACATGCAACGACCATTGGATCCTTTTTTTCAAGCCTGAGAGATTTGGATTCAAGACTCGGGGGCTGCGGGATACGTGGCATCGACTACTTATTTTTCAAATATATTCAAAGAGTAAGCAAGGAAGATTCAAGACTAATGTGACCCTCAGCCTGATTCTTCGATTCAACCTAAGGCTCGGGGGCTACTCCATATGGAGTGCGATTTTCCATCGCACCCCATACCAAAGAAGTAATTCGGAGCATGAGCACATCATAGCTTCGATGCAGCTAAGGAAGTACTCGAAGAAGAACTTCAAGATGGAGCTTCAAAAGAAGCCGAAGACTACTTCGGAAGTACTCGAGGAGCCTGCAGTACTCAGCTACGAAGAGCTCGGGGGCTTGTTAGACCCAGGACTACGGGACTGTGTAAATAATGTAGTTCATACAGGAATAGGGGATAGGACATGTCCTATACCTTATATGTGTTGTACTCTACTCGCATACGAAGTAAAACTAGTCGATATAGAAGAAAGCTACTCGAGTTGTACTCGAGTAAGATTTCTAAGCTAATATCGGACTAGGATTCATGTAAAACACCGACAGTCGTCCATCGTAAGGGGCCTCCGGTCTGGCCACCTTGGCCATGCACCCGGTGCCTCCAGCGGGGCGCGCCCCTAATCCGCCCGGAGCTGCCACGATCGGGCTGGCTCGAGTGGCCGTCGGTACTCCCGCCAGATTCGGAACCATCGCTCACCACCATGAGCAGAGAGGGGTGGCGCACGGGATTCATAGCGAGGGCGGCGGTCAGTCAGGAACTCCGAGCGGTGGATGAGATGAGAGGGCGATGGGAAAGGTACAGATGTGCGGTCGGTGGAGCCGATGCCGCGTCGAGACCATGCGGGTTGGATAACTACTCGGTGGTGGGTCCCACTTTTTCCAGGATTGTATTTTTTGTTGGGATTTTTGTCAAATCCAGAATTGCACTCTTCACGGGACGGAAAGAGTATGAATTAAGAAGGAAGCAGAGCTCGAACTGGGTGTCAAAGTATCTCAAAGTGTTAAAAGTTATCTCTTGTGCTCAAAGTGTCTCTGGTGCATCATTATTTTGTAATTTAGAGATGATCTTTATGTGGATGTTATGTTCATTGAACCCTTTTTTACCCACAGACAAGTATTGGACCATCTGCATTTTTTTCCCCGACACAAGTAGATCAACATGAAGTTACTCAAGCCAGGCCAGCTGAAATGAACAATAAAAAGCCTTTTCTTATTACTTTCACCTTTTTATTTCAGAATGAAGAGGGTCGACGTCTGCTTTCGATCGTCAATCCCTCACAAAGGGGCAACATCAAAGTACATACAAAGAACAAAAAAAAAGGAGAAAAAGATGTGTGGGGGAGTGAGATCAACAGACCTCCGATCATGGAGCCTACCACAAATCACAGAACAGATAAGCTTCACACTGACATGACCAAGATCTACGATGGTGCGGCGCAACTGAGGAGAACGAAGAGGATGGAGTCATTAGGTAGGCACTAAACCAACCCCCCCCCCCCCAATCGCAAGATCACAGAATCTTGAGATAGGGCCCCTCCCCTCCCTATCTTATCCAGGTGAAGATAAACTGAGAAACTTGTATGGTTGGATTGGAATCGTTGGGTACTGGGTGTGCAGGTTTATGTGTGTGTATGTACATCGTTTGTTTGGAGTTGTAGGGTTCTTAGCCATGTAGCAATGTGGATGTGGGTGAGGAAGACAGGGTCATAAGCAACAACGCAGCCTCCTCCACGCCCATTAGGAGCCTCCGTTTCTGCACCGCCTGCAAGTTGCTGCTCCCGCTGCTGCTGCTGCTACTGTCTTTTACTTCAGTTGTGGCCTCACCATTATGTTGTGATCGCTGCTGCTGCTGCTGCTTGTGGTCTAATCCAAGCTCTTGCCTCCTCTTCTTCCGGTACCGGATCCCGCAAGCATTGCAAAGCGACTGCGAACAGAATTGAGTTAAAAAGTCACATCTGATTTATCTGCAGATAAGTTGCAATTAAGCATCAAATATGTTTTATCCAAAACTGAAAACTCAGCTCTTAGACCGTTTGTCCTCAAAGTTTTTAGGTCTTTCTCTTTGTGAGCAATTCGGTCACCGGAAACTCAATGTTGGAAAGGTGGAGGATAGAAATGAAAAATAATCAAAAGCTAAGAGAATCAAAGTGGATAAAGTATCTTTCTCCCGGCACACCATTGGCTCGGTGGTTAGCACTGTTGCAAGGAACAGCTCACCTAACCAACAAGTTGGAAACCAATTGAATACAGAGAAATGTCAACAAGTCATATTAGCACAATAGACCCTGTCCCCTGTCCCGAATCCTACAAAACGTTTTTGTAACTACAGAGTGCAAAGAGAATCTCATAGTCCCTGTTTGAATTGGTAAAGCACTGAATTCTAATAAAAAGGATAAAACACTTTCATATTTTCACCATCTTACAAAATCTACAATATAAAGTTTTGTAAAAGTAAGTAATATCACCACGGAAATTAATAGATCAGGTGGCATGCAGCTCAATTGCAAACTAGTATCTCAATGGTGCCTATCTCAATTGTCCATTCCAATTTAAACATATATGGCTATAAGAGCGAGAGGAAACTTCGCGGAATAGAACTCCAAAAGCAGGGCGCTTGTCTGGGACTCTCAGAAGATGGTACTGTCAACCTCTTGCATAAGGAATTCAAAAACTTAAAAACCTGGAGCGCACAGGTTAGATTTGGTGGAATGTGGCTCGATCATTAGCTGTATCTGATTAAACATGCTGCTAGTGCTAGAGCGCACAAGTTTGACTAGGTCCTTGCAGCTGCTGCCTCGGTCTCATCGGACTGTATTTGCAGGACAAGCGGAGTCGTCGCGTATCTACAGCTAGGTGTGGATCAAGATCAGCAGCGAAATTCAGCGGCTAGTCATCAGAATCCCCAACCCGATCGGGCCTTATCCTGACGAACAGTACCGAGCAGCGCAAAACAAGAAAGAACAGGGGACACGATGATGATGACGATGAGGATGAACTCACCCTGGGCCCGGTCGGGCCGCTGCGCCACATGGGCGTGGTGGTGGCGCGGCATTCGACGCAGCTCCTCGCGCCTCTCTCCGCCACCACGATCCCGTCGATCTGCAGCAAACATGAAGCGGAGGCGAGGTCGGCCAGAAGATCGCAGGACGCGGCGGCAAGGAGAAGACACAAGAGAAGACGGGTGTACCTCACTGTGATCGGCCGAACCCATCGGCGTCGGCGCCGGCGGCAGCAAAGGACAGGCTCGATCCGTTGCCGGATAGGCGACCGGATCGCTTGGGCAAATTTGGTTCCTGGTATGGTCTCTGGGTTCCTCTGTTTCTGGGAAGCGTGTAGTAGAGAGTAGAGAGTAGTTGCGGGGAAGGGAAGGGGGGGGCTAGAGAAATGAATGAATTCTGATGGGTTGGGCAGCCAGGGAGGGAGGAGAGGCCTACGCATGGATCACGTATGCGAGCGGGAGATAAGCAGGGGACGTGACGTGGCTTTTGCGGCTGGCCAGGGAAAGATTTTGCTTCTAAATTTTGTCTGGTCGGATCTGAAAAAAGCAGGGCCAGCTTCCTGCCATTTTCAGCAAAAATGGACACCCCATGCTACCTGATGAATAAAGGATCGACTTTTTCTTTCACATGAACATGGTAGGAAATCATTTTATCTTGATGACACTGACAAAATATACTGCCAAAACCGTATTTTAAAGTTGTGTGCTAGAGTAAACCGTAACTCCTGCTCCCTCCGTTCTAAATGTAGGTTGTTTTAACTTTTCTAAATTCGTAAATTTTACTATACATCTAAATATAATTATATCTAACCACATAGTAAATGTAACGAATCTAAAAATTCCAAAACGACCAATATTTTAGAAGGAGGGATTATTTGGCTAATGCCAACTCCAGAGCCCTCTGGTAACTGTCTCGCTCAGTCAGCATTAGTACAGCACCTTCACAAGCTTCCAACACAAAATATTGCAACTTTTAGTAAGATTCTTAGGTTCTAGTGTAGCTTCAAAACTTCCATAACCAAATTTAGAACTTTCAACTAGAAGACTTCCACAACTGTTTAAATTTGTGAACCAAGCTAAGTTTCTAATATCATCAACTCAAGAAATTGGCCGATGCCTCAAAATTTCACCTAGGAAAAGCAAACATACAGTAGATGATAGCTTATAAATCAAATGGTATTGTACAATGTTGGTCCTTTTCTTATTCCGTTGATTTTTATTACACTTTAACATCTGCTGAGTTGGTGGTTCTATAAAATTACAGGCCTTGAAGCCAATGTTTCGTTAAATGATTGTAGATGGTGTGTCATGGCCAAGGTATATCTAGTGTCCTCAAGTCAACAAGCCATAAATCAAAGCAGCCCCAATTATGGGATTGATTTGAAAAGGATATATCCATACACACATACATAATTACTTACTAATTCGTTTGTAACCTTGCCAGCCAGCCACCACAAAAAAGAATTTCATACGTGCAAAAGCCCCACTTTGAAAACATTAACGCAAATCCAAAATTCAAAAAGTGTTCTACTTTAATGATACAAAATTTAATTCGATGAACTAATCCGTTAACTCATCCATGGAACACCAGAAAATTATTGTTTCGAGAAAGAAAAGAAAAGGCACCAAGTACCTTGTTATTTTTGTTGTAGTTACACAGCTTAAAATATTGAAGCAATTACAAAGCGTCAAAGTGCAGGACCAAACAGAGTAGACCAGTCAGTAGCCATGATTGGTAAGCCAGCGAGAAGGATGACAGCAGGATGATGTCATGGCTTACCGGTCATCACATTAGCTTGCGGCTCACGCTATCACGAGCTAGGTTTTATACCTTGCATAGACGGTCACTCTTTCATTTAAATAGAACAGAAAGATCTAACCTGTTCTTTTATGTTGGCATGGTAGTCTGGTGCTCTCATTTTTTTTAGAGCTTTGCTTTAACTTGCCGTGTAGCACTTCAATAAACAATTGGGATATACTGTAGAACATGACACCCAAAAAGATAAAAAAAAGGCTCGGTTAAACATAAACGCTAACCAGATTGAGATTATTTTTTGGTACAAATATTCAATTCTGGGAAAGTTTTATTTGGAGACTTCAAGTTTATCTGACTGGCTCAAAATTCTGAATTAATTGAATTACTAGCATCTATAGCTGCAAAATTAAGCGTGGTTTCAAGTTGCTTTGTGCAAGCATGATAGTTGAAGGAATCTATATCATTTTCAGGACCAGTTTTTTGGTTTTTTTTTTTGAAATCCTTCTTGCTAATTCGAGGTTCTTGCTAATTTCTCATTCTTCCACGAGAAACACGAGAGACTGCGAATCTCACCGTCCAATAGAGCGTGTTTGTTCACTTTCCGATCAGCATGACGTCCTATAGTCAACTCCCAGCAGTTCTTGTTTGATTGCTCTATGGAAACCACTAGAGCCTCTCTGTACCTGTGCGAGTATCTCCTCTTCCACCAGGACATATTCTCTTTTATTTTCAGCACATATTCTTCCTAGCAAAGGGCCTTTTCCTCTGAATTATCGCCAGGTGTACTACTATACAGGACTAAGCAGCCGGGATAGGGATACAATACAGCAGACTTTGCAAAACAGTATCTTTTGTGGTGAAAACAAACCCACGCAGCAAATAGAAACATGAGTGCCGTTTTGCAGGTAACAAGTAAAAACTTATTTAAACATACATGTAGGGCAGGAATGCAAGCGCGATCAGAGCATCACGTTCCAAATTTTTTTTGAAACCTGAAAAAAAAAGCGAGTGATTCGAGCACGCGTTGGCAGCTGATCTACATATCCATCAGACCCCACTCCTTTCCGAGACTATACCAACTCCAAGCCAAAACAAGGCTTGAGCAAGAGCCCTCAGCCAAGAGATTTGATACGGCGGCAGGATCCGAAGGGATAAGAGGATAGCAGTCATCATCATCCATTAAGCCCGCGAAGCTTAACCAACAAACTGAACAAAGGCTACAGCTATAGTCCCTCCCTCCACCAGGTCCACCACGCTCCTCACCTTTCAGGTGTATAAAAATATGACATGTTGTATGAAACTCTTCCTCTCATTGATCGGCAGCTGATGTGATGTGATGACCGAGCCGTTTGTACTTTGAAGAGCACAAAAGCAAAGCCATCGCAACGTACAGAGCTCCCAACTGTCAGCCGCCCATATGCGCGCCAATCACCCCAGCACGGGTGGGTCTCGGAGTTTTTCTAAATTCAAGTGATGATTGGGCGGGGAGAAAAGGACATAAGAGATGGGAGATGAAGGTCAATAATGGGCTGGGCACCGTACCAAACGCAGTAGGGTAGGCCAGGGCACATCACATAACACCACCACCTCCCTCCTCTTGGAGCGCTGCCGAATGATGATTAGCACCACGGGAGCATAGGAATCTTCTCAGAAACAGGGAGGATCAACCCTCCCATGATTGGGATCACTCTGGAAAGATGCACCGTGTTCTTCCCTTCAGAAGGTAGTCTGTGCCTGACAAGGGACAAACAGCTTGGGTATAGTTAAACTGCAACGGAAGCTACGGAGAAAGTGGTCACTCTGACGCAAGTGCAACACCAATGTAAAGATCAGAGCATGCATGTTTACCGCAGCCATAGGTGATAGGGATCACTTAACCTACCAGCATTTTTTTTCCTGGTCGATTTTCAGGTAGTGAACATTATCTTTTACAGCACAGCAGACGCCATGAAGCAAACCTTCCTCTTCTCTCCAGAACAGGTTATAAGCTCGTGCCAATTCAAGAGTTTTAACATCGACAACACAAGTGAAAAGATACCCATTTAGTTCTCTCTAGCTCCTCAAATAGAGAGCCTTAGAGTAACTCTAGCAATGGTCCCTAAATCATACCCTCTAAATGCTAAATGGGGGCTGCCTCTATTTTTTGAAGATTTTCAAATATACTTCAACTCCAGCGGTAGCCCTCAATTCTAAGGCTTCATAGAGACCCCCTAGAAATAGAGGGTGGAGAAAGAAATTTGAAAACCTCTCTAAAATAGAGGGCCTAATAGAGGGTCTGCTAGAGTATATCTTTTCTATTTAACCCTCTAAACTTAAAATAGGGGAATGTTAGAGGGTCTGCTGGAGTTGCTCTAAGCTAGAATAGCGGCACAGCTAATTCAGCAAATTCTGGCTCTGCTTTCATTGTGCCCACTGGCCAACCGTTATAGACTGCCTGAATTCAGAATGAAAGGCCCGAATCCAGATAAGCAGGGCAGATTTTGCGAATAAGCATACGACTATCTGTGCAAAAGAACAGTACAAAACATCACTTCAGTGAAAGCATACCAAGATAGGCAGAAGATCATACAGTTTATACCACTACTGATGAGAAGCATACCTTCAGGCTTTACACAAGTCGCAATATCCTGGTCGAGCAAAGAAACTGAAATCAAGAGTGGGATCTTCTGCTAACCCTAATGAAGGATCATCCCCGGGCATGGGCATGGCTATATCTTCCTTTGACCAGTATATCTCGAGCAAACAAGCAGCCATCTCAACTATCCTGCTGTTGTCATGGTTCTGTAGATTCTCAATCTTGTCCAACCAACCATTATCTTCAATCATTTGCGCATACATGTTGACATTGCAACCCCATGGGGACTTCTCGGCCTCCCCAGCCTTCAAGATATTATGAAGGCCCACCAAACAAACCATCAACATACTAGTGTCAGAATAGCTAAGCAAATCACAAAACGCCTTGATGCAACCCTGGCTTACAAGATACCTAGCAAACAAACGTTTTGTTAGTAAAGGAATGGGTAATTGCTTGGATTAACGCATAGAAGCACAAAACATAATAGAGAACAACTAGCATATTTTATCTGATCATGTGTCCCACCACATGCTGCGTTAGCAATTGCTCAAGCAGCAGCTTCATACCTGACACCAAACTCAGCAGTTTGCATCAGATATACCAAAGAACCAACCATGTTCCCGTTGATCACACTCTACAAGCAAAAGAATATATAATAAACCTCTGGAATAATATAAGCAGCGAACAGGAGATCATTTCAAAAATAACATGTTCAGATCAAACAAAATGAAAACTAATATATGGTGAGGTCACTGCTAGAATCCTTAGCATCAGTACCGGACGGGAACCCCCCAATTAGTACCGGTTCCCCCACCCGGTACAGCCTGGACGGTACTAAATTGGCATGTATTTAGTACCGGGCGCAATGGCCGATACTAAATGGCGTATTTAGTACCGGCTGGTAACACTAGCCGATACCAGCCGGTACTAAATGGTGCATTTAGTACCGACTGGTAACACCAGCCGATACTAGCCGGTACTAAACTCATCAGCTACTAGCCGGTACTAAACTCATCAGCTGGTACTAAACTCCTCGCCTTGCAGGGCGGTTGGGGCGGCAGTTTAGTATCGGCTGGTGTTACCAGCCGGTACTAAATTCTTTATTTTTTATTTGTTTTCTTATATTTGTTTTCTTTTCTTTTCCTTTTTAGTTTTCGAATTTGTATTCATATCCGTTTGTCTATAGCTAGCATTCGTATTCGTATCCATATTTGTATTCGTATCTAGTATAGCAAAGACTACATATATATTATTTATATATAATTTATATACACTTTAATATTACAAGTAGCCATATATATATTATATATACAATTTATATACACTTTAATACTACAAGTAGCCACATAAGTTGTTTCTTTACAAGTACTTCAAATATTACTGGTCTTCATCATCGTCCTCGCCCTTGTTTGGATCAAGTTGACCCATGCTTATCCTATGATCGGTATAAAATTCTTGTTTAGGATTTATGATCTCAACCAGCACGTAGAGTGCTTCTTGAATTGCCTTGACTCTTTCCGGTTCGATGAGGTCTTATTTCATTCTCTAAATCTGTCATGTGCAATCATCATTATTTTAAATCAATACGTGTACGAAATAAAATGAAAGAAATTGTTATTAATTTTCCATTGAGGAACACTTTGGATCAGCAATTTAAGGCAATGGAATAGGCCTTCATATTTTTTTTAATAAAGAACTATAATGACGAAATGATATTACTTTTACAAAATACCAAACTCTAAATAAATGCATTCTTAACAATATGCTCCTATTCTCAACATCCAACACAATTTAGTCAACAAAACATAAATTCCATTCAAACAAACACAAATATCCCAACAACAAACATGCAACTTAAAAATTCATGCAACAACACAATGGTCTTCAACCATCCTTTGGTGGGAAAGCAGAATGCTCTGACGGATTTTTTGCTGGCGCAGAAGAAGATGGCGGAGATGGAACCTCTAGGTTTGGTGGTGATGGAGTGTAACGCCTCAATAGGTCCTCAAGATCAAAAGGAGGTTCCTCTCCCTTGCAACATATTTTTCATATTCTTTTTCCAAATAACGGAGCTGTGCTCTCACCCAAGCTCCCGGTTTCTTCGACTTCTCATGAGAGCCTACTGGAGTTTTGCCCTTCCCTCAAGACGAACAACGATCACCCCCACCGGCCCCACTCCCTCCAGCAGCAGAAGCCATATTGATTGGAAAACACTTCTATTTTTGAAAATACGGCGAAACAGTATTAGTATTATGAAGGATCAAATTTCATTTATATCATCATATTCTATTTTATTTTTTAAATTTCACACTAAAATATTAACATAATGAAGGATGAAATTTGATAATAAAATTAAAAGATCCAAATATCCATCACACACCATGAGTAATTGAAAGGTCTACATTAACCATTACATAACATGATTAATTAAAAGGTCCAAAATACCGAATAAGCTATATGCTAATACAAACTACTCACGAGACCTATTGACCGATGCCTCGTGAACCGCCTCAAGAACTCTCGACACCGAGCGGTCAATTTCTGCCATCCCCGAAGCTTCGCGCCTTGCATTATATTGAGCCATCAGCACGCGATCATCATCCGTATGCAGCTCGACATCTATTCACGCTCAACTTTGCGCCTTGCATTACATAGCGTGAGGCAATCAAATGCTTTCAGGGCGGAACTCAAGGCAATGTCCAGTGCGTCTCAAATGATTGCGTACTGACGCCCGAGCGGATGCATGACACTCCAATGCGTCATGTTACAAAACTGTTTCTATGGATTAAAAATTAATTACTCATCACCACACATATTTGAATAAATATTTAACATATAATGAAGGATGAAATTTGATAATAAAATATTAGCATGATCAAAAAAGTTATGGATGTAGTTGCAAAACTATTTCTATGGATTAAACAAAATTAAGAATCAACAATAATAGCACACTTGGAAATACGCCTAGCCAATAAAACCACCTGAACAATATTATTAGCATAATGATATATACACATATCACATGAAAATAATTTTAAAAAATCACTCTACATTTGCCACATGCAAACTATCCAAAAAAATCTTCTCTCAAATTCAAGTCATCGCTTCTATATATCTCAAATGAATGAATAAATCAAAAAATCATGCTCATTGTCACTAATTCTAAAAATCACAAATTTCTCTTATTATAAAGCATGAAATGAAGCATAAAGACCATCAAAGAAGAGACGATGAAGATGCTAACCTTTTGGGCACTTGGATGAGTGAAATCCTCATAAATCTTGAGAAAAATAGGCAGCACCTCCTTTCTAAAATTCCATGGAGAAGAAGAAGCTAGCCCGAGCACGGTCAAATGGTTGGCTCGGGCTCACCAAGGAAGAAAGGTGCTGATATATAGAAGGCAGATTAGTACTGGTTGGTGGCTCCAGCCGGTACTACATCTCTCAACTTAGTACCAGCCGGTACTAAGTTGCCGCAAGAGGGGGTCTAGCCGTTGCCCCCCGCGTCTCTAGAGCAGTTTAGTACCAGCTGGTGGCTCTACTCGGTACTAAATGCCTCCCCGGGGCACTGTTCTTATGGTCCGGTACTAAATGTGCGAGTTAGTACCGGTTGAAAGACAGCCAGTACTAATGGTCACAGACGAATGGTCACTTATCTGGTAGTGGGTATAATATGCTAATCTGTGTGATTCTGACTTTTTAGAACTAAAAGGTTTATTCCCAATACGAGGATATATTACACAGCTACAAAAAGGATATCAGTTTTTAGATCTATATCTTGTACCACCATCCCTATCCATTTGCAGTATAGCAATATGTTGGTTCAAAGTTTAAAACCTGAATCTGCTCCTTGTTTCCAGCCATGATATTGGAGATGATTCCACAAACTTCACGTTTTATGCCTTTATTTTGATCTGTCATCATAAAATTCAAAAGATAGGGAAGTGCTTGATGATCAATGATACACTGCAGAGCAAGGTGAACCATTAATAAGAGGGAAAAGAAAAAACACAACATAGGTTAATCAACAAAAAACAAAACAAAAGAAGGAAAAATAAATCAGCGGATTACAAATGGCAACACCATAATTATATTTGGGAGGTACACGTACACATATGTAAGCTTCCAATTTTAAAACAGATAGAAGTTGGATGAACATAACATAAATTTTAGGAGGAAATGGTCAAATGGAAACAGATGCACATGTGATTGCTAAAACAAGTTTTTTCTGGCACAAGAAAATATGGAAAAAGTTTTCATAATTATCACCACTCTACTGCTTTAACGTGAAGGAGGTTAACATAAGTACATAACAGTGAATAAATCAAGCGGAGGTGATTATTTAAACTTCAAATTTGATTAAATACCATAACATATACAACGCAAATGTTAATATCATCACCGAAACTACAAAACCAGACATTCTACACCAGCGAACTAACGAAACCGTGCAAATTACCCCCAGGCCAAAACCACCCCGGTTTTGCTACGACGTGGCAGCTACTTTTTTATGTAACCACTGAAAATTACCGAATTGCCCCTTATCCTCTCTACTGGTCTCTGCTCCTCTTCCCGGCCACCACGCGCCATCATGCGTCGGCCGTTGCTGGCCTCAGCGGCAGCGCTGTGCCTACCACACCTTCTTGTGGCGGCGGCCTCGGTCTCCTCCTCCGCGATGGTGGCGCTGTACCCGCCGCACCTCCTCGTGGCATCGTCCCCAGCCTCCTCCTCCGCCTGCATGCGTCGGCGCCATCGCGTGGCCGTGGACGATTACCACGACAGGACTCCGACCCGCCGTCGCCGGCTGCCGTCGGGGGGCGGTGCCCGTGCTCCTCCTCCTCCACCTTATTGGTCGTGCTGTGGTGGCAATCCGTGAACCGGAAGCTGGGTGCGGGTGCGGAGAAGGGGGAGCGTGAGGGCGACGAGGGGGAGTCCGCGGTGGCGCGTGGGGAGTCCACAGCGGCGCAGGTGGACGCGGGAGAGGAGTTAGCTGCGGCGCGGGTGGACGTGGCGGAGGAGTGTGCGGTGCTGCGGGAGGCTGCGGTGGCCGCACAGTCCACGGCATCGGCGCTGCGATGGCCGCACAATCCACGGAATTGGCGCTGTGGACCGAGGTCGAGGAGGAGCGCCTCACCGCTGCTACCGCCACCAGTGACACCATGGCCGCGATGCTCCGCCTACAGCGCGAGAAGGGCGAGGTCCAGATGGAGCTCCGCCAGTTCTGCCGCTTCGCCGATGAGAAGATGGCGCTTGACGCTGCCGAGATTAGCCAGCTCCGTGCGCTCCTTGCCGCGAGGAGGTGCCAACACATTTAGGCAGAGGAGGAGGCCGAGGACGCCGCCGTGAGGAGGTGCGGCGGGCATAGCGCCGCCGTCGTGGAGGAGGAGGCCGAGGACGCCGCCATGAGGAGGTGCGGCGGACACAGTGCCGCGGCCGCGGCTGTGCAGGCGCATGGTGGCGGGGAAGAGGTGCAGAGATGAGAGGAAGAGAGGATAAGGGGCAATTTGGTAATTTTCGGTGGCCACGTGAGAAAACAGCTGCCATGTCATAACAAAACCGGGGTGGTTTCAGCTTGAGGGGGTAATTCGTATGGTTTCGTTAGTTTGCTGGTGTAGTATATCTAGTTTTGTAGTTTCGGATTTAAAAGCGGACCATCATGATAGTTCAAGGTTGAAAAAAAGGACTTTTCCCTTTCTAAATGCATGTAATATCAATAACACCACAATATACACATTAGCAACTCAATGTTACTGGGACATCAGACATACAACATGAAAATATTTGTTAGAAAATAATGAATACCTGAATCTGGTCCCTACTGACCATGTTACCAATGACATGCAGCGTAGGAACGAGCACCGAAGGCGAAGAGTGGCTAAGGGCCTGTTTGGGACTGCTCTGCTTCACAAATCGCAGCTTAGCTTCATGAACTTCACAGCAGAGCAGCTTAGCTTTGAAGTTGCAGAGTTTTTAAAAGTATTTGGCTAGCAGACCAACTTCAGCTTCAAAAAAAATTGGATTGGAAAAGTCCCTTATGCCCTTGAACAATGTATGAGAGGATTTCATTTACGATGTACATTCCTCCCGCGCCGCCCCTGCCCGCGCCGCCACTCCCAGCGCCTCCCCTGCTTCCTCCCGTGACGGCCGCGCCCTGGGCCGCGAGGCCCGCGCCAGCCGCGCCACCCGCGCCCCCCGCGCCGTGGCCGCCCGCGCCGCCCCTGCCAGCCGCTCCCACCCTCCCCCGCCACGCCCCCGCGCCGTGGCCGCCCGCGCCCCTGCCAGCCGCGCCGCCCATGCCCCCCGCGCCGTGGCCACCCGCGCCCCTGCCAGCCGCGCCGCCCGCGCCGCCCCTGCCAGCCGCTCCCGCCGGCGTCCGCACCCCCCGCGCCGTGGACCCCTGCGCCCCTGCCAGCCGCGCTCCCCGCGCCCGCCGCGCCCCCCGCGCCGTGGCCGGCTGTGCCCCCCGTGCCGTGGCCCCCCGCGCCGCCCGCGCCCCCCGCCCGCCCCCCGCCGGTGGACATGGCCTGCAGGTTTTGAGGGATGGGAGCGGACCGAGGGAGGAAGATGGTGGGGAGGGGCGCGGGTGGGATAGACGATAGAAAGAAAAACGTTTCAGGTGTGTAATCAGTGGCATTGGTGGGTAATTTTCCCCCAACTTCACGAGGGAGTTCAAAATGACTACTCGTGAAGTACCCTTTTGGCTGCTTCATGGATTTCGTGAAGTTGGGACCAACTTCACATTTTTTGGTGAAGCTGAGCTGGTGAAGCTGAGAGTGTTTGGCTACAGTTTCGCGAAGCGAAGTCGGATTTGGTGAAGTGAAGCAGTCCCAAACAGGCCCTAAATAAAAAAATTTAGTAGCTTGAGAACCAGTTTTTCTTTTTGTTAATGCTCAAAGTAAAAACGAAAAACAAAAAAAAGGAGAAAAACTTACCTAAGGAGCTCAACAAGCTGAGGGCCTGCTCCAGCTTCAATCAAACTTGGATATTGTCAACACTACCATCAGACAAGTAAGAGAGTGCCCTGCAGGAATTACTTAGGACCTCATCATCTTGAGAGTGAATGAGCTGTCGCAATATTGGGAGTGCCGACTTCCTGCTCAATCACAACCCAATCAACCAAATTAGCAATAAAACAGCATATACAGCCACTATGAAAGTAGAGCACCACCGTACATGCACAAAGCTGAGCTCGGACAAACCATGGAAGATGTTTGCGAGGGCCCAGCTCGCCTTCTGCAGCATTGAGAGTTTGGCATGTCCAGAGAGCTGGTGAAGCACCGGGAAGAGTGCACCATGTGGAAGCACCACGTCACGGCATATTGTGGTGTTACTAGCCAAGATTCCCAGGGCCAATACAACCTACAAAATTATAAGAAATGATCCATTTGTAATAATTACTTATGATACTAATAATATGAAAAGTATGAGCATTACAAACTTCAATGGTTTGATTGTTTCCGTGCCTGTTCACGGACATCCTCGCTTCGTGAAATGAGAAGCTCCACAAAGATGGGCACGGCAATAGTTTCCTATGCTGTGCCGGAAGCTATAGTGGTGAGGAGCCGCTCTACCTCAAACTGCAGCCACAAGAAAATCAGAAAAAAAATGTTCAAAAATGTCTCAAAGTGGGTTAACCAATAACAGAAGTCAATGTGAAATAGAACAGATAACATTGTGATCAACAAGTAACTCGATCCACACACTAAAGCTTGCAAAGCGACAACCGTACAACCTATTTGACGTTTTAAGTATACTTCTCATTTGAACACAGAGTAAATCCCATTTTCAGCACTGTGCAAGTGCAATTTCAAAAGGCCAACAAAGAAATCTTAAAATATGGTTCCTATCAAAGCCACAGTCATGTTATTCTGACCTGGAGCTCAGGGCAGTCCTCCCTATAAAGGGCAGTCCTCCCTATAAAGCAACTGTATAAAGCCAGGCAACAGTCCAGAGCTGACCACCTCGATCTATCGAGGGTTCTCTTAGTGTTACATGAACACATTGCTAACGATCAGAGCAGCTTAACACAAAAATCAATCGCAATTTGGACATGCGAGTTACTGGAATTTGGTGGCCCCGTCAGAGGTTGCTTTCATAGCCACTGTCTTCAAGATACATGTAGTCGAACCGGTTACTGGAATTGGTTACTGGAATTATAGGCTTAAGGTCCCCTTCAGAAGTTGCTTTCATAACCATTGTCTGTCGGAGCGGTTACTGGAATTGTGGGCTTAAGGTCCCCTTGGAATTGTGGGCTTAAGGTCCCCTTCAAAAGTTGCTTTCATAGCCTCTGTCTTCAAGAGATAAGTAGTTGAAGTTGTTACTGGAATCAATTGTTGGCCGTACGAACTTTTGAAGTCGATTTCTGGATTGTGAGTGCAGTTGCTTTTACGTGGTGCATTTAGTTGATAGGTTCCGCTAATCAGGTTCAAACGGAATGACCACTCAATCGGAGATATCCTGATCAATGGTCATGCAGTTCGGTTGTGATAGGGTTCCTAGCAAAGTCGTGTGACGGGTGCGTCCTTGTTAGCCCGACAGAACAAAAGAGTTTGGATTTGCTTCTCACTTTACTTTTAGGAGAAAAAAATGTGACTTTAGTTCCTTGATCAAGCAATAAACAAAAGGGATTTTTGGGTTTAGGTGCAGAGAAACCCTTGTTTCGAAAATGCTATTCCAAAACAATGGTTACACACACAAATTCCCTAAAAAAGCCTTGAAGAAAAACTCCTCAGATCGGGTTTTAGTTCTTTTGCATTTCATCCGAGTAGTTTGGTTGCCTCCCTTCGTGGTCCTTCTTCTTGACGCTTTTGAGTGGTGGGGCTCCCAGGGCCTTGCGGAGGTTATGGCACTCAAAGGCAGAGTGAATGCTGTTCGGATGCCACGGGCAACGCCCATGGAGAGTCCTCTTGAAGCGTTCTTGCGAGGTGGAGGTCTTCTTACTTCGAGTTGGTCGTTCCGTGGTTGCATCAAGGGCGTTCGGCTTGCGCTTCCGGGTTGAATTGAAGTAGTCTTGAGGGATGTGGAAATTGGTGGGACTATAGGCTTCTACCTCGACATGTTGTTACTGTCGGGCGATGATAATATTGTGAGCGTCCCGGCCAATATTAATGATGTTGTAGAGATCGGTCATAGAGAAGTCGTAGAGGTTGCTGGGCTAGTGCTGTTGTCGCTCCGGTGTGCATTTCCTGCGCTTGGTGCATTTGGTGTTTCTGAACCTGCATCGCTCTTTCTGAACATCGTCTTCATATTCCATCTTCACAACATCCTCGGTGTCGTGAACATGATCAGGTAATTCGGGACTGCCGAATTTCATCTCGTGTCTCGATCTTGCCCTGGTGTATCGGAGATGTAGTTGTCCTTGATGTAGTAGTCGTCCAATTGGAGATGCTCTTAGCCTTCTTCATCCATGGGCTGAATTTCCACGATGTGAACCATGAATATATCTCACTCTAACGGAAAATTTCCCGCTTTTAGCTTGATCAGACCTCCTTCATCATCGGAAGAATTGAGGGGTCTGCCTTCCTGGAATGGAAGTTCGTCAGGGTCGATGGCGTAGCATGGTAGGTTGAACTCAAGTGGTTTGGAGGATTTCGTGCCCTTCCGATGCGTGAACTCACCCACCAGATTTGATTCCTTTGCCAGGGTCTGATGTCCGCCTAATAAAGCCGAGATATGGTCGTTGGAGTCCGAGTAGTCATCAAAGACGGGAGCCCCCTGACAAGCAGTGGCTTCTCCTTCTCCGAGTTGTAGTAGGAGATCCAGGTCCTCCTCCAGAACGGAGAGGGACATGGAATCCAATACAGGACTGTACTTGGGTTTCTCCAACAGGTTAGGTAGCGGTGAGCCGCCGAGTTTGTGGGTGAACTTGTCGAACTCGCGATCGAACGTAGTTGTGGGTGCGCCTGGCCCCTGAGGGCTAGAGTGTTGGAGAGTGGCTTTCGCGCTCCTGATGCACTCGGCAATGGATCGATCGACCTGATCGATTCCGGAGAAGATGTCATCGATGTCAGCGAGAAGTGGATGCAGTGTCTCAGGGTGGTTCCGGGTCGTGGGGACTGAGTCGCAAGAATGTCGGAGAGCAGCATCCGCGAGCTCTATGCATCCGGCGATGCTACGGTCCACCCGATCAATTCCAGCGATTAAATCGCCGGCACTAATCTAGGGATGGGGAATCGCCCCGGAGATGGCTAGCATAGTTTCCAATTAGATCGGAAAGTCAGGTTTGGCTAGTTCCGTCGGCGAGAGTGCCGACGTCTTTGTTAGTCCTTGGCAATAATACTGAGAAACGTGTGTTTGTATGTCTTAATGTTTACAGAATGAATCCACAAGCGCACGGATATACCGTTGTAGTATTTAACCTGGAGAGTATTCGGGTATTGTTATTTATATTTTCCCATAGGATGGCATGGTGTAAAAGAGTTTACTGAGCCCATAATCAAGACAAGATGCTAAGCTATAAACTATAAATCAAACAGGGGTAAGTTATGATAAATGAAGTATAGGGGTAATGCGACACACACACAAGCCAATCTCATGAATAAAGAATAATAAATAAACCAAAGGTTAGCTGGAGCATAGGCATAAAAGAGGGTCCTAGTGATATCTACTCAAGTTAGCAAGGGTTATACAACACATGGTTAGGATTAGCATTAAGCCACCAACATTACGGGGAGACTACCGAGTACTAGTCTACCAGCAACCTGGAGTAGCACTTTAGACTCCTACACCACATCCGAACGTGGGGGATTATGAAGGATGGACAGGGCTGTCACCACCTGCCGCCTACCCCGACAGACCGTGGGGATGCAGTCATATTCGATGAATCCTTCGTGCCCTGGGCACCACGCCCGTGCACAAGATCACTACTCTAGCCCCTCCAGAACCCCCACCATGATGATGGACAGGCATAGAACTAGAGCAAGCCAGAAAGCATACCAAACCGATGTTGATACTTAAAGTTAAGCGAAACATGGTTATATAACTTGAGGGAGCATAAGACATGGCATACCAAACTATAAAGATTGCAAGATAACCATGAATCAACTCTATATTATGAGTAGAATACCGACGAGTCGAATACAAAGCCATACCAAGACCGAAGGTTGCTCACCGACCCGAGGACGACTTGGATTTGCTAAGAGAGATAACTAGCCTAGCTCCACTAGCCTAAGAATTACAAGTCACAACTAGAGAGTAGGAGAGAGGTTTCAAGTGTGGTGTGTGTCAATGAGGGGGGTGTCCTCCTCCTTTTATGCCCTCCAAGGACGGTTCCCGCCATCCCTCCATATGGAAACCTTAGCCACCATGATCAGGAAGATAAGAACAATCCTCCCGCCAAAGATCAGGAGGTCAGGCTCAATCTTCCTCTGGCTGGTGTGCCCAGGTAATGATTCTCGGTGATTTGTGCCTTGGCACGCCCGTTTGCTCTGCCAGGTGGGCCCTCTTTGTAAGTGCAACGTTGGGTATGATCTTTTGTGTAGTTCTTGTTGCGTCGTCTTCGTATTTTCTTCTTATTCCGGACTTGTATCCCTGAAATGGATAGATAGACAATACATCTGTGAAACTAGGCTAGTGATACAAATATGTGAGAAAGAGGTATGGTTTTTCTTTATTTGTGAGTATAGTTGACGGTCGGATTTTGCATTTAAAGACCGTTAACAACACCCCCAAGCTAGCCCTTTGCTCATCCCGAGCAAAGTTTTAGACTTAGGTTATTGATCAGGAGTTGTTGCAATGTCGCATTTCCAACTTATACCATAGGCACAATTAGTTGTTCTTACCATGATTTTGAATAAGTTGGCCTTGATCTTACCTTTCTCCTTACTCCTGTGGGGCATATAGCTTCACCTCATCTTTGGCGATTGAGAGTCACAATGGTTTTTGTAGAGCACTAATTTTCTCATTCTTTTTGTTCAACCATCAATCCGGAGGTTTTAAAAAGAAATTACAAAAGTTCCTCAAATGATCTCGCGGATCGCTCAATGTGTATATTCCTCACCAAGGCTTTTGTTTTGCCCTTCTTCCTCATCCTACCTCTGACGGTTTGTTTTTTGGAGCTGTAGGTATGGAGGATTTGAAGGCACACTTGTTTCTCATATTTTTGTTAAGTCAGAAAACAAAGGGAGAAACAAGTCATAAACCTTGATCAAGATGTGCATGTGTGTGGAAATTTTTGGTGGATGGTGTATGGAATCCTTTTCATGAGCCATGTCTCTCCTTTATTTCTTTTTCTTGGATATGGGCTATCTCTCTCTCTTTTGTTTGAATACTTGAACCTTCATGGGTCCAATTCTCTCTCTCTCTCTCTCTTTCAACATGCCTTCTTGAGCATGTCCTTTATTTTTTTTTGCATAGCCCATATCCTTTTATGATGGTAACCTTGGAGAGAGTGGTCACAGCATGGCATGAAGTTTTATTTTATGGGTGGATGAATGGAGTGCATGCTATCTTCCAGTGTAGAAGTTTAGCATATGGTGGAGATGTGTACATGATCTTGATCATGGAAGTATGAAATGTATCTCACAAAGGATCACAACAGTTTGACAAAGGTCAATGAGATAACAAGTTGCATATGTGGAAGTTTTTTTAATGTAATCAACATATGGCTTTCGATAGGAATTTTCATATCATTGAGGAACTTTATTTGTTTTTGCATTTTCAAAATTAAAAACACCGGATATCAAGCATCACGTTAGGAGGAGATCATAGCAGCTCTATTTCAACCATATCATAGCTCACAACAACCTAGATTTGGATCAAGCTTTTTGCTTCCCACAAGTTTCAAGTTTAAGGTTTGATCATTCAGCCAACAAACTCAAAACTAGGTAGAGCACTAAGTTGTAACTAGGCATACGAAGAAAATTAACAGAGCAACTATTCATCATCTCAATAAGAAAAAACTACACATGCTTACTACATAAAAGAAAGCAAGTATATATTTTTGGTCTTTTCAAGTTTTGCAAGATTTTATTTTGTTTTTTTGGTTTTGCAAATTTTTATGTTGTTTCATGCATAATATTTGAAAGCAGTAAAGATACAATATACAAGGTACCTCTCATGAGGGTCCTCCCCCAGGCTAGATTTAGGCTCACTACTGCTGGTTGGGGTTATACCCCGCCCAACGGAAGTAAGCCCTCCACTCCTCCTGCTGTTGTTGCTTCAGCTACTGCATGGCGTGAATCCTCTTGCCGGTCATCTCGCAAGTCGAGGTAGGGTGCATTGTGTCATCCTAGTCCATGTCCTCGGCTTGTGGTTCAGCTTGATCTTTCTTGTTCTTTTTGTTCTTCTTTGCAGTCCATCAGGATCGGGCTTGGCGTTGGATCGGGAGAGTGATGGGAGGTAGAGCTACCCCGAGAATGGGATGAGCTCACACCCATCATCCTCCTTATTGCACCGGAGAGCTTCCAACCCATGCTCCACATGGTTGAAACATGAACGAACACAAGCAACTAGGAATGGGTTACGTTAGCGAAATCGAAATGCAATGCTTACCCGAAGTTGCTCCTCCAAGTTTTGGCCAATCTTGCAGCAAAGAAATGAGAGAGAGAGAGTGGTTTCTTGCCCTTGAATTTGAGCAAAAATCCAATGGAAATCTGAGAGCAAAGTTTGGAAAGAGAGAGTGAGTGAAAATGAGTATGATTGAAGAACACCACTCTCAGGCTCTCTTTAATGGTCAGGGGCACCCCAACGGCTATGTGAAGTTATTACTAGGTGCCCTATCCAAACTCTTGCTCCAAAAATTTTCAAAATAAATCTCCAAAGAATTTTTATGCTCAGAAATATTTTTAGGATTTTTATAAAAAGGGGAAAAGGCTAGAAAAACTCCAGAATGCAAATGGGAATTGGAAAACTACATATGCAATGAGAAAAAAATCAAAAGTTGAAGAAAATCAAATATGAGATAACTATCGATTTACCTTCAGCAAGGGCTCATCTTTTGAGTCCGACAAGCAGGATTTTTCTCTGACTTGTTTTAGCAGTCCGTGTCCCATCCTGGAGAAGTGGATGAGGGCACTCGTTCCACCTTTCGCCACACGCTCTTGTTCTTCTTGGGTTTTGTTGGTGTGGATGGTGGTTCTTCGGATTGGGGTTGTGGCTCTGCCCACACCCCTTGCCCCTTGTCATTTAGGTAGATTTGTTCTTCCCAGAAGGTTGTTGTTGTGGGCATGATGTTGACACTTGCCCCAACATCACACGGGCTTGCTAGTAGTGACAATCGTATATTGGGTAGCTGGTCATCGGGTACCCCGAATCTTTCTTCATTTGTGTTGCTAGTTTGCCCCACGGGTTCATCCTTTCTTGTGTGGGCTTGTTTGCATGGTTAGCACGGAATAGTCTCCAAGATGGCTTACCCCCATCTGGTATTTATCATGCTAGCTTCATGTTGCCCCGGGATTCTCCAAGGTTCAGAAACAGCAGCAGCAATTTGAGCTAATTGGATTTCTATCATTTTATTTGATTTTTAAGAACAGAAGAAAGAGTTTCAATTTTTATGTTAATATTTTCCAGGGATTTATCATTGGTAGCAAGCTTTTTATTTAAAGATTCATTAATTTTAGCTTGGATAAAAATGAGATCTTTCAGGGAGGGTTGATTCAAATTGAAATTTGAATTAAAATTGTTAACTCCCTTATATGGTGGCCGTGACATGTTCCACCCTTGGCCTCCTTGTGGACAGTACCTATTGTTGTTGTTGTTGTTGTTGTTGTTGTTGTTCAAGAAGGCCACCTCTTCACAGGTCTCGGGGTAGTCATTCCCCGAGTGTCCACCATTGCCGTAGATTTTGCATGTGAAGTGCGAATCGATGGCATGGACGGGCCTGAGGACGAGCTCTCTTGACTTTTCTTGGTCATCCATGCGCTTGATTAGGAGGTCCAGCTTCGCCGCAAGCATGTTCGTCTCCTTATCGGTGTGCATGCCCTTGGTACGGGGTTGGAGTCGGTCTCACTCCAACCTTGGTTGGAGACCATCTTCTTGACGAGGGCAGTAGCCTTGGTAATTGTGAGGTTGAGGAAGGCTCCTACAGCAGCAGCATCGATGTGGGCTTGAGATGTCGGCGTTAGCCAATTGTAGAAGCTTTGTAGGATGAGCCAGTCATCCATTCCATGATGAGGATAGGAGAGGATATATTCCTGCAACCTCTCCCAAGCTTCTAGGATTGATTCCAATCCCGACTGCTGAAAGCTGGAAATCTTCCCGCGTAGAGCGTTGGTTTTGCCCAGCGGGAAGAATTTTGCGAGGAACACCATGGAACATTTGTCCCACATGTTGATGGCTTTGTTGTCCTTGTAAAATCACTGTTTTGCCTTCCCCAAGAGGGAGAAGGGAAACAGACGGAGTCGAATGCATCAGTTGTGACTCCCTGTATGACTACGGTCTCACATAGCTCAAGGAAGCTTTGGAGATGAGTGTTGGCATCCTTGTTAGGCTTGCCATAGAACAGGCTAGCCTGCAGCATGTTTATGAGACTTGACTTGAGTTTGAATTTCACATCCCCAATGGCAATATTTGGCCTAGTGGCCACGTTGGCGACGGAGGGGACGGGGAAGTCACGAAGAGTCTTTTCGGCCATAGGCTCAGGCGCAAATGGTGCTTCAATGACTAGTTCGCCTGCTGAGAGAACGTCTTGAGGAGGGATGACGTGAGGTCGGACCCTTCTCACAAGCTTCTCTGGATTTCCAACAAAGTTTGTCAGCAAGGAGAAACCAGTCATACACTACCCTCTTTTCGTCCATCAGAAGAAAACAAAAGCAACATTATCCTGTATAAGAAATAGCTATTTCTGAAACATTTAGCCATGACTATGTGCTAGTAGATCTTTTAACCAGTGCCATCCCCGGTAATAGCGCCAGAAATGCTTGTTAGCATTTCTTAGCATCATCACTAGGATTGTTAGTCCTTGGCGATGATACTGAGAAACATGTGTTGGTATGTCTTAATGTTTACAAAATGAATCCACATGCGCACGGATGTACCGTTGTAGCATTTTACCTAGAGAGTATTCGGGTATCGTTATTTATATTTTCCTGTAGGATGGCATCGTGTAAAAGAGTTTACTAAGTCCATAATCAAGACAAGATGCTTAAACTATAACTATAACTCAAACAGGGGTCAGGGGATCTCATACGCCCCTCGGACAACCATCAAGTCCCAAGTGCTCACCGATTTCATCGCAGAGTGGACTAAGACTCAGATGCCCCTGGCAGCCGTCGACGAGAAGTACTGGACGATGTACTTTGATGGGTCGTTGGTGAAGGAAAGAGCCAGCTTGGGGTTTGTCTTCGTGTCTCCCCTTGGCGTGCGCATGAGGTATGTGGTTCGTGTTAATTTTCCTACTTCAAATAATGTGGCTGAGTATGAAGTGCTCATCAATGGCCTACACCACACCATCGAGCTGGGCATACGACGACTTGAGGTCCGGGGTGACTCGTGACTTGTTGTTGATCAAGTCATGAAAGAGTCAAGCTGCCTCAGCCCCAAGATGGCTGCTTATTGCCAAGAGGTCCATCGGCTGGGGGACAAGTTCGACGGTCTTGAACTTAACCACATCCCAGGATGGTTCAATGAAGTGGCCGACACAATGGCAAAAATGGTGTCGAGCCACCAGCCCATCCTGTCCGGCATCTTCGCTAGCAATCAGTACAAGCCCTTGGTCCGCTACGAGGAGTTTGAGTGGGCTAGGGACAAACCGCCTGCCTCAGCCTCGGGGGCTCGTCAACCGCCGACCCTTTCCAACCTTGAGGTCATGGAGCTTGACATGGAATCGGCGACGGTTCCCGACCCTCCGGCTGAGTGAATGGCACCTTATCTCGACTACCTCCTCTACGAGGTGCTCCTGATTGACAAGACGGAGGCCCGATGGCTCGCATGCCGCGCAAAGTCCTTCGTCATCATTGAGGGAGAGCTCTACAAACAGAGTCCCACCAAGATCCTGCAGCATTGTATCCTGATCGAACAAGGGAAATAGCTGCTGAAGGATATCCAAGGCAGGGTCTGTGGGCACCACGCCGTGCCCAAGACCTTGGTCGGAAACACATTCCAACAAGGCTTCTACTGGCCAACCGCGGTGGCGGACACTGAGCAAATCGTGCGCACCTAAGAAGGGTGTCAATATTACGCTCGGCAAACCCACCTACCGGCACAAGCACTCCAGACAATCCCCATCACGTGGCCATTTGCGGTCTGGGGGCTTGATCTGGTCGGGCCCCTCAGGTTAGCAGCCGGGGGCTACACTCATCTGCTTGTCGCCGTTGACAAGTTCACAAAGTGGATTGAAGATCGACCGATTGCGATGATCGGATCCGAGCAGGCCGTGGAATTTTTCCTCGACATCATCCACCGCTTTGGAATCCCGAACTCCATCATCACAGATAACGATATGCAGTTTACAGGGAAAAAATTCCTCAAATTCTGTGACAATTGCCGCATCGACAGAGCCACCGTGGTGCACCCCTGTACGAACGGGCAGGTTGAACACACGAACGGCTTGATCTTGCAGAGACTCAAGCCCAGAATCTTCAATTGATTGAAGAAGTTTGCCAGCGATGGGTTGCCGAGCTCCCTGGAGTTATTTGGAGCCTGAGGATGACTCCTTGCCGAGCGACCGGCTTCACCCCTTTTTTCATGGTCTACGGTTCCGAGGTGGTCCTCCCGACCGACTTAGACTATTGAGCACCAATAGTTAGGTAGTACAAAAAACAAGGGGCCGAGGAATCACTTGAAGACGCAATGGACCAGCTCGACGAAGCACGCAATGTCGCCCTGCTCCGATCAGCCAAGTACCAGCAAGCACATCAACGATATCATGGCCGCCGAGTGCAGGGTCGTGCGTCCAACATCGGCAACCTGGTGTTACACCTCATCCAGAGCAATAAGGATCGCCACAAGCTCTCCCCACCTTGGGAGGGGCTTTTCATCGTCGTTAAAGTGCTCCAGCCAGGCACCTACAAGCTGCAGACCGCTGATGGTGAAGTCTTCAACAAAGCCTGGAACATCGAACAACTAAGTTGCTTTTACCCTTAGCCTTTCCAAGCTATGTGTATATTCATGCTGGTTAACGAGCTCTGGTGCAAAAACCATGTCCGCTCTTTAGTGATGCCTAACTCCAGCCACAGCAGGGGATCGGGCCTCACTCGGGGGCTGCTATGGCCATACCTACATGAAACTCTTTGCACGCAACCCTTTCCTACGATTGAGGTGAGATGATAAAAGCTACGAAAGAGCGCGCTTTGAGTAAAGTTGGTCGGACTGCAGGAAACCCACGCCGCAGCAGCTACGGCGTCCTTGCTCACCAGTGTGATAGGAGTCCTCTCGTTCGTATCTCGTTTCTATCGCCTCAATGCTAGGAGCGGTCAGACATCCTTAACCTTCCTCGCTAAAGGCCTTGCTGGCCAAAATCAAAATCTTAAAAGTTTGCTTATACACATGTATTTGGGCGCCGAGGCCTAGTTCATCATCTAAGCTCGACTAACTACTCCTTAGAAATGACTTCCTCCTCCATACTTGTAGCCAAGACCTGCGTAAGGGGGCCACCTCTTCCTCAATCTGGTCCATCTCGGCGTCATCATAGCCGGGCGTGAAGCCTTGGCTCATCGCCTGTAGATCAATGTTCTCATAACGAGAGTGCGCGATCGCGAACCGCCGCTGCACGCCGAGGTGCAGCGCCCACCTTGCCATTCTGCGCGCCCTGTGCGTGATGTTGATGACATGGGTCGCAATCGAGCTTGTCCCCTTCTCTGAAGTCATCCCAAGGTCATCCAAAACAAACCCAACGGCAAGTCGCAGGGAGTCATGGTCGTCGGACTCCTTGAGGAGGGTGTTTTTCGCCTTGCCGAGCTCACTCTCCAGGTGTCAGCGCACAAGCACTTCCTACCCATGCTTCTCGTCGAGGGCTGTCCAGACACGCATCAGCGACATAAAAGAGCCTGCTGGAAAACTCAGAAAGTACGGTGAAAGCAAGCAAAATCTTACCATCCACCTGGTCGTGAAGCTTGCACTCCTCGGTATTCAAGCGGACGATCTCTGCTCGTCTAGAAGCAACCTCTACGGTGAAGTCAGCCACCATCGCATCAGCTTGGAGCTTTAGGTCCACCTCGATGGTGAGCTCCTGCTGGAGGGAAGCCACCTGCTGCTGGACATCTGCAACGAAGGAGGATCAAATGCGCTGCGCCCAGAAAATCCAACAAACTGAAGGGAGGAGGAGAAAGATCTTACTCACAAGACTCCCCTGGGTGGATCGCGCCTCCTCCTCCCTCTCCTCGAACAGACGCATGACAGCGTCACGCTCTTGGCTGTTTGCTTCGAGTTTGCCGTATGGTACAAACCAACTGGTCCCGCTCCTCTTGCAGCCACTTGAATTCCGTGGCGTCCGTGACCACCTTGGCTCGAGCATCAACCACCTCTCGGTGGGTGGCGGTGAGCTACTCAGCCAGCTCTTCACGCTATCGTGCCTCTTCGGCATGACAGTCCCGACCATGATTCATGAGGGACTATGAAAAGGGAACAAGTCGGGAATGCCCGAGAAGGAGGCGACAATTGGGGACACCGATATGTCATACCTGACACGTCGGGGCGGCGACATCACGCAGAGCGCCCAGCGCGGCGGACAACGTGTCGAAGACGTTCCTACACTCTGTATCCTCCATCTCATTGCCAAAGGCGAGGATCGCTACGATGGGATCCTACGAGTCCACCTCATGACAGGCACCTCCCCATGCGGTAGATCGCCACCCGCCTGAGCCGCTCCCACCAATGCCAAGGTGGTGGGCACCTCCTGCAGCACCATCCCCGCTGTGGCAGCCGTGGCCTCCTCACTATCGGCAGCTAAGACCTTCTCCTGGGTGATCGCCACGGCCTCGCACGGTGGAGTTTCATCCCGCACCATTTCCTCGCCCGTCCGCCTCGCCACGGACGCATTGGCCTCCAAGGGTAGCAACGCAGCTTGCGCCTCAACCTCTAGGAGCGAATCGAGCACGCCTTTTTCCGGTCCCTCCTCGACAAGCATCACCATTGGCAATGACTCCTCCGTAGGCACGTCCCCCTGTGTCGGCGCCATGACCGCCGTCCGTGACGCCGGCCTTGTTTGCGTCGTGACAACATCGGCACACCCCACGCTCTCTCTCGACATGACGTCGGCTGCCCCCAAAGGCGCCCGCCAGAGTGCAAGGACCTTCCACAGCGCCACCACGAAGGGACCCGCTCGGCCTCCAACACTACAGCAAAGACCCAAGGACAGTTAGCACATAATTAGCATAGAATAGCCAAGCGCGAAAGGACAAAGTGATCATCAACTCATTAAGACACCACCATGCGAGGGTGCTTCGGGGTTGGCCTCCCCGACCCCAGCTGCGCCTCTCGGGCATGCTGCCGATTGGGACCCCCCACCCGCACGGGAGCTCTCAAAAGGGTGTTGCGATCCGCATCCGTCACCTCTGTGCACGCATCCTCCCTCTGTTACGTAGGATCGGGCGTAGGGCTGGGGGGAACCTGCGCTGACGCTGACGGTTGCGAGGATGACCCCTCGTTGTCACGTGCCAGCTCATCCTAGGGGATGTCATCCTCCTCCTCATCATCGATGTTATCATCGTCATTATCATCGTCCTCCTCTGCTTCCTTGTTCGATCCCTACAGGCACTTCCCGCGCTGCAGCTTTGCACGCTCCTGCGCTTCCTTCGTCACCTTCTCCACGTCTTTCTTCTTCTTGCGTGCCTCATCGGTAGCATTGTTCGCTGCTCGCATGACCTCATCCCCCAGCAACGGCGCGTGAGAGTCGCGGAAGGGGCTGAACTGTCCCTACAAACACCGACCGATGAAGCTGAAAGTAAGATTGAGAAAGGAGCGAGACATGGAAAGGAGGTTGGGAAGTACTCACCAGATCGACGAAGCTGGTGTCATGCTGCATCACCGGATGCCCCTCTACTGGGAACACTACGTCGGGCTCGTCCAGCGCCTCCAGGATGTGATGCTTGATCTCTGAATTGTGGAGCAAAGCCTAGGCAAGCACCGTGCCCTCAAGCCGCATGCCCAGCGCCATCCCGTACAGTGGAAGCGCACGCGCCATCAGCGGCGCAACCCTCCTCGAGTGGGAAGCTCCGCTGACGTCGGCGTCATCGAGGCTATGGCCCTTCAGGTATGCTATGGCACCCAGGAGTGGGGCAAGCCTCTTCTTCTCCTTGTCCACAAGCCCCTATGCCCATGCCGGTGGATCCACCATGATCGTGCGGCCGGTGAAGAGTAGAAGGGGGGCGGCGTCGTGATTCTTGATGTAGAACCATCGCGAATGCCACCCTTTGTTGGATTTCATGGTGGTGATGGTCATGTTCTTGTGCGCCCGAGGTCCGTGAAGGTGGATTCTAACGCAGTCTATCAGGGCCGTTGACCCATCCTTCTTCTTGACCAAGGAGATGGCAAAGAAATACCTCTAGAGCTTGAAGTGGGGTTCGATCCCCAGGTATCCCTCGCACAGCACGATTAAAGCCGAGATGTGCTGAATCCCGTTCGGGTTGAGGTGTTGCAGCTCGATCTAGTAATGGTGAAAGAGCCCGCGGAAGAAGGGATGAGGGAGCGTCGCAAGCCCACACTCGTGAAAGTGCGTGAAGGAGACAACGTAGCCATCGCGTGGCGCCAACACCTCCTCACGGCTAGGTAAGAGCCACTACCCTGCAGCAAACCGCGGGCAGAGAAGCGCACACTTGACAAGACCACCCAGACGCACCTAACCCATGTTCGAGCGGTACCACGACGCCATTGCTGGGTGGCTGTAAGGGCTCAAGAGCTCTCACGGGGGCAAGGGTGCAGATGGGGAACGGCTCGGGCTTCGGCGGCGGGGAGGTGGAGAAGACAAAAAGACGGGGTTAGTGCGGCGACAGCGGAGGGGCCAAGAGCCCTAGTTATAGGCAGGGGCAGAAGGTGAATCGCCGCCTCGACTCCCACGACCACTGTAATGACCACGTTCGCCACATCACGTCGCTACGTCCCATTAGGAGGTGTGCGCACGCCACGCCCGGGCCTGACCCCTTGGTGGACGCGCCTGGCAGAAAAGCGTCCCAAAAGCCCCCGTATGTAACAAGGGATACGGGGTGAGAATGTCCTGACGGCTCATTAAGGTCCAAGGGTTCAAAGGTTGTCTCGCTGACGGGTTCACAACCGCCCCAGGGCACCACCAGAGTGAGGGGTGGAGATGAATGGGCCCACTAGTGGCCGGCACACTGGCGCGCGCGCATCCCGCATCCAAGTCTTGACTAGAGCATGATCCATGATTTTCTTCGACGAAAGGCAACGAGCCATCGGGACTGGTCGAACGGACGTGATAACTATACGAATCGGCCATCGAGAATCTAGAGTCGGTCACCTGCTGACCCATGCTGGATCCCCATGAAAGGGAACTGGGGCCCCACTCGGACCAACCCGTTATTAGCTCACCGAGCGTCATGTTTTCGACCAACGCGGAAAAACGTGGCATGGCTCAGCCCTTCCACCTCATCGAAAGAGACGCTTGAAGGGAAGCGACTGCAAGACGAGATGGCCTCCCGACTGGACTCCGGCTAACGTGCGGGATCTCGGGGGTCAGACTCACAAGGAGACCAAATACATGGTCGCATACAAAGCAGAGGCGAGAGCCGATAGAGTGAGAGAGTCCTCTTCGACTTTCGGGTCCCTGCCGTACAGAGAGACCCCTAGGATAGTGCCCCCACCCTTCTACGGGCTCGGGAGCTTCCATGAGGTGTCGGGATCAAGCGCCATAAAGACCCTCCATTTATTCCCAATCACCAAGGGGATACGATTACAAGGTGCGTGTTGGGTATTTTTATGATAAAAATTAATCTGCAAGCGCACAAATACCGTTGTAGCTTTCACCTAGGAGTATTCCGGGGTATCGTATCCACCGAGGAACATGTGTATATTATCTAAGGCTTAGGTTCATCCAAGGACACCACATTGGATAAAGGAAAGGGGTAGAGAGGATTCCTAAGGCTAAGAATCAGATGTAAGATAGATTTGTCCTAGTTGTCCACGTCGGGCCATTGGCTTCCCACAGGACAAAACCTGGTGAGCTCCGATAATACGACACTGAGATATACCCGAACGGGGAGGGTTACACTGGCTAGACAGGGTTGTCACCACCTACTACCTACCTCATCCAACCATGAGATGTACCACAACCAATTGGTAAAGTTTGATCTAGACACCACGTCTACATCGTCCTTTACTAACTCTAGAATCGATCTTACTCTAGAGCATCCACTACACTAGTGAACTATTGATCGAGTAAACAACTAGAGGACTAGAACTATTACTTAACAAAGACTAAAGCACAAAGTTAAGCATGAACACTTACTATGATTGATAAGCATCCTCGAGGTACAAGCCGGAGAAGAGCGCTAGGGGCCGACCGGCACCACCCCGCCTTCCCCCTCACTCTCTCCCTATTTTCTAACACCGCCGAGGTAGCACTAAACCTCTAAGGTGAGCCTAAAGCTCAAGAATGAAAGTGTAAGAACAAGAGAGGAGAGTGAATGGTGTGTTGGTGTTCTCATTTAGGAGCCCCTCCCCTCATATATATAGGTGTGTCCATGGGGTGCTCCTGCCGTGCAACCAGCTGAAGCTCTGCAGAACCGACGTTGAGGACTAATGGGAAGGCGCCACGTCAAAGAAGTAAGGTGGTGGAGCTAGTTTTGGTTCGGCTGAACCAGGATGAGCCCCAACCGACCTCAGCTTTGGACATGTGGCTGACAAGTGGGCCCCTTGGTCCCTGGTCGATGAGTTGGCGATGCCTAAGTCAGTTGCATGCTCTGGTGGGCCCTTTGATCCATGGGAGGCTGAACTCTGATTGGCTGGAGAGGTGTTGTCTTGGATTGAGAGTGTGTTTCCTTGCTCTGGGGGCTGTCATGTGGGTCCTTCAATCCTCGTGCTTTCTCGTGATTACTCGGTGTTTTGTGCCTTAGATTCAAAGGTGTGTTTTCCCTCCATTTTAGCTCAAATTCCTGCATAGCTATTTTTTTCAGGGACATGTGGAATTGACATTATTTTGAATAGATATATATGCAAGGAATGTTAGTTCTCATGATTTTCATATCAAATTGACAGTTGAAAATAGTCCGAAACGAGCATAACCAAGATTTGTCAAAATGACCTATATTTTAGATGGAAGGGATGGCTGGCCGTGGGCCATGCAGAAGTACAAACAACTTCAGCACTACCACGCAGGGTAGCGCCGAGAGTTGCCCAAGGTCTGCTTTAGCAGGGGCTGGGGATGGAGCGGACGACTGCATCGCAGTCCATCCCCTAACAGCGAGGCTGTCTCAGAAATAGGAGCGGTACACGGCCGTCGACGCGTATGTCTCATGCCACCTCGACGTATGCCTCTGCTACCGCGAGGTGACCCCGGCAATGACAGCTGGTAGGATGAGAAAGAGGGAAGCCAGGTGAGGCCGAACGGCACCAAATAGAACCGGTGCTCTCGTGCGAAATCAAAGCAGGTGTGGCAAGGCTTGCCTCCGCCTCCCTTCGGGAAGGAAGTAGGGAGACACGGGCGAGCCGCCACCTACCCAATGATTTCATGAAAATCCGCCTCCGCCCTCACGAGGAACCAACACCTGAAGCTGAGGATCTGGACGATCGAGTTCACCAACACCTAGTGGGTGCACTCGCGCGCACCTGCATGAGCCTGGCAAGAAGAGAACACACCCAAACCACGTTAGTCCAGATGCGAGGCTGGGAACGCATTCAGCCCGACGCGGGAAATGACGCCTGGGTAAAGCGATGCCCCACAGGGGCTCGGGGGCTACTGACGGAGGCGAACATCATGGATCCCCAAAGTATGGTCTTTAGGGAGCTAATCACATATTAGCCCTCAAAAATAGTGCAGCTCGGCCTAACCGGGCAGCCACGCGGCCGCGGACAGCCCACCGGCTAAAGGAACATCAACGGCCTAGCATCAGGCCCAGACGCAGGGCGTGAGCCACCTCCCTTGACCCGGAGGGCGCAGGCTGCGCCTCGTCCGACCCCAGGGGTGCAGGCTCGGCCTCATCCGAACCCTATGGGAAGGGTTCTGCCTCACCTGACCCCGAGGGCATGAGCTCGGCCTCGCCCGCCCCCGCGTGTACGAACGTGGCCTGCGCTTGTTTAGGGACGTGGGACCCTTAGTGTCCCACGGAAGTAAAGGCTCATGACGAAGGTCAAGCCTCTGACATGAGACCAGGCGAGGGTACACCTCGATGTGACTTCCAGAGGTGACAAGCCATCATGACAAGCCCCTGTCACCTGCCGCACCGGGGGTTAAGCCGCAAAACGCGCTGGAGGCTCACGCCGCCCGTCTTGTCGGAGCGCACGTCGCCCACTAGACAAGCCAAGGGCCCGTGCCGCCCATCCTATTGAGGCACACGTCACACATCGTGCCAGGGAGTGGCGTAGGGACACCCTCGTTGTCATCTACAGGGTCAATGGGGCCCATGTAAAGGGAAGGAGAGCAGCGGGATTCCGGCGACCTTCCTCTTTCCACTCTTTATCTCTCTCTCTCATATCTGACCCCTGACCCTTGGCTTATAAAAGGGAAGGGAAGGACTCCCAATAGGGGGGACCGAGCTTTAAGACACGGACGCACTTGCATAGCACTTTGACACCAGAGATTTAGGAGCCTATTCCCTTTCTCGACCGTTTGTGACCCCTACTGCAAACCACTGCAAGAACACAGGCAGCTCGAACTGGATATAGGGACATTCTACCTGAACCAGTATAAACCCTTGTGTCTTCCTTACACACCATCCGAGCCAGACGCGCAAGCATAAATTTACTAGTCGGCGGTCTGGAACACCGACAATGGTCGTAGCTTGACCCTTGCCCGTTGCTTCCATCATCATTTTTGCTTGTTAGAGGCTTGCATCACCTTATGTACGAGATGCATGTATGCATGCGCACGTACCTGCATGTATATAGGTTTTTATTTGTCCTCTTGTCAGCTTTTTAATTTGGTCCTCCGGCCAGTCCTTGAAGCAAGTGCCGAGATCTCCATGCAGATCGATCACGTGCGCAGGCCCTTCATCAACACGCCACCATCTACCTTGATCGGAGCATGTAGTAGCCGGCCGCAGGTAGTCATTGATCATGTGTATTAACTCAGGTTTGGTCAACTCCCAACATTTCTTGTAGAAAATAACACTGAAGCCATCTAGTTCAGCAGCAGTATCATCTTTCATGCTGAAAATAGTTTTCTTAACTTCCTCCTCAGTAAAAGGTTGCAGCAGAGTGGTATTGTCTACTTCATCTAATCTCCCTACTTCAGACCAGGCAGAGCCCATCATCTTCACACCCCCTCTGACTGGTTTGCCAAACAACTTTTTGTAATAGTCATAAATTATGGTCTGAATGTGGTCATGATCTGTGACGGCCTGTCCTTCATGTTCAAGAGAGAAGATATTATTTTTCCTCCTCCCATTAGCCACCAGGTGAAAGAAGCTAGTATTAGCATCTCCCTTAAAATCCATTTCTCTCCACCTCTTTTCTGCCAATAAAGTTCTTCGGCTTCTAAGATTTTTTTCATACTCACTCTCCAACTGATATCTTTCTTTAGATGAGTTTGCATATTTACCCCCAGTCTCAGATTCTCATCAATTTCCTGAATTCTACTAACAGTTATATCCTTCTTTCTTTTGTACTCTCCTCGCAGGTTAGCACTCTATCCTTTCAGAAATTGTCTAAGAAAACAGATGTTTCCATGCCAGCCATCAATGGAGTAGCAGGAATCAGGTTGACGATCTCTCCCTAATAGCCATTTTCGTTGAACTGCCGTCATGAATCCCTCCTCCAAGAGCCATTATTTTTCAAAAAAGAATTGTCTAGGTTGGTTCGGCAGCTCCTCTCCACTTCTGAGCAGCAACGGTTTGTGATCTGAACCAATTCTGGTCAAGCTTCTCAAGTTGCATAGGGGGAATTTCAGTTCCCAGTCAGTGCTCACCAACACCCTGTCTATGTTGCTCATCACTCACTGGGTTATCTTGTTTGTTGGTCCATGTGAACTTATCCCCTATTCTCTGAATTTCTCTCAAGTCAAAGCGCTCAATAAAAGAGTTAAACATTGAAATCAGACCAGCATCTCCCAAACCAGAACTTTTATCCCCCATTGTTCTGATCAGGTTGAAATCACCACCCAGTAGAGTAGGCAAGATTCTATTTTCCAGTCTGCTGGCAAGCTCCTCCAGAAAGAACCCAGAAAATTCGTGCTGAGTTGGACCATAAACAACCATTACCACCCATCTGAAGTTATTTCCTCTGTGTCTGATAGTTGCCTCTATAAAGTACTCCCCCACTATCCATTCTTCAACTTGCAGCAAACTATCTTTTACCCCCATCAAAATCCCCCCTAAGTGACCTCTAGCAGGTATCCATCTCCACTGAAAATCTGCAGAAATAGACAGCAGCTCTTGATCTGAAAAATCCTGTTTGATTGTCTCCTGCACCCCCACTATTTCCACCTGCTCTCTGTTCATCAACTCTCTAAGTTGTCTAACTCTTGCCTTCTTCCCTGAGCCCCTGATATTCCATAGGAGAACTACCATTGATAACTGATTCTGCGAAGCTCTCTGCTGAGCTTGGAGCCTTTCTGTCTCTTGGGTTCAGAGTTCTGGGTCATAGTCTCCCCCTCTCTTGTGAAGTCATTATCCACCCCCATCATCTCTAAGTTTTCATTTTCCAAGGCATGAGATTCCTCCGACCTCTTATTCAGAAGAGATTTATAATTAGCTTCCGCAATTACCCTCCTTAGAACTTCTTCCAGCTTCATAACGCTTAAATTTTCGTGCACAACTTTATCCTCCTCACCCAGATTAATGTCACAACAAGAAGCTATAGTTTCTAAAAGATCATCATTGCAAGAGTTAAGCAGAGTAAAAGAGTTTAGAGAGGCACTGCTCGTACCTAGCATATCAGCATGCTTGGGCACATTTGAGTGACGTTGAGCCACTCTTGAACTTTTCCTCTCCGCCACCACCAGAGGAAAACGTTTCTTTGGTTTTTGTTTTTTTTGCAGTGTGCACCACCTCCCATTCCTCCTGCATCTTATTGATCATAATTACCTCCTGGACATCATCTTGCATCCGTCCCCCCCTCCAGTTCCTTCACACCTTCAGAGTTCATCTTCTGGTCCCCCACAGCAGCCTCCTTCCCAAATCCAGGCTCCCTGTTCCTTTCTCCCTCATCAGTCATCAGAGCCGGCCATTTCTCTTTGGCCAAGAAGGTGCAGGCTCCATCAGAGTGGACCAAATAATGATTTGGTGGAGGAGTCATAGACTGTTTGCCTTCACAGAGAATATTGTCTTCTGTCAGAGCAATCTCTTTAGCATCCTGATCCGACAAGTATTCCTGAGATTCTTGGCTGATTGTCACGTTGATCACCTCTGTAGGACCAAAGGTAACTAAAGGGGTTACCTCAAGTATCTCAGTGTCCTGCACTAGGATTTCCTTCTCCATCACCTAGGAGTTGAAGACTGTAAATTGTTTTTCAAGGCAGATCAGGCTCTGGAGGAGTAGTAGCAGAGTTTTGCCTCCCCTTGTAAGGGCGTTTTCCCTTAGTGTTCTTCCCCCTTTGTGTACCATTCTCAGCAGCTCTTTCGAATTATCCCATTCATGTTCACTTTCTTTGTTCAAATCCTCTTCATCTTCTTCAGAAGAATCCATGTCCACTCTTGTTCTAGGGCTGCTTCTTCTGCTTGCAGGAATGTCTTTGATTGCCTTAGCCACAAATCTCATCTCATACCCCACTTTGTTGATGAATATTTCCAAGACTCCTCTCAAGGAGTTTACATTTCTGCCATTTAGTTTCACCCTCACTGGTCCTTCTCTAAAGTGACAGTTCATCCACTACCAAGACCTCTCCTGCTAGTTCAGCAATCACTTTGACTGCCTCTGCATTTTTTGCCATTGGAGGGATGTCAAATATCTTAACCCAACCAGTTTCTAGGACAGAGGAAGCATTAGGATTTAAGTTTGATCTGGCCACTTTAGCTGAGATAGTGTACAAAGTAAAGTCTATCCCTTTCGATTTGGAGAAGGTATCCAAAATGAGCTTATTTAGGAAGACAGCTAAGTATTGGAATTCACTTATCTTCCTAACATTCGACTTCCGGCCACCATCTATCAGATGTTTGAGCTCTTCCTCCATCCTGTTGGATGTCGCCTAACCACTTACTATGGTAATGAGGCCAACATATTCGGACACATGTGCTTGGATAGTATCTGGAATTTTCAAATTGTAGAAACCTTGGCCGAGAAAGCCAAAACCACACATCTGCAGAGAACATCCATGTGCTTTTGGGCAGCTGGACGCAATATGACCTTCAGCTTTACAGCAACTCATTATTTGTGCAAGTAGCCTGATGGTGACCTTCACGTCCACACCAAAAGCGAGTGCTCCAATCTTTGGGTTTGAAGCCACCTCTGAAATTAGCATACTAGGTACTTTTTCGAGAATCAGATTGCCTACTTTTGGTTCCATCTTCCCCATAGCCTTGCCAATCCGATCTTGAACAGATTGCGAAAGTCCGTTCCTTGATTCAGAGGAATTTTGTTGTGCAGATCCTCCTGGAGACGAGCTCCATCCTCTTTCATGCTAGCTTCGGTCGCTCTCTCTTGTACCCTTGATCCGGGCCGTCCCAAGGACGATCTTCAGTATGATGGAACTCCCGCTCTCTTGGGACTTGATCATACATCTCCCTGCGATGATCCTCCGCCCGATCTCCTCTCCGCGGTTCGTCAGATCTGGCGCCTCCGGATCTATCACCCTCGCTTCGATGTTTAGCACCACCCCCAATCGCTTCCCATCTCTGATTCCTGCCAAACTCCCTCAACATCGCAGGGGATTTGACTGCTTCTGAGTAAGATTGGATCACAGGAGGAGGGGACGAATTCTGGTTATGCGTCGGGCTTTCCACCCCTCACGCCTGATCTCCTCCAAGCGGGCCGGGTATCCTTTCTCACCGGGATCCAGAGCCACTGCCCTATCGGGTCTGACCGCCACGAATGGTCGTACAGATCCGCAGTTGACCGCCCAAATGGAAATTTCGTTTTCACCTCTTCCCGCTCATCCACCTTGTGCTTGATCTCGGCTCCCTCTCTGGTTGATTGAGGCCGATCATCTCTGGATCTGCTGGAAACCTTCTCCATCGCTCGCTCCAATTTCCGGAACGCAGATTCCAGCTCAGGTAACGATCCGTCAGGAGGCGACTCGCCTGAGGTGGATTCCCCTGGTGAACCGACCTCACGGGAATCGCACACCCCTGAGAAGAATCACCAGACTGTCGCTTGTTGTTGATCTTTCCCCACTCCTAATTCGGCGTAACTGGGTTCGCACTTGCATGAGACGGAGCACAGAACAACGATCGCTTGATGTTGCCTGCCTCACGCAGTCTGCCTTCCGCGTTCCTCCAATTCTGAGGAAGCGATCTAGTGTTTCCGCTCTCACATCGCTTCAACAACTCTATTTTCCCATTCTGATTAAGGCTGATTCCTTGCTTCGCAACAGGAGGCGCAGAGTTCCAATGCTCAGGAACATTGGACTTCCGCCACTCATCCCTCCGACGTTTCCAGTCTGCCTCATGTGGAATGATTCCCATTTTCTGACGAGCAGCAGCGGAGAAGCGTCGCCAAAACCCCCCACGAAGGTCGCAGACGAGCACCCCTTGCAATTCTCCTAGTTGCGCAGGCTCCTCGACGATCCAGACCGGCGATCGCCGGAGTTTCTCAGGGAAAGTCCCAGCTCTCTATTTTTTTCCAGTCTCGCTACTGTCTATGATGTTCGCCTCGCCTCGCCTCGCCTCGCTCGCTTCCCCAGTTCTCCCCGTCCTTCCGTCCGTTTCGGTAATCAAAACCGCGCGCTGCCGCTCATCCTCCTCGGCTCCTCTCCTCTCCTCATTTGGCCGGGTCTCGCAGTTCCCGCACAACGGTTTATCCCGCTAGGGTTCCCGGCGAGAGGCGATGTCGCTGCGAACGGGCGGAGCTGCGCCGGAGTACCTTCAAGCCGTCGGTGGACCTGGACGCGCAGCGGCCGCGGCGGCTGTCCGCGGTCGACATCCGCAAGAGTAGCCGGGACATCGCGCTCCAGAGATCGCGCTGCGTCACCGCCGCCGGCGAGGAGGGGGCCCTGCGCGCGCTGGCTCAGCACCCGTCGCCCCGGTCCCCGAGACGAGGGTGAGTGGGTTTCCCGTTGAGGGGTTGTTCCCGTAATCTGACGCTCCTGCACTTTGGATTTCCCTCCACTATTGTCTCATGATTTTTTCCCCTTTCGTTTTACCCTCGTGTAGTCGGTGACAGCAGCGTGAAGGTGGCGGCCGTTAGGGAGTTCAGGAAGCTGCTCTCGATCAGTTTGTTGCTATTTCGTCCAGCCGGTTTTCCTGCCCCTGCCGTTTTGCTTTCTTAGAAGGAAATGAAATTTGTGGGAGTTCTCGCGATGTTATAATTCTACTAAATTTGTGTCCAAATCCGAGTTGCTTCGCCTAACTGTCCAAATTCGAATTTCCACCAAGCCAGTATGGCCAGTTGGGCTGTGCACATTTGTCACGAACAGTAAATACGCCAACTCAAGAGGTCATTGAACCTATAATTCCAAACGAATCAAAGTACCACATGATCGGACGTTATCTGATTAAGTTTGATGAATTCCCTTGAGGAATATATGATCAAACGGCAAGTTATCGACTACATCTACAGATGCAATACCTAAATTAGCCTGACCCAAGCGTATCGATTCCTTATAAGACCTATGATCGTTAGTACTACATGATGGTACTTTGAACAGATCAAGAGGCAACAAGTAAATAAATATATTTACAAACTTGCAACAGATCAGATTGTTCATAATATCTCAATATTTTCTAATCCTTCTCTAGGCTTTCAACTATCCTATGGGCTACTGGCTCGACTTCTTTCAGATAATCTTTGAATTGTTCTTCTGAACAGTCTTCAGCCATGCCGGCCGCCAGCGGCTCCACATTGGCCTTTGGCCACAAGGACTCAACGAGACCAAGCACATGCGCCACGTAGGTCTTAGTGGTCTCGGAGACGTAGCCGGCAATCTCTTGGGGGGGGGACTCATAAAGACACTCCAGCAAAGTCGTGCTGTCGACTACTCCTTCTTCCAAGGGGTCCACCATGTTAACGACTACTTGGGCACCTTCTTGAAGATCTTCAAGTTGCTTCTGCTTCAGCTCTTTTTCTTCGGCTATGGATTTGATTTGTTTCATGCATTTGATGAACGGTACAAAAGATTCTTCATGTCGGTCAGCAGTTCTTCTTTATACTTTAACAACTTTTGAGTTCTGCGGGCAAAACACAACAGGCAAAACACAAGAAGAAGTACTCATGCAAGTTTAGAGACTACTTTCCGACTACATTTAACCGGGCAAGAGTACTCGGTAGGGAATTACCTTGATGGGCTTTTCTTTGAGCCTTGTTCTTTTCTTCAAGATTTTTTATCCCCTGCTTGAGAAGCCAGACTTCATGAGTGTGCTCCAGTTTCAATTCATCAAGTTAGCGCTGCACTGCAATTCTCTTGTGGATATGCTCTTCAATTTGCCTATCTTTTGCTTGCAATTGGCGCAGTTCATCTTCCACGGCCCTCAACTTGTCTGACTTCAGTCGAGACTAGTTGGCCATACTCTACTCAAGCAAAGAAATAAGCAAGTAAGCTGATGAAAATATTATGCAATGAAAGCAAGTTATAATATCAAGAAGAAGCCATACCGTGGAGAACTTGTATAAATCCTTAAAGGTATCCTGGAAATGCTTCAGGTTTTCGCTGGTCAGGATTGGATCGTTGATAAGCTCTGTTGGCACAACATGTTGCCACCCATGTGGTGTTACCAGGATGGGCCCTGAAGATGTACCCGCAATTTTGGCATCATAAACATTTGGTTGCTTCTGCTAGGTACCTGCCACCTCACCCGGGTGGGGGCGTCATGATAGGCTCACCTATCAATATCTCGGGTGCTAGCTTATTTGTCCCAGGCTTATTTTCCTTGGCTGACTCAGCACTTGAAACATCCCTTTCAGCCTCAGCACTTGACATTTTAGGTGTTTCCTTAGGTACTGATGACTGAACGATGGTCGCAGTACCTGGCATGTCGATCAAAGCTGCAACATCTGGCTCTTTCTATGGCTCGGTGGCTGGACTAGCCGAGGCATGGCCGGGCTCATCCAAGCCTAGAGCAGAGGATTTCCTAAGCACAATGGAGAAACTGTCAGATACATTATTCATTATGAATTTACAAACTGTACAAGAGAAAAGTATTTGAGTACTTGCAATGACAATTTTTTAACATTCAGTTTCTTCACTTTGAGTACTTCAGGTGCTGGAATAGCAGCTGAAGTACTCGGGGTGGCAGGTTTGCTAGCCGAGGCTGAAGTCTGCTTTGGCGAGGCACTGGCTGCATCACCAGCAACATTCAATGATGGCACCACTACAACAGAGGGCACGGTTTCCTTCATTGTAGTATTATTGCCAACGGTTTCATTTTCTATCCCGTGCTTCGATCGCTTCGGGTCAGAAGCATCAACACTCGAGAAGAAGAAAAATGAGGAGAGTATTCAAAAGCCAGCTCAAGAAGAAATCAAGAAAGGTAGTAGTAATGGTTTGGAAACACTTACCTCGATGGTTCATCATCATCGACCGAGATGACAGTTGCCTTGCGCTTATGAGCGACGACCCATGGTTTCTTGGGGTAACTGGGCAGGAGATCACTACTGATGTAGCACTAGCCCGATCTTCTGATAGGTATGGTAAATTCGATTGGTGGAGTCACGACGTTGGCGATCCAATCTTCTAATCAGTCATGATTCAAACCTCCACAACCGTTACACTTCTGCTCCATTGGTTATCAACCAAGCACAACTTGATTGACCTCACCAAGAAGGTTAATCCTGCAAGCGAATCAAAAAACACAAGCAAGAAAGTATAGGCACGCAATCTGAAATTGCAGATTTGTATGAAGCAAAGACAAGTATGGAGTTCAAGATCTGATTACAAAAGGACTGATCACCACAGTGGTGAAGAGCAAGAATAGGGGCTCTGATTCACAGCAAAAGGACTTGACATCATAATTACAATGAAGATGTCTGTTTCTCAATGAAAAACTAGAACTAAACAAAATCCAAACCCTAATGTGGCAGCTGCTACTGAGTTTATACCGAAGGGGGGATGTCTTAGGGTTGAGGGCGACCAGGTGGGGGCGTCCTCAACCTGGGTTTAAGGCCCTGCATGATACAAGGCCGACTTGGCCCAAAATAGGTAATGCAGCACATTGTCATGGTCACATAGAATGATCTACAAATCTTCTAGAGCTCTGACCAGAACCAAAAGAAAGCTTTCATTGTCTTCTTTCCAATGCATCAAAGAACGTCTCGTTTCGACATCGTATGAAGGACATATCGGTGTTTCTGTTTAGGGTGGTCGGTTGTATCCGAACCGGATGTGAAGACCAAGTTGGTGATGACTTGTAACTCGTAGAAGACCAAATCTTGGGTGTATCCAGCACGGTGATCCTTATCAACTACCAATCAAGTCTGTGCTTTTCTGGGAGGTAGTAGTGCCGGGCTTCTTCAAGAGGCCTGCCAGAAGAATATCATCGTCAGTATCATCACCTTCTTCATCGATCAAGGGATCATAGGAAGGACGGTTGATTCGGAGCCGCTGATATGCACTCGGCTTCAAATGATCGGGGCGGTCAATCTCTGGAAGCGGAGGCGAACTCCGATACAAGTCTGTGTGTCCCTGCAAGACCAACGACGTGCATTAGATACAATATACAGGGTCAATGAAAAGTACTAGGATGAGTTGATAATGTGCTGGTTCTGGCTGGTTCTGGGCACTGAAGAGAACTGGGACATATGGCATAGAGTATATATCCATCAGTACTCATCCCACTCACTTCAGTGCCTCTTCCGACGGTAGTTCATCTGCAGACATCCGGGAGGGATCCTCAGGTCCAAGGTAGTCGCAACCAAATTGACACCTTTTTTGCAAAGGCTGAATCTGGCGTTCAAAAAATAAGTACATCACGGATGCCCTAGTGACTCCTATCAGCTTCAGCGCCTGGATCAATTCGAGCAACTCATTGACCTATTCCATCTCAGAGGCCTAAGGATTCTGGTTCCACTCTGGTTGTGGTGCGGGCACCCCTGCAATCCATTATAGCAGTGATGGCTTATGATTTCCGATATAAAATCACAAGTCCTTCCAACCCAAGTGGCTTGTGGGGAACTTGTACTTGATATACTTCAAATCCATTTTTTTGCTTCAACCGGAACTTAGCTCCCCCGATTACACTTTGGCGCTCCAGACTGGGCTGGGGTTTCAGGCGGAAGAGATAACAAAACAGAGCAAAGTGGGGCTCGATCCCCAGAAAAGCTTCACAAAGATGTAAAAAATAGCTACATGAGCTATGGAGTTTAGATTGAGATGATGGATTTGAATTCCGTAGAAATAAAGTAGGCCACGAAGGAAATCGGAGGCCAGGAGGTTGTCACACCTAGTTTCTAAGGACAAAATTGAATGCATAAATATATGTATGTCAGGATTAAGTTCCATACATATAGCGACTTCATCACTGAATAATCAGCAAAAGTATCACGAAAAGAGAATTTAAAAGACTATAAAAATTATCAGAGTTATACAGCTTATCTTGGAAACGAAGACTCCAAACTTCACAGGCAATTGACCGGGGGTTGTGCAGGCCTATAACTCAGCATCATCTTCAAAAGACTTCACATCACTTTCTCCTCTGAGTAGCAATTATAACTAGCGTGAGTACACTTATGGTTGGTACACAGCAAGTGTTAGGAATTATATGACATGAAGGCCAAACTTAAAAAAAGGCTGACAGGCTTACTGCGATAAGCAGTTTTAGTTGGTCAAGTTTTATTAGCACCTGATTATTAAGATATAAGTTCATACCAAAACCCACATTAAAAGAGAGAGAAGAGATACAGCATAACCATAACCATAAACATGGTCCACGATTTAATTCATCTTCGAGTTCAATTATCATGTGAGTGTCCAAACCGCTCTTAACCATGAGTACGGCTGATATATCAGTTTTCACTCTGCAGAGGTTGTACACTTTATCCACAATTCGTGTCTCCCGATTTGCCCGAGGTAGCTAGCCTCTTAAAAACTTTTGAAGTGAGTGGCAAGAAATTCACTACGAGGCCTTTACAAAGATTCCCTAACTTATAACAATCCGCTAAGATTTCAAGTCAAAGTGGTCATAACTCTCCCTAATGAGGCAGACGCCTTAACCAATACCATATCATACCCTCAAGAGGACCGAGCTATACCCCGACGATGCAACCCCTCTTGCCCTTTCGATAAGATTATCATAAGCTAGAGTCTCTAATTAATTAGCCAAGACTAGAGCCATATAGTATTGTGGTTGCACTATTTTCCTAGGTGGTTCTCCATGTTCCGATTAAACATATAATCTTGTGATTAACAACGCATAGCGCATGAACATGGATAGAACAGGTGTAACATCATCATTTTTGTCATAATGGTTATATATTATTCCCAAACTAGAACCAGTTATAGCAACTAAGCAATACCTACTCAACAAAAAAGGTAAAACCCAGGTTGACAAGGAATGATCATAAAGACTAGGCATATCCTTAATTAAGATCCATCAAAATTAAGACACATGAATGCATATAAGGAAAAAGTTATATGTATGGTGATTATTAAGACAAAAGTATGATCAAGGAAATACTTGCCTTTCTTTTAGAGAATAGCTACTCAGAGTCTTCAACTCTTGTTCTTGAAACTCTAAATCTTCAAAGCTCTTGGATCACGCTCCTTCTAACATTACACAAGCATCGGGCCAAAGCTTATAAGCAAACAAACAAACAAGAATGACTAAGAATTGATACACCAAACAAAAAGAAAGCTTTAAAAGAGCGTACAAAAGAATAGAGCTCGTTGCTACGATCAAAAGAGCGCAAGAAACGTGGAAACGGAGTTAGGGTTGAAAAGATACAGCTATCGGGAGATTTATATTATAAAAGAAATAAAAGTTTCATTCATTTTAATTTAGAAAACTAATGCAGAGAATATCTTTAATTAGAATTAACTCATATTATATTTGCATTTATAAAGACGGGATACAACTTAATCAAATTTTATATATAATTATCTATGTACGAATTATCCGAATTAAACAATTAATTAGAAAGAAACCGTGAGAGCATCTACACGTCGAACTTTATGATTCGAGTTGAACTAAACAAATTAAATTACAAACACATATAAGTTGATATTAATCAAATTAACATTAATTATGAAAATCGGAGTAAAGACTTAATTGGATTTTATTTCAGAAAATTAGATGAGAGGATATTATTCAAATTAAATTGATATCTAATTTTAAAAACAGGAATTATGGTACAACAACACTACTAAACGATAACTTAGGGTTTTAGAAGACTAACGCAAAAAGAAGGGATCAAAACGGATCTAAAACGCGGAAATGCTACAGGGACCTATATGTAATTAACTATAGACTTCGGGGGTTAGCAGGAAAGAATTACAAGACATAGGAAATAGTGCTTGCAAGTTAGGAAAAGTTTAGGGTTAGATCTGAAAAATTTCACTGTGGGGCTGGATTGAGAGGATGTAATAGATCCAGGGGTTTTCTGAAATTTTTGCAGGACACAGAAAATTACACAATAATTACAGATTTCTCGAGGGACTAAATTGCAAAAAGCTTAAGGACACAGCAATGGCGACCGGCTGCCACTATTCCCCAAATTCCTGACGATTCCTGGAATTGGAGAGCGCGAGAAGCAGTGCAAATGAAAGAGGACGACGAGGGGATTCGATTCCATACCTAACTTACTGCGGAGATGCATCGTGGCGATTGAATTTCGCAGAGGAACAGGCACCGGTGGCTCTGTTGCAGGCGGCGGGTCTGTTCCTATTCGTGGCGGTGCTAGGCTAGGCAAGGGCGCACAGGGGCGGCGCTGGGCAAGGTCGAGACGTGCAGGGGAAGAAGTGCAGGGCGCGTAGGGGTAGGGGGAGAAGGATGCGACGGTGGCGGCGGCTCTGGGTGCACGAGAAACAAGAGGGAGGCGCGCAGGGTGATGTAGGAAGGGGGCGCAGGGACAGGAGCAGCACAGCTGGGCGGGGCTGAGGCGTGCAGGAGGGGCGACGCATCCTGGTGGCGCACGGCGGCGGCGGCGGCGCTGCAGTCCGGGCGCACGGAAACAGGGGAAACTGATGGCGGCGCACCGGCACAGGAGGAAGAGCAGGCGCAGGGGCTGCATAGGAGGAAGACAAGGCGCGGCACTGTAGGTTCTGGAGATGCGGGGTGCAACGCCGGGGCTTCTGGCGCGGCTGTAGGGCAGGGCGCGCAGAGGGGAGGCTAGGGCCGCTGGTATTGCAGGAGCTCAGGAGGAGGAATGGCAGGGCGCAGGGCTCGGCAAGATGAGGAGGAGATGCAGCAGCAGCAGCAGTAGGGGGGCACGTGGGGGAAAGGAAAGAGAGGCAACAGGGGAACGGAAGTTCGTGGTGGAGGCCAAGGGCATAGGGAGAAAAGAAAGTTGGCAAGATTTATAGGAACGTGGAGACCTGGTATTTGGCAAGCTAGGATGAGGCGGCACATCGGACTGGGACTCGTTCTTGAGTTCGGACTGCCCACGAGACGAGATTGGGCTGACCAGCGGGTTCCAATTTTAGCGAGCAAGGATAGAAAGAGGTAAAGAAAGGAGGAAACGACCTCACGTCGAGACTTCAGTGGCAAGAGAGTTCGGTTATGGGCCGAAACAGGTTCGGGTGAGGGCCGGACATGAAAACGAGCTGACTGTGCTAGTTGAACACGAACAGGCTATTCAAGAACGTGAAATATAAAAGAGAGAAATCAGGCTGAGTCATTGGAGCTGACGGTGATCGAGCATCATCTGAACACTGAAGACGAGCCACGAGGCGTCGTTTTCAAGTATGACTTGATCGGGGAGAAAGGTTAGAGAATCGGGAGCTCAATGGGACATCTTAAGGATTCGGAGAGGATAAGGTTAAAAGGATGTACAATAAAGACACGGCTCGGTCCGACTACGATGAGAGTCAAAATTGAAATGTTTTCCAGAACATATTTTAAGCTTAAAATAAATCTAGAAAAGTCCAGATAAATATTTTAAAGCACGAAAAATATATCCAGAAGAATCCCAAAAATTTCCGAGGAAACTCGGAAGGTAATTTGGGACACGAGGATTCCAAATAAAATATTTGGGACTCATGAAAAAGAATTTTAGAGCCTTCCAAATAAAAATGGATCTAGCTCTAGGATAAATAGAATAATTACCAAAAAATCTTTAAAATTCTCAGAAAATCCTATTGATAGATGAACACATTGTAAAAGATACTCATATCCTAAAATTAAATATTTTAGGGTGTGACAGAGGTCCAATCCCCTTTCGACAAAATATTGAAACAACATGATTTCATCTACATTTTAAAGAGGAAAAGGATGGCGAAAAGATGGCCGTCATTGAACAACATCTTGCCCTTGAAGAAGACCCTCAGCAACGAGATTCATGAGGTCGTTTCGGGAACACTTATTGTAAGTTCAGTAGCTGAACGCAGAATGGGCAGCCTCCTCCTTCTTCTTCTTGTCCCCCTTGCTGGCGGCCTTCTTGTTTCCCATCTTGATGTCATGAATGCTTTCCCTTACTTCCGCTCGGGGGCTCAAGAGAAGGGTGCGGAATGCGGGCAAGGAGAGTGGGAGGGAAGAGAAGATGGAAATAGCGTAAACCTAGATCTGGGTGCAGTGGCGGCTCGGAGATAGAGGAAGGCAAAGGGTTATTGAGCGAAGATGCGATTGGAAGGGTGAATTAACTCTAACTTACCACGCGGTTAAATAACCAACGGCGGACCCAATGTCAACATGCGGAAGTTTTTACACACATGATTCACAATTTTATTACAAGAGTGTGATAATGACATGCAAAACAAACCATCGCAGTCATATCCTTTACCAACAAAGGATCCAAATTTTGAAACAACACATTTGTTTGATTCAAACACCAACTTAAAACCATCCTTACAAAGGAGAGATCCGCTAACAAGATTTTTATTTATCGAGGGGACATGCTGCACGTTCCTCAGTCGCATGGTCTTTCCCGAAGTAAACTCCAGATCGACCGTACCAACACCATGAACATCCGCATTCGAACCGTTCCCCATCAACATGGATCCAGTCCATGTGACCGGGTAAGAAGAAAATAAAGAAATATCAGCACACACATGTATATTAGCCCCGGTGTCAATCCACCAATTTGGTAAATGACAAACTGAAAGAACAGTAGTATGATACCCTGATGTTCCCTTCTCAGTATTGCCGATAATTACATTAGCAAATTTTTTCTGCCCTTGCTGTTGCTTATCCTTACAGTCCTTGCAATCCTGAGCCCAATGATCAGAACCACCACACACAAAGTATTTTCCTGCATTCTTCTTCTTCTTCTTAAAGTTGGTAGCCTGAGCAGCCTTGTGATTGGACTCAACCTTCCCTTTGCCTTTGTTCTTGTGGGATTGAAAATTGTTTTTCTGCACCACATAGGCGCTAGAACCTCCATCATCGCCACGTGCACGCTTGTCCTTTGCTCTCGCCTTTTCTTCAACATCAAGAGTGTGACACCCTAGGTGTCTGAATGTAGCAAACAGAGGGGAGAAGTTGTAATGTATGTGTTGAATTATGTGAAATTGAGTGAAGTGTGTGAAGATAAGGGTTTATGTGTCATTTCTTAAAAATACAAGTCCTTTTGTGCAAAAGTTTTGAATTACAAATGTAACTCTCACTTCTACTAGGGGTCATAGTGTAAGAATGTTAGTCATCATTACCTTGCATAAAAACTTGCATTTAGGTACAAAACCTAATTAAATTTGCCTTCAATAGGACAAAAACTTGATAATTTTGAATTTAGCCCAAGAGTTCAAAAATAAAACCTTATTCTTTGAGTTTTTGAACATCAACCTTAAAGCAAAGTTGTAGTTTTTAAAAGTTCTACAACTTTTATTTTGACCATTTTCTCATTTGAGCTTTAGAATAGTGGGAAGTTTTGTTTTACAGTGAGGTCCCTATAATTCCTGTAATTGCAGATAGGACCCTAGGATTCCCCCCCTTTCATCTTCCTCTGTTCTCTCTGCCGCCGCAGCAGCGCCGCCGCTGGTCGCCGTTGCCACGCTGCACGAGGCTAGTTCCTGCTCCAGTGCCACTCCACGCGTCGCCAGGAAGCTCTACCACCGCCTCAACGCCTCCCCGCTGTCCTCTCCTGCGCATGCCACGCTGCTCCGCCATTGCTCGAGCCGCCAGCAGCTGCTTGCCATCGACCGCTGTGCCATGTCCCTGCCATCGATCGTCATCTATTTAAACCTAAATCAAGTTGCTACGGCCCTCTTTCGCCCGCTCACTCGCTCCCTTATTCTTTTCCTGGACAGAGCACTGCCGCCGCCGTTGAACTCCATTGCCGTCGCTCCGGGCCGCCGTGGACAGCTCGCCCCGCCTCTTCTTGATCCACCCCAACCCCTCTAGCAGCTTCGTCTTGTTGCCGTGAAGCTCGCTAGCCCCTCCATCGCCGCCCTTGAGCACCGAATCCACCTCGCCGTCGATCTCCCTCTAGCCGCCGTCTCGGGTCACCATGGGGACCAGCCCTTCCGGCCATCCTAGCCCCCCGCCAAGCGGCTCTTGTGAACCGCCTCGGCCCCCTGAAGCTCCTCCCCCACCTCTGATCCACCACCGGTGAGCCACCTCATCGGAACGCCGCCGTTCCCCTCCTTATTCCATGTTTTACTCCGGCCAAGGACCTGATTGCTTTGATTTCAATCTTATTAGGGTCTTTTCTGTGAAAAACCAGGGGTAGATCAAAAATAAAAAATTATGCAAGATCCTGTCCATGAAAAATTATGAAAATATTTTTGAATGATGTTTCTGAGTTGCTTAACATGTCCGTAAAGTTTCAGCACCTGAATCTATCTGGAACTCTAGATATAAATAGATCTTGAAATAATAGTGTTGATTTTGTTTATTTTTGTAGCACTGTTCCTGTGGAGATAAAATTCTGATAAATTTATAGAATCTTTAATCATGCTTCACGAGTACTCAATTAAATTTATAGCTCCAGTATTGCAGTGGTTTGCTCTGTGGAAATAAAACATTTTCTAGGTGCTGATTAATTGAAATATTCATTCTAATTTATTTACCGCATAAAAAATTCTGAAAATTTTAGGATAAGATTATTTCAATTAGGTCTGTTTATACTAATTTTGTTAATATTAGTAATCACTCCTGACTTAGGGTTTGATTATTTGATCAAAAACAAAAGTTTTTAATAATAATGACCCTGTTTCTTTAAAGAATAATTAGTCTAGTTCCTAAAATCCACTAATGGTGTTTAATGGAATTAGTTTGGTAAATTAGGATCACCCCCATGCTATCTAATGTAATTAGTTTGGTTGCTTAGAGTAACTAAACATGTCACTTAATGCAATTAGGTAGTTTAGTTTGTACTCGATAAATGATTGCCCAGTAGGAGAGTAGATGATATGTTTGCTAAATGGAATATTTGTTTATTGGATTGAAACTTTATCGTGAAATGAAATGAAAGTGTATGCATTCCCTAAATTATAATGTTTGCATATCATGTAGACTCAGCAACTCTCGCTGACGGAGATTATCAGCTAATTTCGGAACGAGAAGAAGGAATTTCTGAAGACCCCGGGAACGTCACCGGAGATTTGACTGAAGCCCCGAACCCCGGTTCGGAAAGTTTTAGTGTTGACATCTCTAACCCCAGCCCCACTAGCAAAGGCAAGCCCCGGACATAAACCCTATTCTCATACACTGCAATTTAAATATTAATTTATTGTACTGGTGCATCTAAGTTCTTAGGAGTTGTATGGAAACCCTAGTCGCACATTCCTAGGATCCTATGTATTGTATATTAGAACTTGAGTCTGAGTAGCTGCTATGCTAATAAGACCGGTAGAATTCGAGTGATTGCCTGTCACTTGCAAGCTTTATAGGAGTTGTGATGTCCCACCACTCGTAATTTGGTTTTTTTTCGCACATGCACCGACGTGCAGGAGTACGTTCCGCACAGCGGACAGGAGTACGGTCATGTAGTCGCGCTACAGACGTACGTCCTGCACATTGAATGTGCGTATGGTCCTACAGTCGCTTGTGGTGGCACTAATCCACGAGTCGGAATGAAAGGCAAACGGTTGCTTCGGAACAATCGTTGGATGTTCCAAGTGTGTGAGTTAGGTTTACCCTTGCAAGGTTTGAAAATTTGATTCTAAATCGTCTGGTTCTCGCGTAGATCGAGACTGCTTGATCCCTTTGCCACATAGAGTAATAAGAGCAACCTTACGATTATCAAAGATGATGTTTGTTTAAAAGGTTCTACCATGCTTGAGTAATTATAATTGTTTACCTAGAATGGATAATAAACTAGAATCTGAAAGCTAAAATTTGAAAATTAAGGACCTACTCTTTGGTGCTTTTCAGCAAAAGACAAACCCAAAACTTTTCACAAAGCCTTCATAGTCTAGCTACATGGCTATGTATACCATGAAACGGGTAAGCCTTGATGAGTATTAGAATACTCAGTCTTGCAAATTTAACTGTATTTCAGGTAATCCTCCTGAGGACTCTGCTCTGCCTGTGCCCTGGCCCTATGCTCTTCTCGATGGTTGGTCCATGGAATGGGACCCGTCCCCAGCCAACACAGGCTCCTCCGAGTGATGTTGGGCTTGGGCTTAGCTCGATATCCATTCTGCGACGTCTGATAGTGTCGTATTTTACTTTCCGTTGCTGTTATCGCTATAATTTGGATAGGCTGGAAGTGGGCCGTGGAGCAAGATGGGTTTTGAGGTCAACTATAATGGGCTTGCGAACCGGACCCTGTGCAGATGTTTTGGGCCCAGGGAGGCCGTATATCTAGATAGATATGTTTAAATAGTTTAGATATAGATAGTTAAGATTCGTGTTGTGTTTGGTTAGGGTTAGTTAAGAAAGAAAATTCTAGGACTATAAATATGTATCACGAGTAAACAATAGGGACAGAATCAATTCATCGATGACTCTCGGCTCATCGCCTCCCCTGTTTTAGGGTTTTCTCGGCGAGTGACACTAGTTATCATGATGCGCATAGAGTAACATTAATCTATGTCTCGATTGTGCTTTGTTTGTTACTCATGAGCTTTTGACAGTCATCGTGTCCGATCCCAGGTATGAGGATTGTGTCTTGCTTTATTCTTATTAATAGATCCAATCTGTTATGATTAGTCTCTGATTATCAGAGATCTCGCTTAATATCTGTATGATTAGGCCTCGCAAACGAGTTGAAAGATCCGACGATACGATTGGTGTTTGGTAATAGCTTGAAGAGAGATTGTTCCGGAAATCGGCTCTTGGTTGGTTTTTAGGCCTCTGTTTAGGTTGTTATTCTATGCCCTTTTGGTATTTGTTAGGCTCAATCACGCGTGGGAAGTTCCGATCATGCAGCGAGGGTTTTAATCGTTGTAGATTGGATTAGCTTAATATTTATGGAGCAGGATTTATATTGTTATCGGGTATATATATATATATATATATATATATATATATATATATATATATATATATATATATATATATATATATATATATATGCTTTATTTGAAGATCTAATCCGGTGCTGATGCAATCGGCTCTTTACAGCCGATACCGGGGAACACCCAATGAGCCGATCACGGCTCGGACTAATGTTTACACATGTCTGTGTATGCAGAAATCTAACATATCACACCTTCCTGATCAGGTATAGGGTCAGGTGGCACGCCTAGTGACTCCAAGCCAAAGCGTGTGCCGGATCTCGGACCGTTGACCGAGGGACCGGGGCCCACCAGCCGTCCCGGAAGCCTCCCGGCTTCTCGTGTTGCCTGTCGCTGCTCGCCGGTGGGTTTTGACCGACAACAGCTGTAGACACTCACCCTTTAAACGGTTTTGTATAAATTCTTACTAGTTAGGTCTTACTACTATATATATCCGAAACTAATGTAATATTATGCCTGTGTTGTCGGTCAAAACCCACCGGCGAGCAGCGACAGGCAACAGGAGGAGCTGGGAGGCTTCCGAGGCTGCTGGTGGGTCCTGGTCCCTCGGTCAATGGCCCAAGAGTCCGGCACACGCCCTGGCTCGATGAAGTGCTAGGCGTGCCACCTGACCTATACCTGATCAGGAAGGCGTAGAAGTCATTTGTCAGCTATCTTCCTGCATGCACACACATATTAAACATTAGTCCGAGCCGTGATCGACTCTTACGATGACTCCCAAGATTGGCTAAAGAAGCCGACGGAGTCATTGTACTAGGTCGGCCCCATCTTTGTATTAGGCTGGACGTTCGGGTACTTATGAGAATCGGCTAGAAGAAGCCGATTGCCACATTTAACAGATCAGATTTACTAAACATGTGAACATTCGCACAAATCCAATAGAAAAGATAGAAACATGATCTGTAATCATCAAGTTAATCCAATCTGCGACAGTAAAAGCTTTCACCGTATAACCGGAACATCTTACGCGTGGTTAAGCCTAACGAACATGAAAGATAACAATATGCTAACCCAAAACGAGGCCTAAAAACCAACTAACAAGCCGATTCCCGGAACAATCCCTTGTCAGGTTATCATAAGGCACCAAACATGCAGCCGGAACATTTAACCCGTTTGAAAGGTCTAATTATACGGATATTAAACCAATTCCTTGTAACACAAAGAATTACCATAACAGATTAGATCTACTAAGTAATAACAGAGCAAGGCGCTACCCCTGCGCCTGGAATCAAACGCAAGGACAGCTAAACGATTATAAGCATCAAGCAAAGCATGGATTTACTATTCAGAATCATTGCAGCATCATAATCGTTAAAGATAACTAGTGCTACTCGCCATCAAAAACACTTCAGTACGAGTAACGCAAGGATAAACAGATAAACGCAACGCTGCTCCGACCATGCAGAACATGATCGGAGCAGCATGTCGATTACCTGGAGAAAGCATGATTGATTGATTATTTGATTGAATCTTACGATACATATTTATAGTCTGGAGACTTAACCTTTTCTAACTAACCCTAGCTGATTACGGTACAATCTCTAAATTACTATATTTAAACTATCTTTAGATACACGGCCATCCTGGCCCTTGACACGTTCGCTCAAAAGCCGATCTGCAGACTATTATGATGACTTCCTTCAGCCCATGTTGCTCTCGGCCCATCCTTTGGCCCAATCAAATTATGGCGATAACACATGCCCCCTGGTTTTGGCAATGATAATTCCAAAACCATCGCCTCTTCGACTTCTCGGACTTGTGCACGCGCATACTGCTCCCAATGCCGTTAGACGCGGCCCTTCGACTTCCAAGGCCTGTACACACGCGTTGCCTTCCGATCCCATTGGACGCAACCCTTCGAATTCTCTCTCGGGAATCGCGATAACGCCGCTTCGCCTTCCATCTCTGCCTTTATAAACCGGTATCAGCGGATTTACTTCTATCCATCTTCTTTCCCCGTGCATTAGCCGTACTAGCACACTTTGCATCCCCTGACAATGGCTTCCTCTTCCTCTGTCTCTTCCAACTCTCTTTCATCTTCTTTCGTCATCTCCATCACTTCTCCTAACTCTGAAACCATCTCCATTACTTCTCCTGACTCTGAAACCTCCAGGGAGGCAACGCTGGAGTTCGATCCAATAGCTTCATACGAAGATCTCGCTCCTCTGCATTGGGACGCAGAGGAGTGAGACTTCAGCACTTGGTCAGAGGACGACGAGTCCCTGACCGACGATGAGGACCTCCAGATCCTTCTTCACGGGGCTCTGGACGAAGACGACGACGACTCCTGGGATGGCGACTTCTTTTCATCCTCGGAAGAAGATACCCAGAGTACTTCTACAGATGATGATTCGGCAACAGGAGGATACCTTCATGGCAGATCATCGTCTTCAGAAGACGACACCACTCGTAGCAGCGATGATGGCGATGACAGTAGCAGCACCGGCGGCGGCAATGGCAACAACGACGATGATACCAGCGCGTCCCCCCGTACAAGCGCCGCAAGACCCTAGGGACTTACTGGTGGTAGTTCATAGGTTCTTCCGCCATTGCGCACAGAGCCGGTACATCGGCTTCTTTTGTAATCACCTTTGTAAATAAATCCTTTTATTTCGGTAAGTCGTTCCCTTGAATTATCCGATCCAATCTCGAGTTTTTCTTTTATTCTGGGTTGAAAAATCCCAAGAAATCGAGTACCTTTCAAATAATCCTGCTAATAACAAAAGTACTCTGCCGTCGACTTCTTTCCTTGTTGTTGGATCCCATTCCCTAATTAGGTCAAACAATATGAGTACCAAGAAAACCCCGCGAAGAAGTCAAACCTATTCTTTTAAGATCAAGGGACTCCCCCAATTACTGCTTCAAAAGTCGATGGTTTAACATCGGTTGTTCAACCTTCAATTCTGTGTATGGACCAGCGCTGCTTTTTCTCTACAGATCTAGCTTGTTCATCTCATCCCACCTTGCAGCCTGATGCATTGCACCAGCTTCCAAAGTACCCGAAAGATGCTGCCCCGCAGCCTACGAGGTACCCGATTAGATCAACTCGATGTACTGCAAAGCACTCGATTACATCCTTGCAAATACCCTGATTATACTAGTCCATAGCCTGATGCATTACATCGGCTTCATCACTCGTCTTCCCACATGCCTAGAAAATATCTCTTGAGATGTTGACCATTGACAGCCACCGGAAATTTAACACCATCTAATTCTTCAAGCATGTATGCATTCCCTGGCAGAACTTGATCAACTTTATAAGGCCCGTGCCAATTTGGAGACCACTTACCATACACCGCATCCTTAGTCCCCAATGGTAACACCGCTTCCGATACTAAATCTCCAACTTGGAATTCCTTCGGTTTAACCTTCTTGTTGTATGCACGGGCTACCTTAGCCTTATTTTCCTTGATCTTTTCCAGCGACCAGAGCCTGAGTTCTGTAATGTCTTCCACATTGTCGCTCATTAGTGCTGCATATTCTTCAGTAGTCAACTCATTTTGAAACTCTATTCGTCTTGAACCGGCCGTAATCTCCTATGGCAATACGGCTTCCTGCCCATATACCAGATGATATGGTGAAGTTCTTGTTGCCCCGTGGCATGAAACATGATAAGCCCATAACGCCTCTAACAATACCTCATGCCAACGCCATGGATATTCATCAATCTTTCTCTTGATCAACTTGATCAAGCTCTGATTGGACGCTTCGGCTTGTCCATTTGCTTGAGCATAGTATGGAGATGACCTGATTAACTTAATCCCCATGTCGGCAGGAAACTTTTTGAATTCATCAGATATGAATACCGACCCTCCATCTGTTGTAATGGTCTGAGGGATTCCAAACCTATGAATAACATGTTCTTTGACGAAACTGATGACGTCCCTTGATGTTACCGACTTCATAGGCACAGCCTCTACCCATTTGGTGAAGTAATCTGTGATGGCCAAGATAAACTGATGACCTTTACTTGATGGAGGATTAATCTTACCGATCATGTCCATGCCCCACCCCCTGAATGGCCAAGGTTTAATGATGGGATTCATTGCTGATGCTGGTACTATTTGTATCTTTCCAAACCTCTGATAGGCCTGGCATCCCTTATAATACTTGAAGTAGTCTTCCAACATATCGGGCCAATAATATCCTGAGCGCCTGATCAACCATTTCATTTTGTGGGCTGATTGATGAGTGCCACACGTACCTTCATGGACTTCATGTAAAATCTGATTGGATTCAATCGGCCCCAAGCACTTAAGTAACAGCCCTTTGAGAGTCCTGTAGAACAAGTCATCCCCTATCAGGACATACCTCATGGCTCTGTAACGTATCTTCTTAGGTGCCCCCCGAGCCGAATCCTTCAAGTAATTGAAGATATCGGCTCTCCAATCTCCCTGATCCAGCATGTTTATTGGAAGACCGGCTTCATCCACCATGTCCTTGTAACCTGAAGCCATCTGGGCAAGATCATTGGCCTCAGAATTTTGTATCCTTTGTATCCAGTAGAAATTTATATACCTGAACTGGGCTATCAGCTCCTGGCATTGTCTCCACAAAGGAAACAACAACTCGCTTTCACATCGATATGTCTCCGTGAGCTGAGAGATGACCAGTTTTGAATCCCCGAAAACTTCTACTGCCTCTGCTCCAGCTTCGAGAAGTAACTCCATACCTTTATGCACTGCTTCATACTCGGCTAGATTATTGGTGCAAGGTGCTGGCAATTTGATTGAAAAGGAATATGTTGCCCCCCGAGGCGAAACGAGCAAGATACCTATGCCCGAACCATATCCACAAACCAACCCATCAAAATACATTGCCCATGCGCGGATGGAAAGCGCCATTATGTCTGGGCTGGTTCTTTCCGCGACGAGGTCAGCCAGCGCCTGCCCTTTGACTGCTTTCGCAGGCTGGTACCGGATATCAAATTCAGACAGAGCAAACATCCATTTACCGAGTCGGCCCTTCAACACCGGGGCCGACAACATATGCTTGATAACATCTGATTTACAGATGACGATTGTCTCGGCAGAAAGCAGGATGTGGCGGAGCCTCGTACAAGTAAAGAATAGACAAAGGCATAGTTTCTCAATTTCAGGGTACCTTGTCTCTGCGTCTAGCATCCTCCTGTTGAGATAAAAGACAACTCTTTCCTTGCCATCCTGCACTTGTACGATGACTGAAGCAATAGAAGTAGCACCTACTGACAGATAAACATAGAATGGCTTACCCTGCTGGGGTAGGACTAACACAGGTGGTTTGGATAAATATTCTTTGATGTCTTCAAATGCCTGTTGTTGCTCTGCCCCCCAGCAGAACTCGCCATTGGCTTTAATTTTTACCAACTCCATGAATGGTTCAATTCTCCCTGACAGATTAGAAATAAATCTCGTGACAAAATTGATCTTGCCAATGAGTTGTTGGAGTTCCTTCTTTGTAGTCGGTGGCACCATTGATTTTACAGCTTCTTAACTTTTTAGGCCGATCTCAATTCCCCGTTCATGAACCAGAAAACCCAGGAACTGACCGGCCGATACACCAAAAGCACACTTCTTTGGATTCATTCTAAGCCCGAACTTCCTAGTTCGTTCCAGAACTCACCATAGATCTCCTAAATGTCCCTCAGCCGATGCAGATTTCACTACCACATCATCAATATAGATTTCCACCAGCTTACCGATCAAATCATGAAACATATAGTTCATGGCCCGTTGATACGTAGCACCAGCATTTTTGAACCCAAAAGTCATGACCACGTACTCGAATAATCCCACTACACCTGGTACTCTGAATGCGGTCTTATGAATAACTTCTGGAGCCATAAAAATCTGGTTATAACCAGCATTGCCATCCATGAAACTCAACATCTTATGACCAGCAGCCGCATTAATCAACGTTTCCGCAACCGGCATCGGGTACTCATCTTTTGGTGTCGCTCTGTTGAGATCCCTAAAGTCTACACAGACTCTCCACCGGCCATCCTTCTTCTGTACAGGCACAACACTGGAAATCCATTCAGCATACCTGCAAGTTCTGATGAAGCCTGCTTCTATCATCTTTTCGACTTCTTTCTTGACTTCTTCCAGGATTTCGGCCTTCATTTGCTGCGCTCGTTGTTGGAACGGCCGAAATCCTGGCTTGAGAGGGAGCCGATGCTCAATAATACTTCTGTCCAACCCAGGCATCTCTGTGTAGTCCCAGGCAAAATAATCTGCATATTCTTTTAGCAATAATATCATCGACTCTCTTAACTCTAGATTTAACTTCTTACTGATAAATGTTGGTCGTGGCTTATCCCCAGGACCAATATCGACTTCTTCCAGCTCATCAGTAGATGTAAATCCATATCCTAGTTTTCCGTCATCCATCAAGTCAATACTGCAAATGAACAATGAGTATGATATAAAAGGATTTGGCCAATCGCAGGGATCGGCCAACTTGTTCTTTTCATTAACTTGTGCTTCTTTACAATCAACACACGATTGGCTGCTCGAGCGGGCCTCTTTATGAATTGAATAATAATGTAGCATGGATGACAAAAACAACTCGAGTTCTATTTTTTGGGGCCGATCACGGGAATCGGCCTCTCCTGTTTCTCTGGTGCAAACTGACTTTGACACCCTATCTAATCCGTAAGGCCAGTGGATAAGACCAGCCTCATCCCGTTTTTTGTAGCCTCAACACGGTCGCAGCCCTCCAAGCTGATCCCTGAGATTGGTTCCTAGTCCTCCGCATCCCAGACACTCATGGCGGCGTGCGAAACTTCAACAGAATCGTCTGCATGGACTACTTCTACTTCATCTCTGTCCCATTGAATCAGACATTGGTGCATTGTAGAAGGGATACAGCAATTGGCATGAATCCAATCTCTCCCAAGCAAAACGGTGTACGAGCCCTTGCTATTGACCACAAAAAACGATGTAGGGACAGTTTTACCTCCCACCGTCAGATCCACACTAAGAACTCCTTGCGCCTCTGATGTTGGTCCGTTGAAGTCGCTTAGCGTGATGTTGGTTTTGATTAAGTCCCCAAAGGAATGCCCCAACTTGCGCAGCACTGAGTACGGCATTATATTGACTGTTGCTCCTGTATCGACTAGCATCCTGCTGACGGGTTGACCGTTGATGTACCCTTTGAGATATAAAGCTTTTAGGTGCCTGTAATTCTTTTCCCGGGGCTTCTCAAATATAACCGGTCGTGGCCCCAAGTCAAGCTGAGCCATTGGCACTTCCTCACGGCTTGGTGCATGAAACTCTGCGGGGAGAACAAACACCATACGTGCATCAGCCGATGTCTTCACATCGGCTTTCAACTTCTTGGGCCGCCATACCTTCTTGGAAGAGCTCTCTACTTCTCGAGGATTGCGGACTTTTTCCGCCAAATCTGGCCGTGCCTTCCTTAATGTTTCCAAGTATTGGGCTTCGGCTTCTTCTAGGCTGCGCAGCCGTTGCACCCTCCGCTTCTGGGACCAGTTGAGCCCATCAGGACACCAGTGTGGCTGGTGATACCTATCTTCCTCATCTTCTGAATTTCCCACCGTATATGTCAACTGGTCCTGTTCACGGCGAGATTGCTCTGGTCCCAAGCGCTGAGAAACTGAGGTGCTTCTCGTGTCTTGCTTCTGAGAATTGCATTCTGGGCAATCCTCAAGGGTGGGTAGTCTTTTCATACCAGAATTCCAGCAGTATATGAAGAACGGGCAATGCCAATGGTCCCGTGTATCTTCTCGCCTTCTGAGGCACTTCCCAGTGCGTCGCTCATATTCTTCTTCTTTAGTTTCGTGTTGGAGACGCTGCTGATATTGATACTGGTATTTTCTTAGGAGATGAGAGGAAACTGGTCGTTGATTCCTGACGTGCCTGACCTGTTCCTCAGTGATATAGTCCCTTTTTTTCTTTTTGGGGCCGATCGCGGGAATCGGCCTCTTGCCTCCTTGAATGTGGACATGATGTATGTCCTGCCATATTGATACCAAGCGTGAAATCCAGCTGCCGTCGCGTAGATCGGTCGTACCCTTCTACCATATTTACATTTGGAAACGGCTGAGTATAAACCTTCATGGCGTACTGCCCCAAGATTAATCGGCCTTGCTCAATGGCCGATTGTATCTGTCGCCGGAGCTCTTTGCAGTCGCCGGTACTGTGGGTGAAAGAATTGTGCCACTTGCAGTATAACCTCCCCTGAAGCTCCTAGGCTGTCGGGATCTTGAAACCTTCAGGGAACTTAAATTGCTTCTCTTTCAGGAGTAAGTCGAATATCTGTTCGACTTTGTTTACATCAAAATCAAATCCTTTTAAAGGACCCTGCTGCTTCACGCACTTGCAGGACACAGGTTTTGCCCTCCGAGCCCACTCCACAACTGCAATTTCTTGGTCATCCTCAGAGTCTTTAGAATCTTCAGCGTCAACCATTACCACTTGACGCTTGAACTTGTCTTGGTACAACTCTGGATGGCGTTGCTCGTATACTGTCATCTTTTGTACCAGATGTGCCAAAGAATTGAACTCCAGCTGGAAAATCAAATCCCTGACTGGTTTTACAAATCCCATGATTGCCAATTCAACAGCTTCTTTCTCTGAAATTCTAATCGAGTAGCATCGATTCTTGACTTCTCTGAAATGCTGAATGTACTCCGTCACTGTTTCTCCTCGTTTCTGGCGGACCTGTGCCAAATCAGCAATCCCAGCTTCTGCAGCTTCTGAACGATATTGTATATGGAATTGTTGCTCTAGCTGCTTCCAAGTGCGGATAGAATCAGGACCCAATGATGTGTACCATCCAAAAGCCGGCCCTGTGAGAGACTGTGAGAAAAACCTCACCCGCAATGGATCTGACACCGAAACCATCCCTAGCTGTGCCAGATATCGGCTCACATGTTCTATGTAGCTAGATCCCTCTGCCCCGCTGAACTTGGTGAACTCAGGTAGCCAATACTTGGGCGGTAGAGGAATCAAATCGTATTCACTTGGATACGGCTTGGTGTAGCCGATCGCTCGCCTTCTTGGGAGAATGCCAAATTGATCCCTCAGAATAGCACTGATTTGAGCTACTGAATGAGCTCCTGGGGCCGAGTGCGTACCTTCATGACTCGGCCTTGTTGCATAAGTAGCCAGTCATGCCTGTTTATCGGCATCGACTACGGACGTCCCTCCAGTAGCTCTTTGCATGGGTTGCACCGGGTGACCACCATCTGGTATATACGCACAAACATAACCGTGCGGCACCTCCTTGGGGGGTTCACTGAAGAATTGGTGATCAGCAGGGTCACCTCCCACCTTGTATATGATATACGCTGGAGAATTCTGCTGCTCTGGGGCAGCAAATGCATAAGGCACTGGTGGCCTGGCTTGAGAAGGCAACTCCCCTCTGTGACTCCCTAAAGTAGGTCCTGTTGGAGAGTACTGGTGTTTCATGACTTCCTGCACCACGCGCAACGCAACGCGCTCAAGGGTGTTCACCAAACTCTCAGAATGTCGATGCAATGAGTGAGCCATCATGTAGTTGACTTCCTGGCGAAGAGCTCGCGTACATTCTTCCGTAGGAGTAGACAGATCCACTTCATCTAGTGCACCCTCAGATGAAAACCCCTTCCATCTGATGCTGTGGTGTCGAGTTCTTTCAAACGAGCCGATGAGATCGGCTTCAAAAGCAGCTTTTATTTCATTATACCTTTGCTTGTGTTCCTCAGACAACTCCTCAAAAGTGATCGGGTTCTCGTCCGGCATCTTAACGACAGAAGTGGATGAAGCCGAAGAAGACGATGCAGCCGATTGTAGTCGATGTAGTCGAAGTATTCAACAGTCGATGTAGACGGCGAAGTAGTCGATGGAGTCGATGACGTCGATGAAGTAGTCGATGATGTCCCACCGAGCGTGCCAGAATGTGTTGTCGGTCAAAACCCACTAGCGAGCAGCGACAGGCAACACGAGGAGCCGGGAGGCTTCCGAGACTGCTGGTGGGTCCCGGTCCCTCGGTCAACGGCCCAAGAGTCCGGCACACGCCCTGGCTCGATGAAGTGCTAGGCGTGCCACCTGACCTATACCTGATCAGGAAGGCGTAGAAGTCATTTGTCAGCTATCTTCCTACATGCACAGACATATTAAACATTAGTCCGAGCCGTGATCGGCTCTTACGATGACTCCCAAGATTGGCTAAAGAAGCCGACGGAGTCATTGTACTAGGTCGGACCCATCTTTGTATTAGGCTGGACGTTCGGGTACTTATGAGAATCGGCTAGAAGAAGCCGATTGCCACATTTAACAGATCGGATTTACTAAACATGTGAACATTCGCACAAATCCAATAGAAAAGATAGAAACATGCTCTGTAATCATCAAGTTAATCCAATCTGCGACGGTAAAAGCTTTCACCGTATAACCGGAACATCTTACGCGTGGTTAAGCCTAACGAACATGAAAGATAACAATATGCTAACCCAAAAAGAGGCCTAAAAACCAACTAACAAGCCGATTCCCGGAACAATCCCTTGTCAGGTTATCATAAGGCACCAAACATGCAGCCGGAACATTTAACCCGTTTCAAAGGCCTAATTATACGGATATTAAACCAATTCCTTGTAACACAAAGAATTACCATAACAGATTAGATCTACTAAGTAATAAGAGAGCAAGGCGCTGCCCCTGCGCCTGGAATCAAACGCAAGGACAACTAAACGATTATAAGCATCAAGCAAAGCATGGATTTACTATTCAGAATCATTGCAGCATCATAATCGTTAAAGATAAGTAGTGCTACTCGCCATCAAAAACGCTTCAGTATGAGTAACACAAGGATAAACAGATAAACGCAACGCTACTCCGACCATGCAGAGCATGATCGGAGCAGCATGTCAATTACCTGGAGAAAGCCCTTGGAAAGGGGTGGCGATGCGCCGAGAGTTTGTTGTGGATGATTGATTGATTATTTGATTGAATCTTACGATACATATTTATAGTCCGGAGACTTAACCTTTTCTAACTAACCCTAGCTGATTACGGTACAATCTCTAACTTACTATATTTAAACTATCTTTAGATACACGGCCATCCTGGCCCTTGACACGTTCGCTCAGAAGCCGATCTGCAGACTATTATGATGACTTCCTTCAGCCCATGTTGCTCTCGGCCCATCCTTTCGCCCAGTCAAATTATGGCGATAACAGCCTGTAATGTAAAATTATCGGTGCTTGTATCTCTGGACTAGCCTTCGTACGAGGTACCTTGTTTTGATCTTAAGTTAGGTGGTTTTATCGGGACTTTACCCAACAGACCATGGGTTACACTGTTTGAAATACGGTTGAATCCTTGCTGCCTTCCGAGAAAGGATCAGCGCACTTAAGCCAGTGTAATTCAGGTTGGTTCTGCCACAACTGGTATCAGAGCTAACAAGTGTACACCGGAGATATGAATTGCCTTTAAAAAATGCTTTTAGTATAAAATTGGACCAACAAAGTATTTTACAAAACTACGTTGGTTTCATTAAGGATTGTGCTTAGTACGTAAAGCCCTAGGGTGATGTTTAATAAGGGAGTTAGAGGTGGCTATAGTATAAATATATATATAACTCTAACTTCCAGCATTACCTTTTCATTAAAACTTAAATTTTTGCACAATCAACCTCATATTCTGTAACGACGCTCTCATTGCGAAGGTAAGAAGGAAAGGATCCTCAGCTAACTAGAGAGTTATCCTTCCTGTCGGTGATGCGAACTGAACGCTGTTTCTAAAGCAGTGGCCTACTTGAGATGCTGCCAATATATCAACTTCGGTTGGTTATATTGGGGGTATATGGTTAGGCACAGGGTATGGTGATCGCTGTTCATACCCCCGCATTTTGCGGTACCCCCATGAATATGTTGTTTCGATAACGTATGTTAACGTTGTCTGTACGGCGGTAATCGTACAGATGCTGTTTCTATAGTGAACAATAATGGGAAGGAACGCTTTCATGACGTGCTGGCATGAAAGGTTCATTGGATATATGTATCTATTGTGGTTTTCTGCAGGTATGCTAACCATGATTTGATAGGTTCTGAACGGTTAGGATTTGTCTACTAGATATTATAGGGAGAGACGTACCTATAATATACCACCGTAACTAACCACGTAAGACCAAGATTACTGGGCAGTTATTTTTGTTTGTGAGGATGTAGTACGTGCATGCATCCTTGAACTATTGATTGTAAGTTAGAATTCGTGCTTATGTTGTCATAAGGATACCTAGAGTGTTGTTATTCACAAGTGCAGTCTTGAAATGGTCATACGGACAGCTATAGGGTTAGTATCTTGGCTTCTTTTGTTTCATCCTCAAGATCTATAATATCCATCTGATGTCCAATCTTTGCTGTTACCAGAATCAGATGTCTCGTTCCCTTTATCTTGTGAGCTCTTAGTTGGATGGATACTATGATGCATTCCAGCATTTTTATGAGCTTGACTCACATTTTTCCACAGCCTTCTTCAAACTTTAGGAAATTTATATCCTATCTAACATTTGAATCCTTTTGATTCAGATGGCAAATGTTCAGAGGATTTATTGGGATGCTGAGGGCTATGCTCACACTGATTGCCTGTATTGGGAAGGGTTTCTAAGAATTCTGTGGGATACACTTCGTATTTATCACTACCCGGATCCACCCCAGTATAAGGGTCGTGAGTTTACTGAGGTCGGAGTCCCTCGATGCCATGCTACTATCACTATTCCCCAGCATCCTACCCTTGAGTGGCAATCTATTGAGATAGAGGTTGTTGGATATCGTCTCGTGGATGCTTTCGAAGCAGCAGCCCTCAAGGCTATCACCACTTTTTGTGAACAACATCCGAATGCGGTAGCAGCTTACCCCATCGAACTGTTTCCGGCAGTTTTTGCACATGATGCTGAGTGGATCTTCAGAACAACTTATCTCGGACATTTAGTTGGAGATATAGCCGAGGAGACCCTCAGGGCCATGATCAGGTATATGAACGCTCAGTACTGTCGGGTTTTATCCGGCTGCCCACCAAGGGGTATACCCAAGGTGGTAGGTTTTAGGTTGGGATGCGCCGAGATCAGGAACTCGAAGGTGCAGACAACACAAGATTTAGACAGGTTCAGGCCGCAATATGCGTAATGCCCTACGTCCTGTATGATGGTTTGTATTGCCTTGGTGTTGATCTGGTGATCTTATTTTTTGAGGGGGTCCCTGCCCGCCCTTATATATCCGGGGGGACAGGGTTACATGAATCCTAGTCTGATACTAACATAGAAATCGTACTCAAGTACAACTCGAGTAGTTTCCTTCTATATCGACTAGTTCTACTCCGCATGCGGGTAGAATACAACATAAATGGGTACAGGACACGTCCTATCCCCTAGCCCAATACGGACTCCTTGATGTACACAGCCCCATGGCCCCGGGTCTGACAAGCCCCCGAGCTCTTCGTAGCTGAGTACTGCAGACTCTTTGAGTACTTCCGAAGCTGTCTTTGATGACTTCTTTCGAAGCTCCATCTTGAAACTTCTCTTCGAGTACTCTTCTGACTGCATCGAAGCTATGAGGTGCTCTTGCCCCGAATTCTTTCTTTTATATGGGGTGCGATGAATAATCGCACTCCATATGGAGTAGCCCCCGAGCCTTAGGTTGAATCAAAGAATCAAGCTGAGGGTCAAACTAGCCTTGAATCTTTCCTTCTTATCCTTCGAGTACTTTCGAAAAATAAGTAGTCGATGCCACGTGTCTCACAGCCCCCGAGCCTTGAGTCCAAATCTTTTGGAAAAAAGGATCCCAAAGGTCGTGGCAAAAAAAAAAGTTCCTTTTGAAAAAAATAAAGTCTAAGAGGAGACAAGTAGCAGAAATTAGACTCGAAACCCGAAAAACCTCTTTTTTGGGACAACTAACCCAGAAAAAATGGTGAATCGGGTAACGGCCCAAAAAATCTGCCAATATCCAATTAATCCCATTCCGCGACGCTTCATCTTACACACAGTAAACCACTGCCTGACCGCTGGTTATTTAACCCCGCGGTCAGTTAGGGTTTTTCCTATGCCATCAGATCTGACGCCGCCACCAGAGAAAAACAAAACCCCAATTAGAGTCTGACCTGCCCGAGCCCTTCCGCCGCCCAGCGTAGTCGAAGATCTTCGAGCCCACCGCCGCAGCCCCCGAGCGCTTGTAAAAACAACTCGTGGCTGTAAGGATTCGAAATGGCTCCGAAGAAAAACAACCAGAAGGACCTGAAAGAGGCGCAAGCGGCAACCGGAGAATGGGCAATTAGTAAGTGTTCTCGCCATAATTTAGCGAATTTGGTATTGGGGGTCTGCTGCAGGAAAGGGATCTCATCAATTGGCGCCTTCCTCTTCGCGATCCATTTCCCATGGAATATGTCGATGAAATCGTTTCTTTCTGCTCTTTCTCTGAACGGGGATTCGCCCTCCCCACTTGCTCCTTCTTCCGTGGTCTTCTCTACTTCTATGGGATTGAGCTGCAACACCTCAACCCCAATTCGATCTACCATATCTCCATCTTCATTCATTTCTGTGAAGCTTTCCTCGGAATTGAACCACATTGGGCTCTTTTCCGCTATCTTTTCCGTGTGAAGCCCCAGCCCACCTCGAAAAATCCTTATGCAATAGGGGGCACTGGAATCCAGCTTAGGCAACACGCTAGTGACAAATACATATCATACAAATTTCCGTCAAATGTCCCCGGGTGGAAACAACACTGGTTCTACATTGCGAACCATGCCCCCCAACTCCCTGTGCGGTCCGGCAGGCCCCCTGTTCAGCGTGGCGAATGGACATTGGAGCCAAATGAAGCCGAGATGGACCAAGTCAAAGAACTGCTCGAGTTAATTGCCGCGCACAAAGAGACAGGGGTAACCGGGGCATCAGTGATGCTATCATTTTTCAAACGCCGGGTCCAACCCATTCAGCAGCGCCATACTTTAGGATTCGAGTACTTGGGAACTGAAGACCCATCCCGTATGTGCGCAGAAGAGCTTGGGGATGATGCTGCACTTATGTGCATCAGGCGAATTCTACTAGATGTGGATGCTGTCCCGTATGTTCCAGGGTTTACAGCCCAGAATCGACCACCAGCAGTAAGTGTTCGACTTCTCGACTTCTTCCCTTGATCTGAAGAGTTAATACTAACTGATTTTCTTAATACAGGATTCATCAGCATTGTATCGGAGTTACCCGCCACACCCCGATCTGCCCCGGCCTTACCATACGCTGCCCAGCGCCGCCGCCAAAGCACAGAAAGAACAAATTGCTGGCAGCGAATCAGCCATGGGCAGCCGGGCGGCTGGGGAGAGGGTGCAAGCCGACGACTCCTCCGGATCATCCGTGGACTGGTCGGACGACGCACCTCTCGTTCCCCGGCGACGTCGGGATATGAGGAAACGCAAAGGCAGCGCCACTGACTTTGCCGGGTAAGTGTTTGTCAAACTATAAAAACTGTCGAGTTGTTTTGCTGAACACTGATGACAACCCTGTCTTGCAGCCCCTCGTCTTCCTTGCCCGGCTCCCAGCGCCAAAAGGTAGCTGAAGTGCCCCCCACCAGAAAAGGTGCACCAGAAGCCGAGCCCATAGAGGTCGATAGGGCCGATCCGTCACCTTCTGTCGCAGACGATGTAACTATCGCCGTGGCAGGCACAAGGTCGGGGCAGCTCACGCCCTCGACTGAAACAGTGCCGCCGCCGGCAATAGGTGCCCTGGACATCGCCCTGCCAGAGCTGCCAGCCCCCTCATCCTGTACTCCAACTCCTCCAGCCACAAGTACCGTGACAAAGAAACCGTTGAAGCTGGTGTGGAGGAAACCAACAATGATCCGATCCCAGAGGTAAGTAATGCCTTGGACCTTGCCCTGAGCCATGTGTAAAAATCACAGTAAAAATGTTGTGCTGTTGTCTTGAGCAGATCAACAGCTGCGGTGATACCCGAACTCGAGTTGGCTCCACCAGCCTCCGAGCCGTCGCCTGGGCAACCCAACACGCTGGAGCTAGCAGGGGGGCAGATGTAATCATGCTTGATTCGCCACTACCCGAGCTCCAGCACACAGAACCCGAAGCCCCCGGCAATGAGCAAGTCGAGGTCACCACTGCCGTACCCGTCGGCGGTGCAGGTAAATGATCCCACTGCCTTCTCCCACAATCATTGCTATATTAATACTCGTCCTTTGCAGGGACCTCGCAGCCGTCAGCCTTGGAGGGTGCGGGTGCTTCTTGCGAGGCGCCCGGGTTGCCGACCCCTGTAGGGGAAAACACCGTTATACTCCAAGAGATGCACCTCCCGGGCGATGATCTGAGCCGCCTGCGCCAAATGATCAAGGCGATCGACTCATTTGCTCTGGTAAATCTTGACTAGACCGCTGGTAACTGTATGATTAAGTCGATATCCTCTGACGCCCAAAAACATGTAGGACATGAACCAAAAAACTTCAACGAAGCTGGAAGAGTCCACCAGGCGTATCGACGAGCTGTTGCAGGAGCGAGCCGGCTTCGAGCAGAATATCATCAAGCTCCAAGGCCGACTCAAGGAACAGCGGAAAACCCATCAAGGTATGTTGAATTCAATTCTCGGAGTCATACCCGTAGTCGATAACTTCATGATCTGAAACCTGCTTATCATCGCAAAACTTAAGCAGCTGTTAAATTATAAAGAATTGCTTACTGATTTGAAGAACATGCTATATCGCCGCGCAGATGAAGTCAAGGGTCTGCGGAAGGTGATGGCTGACACAGAGAAGCAACTCGTCGACTGCCTCCAGCAGATCAAGACTTTGGGCGAGGAGAAAAAGCAGCGCCAGAAGGAACTCGATGATTTGAGGGTGGCAGCTCAAGAACTCGTAGAGATGGTGGATCCTCGGGAAGACGGTGCTGAAGATGGGCAACCACTACTTGATCGTCTTCGCGGGGCGCCACAAAAGATCCTCAATTTCGTCACCGAGGCTGCCACATCTTACATGGGCCATGCCCTAGGCCTTGTAAAGTCCTTCTGGCCAAAGGCTCGGCTAGAAGTACTCGCGGAGGGTGCAGCTGCTGATTGTACTGATGAAAGCTTCCGCGAGTATTTGCTAGAGGTCCGGCCTGTAGCTGAAAAAATTGTTGGAAACATGGTCCAGGATTGAACCGTTAGTGCTTAAGACTTTTGTAATATAAGAAACCACTTTTGTTCCTTTGTAGCCTTATGTGCAGACGAAGAGCCCCATCTGCTTTGGAGCATAGGCGTGCTACCTCTAAGTGCATCGACTCAGAGAGTAGTCGATTTAGCCCTTCACAAGAGCTCATCGGGTGAGCTAAATAAGATCCTGCCAAAAAGGATCCACTCGGACCCGGAACGCGCAATCTGTGGCGCGACGACTAGGATGCTCATGGCAAACAGTCGAAAACTACCCTTAGGTGTAACCACCGCAAGAGTAGCCCAATGAGTTAGATAGAACCCGAGCCAGACGGGCCTAACCAGTTTGAAAGAGCATGATTAGCATCGCGACGACCCCTGTGCCACTGGCAAGTAGTCGATTTTATATAAAATTTAAGCGTGGCCAACAGCCGCCACCATTATATTCAAGAATTTACATTTCGGGTTGTGTGGCACAAAGCCGCCAAATCGACCCAGAAAAGTAAAACTTGCCATTGACGCATACAGAAATTGGACACGAGTCTGCTTAGGGGTAGAACCGTCGCAGGTGCTGGATGTTCCACGAGTTGGGTACATCCTGACCATCGGGGTGCCGAAGTTGATAAGATCCCGGTCTTGTAACCCTCTTGACAATGAACGGTCCTTCCCATCTTGAGTTAAGCTTGTGCAAACCCGACTCGTCCTGAACGCGACGAAGGACAAGGTCGCCAATGCTAAACGACCTTTTCTTAATGTTGCGATCATGATATCGCCGGATTCCCTGTAGGTAACGGGCTGACTGAACGAGAGCAGAGCAGCGAGCCTCTTCGACAGAGTCCAACTCCAGCTGTCGTGTTTCGTCCGCCTCGCCTTCTTTATACATCTCAACCCTTGGGGATTTCCACATGATATCTGCTGGGAGAATCGCCTCGGAGCCATAGACAAGAAAGAACGGGGTCTGCCCTGTGGCTTTTGAAGGTTGAGTCCTGAGCCCCCAGATTACGTGTGGCAACTCGTGAATCCACTTCCCGCCCTTTTTGCTGTTGGCGTCGTAAAGTCTCTTCTTGAGGCTGTCGATAATCAGACCATTCGCCCTCTCAACTTGCCAATTTGCCCTTAGGTGAGCCACTGAAACATATTTCACCTCGATGGATGAGTTTTCACAGAATTCCTAGAATTGGTTGGCCGTGAAATTTGAACCCAAGTCAGTGATAATAGTGTTGGGGAAGCCGAAACAATGTAAGATGTCGGAGATGAAGTCGACCACCCTGTCTGGGGTAAGCTTGGCGATCGGCTTGAACTCGATCCACTTGGTGAACTTATCGATAGCCACCAGAACATGAGTAAAACCTCCTGGCGCCGTTGTGAAGGGCCCAATCATGTCGAGGCTCCAGCAAGCAAACGGCCAGGAAGGCGGTATAGTGATGAGGGTGTGGGCCGGGACATGAGTTTGCTTACCGAAGAACTGGCAGTTCTGACATCGACGTACCAGATCTTCGGCGTCGGACACGGCGGTAGGCCACCAGAAATCGGCTCTGTATGCTTTGCCAACCAGTGACCTTGAGGCGGCATGGTTACCACACACGCCCTCGTGTATTTCTCGCAATATGTCCAGACCGTCCTCTGTTGTGACGCACTTCATGAGTACTCCGGATCATGCGCCGCGCCGATAAAGTTTGTCTTCGACTAGGACAAACCCCTTGCTCCGTCGCATGAGGCGGGCGGCGGCAGCGCTTTTGGGGTCCATCCCGGTCGGTAAGATGAGATCTCGGATGAAGTCGATGAAAGGTCCTCTCCAGTCCTCACCGACCAGCAGTACCTCTCGTTCTGGCTGTACGGAGCCACTGGCGGTGGAAACCGGTGGTGAAGCGCTGATGGACGGGTGCGTCAGCTCCTGAACGAATACCCCTGCCGGGACTTGAGCTCGGGTTGATCCCAGCTTGGATAAGGCATCGGCAGCAACATTGTGTTCCCGCAGCACATGGTGAATTTCTAGGCCAGAAAATTTGTTTTCTAGCTTGCGTATTTCTTGTACATAGGCTTCCATGGTCTCCTTGTTGCAGTCCCACTCCTTGTTGACTTGCTGAACGACCAAGAGTGAATCGCCATATACAAGTAGTCGCTTGATCCCTAGTGATATCGCCAAACGGAGCCCGTGAAGCAGCGCTTCATACTCGGCTTCATTGTTGGATACCTCCCAGAGAATTTGGAGAACGTATTTGAGTTGTTCGCCTCTTGGGGAAATGAATAAAACTCCAGCGCCGCCGCCATCGAGCTTGAGAGAACCATCGAAGTACATGGTCCAATGCTCTGTCTTGTCAACTGGATTTGAGACTTGATTTTCCCTCCACTCAGCTATGAAGTCGACTAGAGCTTGGGACTTGATTGCAGTGCGTGGCTTGAAGTCGATCGACAAAGCCCCCAGTTCCACTGCCCATTTTGAAATACGACCCGTGGCATCTTGGTTGTGTAGGATATCCACCAACGGGTAGTCTGTGATCACGACGATCTGGTACTCTTCAAAGTAGTGGCGTAATTTCCTCGAAGTAATCAATATGCCATAGAGAAGCTTTTGGACCGCCGGGTAGCACACCTTAGACTCCGAGAGTACTTCACTGACAAAGTACACGGGCCGCTGCACGCCAAAAGCATGGCCTTCCTCGGAGCGCTCGACAACAATAGCACTGCTAATAACGTGGGTAGTTGCCGCAATGTAAAGTAAAAGGGTCTCACCCGACAATGGTGCTGTGAGGATCGGGGGCGACTGTAGGTGTTGCTTGAGATCCTGCAGAGCCCGCTCGGCTTCCTCTATCCAGTGAAACTTGTCCTGACGCTTTAAGAGTTTGAAAAAAGGTAATCCTCTCTCCCCGAGCCGGGAGATGAATCTGTTGAGAGCTGCCATGCACCCTGTAAGTTTCTGTACATCTTTGATTGTGGCAGGTGCCTCCATATCAGTGATGGCGGTAATCTTTTCAGGGTTGGCTTCAATGCCCTGGTTACTGACTATGAACCCGAGCAGTTTTCCTGACGGAACACCAAAAACGCACTTGGTCGGATTAAGCTTCCATCGATACTTCCTTAGGCTGGCGAAAGTTTCCTCCAGATCCGTGATGAGGCCCTCGGGACTTCGAGTTTTCACGACCACATCGTCCACGTAGGCCTCAACGTTCCGGTGTAACTGATCAGCGAAGCACATCTGAATTGCCCGCTGATAGGTGACGCCAGCGTTCTTCAACCCGAAAGACATCGTCTTGTAGGCATAAGTCCCAAACGGGGTGATGAACGCGGTCTTGATCTGGTCTTCTTCCTTGAGAGCGATCTGGTGGTAACCTGAGTAACAATCAAGGAAACATAACAATACGCAACCTGCGGTCGAGTCGACTACCTAATCGATGCGAGGGAGCCCAAAGTGATCCTTTGGGCAATGCTTGTTGAGATCGGTATAGTCGACACACATTCTCCATTCTTTGTTCTTTTTTAATACAAGGACGGGGTTAGCCACCCACTCTGGGTGGATTACTTCTTTAATGAATCCAGCCGCGAGGAGTTTAGCTATTTCCCGTTTGATAGCCTCCCGTTTATCGGGGGCAAAACGACGAAGTCGTTGCTTCTTTGGTACAGCCTGTGGGTACACATTGAGACTATGCTCGATCAGCTCCTTGGGCACCCCTGGCATATCCGATGGCTTCCATGCGAATATGTCTCGGTTAGCCCGCAGGAAACTGACGAGCGCGAGTTCCTATTTGTCACCCAGGCCCGCGCCGATGATGGCTGTCTTAGATGAATCGCCTTCTTGTAGCTGGATCGTCTTGAGAGCCATCTCGCCCGTCGACTTGACGCCCGATTGACTCGCCTTCTTCGTCGGGATTTCCAGCTCAGCTTGAGAGAGTTGCTGTGCGGCCGCGAGTACTTCAGCGGAAGCATCTGGCACGCGGGAAGTCGACGCATACTGGATGGCCTCTTGGTTACAATCATAGGACTTCTTCAAGTCGCCTCGGAGCGTGAGCACACCGTTACGTCCTGGCATCTTGAGAAGCAAGTAGACATAATGTGGCACCGCCATGAACTTGGCGAGCGCCGGCCTCCCTAGTATGGCGTGGTAGGAAGATTCGAAGCTGGCCACCTCGAACTTGATGAACTCGGTACGATAGTTCTCCCTCGTCCCGAAAGTGACTGGAAGAACAACTGTCCCAAGCGGATGCGCGGCATTGCCAGGAACAATACCGTAAAAAGGAGCTTTGCTCGGAGTAAGCTTGTTGGTGAGGTCCAGATCCATCTTCTTTAGTGTACTGGCGAAGATAAGATTGAGTCCGCTCCCGCCATCGATAAGAACCCGAGTAAGCTTGACTTCTGCGACCACGGGATCCAGCACCAGTGGGAACTTCCCAGGCTCGGAAAAGCTAGTCCATTGATCATCACGGGAAAACGATATGGGGACCTCCGACCATCGGAGTGGTCGTGGTTCCGCTGGTTCAACTGATAGGATCTCTCGTAGCAGCAACTTCTGTTCCCGCTTGGAGCAAAAATCTTCGTCACCGCCAAAGATAACATTGACGGTCTTGGAGGCATCCTGGAACTTAGGCGTCTCAGATTTATCTTCCTGTTCCTCGTCTTCGGGCTCTTTGCCCCTCGACTTGTTCTTCTTGCCGTTCCCAGGAGAGCCGAAGGTGCGCTTGAGCTAAAAGCAGTCGATCGCTGCGTGTTTGGAGTTGACACACCACGGGCACTTCTTCTGCAGGAGTTTTTCAAACTGCTCCTGTGTGGTCGACTTCTTGCCCCACGAAGGACGGTCCACAGCCGCGACGAGATCGTCTGGCTTGCGTTTTCGGGAAGAACCCGAAAAATCCCGCTGGCCTTTGTCAGCCCGGTTGTCGTTGTTGCGCTTCTGGTTGAGGTCGGTACGTCTTAGAAACCTCTCGCGCATCTTTTCTTCTTGTTCAGACCAGTCGTGCATCATGTCGCGTAAACCTGCAACCGTCTTTGGCCTGTTACGCCCAAAATCACGATATATACCTGGGTCAGTGAGGCCGTTGTAGAAGCAGTCGATAATGTCCTCTTCTGAGATGTTGGCGATGGTGGCCCGCACATCGAAAAAACGGCGGGTGTAGGAACGGAGGAGTTCATTGCGCTCTTGCTTGCACTGGGCGAGGTCGTGCCGGGTTCCTGCTCGAGATATGGCCCCCTGGAAGTTGTCGATGAAGACCTTCTTGAGGCCTTCCCAGGAGTCGATGGAATCGTTGGGGAGACTTTCCAGCCAAGTCAACGGTGCAGGCTCCAAAGCCATCGGAAAGTAGACGACCTTGGTAGTGTTGGAGCCACCAGCCACCTCAATGGCAGTAGAATAACAGCGGAGCCATTGTTGGGGGGCCTGCTTGCCGTCATACTTGGTAATGCCAATTGGCTTGAAACCCTCCGGGTACTTGTAGTTGTTGAATCTCGCAGTGAACGCGGGGAAACGATCGCTGCAGTCAGCATCGTCTCGCTCGACTACCTCGCGCTCCCGTCGCCTCGAGTCGAGGACTGACCGGGCATCGCGCCCCTCATTGATCTTCTGGCGAAGATCAGGTTGGTGACGTGGAGGGTTGGGTTGCCTCGGGTTGTTTGCCGGAGGTGGCTGTCGCCTCCCACCGGTGATCTGGCTTCCACCCACGCCATCATTGTTGTTGCTGCGTTGGGGTCGCGGGCGATGACCCGTTGTTCGACTTGGGGCCTGGCTTCGGCTGTCTCCGACGTGCTCGTCCCTGACGAGCGATGCCGGAGCCTGCTGGTCCAACTGGACCCACGCCCATTGGGCGTAGATGAGTGCTTGTCGGACGTTGGGGTCGTTGCTTCGCTTGAGTAGTGCTGTTACCCGAGCAATGTTGGCCACAGGAGTCCTGAAGCCACGTTCATCTGCCGCGGCGAATTCGGCATCGAGTGTGACAGTTCATGTATCTGTAAGCTAGGCTTATAATTTGATAGTGTGAAGTGTACGCTTGTTAGTATAAAACTTTTGTGTGTTTGTGTGAAACTGTTGAAAATTTAAAATACAAGTAAAAAGGGTATTTTTGTAATTATAGAAAAACATAGGGTTGTTTTTGCAAAATGTATTTGGATTAGGGTAATTTCAAAATAAGTGAAAGTGGTTTTGTAAACATGTTTCCCTTGTTTTAACCCTTGTAAAAATATATTTATCCAAAAGTTTCATTGGAAATGTGTATGTTGAAGTGTGTAAAATTTTTTGGGTAAAGTGGTAAAAACAAGGGTATTTATGTAATTTTATAAAAGTATAAGTCCTTTTACGCAAATATTTGATTTACAAAAGTAATTTTCAAAAGTTACTAGGGGCCAAATTATAAGAATGCAAGTAATCATGACAGCTTTGAAAACTTGCATTTAGGCCCAAGTTGTGCGTAAAATATGTAACAAGGACAAATCTTTAGAAAACTTAAAGTTAGTCCAAAATTTCAAAATAAAGTTGTATACTTTGAGTTTTTGAATTCAAACCCTAAAACAAAGTTGTAGAGCTTGAAAAGTTGTACAACTTTCAATTTGAACACTTTTCCTTTTGAGCTCTAGCTTAAAAGTTATCACTGGTTTACAGACAGGTCCCTGGAATTTTGAAAAATTACATTTGGCTCCAGTCGTCCCCAACCCTCCTTCTTCCTCCTCTGGCTGTTTACTGCTGCTTCCCTGTTTTTACTGTGCCGGCGCCGCAATTCCCTGGAATGCAAGCCGGCAGTGCACCCCCCCTTTCCCCCTCTCTCTCCTAGGCGCCGCCCTAGGCCTGCTCCTCTGCCCTAGCCCGCCCCCGTGGCACATCCTCGCGTCTCCAACGCGCCCAGCGCCGCCGCCGGTACTGCTCCTCCACGCCGCCGTGGCGCTCGGCCGTGCGTCCCTCTCCTCCCTTCCTTTCCCTATAAATAGCGCCTCCGGGACCTCCTGAAGCTGTTCCTCCACTCATTTGCGCCTCTCCCACGCCGCAGCCCAACTCCCCACGCCACCGTGCCGCCGCCGCCTCTGCCTTCCGCCGGCGGCCATCCTTCCGGCCTCCCCAAGCCCGGCCAAGTCTCCAAACAAGTACGTCGCGGTTTCCTCTTGCTCCCCACTCCTTTTCCCTTGCTACCCGAGCATCCTCTTCACCGGATTGGAGCCCAAACCGAGCTTGCTCCGGCCATCCATGGCAGAGGGACCCAATTGCAAAGTCCCAAATCTTTCCAAGGGTCCAAATGGAAGTTTTCAGCCCTTTCTTCCTTTCCAATGTGCTGAACTTTGAAAATCCCTAGAAAATCGTAGAAAATTCAAAAAAATATGAAACCGGTTGTACTTGAATCTTCATTTCAAATTCTATCACTTTTGTTTTGTGACCATGCTGTGAAAATAGATAGTTTGTACTATATTTAGAATAAAAGTAAATGGATGTTTGTTATTTCATGTGAGTGATATTTTTGACTTGTAAATTCAATAGAGAATTGTAGGAAATTCCAAAAATTACAAAACCAGTTTATTTTGAAACTAGGTTTTGAACTCTATAACTTCTATTAAGTGAGTTTGATTTGAAACCAAATAGTTTTGAATCCATGTCGAATCTAAGACATGGGAGTGTAATATTCTATCCATAGTTCCAATTTTGTTCCAACATATTAACTTTATGATCATGGTTTTTGGGTAAACAATCTTTATAGATTAAATATAAATTGATGTGGAATTTTCAAACCCCAGTTTGTTTGTAACTTAAATTCTTTTAAATTGATCAATTCAATTTGTTTATAATACAATTAACTAAATCTTTTCAGTGAAGCTTATCTAATTAGATCTTTTAATCAAAATCTTTTAAATACACAATAAGCTGTGTTTAAGTTTTCAAAACTTTATAACTCTAATTATTTAAGGTTCACATTCAATTTTGAATTTAATTTAAACTTGAAATATTTTAATTCCTGTTTTCAATTAAATCAATGCTATAATCATGAATTGAATGTAAATGATTCAGAGCTTAGGTTCCCTTTTTGTACCATAAGTTCTTAAGTGTTAACCTATTGGATTGCAGCTAATCTTTGAAATATAGCTTGTGTCCTTCTTGTTTAGTCTTGTGTAAAAATTTTCAAGTCTTTTCCTGCTCTTTAGCTATGGAATTTAAGTGCCTTTGTGTTGTAGTTGATGAAATGTTTGTATGTAGATTTTAATCTTGCTAGGACCTTTTCTGTAAAATCAGCACCCCCCGGCCTTTATCGATCACATACTTTAGGATACACTTAACGACTACATACCTATCGGCTAGGTACTCTGTCAGATTAAAATGTGAATCGGCTATGTGTGAACCTTTGTTAAACAGCCGATTTATCTGAGTTTTCACACTAGATCTTAGGATTCTTGCTTTCGGCTAATCCAAGCTGATTTTAGTTATTTTCCATATAGGTCAATCGTGTCCGATCAATTCTTAGTTTTCCAATCTTTACCGGCACACTTCTACCTGCCGATTTGTCGGCTAAGAAGTCGGTCACGTACAACTCATCAGCTATACACCTATCGGCCACATTCTCGTTAGACTAGTTCGCACTTGTGGTCTCACCAACCTAGTTTAATATTAGTGTTCTGTTACACTTAATTCTTGAACTAGGTCTAACTTAGCTAACCCTATCGGCTGTACGGCACTCAATTGTTGTGTTGACGTAATCCAGCCGATGCAACTACACATAGTTACCTAGAATAACCTTTAAGCACATTTCAGTTAAGACACAACTACTTTAAGAAGCATCCCTCTGCTAAAGTGTTCGATGTTTTCATCGATCAATTAGAAAACCAGTGCACCTGTCAATCGGCTACCCAGACCAAAGTACACAACCTTGAATCAGTAAGATCGCACAGTAGACACGCCTCTGTTAGACATGACCAAAGCACGTCAATTGGCTAAACCTGATGCATCCTCATCGGTTACGGCCAGGACCTATACACCAACCCATTAAATAACCAAACATGCTACCTAATGAAGTTAGTATAGATGTTTAGGGTAACCCACCCTGTTGCTTAACGTGACTAGTTAGTTTGGTTGATACCCGATAAATGACTGCCCAGTACAGGGTAGTTAGATTGTTTGTCGGAATGTAATGTTCCTTTATTTGGATTGCAACGTTATCGTGAATTGAAATGAAAGTGTATGCATTCATTAAACTCCATCTTGCATATCATATAGATTCGACCACTCTCGCCGACGGAGATTATCAGCTAATCCCGGAACAAGAAGGAGGTTGTTCTGAAGACCCTAAGGACATCATCAGGGAATTCTCGGAAGGCCCGAACCAAAGTTCGGACGTTATTAACTTGACTAACCCTAGCCTCACCAGTAAAGGCAAGCCCCGGACATATCCCACTACTTTATTTACACTGCAATCTATGTCTATCTATATTATATCTTGCATTAAGTCTAGGAATTGAAGTGAAACCCTAGATGCATGAATCCTAGGAATCCAATGTAATGCTCCCGAGTCCTTATCGGATAGATGCTCCGCTAATAGGACCGGTAGAAGTCGAGTGATTTCCTGTCACTCGCGCGATATAGGAGTTGCATGTTTACATTCCTGCAACCACTATAAGGATGACGGACAGGGTCATGTGTTGTATCATGACCTGAGGTTTTACCCTGTCTGTTTTGATAAAAGCTTTAAGATCGAAATGTGTGGTAGTGGTGGCTAAGTTTTTGAAAGTACTAGCCACACGCCGCGAAATATGGTAAGTGGTAAGCCTAGTAACCAATCGGCCTGGCAAGTGGACATACCTCCCACCACTCGACTTTTATTTTATGTTTACACGCACCGACGTGTGGGAGTACGTTCTGCAAGGCAGACAGGAATACGGGTTTTGTAGTCGCGCTACAGACGTATGTCCTGCACACATTGGGTGTGCGTACGGTCCTGCAGTCGCTTGTGGTAGACCTGATCCACGACCCGGAATGAAAGGCAAACGGTTGCTTCGGAACGATCGTTGGATCTTCCAAGCGTGTGTGTTAGGTTTACCTTGCAAGGTTAAATTCGATTCGAATCGTCCTCCTCTCATGAAGATTGAGATTGCTTATCCCTTTTACCACATTGAGTAAGAAGTGGAACTAATGATGGATAATCTTGATGGATGATAATCACTACCTTGCTTGCTTAGTGTAGGTGCTAATCTAGAATAAATACTCAACTAGAAGATGAAAGCTAAAACTTGAAAGTAGTTCATACTCTTTGTTGCTTTTCAGCTGAAAATAAACCCAGAGCCTTTACAATGCCTTCATGAGTCTAGATACGGGCTAAAGTATACCCAATTCCGGGTAAGCCTTGCTGAGTATTAGTATACTCAGCCTTGCTAGTTATATGTTTTGCAGGAAATGTCTTGAAGACCCTACTCTTCCCTTGCCTTGGCCCTGTGCTCTCCTAGAAGGTTGGTCCGTGGAATGGGATCCATCCCCGGCCAACATTGGAGATACCGAGTGATGTCATGCCTGGGCTTAGCATGACGTCCGTCTTAACGACGTGCTGTAGATCGTCGCGTATGTTTTCCGCTGCCAAAAACCATAGCTTTAATGGTTGGAAATCTTTTCTCTAGATTTGAAACTTCATACTTCTTTTGGAAACTCTTGTAATGTAATTCTCTGTGATATAAAATGTGATGGTGATTGTATCTCTGGACTCACCTTCGTGTGAGGTAACCTTATTGGATCCTGTGTATCGGTGGTTTATCGGGACGTTACCCGACAGGCCAAGGGATTATACCGTTTGAAGCACGTTGGAGCCCTCGGGAGTGGACTCGCGTACTTGAGCCGGTATAATTCAGGTTGGTTCTGCCACATCGAGTTCGCGCTGTGCAGAACGTATGCGCTCGTTGGCACGCCCTCTGCGAACCGCACGAGCTCTGTTCCTTGCACGTCGCGCGTCGCGCTCGGCGTCGTTCTCGTTCTCGGCTTCTGTGGTGTCTTCATCTTCTGATATGCTGTCAAGTGCGCCAATGGGGATGAGGGCATCGTCGTCCCCTTCTTCCGCCATCAGGACTTGGCGAGTTGCGAGTTCTTCGGAAGGGGCTTCGACTAGCTCAGTCGAGCCCTCGGATATGGCAGCCAACGCCCTGCCCTCCTGAAAAGGCAAAGGCTCAAGATGGGCTACCAATCGGTCGTCATGTCCGAGTGAGTCGAACAAGTTCATCCCCCTCCAATGAACAATTCGTCCTTCGGAGGTGGTGGTGATCATCAGCCCGCAAGCAGCCAGGTGATCCTCAGCCTCCCGACATGCGGTGGCCCCGGAACCTCCAGCCTGGAGCAAAGAGTCCAAGTCCTTTTCCAACGTGGAAAAAGGAAAAGTAGAAACAGACGCTGCCTCGGTCTCCCTGGCAGAGTCAGAAAACGGCGACTCGTTGAGATTATCGACAAAGTCGTCAAGCCTTGCGGCGAGTGTCTTTAGCTTGAAGGTGTCGTCGACGGTGTGCCAATGGAAACCGCCTGCGCCGTTGGCAACGTAGACCCACGAGCCAAAAACAAAGGTCGTGCCCTCAGGGAGCACGGGACTGGGGAACTTAAAAATCGCCATCGAGTTCTCCAGCGGATCTCTGATGCGCACCCCTACCTGGCGCGCCAGCTGTCGGGTTTTATCCGGCTGCCCACCAAGGGGTATACCCAAGGTGGTAGGTTTTAGGTTGGGATGCGCCGAGATCAGGAACTCGAATGTGCAGACAACACAAGATTTAGACAGGTTCAGGCCGCAATATGCGTAATGCCCTACGTCCTGTATGATGGTTTGTATTGCCTTGGTGTTGATCTGGTGATCTTATTTTTTGAGGGGGTCCCTGCCCGCCCTTATATATCCGGGGGGACAGGGTTACATGAATCCTAGTCTGATACTAACATAGAAATCGTACTCAAGTACAACTCGAGTAGTTTCCTTCTATATCGACTAGTTCTACTCCGCATGCGGGTAGAATACAACATAAATGGGTACAGGACACGTCCTATCCCCTAGCCCAATACGGACTCCTTGATGTACACAGCCCCGTGGCCCCGGGTCTGACAAGTACCGCCTCCAATCACTTAAGCAAAGGTGTATCGACGATATGGTGAATCTGGCTCAGGATTTTCATAGGGACCTTACCCTGAAAGATGACCAGATCCATTCGCTTGCTCAAGGAATTGTCGGGAGGGACACTACTATTGGGCATTTGGAGGTGCAGATCTTGGAGAGTGATGCTCAAATTCTCCAGCGCAATGTGACACTCATGTAATTAGCATAGTCACATCTTCGAGTTTTAGTGTGATGTTATGTACAAAGTGTAGAAAAAGTATGTTCAACAATTTTAATGTTAAGGAAAAGTGTTTGTGTATTTAATTATATATTAATTGAGGTCCTTTTGTGCAAAAAGGGGTGTATATGGAGGGTAGGTTTCAAAAGTACAAGGGTTATTTTGCAAAAGTTGAAAACTTACGTTTAAATCATAAATATATGCAAAACTACACCTAGGATGTGGTTGTAGTGCAGTTTTTATATAGGATTTATATAAAGTTTGAAAACTTTAATAGGTTTTGTTTTAACTTCAAAACTATTACTCTTCTGCAGATGAACCCTAAAGCAAAGTTGTAGAGTTCGAAAAACCATACATTTTTTCTTTTGGGACCATCTCCATTTGAGCAATGGTTTAAAAGTTATAGATGCTTTACAGTGGAGTCCCTATGTTTCTCTGAATTTGCGTTTCAGTCCTCTTCTTCTACCTCCCTCTCTTCCTCCCCTGCTTCTCCTCTGCTGCACGCCGCCGCCTGCGCCCGGTCCTGAGCGCCGCTCTGCGGCTCTGCGCCCCTCTACGCCCCGCTCCACGTGTCATGCTGCTCTTCCTCCCACCGCCCGCAGTGCTCGCGCTGGCCCCCCCCTTGCTCCTCCACGTCGGGCAGAAGCCCCAAACGGCCGCCACGCCGCCCTGTCAAGCACGCCGGCGCTGCCCGCCGCTCTGTGTCCGGCTGCGTGATCTTTCCCCTCCCTTCTTCTTCCTTTCTACGGCCATGCGGTGCTATAAAAGTGGACCAAGCCCCTTTCTCCCCAGTTGCTTTGCCGCTGCTTCCTTCCCCGACACCGAACCGCCGCCGTCGATTCCCCACCAAAATCCTCCTCGGCCGCTCCATCCCGACCCAATTCCTTGAGCCCTAGGCTTCCTCACCTCCTCCCCTTGCTCCCCAGCTGGATCCGGGCCAGCCCCGGCCACCCCCTCGCCGGAATCGCCCCACCCCGAGCCGCCCCTCACCGGCGCCGCCCGGGATCGGCCTCGTCATTGATAGCACGCTCCGCCGCCTCTCCGTCCAATCCAAGTATGGAGATCAACTCCCCACATCCCACTGATGCTCATGCGCGTCTTAGACCCTCCTGTTCGCCGGTCCTTCATCGGGAACGGCGGCGCGCCGCCACGGCCGCCGCCCCTCCTCGCCGTCGGCAGGGTTTCACCTCTGCCCGTCGAGCCCCGCCTTGTCCAACTTGTTCCCCACCCCCTGCTGGTCATGCCCCACCGGCCCCTCGCTGCGGGTGACCTCGCCGCCGGCGAGAACACGCCGGGGTCGAGCGGCCGGCCTTGTCAAGACCGGGCAGGGATGTGTCCGTGCGAAGGAGACTTTTTCCAGGGGTCTGGGTGCAAAAAGGCCAAGCCCCCCCCTCTAGTGGATCTATTATTTCATGTGTGTGTTTTCTATCTTGCAAAATTCGTAGAAAATCACAGAAAAATCCAAAAATTGCAAAATTAGTTTCGTTGGAAACTAGATTTCAGGTCCTACAACTTTTGTTTATGAAGTTTAATATGAAACTAAATATTCTTGCATCTATTTTAAATCCAAGGTTAAAGGGTAATTAGTACATAACTTCTACATATATGCTTTGTTGCTTATGAACTTTAACATGTGATTTCTATAAGCTATGAGTAACCTTGTATTAAAATTTCAAACCTAGATTTGTTTGGTAGCCTAACTTCTTTTTGTCATACTCTAATGTGTTAATATTTAGTATATAATTAAGTTTCCAAAGCTTTATGATTTTTCTAACTTAAAGTTTTGAATTTAAATTTGGAATTCAAATTCAAATTCAAATGTTCTAGTTCCTGTTTGCAATAGATTCAGTAATATCCTCATGACTCCTTTTTAAATGGTAATTCAAACCTAAACCCTTTTGTTTCATGAACTCTTGTGTGTTGACTTGGTGAATTGCAATTTTTGTAATATAAGGTCCTAAATTCAAATCTCGTCTTACTTAAATTATTGCATCTCATATAGAATCAACGACGCTCGACGATGGAGATTACGAATTGGTCTTAGGACAAGACCAAGGTTTTTAGAAGACCCAACGCAAGTCGTCGAGGAACTAACTGAAGCCCCGAACCAAGGTTCGGGAGTCTCTGATACTCCTGCCCCCACCCCTACTCAAGAAGGCAAGCCCCGGACATATCCCATTACTTTATTTACACTGCGATCTATGTCTATTTACCTATACTTATGCATTAAGTCTAGGAGTTGAAATGAAACCCTAGTGGCATAAAATCTTAGGAATCCAATGTATTGTACCCGAGTCCTTATCGTTTAAATGCTCTGCTAAATAGGACCGGTAGAAGTCGAGTGATTTCCTGTCACTCGCGCGATATAGGAGTTACATGTTTACATTTCTGCAGTCACTATAAGGATGACGGACAGGGTCATGTGCTGTATCATGACCTGAAATTTTACCCTATCTGTTTGGTTAAAAGTTGATAAGGTCGACGTGTGTGGTAGTGGTGGCTAAGCGTTTGAAAGTACTAGCCACATGCCGCGAAATATGGTAAGCGGTAGGCCTAGTACCCGAGTGGCCCGGCAAATGGACATGTCTCCACCACTCGAGTTTTATTTTATGTTTACACACACCACGTGTGGGAGTACGTTCTGCAAGGCAGACAGGAATACGGGTTTTGTAGTCGCGCTACAGACGTATGACCTGCACAATTGGTGTGCGTACGTGTAACACCCTAAGGTAATTTCCTTAAAATTTTAATAGATTTATTTGGGCTTAAGTAAATTTCCCAGGCTTTTCTTTAATTTTTGTGGCATTTAAAGCAATTTGTAACATGAGAAAATAAAATTTATCTTAGGCTCAACATGTTTGTGCATTCATGCTAGTACATAAGTTTTATTTGGTTGAGTGCATAGGGGTTGAATTCAAATTTGAGTTGAATTCAAATAGGTTGAGTTGGTGCGGGAAGAGTAGAGGAGGGAAACAGGAAGGTGGGTCAGTCCTTCCTTCTATTCGGAGTCATTCCTTCTATTCGGAGTCATTCCTTCTGTTCTCAGTCATTCCTTCTGTTCTCAGTCATTCCTTCTGTTCTCAGTCATTCCTTCTGTTCTCAGTCATTCCGTTCTTTTCTCAGTCATTCCTTCTAATCCCAGTCACCCTTCCTATTCTCAGTCGTTCCTTCTTTTCTCAGTAACTCTTTCTATTCTCGGTCATTCCTTCAGCTGACCCCACCTGTCGGCCCCTTCCCCTTCTTCCTCCTCCTTCCCCGGCGCTCAACTTCCCCCGAGATCTCCGGCGAGCTTCCTTATCCGGGCCCGCACGCCCAGGGCAGCGCCGCCGCCCTACAAGTAGCGGCCCCACGCCCCTCAGAACCCTAATCCCAGCCCTGCAACCCGAAGATCCCAGCACCGCCGCCCCTTTCTTCTTCCGCTCCGGTCACCTCGGTTCCACCGTGGTCCAGCCGCCCCGCCGTGCTTCAGACCGCCAAATACCCCGCAAGAGTTCCGCCGCGCCTCCTAGAAGCTTCCCGAGCCCAGTATTTGTATTCCGAGCTCGGCATCATCGGGATTTCGCGAAGAAACCGCCGCCGGTGAGCTGTTCCGCCGCCCCAATTTCCTCGTCGCCGGCCGGTTCCGGGCTGCCCTAACCCCGTGGCACCTCTGCAGGAACACCCCAAGCCGACCCGCGGTGATTAGAAGCCAGGAGGACCTCTGCAGCAACTTCTTCCCCAACTCCGTCCGTGCGCCGCCGCCCGTCATCGACGTTGACCCCCCCTACACTGTTTCTCCGGCCAGTTCGAGCCCTTGGTGAGCAACAGCACGTTTTCCCGGTCCTTTTGCCCTCGATGCCGTGGACCTTAGCCCAGTTCCGTAGCCGGAACGCCATCGCCGGAGTGTGCCGCCGTGCAGACCCGCCGTCCCCGCGAGCCAGCCGGATCGGACCAGTCCGATCCAGATCGGACCGTCCGAACCCCGCTGTTCAGATCGGACCGTCCGAACCCGGATGCGTCCGAACCGTTCGATTTAGATCCAACCGCCCAGATTAGAAGCCGCATACCCCTTCAGCCATGGCAGTTTTGCTAAAGAGTCCTTGTGTTTGTTTGAAATCAACCCGCCGTCCCGCTTAGGTTAAAAAGTATTTGCAGGCAGGCCCTTTCCTTCACGTTTGACTCCCTGAGCTTCCTGGATTTTGAACCCGCAGTCCAAGCCTCGTGTTCTCACGCGCTAGCCCCTGTGTCTAGGGTTTATTTACGTCTAAGCCCTCGGGTTTTGTGCAGAAGCCCCTGGTTGCCCTGTTTTTCTTACAATTAGGTCCCTGGATCCTGTTTTAAGCGTAGTTTTCGCGTTTTAGCTCCGTTTTAGGTGTTCTTTATATGCACGCGATCGTTGTAACGCGTAGATTAGTTTTAGGCTAGTTTTATGTGCTGTTCCATTGTGTTGGTGTACTGTTTCTTATATTTTGCTATTGTTTGTGCGTGTGTGTATGTGTGGACTATGCTTGATGATCGTGAGTAGACGCGGAGCTTTTGGACCAGTACCAGGAGCAGCCGTCTTCCGAGCAGTTCGAGCAGCAGTCGGGAGAGTACAAGGAAGGCAAGTATAACATGAACCTCCTATCATTTTTTTTTAAATACAATTTCATACTGCATTTTAATACTGCATGCCTATAAGGATTTTCCTAGCCACTTTATATCCTTTATATATATCCTATGGGTTGCATTTTGGTTAGTTGTGCTAGGTTGCTGCGCTATAACAAACCTTGGTCCTTTTTAATTAATTTGATTAATGGTCTTATGCAACTTAATTCTGGAGCCGACCCTCTGTGCTGTGTGCTTGAGTGGTTTGTGCGTCCTTAAAAGATGTTTTTGTTAGAAACATGGTTTAGGGGGCCAGCACGGTGCTTAGTGCTTGGTTGGCCACTCTCCATAAGGACCGGTTCATAGAGCGACAACCTGGGACAACCGCACAACCACAAGACTGGAATGGGACGGTCTTGACTTACTAATTAGGTCATTTTGGTTCGGGAGTAACTTACCTGCGTGGGCAAGAGGGGTGGTAAGCTTCAATGGTCCCTGCTCCTCCGGCTTGGTCTGTGCTGTGTGTCTTGTACCCCCGGAGGTGGGCCCCATCGTCGCTGATCCAGAATCCTTAGCGGTTACACCTTACCAATGTGATCCTTTGTAACGGTCTCGTAGTGTGCTTGCTAGCCATTTCACCTAAGGAAGTGTGATGAACAACTAGCGTAGCTCACGACTTGTGGGTAAAGTTGTGCAACCTCTCGAGAGTGTAAAACTGATATATCAGCTGTGCTCACAGTCATGAGCGGCCCAGATCCTCCGTCTGATTAGTGGGGTTATCAACCTTTGACGAGGGCGATTCCCCGGGTGGTTTTGGTTTGGGTGGTTCTCAGTAGTTCTTAATTAATATTGATTAATTCTTATGCAATCTGGGTTTATGGTAATTCATCCACTGGTAGTAATTAGCTTTAATAAAAATTGCCAAGATTAAAAGCTAATGCAGTTGAGTCAGCTAACTTTAGAGCCTCATGCTCGTGTTATACTTGTTGAGTACTAGTTTGTACTCACACTTGCCTCTCTACTCTTCTGTTCTCTTCCGGATACCTTCGACTGCTGCTCAGTGCCCGGCAACGTGGAGGACTACGTCAGCGGCTTCGACGACTTCTAGGCGTTTGTCTCCCAGTCGACGTCCCTGTGGCGCCCAGCTCTTCATGTATTCATTTTACGCTTCCGCATTCCTTGAACTGATTCTTGATTCAGTTGTAATAAAGATATTCATTTATTAATTTATACGCTTTTATTCGTGACATGTGTTGTGATATCTTGATAATCTGTTGTATATATGCGTGACTTGATCCTGGCGCATATATGATTGCTCGATTTATGTTCTTATAAATCGGGTGTGACAGATTGGTATCAGAGCCGTGTCGACTGTAGGACGAAGCCTAGACAAATCTGGACGAGTTTAGGACTTCTTTTCACTTGCCTTGCTTCCGCAAATCTTCAAGCATCATTTTCTGCTTCTATTCCTTGAGTCTTAAGCCCTTGATTTGCTACTTTTCCCCGTCTTTTCTGAGAATTAACTTGAGCTTTCCGTAGACGTTGGCCTGAGTCGCCTAATCTTACAAGATCTAAGTTTAGGTTGTCCCGATAAAAATACGCTAGAACGAGTGTGTTGGTCGAGTGGTGTGATAAACTCGACTAAATTGTGAACATTGAATATTTGTTATTGTGCAAATGTTTGATTTGGATTTTTGGTTGATTGCATAGCCTAGTAATTAAACTTATTCATGCAAATCGACCCTAACACAACTTGAACGAAATAATAAAATTGAGTTAGAACGTTGGGGGTAAAACCTATATTCCTTTCTTTCTGACATATCTTCCCGAAGTTTTATTTCCTCAGCTACACCATATCCTTCCTCATAATTGTCGTTTGTTGCAATCAGATGGTGAACACTAGGCGTACCGGTTCCGGTTCTGACCAGCAGGAGCAGAACAATCAGGGTACCGGCCAGCAGACGCCATTACCGATGCCGCCACCACTGACCCCGGAGCAGTTCTTCCAGCTCCAGATGCAGATGATGGCTACCCTGAACAACACTGTTCAGGCTCTGCAGCAGATTCATGCTCAGCCCCCGCCTCCTCCGCCGCCTCAGCCTCGTGACAGGCGTGCGGACTTCCTGAGAGGTCACCCGCCGACTTTCTCTCACGCCACGGACCCACTCCAGGCGGACGACTGGCTTCGCTCGGTGGAGCGCCAGTTGGTTGTTGCGCAGTGCGACGACCGGGAGCGAGTCCTGTACGCCGCAGGGCAGCTGCGAGGCTCCGCTCTTGACTGGTGGGAGTCCTACCCAGCTCGAGATCGTGAGGCTCTCACGTGGGACCAGTTCCGTGAGCGTTTCAGGAACCATCACATTCCTGAGGGCATCATGAAGATGAAGCAGAAGGAGTTCCGTGCCCTTAAGCAGGGATCGATGACGGTGACAGAGTATCGTGACTGTTTCCTTCAGCTTGCCCGCTACGCCCCTGCTGACGTCGCTCGTGATAGCGACAAGCAGGAGTACTTCAAGGAGGGACTGGATGATCACATCCAGTATGCGCTGCTGAACCACCGCTTCGACAACTTCAACCAGCTGGTTGATGCGGCCCTCAACACCGAGCGCAAGCGCCGGGAGATTGAGGACAAGAAGAGGAAGATGGCTCCATCCTCTTCGGGCAGCAACACCCGTCCCCGCTACCAGTACCCTCCACAGCAGCAGCAGCAGAGGCCGCCCCAGCAGTACCAGCAGCGGCAGCAGTTTCCGCCTCGTCCTCAGCAGCAGCAGCAGCAGGCGGGACAGGGCCAGAGGTTTCCGGCGCCTCCGGCTCCACCGGCTCAGAGGCAGGGGGTGCCCACTCCTCCTCCTGGGCAGCAGGCTCCGGCACTTCCTCGAGTGTGTTTCCACTGCGGCGAGCCAGGGCACTACGCCAACGTCTGCCCTCGGAAGGCGCAGGCAGGGCAGCAGGGGCGTGCAGCACAGCCCAAGGCCCCAGCTCAGGGCAGGGTGAACCACGTGACGGCCGAGTCAGCGGCCGAGGCTCCCAACGTGGTTATTGGTACGTTCATGGTTAATGCCCACCCTGCTACCGTGCTTTTTGATACTGGTGCTACACATTCTTTCATCACCCAGTCTTTTGTTGAGCATCATGGTATTCCTACTAGCACATTAAAGAGGTGCATGATAGTATCTTCACCGGGAGGGCAGTTGAGGTCTCATGTCTACTGTCCCAGAGTCAGTGTGGCCATAAGGGGGGTAGATTTCAGTGCAAATCTGATGGTGCTAGACGCCAAGGGCATTGATGTGATCCTCGGAATGGAGACCCTTGCTAAATGGGGAGTCCGGATAGATTGTGCTCAGAGGACAGTTCTTCTGTCAGCACCAGATGGTCAGGAGGTCACTGTTGGTGCCACAGAGCCTTCTGGATTTCTTCATCAGATGGAGGCTAGACCCACGGATGGTATTCGCGTGGTGTCTGAATTCCCGGATGTCTTTCCGGATGATCTGCCAGGTATGCCGCCTGATCGCGACATTGAGTTTTCTATTGATCTCTTGCCTGGCACAGCTCCTATTGCTAAGAGGCCCTATCGTATGGCTCCTGTCGAGCATGAGGAGGTTAAGAAGACTGTCGACGAGTTGCTAGCTAAGGGTTATATCCGTCGCAGTTTCTCTCCTTGGGCTTTTCCTGTATTGCTTGTAGAAAAGAAGGATGGTGCGAAGAGAATGTGCGTCGATTATCGGGATCTGAATGCAGTCACTATCAAGAACAAGCATCCATTGCCCCGTATTGAGGATCTCTTTGATCAGCTTCAGGGTGCTTGTGTATTCTCGAAGATTGATCTGCGTTCGGGTTATCATCAGCTGAAGATTCGTCCTGAGGATATTCAGAAGACGGCATTCACCTGCAAGTATGGGTTATACGAGTATACGGTCATGTCCTTCGGCTTGACTAATGCTCCGGCTTTCTTCATGCATCTGATGAACAAGGTTTTCATGGATTATCTGGACACCTTTGTGGTGATATTCATTGATGATATCCTGATATATTCCAAGTCAGAAGCGGAGCATGAGAAGCATCTGAGGCTTGTGTTGCAGAGGCTCAGAGAGCACAAGCTGTATGCCAAGCTCAGCAAGTGCGAGTTCTGGATTGACGAGGTCCCGTTCCTCGGTCATGTTATCTCCAAGGGAGGTATTGCTGTGGACCCCGGGAAGGTGAAGGATGTGCTTGACTGGGTTGTACCGCAGACAGTGAAGGAAGTCCGCTCTTTTCTGGGCTTAGCAGGTTATTATCGGAGATTCATTGAGAATTTCTCCAAGATTGCGAAGCCTTTGACTTCCTTGCTGGAGAAGGATGTGGGTTTTTCGTGGACTGATGAACGTCAGAGTGCCTTCGAGGAGTTGAAGAAGAAGTTGACTACGGCGCCAGTCCTTACTCTGCCAGACCAGAACAAGAGGTTCACAGTGTATTGTGATGCTTCGAGGGATGGTCTTGGTTGCGTTCTGATGCAGGAAGGCAGAGTGATAGCTTATGCTTCGCGGCAGTTGCGCCGGCACGAGCTGAATTATCCCACTCATGATCTGGAGTTAGCCGCAGTTGTGCATGCTCTGAAGATATGGAGGCATTACTTGTTTGGGCAGAGGTGTGATATTTACACCGATCACAAGAGCCTCAAGTATATTTTCACTCAGAGTGAGCTGAATATGCGGCAGAGAAGATGGCTAGAGTTGGTCAAGGATTATGACCTGGAGATTCACTATCATCCGGGCAAGGCCAATGTTGTAGCAGACGCTCTGAGCAGGAAGAGCTATATTAACATGGCCGTGGCTTTTCAGATGCCTCAGGAGTTATGTGAGGAGTTTGAGCAGTTGAGCCTGGGTTTCTTGCATCATACCTCGGGTACATCGTTCGAGGCGGAACCCACTCTAGAGGCAGAGATCAGGCAGCATCAGAAGGAAGATCAGAAGCTGCAGGAGATTCGTGAGTTGCTCAAGATTGGCAAGGCTCCTCATTTCAGAGAGGATGAGCAGGGTACCTTGTGGTACAAGGGTCGTATATGTGTGCCGGATGTGAATGACCTCAGAAAGTTGATTCTGAGTGAGGCCCATGATACAGCGTATTCTATCCATCCAGGCAGCACGAAGATGTATTACGACCTGAAGGAACGATTCTGGTGGTATGGGATGAAGCGTTCCGTTGCGGAGTACGTGGCTATCTGCGACACTTGTCAGCGTGTCAAGGCAGAGCATCAGAGGCCAGCAGGGTTATTGCAGCCGTTGAAGATTCCAGAGTGGAAATGGGAGGAAATCACTATGGACTTCATTGTTGGCTTGCCTCGTACTCAGAAAGGGTACAACTCCATATGGGTAGTAGTGGATCGGTTGACGAAAGTTGCTCACTTCATCCCGGTGAACACTACTTACTCCGGTGCTAGACTCGCAGAGTTGTATATCTCCAGGGTTGTCTGTCTGCATGGTGTTCCTAAGAAGATTATATCTGATCGAGGATCTCAGTTCACTTCACGGTTCTGGGAGCAGTTGCATGATTCGTTGGATACGAAGCTGCGCTTCAGTACTGCTTATCATCCTCAGACGGATGGACAGACAGAGAGAACCAACCAAGTGTTGGAGGATATGCTTCGAGCCTGTGCTATTCAGTATGGTACCAGCTGGGATAAATGCCTGCCGTATGCAGAGTTTTCTTATAACAACAGTTATCAGGCCAGTCTGAAGAAATCCCCGTTTGAAGCTCTGTATGGTCGGAAATGCAGGACTCCGCTGTATTGGGATCAGATTGGTGAGAGGCAGGTGTTTGGTCCGGATATTGTTGAGGAGGCCGAACAGTTGGTACAGCAGGTGCGAGAGAATCTGAGGGTCGCTCAGACTCGTCAGAAGAGCTATGCGGATGTTCGTCGCCGAGATTTGACCTTCGCAGTGGGTGATCATGTATATCTGAAGGTCTCGCCGATGAGAGGAATCCGCAGGTTTAATGCCCGAGGGAAGCTAGCTCCTCGATACATTGGTCCGTTCAAGGTGCTGGAACGGAAAGGTGAGGTGGCATATCGTCTGGAGTTGCCACTCAATCTCTCAGGAGTGCACGATGTGTTTCACGTATCTCAGCTGAAGAAGTGCTTGAGAGTGCCAGAAGAGCAAGCACCGATAGACGGGTTGGAGGTGCAGGAGGATCTGACCTATATTGAGCATCCGGTGAAGATTCTGGAGACGTCTGAGAGGATTACTAGAAACAAGAAGATCAAGATGTGCCGTGTTCAGTGGAGTCATCATACGGAGGATGAGGCTACTTGGGAGCGAGAAGACGAGCTGGGGAAGACATACCCCGATCTCTTTGCTAGCTAGCCTATCCGAATCTCGGGACGAGATTCCTGTAAGGGGGTAGGTTTGTAACACCCTAAGGTAATTTCCTTAAAATTTTAATAGATTTATTTGGGCTTAAGTAAATTTCCCAGGCTTTTCTTTAATTTTTGTGGCATTTAAAGCAATTTGTAACATGAGAAAATAAAATTTATCTTAGGCTCAACATGTTTGTGCATTCATGCTAGTACATAAGTTTTATTTGGTTGAGTGCATAGGGGTTGAATTCAAATTTGAGTTGAATTCAAATAGGTTGAGTTGGTGCGGGAAGAGTAGAGGAGGGAAACAGGAAGGTGGGTCAGTCCTTCCTTCTATTCGGAGTCATTCCTTCTATTCGGAGTCATTCCTTCTGTTCTCAGTCATTCCTTCTGTTCTCAGTCATTCCTTCTGTTCTCAGTCATTCCTTCTGTTCTCAGTCATTCCGTTCTTTTCTCAGTCATTCCTTCTAATCCCAGTCACCCTTCCTATTCTCAGTCGTTCCTTCTTTTCTCAGTAACTCTTTCTATTCTCGGTCATTCCTTCAGCTGACCCCACCTGTCGGCCCCTTCCCCTTCTTCCTCCTCCTTCCCCGGCGCTCAACTTCCCCCGAGATCTCCGGCGAGCTTCCTTATCCGGGCCCGCACGCCCAGGGCAGCGCCGCCGCCCTACAAGTAGCGGCCCCACGCCCCTCAGAACCCTAATCCCAGCCCTGCAACCCGAAGATCCCAGCACCGCCGCCCCTTTCTTCTTCCGCTCCGGTCACCTCGGTTCCACCGTGGTCCAGCCGCCCCGCCGTGCTTCAGACCGCCAAATACCCCGCAAGAGTTCCGCCGCGCCTCCTAGAAGCTTCCCGAGCCCAGTATTTGTATTCCGAGCTCGGCATCATCGGGATTTCGCGAAGAAACCGCCGCCGGTGAGCTGTTCCGCCGCCCCAATTTCCTCGTCGCCGGCCGGTTCCGGGCTGCCCTAACCCCGTGGCACCTCTGCAGGAACACCCCAAGCCGACCCGCGGTGATTAGAAGCCAGGAGGACCTCTGCAGCAACTTCTTCCCCAACTCCGTCCGTGCGCCGCCGCCCGTCATCGACGTTGACCCCCCCTACACTGTTTCTCCGGCCAGTTCGAGCCCTTGGTGAGCAACAGCACGTTTTCCCGGTCCTTTTGCCCTCGATGCCGTGGACCTTAGCCCAGTTCCGTAGCCGGAACGCCATCGCCGGAGTGTGCCGCCGTGCAGACCCGCCGTCCCCGCGAGCCAGCCGGATCGGACCAGTCCGATCCAGATCGGACCGTCCGAACCCCGCTGTTCAGATCGGACCGTCCGAACCCGGATGCGTCCGAACCGTTCGATTTAGATCCAACCGCCCAGATTAGAAGCCGCATACCCCTTCAGCCATGGCAGTTTTGCTAAAGAGTCCTTGTGTTTGTTTGAAATCAACCCGCCGTCCCGCTTAGGTTAAAAAGTATTTGCAGGCAGGCCCTTTCCTTCACGTTTGACTCCCTAAGCTTCCTGGATTTTGAACCCGCAGTCCAAGCCTCGTGTTCTCACGCGCTAGCCCCTGTGTCTAGGGTTTATTTATGTCTAAGCCCTCGGGTTTTGTGCAGAAGCCCCTGGTTGCCCTGTTTTTCTTACAATTAGGTCCCTGGATCCTGTTTTAAGCGTAGTTTTCGCGTTTTAGCTCCGTTTTAGGTGTTCTTTATATGCACGCGATCGTTGTAACGCGTAGATTAGTTTTAGGCTAGTTTTATGTGCTGTTCCATTGTGTTGGTGTACTGTTTCTTATATTTTGCTATTGTTTGTGCGTGTGTGTATGTGTGGACTATGCTTGATGATCGTGAGTAGACGCGGAGCTTTTGGACCAGTACCAGGAGCAGCCGTCTTCCGAGCAGTTCGAGCAGCGGTCGGGAGAGTACGAGGAAGGCAAGTATAACATGAACCTCCTATCATTTTTTTTAAATACAATTTCATACTGCATTTTAATACTGCATGCCTATAAGGATTTTCCTAGCCACTTTATATCCTTTATATATATCCTATGGGTTGCATTTTGGTTAGTTGTGCTAGGTTGCTGCGCTATAACAAACCTTGGTCCTTTTTAATTAATTTGATTAATGGTCTTATGCAACTTAATTCTGGAGCCGACCCTCTGTGCTGTGTGCTTGAGTGGTTTGTGCGTCCTTAAAAGATGTTTTTGTTAGAAACATGGTTTAGGGGGCCAGCACGGTGCTTAGTGCTTGGTTGGCCACTCTCCATAAGGACCGGTTCATAGAGCGACAACCTGGGACAACCGCACAACCACAAGACTGGAATGGGACGGTCTTGACTTACTAATTAGGTCATTTTGGTTCGGGAGTAACTTACCTGCGTGGGCAAGAGGGGTGGTAAGCTTCAATGGTCCCTGCTCCTCCGGCTTGGTCTGTGCTGTGTGTCTTGTACCCCCGGAGGTGGGCCCCATCGTCGCTGATCCAGAATCCTTAGCGGTTACACCTTACCAATGTGATCCTTTGTAACGGTCTCGTAGTGTGCTTGCTAGCCATTTCACCTAAGGAAGTGTGATGAACAACTAGCGTAGCTCACGACTTGTGGGTAAAGTTGTGCAACCTCTCGAGAGTGTAAAACTGATATATCAGCTGTGCTCACAGTCATGAGCGGCCCAGATCCTCCGTCTGATTAGTGGGGTTATCAACCTTTGACGAGGGCGATTCCCCGGGTGGTTTTGGTTTGGGTGGTTCTCAGTAGTTCTTAATTAATATTGATTAATTCTTATGCAATCTGGGTTTATGGTAATTCATCCACTGGTAGTAATTAGCTTTAATAAAAATTGCCAAGATTAAAAGCTAATGCAGTTGAGTCAGCTAACTTTAGAGCCTCATGCTCGTGTTATACTTGTTGAGTACTAGTTTGTACTCACACTTGCCTCTCTACTCTTCTGTTCTCTTCCGGATACCTTCGACTGCTGCTCAGTGCCCGGCAACGTGGAGGACTACGTCAGCGGCTTCGACGACTTCTAGGCGTTTGTCTCCCAGTCTACGTCCCTGTGGCGCCCAGCTCTTCATGTATTCATTTTACGCTTCCGCATTCCTTGAACTGATTCTTGATTCAGTTGTAATAAAGATATTCATTTATTAATTTATACGCTTTTATTCGTGACATGTGTTGTGATATCTTGATAATCTGTTGTATATATGCGTGACTTGATCCTGGCGCATATATGATTGCTCGATTTATGTTCTTATAAATCGGGTGTGACAGTACGGTCCTGCAGTCGCTTGTGGTGGCCCTGATCCATAACCCGGAATATAAGGGAAATGGTTGCTTCGGAACGATCTTTGGATGTTCCAAGCGTGTGTGTTAGGTTTACCCTTGCAAGGTGAAATTCGATTCAGAATCGTCCGTCTCTCGTGGAAATTGAGACTGCTTATCCCTTTTACCACATAGAGTAAGAAGTGTAACTATTGATGGAATAATCCGGATGAATGATAATCTCTACCTTGCTTGCTTAGTGTAGGTGCTAATCTAGAATGAAAACCAACTAGAAGATGGAAGCTAAAACTTGAAAGTAGTTCATACTCTTTGTTGCCCTTCAGCTGAAAACAAACCCAGAGCCTTTACAATGCCATCATTTGTCTAGTTACGGGCTAAAGTATACCCAAACCCGGGTAAGCCTTGCTGAGTATTAGAATACTCTGTCTTGCTAGTACCATTTGCAGGTATAACTTTCGAGAACCCCACGGACAGCCCTGCATGGCCAACTTCTGTTCCTTTTGGCTGGTCCGTGGAATGGGATCCGTCCCCGGCTGGCAGTGACCCCCCTGAGTGACACCAGGCCTTGGGCTGAGCGTGGTGTCCACCGTTGCGACGAAAGTAGTCGCGTGTTTGTTTCCCTTCCGCTGTGAACATGGATAAGCTGTCCCGCTTGTCAGTTTAAACATCGTTTGTATAAATTTTATTTGTAGTTGAGCAAGGCTTGTAATAATGTTTACGTATCTGTAAATTAAAAGTAATGAGTTGTGCTGTGATTGTAAACTCGCCTTCGTGCGAGGTAAACCTGCATCGATCCTGTTAAACCGTGGTTGGATCGGGCGGAGACCCGACAGACCAATGGATTACACCGTTTGAAGTACGTTGGAGCCCTTGAGAGAGGACCTGCGTATTTGAGCTGGTGTAATTCAGGCGGTTCTGCCACAGCTGGTATCAGAGCTATAGGTTTACCACTACAATTACAGTACTCTTAAAAAGTGTTTTCAGAGTAAAATTTGGCCAACAAATGAATTTACACATGTGCGTTGGATTCGTTAAGGCTGTGCTTAGTTCGTAAAGCCCTAGGGATGTATATGGGAAATATCATGTGGCAATTAGGGTATATATATAATCCTAACTTGCAGCACTACTTTCCATCAAAACTTAAATTCGTGCATAACCAAATCTTACTTTCGGTAACGACACCTACGAACGGAGGTAAGAAGGTAAGGATCCTCAGCCAACTGAGGGAGTTTGGCCTTCCTGTCGGTGATGCGAACCGAACGCTGTTTCTCAAGCAGTGGCCTACTTGAGATGCTACCAATATACCAACTTAGGTTGATTATATTGGGAGTATATGGTTCGGCGTAGGGTATGGCGATCGCTGTTCATACCCCCGCATTTTGCGGTACCCCCGTGAATACATTGTTTCGATGACGTATGTTAACGTTGTCTGTACGGCGGTAATTGTACAGATGCTGTTTCTATAGTGAACAGTACTGTTTGGGGACGATTTCATGTCGTGCTGCCATGAAAGGTTCATGATATATATATATATATATATATATATATATATATATATATATATATATATATGTGTGTGTGTGTGTGTGTGTTTTTTCTGCAGGTACGCTAACCACGATTAATAGGTTACGACGGATAGGATTTATCGACTAGTTATTAGGGAGTGTCGTATGTGTTATGCCACCGAACCTAACTACGTAAGTCCGAAACTATTCGGCAGTTGTTTTGGTTGTGAGGACGAGTAGTACGTGCATACATTATTAAACAAATGAATGCAATGTATGTTTAAATTCTGTTACGAGGGAATAGTGTGTTGTACCTTTTTAGAAGGGGTTGCTAGGATTCTTATGATAGTTCTAAGTTGAGCATTTTAAGTATCTTAGGTATCCATCTGATTTCCAGCCTTTGCTGTTATCAGACTTAACTATCTTATTCCATTTATCTTGTGATTTTTTAGCAAGGTAAAAAGTCTCACCATTTGCATTCTTGTTGCAGATGGCAGCCCCTCTTAACGTCTTTTGGGATCCGGCAGGGCATCTCCATACAGATGCCTTGCATTGGGAAGGTTTTCCTCGCTTACTTTGGGAATCCTTAAGGACATTTGATTATACGGAAGCTCCACAGTATGATGCGGTTGAATATCTTGAGGAAGGTGTTCACCGAGCCCGAGTTCGAATGGTTATCCCTCAACATCCTTTCCGCTCCCAGTGGCAGCCCATTGAGGTTATCGTGACGGGCTATCGTATTGTGGACACTATTGAAGGAGCCGCACTAGAGTCTATTTATCTTTTCTGCAATCAACATCCAAGAGAGGTGGCTGGACAGCCGATCGGTTTATTTTCTACCACAGATCCCAAAGAGTCAGAATGGAATCTCAGGGTAATGCCTGAGGGTCACAGACTAGAAGGTCCAACAGAAGAAGCACTTCGGGGCATGATGCGGTTTATGAACGTGCAGTATCACTATCAAATGTTACTACGTCGCGAAATGGGACAGTTAGTTCATGCCGCGCGAAGTCGTTTTAGGGAGGCTGACAGTCTCGTCACCCAAGTTGACCAACTTCGAGCTCTGGCAATAGAGAAAGATGGGATCATTGCTGCCTGGAACGAGACTATTCAGCATCGGGAAGACCAGATCAATGAAAGTGATGCGATAATTACCCAACGCAACACGATCATTCAATTTCTTCAAGAACAGATCCAAGATCTTATCATCGAAGTTGATGATGCCAATGCGCACATAAATGAACTTCAACAACAGCCTGCACCTCCTGTAGTACCAGCACCCGCGCATGAAGAAGAGGAAGATCCTGAAGAAATCGAAGGAGTCTCCAAAATTGACTCTGAGCACGGAGACCCTGTTATCAGTCCCCATCATTCCTCCTCTGGTAGCCAGTCGTCAGTGGGTAACTTAGATGACTTTTAGGTTGAGTGGGTGCCAGTCTAGTTGTACTTAGTGTAGTAAAGTGTAAAAAGGTAGTGTGTCGTTTGCCTAGATCTGGGGCCACTTGTTGTACATGTGGCATGTGTAGTTAAGTGATGGCTTGTAGTAGTCCAAGGGTGCTAATGTAAGACATAAGGATCACCAGTGTTTATATAGTAATCCAAATCCTGTGTTTTATTATCTTCCTTTATCTTCTTGCATCTGAATGAGTGGATTGAATGGAGCATATGAATCACATTTCTGTTTGGTAAATGTATATCATCTGAAATTTGGAGTAAGGCTGTAATTGATAATGGATATCTCCTTTATTTCAGATGGTTGGAGCTACTCGCGGAACCCCGGAAGGATTCCGGACAGATCAGGCCAGTGGTTCTCAGCAACCACCACCCCCACCTCCAAATCTGGCCGAAGTCATGGCCCGACAAACAGAACTCCTTAACCAGATTGTGCAAGCTCAAATGGGCCATTTCCGTCAGCAATCCCGAGGCCGAGATGAACCTCTAACGGTCAGTTATCAAGATTTCCTTAGTACTCATCCTCCATTGTTTCACAAGGCGGATGAACCCCTCGACGCCGATGCCTGGCTTGGCACCATCAAGTCCAAGTTCGCTTTAGCCTTTATTGCCAGCCCCATGTTCGGATGAGAACAAGACGCTCTTTGCAGCCCAGCAGCTCCGTGGTACAGCTCGTTTATGGTGGGATCATTTTCATGCCATGCAGCCTGCAGATCCTGTCGTCACCTGGGATGAGTTCCGGACTGCATTTCGAGCGCATCACATACCTGAAGGACTCATTGAGCGAAAGCTCAATGAATTTTTGAATCTGACTCAAGGAACACGCACCGTGATGCAATACGCACAAGCTTTCAACCACTTGTGCCAATATGCAGGGTATCATGCGGACAGTGATGCCCGCAAAAGGGATCGCTTTCGCTGAGGCCTGAATACCAAACTTAAAGAACAACTGAATTTGGTAAGGGCCGATAGTTTCAATGAGCTAGTCAACATGGCTATCACCCAGGAGGACTGCATCTCAGCCCACAGGGCGGAAAAGAAAAGGAAGACCCCAACAGGGCCTGCAACTTCGCAACCCTCAAGGTATCGGTTGGTCCCAAGCACTGCTCCTCGAGCCCCGCCTCGAAGTAATATGCCTGGCAGATGGGTAGCTAGACCACCGCAACAGGCACGATTCAACCGACCACCGACACCTCAACCTCAGCAGCAACAACAACAAGGCCCGCGGCCAAGCTTTCCACCAGCCAATCAAGAAAACAGCAACTATCGCTGTTTCAATTGTGGAAGCCCGTCCCACTTCATCAAGGATTGCCCTCAACCTAGAAAATCTTTCCAAGGGCAAACACCCAGTTCTACCAGCTAGGGCAAGGGCAAGAAACAGGTGGTTCAGGTCCGCCAAGGAAGGGTGAACCTCACCACACTCTCCGAACTTCCTGAAGGGGCACCGATAATGACGGGTACATTTTCTATCAACCATCACCCCGCTATTATTCTTTTTGATACTGGTGCCACCCATAGCTTTGTTAATACAAAGTTTGGAACTAAAGTAGGCCTGGATATTTATCCCGTTAATGGAGTGTATATGATAACAACTCCTGGTGGTAAAGTCTCCTCAAACCAAGTCTGTAGGAGCGTGCCAATTCAAATGGGTAGGAATCTGATGAGGACAGATTTACTATTACTGGATCTAGAAGGAATGGATGTTCTTTTAGGCATGAATTGGATGACTCAGCACCGTGTGTCCTTAGATATTTCTTCTCGAATTGTGGAAATAGATTCATCCGAGTATGCACCTACCATTCTCTATCTCCCAAAAATGGGAGTACTTTAATTCTTGCACTTATGCTGCAACCGGAATCAAGTTAGAAAATATCCCTGTCGTCTGTGAGTATCCCGATGTCTTTCCAGATGATTTGCCTGGAATGCCCCCAGATAGAGATATCGAGTTTATCATAGAACTCCAACCTGGCACAACCCCTATTTCTAAGAAATTTTATCGTATGCCTCCTAATGAGTTAGCCGAATTGAAAATCCAACTCCAAGACCTCTTAGATAAAGGTTTCATTCGTCCCAGTGCATCACCATGGGGTTGTCCGGCTTTATTCGTGAAAAAGAAAGACAATAGCCTAAGGCTATGTGTGGACTACCGTCCTCTCAATGCGGTAACTATCAAAAATAAGTATCCCCTACCCCGCATTGATATTCTCTTCGATCAGTTAGCCGGACCTAAGGTATTTTCTAAGATAGATCTTCGTTCTGGCTATCATCAAATTAAGATTCGGCCCAGTGATATTCCAAAAACAGCTTTCTCCACTCGATATGGTCTATACGAGTATCTGGTCATGTCATTTGGTCTTACCAATGCTCCTGCCTATTTCATGTATCTCATGAATTCGGTCTTCATGCAAGAGCTCGACAAATTTGTTGTGGTCTTTATTGATGACATTCTGATCTACTCTAAAACTCCGGAAGATCATGCTAAACATCTTCATGTCATCCTTCAACGATTAAGAGACCATCGCCTGTATGCCAAATTCTCCAAGTGCGAGTTTTGGTTGGATACAGTGAAATTTCTGGGCCATACCATTTCTGGTGATGGAATATCCGTTGATCCCAGTAAGGTACAAGAAGTTATGGATTGGCAACCCCCAATGTCAGTCCATCAGATTCATAGTTTTCTCGGTCTAGCTGGCTATTATCGTCGCTTCATTCCTGACTTCTCTAGAATAGCCAAACCTATGACCGAACTACTAAAGAAAGGTGTGAAATTCTCATGGGATCAAAAATGCGAAGATGCATTTCATATTCTTAGAGATCGTCTTACGACTGCTCTAGTCTTAGCTCAACCAGATGTGTCAAAACCCTTTGACATCTATTGTGATGCTTCAGGAACTGGGCTTGGTTGTGTACTTATGCAAGACAACCGAGTAATTGCATATGCATCACGAGCACTTAGGGTTCATGAACAGAATACCCCACCCATGATCTCGAGCTTGCAGCTGTCATTCATGCCCTAAAGATCTGGAGACACCATCTAATGGGTACAAAGTGCCATATCTACACTGACCACAAAAGCCTCAAATATATCTTCACCCAAGCAGATTTAAATATGAGGCAAAGGCGCTGGCTAGAACTTATTAAAGATTATGACTTAGAAGTGAATTATCACCCAGGCAAGGCTAATGTCGTTGCGGATGCCCTCAGTCACAAAGCGCATTGTTCTTGCCTATCTGTTGAAGCGTTCAACGAGACTCTCTGTTGGGAAATGAGAAAGCTCAACCTAGAGATCATTTCCCAAGGTGACTTAAACCATCTTTCGGTTGAAGCCACACTTAGAGATAGTATTGTTCTAGCGCAACAGCGTAATAAGGGGGTCAGAATCATTAAACAGAAGATAACGCAAGGAGAAGGGAAGTATAAATGCTTCCGAGTAGATCCTGAAGGAGTTTTATGGTTCAACGAATGTATTGTTGTACCCAAGGACCATAAGCTCCGTAAGCAAATAATGGACGAGGCCCACCTCTCCAAATTCTCTATGCATCCTGGCAGTACAAAGATGTATCAAGATCTGAAACATAACTTTTGGTGGACTCGTATGAGACGAGAGATTGCCAAGTATGTGTCAGAATGTGATATCTGCCAAAGAGTCAAAGCCAGTCATTTGAAGACAGCTGGTATCCTTCAACCTCTACCTATTCAATCATGGAAGTGGGAGGATATCAGTATGGACTTTATTGTTGGCCTGCCCAACACTTCTCTGAGGCATGATTCTATTTGGGTAATCGTTGATCGATTAACCAAGACTGCACATTTCCTTCCCGTGCATACTACGTATATTGCCAAGAAGTATGCCGAAATTTATTTAGATCAAATTGTTCGTCTTCATGGAGTACCTAAGACGGTTATTTCTGATCGTGGAGAATAGTTTATTGCTCGATTCTGGGAACAACTTCATGATGCTCTTGGAACTAAGTTAATTCGAAGCTCTGCCTATCATCCTCAAACAGATGGACAAACTGAGCGAGTAAACCAGATTCTGGAGGACATGCTTAGAGCGTGTGTACTTCAGTTTAACACGAGTTGGGATAAATGTTTGTCGCTGGCAGAATTCTCTTATAATAACAGCTATCAGACAAGCATTAAGATGGCCCCATTTGAAGCGTTGTACGGTCACCGGTGCCGAACTCCTTTGAGTTGGTCACAAACCGGCGAGCGTAAAATTTTTGGACCCGACCTAGTTATGGAAGCTGAGGATAAAGTAAAGATTATCAAGAACAATCTAAAGGCCGCCCAATCTCGACAGAAAAGCTACGCTGATATATGAAGAAGACCATTATAGTTTCAAGTCGGAGACTTCGTATATCTTCGAGTATCTCCTACCCGAGGTGTTCAAAGATTCGGTGTAAAAGGGAAACTTGCTCCTCGATACATCGGACCCTTTGAAATCCTTGAAATCTGTGGACCCGTAGCTTACCGTCTCCAACTTTCTCCTCAATTAGTAGCCATCCATAACATCTTCCATGTATCCCAACTCAGGAAGTGTGTTAAGATCCCTACTGAGATCATCGATTCCCAAGCTATTGAAATCAAACCAGATCTGACCTATACGGAGCATCCAATCAGAATACTAGACACTAAAGAGAGAAGCACCAGAAGAGAAACCATCAGAATGTACAAGATTCAGTGGAACCATCATACGGAAGAAGAAGCAACATGGGAAACTGAATCTTATCTTCAGCATAACTTTCCTGACTTCTTCCAAGCCAACCTCCGAACTTGATCATTCCATTCCATCGTGTTTCGGAATCTCGGGACGAGATTCTTTTTAGGGGGGAAGGCTATGACACTCATGTAATTAGCATAGTCACATCTTCGAGTTTTAGTGTGATGTTATGTACAAAGTGTAGAAAAAGTATGTTCAACAATTGTAATGTTAAGGAAAAGTGTTTGTGTATTTAATTATATATTAATTGAGGTCCTTTTGTGCAAAAAGGGGTGTATATGGAGGGTAGATTTCAAAAGTACAAGGGTTATTTTGCAAAAGTTGAAAACTTACGTTTAAATAGTAAATATATGCAAAACTACACCTGCGCCCGGTCCTGAGCGCCGCTCTGCGGCTCTGCACCCCTCTACGCCCCGCTCCACGCGTCGTGCTGCTCTTCCTCCCACCGCCCGCAGTGCCCGCGCTAGCCGCCCCCCTTGCTCCTCCACGTCGGGTAGAAGCCACGAGCGGCCGCCACGCCGCCCTGCCAAGCACGCCGGCGCCGCCCGCCACTCTGCGTCCGGCTGCGTGATCTTTCCCCTCGCTTCTTCTTCCTTTCTACGGCCGTGCGGTGCTATAAAAGTGGACCAAGCCCCTTTCTCCCCGGTTGCTTTGCCGCTGCTTCCTTCCCGACACCGAACCGCCGCCGTCGATTCCCCACCGGAATCCTCCTCGGCCGCTCCATCCCGACCCAATTCCTTGAGCCCTAGGCTTCCTCACCTCCTCCCCTTGCTCCCCAGCTGGATCCGGGCCAGCCCCGGCCACCCCCTCGCCGAAATCGCCCCACCCCGAGCCGCCCCTCACCGGCGCCGTCCGAGATCGGCCTCGTCGTCGACAGCACGCTCCGCCGCCTCTCCGTCCAATCCAAGTATGGAGATCAACTCCCCACATCCCACTGATGCTCATGCGCGTCTTAGACCCTCCTGTTCGCCGGTCCTTCACCGGGAACGGTGGCGCGCCGCCACGGCCACCGCCCCTCCTCGCCGTCAGCAGGGTTTCACCTCTGCCCGTCGAGCCCCGCCTTGTCCAACTTGTTCCCCACCCCCTGCTGGTCATGCCCCACCGGCCCCTCCCGGCCGGTGACCTCGCCGCCTGCGAGAATACGCCGGGGTCGAGCGGCCGGGCTTGTCAAGACCGGGCAGGGATGTGTCCGTGCAAAGGAGACTTTTTCCAGGGGTCTGGGCGCAAAAAGGCCAAGGCCCCCCCCTCTAGTGGATCTATTATTTCATGTGTGTGTGTTTTCTGTCTTGCAAAATTCGTAGAAAATCACAGAAAAATCCAAAAATTGCAAAATTAGTTTCGTTGGAAACTAGATTTCAGATCCTACAACTTTTGTTTATGAAGTTTAATATGAAACTAAATATTCTTGCATCTATTTTAAATCCAAGGTTAAAGGGTAATTAGTACATAACTTCTACATATATGCTTTGTTGCTTATGAACTTTAACATGTGATTTCTATAAGCTATGAGTAACCTTGTATTAAAATTTCAAACCTAGATTTGTTTGGTAGCCTAACTTCTTTTGAATTTAGGCAATTCAAATTGAAATGTTAGCTAAGCATGTTCTATAGACCTAACTAGTCGAGATCTTTTTGTCATACTCTAATGTGTTAATATTTAGTATATAATTAAGTTTCCAAAGCTTTATGATTTTTCTAACTTAAAGTTTTGAATTTCAATTTGGAATTCAAATTCAAATTCAAATGTTCTAGTTCCTGTTTGCAATAGATTCAGTAATATCCTCATGACTCCTTTTTAAATGGTAATTCAAACCTAAACCCTTTTGTTTCATGAACTCTTGTGTGTTGACTTGGTGAATTTAAATTTTTGTAATATAAGGTCCTAAATTCAAATCTCGTCTTACTTAAATTATTGCATCTCATATAGAATCAATGACGCTCGACGATGGAGATTACGAATTGGTCTTAGGACAAGACCAAGGGTTTTCAGAAGACCCAAAGCAAGTCGTCGAGGAACTAACTGAAGCCCCGAACCAAGGTTCGGGAGTCTCTGATACTCCTGCCCCCACCCCTACTCAAGAAGGCAAGCCCCGGACATATCCCATTACTTTATTTACACTGCGATCTATGTCTATTTACCTATACTTATGCATTAAGTCTAGGAGTTGAAATGAAACCCTAGTGGCATAAAATCTTAGGAATCCAATGTATTGTACACGAGTCCTTATCGTTTAAATGCTCTGCTAAATAGGACCGGTAGAAGTCGAGTGATTTCCTGTCACTCGCGCGATATAGGAGTTACATGTTTACATTTCTGCAGTCACTATAAGGATGACGGACAGGGTCATGTGCTGTATCATGACCTGAAATTTTACCCTATCTGTTTGGTTAAAAGTTGATAAGGTCGACGTGTGTGGTAGTGGTGGCTAAGCGTTTGAAAGTACTAGCCACATGCCGCGAAATATGGTAAGCGGTAGGCCTAGTACCCGAGTGGCCCGGCAAATGGACATGTCTCCACCACTCGAGTTTTATTTTATGTTTACACGCACCAACGTGTGGGAGTACGTTCTGCAAGGCAGACAGGAATACGGGTTTTGTAGTCGCACTACAGACATATGTCCTGCACAATTGGTGTGCGTACGGTCCTGCAGTCGCTTGTGGTGGCCCTGATCCATAACCCGGAATATAAGGGAAACGGTTGCTTCGTAACGATCTTTGGATGTTCCAAGCGTGTGTGTTAGGTTTACCCTTGCAAGGTGAAATTCGATTCAGAATCGTCCGTCTCTCGCGGAAATTGAGACTGCTTATCCCTTTTACCACAGAGTAAGAAGTGTAACTATTGATGGAATAATCCGGATGAATGATAATCTCTACCTTGCTTGCTTAGTGTAGGTGCTAATCTAGAATGAAAACCAACTAGAAGATGGAAGCTAAAACTTGAAAGTAGTTCATACTCTTTGTTGCCCTTCAGCTGGAAACAAACCCAGAGCCTTTACAATGCCATCATTTGTCTAGTTACGGGCTAAAGTATACCCAAACCCGGGTAAGCCTTGCTGAGTATTAGAATACTCAGTCTTGCTAGTACCATTTGCAGGTATAACTTTCGAGAACCCCACGGACAGCCCTGCATGGCCAACTTCTGTTCCTTTTGGCTGGTCCGTGGAATGGGATCCGTCCCCGGCTGGCAGTGACCCCCCTGAGTGACACCAGGCCTTGGGCTGAGCGTGGTGTCCACCGTTGCGACGAAAGTAGTCGCGTGTTTGTTTCCCTTCCGCTGTGAACATGGATAAGCTGTCCCGCTTGTCAGTTTAAACATCGTTTGTATAAATTTTATTTGTAGTTGAGCAAGGCTTGTAATAATGTTTACGTATCTGTAAATTAAAAGTAATGAGTTGTGCTGTGATTGTAAACTCGCCTTCGTGCGAGGTAAACCTGCATCGATCCTGTTGAACCGTGGTTGGATCAGGCGGAGACCTGACAGACCAATGGATTACACCGTTTGAAGTACGTTGGAGCCCTTGAGAGAGGACCTGTGTATTTGAGCCGGTGTAATTCAGGCGGTTCTGCCACACGCAACACCGTAATTCACTTTTTGCAGGAATAAGTCCATTACTTGAACCAAGAATTAGGTGATGCCCTTGGACATATTGAGATGCTCTAAGAATAGCAAATGCCTCCTCTTGTGCTGAATGAGCTAGAAGAAGAAGAGGAAGATTCAGAAGAAGAACCCGAGGAAATTGAAGACGTGTCTGAGATAGATTCGGAACATGGAGATTCAGAGCCCAACCCTTAGGATGATGACTCTTCCTCTCGAAGTGCGTCGTCTGTGGGCAATTTAGATGACTTTTAGGCAAGATAGTGCAGCTGGTGTTATGGTCCCGAAATGTGGCATATGTAAATAAGAGGGATGTAATATGACCACTAGGATAAGGCCACTTGTTGTAACATTGTGGCTTATAGTAGTTGAACTCTAGTTATTTATGTACTTTAAAGACTACCAGAATTATGTACTATATGGTGACCGCCAGTTGGGTTTTCCAATCATCATCCTTATCCAAAAATTTCTTCTTCCTATCTATGACTGTTGAGTTGATTTGATGAGATGGACGCGAATTGTATACATTTCTCAAACTTATTGTGTATGCTCATCATCGTTCTTATGCTGTTTTGATATGTTGTACCATGCATCATACCTCTGATAATGGAAGCAAGAATAACCTATTGTAATGGACATCTTCCATGTTTTTCAGATGGTTGGCGCTACGCATGGAACCCCTGAAGGTTTCAGGCCAGACCAAGCTAGCGGTTCTCAACAACCACCACCGCCACCACCAAATCTAGCAGAGGTTATGGCACGGCAGACTGAGCTTCTCAATCTTCTAGTGCAGGCACAACAGAACCAGCATCGCCAACAACCACGAGGAGGTCGTGATGACCTCAACCCTCAAGTGGCAAGCTATCAAGATTTTTTCAGTACCCAACCCCATTGTTCAATAAAGCAGAAGAACCTCTTGATGCCGACGCCTGGCTTCGTACTATTGAATCAAAGTTCGCCCTTCTTACTATACCTTGTGCGGACTCGAGTAAAGCTCACTTCGCCGCCCAGCAACTTCGTGGCGCTGCCCGCATGTGGTGGGATAATTATTACGCCATGCAGCCCACTGGACATGTTATTTCCTAGGAGGAATTCTGGATTGCCTTCAGGGCACATCATATTCCTGAAGGACTGATAGAGCGGAAGTTGAATGAATTCCTGGCACTCACCCAAGGCACCCACACGGTATTGCAGTATGCATAGGCTTTCAAACATCTATGCCAATATGCGAGTTATCACGCTGACAATGATGCCAAGCTTAAGGAAAGCCTAAACCTTGTTAAGGCTAATACTTTTAGTGAGCTGGTTAATATGGCCCTAACCCAGGAGGACTGCATCACGGCACATCGTGCCGAGAAGAAACGGAAGGCCCCCACTAGACCCTCGAGTGCTCAGTCACCGAGATGTCCCACCTGGCAGATTGGTTTTCCGCCCGCCTCAACAGCAAGGAGGATATAGACCTTTAGTGCCTCCGCAACAGCTGCAACAGTTTGGCCCAAGGCCAAATGGTCAACAGTTTCAGCAGGGGAGCAGCACTAATCGCTGTTTCAACTGCGGGAGTACGGCTCACTTTATCAAGGATCGTCCTCAGCCCAGAAAGCCTTTTCAAGGGCAGGGATTTGATCAAAATGACCAGGGCAAGGGCAAGAAGCGAGTAATGCAAGTCCAGCAAGGGCGAGTCAACTTCGCCACCCTTGCAGATCTTCCAGAAGGAGCCCCCATAATGACGGGTATATTTTCTATCGACTATAAACCCGTTATTATTCTATTTGATTCCAGTGCAACCCATAGCTTTAGCAATGAGTGTGGTGCCCGAGTGGGACTTGATTCTTGTCAAACCAAGGGGTCGTATATGATCTCTACCCCTGGGGGAAAGATTAGTTCCAATCAACTGCTTAGATATGTGCCAATACAGTTGGATAATAAGGTAATAAAAACTAATTTGGTTTTGCTCCATTTAGACGGTATGGATATCATACTTGGGATGAATTGGATGATAAAACATAAAGTGCTGTTAGATATCTCTTCCTGAGTTATTGAGATTGACTCACCATATGATGGAGCTACTACCCTCTATCTGCCCCAACAAGAGTACTTCTACTCTTGTGTTTATGCAACCACAGACATCAAATTAGAAGACATTCCTATAGTCTGTGAGTATCCCGAAGTCTTTCCAGATGATTTGCCTGGGATGCCACCAGATCGGGACATCGAGTTTGTTATTGAGCTCCAACCTGGCACACCTCCTATTTCCAAGAGGCCATATCGTAGGCCACCTAATGAACTGGCTGAGCTAAAGATACAACTTCAAGATCTTCTTGATAAGGGTTTAATACACCCAAGTGCTTCACCTTGGGGATGCCCCGCCCTATTTGTAAAGAAAAAGGACAATAGCTTAAGGCTATGTGTCGATTATCGTCCACTCAATGCGGTCACTATCAAAAATAAGTACCCTCTTCCCCGTATTGACATCTTGTTTGATCAACTAGCTAGAGCCAAGGTCTTCTCTAAGATTGATCTACGCTCTGGTTATCATCAGATCAAAATCAAGCCTAGTGATGTTCCAAAAATAGCTTTCTCGACCAGATATGGACTTTATGAATATCTGGTTATGTATTTTGGACTCACTAATGCACCAGCATACTTCATGTATCTTATGAATTCAGTCTTCATGCCGGAGCTTGATAAATTCATCATGGTTTTCATCGACGATATTCTGATATACTCTAAGACTGAAGAAGATCATACTGATCATTTACGTGTCGTTCTTCAACGACTACGTGATCACCGCCTTTATGCTAAATTCTCTAAATGCGAGTTCTAGCTTGATAATGTGAGATTCCTGGGGCATACTGTCTCCAGTGAAGGCATATCGGTTGATCCAACTAAAGTTCAGGAAGTTATGGATTGGAAGCCTCCAACTTCAGTCCATCAAATCCGTAGCTTCCTTGGATTGGCAGGATATTATCGTTGATTCATTCCATACTTCTCTAAGGTAGCCAAGCCTATGACTGAGCTACTCAAGAAGGAGATTAAATTCCATTGGGATGATAAGTGTGAAGAAGCATTTCATACATTGAGAAAACTTCTAACCACTGCTCCAGTATTAGCTCAGCCAGATAATACTAAGCCTTTTAATGTCTATTGCGATGCTTCCGGAATCGGACTTGGTGTGTGCTTATGGAAAATAACCGGGTTATTGCTTATGCTTCCAGAGCACTTCGGAATCATGAACAAAATTACCCAACTCATGATCTTGAGTTAGCAACTGTTATTCACGCTCTCAAGATTTGGAGACATCATCTTATGGGCACCAAGTGTAATATTTATACTGACTATAAGAGCCTCAAATATATCTTCACTCAAGCCGACTTAAATATGAGGCAAAGGCCTGGTTAAAATTGATCAAGGACTACGATCTTGAAGTACACTACCATCCCGGCAAGGCTAATGTGGTTGCGGATGCACTTAGCCGCAAGGCACATTGTCATTGCTTATCCATAGAAGTCTTCAGTGAAACCCTCTGCTATCAAATGAGGAAACTCAATCTAGAGATTATTCCTCAATGTAGTCTAAATCTTATATCAATTGAACCTACCCTTCAAGATAGAATCATCATGTCGCAATTGCATGATGAAGGTATCAAAATTATCAAACAGAAACTATCTCAGGGAGAAGCAAAATATAGGTGTTTCCACACTGATCATCAAGGAGTTCTACGGTTCAACAATCGTATTGTTGTACCTAAGAACCGTCAACTACGTAAACAAATCTTTGATGAAGCACATCTATCCAAGTTTTCTATTCATCCTGGTAGTACTAAAATGTATCAAGACCTTAGGCGAAACTTTTGGTGGACCAGGATGAAAACAGAAATTGCTAAGTATGTATCTGAATGTGATACCTGCCAGAGAGTCAAAGCCAGTCATCTGAAGGTATCAGGTACACTCCAACCACTGCCTATTCCATCTTGGAAGTGGGAAGACATCAGTATGGATTTCATCGTTGGCCTTCCCAACACATCTCAAAAGCATGACTCGATCTGGGTAGTCATTGATAGACTCACCAAAATAGCACACTTTCTCCCTGTGCATACAACTTATACTGCTAAGAAGTATGCCGAAATCTATCTCGATCAAATTATTCGTCTGCATGGTATCCCTAAGACAATCATTTCTGATCGAGGGGCACAATTCATTGCACGCTTCTGGGAGCAGTTGCAATCATCTCTCAGAACCAAGCTGATTCGAAGCTCTGCATACCATCCACAAACTGATGGACAAACCGAGCGAGTTAATCAGATTCTTGAAGACATGCTCCGAGCTTGTATCATTCACTATGGTACGAACTGGGACAAATGTCTAGCCTTGGCCGAGGACAAATGTCTAGCCTTGGCCGAGTATTCTTATAACAACAGCTATCAGTCCAGTCTTCAAATGGCTCCATTTGAGGCGTTGTATGGTCGAAGATGTCGATCTCCTTTGAGTTGGTCTGAAACCAGTGAACGCAAAATCTTCGGACCAGACTTAGTTACCGAAGCTAAAAATAAGGTTAAGATTATCCAAGTAAATCTTAAGGCAGCCCAGTCTAGACAGAAAAGTTATGCAGACCAAAGGAGAAAACCATTGCAATTCCAAATAGGAGACTATGTCTATCTTCGAGTATCACCTACCAAAAGTGTTCAACGTTTCGGCATAAAGGGAAAGTTAGCACCCTGATATGTTAGACCTTTTGAAATCACCGAAGCCTGTGGCCCAGTGGCTTACAGAATTTATCTTCCTTCTCAGTTAGCAGCCATTAATGATGTCTTCCATATATCTCAACTCAAGAAGTGCATCAAAGTGCCTACTGAGGTCCTTAAACCACAAGCCATCAAGATCAAGCCTGATCTATCTTATGCCGAACAACCCATTCAGATTCTTGATACCAAAGAGAGAACCACTAGAAGAAAGAAGATTAAGATGTATAAAATCTTGTGGGATCATCATACTGAAGAAGAAGCCACATGGGAAACTGAAGACTATCTTCAGAAGAACTTCCCCGAATTCCTTAAGACTCCTTAGGTATCTATCTTCCAAGTTGTATCATTCCTGTAATCTCGGAATGAGATTTTTTTTAGGGGGGAAGGTTGTGACACCCTATGTGGCAGAACCAACCTGAATTATACCGGCTCAAGTACGCGAGTCCACTCCTGAGGGCTCCAACGTACTTCAAACGGTATAATCCCTTGGCCTGTCGGGTAACGTCCCGACAAACCACCGATACACAGGATCAAATAAGGTTACCTCACATGCAGGTGAGTCCAAAGATACAGTCACCATCATACTTTACATCACAGAGAATTACATTACAAGGGTTTCCAAAAGGAGTACGAAGTTTCAAGTTTAGAGAAAACATTACCAACTGTTAAAGTTATGGTTTTTGGCAGCGGAAAACATACGCGATGATTTACAGCACGTCGTCAAGATGGATGTCATGCTAAGCCCCGGCACGACATCACTCGGAACCATCGGTGTTGGCCGGGGATGGATCCTATTCCACGGACCAATCATCTGGGAGAGCACAGGACCAAAACAGGGGAAGAGTAGGGTCTCCAAAGATATTACCTGAAAATATAAAACTAGCAAGACTGAGTATACTAATACTCAGCAAGGCTTAACCGTCTCATGGTATACTTAGCCATGTAACTAAACTTATGAAGGCTTTTAGCTTTGGGTAGAGTTTTCAGCTGAAAAGCAGTAAAGAGTAGATCCTTAATTTCAACTTTTAGCTTTCAAGTTCTATGTGATTATCCATTCTAGGTAAGCACCTATAGCTAATCAAGCATGGTAGGATCTTTAGCCAATCATCATCTTTGATAACCATACCATTACTCTTGTTACTCTATGTGACAAAGGGATCAAACAGTCTCAATCTCCGCAAGAAACGGACGATTCTGAATTGAATTTCCAAACCTTGCAAGGATAAACCTAACACACACGCTTGGAACACCAAAGGGTCGTTCCGAAGCAACCGTTTGCCTTTCATTCCAACTCGTGGATCAGAGCCACCACAAGCGACTGCAGGACCATACGCACTTCCAAAGTGCAGGACATACGTCTGTAGCGCGACTACAAAACCCGTATTCCTGGTTGCCCTTGCAACACATATTCCCACACGTCGAATCAAGTAACAGGAAGAACCAAAATACGAATGGTGGGAGGTATGTCCACTCCTCGGGCCGATTGGCTACTAGGCTTGCCGCTTACCCAAAACTCACGGCATGTGGTTAGTACTTTCAAACGCTTAACCCCGATCACCACACACTGCGACCTTATCAAATTTCAACAATACAGACGGGGTATCATCTCAACCATGATACCTCATAAAACTCCCGTCCGTCATCCTTACAGTGATAACAGGAATGTAAACATTACAACTCCTATATCGCGCGAGTGACAGGAAATCACCCTACTTCTACCGGTCCTATTAGCATAGCATCTATTCGATACAAACTCAGGTGTAATACATTGGTTCCTAGGATTCATGCATCTAGGGTTTCAAGCAAATCCTAAGAACTTAATGCATAGAAATATATAAATAGATATAGGTTGCAGTGTAAATAAAATAGTGGGTTATGTCCGGGGCTTGCCTTTACTGGTGGGACTGAAGTCAATAAAGTTAAGATCTTCCGAACTTTGGTTCGGAGCTTCTGATAATCCCTTGGTAACGTTCACTTGGTCTTCAGGAACATCCTCCGCAGACTCCGGGGAGATCTCGTAGGTACCGTTGCCGAAGTAGTCGTATCTACATGTAATGCAACACTACATTCAAAGTGTGCACATAAAGCTATTTTACCTCACAACAAAGTTGCAATCCAACACTCATTTAACATACCACTCATATAACAATTAAAAAGATTAGAGACTAACTTGGGTAGAGCTTTAGGAGGAACAACTAATTAAGATGGGCTATATGTTGAAGACTACAACAGAGTCGATTGGATACAACAGAGGTTTAGTTGATAGATTTGGTAAAGAAGAGAGCTATCTACTTTGCCTTAGGAAATCGGCTGATTTCCGTTTGAAAGAGAAATCGGCAGAAACGGTCTCTGTATATAAGCGGGAGAGGCTAGCCGATTGATAGGTGCACCGGGTTTCTAATTGATCGATGAAAGCATCGATTACTTTAGCAGAGAGGTGTTTCCTAAAGCAACTATGTCTGAACTGAGATGTGCTTAAGTGTTATCTCAGGTAACTAGGTGCGGTTGCATCGGTTCGATTACGTCAGCACAACAATTGAGTGACGTACAGCCGATTGGAGTATGGTTAAGGGTGTGTGACCGATAGATATATAGCCGGTCTCTCAGTCGATAAATCGGCTGATAGAAGTGTGTGGATAAGGATAGGAAAACTAAGGATTGATCGACCACATTTGATCGATATAGAAAACAACTAGAATCGGCTTGGATCAGCCGATAACAAGAACCCTAAGATCATGTGTGCATCTCCGATACATTGTCTATAAGCAGCTGATGTAGGACAGAACAAAAGAATTATATCGGCAGTAGCCGATATTGGAAGGGTAACAACCGGATCAACTAACCAGCCGAGGGTAGAAGTATATCAAAGAAATGCATCGGCTGACAGTTGTTACACAGAAACATCCTAGACTCAAAGGAAACGGATGCTTAGCGGCTGAGCTGATAGCCGACACTGAAGTATAGCTGAAGAGATATATAAGCTAAGCAGCAGATACACTCGAACTAACAAGGATCTTTATACAAAAGTGCCTTAAGGAAACTGCAATCAAAACAAGGACAACATCTTGATGGTAGGGACCTGAGCACTTGTGTAAAAGTATTAACTAGATATCACACATCTCCACATAAGACATACATTCTATGATTACTTTTCAGTTATAACACATGCATATAACACAAGGTACAAATAAAGCATTCATTCCCTAATATTTAACCTAGACCACATCTCAAAGACCTTCAGCTCAAGATCATAACATAAACTTGTGAATTTTGACCTAAGGAATCAAACAAAACTGATTTTGTATTTTTATGAACTTCTTACGAAATTCTATGAAATGTAGAAGTTCACTGATTTGAATTAAAGAAGACATTAGAAATTTTACAAAGAACACCGCAGAACTTCCTAAAACATAGCAATCAAGTCCCTGGTCGAGGAAAACAGAGAACAGGAATATAACGACGACATTCCGGCAAAGGAGTCGCCGGCATTAGGAAGATTCAGTGAATCAGGGCAAACCTTGGGGTAACTTTGGTTGTGGAGAAGAACGGTGGAAAGTGAATTCCCGTGGCGAACAAGATCGGCGATGAGAAGAGCTCGACGGTGACGAGGTTCCGTGGGTGACGAAGAAGCTTGCCAGGGACTCGTAGTGGGTGAAAGAATGGCCGGAGGAATGTTCCTCACGGTGACCCGTGGCGACGATAGTCGGCTTTGCCACGGCGATGATATTACGGCACACAGGGATCGAAGAGGCTCGATGGGAGGGTTCACGAGCTTCTTTGAGGTGTTGTGGTCTTGCTCGGCGATCGACGAGGGAAAGGAGTTGCTGGATGTCGTGGACCATGGGACAAGACGATGGAGCCGAACCGGTTCGCTATGCCAACTCCTCCGCGAACCTCAGAGTTTTCCTGCTCACCGACTAAGCCTCCTCCGATCACGCGCGTGTGCTGCAGAAACACGGTCGGCACACCCACGTAGCCTCCTACAGGATCGCCACGCCTGGTCGCATCTCCTGCGCTGTTTCTGTTTTGCCCTCACACCACTGGCCCTCAACTTGCTCGCGCATGGCCGGTTGCCTTGCACGCGCTCACGCCTGCGGAATTGAGCCGAGCCAGGCACCGGTAGAACACTCCCGCTCGCACTCGCGAACATGCCGGTTCAATTCCGCTCGGACCTCCGGGTCCTGTAACTCCGCCGCCTTTCCACCTGCTACCTGCTGTGACGCCATCAGGGCCGGCCTACCACCGCCGCCAGTCTTGCTCTGCGCGTCTAACCCGCACCGCGTTGCTTCCCTGACCGCCTTGCCGCTGCGCAGCTGCTCCTTCCGAATTCGCCGTGCTATAACCGCCGATAGTTGCGCCCCGGGCTCACCCAGCTTGCACGCCGCAGCTCCACTCGCACGCGCGCGCCTGTACCGCGAGCCTCGAGCCTGCTCCAGCGCCGCCACGACAGTCCTCTTCTGCTCGCGCGCCGCCACACCGCGAGCTCCGCTCCAGCATCTCCTGGCCCGCGTGCCGCTCACGCGTCTGCGCGACGCCTCCCACGCACCCGCTCGCGCGCCTGGCCGCCCGTGCATCTGCGCTTGCGCTCCAGAATCTCCCTTATCCTCTCTGTCCTCCCACCCCCCAAATAAGGACCATTCCCTTCAACAAAATTATCTGGCACTTCCTCCAATTGTGCCTCCTGACTAGGCATATCGGTCACCGATTTCTCATCCTCTTGCGCATCGAATGCTGCAAATTCGGACTCTTTGTTCTCCATGCCCTCAGCACGTGGTTCAGCAACTTCCTGGGCTGATTGTTGGCTCGCCGTCGAATCACCACCAGCCCCCACGCGCCGCCTAGTCCCGCTCGGGGCCGTCCACCTGCGCACGCCCGTGAGGCCGCCGCTCCAGCGCCCGCTAGCGCCGCGAGCCACCCGAGCGCCTGCCGTGCCAGCCGCCTGCGCCGAGCCGCAGCCGCCCGCCTGGAGCCGCGCCGCCTGGCGCCTGCCTGGAGCCGCGCCGCCTGGCGCCTGCCTGCCCGCGCCGTGCTCGCTCCGCCCGCACCGCGCGCCACGCCGCCAGCCCGCGCTAGCGCCCGCACCGCGCGCCTCAGCTCCGACCGCCCAGCGCCGCCTGTGCCAAGCCGGTTGGAGGAGAGGAAAGACGAGAGAGAAAGAAAGAGATAGGTGCCGCCGCTAGTGAAAAAGGAGAAAGCCAAATAGAAGAAGAACAGAGAGAGAAGAAGGAGGAATGGATTTCCCCAAGGACTTATGTGCAATTTCAGAAAACTGCAGGGACCTTTCTGTAAGGTAAAATTTCCCATTGATTTAAAACCCTAATGAAGAAATGCCCAAAATAAAAGTTGGAGAGTTTTTCAAACTCTGCAACATTGCTTGAGGGCCCAAGTTCAAAAACTCAAAAATTATATTTTTACACGTGAAATTTTGAACAAAGGTTGGATTTGAATTACTTTTGTCCTAAAGAGTGAAATTTTATAACATTTAGGACCTAAATGCAAGCATTTATGACACGTCATGATGACGGGATAGACTCGTCATAATGATTGGATAGACATGTCATGATGACTTGCACCTTTTACACTTTAGCCCTGAGTAACTTTGAAAATTACTTTTGTAAATCAAATACTTGCATAAAAGGACTTGTACTTTTATAAAATTACATAAATACCCTTATTTTCACCACTTAACCCAAACTTTTACACACTTCAACACATGCATTTCTAATGCAACTTTTGGATAAATAAATATATATATATTTTTACAGAGGATAAAATAAGAAAAAAACATGTTTGCAAAACCACCCTTCACTTATTTTGAAATTACCTCCTATCTAATCACATTTTGCAAAAACAACCCTAGGTTTTTCTGTAATTAAAAAAATACCATTTTTACTTGCACTTTAAATTTTCAAAAACTTCACATAAACATACACAAGCTTTACACTAACAAGCACATACTTCACACTAACAAATTATATGCCTAGCTTACAAGTACACGAACTGTCACACCCTAGGTGTCTGAATGTAGCAAACAGAGGGGAGAAGTTGTAATGTATGTGTTGAATCATGTGAAATTGAGTGAAGTGTGTGAAAATAAGGGTTTATGTGTCATTTCTCAAAAATACAAGTCCTTTTGTGCAAAAGTTTTGAATTACAAATTCAACTCTCATTTCTACTATGGGTCATAGTGTAAGAATGTTAGTCATCATTACCTTGCATAAAAACTTGCATTTAGGTCCAAAACCTAATGAAATTTGCCTTCAATAGGACAAAAACTTGATAATTTTAAATTTAGCCCAAGAGTTCAAAAATAAAACCTTATTCTTTGAGTTTTTGAACTTGAACCTTAAAGCAAAGTTTTAGTTTTTAAAAAGATCTAGAACTTTTATTTTGACCATTTTCTCATTTGAGCTTTAGAATAGTGGAAAGTTTTGTTTTACAGTGAAGTCCCTGTAATTCCTGTAATTGCAGATAGGATCCTAGGATTCCCTCCCCCCCCCCCCCACCTTTTCTTCTTCCTCTGTTCTCTCTGCCGCCGTAGCAGCGCCACCGCCGGCCGCCGTTGCCGCGCCGCCCAGGCTAGTTCCTACTCCAGCGCCGCTCCACGCGTCGCCAGGAAGCTTTGCCACCACCTCAGCGCCTCCCCGCTGTCCTCTCCCGCGCATGCCACACCGCTCCGCCGCTGCCCGAGCCGCCAGCAGCTGCTTGCCATCGACCGCCGTGCCATGCCCCTACCATCGATCGTCGTTGATTTAAACCTAAATCGAGTTGCTGCAGCCCTCTTTCGCCCGCTCACTCGCTCCCTTCTTCTTTTCCTGTACAGAGCACTGCCGCCGCCGTTGAACTCCATTGCCGTCGCTCCGGGCCGCCGTGGACAGCTCGTCCCGCCTCTTCTCGATCCACCCCAACCCCTCTAGCAGCTTTGCCTTGTTCCCGTGAAGCTCGCCAGCCCCTCCATCGCCGCCCTTGAGCACCGAATCAACCTCACCGTCGATCTCCCTCTCGCCACCGTCTCGGGTCGCCGTGGGGACCAGCCCTTCCGGCCATCCTAGCCCCCACCAAGCAGCTCTTGTGAACCGCCTCGGCCCCCTGAAGCTCCTCCCTCACCTCTGATCCACCGCCGGTGAGCCACCTCGCCGGAACGCCGCCATTCCCCTCCTTATTCCCTATTTTACTCCGGCCAAGGACCTGATTGCTTTGATTTCAATCTTAATAGGGTCTTTTCTGTGAAAAACCAGGGGTAGATCGAAAATGAAAAATTATGCTAGATATTGTTCATGAAAAATTATTAAAATATTTTTGAATGATGTTTCTGAGTTGCTTAACATGTCCATAAAATTTCAGCACCTGAATCTATCTGGAACTCTAGAGATAAACAGATCTTGAAATAATAGTGTTGATAAATTTACAAAAGCTTTAATCGTGCTTCACCAGTACTCAATTAAATTTATAGCTCAAGTATTGCAGTGGTTTGCTCTGTGGAAATAAAATATGTTCTAGGTGCTGATTAATTGAAATATTTATTCTAATTTATTTACTGCATAAAATATTCTGAAAATTTTAGGATAAGATTATTTCAATTAGGTCTGTTTATACTAATTTTTGTAATATTAGTAATCACTTCTGACTTAGGGTTTGATTATTTGATCAAAAACAAAAGTTTTTAATAATAATAACCCCATTTCTTTAAAGAATAATTAGTCTAGTTCCTAAAATCCACTAATGGTATTTAATGGAATTAGTTTGGTAAATTAGGATCACCCCCATGCTATCTAATGTAATTAGTTTGGTTGCTTAGAGTAACTAAATATGTCACTTAATGCAATTAGGTAGTTTAGTTTGTACTCGATAAATGATTGCCGAGTAGGAGAGTAGATGATATATTTGCTAGGTGGAATATTTATTTATTGGATTGCAACTTTATTATGAAATGAAATGAAAGTGTATGCATTCCCTAAATTATAATATTTGCATATCATGTAGACTCAGCGCCTCTCACCGACGGAGATTATCAGCTAATTCCGGAACCAGAAGAAGGAATTTCTGAAGACCCTGGGAACGTCACTTGAGATTTGACTGAAGCCCCAAACCCCGGTTCGGAAAGTTTTAGTGTTGACATCTCTAACCCCAGCCCCACCAGCAAAGGCAAGCCCCGGACATAAACCCTATTTTCATACACTGCAATTTAAATATTAATTTATTGTACTGGTGCATCTAAGTTCTTAGGAGTTGTATGGAAACCCTAGTCGCACATTCCTAGGATCCTATGTATTGTATATTAGAACTTGAGTCCGAGTAGCTGCTATGCTAATAAGACCGGTAGAATTCAAGTGATTGCCTGTCACTCGCGAGCTTTATAGGAGTTGCAATGTCCCACCACTCGTAATTTGGTTTTTTTCGCACACGCACCGACGTGCGGGAGTACATTCCGCACAGCAGACAGGAGTATGGTCATGTAGTCGCGCTACAGGCGTACGTCCTGCATATTGGATGTGCGTATGGTCCTACAGTCGCTTGTGGTGGCACTGATCCACGAGTCGGAATGAAAGGCAAACGGTTGCTTCGGAACAATCGTTGGATGTTCCAAGCGTGTGAGTTAGATTTACCCTTGCAAGTTTGAAAATTCGATTCTGAATCATCCGTTACACTGTTTGAAGTGCGGTTGAATCCTTGCTGCCTTCCGAGAAAGGATCAGCGCACTTGAGCCAGTGTAATTCAGATTGGTTCTGTCACAAAGAGTGCTGATAAGGCTGGCTATAGTGAACTCCTGTCTCTTGTGTTTCAAAGAAGTAGCAAAGTTCCTTCAGGAAGGAGGCAGCTTGGCAATTATACCGCCGGCCACAAACTTTTTCGATAGATTACACTTGAAGTTATCAAGCTCCTTAGCAAGCACCAACTTGTTTGACAACAGGACGATCATCAACCATCCTGTAGTCATAGAACCGTTCCATGACATATAGCTCACTACCCGCATTGGAGACACTGAACTTCATTTCGAGTGCACCCTACAACTCCTTGCTAGAGGGAATTTACATGTAAGCATCGACCAGGTTCTCTCTAAGAACACTGATCACAGCTCCTCTGAACAAGTTATCAGCTGTCTGGTACGCTCTCTCCTCCTCGAGAGTGTGCGGCCCACAGAAGGACCTTCAGTGATGAACCATATGCTCATCAGTATGAACCACAACTCAACCTTGCGGACCCATCTCTTGTAATTCATTCCATCAAAAATATTTGGTTTGAGATGTGCACCAAAACCAGAAACCGTAAAAGCCCTATCAAGTTTTTGGATTATTTGAATTGGAGGCATTTTATGGTACAATTTAATCCGAATTAAAGCATAATCATGACATATTTGATAGCACAAAAAAGAGCATGATCAATTGTTTTTCAGTGTACATAAAGCATGAAATGGATATTATAGAGCGCAAGAGATGAACAAGAAAGTTCATTAACAAGTACCCGGAGACGGGGCCAGTTCCGAAGAAACTAAATGCGTTGTTACCCGACATTATTAATCGAGCCTCTTTGATGTAGCTGATCAAAAGTCACTGCCATGCAGGTGATCGTAATGCAGTTGCGCCTCTAGAAAGTAGATGTACGCAGCGAGCAGTCGTGCAGATGCGCTCCCCAAAAATATGATCGCCCTTCTACTCCTCGTGTGTGGAGTCTCTGGTGAGGGCCAACAGCTTTGGAGGCCTGCTCTTCCGGCGAAGTCCGTGCACACAGTTCGCCGGAACGGGGCATCAGGAAAGCAGCACAACAGTGGAGAAGCTCACATGGTGTGTGTATATGCGTGACGAGATGAAGGTGCAAGAAGAATGCAGCAACTACTCAACATTGAATCTCTCCTGTTGGCACACAACACACCTCCTTTTATAGTCACGCAGGGAGATGAAAAGGCATCAGGCAAAAACGCTTCATGCATGACCTTTCACTTGTGCAACGGAAGCCATTAGCACTTATGTGCATTAACCTTTCATGCACCTAATGGCTTGTAACGCATGCATCAAATGACTCCAAGGCTACCAGCACTAATGCATGCATGCAACATTCGCCCTCCATTCCATTTAGAATGCTCCTATTTACACATACCACTATTAGCATTGAGATAGCCCTTGGTATTTAACTGATTAATTAGACTTTTATTGTGCCATGGGCCTAATTAATCTAACAATAATAAGGGTGGACCCCTGAAATCTAATGATCGGCCCTGACCTCTATTAAAAAAGGAGAGGATACTTGACTCTGCACATTGTTCCATGTAGCAACATTGCCAAACACTCATAGAGCACGAATGAGCACAGCAAGGTGAATAGTGCTAAATGGGAAATTAGTAACTTGTGCATCAATTTTTCCATTCTGTTTCTCAAACTAAACTAAAAGGCGGAAATGGGGAAAACTTACTTAAAGCGCTCAGTAAGGCAAGGGGATGTTCCATTGTCAATGACTGATTATATTGTATCTATCATCCGTACCATCAGACAAGAAATTGGCCAGTACTTATTATGATCTCTGCGTCTGGGAGTCAAGTTTCGCAATACTAGAATTGCCGGCTTCACCTGATTAATCACAAAGCAGTCCACCAAACAGTTAAAAAAAACGACATAAACAGCACATATATCATGGCATCCGCAAACTTACCTGCTACGCTTCCCAAAGCCTATGCAACCTGAAAAAACAAATAGCCTTATTAAGGGCCTGTTTGGATCAAGTGACTAAAAGTGGTGACAGATTTTAGTCATCCCTGTTTTGATCAAGTGACTAAAAGTGACTAAAGTTCCAAAAAAAGTGACTAAAATGAAGGGCAATCCCTCTCAACTCCTCCTTTTAGCTCCTTTTAGCTACTCTTTGGGAGCTAATGGGACTAAAATATTTTTATCACTTTTAGTCACTTTGTTTGCAACTTTAGTCCCTAGGCTGACTAAACTTTAGTCAGTGGGAACCAAACAGGGCCTAAACTTCCCTATGCTATGCATGTAATATGAAAAACGGGCTTGCTAGCGCGTGGACGTCCGATGGATTGGACGCTCCGTTGCAACTTCAAAACAAAATATCTGAAACATAGAAAATGTAAGATTGCAACATTGAAAAAATGCGGAAAACATAGTTCAATGTAAATATCGCATTCTGAGGAAAAAATTCCCTCCGCAACATCGAACACTTGTTTCATGCAACATTCCCCAAGCATCCAAAGATATCTACTGCAACACCATAAGGTACCCATTGCAACATTCCAAAATCTCTACTGCAACATCATGATATACCTCTGCCACAGCCTTCGCTCCTTCTCTGCAATCTCCCGGAGTTGCCCGCCATGGCCGCCACCCAGAGCTCCTCCTGCGGCCTACGCGGCTCACCCCTAGCAGGGGAGCGGCAACCGGGGCTAGGGAAGGCGCGGGGGAGCGAAGGCCCGGCCCCCACAGCGTGCACCCCGCCTGCCGCCTGCCGCCCGGAGCTCCTCCGGCGGCCAGCGCGGGAAGCCGCCCGGAGCTCCTCCGGCGGCCAGCGCGGGAAGCCGCGGGGGAGTGGCGGCTGCTACGGCTCACCCTTGCCGCAGGGGAGGACGGCTGGCGCGGGGCCGCGCCCCAGCGCTCGAGCCCGCACGGCGGCCGCGCCCCGACGCTTGAGCCCGCATGGCAGCCGGCACGACTTGCCCCTGCGCGGGGGAGCGGCGGCCGGAGCAGCTCCTCCCGGCGCTCCAGCCTACACGGGAGAGAGATATAGAGAGATTGTGCATGGAGAGCCGATTTGGACGGTGGTTAGGGCGTCCATCGGATCGGACGCCCTATTCTAGCATTCAAACTTCCACAATTTTGTTTTGCTTTTGTGCCTGTTGAGTGGCATCCTCGGTCGGTAAGCTGAGGAGCTTCACGAACAGGCGGCAAAGAAAAGAACTAGCCGCTAAGGTAATTTCAGTTTGGTATATTGATGGCACCAAGATCAACGTATCTTGTTTTTTTTTTGCGGGTATAGAATGAAAAGTAGAGATGACGTAGCCAGCGTCTCCTAGATCATTGTCCGACCGTCCTCTCTATGGGCAGGCGCTCGGCCTGACTGGGCGAACGATCGGACCCCCGATCCTCGCCGCTCAGCCTCCGACCGATCAGGAGAGTGGGGCCCACACGATTAGCGACGCAACCGCCCAACCCCTCCGACTGCCAGAATGGAAGGGAGAGGGCCCGCGTCCCATTAGCCTCCGTCAGGTCAACTCGCTCGTGTGAACACAACCCGCCGCCAGAGATCATCGTGCCCGCCGTACACATCCCATGCGCCTCTCTAAAAGCCGTCATGTCAAATAGTTGACCCTTGCTCACCCAGACAGTTAGGGCACGGCGATATTAGACCTCCTCCAACGGTATCGTCGAAGTCACCAGCTGACATGGAGATAGTTGAATAAACAAAAAATAAAATCTAAACTTCAGAACATATTATTGCATCGAGCAGAGTGTACAGAGAGGATAGGTCCCACGTATACTCTCGAGATACGTTCTAGACTATCGCTGTAGTCCTCGCTAGCGAGACGAGATATCTTTTGCTCTCACGTGACCCATACGAGATATCTTTTGCTCTCATGTAACGACCTACCTGGAAGGAATAAAATATCAGCTCCGCCGGCGACATGGTCTGCCCGTTGGAGGAGGCCTTAAGCGTGGGTCTGACACCCGCCACCCTGCAGGCAACCCTGCTTCCAAGGAAGAAATCCACACCATGTTCACACTACTGTAGCCTCTGGAGGCTAGAGGCGAAGAGACTACACCAAAGTAGCTTAATTTCGTCGGCCATATGTAATTTCGTCGGCCTAACACAAGCCGACAAAAATAACTAGCTTATTTCGTCGGCCAACACAAACCGATGAAATTTGAACTTATTTTTGTCGGGCTAGCGCAGGCTGACGAAAAACAGTCCATATTTACGTCGGCCAGGCCCGGACCGACGAAAGAAAGAGCATATTTTCGTCGGCTTTCTGTATGCCGACAAAAATATACCTAATTTCGTCGGCTCGCTCCGGCCGACGAAAATATAGGTACCCTAATTATTAGGATTTGGATGTCTTGTTCCAGGCCCGCACACCACTTCCCCCCCCCCCCCCCCCGCGCCCAAGCCTCCCGCCCCCGCGCCCCGCCGCCACCGCCCCCGGCCCAGCGCCCCGCCTCCCCCTGCGGCCGCCCCGCGCCGCCCCCCCTCCGCCGGCCCAGCGGGCCCCCGCCGCCACCCCGCGCTGCCACCCGTCGCCGCCCCGGGGGCCCCCGCCACCGCCGCGGCCCCCGCCGCCGCTCCACCTCGCGACATCGCACGCGCGCCTCCTCCTGCGACGGTGACTCCCGCAGCGACGCCCTAGGGTTAGGGTTCCGGCGAGTTCCGCGCCCTGGGGATCGCGTGGGAGATCCGTCCATGTCGTCCGACCCCTTGCCCCACCTCCCGCGCCGGTGGCCCCGCTGGGCGCGGCGGAGGTGGATCCCCAGTCCCAGCCAGCCGCGCGCGCCCGCTGAGCCACCGGAGGTGATGCACCGGACAAGAGCCGTCAACTTCCTCGGACGCCGCACGCCCATCGTCTACCAGAACGACAATGGCCCCTGCCTGCTCCGCGCCATCTGTGAGCTCCCGCTCGATTCTGAACCCCCTGCGAGTTTACCGCGCACGCGAAGTGCTTTTCCAGCGGTACTTATGTCTCCGGTTTTCGTTTGTGCAGGTAACGTGCTGCTGCTCAAGAATGTGATCAGCCTGAACCCAGACGCCAGCGAGGTGTCGTAGCAGAAGTTGCTATCACTTGTCGCTGAAGGCCTCATCGATTCCAATAGCACCGTACAGGTTCGGTTTTAACTCTCTCTATAGGGGGTTGTTTCTGTTCAGTTGATCAACATGAGAATGGTGTTGTGTTGGGATGCAACAGCAGTGTGCAGGTTAGATTAAATTAGGTTGCGGGCTGTGGTATTGATCGGTGTGATAATGGTTTTGGGATGCAATTCGTAGGACAAGGACGAGGAGTACGTCCGCAACCGGGAGCAGAACATCGCGGATGCCATCGACCTTCTCCCGCGCCTCATGACAAGCATTGACGTGACTGTTATGTTCAGGAAGTGCGTAAGGGTTTTCAGCTTGTTGATCGGTGATTTGTCGTGTGCTTGTGTGAATGTATGTTTATTATGATGTTCACTGGGGTGTGTATGTTGCAGGATTGATGACTTTGAGTTCACCCGAGAGCGTGCCATATTTGATCTTCTGGATATCCCACTATACCATGGATGGATAGTGGACCCTCAACTGCACCATCTAAATTTTGATTTACAACGTCCAATAACTATTCTGATCTTTCTCTTGTCCTTTGGTGGTTGTTTCTCTCAGCACGATTAGCAATCAGCTAAACCTATTCAATAAGGTATATCCATCTTTTGCTTTCCCCATCAGGTATATCTGTGGTTATTTCATTCTTAGATAATCTGGCAATCATCCATGATCATCTGTTTCTTGAACTATGTGTTGATTTTTGTCTAACTCAAGTTTTTTAAGAGTGAAAACTGATAAGTACTAATTTGTTGGATTTCACTACATGCACTTGAAATTTAGCTACAGTACTCGCCAATAAGATTTTTAAATTATCTGCCTTGTTATGATCTCTATTTGCAAAGGGAATAAGGGATTCATATTCCTATCAGTGTACAGCTGCTCTGTTATCATGTGCTGCGTGCCCCCAAAAATATAGCTTAGTCTGGGAATAATGCAGAGCAGGGTGGAGTCTGTTGCTCTCTTACGGCCTCATGTCCTTCCGCGACACATTGCGTTGTGCGCGTTTTAGTTTTCTTGTAAACGCTGTCAATGGACCTAGTGAGTGAAAGAGCTCAACTTAGGATTGGATCTGGTGTTTCAATATTTTGGTGCTGTGTCATGGTTTGAGTTCTACCTCCGGAGAGAGATAGGCTGAAGAGAGCCTGAGAACGATATGTGGAAAGAGCGCTACCATAACGACATTGTAAACGTGCAGCTGTTTTTTTTAAACAGGATTGTAAATGTGCAGCTGTTTTTCTTAAACAGGATCCCGGAATTTTCGTCGGCTAGGTGGCCGACGAAAATATTACCAATGTTTTCATCGGCCGTGCTGGCCGACGAAAATATAGCTTTATTTTTGTCGGTTGCCGACGAAAATAAAGCTATTTTCGTCTACTTTGTTCCGTCGGCTGACCGACGAAAATAGCTATTTTTGACGGCTTTTGGGCTATTTTCGTCGGTTTCTAGCCGATGAAATTACACTATTTTCCTGTAGCGAGACGAAGGAACGAAGCTGCTGGAATCTGACAGGTCCCATCTTAGCTCGACTGTTGCGCCATGCCACCCCTTGGATGTATAAAAGGGGAGAGCAAGTCTGTCTTTTAGTTTAATCTCTCATAACTCTAGATATTTTCACTATTCCTTTCGGTCGAGGTTATCTTCAACCTTTAGCCAAAACCTTTGTAATTCCCTACTGCAAACATCGAGGTCTCAAACTCAGGGACACGATCCGATCGAAACTGGACATCTTGTTCTATTAGTTCTAGAATAAGTGATGTTCTATTCTTAGAATAAATAAACACAAACCACGCTCACAAATAGTGACAAGGTTAGTTAACTCTCCTTGCCCATATCCTGGAAGCTCGAAATTCCCATATAAACATAGTCTATAAAAGGCAATCATCATATGAACACTCGCATGTTTAAGACGGGTAAATAAAATACTTGTTGGCCCGGCCCGTTATCCACAATAATATCAAACCACCTGCATGGTTGCACCAAAACCTAGCTGGTATATATGTGTGTGTATATGTATGTATGTATGTATGTGTGTATGTATGTGTGTATGTATGTGTGTATGTATGTGTGTATGTATGTGTGTGTATGTATGTATGTATGTATGTATGTATGTATGTATGTATGTATGTATGTATGTATATATATATATATATGTCGGTGCTGTTACCGCCAGCTTATCTAGAGATACCCTAAGGTAGGAAATTATTTGGTGAGGGATCGCCGGATATGGAACTTGAAGGTAAAAGCGAGGAGACAAGGCACAGATTTAGACAGGTTTGGGCCCATAGTAGCATAATGCCCTACATCCTGTTTGGGGGTATTGTATATTGCGCCCTACGCTTGGGTGTTGAGTTTCTTGTTGGCTGCTCTACCGATCTCGGTATCCCTGCCCTCTTTTATATATCCCAGAGGCGGGTTACTAGTCGGTTACAAGGTAGGAGTCCTAGTAGGTTTGCAGGGTAGAGTCCTAATAGGATTACAGAGGAATCCTAGTAGGAGGCCGATTTTATTTTCCTTGCGGATAGCCTCATTGCGGGTACCTGGGGATCTATCACTAATAAGCTCCTGAGCTCTTCGTAGCCGAATAGTGTAGGCTTCTGAGTACTTTTGGAGTTATCTTCGAGTTCTTCTGAACTTCGCCTAGAATGTATCTTCCCGAGTACTTTCCTAGCTGTTTCGAGGCTACGAGGTGCTCTTACCCGAGTAGATTTCATGTCTTCAAAAATTATCTTCTATATGGGTTGTGACGAAAATCGCAATCCATATGGAGTAGCTTCCGAGCCATAGTTTGAATCGAAGAATCAAGCTGAGGGTCCAATTAGTCTTGAATCTTCTTTGTCTTCCAAATAAGTTTGAAAAACAAGTCGCTGATGACACGTGTCCTGCAGCCCCCGAGCCTTGAATCCAAATCCAAAGTTTGGTAAAAGGATCGAAAAGAACGTTGTTGGTGTTTTACCGCCACACCCACTAAGGGATACTCCCGAGGCAGTGAGTTTGTAGGTAGGGTGTCGCCGAGATCAGGAACTCGAAGGTGCAAGGAACATAAAGTTTAGACAGGTTCGGGCTGCCAAGTCTGTAATACCCTATGTCCTGTGTAGTTTGTATTATCTTAGGTGGTGATCGGGTGATCCCCGCTTTGGAGGGGGTCCCTGTCTGCCCTTATGTAGTCTGGAGGACAAGGTTACATACAAGTCCTAGTCGGATACAAGATCAGGAGTCCTATCAGAGTACTTTTCGGATAGTTTTCTATCGTCTTCGACTAGTTTTACTACTATATGAGTAGTGCTACTACGCTACGAGTAGTTACAATAGATGTAGGGCGTGAGCCATGTCCTATCCCTTATCCTAGGAAAAGTATGCTATGTGCACAATTCCGTGGGCCCGGGTCTGACAAGCTCCCGAGCTCTTCGTAGTCGAGTACTGCATACGTCCTAGTACTTCTGAAAGTGTCTTTGAGTTCTCCCGAACTCCATCTTGAAAATGTCCTCCGAGTACTTCCTTGGCTGCATCGAGGCTGTGAGGTGATCATACCCTGAGTAGTTGTCAAGTCTTCTTTTATATAGGATGCGATTAAACTCGCACTCCATATGGGGTAGCCCCCGAGCCTTAGGTTGACTCAAAGAATCAGGCTGAGGGTCAATTTAATCTTGAGTCTTCTGTCCTTATCTTCCAAAAGATTCGAAAAATAAGTCGCTAACGACACATGTCCCGCAGCCCCCGAGCCTTGAATCCAAATCCCCAAAGTTTGGAATAAAGTATCCACAGAATCATGGCATGCAATATATGACAGTAAAATATTGATGGTGAAGAAGTTGGCTCAGTAATTCGAAAATCGCTTTTTTTGGGATGAATTCCTAGGAAAAATGGTTAAACAAATAACTTCTCCAAAAAGTGCCCTAAATTACCACTCAAATATAATCTTGTTCCCTGACTCAATGGCTAGATAAGACCTCTCGGTTAAAAATATAAAAAATCTCTTATTTCGGAATAAAATCTCAGAAATAATGGTTAAACAATTATCTTCCCGAGATAAATCTTCAAAAAGCCTCGTGAATCGGGATCTTCCGAGTAGTTTTACAGCGTCTAGCCGTAAAGCGTGAGAGCTGTCGCTGAAAACACACTGATAACCATGTTGCATCCAGCCCCCGAGCCTGGGAGCTAGATGAGTCGCATAATATACGCCTGGTAGTTGGTGGCACCAGCCCTCGAGCTTAGACATTGGCCATGTTGCCGCTGGATCTTGTACTGTCGTTGAAGCCGACTAGTCGGATTTGATTCTGACTAGTTTTGCAGGTGAGATGAGTAGTCGAAGTAGTCACCAGCATGTCACCAAGCATAGCTATCTCCGACCAGTCTTGCAGGCGAAACGATTAGTCGAAGTAGTCGCCAACGTGTCGCCAAGCATAGTCATCTCCGACTAGTCTTGAAGGCGAAACGACTAGTCGCAGTAGTCGCCAGCGTGTCTCTGTGCATTCTTCACGAAGTCATGTAGTCGTCGACAGTTGTTGATGAACCCAACTAGTCGAAGTTGAATCCAATCAAACGAGTAGTCATTCTAGTCTATGACGTGCAGTCGAGCGTTCTCATGAAGTCGAAGTAGTCATGGGCGATTGTTGATGAAGCCAACTAGTCGGAGTTTAATCCGACTCGCCCAGCAGTATGGTTCAGTTCAGGTCCCCTGCACGGTAAACATAAAAGTATGTTATAACTAATATACATGATATCATATTGGGAGTAAATCCCAGCATTGTAAAATGCATGTAAAATTTTTCGCGTTGTACTCTTGCTAGGTCATGTAATGTCCCCGGGTAGGTAGCCTATTACGTTAGGCACCTGATCCCTGATTTCCATAAACCATTGCGCAGGGAGCATGGCCGCATGCACGTATAGTTGCATAGGCGTACAGAAGAGTCGAGGTTTCACGAATTAAAGCGTACGCTACCCGAGTATTGTAGCAAACGTTGACAGAAAACTAGAGCAGTTGGCGTTGAGCGAAAAAAGAGAAAGCTCGTGGAGCGCACTTATAGGGTGTAACCCGACTACCTGTGTTGCAGGGCGGACCGTGCAGGCAATCGGGAACAGGCATGACATGACCTGTGAAGAGAATGCGCATTGCGCAAATGGTAGGCGGCGAAGCGTAGCTCTTGAGGGTTTCATGCCCATCGAGACGTACACAAATAAGTAGCCGATCATGTGAAAAACAAGTCGCAAAAGGTATAAGTGACTTAGCTTGATTCGTGGAAGATTGTCTGCGAGCCGTAGCGGCCGTCGATGGAGCCGCGATGGTTTGTTGATAAAGCCGACTAGTCGGAGTCGATTCTGACTAGTTGTTGATAGTGTGAAGCCCACTCCCAACTAGTTTTCTTTCCAAAACAAGTAGTCGGAGTAGTCAAAGCAAGCCCACTCGTGGACGATTGTCGATGAAACCGCAGCAGTTGTTGATCTAGCCGTGACGGTTTGTTGATGAAGCCAACTAGTCGGAGTCTATCCCCACCAGTTGTTGACCATGCAGAGCTAGTCGCCAAGAAGTATAAGGCTCATCCCCGACTAGTTTCTAGTCAAGACGAGTAGTTGAAGTAATTGTTGGCGATGCAGATTTGTCGAAGTAGTCATAATCGGTGGCAGCAGCGCGTCGGCGCTGCGGCGCTAGCTGAAGTCGAGCCACATCGTCAACGTTGGCGGCGATGGCGCGTCGTCGTTGTGGCACGGACTGAATTCAAGTTGATCACGAGTAGGATCCGGGTTAGATCCTGACTTGTCCTCACGGTTTCCGATTAGATCAGAAAATCAAATTCCACCGAGATCATCGGCGAAGTCATCAATGTCGCGGCAGGATGCTGTAGCAGATGCCGTCGGCTTCCTGGTTTCAGCGAGGTGGCTATTGAAGCCACCACCATCGTCGGTGATGCAGAACCAGGAGCCGAAGGTGAACGCCATTCCCTCATCGAGCATAGTGCTGGTGAAATTGAACGATGCCATCGAGTTCTTCGCTGGATGCTCGATGAACATCCCTACCTGGCGCGCCAACTGTCGGTGTTTTATCACCATGCCTACCAAGGGATACCCCTGAGGTGGTGAGTTTGTAGGTAGGGTATCGCCAAGATCAAGAACTCGAAGGTGCAAGGAACACAAAGTTTAGACAAGTTCGGGCTGCCGAGTGCGTAATACCCTACGTCTTGTGTGGTTTGTATTGCCTTAGGTACTGATCGGGTGATCTCCTCTTTGGAGGTGGTCCCTGTCTGCCCTTATATAGTCTGGACGATAGGGTTACATGGAAATCCTAGTCGGATACAAACCTAGGAGTTCTAGCCGAGTACTTTTCGGGTAGTTTACTATCATCTCCGACTAGTTTTATTACTATATGAGTAGTCCTACTACGCTACGAGTAGTTACAATAGATGTAGGGTGTGGGCCATGTCCCATCCCTTATCCTAGGAAAAGTACGCTATATGTACATTCCCATGGGCTCGGGTCTGACAAACGTGGCATGCATTTGTAGAATATCTTCTGAGTAGTTTTGCAGCGTCCAGCCCCTGAGCTTATAAGCTAGGTGAGTCGTAGAAGCCATGTCGAGTAGTTTTTGGTGTGCTGCCCCTGAGCTTATGAGCTAGGTAAGCTGTAGCAGCCATGTCGAGTAGTTATTAGCATCCAGCTCCCGTGCTTGGGAGCTAGCGAAGCCATTGGAGATGTGCTGAGCCAACTGGAGAGTCTTTGCCGAGGCTCTATCTAGAAAAGACAATTTATACATTATGTAGCATAATGCAAAGATACCAAAATTTATTTAACGTAAAAATAAACTTATTGTGTCGAGCTCTTGTTTAGACCATTTGAATCTCTCGAGTAGTCCACCTGTTATGTTTAAGCACCTGGTCCTGTTTTAGCTGTTGCTCATAGCGTGTATTAGATCTTTGTCTCGTGTACGCGTAGAGGCGTTAGGCGTGACAGAAGAGCCGAGGTTTCACGAATTAAGACATTTGCTACCCAAGTAGATTAGCGACCGTTAAGAGAAGACAATGAATGCAGGAATAAGAAGTCGGCATTGCAATAAAGAGAATGCTCGTTGGCATAAAGTAGTCGATGAGAGCGCATGTCCGTAGGGTGTAGCAGCTGTGAGCCCGACACAACTCAGTGTACCAAGCACGTGGGCGGTGCCCTACAAACTCGATGTACCAAGCATGTGAGCTGTTAGTCAGCAAGCCCTAGAAGTTGTCGATCATGGTGTAGCCCCCGAGGGTAATTCCCGTCGAGAGGCGAATCCAAAATAGTAGCCGATCCTGTGAAGAACAAGTATAAGTGACTTAGCTTGATTCGTGGGCGATTCTCGACGAAGTCGTGGCGATCGTCGATGAAGCCGTGATGGTTGTTGATGAAGCCCGACTGGTCGGAATCGATTACGACTAGTTATTGACAGTGTGAGGTTTGCTCCTGACTAGTTTTCTAGTTGAAACGAGTAATCGAAGTAGTTGGCGGCGGTTTACCAAGAGTCCTCACAAAGTCGAAGTAGTTTGAAGATGAGGTCATTCAAGCTCGCCCAATGATCTCGTCGATCTGCCCCATGGTGGGCGCCAACTGTTTGTGTTTTTACCACCAACCTACTTAGGGATACCCTAAGGTAGGAGATTATTTGGTGAGGGATCGTTGGATGTGCAACTTGAAGGTAAAAGTGAGGACACAAGATACAGATTTAGATAGGTTCGGGCCGCCAGAGTAGCGTAATGCCCTATATCCTTTTTAGGGTATTGTATATTGCGCTTTGCGTTTGGGTGTTGAGTTGTCTGTTGGCTGCTCTGCCGATCTAGGTATCCCTATCCTCCTTTATATATCCTAGGTGTAGGTTACTAGTCGGTTACAAAGGTAGGAGTGCTAGTAAGTTTACAAAGTAGAGTTCTAGTAAGATTATAGAAAAATCCTAGTAGAAGTCCGACTTCGTTTTCCTTGCGGGTAGCCTCGTTGCGGGTACTGGGGATCTATCCCTGAAAATATATAATGACACTATTAAGGATATTCGTGTAGCAACTATATATATCAAGATCCCTTCAAGTCCATATCTGAGTACAGCGAGAATATCACATAGTACAATGGCCGTACATCAAATCTTCTTACTAATGTCATTGCCGTCTGTCCATACCATAATGGGCATGGTAAGCTCCCCTTTCTCAAACAATCTTCTCCACACTCCGAGAGGAAACGCATCAAAAATTGCCTTTTTATATAGTATCACACGGACAGCACACATAGAAATGAAAACTTTTTAAGCCCGAGGACTTAAATGCACAGTTGATTTACAAATATCAGGCCAGAACTTTCAGCGCCGCCGACAGCTCAAATTGGCATCCCTGAGCCACCATTTGCCCACAGCCACAGACTAACTTTTGAATATTCATAGCAGATATCCTACCCCGATCCACAGCAAGCCCAGAGCACCTTTTATGATCATTGACGCCCTTTTCTATCCATCGTCTGTCTATCGGCAAGGAATGATCCCATTCATCATAGGCCAAGAAAGTACACAGATTCCTCCCCTTCTGCGCCGCCCCTTGCCACGCTTTCTTATCATCCCAAGATATCCAAAGAACAAACCTCTCGGAGTGCTTGAACATGAGAAGATAAAAAGGATAACTGCTCTAACAATGCTGCTGCTGGATCCATTGCAACCGGTAAAATGGTCGGAAAGAAAAGCATTGCCCTTCAGTCAAATCCAGCCACCCTGCTTGCTTGCTAACTTGCTACAGGCTTAGACCTCAGGATAGTCAGATCGTAAAATCACTACTGGCTAGTTGGTTGACTGAATCAAAATACATATTGCGAAAAGAATCTTAAAACAAGAAACAATTTCATTAAAGCTGCACCTGCAGGGGATCGTTATAATTTCGTTCCATGCGTGCTCTAGCTAGTAAAAGAAAAGTTCCTCCCTTCATTGTGGTTTGCTGTATCAAGAACTTTGGTAACTAACGGTTCGTGTCATTGTCAACACTACTTGGCAGTTGGCACCATACACGAGATGTCTTGACATCCAGTAGATTACACTGGTGTTTACTTGTCCCTAAAGCGACTAAGACTCGAGTGGAGAGAAAAGCCGAAAAGAGGCAGTATCTCGTAGCTCTCTCCTACCAAGCAAACCACACGTACACCAGTCAGGTTCCTTCCCCTGGGGGTCTACAATCCCGGCCGGGCCACTATAAATTCAGGCTCCACACAGCAGAGACTTGCGATGTGTCTCACGCTTTCACTTAACCAAGGATCTGCTGCTTAATTCGAGACTTGCACACAATCTGTACGCGCTGGGCAATCTCTCCCTTGAAGATCGAGGAAACTAGACAAGTCATGGAGGAGGCCTCCGCCGCGGTCCACGGCAAGCAGAAGGACGGGGACCAAATCACCGCCGGCGCGTGCCACGGCAGCGACAGCAACGACTGCAAATCAAGGGCCGACCTCTACGCGGGCGCGGTGGCGCAGCGGGTCCTGTACGGGCCGGCGAGCCGGTGCCGCGGCGGCTCGAGGAGGGCGGCGACAGTCAACGGCAAGCCGCCGAGCAGGCTCAGCAAGATGTCCGGCGCGGCGGAGGCCACCTGAGCTTGAACTAGTAGTATCACAGTTGCTAGATAGTGACTGCTGGGTGCCGCTGCATGGTTGAACTTGTGACGGACGTCACGTGTGTTATGTATGCATGTATGTGTATGCGCGTGATTGGAACAAATAAACAATACGTAATATATAGGAGGGTCCATGCGTGGGCTTCTGCCTTCTGTGCTGCTTGGTTTGGGCTTTGTGATGCTCCTGTGGATTCTCTCATGTCTCAAAATTCAGACTTTCTTTCACCTGCTATTCTTTTGCTATTATTCCCTTCGTTCCAAAGTATAGATCATTTTAGCAAATCAATGTACATAGTTTTTTCTACATATATAGATATATACTATATCTAGATACTAAAAAAATTATATATCTAGATTTGCCTAAACGATCTACAATTTAAAATGGAGCGACGCTACTATTTACCCCGGTAAGACCTCATAGGACGCTACGTCGATCTAAATTAGACCTGATAGATCAATATCTACTAAATGTGCCATGCAATATGTCTTGCTAATAGTATTATTGGATATTATATATGTTAACAATTTTAAATTAGGATAAAACTAAATGACCTACAATTTGCCACACATCAAAATATTAAATTTTGGGACTTAAATATCTTTAGAATGTGCTTATCCATGTTTAGATTTTCTAAGAACTTTTTATATTTTTCTGACAATTACACTACTACAAAAACAACTTTTAGGAGCGCCTCCCTTTTTTTAGGCCGGGGCAGCTCAAAAGATAATCCGTTTTTATTAAAGAAGCAGGTTGCTGTAGTTTCCGAACCACCTCTGGAAATGTATTTTTAGAAATGGCCACCATTTTAGGGATGGGTGACGCCATCACCCGCTCCTGGAAATGATGGCCATTTCCAGGGGCGGGTGATGGCGTCACCCGCCTCAAAATGATTTTCAGGGACGGGTGATGGCATGACCCGCCTATACAAATGATTCCACGCAAATAAATTTATAATTTTTTCATATGATCTCGGATGAAGTTAAAATTTAAACCAAAATTGTAGAGGTTGACGAGACCTAAAATTTTGTAGTTGATAATTTTTTCATTTAAGGTCGTTTAATAGTCCAAAAAATTATTATATATTCTCTAATTTTAAAATCTAGCTATGAAGTATTATGGATATGGATAGTGCAATTATATAAAAGAGGTTCAAATCTTCCGTAAATTGGCATGGTGTCATACTTTAAATGAATTTTTCTCATCATAGAAGATTCAAAATATACAGATGTGCATTTCTCATAAACTCATCGACTCCCTACACTAGTATCTCGTACAATTCAAGTCATACTTTGAGATTTCCACAATCTTAACCTTTATATATAACGAAATATACTTGGCATAATTTTCTATATCTATAGTCCATAATAATCATAGCGTAGAAGTTTCACTTTTTTATTTGTTTTGATATATCTAGGGAATAAAATAGAAAAACATTTGTAGCGGCACATAGGAGTGTGACTCGTCCCTAGAAATCGATTTCAGACTTAATATAAAAGAATGACATACCTCATAGAGTCACAAATGACTGTATAGCATGGTGGAGAGGAGAGTACACCTAAGGCTTAAGGTAAGCTGTTCGAACCTACCAATGTAGTAGAGGGGCTTGCGGTGGTGGGTGATTGGCTAGAATTTTGTTATTTTTTTATTTTGCTATTTTTTATTTTTTTGAATTTTTTTATTTTTGTAAATTGATTTGGAGGTGTGGGTCATTAGGAGACCCGCCCCTGAAAATACCATTTCTAGGGACGGATCATGGGGTGACCCGTTCCTAGAAATGCATTTACAGGGACAGGCACGTTACCCGCTCCTGCAAATAGTTACTTGTAGCTGCGAAAAGCAGGAGCGGGTACCGCACCCACCCTACAAATGCTATTTTACCCACCACTAAAAATGTTCTATGTAATAGGGTGTCAGGCCCGGGGCCACGGGGCTGTGTACATTAAGGAGTCCGTATTGGACTAGGGGATAGGACATGTCCTGTACCTCATTTATGTTGTATTCTACTCGCATGCGGAGTAGAACAAGTCGATACAGAAGGAAACTACTCGAGTTGTACTTGAGTATGATTCCTAAGCTAGTATCAGGCTAGGATTCATGTAACCCTGTCCCCCCGGATATATAAGGGCGGGCAGGGACCCCTCAAAACATAAGATCACCAGATCAACATCAAGGCAATACAAACCATCATACAGGACGTAGGGCATTACGCATATTGCGGCCTGAACCTGTCTAAATCTTGTGTTGTCTGCACCTTCGAGTTCCTGATCTCGGCGCATCCCAACCTAAAACCTACCACCTCGGGTATACCCCTTGGTGGGCAGCCGGATAAAACCCGACAGCTGGCGCGCCATGTAGGGGGGCGCATCAGAGATCCGCTGGAGAACTCGATGGCGATTTTTAAGTTCCCCAGTCCCGTGCTCCCTGAGGGCACAACCTTCGTTTTTGGCTCGTGGGTCTGCGTCGCTAACGGCGCAGGCGGTTTTCGTCGGCACACCGTCGACGACACCTTCAAGCTAAAAACACTTGCCGCAAGGCTCGACGACTTTGTCGATAATCTCGACGAGTTGCCGTTTTCTGACTCTGCCAGGGAAACCGAGGCAGCGTCTGTCTCTACTGTTCCTTTTTCCACGTTGGAAAAGGACTTGGACTCTTTGCTCCAGGCTGGAGGCTCCGAGGCCACCGCAAGTCGGGAGGCTGAGGATCACCTGGCCGCTTGCGGGCTGATGATCACCACCACCTCCGAAGGACGAATTGTTCATTGGAGGGGGATGAACTTGTCCGACCCACTCGGACATGAAGACCGATTGGTAGCCCATCTGGAGCCTCTGCCTTTTCAGGAGGGCAGGGCGTTGGTTGCCATATCCGAGGGCTCGACTGAGCTAGTCGAAGCCCCTTCCGAAGAACTCGCAACTCGCCAAGTCCTGATGGCGGAAGAAGGGGACGACGACGCCCTCATCCCCATTGGCGCACTTGACGGCATATCGGAAGATGAAGACACCGCAGAAGCCGAGAACGAGAACGACGCCGAGCGCGACGCGCGACGTGCAAGGAACAGAGCTCGTGCGGTTCGCAGAAGGCGCGCCAACGAGCGCATACGTGCTGCACAGCGTGAACTCGATGCCGAATTCGCCGCGGCAGATGAACGTGGTTTCAGGACTCCTGTGGCCAACATTGCTCGGGTAACAGCACTACTCGAGCGAAGCAACGACCCCAACGTCCGACAAGCACTCATCTACGCCCAACGGGCGTGGGTCCAGTTGGACCAGCAGGTTCCGGCATCGCTCGTCAGGGACGAACACGTCGGAGACAGCCGAAGCGAGGCCCCAAGTCGAACAACGGGTCATCACTCGCGACCCCAACGCACCAACAACAATGATGGCGTGGGTGGAAGCCAGATCACCGGTGGGAGGCGACAGCCACCTCCGGCAAACAACCCGAGGCAGTCTAATCCTCCGTGTCACCAACCTGATCTTCGTCAGAAGATCAATGAGGGGCGCGATGCCCGGTCAGTCCTCGACTCGAGGCGACGGGAGAGCGAGGTAGTCGAGCGAGACGATGCTGACTGCAGCGATCGTTTCCCCGCGTTCACTGCGAGATTCAACAACTACAAGTACCCGGAGGGTTTCAAGCCAATTGGCATTACCAAGTATGACGGCAAGCAGGCCCCCCAGCAATGGCTCCGCTGTTATTCTACTGCCATTGAGGTGGCTGGCGGCTCCAATACTACCAAGGTCGTCTACTTTCCGATGGCTTTGGAACCTGCACCGTTGACTTGGCTGGAAAGTCTCCCCAGCGATTCCATCGACTCCTGGGAAGGCCTCAAGAAGGTCTTCATCGATAACTTCCAGGGGGCCATATCTCGAGCAGGAACCCGGCACGACCTCGCCCAGTGCAAGCAAGAGCGCAATGAACTCCTCCGATCCTACACCCGCCGTTTCTTCGATGTCCGGGCCACCATCGCCAACATCTCAGAAGAGGACATTATCGACTGCTTCTACAACGGCCTCACTGACCCAGGTATATATCGTGATTTTGGGTGTAACAGGCCAAAGACAGTTGCAGGACTACGCGACATGATGCACGACTGGTCCGAACAAGAAGAAAAGATGCGCGAGAGGTTCCCAAGACGCACCGACCTCAACCAGAAGCGCAACAACGACAACCGGGCTGACAAAGACCGGCAGGACTTTTCGGGTTCATCCCGCAAACGCAAGCCAGACGATCTCGTCGCGGCTGTGGAACGCCCTTCGCGTGGCAAGAAGTCGACCACGCAGGAGCAGTTTGAAAAGCTTCTGCAGAAGAAGTGCCCGTGGTGTGTCAACTCTAAACACGCAGCGATCGACTGCTTTCAGCTCAAGCGTACTTTCGGCTCTCCTGGAAACGGCAAGAAAAACAAGTCGACGGGCAAAGAGCCCGAAGATGAGGAACAGGAGGATAAATCAGAGACATCCAAGTTCCAGGATGCCTCCAAAACCGTCAATGTCATCTTTGGCGGTGACGAAGATTTTTGCTCCAGGCGGGAACAAAAGTTGCTGCTACGAGAAATTCTATCGGTTGAACCGGCGGTGCCACGACCGCTCCGATGGTCGGAGGTCCCCATATCTTTTTCCCGTGACGACCAATGGACCAGCTTTTCCGAGCCTGGGAAGTTCCCACTGGTGCTGGATCCCGTAGTCGCAGAAGTCAAGCTTACTCGGGTTCTTATCGATGGTGGGAGTGGACTCAATCTTATCTTCGCTAGCACGCTGAAGAAGATGGGTCTGGACCTTACCAACAAGCTCACTCCGAGCAAAGCTCCTTTTTACGGTATTGTCCCTGGCAATGCCGCGCACCCGCTTGGAACAGTCGTTCTCCCAGTCACTTTTGGGACGAGGGAGAACTATCGTACCGAGTTCATCAAGTTCGAGGTGGCCAGCTTTGAATCTTCTTACCATGCTATACTGGGAAGGCCGGCGCTCGCCAAATTCATGGCGGTGCCACATTATGTCTACTTACTTCTCAAGATGCCAGGACGCAGCGGCGTGCTCACGCTCCGGGGCGACTTGAAGAAGTCTTATGATTGCAACCAAGAAGCCATCCAGTTTGCATCGACTTCCCGCGTGCCAGATGCTTCCGAAGAAGTACTCGCGGCCGCACAGCAACTTTCTCAAGCCGAGCTGGACATTCCGACAAAGAAGGCGAGCCAATCGGGCGTCAAGTCGACAGGCGATGTGGCTCTCAAGACGATCCAGCTCCAAGAAGGGGACTCATCCAAAACAGCCATTATTGGCGCAGGCTTGGACGACAAATAGGAACTCGCGCTCATCAGTTTCCTGCGGGCCAACCGAGACATATTCGCATGGAAACCATCGGATATGCCAGGGGTGCCCAAGGAGCTGATCGAGCATAGCCTTAACGTCTACCCACAAGCTGTACCAAAGAAGCAACGACTTCGTCGTTTTGCCCCCGATAAACGGGAGGCTATCAAACGGGAAATAGCTAAACTCCTCGCGGCTGGATTCATTAAAGAAGTAATCCACCCAGAGTGGGTGGCTAACCCCGTCCTTGTATTAAAAAAGAACAAAGAATGGAGAATGTGTGTCGACTATACCGATCTCAACAAGCATTGCCCAAAGGATCACTTTGGGCTCCCTCGCATTGATCAGGTAGTCGACTCAACCGCAGGTTGCGTATTGTTATGTTTCCTTGATTGTTACTCAGGTTATCACCAGATCGCTCTCAAGGAAGAAGACCAGATCAAGACCGCGTTCATCACCCCGTTTGGGACTTATGCCTACAAGACGATGTCTTTCGGGTTGAAGAATGCTGGCGCCACCTATCAGCGGGCAATTCAGATGTGCTTTGCTGATCAGCTACACCGAAACATGGAGGCCTACGTGGACGACGTAGTTGTGAAAACTCGAAGTCCCGAGGGCCTCATCGCGGATCTGGAGGAAACTTTCGCCAGTCTAAGGAAGTACAGATGGAAGCTTAATCCGACTAAGTGCGTTTTTGGTGTTCCGTCAGGAAAACTGCTCGGGTTCATAGTCAGTAACCGGGGCATTGAGGCCAACCCTGAAAAGATTACCGCCATCACTGATATGGAGGCACCTGCCACAATCAAAGATGTACAGAAACTTACAGGGTGCATGGCAGCTCTCAACAGATTCATCTCCCGGCTCGGGGAGAGAGGATTACCTTTTTTCAAACTCTTAAAGCGCTAGGACAAGTTTCACTGGACAGAGGAAGCCGAGCGGGCTCTGCAGGATCTCAAGCAACACCTACAGTCGCCCCCAATCCTCACGGCTCCATTACCGGGTGAGACCCTTTTACTTTACATGGCGGCAACTACCCACGTTATAAGTAGTGCCATTGTTGTCGAACGCTCCGAGGAAGGCCATGCCTTTGGCGTGCAAAGGCCTGTGTACTTTGTCAGTGAAGTACTCTCGGAGTCTAAGGCGCGGTACCCAGCGGTCCAGAAACTTCTCTATGGCATATTGATCACCTCAAGGAAATTACGTCACTACTTTGACGAGTACCAGATCACCGTTATCACAGACTACCCGCTGGCGGATATCCTATATAACCAGGACGCCACAGGGCGTATTTCAAAGTGGGCAGTAGAGCTAGGGGCCTTGTCGATCGACTTCAAGCCACGCACTGCAATCAAGTCCCAAGCTCTAGTCGACTTCATGGCAGAGTGGAGGGAGAATCAAGTTCCAAGTCCAGTTGACAAGCTAGAGCATTGGACCATGTATTTTGATGGTTCTCTCAAGCTCGATGGCGGCGGCGCTGGAGTTTTATTCATCTCTCCACGGGGCGAACAACTCAAGTACGTCCTTCAAATCCTCTGGGAGGTATCCAACAATGAAGCCGAGTATGAAGCCTTGCTTCACGGGCTTCGTTTGGCGATATCACTGGGGATCAAGCGGCTACTTGTATATGGCGATTCACTTTTGGTCGTTCAGCAAGTCAACAAGGAGTGGGACTGCAACAAGGAGACCATGGAAGCCTATGTACAAGAGGTCCGCAAGCTAGAAAACAAATTTTCTGGTATAGAAGTTCATCATGTGTTGCGGGAGCACAATGTCGCTGCCGACGCCCTATCTAAACTGGGATCAACACGAGCACAAGTCCCAGCAGGGGTATTCGTTCAAGAGTTAAAACACCCATCCATCAACCCTTCACCGCGGGTCTCCACCGTTACTGGCCCGGTACAGCCAGAACGGGAGATTATGCTAGTTGGCGAAGACTGGAGAAGACCTTTTATCGACTTCATCCGAGATCTTATACTTCCGGCAGGGATAAACCCTAAAAGCGCCGCTACCGCCCGCGTCATGCGACGGAGCAAGGGGTTTGTCCTAGTCGAAGACAAACTTTATCGACGCGGCGCACGATCTGGAGTACTCATGAAGTGCGTCACAACAGAAGAAGGCCTGGACATTTTGCGAGAGATACACGAGGGCGTGTGCGGTAATCATGCAGCATCACGCACATTAGTTGGCAAAGCGTTTCGCGCCGGCTTCTGGTGGCCCACCGCCGTATCTGATGCCGAGGACCTGGTACGTAGATGTTAGAACTGTCAGTTCTTTGGCAAGCAAACTCATGTCCCGGCCCACACCCTCATCACTATACCACCTTCCTGGCCGTTCGCTTGCTGGAGCCTCGACATGATTGGGCCCTTCACAACGGCGCCAGGAGGTTTTACTCATGTTTTGGTGGCTGTCGACAAGTTCACCAAATGGATCGAGTTCAAACCAATCGCCAAGCTCACTCCTGACAGGGTGGTTGACTTCATCTCCGACATCTTGCATCGGTTCGGCTTCCCCAACACTATCATCACCGATTTGGGTTCAAATTTCACGGCCAACCGGTTTTGGGAATTCTGTGAGAACTCGTCCATCGAGGTCAAGTACGTTTCGGTGACACACCCAAGGGCAAACGGGCAAGTCGAGCGGGCAAATGGCTTGATCATTGACGGCCTCAAGAAGAGACTCTACGATGCCAACAGCAAGAAGGGCGGGAAGTGGATTCACGAGTTGCCACATGTCATCTGGGGGCTTCGGACTCAACCTTCAAAAGCCACAGGGCATACCCCATTTTTTCTGGTCTACGGCTCTGAGGCGATTCTCCCAGCAGACATCATGTGGAAATCCCCAAGGGTCGAGATGTACGAAGAAGGCGAGGCAGACGAAGCACGACAGCTAGAGCTGGACTCTGTCGAAGAGGCTCGCTGTTCTGCCCTCGTTCAGTCAGCTCGTTACCTACAAGGAATACGGCGTTACCATGATCGCAACATTAAGGACCGGTCGTTCAGCACAGGCGACCTCGTCCTTCGTCGCGTTCAGGATGAGTCGGGTTTACACAAGCTTAACTCAAGATGGGAGGGGCCGTTCATCGTCAGGAGGGTCACAAGACCAGGATCTTATCGACTACAGCACCCCGACGGCCAGGACGTACCCAATTCATGGAATATCCAGCACCTGCGATGGTTCTACCCCTGAGCATACTCATTTTTAAATTCCTCTATGCGTTAAGGGGCAAGTTCTTCCTTTTCTGGGTCGATATGGCGGCTTCGTGCCACATGACTCGAAATGTATATTCTCGACTACACAGCGGGGGCTTTGGCCACGCTCAAGTTCTATACAAATCGACTACTTGCTACAGGCATACAGGTCGTCGCGATGATAATCGCATTTTTGTCAAACTGGTTAGAGCCGTCCGGCTCGGTTTCCATCTAACTCGTTCGACATGTCCACATGATGGGCTATATCGACTACTCCTAAAGTCGTTGCACTCAGGGTAGTCTTCGACTATTTGCCATGGGCATCCTAGTCGTCGCGCCACAGACGGCGCAATCCGGGCTTGAGTGGATCCCTTTGGCGGGATCCTACCTAACTCACCCGACGAGCTCGTGTGAAGAGCCAAATCGACCACTCTCTAAGTCGTTGCACTTAGAAGTAATATGTTCCCACTACGGAGCAGACGGAGCTCCTAAACTTCATACAAAAGGCTACAAGAGAACAGAGGTAGTTTCTTATATTACAAAGTCATGTTGACTAACGGTTCAATCCTGGACCATGTCTCCCACAATCTTTTCAGCCACCGGCCGGACCTCTAGCAAATACTCGCGGAAGTTTTCGTCAGTGCAATCAGCAGCTGCACCCTCCGCGAGTACTTCTAGCCGAGCCTTTGGCCAGAAGGACTTCACAAGGCCCAGAGCATGACCCACGTATGTTGTGGCCGCCTCGGTGACAAAGGTGAGGATCTTTTGCGGTGCCCCGCGAAGTCGATCCAGTAGTGGTGGCCCGTCTTCAGTGCCGTCTTCCCGAGGGTCCACCATCTCTACAAGTTCCTGGGCCGCCATCTTCAAATCATCGAGTTCTTTCTGGCGCTGCTCTCTTTCTTCGCCCAAAGTCTTGACCTGCTGGAGACAGTCGACGAACTGCTTCTCCGTGTCAGCCATCAGTTTCCGCAGATTTTCGACTTCATCTGCGCGGCGATACAACATGTTCTTCAAATCAGTAAGCAATTCCTCTTTATAATTTATGAGTTTTTTAAGTTCTGCGATGATAAACAGGTTTCAGACAATGGAGTTATCGACTGCGGGTACAATTTCGAGAACCAAATTCCACGTACCTTGATGGGCTTTCCGCTGTTCCTTGAGTCGGCCTTGGAGCTCGGTGATGGTTTGCTCGAAGCCGACTCGCTCCTGCATTAGCTCGTCGATGTGCCTGGTGGACTCCTCCAGCTGCACTGCCCGCTCATCAGCTTTTTGGCTCATATCCTGCACGATTCCGGATGTCAGGAACAGACAACTTGAGCATACAGTTACCAGTGGTATAGACAAGACTTACCAGGGCAAACTTATCGATCGCAATGTTGATCATTTGACGCATGCGGCTCAGGTCATCCCTTGGGAGGTTCTCCCCTCCAGGAGTTGGCAGCACAGTTGCTGCGTTCAAAGCACCCGCACCCTCCAAGACTGGCGGCGGTGCGATTTCTGCAAAGGACAAGCGTTTAACAAAGCGCCGATTACGGCAGAAAGCAGCTGGATTCTTTACCTGCAACGTCAGCGGGGCTGGTAACGGCGGTTTCGACTTGCTCATCGCCAGCGGTTTCGGGTTCCGCGTGCTGGAGATTGGGCAGCGGTGGGCCTGGCAGGACTACATCTGCCCTCTCAGCTGGCTCTGGCGCGTCGACTTGCTCGGGCGAAGGCTCGGGGGCTGGCGGAGCCAACTCGAGTTCTGGGGTAACTGCTGCTGTTGATCTGTTCACAACAGTAGCACAACATCTTTACCGTGATTTCCAAATATGGCCAAGGGCTGAGTTGAGAGCGTCACTTACACTCGGGATCGGATCATGGTTGGGCTTTTCAACATCAGCTTCAAGGGTTTCTTCGCCATTGTGCTCGTGGCTGGAGGTGCAGGCGTGCCAGTCGATGAGGCTGGCAGCGCCAGCGCGGCAACGGCTGCGGCCTCTACTGGTGGTGTCAGGGCCGCCTCAGTCGAGGGCACGAGTTCTCTTGAGGAAGGGCCCGACACGGCAATCGTTACCTCATCGGCATGAGACGGTGCTGGGTCTACTCTATCGGCTTCTGCAGGTCTGGCATCTGGAGCCTCACTTCCGGTGGCGGGCGTTTCAGCTACCCTTTGACGCTGGGGGCTGGGCAATGAAGACGAGGGGCTGCAAGACAGGGTTGTCATCAGTGTTCAGCAAAACAACTCGACAATTTTTATAGTTCGACAAACACTTACCCGGCAAGGTCAGTGGCGCTAGCTTTGCGTTTCCTCATATCCTGACGTCGCCGGGGAACGAGAGGTGCGTCGTCCGACCAGTCCACGGATGATCCGGAGGAGTCGTTGGCTTGCACCCTCTCCCCAGCCGCCCAGCTGCCCGTGGCTGATTCGCTGCCAACAATTTGTTCTTTCTGTGCCTTGGCGGCACTGGGCAGCGTATGGTAAGGCCGGGGCAGATCAGGGTGTGGCGGGTAACTCCGATACAATGCTGATGAATCCTGTATTAAGACAAATCGACAATCAGTTAGTATCAACTTTTCAGCTCAAGGGAAGAAGTCGAGAAGTCGAACACTTACTGCTGGTGGTCGATTCTGGGCCGTAAACCCTGCTGGAATATACGGGACAGCATCCACATCCAGTAGAATTCGCTTAACGCGAACAAGCGCAGCATCATCTCCAAGCTCCTCTGCGCACATACGGGATGGGTCTTCAGTACCCATGTACTCGAATCCTAGGGTATGGCGCTGTTGGATGGGTTGAATTCGACGTTTGAAGAATGATAACATCACAGACGCCCCGGTTACCCCCATCTCTTTGTGTGCGGCAATAAACTCAAGCAGCTCTTTTACTTGGTCCATCTCGGCTTCACTGGGCTCCAATGTCCACTCGCTGCGTTGAACAGGAGGCCTGCCGGACCGCACAGGGAGTTGGGGGGCATGGTTCGTAATGTAGAACCATTGGTGTTTCCACCCAGGGACATTGGAAGGAAATTTGTACGAAATGTATTTGTCACTAGCGTGTTGCCTAAGCTGGATCCCAGCACCCCCAATTGTAGAGACAGGCACACGAACTCATGGGCCCACAAACAGGAGAAAACCACCTAAACTTAATGCCAACCACAATGTACCGACTTGGGGACCCACCTGGCAGTGTCCCAGATGAAAGTGGTGCGAGGGGAGGCCTTGGAGGGTCGGCCGAACCCCCAGTTCGGCCAAACAGCCTCTAGCGCCCCTCGGGCCCATCTTCCACATGGCGATTGCTCTTGATCTCCTGATGGCAGTTTGGGGAGTTTCCATTACTTAATACCCGCTAGAACTGACCTCTAGCAACTATATAAGGAGGAGGAGAGACCCCCATTCAATACACCACCAATACTAACACCTTCACTTGAAGATGTAGTGCTCTACTCCATGGCGAAGCTCTGCCTAGACTAGTGCTTAGAATAGGGAGAGAAAGAGAGAAGGAGGGAGTAGCTCGGAGTAGTGCTGAGTTCCTCAGCACTCTATTAGAGAGAGAGGGAGTAGCCACCAGCCATATACCTCTACGGATGTTGACTTCTTTTGGTATGAGTAACTAAGTATTCGGGATACCTTTTTTGGTTTTGTGCTTATGTATAAGTGAGATCAGTTCTCTTACTCATGGGCTGGTCGCTTCTTACTTATATGAAGTCTTGTAGTTTGATGCAGATCGACAGACGTAGTTAGACTGCAGTAGTAATCAGTAGCATAGATGTGGTGTCTAGGCTAAGGGTTATCCTTCGTTTACCTTATATCCCACGAGATGGTAGAGGTAGGCCGTAGATGGTGACAGTCTTGTTGGTCCTTTATAATCCTCCATGTTCGAAAATAGCAGAGCCGTTGGCCAGAGTCGCCTGACCATATTAGGGGTAAGCTAGTGCCCAAATCAAGTATTTTACCCGAGAGATCGACCTTTAACATATCTAAGTGCTATCCCTAGGAATCCTCTCTACCCTTCGCCTACCATATATGTTGGTGTTTAACCTTCAAGCCCACCAAGGGATATCCCCGAGGTGGTAGATTGTAGGTGGGGTGTCACCGAAATCAAGAACTCGAAGGTGCAAGGAACACGAAACTTTAGATAGGTTCAGGCTGCCAAGAGCGTAAAACCTACATCATGTGTGGCGGTTTGTATTACCTTAGATGATGTGAAGTTCGGAGGGGGTCCTTGCCCGCCCTTATATAGTCTGAGGAGACAGGATTACATGGAAATCCTAACCAAATACAAGATTTGGAGTCCAACTCGAGTACTACCCGGTTAGTTTCCTTCTGTTCCGACCAATGTTATCCTAAATGCTAAACGGTAAACAGTGGGTCACCCTTTGTTTAGCGTTGGTTTAAATGGAATTAAACAGCCTAAACAATTTGGCACAGTAACACTAAAATATACATATTTATGTACGTAAATGTCAAATATGCTAGAAAGTCTACATATTTGCACATGTAAAAGTAATTATGCTACCAAATAATCTTTTTGGAAGAAATCTAAATCCCACAACACTTCATATACTTACGACGCTAAATAGTTCAGTACTGATTGTGGTAGTTGTAATATTCCTATTGACTAAATTATAAATTAAATAGTCATTTAGCTCATTTAATCACGTTTAACTTGACCCTGTTTAGATAGTTTAGACGGTTTTTAACGGTTTAAACGGTCCAACTGTTTAATTCACCGTTTAGAGCCTAAACAACATTGGTGACCTCTGTTTACCGTTTAAACATTGTTTAAACGGACTAAATGGCTGTTTAGGCGAACAGAGGTTCCGACTAGTTCTACTCCTATACAAGTAGTTACAACTTGTGTAGGGCGTGGGCTATGTCCCATCCCTTATCCTAAGATATGTAAGTCATGTGCATAGTTCCGTGACCCTGGATCTGACAAGTCCCCGAGCTCTTCGTAGTCGAGTACTGCAGGCTTTCTAGTACTTCTGAAGGTGGCTTCGAGTTATTCCGAACTTCATCTTGAAGGTGTCTTCCGAGTACTTCCTTAGCTGCATCAAGGCTATGAGTTCTCATACCCCGAGTAGTTTTCAAATCTTCTTTTATATGGGATGCGATGAAAGTTGCATTCCATATGGAGTAGCCCTCCAGCCTTAGGTTGAATCAAAGAATCAGGCTGAGGGTCAAATTAATCTTGAATCTTCTGCTCTTATCTTCCAAAAATTTGAAAAATAAGCTGTTGATGACACTTGTCCCGCAGCCCCCGAGCCTTGAATCAAAATCCTAAGATTTGGAAAAAAAGGATACAAAGAGTCGTGGTATAGGTTGTGGAAAAAGTAAGAATTTGATTTGATGGTTAAATTGAGTAAATTGGTTCAGAAATTTGAAAACCCCTTATTGCTTTGGCCTTAGGTTGAATCTTCTCCCGAGGTTGGATCTAGGTTAGACCCTACTTCCTCCTTGTGCGGAAAGTAGTCGCTGAGAGCGCCTGCTTCCCCAAGCGCATCTCCACCACCTCCGTCCTCATTCCCCAAATGCATACGAGTGAAAACGCTTGTGACATCAAGAATAGTGGGCAAGAAAGGCGCCTCCAAGGGGAAAGGAAAGGAAACCAAGCCCGCCGCCACCTCTAGGGATGGGTGGAGAAAAAGTAAGTGCTCCAATGCTGATCTGAAAGCACTTGTAGATGAGGGACTACTTCAGTCCCAGGAAATCATCCAGTGGTGCGCCGCCACTGAGGATAAGAGGCCATATGAAGAGGCTGAGGAAATAGTACTATTCGAGCACTTTGTCGAGCGCATGCTGGCGTTGCCGACGTCTAACTTCTTCTGCGGCCTCCTTTTTCATTATGGCACCCAACTTCACCACCTGAATCCCAACTCAATTCTCCATATAGCCATCTTTGTACATTTCTATGAAGCTTTCTTAGGGATAGAACCCTATTTCAACTTGTTCTGTCATCTTTTCCATCTGAGAGCTCAACCCAATGTTGACAAGATAGAAGTAGTAGGAGAAGCTGGTCTTCAACTGAGGCAAGGGATGGAAAAGGTGTACATCCCTTACAAGTTTCCATCTAGCTTGTCTGGCTGGAAAGAACACTGGTTCTACATTGGGAACCACGCACCTTCACCCCCATAGAGGACCGCTGGTGTCCCAAAAGTAACCGGAGGATGGACGAGGAAAGTCCCTGAGCTAAGCCAAGTCAACGAGCTGCTTGCCAAAATTAAAATCCTTAGGGATGAAGGAATCACCGGAGTGTCGGTGATGTATTCTTGGATAGGCAGGCGAATTCAACCGCTGCAACAGCGCTCTCGCTTTGGATTCGAATACATGGGCCTCAAAGATCCATCTCAGTTCTCTGCAGAGCAGATTCATCAAGCTGAAGCCTTAAGGCGGGTGAGCCAAGTACTTCTTGATGTCAGGATGATGCCCTATATGCTATCCAAGTTATTTACCATAAAAAATCCTCCCAATCAGGTAAGGGTAAGTAGTCGTGTCTTTCTATCGAGTAGTTCTCAGTCCTTGATGTTGACGTGTACTGACAATATCTTGAACCTATTATAGGAAGATATAAATGTGTATAGGAGCATGCCGCCGATGCCAGACATCAATAGCCCAAGCCACTTGATGCCTTCCACCCGTCCTCTTGCCATCGCAGCAACAAGCGAGGAAGAGGAGGGTGATGAAACTAACAATGACTGCCCCCTGTCTCAGGTGATCAAAGGCAAATCCATGAAGATCTCCCAGGAAAGCGCAACCTCTCCTGGTGGTGCTTTCCTGCCGGATCACCCTAAGGGACCAAGGGCCGCCACTCGGAAGCGCAGGGCTAATGCTTATCTAGGTAGCGCTGAAGATGAGATACCCAGGTGAGCATTCTTACCTTGACCTTGGTGAGTACTTTTGCTCGATGTGTAGTTGCTAAGTTTGGTTGAATTTCCCATTTTCTTAATTATGTTCTGGTAGCTCCTCAAACCCCCAAGCACTCAAAGTCAAGTGTCGAGGATGCAGCCGGGGATGATACTGTGAGGGAGCAAAGCATGCCCTCCAGCACAGTGGACCCATCATCGAATTCTGCTGGGGCCACGCCGGGGCAATCACCGCCCATGGCTGGTTTGAGCTCAAAGGTGACCATCGCGGTTGCCCCGCCAAAGCAGACTCTGCCCTTGGCTGGCGAAGCTGCACTGGCGAGTGCTTTATGTACTGTCCCAGCACCTAGACCACTCATAAGGAAGAAGTTAGGAATAAAGAAGTCCGCACTGTAAGTATCCGAGTGCTTTCACTTGTAAATTGTAAGTTTTGTTGTTGTAAATGATAGAAAATGTTGCTGCTTCTTGTATGTAGCCCTTCCTCTACTCTTGGCTTGGAGGAGCTTAGCAACGCCATGAAAACTCCAGCCCTCGAGCCAGAGAAGGAGTTAGATGTCGCAACGTTGAGTGGGGTACCAGTGACAACCATGCTTGTTGAGTCGTCAGTGCCAGACGAGCCCCCAGAAACTGTCATCGCAGAAGCCAAAGGGGCCGACCTTGGAGATGAAACACCGATAGGTGAGAGGACCGAAGTCGAAGAGGTGTCCCTAGAGATTCCCACTGGTAAGTTGATGAAGCCGCCCTCGCCCGTATGATCTTCTTTCCCTGAGTTCTGCTAATCACTATGGGTGAGGTGACAGAGATCCCGCAGCAACAACCTGCACCTCAGGAACAAGGTGCCGCGAGAACTTCTTCGGGCGGCATATTGGTCACTCCGCCAAAGTGGCAGTATGTCATTCCACGTGAGCTGATTAAAGATTCGATGCTTACATCGGCAACCCTAAAGCAATTCCAAGATACCTTCAAAGATCTATATAAGTTTTCCACGGTAAGCGTCCTGGACTTGAGATGACTGCCTTTGCTAGCTAGCTTGATCTTGTCTAATTGTTATCCTTATGCAGGAATTGGCCAACCGCTCCAGGAAGAAGTCGGACAACTTCCGAGTGTCGAAGATGGATTCCACCAGTTGCAGGAGTAAGATCGCCAAATTGGCGAGCAAATTTACAAGAACGTTGAGTTGAGGAATCAACTCAACACCCTCAAATAGGAGCGTACCCGAGAAGTCTAGTTGCTGAAGGAAGAGATTGAAGAGCTCAAGAAAAAGAACAAACTACAAGCCAAGACTCACCGAGGTAATACTCTGTCGACTGGTTTATCTTGTTTTTTGACATACGTGTAGAGTAGTATCTAAACTTGTACAAGTACTTCTTCATCTCCTTTTGCTTGCAGAGCTTAATAATATCATAAGAACTAAGGATGATGAGATCACTAACTTGAAGAATCTTGTATACCCTCATTCAGATGATGCAGAGAAGCTGATCAAAGGGCTCCAAGACGCAGACATGCAACTCATAGAGTGTGCGACATAGATCCGGGACATGGCTGCTGAGAAGGAGCTGAAAGATAAAGAACTTGAAGAGCTCAAGGGTGTAGCACAAGTAGTCGTAGACATGGATCCTCCAAAAGGGGGAGTAATCAGCGTGAGGACGCTGCTGGAACGACTCCCTGAAGCCCCATAGAAAATTTCTAGGTACATCTCGGAGACCACCAAAACTTATGTAGTGCACATTCTTGGGCTTGTAAAATCCTACTAGCCGAAGACGGATCTAAGTCCACCGGCAGATGGCATGGCAGCCGACTGTTCTGAGGAGGAATTCTCAGAATTTGTCGTAGAAGCAAAGCCAGTGGCTCAAAGTTGATAGATAGCTTGGAGCAGGAGTAAACATGATATGTAATCACTAAACAACCTATCCATGTATGTAAACATGTATATGTGTGTTATTTTTTTATTGCGTGTTGATGTGTTTCGTGTGCTTACTCGTAGCGCAATACCAAAAATCGTAGGACTTAGATAAAGAATATGAGATGCCCAATATAGAACCACTTAGAAGGCCACGCTTCTAGAGGTAGTCGATGACTTTGTGTCCAGCGTAATGTCCCATACAGGGAGAATAAGCGAATCAGGATTTACTCGCACCATGCTATACTCTGAATTGCTTTTATAGGTGTGGGAGCCTCTTTGAATTTTTCACAGTGACTCATGTCGTTGGTTCCCACAAACCATTAGGCTAGTACTCAAAGTAGTTGGAGTCAGGCGCAAGTAATCCTTGCACTTCGGCCCGTAGGGCAAGTGTGAAAGTAGTCATTCAGAAAGGACTCGTGGCGACAGCCCCCGAGTACTTCAAGTGACTAGGCATAGTTAATGCATTGTTAGTACTTGTGGCGAAGCCCCCGAGTTAGGTAGTCTAGCTTAGAGATAGAAAGTAGACGTTTGAAGAATAAAACCAATCTTTATTTATAACAGATGCTGAACTGCAGCTGACAACTTTGGATACAAGTTATCTAGGGATAGAAACGTTGTAAGAGCTCGATATTCTAGGAGTTTCAGAACTCCTGGCCATCAGGGTATAGTAGTCGATACGACCCTGATCTTGTAACTTTGGTGACAATGAAGGGCCCTTCCAATTGCGAGTTGAGCTTGTGAAGCCCTATCTTGTCTTGGATGCGACGGAGGACTAAATCACCGATGCTAAATGACCTATCTTGTACATTGCGGTTGTGGTAGCATCGGATACCTTGTAGATAGCGAACTGACTGTAGCAAGGCGTTGCATCTGACTTCTTCTACTGAGTCAAGCTCCAGATATCTTGCCTGATCGGCTTCGCCTTCTTCATACGTTTCGAGTCTTGGAGATTTCCGCATGATGTCCACAGGGAGGATAGCTTCTGACCCATAGACGAGAAAGAACGGCAATTGACCCGTGGCTTTGCTTGGTTGAGTGCGAAGCCCCTAGACAACTGAAGAGAGCTCATGAATCCACTTGCCCCTTTTTTGCTATTCTCATCGTAGAGTCTTTTCTTTAGCCCATCGAGGACTAAACTATTGGCGCGTTCAACCTAGCCATTGGCCCGCGGGTGAGCAACCGACACGTATTTTACCTCCATGGCACTATTCTCGCAGAAGTCCCAGAACTCTTGTGAGTGAAAATTAGATCCAAGATCTGTGATGATAGTGTTGGGGAAGCCAAAGCGGTGGAGGATGTTGCAGATGAAACTGACTACTTGATCCGCAGAGATCTTTGTAATCGGCTTGTACTTGATCCACTTTGTAAACTTGTCGATAGCCACCAACACATGGGTAAATCCTCCTGGCGCCGTAGTCAAAGGCCCAATCATGTCCAGACCCTAGCAAGCAAAAGGCTAGGATGGTGGTATGGTGATGAGGTTATGTGCCGGAACATGGGCCTGGCTACCGAAGAATTGGCAATTTGTACACCGACGAATGAGGTCTTTAGCGTCGACCAAAACTGTTGGCCAGTAATACCTAGACCTGACCTGAATGCTTTCCTGACTAGCATCCTTGATAGTACATGATTGTCACAGGCTCCTTCATGAATTTCTTGTACTATTTCTTTGCCTTCCTCGATTGGAACGCATTTCATAAGGATGCCTGATGCGGAACCATGCTTGTACAATTTGCTACCGACCAGAACATAACCCTTTTTCACCTGATGATGCGTGCGGCCTCGGCGCTTTTTGCATCAACGCCAGGGGGTAGCTTCTGATCTTTGATGAAATCGATGAACGGTGTCCGCCAGTCAGCCTCAATCATTATGACCTCTCGGTCGGGCTCAGAAGAGCTCGGAACGATGGTGCTTTGTTATGGTGCCTTGATGGGCGGGTGACGTAACTTGTGAACGAAAACTCCTGGTGGGACATTTGCTCGATCGGACCCCAGCTTTGAGAGCACATCTGCCCCAACATTGTTGTCCCGAACCACATGATGGATCTTGAATCCCGAGAACTTGTTCTCGAGCTTGCGTATCTTCGCGACATATGCATCCATGGTGTCATTGTTGACGTCCCACTCCTTGTTGACTTGTTGGACCACCAGCAAAGAGTCGCTGTAGACAAGTAATCGCTTGATGCCGAGGGAGATAGCCAGGCGTAGCCCGTGCAGTAACGCCTCGTACTCGGCTTCAATGTTGGAGACCTCAAATAATATATGGAACACATATATGAGCTATTCACCCTTAGGTGAGATGAGAAGAACTCCTGCGCTATCGCCTATGAGGTTGAGAGAACCGTCGAAGTACATAACCCAATGCTCTAGCATGTTGGCTGGAGCTGCGACATGATTTTCTTGCCACTCTACCATGAAATCGGCTAGTGCTTGTGATTTGATAGTGGTGCGAGGCTTGAAATCGATGCTGAGAGCTCCCAGTTCCACTGCTCACTTGGAGATGCATCCAGTGGTGTCCCGATTATGGAGTATATCCGCCAATGGGAAATCAGTGACAACTGAGATCTTGTATTCATCGAAGTAGTGACGAAGCTTACTGGAAGTGATGAGTATAGCATAGAGAAGTTTTTGAATTGATGGGTAACGAACCTTAGATTCAGAGAGGACTTCGCTGACAAAATACACCGATCGCTGCACACCAAATGCATGGCCTTCCTTCGGGTGCTCCACCGTGATGGTTGTACTTGTGATGTGAGTAGTCGCGGCGATGTGAGAAGGTTTTCGCCTGGTAATGGGGCGGTGAGGATAGGGGGCAAATGGAGATGATGCTTGAGATCTTCCAGCGCCTGCACAACCTCCTCTATCCATTGGAACCTGCCTTGTCACTTCAGGAGGTTGAAGAAAGGTAATCCTTTTTCCCCAAGTCCGAAGATGAATCTATTAAAGGCTGCCATGCACCCTGTGAGCTTCTGGATGTCTTTGATCATCTGTGGGGCCCCCATGTCGGTGATGGCTCCAGGTTGTCTTGAATCCCCGGTGGCTGACGATGAACTCGAGTAGTTTCCCTTGCAGTACGCCGAAGACGCACTTGGTTGGGTTGAGCTTCCACCATAATCGCGCAAGCTGTTGAAGGTTTCCTCGAGGTCAGAGATGAACTTGTCGCGGTTTCTGGTCTTGACAACCATGTCATCCACGTAAGCTTCAACATTGTGGTGTAGCTGATTAGCAAGGCAAAGCTGGATGGCTCGCTGATATGTAGCCCCTGCGTTCTTCAGCCCGAACGATATAGTTTTGTAAGCATATGCTCCAAATGGGGTGATGAACGCTGTCTTGATCTAGTCTTCATCCTTGAGGGCGATCTGATGGTAGCCCGAGTAGCAGTCAAGGAAAGAGAGCAGGATGCAGCCAGCCATTGAGTCGATGACTTGATCGATACGTGGGAGTGCGAAAGGATCTTTCGGGTAGTGCCTATTGAGATTAGCATAATCCACGCACATTCTCTATTCATTACTATTCTTTTTCAAAACAAGTACAGGATTAGCTAGCCACTCTGGGTGGTAGACTTCTTTAATGAAACTAGCCACGAGTAGTTTTGCTAACTCCTTTTCTATGGCCTCCCTCTTGTCAGGGGAGAAACGACGCAGTCGCTGCTTCTTGGGGGTGGCTTTCGGATCGACTTTTTGGCAATGCTCGATCAACTCCTTGGGCACCCCTAACATATCTGCTGGTTTCCATGTAAATATGTCTTGGTTAGCTTTAAGGAAGTCGACGAGCGTGTGTGCCTATTTGCCATCTAGCCCGGCACTGATGAGTGCTGTCTTAGACGAGTCACCCTCTTGCAATTGGATGGTCTCAACACCGACGTTGTTGGTGTTGGGCTTCACCGTCGACTGGCCCAACTTCGTCTGTGGAGGTACGGTTGGAATCACCATCTCCGACTGGGAGAGCTGCTGTGCGGCCGCGAATACTTCAGATGAAGGTTCTGGCACGCGTGTAGTCAAGGCGTACTCGATTGCCTCCTGATCACAGTCGTAGGACTTCTTCAAGTCGCCGCAGAAGGTGAGGACCCCTGTCTTGCCCGGCATTTTGAGGAGCAGGTAGACGTAATGGGGTACGGCCATGAATTTAGCTAGAATAGGTCTGCCGAGGATGGCATGGTATGAGGACTCAAAGTTTGCCACCTCGAACTTGATGTACTCAGTACGGTAGTTTTCTTTTGTCCTAAAGGTAACTAGTAGTGTTACAGAACCGATCAATGTAGCTGTGTTTCCTGGAACAATGCCATAGAATGGAGCCTTGCTTGGAGTGAGCATTTTGGAGATGTCCATCCCCATCTTCTTCAAAGTACTTGCAAAGAGCAGGTGGAGGCCACTCCCGCCGTTGATGAGTACTCGGGTAAGCTGTGAGCCGGCCACTACAAGGTCCAAAATGAGCAGGAACTTTCTCAGCTCGGAGAAGCTGCTCCACTGATCCACTCGAGAGAAAGAAATCGGGACCTCGCTGTATCTCAAGGGCCGCTGTATAGAAGGCTCAACAGACAAGATCTCCCATAGAGTAAGCTTCTGCGCTCTTGGTTGGGAAGCCGCCGTCGCCGCCGAAGATAATGTTGACGACGTTCTTGGGATCCTAGTATCCTTGGGCCCCCGGCTTGTCTCCCTCCTTGTCATCCTTGTCCTTTCACTTGTCATCCTGATCAAGGTGAGGTGCGTTGAGAGACTTGCGGAAGCTAATCCACTGGAAGAGTGTGTGTTTGGACTTCGGGTGCATCGGGCATTGCTTGTACAGGATCTTCTCAAACTGATCCTGTTGGTTCCCCGACTTCTTGCCACACGAGTTGCGCTCCACAGCCGCGACTTCATGGTCTGGCTTGTGCTTTCGGGAGGGTTCACTTGTCGTTGTTGCCCACAGCCGCTAGCTTTTGTCGGGGTGGTTGCCGTTGTTTCACTTGTCTGATCAGCCCATCACTGCATCATGTCGTGGAGCTCCACGATAGTCTTGGGGTGGTTGCGGCCGAAGTTGCGGTAGATGTTCTTTGAGCCGAGGCTGTTTTGGAAGTAGTGGATGACATCCTCGTCAGTGATGTTGGCGATGGTGGCGCGTATCTCAAAGAAGCGCCTGGTGTAGGACCTCAGGGTCTTGTTCTCCTCTTGCTTGACCTATGACAAGTCATGGCGGGTACCTACGCATAGCATGGAACCCTGGAAGTTGTCGATGAAAGTTTTCTTCAGGTCCTCCCAGGAGACAGGGTTTGAGGCTTTCGAACTAGGTGAGCGGTGTGGATTCCAGCGCCATCGGGGAGTAGATAACTTTGATCGTGTTGGAGCCGCCTGACACTTAAATGGCGGTGAAGTAGTAACGAATCCACTATCGTGGGTCTTGTTTGCCATCATACTTGGTGATGCCAACTAGCTTGAGCTCCCTTGGGCAGTCGCGGGAGGTGATGTTGCGAGTTAAGGCTGGAAGCGATCACTGTTGTCGACGTCACGTGGGTCACCACCGCGCCCGCGATGCCTCGAGTCGATGACATCTCGAGCATCACGACCTTCGTTGATCTTCTGCCTTATATCAACTGTGGGCAAGTCGCGGAGGTTTCTACAGTGGTTGTGGCCTCCTACAGAGTGACCGCCGGCTTGGAGCCTTGCGACCTGATGGTTGTCCGACTGTCGTGGAGGCTGTTGGACTTCTTGGTCAGCGTGGCTGCGTGCAGATTGCTGGGTGTGCTGGTGTCCGTGGCCACTCCGATTGTCTCGGTTGTGGTAGCGGTTGTCGTTCCCTCGAGGGTTGGGTCCTCCTCCTGGGGTACGGCCAACCTGGGGGATGGAGCTCTCGTGACGCTCCAATCTTGAGCGGGTGCATTGCGGCGAGGGCATGGGGTCCCACTGGTCCAGTTGAACAATGGCGCGCTACGTCAGTTGCAGCAGCCTCTCGGTCTTTGGGTTTTGGGGTAACCGCTGAATTAACAAAGCTGCTTCAACGATATTCCTGATTGGCGTGTTATACTGGGATCATCGGCCGCAGCAAAGGCACCGTTGAGGTTTCTGCGATGAGGTGGGTTCCGTGCTCTGGCTTCTGCGTTCCGCATGCGCTTGGCATGTTTGGCGTTCTTGATCCTTCGCATCCTTCTGTGCTCCTTGTCTTTGTCTTGAGGAGCGTCCGTTGTGCGCTCATCAGCAGAGACATCCGCGAGTAACTCGTCATCGTAATCACGCTCGTAGAGAGAGGCCATGTAGACGTGATGTTGTGGGGAAAACTCTCCGCTAGAGCTGTAGTCGACGAGTACTGTCCCGCCCCCTTCCTCCTCGATGATAGGAGAGAGGGGCTTGACTTCCTGAAAAGGCAGTTCTTGTGTGAAGACCACAAGACGGGAGTCAAATTCGAGTAGCTCGGATGGCTCCATGCCCTTCCAGTACACGAACCGGCCATGTTGCGTTGAGGTTATGGTCAGGCCCAGATGACAACCCGGAGAGGTTTCGGAATCATCATCCGAGTCCAAGTACTTGTCGAAAACGGGGGCCTCCTGACAGGTGGTGGCTCCCTCATCTCCGATCTTGAGTAGGTTATCCAGGTCCTCTTCCAACGCGGAGAGGAACTCAGATTGAGTGAGCTCCCGGTAGACAGAAGCCGCATTGCATAGCCCGAATGGAAGTCGGGTGCGCTCTTCCTCAGATCGGATTGAACTCGACCTGAGAAGTCCTGGTGCAGCATGAGTCGAAGTTGCATCGACGGCGGAGTCCTCCTCGATCTCCCTGGCTAGGTTGTCGATGAACTTGTCGAGATCACTACATTGAGCTGCTACAGATGCCTCCAGCTTCATGTCGTTGATGAGGTGCCGACGAAAGCCGCCCGCAACGCAGACCCACAAGCCAAAGACAAAAGTTGTGCCCTCGACGAGCACGGCGCTGGTGAAGTTGAAAAATACCATCGAGTTCGCCAGTGGATGCTCGATGAACACCCCTACCTGGCGCGCCAGCTGTCGGTGTTTAACCTCCAAGCCCACCAAGGGATACCCCGAGATGGTAGATTGTAGGTGGGGTGTCGCCGAGATCAGGAACTCGAAGGTGCAACGAACATGAAAATTTAGACAGGCTCGGGCCACCGAGAGCGTAATACCCTACGTCCTGTGTAGTAGTTTGTATTGCCTTAGATGATGTGATGTTTGAAGGGGGTCCCTGCCCACCCTTATATAGTCTAGGGAGACAAAACATGGAAATCCTAGCCAAATACGAGCTTAGAAGTCCTACTCGAGTACTACCCGGATAGTTTCTTTCTGTTCTGACTAGTTCTACTCTATACAAGTAGTTACAACTAGTGTAGGGTGTGGGTTATGTTCCATCCCTTATCCTAAAATATGTACGCCGTGTGCGCAGTCCTATGACCCCAGGTCTGACAGTATCTGGTTGGTTGTACTTGGATACTAGAGTCGTAGGTATACACACATGTTCCCTTGGATTCGATACCCTTGGAATACTTTAGGGTGAAAGCTACAACGGTATCCGTGCGCTTGCGGATTTATTTGCATTCTTAAAATACCCAACATTTATATTTTGTGCAAAATAGTGGAAGCCATTGGTTAAGATTTTAAGTTTTTCCTAATTCATCCTCTCCCCTTCTTAGACTATACGAGCATCAATTCCTTTCTCTGAGTCGTTGCTACCAAATATCCTATATGTCCCATGTCTCATTCGACTACATCCCCCTTACTCCATCTATTAAAGGGTACTTAAACTTTGTTCACCTTATTCTCTCTTATCTCCCGCTAAGCCTGACACTCTGTTTATTGGAGAGCAAACCATATTTTTGAAGAAAATAAAGAGGTGATGGTGTCGGTGCTCTCAACAGTGGATAATGAAAAGAGAGGATACAAACAAGAGGTATATAGGATAACACACCTCTAGGTGACGTGACACACCAACGTGTATGTCCACCTAGTACGAGGGACAAGATTGATCCGAAAGCTGAAGTTAGAGGACTAATTGGTTCCATTCGAAGTGAAGGACGAACTCAGCTCTGGAATGACAACTGAGGGACAAAAGGTACCTATTTTTCCTTCAAAAGCAAAAAACAACCATAGAATGTATATTGCACATAGCAACCTTTTCGTTAAAACTTAGAGGGATCAACCTATCCACTTAAAAATTATAATCTGTACAATATGTCCAAGGAATTAAAGACCAATTTTTATATTAAACAATAAAGAACTTCCAGCCTTTCGACGTTACTGGAAACCGATTTTTCCCTATGGGTGTTCAATTTTTCTGAGATGTTTTTCGAGCATGCATAGGGAAATTCACATTTATTGTCGGTTTTGAAAAACATATAAGGAAATAACCGAACAGATAGGAAAGTTCATATTTTCTTGTCGGGTTCAAAAGAACATGCAGGAAAATAACTAGAACCCATAGGAAAATTATGCATTTCGTGTAAGTTAGGTAAAATGAAATAATCTAAACCCACAAGAAAATTATACATTTCCTTGTGAGATAGGCAAGACACACAAGAAAATTCACCCAACAATAGAAAAAGTTTACATTTCCCTATGTGTTAAGTAAAACACACAAGGAAATTCACATCACGCACAAAGAAATAAGTAATTTGCTTTGTCACTTAATATTTTTTAAAATTTATATTACACTAAATTTGTCAAGAAATTGTGAAATTTGGCTACGAACCAAGCTACATTTAAATAACATCACCAGAAAGGGTTATTCAGAAAATCGAAAGGAGATGATGGTGTGCTTCATTTTGTACTCATATGAGAGCACATGTCTATGGTAAACTCTGTACTCTCAAGCAAGGCAAAGGTGATCAACAATAAACTCTATCTTTCTCTAATAAAATAACTTTAATACAATATTGATTTAGTATGTTTTAATGAAAATAAATTAATTATCATGAATTGTATTTTTTATGCAATAATATACCTTTTTAGAATATAAATGCATTTCTATCTATTTATGGAAATTACTTCACATTTGAACCACATGTGTTATAAAAATGATATCTAAATTATAAACAAGCATATATGTGGGTGTGTCACTACATTTCAATATCACTTGCAAATTTGTAAGTAAAATTTCAAATATGTGTCTACTTTGCACTATAATTTTTATAGTCACTTTATGGTTTCTAAAATATAATAATACCTAAATATTCTTAGAAAATTTCAAGATTTGTCTGGGGATCAAAATGTCGGTATTTTTTTTAATTCCCTATTAGTTTTTAACCGACATGAATATTCCGCTTTCCAGTAGTGCAATCATGAGATGCACACAACCTAATATTTGTGACAAGAGATGATAAATTGATGCGACTGCTAACAGTAGTGAAGGAATTTTATTTCTCCAAGAAAAAAAAAGGAAAAATGGTGCAATGGAGAAGTTTGGCGAACGTGACCCACACTGAATTACCTCGTCTCCGAGACAAATGTAATTGCAATGCAGGATCAAATTAAAATGTTGCATGCATGCAATCTGTGAGGCGGATCGATCAATGGATTACTCCGACTTGAACTGCTCATAGAACTTGGCGATGAATTCGTCCGCCTCCATGACGATGGCGTGGGGGCAGCCTCAGCCGCCGTCTCCGCCCTCCGCCGTCGGATCATCATCATCCTCCTTCTCGCCGATGTCCATCTGGTGCAGGTCCCGCGCAGATGCATAGCAGCTGGTCATGCCCACCTCCTCGAAGTCGAAGACCGAACGCGCCGTCGACGGCGACGGGAGCAGCACGTCGTGGTACCAGTGCCGGAGCTACATGACATGCCATATGGGCTATGGCATACTCTAAGAATCAGCATAGTCCATTAGTAAAAAAAAGGGAATTCCTGTTGGTACATCAGTTGTTGGAAGATGAAGCTAGCTCGTATGCTGCCGTGGAGACTAAAGGGGCCGAATGGCAATTGGCCGGCGGCAGCAGCGAACAGCATACTCTGAGTTCAAATCCTAGGATCCCTGGAAGAGGATCAAGTTGGCCCTTGCGAATAGCTTGATGGACTATCTTCTTTCAACCCTTTAAGCGAAATGTGGCAAAAGGAAGGAAAATCCATGGACTGACTCCATTATCTAGGGTTGGGCTAGGAGGGTCTCTTAACCCCTTCCTTTTTCTGCCCATCGGAGTTATTTTCCAAGTACTTGCCATGGTAAGGGGAGAAGGGGCAATAAGCACACTTGAAGAGCGCAGTACAATGGGGAGTTGTACGCTACGTTCGGGAAGGATGAATCGCTCCCGAAAAGGAGTCTATTGATTCTCTCCCAATTGGTTGGATCGTAAGGGCAATGATTTATTTCACAGGTGAGGTCTCTTGTTCAAGTCCAGGATGGCCCAGCTGCGCGAGGAAAAAAAATAGAAAAAACATTTGACTCTTTCATGCATACTCCACTTGGCTCTTGGCTCGGGGGATATAGCTCGTACTCTAGGTCCTGCCCGGGGAGGCGGAGCGGGTGCACGCCGTCCACGAGGCTCTTCCACGACGGCGAGTCAGCACCACCAGCAGGCTTGTCGTCGTCGTCGTCAGTGGCCACGATGGCCTTCTTCTGGGGCTCGTTGGCGGCGTAGTCCGGCATGTAAGGCTCTAATCCAAAGCAACGCGAACTGGTGTAGCAAGGAAGTCCTACAAATTAAATCACCATGCAGAAGTCGGAATGCAACTTGCGCGAGGGTTATTTTTCGACAAAAGTTTTGTGGCCAATCACGTCCGGATCGGAGAATCTCACGGCACACCTTTCTGACTATGATGGGAGATGGTTGCGAGTTGCGACATGTGATTAACCATGTCCGTCGGCAAGACACGTTGTTTGGCGGCGCAGAGCAACACGTGATTCGGATTCGGTGGTGGTCGTGTGGACTACGTACTCCTAGCTTGTCCCGAATCCGATAACACTCCGACTCGGCATCGGCGTCGAGCCGGCCGTGATATATATGTGCTGCGGCCGCCGCCCGCCTTCCCCAACCTCCAACCGGAAGCGCGCCTGCCGCCTGGAAGCAGCCGAGATCGATCCGGTCGAGTTCATGCATCTCTTCGTCAAGAGGCGAACCTGAAGCAAAACGAGAGTCGAACCAAAGCCGAGGTCATCCAAGCAGAGCAATATGATGTCGTTTTTCGGTTTCGGGGGACGCCGATCCGCTTACCATGGCGGCGGCGGAAGGTTCGAGCAGACCTACCGCTGCTACCCGGCGTCCTCCGCCGCCAGGCCGCACCTGGAGGCCGGCGACAAGGTGATCCTGCCGGCGTCCGCGCTCCACCGCCTGGCGTCCCTCCACATCGAGTACCCCATGCAATTCGAGCTCCGCAGCTGCAGCAACGCCGACGCCAACGACGATTCCGGCGGCGGCGGCGGCGCGACGGGCGCCGAAGCATCCGCCCCGCGGGCCTCGCACTGCGGCGTGCTGGAGTTCGTGGCCGACGAAGGCACGGTGGTGATGCCGGGGTGGATGATGGAGAACCTGCGGCTCCAGGCGGGCGACGCCGTCCGCGTGCGGAGCGCCGCGCTCCCCAAGGGCACCTACGTCAAGCTGCGGCCGCACGCGGCCGCCTTCCTGGACGTCTCCAACCTCAAGGCCGTCCTGGAGAAGACGCTGCGGGCCTTCTCGTGCTTCACCACGGGGGACACCATCGTGGTCGCCTACAACAACAGGAGCTACCTCATCGACATCGTCGAGACGAGGCCGGCGACGGCGGTCAGCATCATCGACACGGACTGCGAGGTGGACTTCGCGCCTCCGCTTGACGACAAGGAGACCGAGAAACCACAGCAACCTTCACCTGCTGAAGCTGGAGAAGACAATAACGCTGAGGTTAAAGATGAGCCTCCGGAGTTCAAACCGTTCACTGGTTCCGGGATTGCAGCACGCTCTGGAGCACCTTCAGGTTCAAACGGAAGAGGAAAGCAGCAAACGTCTGCGGCACCGGTAGCTTCTGGAGCGAGCTGTTCATCTGCTCGTCAGAAAACAGGAAAGCTTGTATTTGGTTCGAGTGCCAGCAACACCAACAAAGAAGCACAGAAGGCTAAGGACGAGCCCAAGTTCCAAGCGTTCACGGGGAAGAGTTACTCCTTGAAAAAATAGCCGCTAGCCATTGGCCATTCCTACTCTTTTAGATACTACATACACTGACCACGTACATGTGTTCTGATTACAGTGGTCGCCATTCATTATATGTATGTAGGTATGACTTGAATCATGTAAATGGTTCCTGATATAGAAATATATCACTTCATCGTCGTTTCCACTGCAGGCTTATTGTTGCTTAATGCCATCAGAACAGTGATTTGTTGGGCCACACCAATCGGTGTTCAGTAGATCGGTTTTGTTAAGAAAGATGTCAGATTTGTTTCTCAAAACTAACGGCATTGCCTGTACAAGGACGTCCGACGCAAATAAGAAAATTGGACGCTAGTCCTTAAAATATTAAGGAAAAGTCCAATTTACACCATTAAACTATTATAAAAAATCTAATTTTCAACCTTCAATTATAAAACCGGATAACGTAGTTGATACAAATATCGAAACCTGATAAATTTAGCCATTTGAGTAGTTTCAAAGGAGGTTTTTTATTTTGTAAAATTAATAATATTTAAGTTTAAACTTAAAAATTCATAAGTAAATCATTTTAAATCAAAAAATATGAAACGGATGCCAGCATTTTTCTAAAAATGCAACATATCTATTGACGCTCTAATTGTCAGTTATTCGGATTCAAATTTTCCATGTTCCTAGTATTTATTGCTTGTAATTATGTCTATTAGTTTTTAATAAATAATATTCAAATAGAGCAGTAACAAATAAATTACATTTTTAGAAAATGTTTGGTACTTAGTTTCATAATTTTCGGATTTAAAATAAATTATTTTTTATTTTCTAGATCTAACAAAAAATTTTAAATTTCTTCAAAAATACAAAGCCACCTTTGAAATCACCCAAGCAACCAAACTTGTCCGGATTCGACAATTGGATAGCCCTTGTTATCCGGTTTTGTAATCGATATTTGAAAATAGAACTTTTATGCATTTCGAACGTGTAAACTGGACTTTTCAAAAATTAACCGGACCGCTCATTCATCTCTCTCCAGTGCTATCGCCTTAGCACCGTCCCTCCACGTATGTTAGCCCTGCTCGGATCGAGTTTGTTGCACTACAACAAAAATAATTTTTAGGAACACTCTTTTTTTCTAGGGACGGCCCAGAAGTTAATCCACTCGAAAAAAGTGAGGCTACTGTAGCTTCCAAGCCGCCCCTGAAAATGTATCTTTAGAGACGGATGATGCCATCACCCGCCTCTATAAATGCGTATTTAGGGCGGGTGACACCATTACCCACCCCTAGAAATGGTGGCAATTTCTTGAAAAAATGCATTTCTAGGGATAGGTGATGTCGTCATCCGCCCCTAAAAATAATTTTTAGGGGCGGATAATGGCATGACCCGCCTCCAATGATCCTACGTAAATAAATTCATAACTTTTTCACATGATATCAGGTGAAGTCAAACTTTATATTAAAATTGTAGAGATTGACGAGATCTAAAATTTTCTAGTTGATAATTTTTTCATTTAAGGTTATTTAATAGTTCAAAAAATTATTATAATTTTTCTAATTTTAAGAACTAGATACGAATAGTGCAATCTCAACTATAATAAAATAATAGAAAGCTAAAGAAAGCTAAAGGTGACAATTTTTTGGGTCGTGTACCTCTCTCTCCCCATCATAAGTCGCCCGCCCACTCCACTCCGTCACGTTCTGCCTAAAGATGGCAACGGATAAACTATCCGCAGATACTCACTCCCGACATCCGTACCCGCAACTAATATTTCATACCCGAACCCATACCCGATATCCGCCGTGGATAGAAAACTTTGCCCGCATCCGTTACCTGCGGGTAACGGATATCCGCGGATACATCCGTTCGTCCGCTGGCAGAGGCTTCTCGGGGGCACCGACGGATCTGAGGGGCGGCCGACGGAGGTTGGAGAATGGGCGGCGCGGGCAACGACTAGAGGTTGGAGAAGGTTCGGCAGCCGCGTCGGATGCGGGATTGCCGCGCACGCAGCGCCACGCCGCGCGCTCGCTCCTCCGCGGCACCGGTCGTGCGTCTCAGCAGCACTGCCGCTAGCATGAGGGAAGAGTCGAGTGGGGACGGGAGCACGGGAAAGCTGATAAGATTGGGCAACACGGTGGCTGGTGGTGGTTTGGTTTTATTTGGTGGGGTTCACTGCTCGCGCATGGAAAAGAGATACGTGCAATTATTTATTGCTTGGACGGAGCAGGGCTGCAGTGTACAGACAAATTGATTTTTTATCGCGGCACATGCCCACTTGCATGCGGCAGGGCAGCAGTGGGTTTCAAACAGGCCGGGCACGCACGTCAAAAATTTGGAATCAGCCTGCTTACGTGCGTGAGTCTCGGGTTTCGGCTAACAGGTATGGATATGACTTTTTATGTCTATTTTTATTTTACCCGTGGATATGAAATCAAATCTATACCTGTTCGCACAGGTAAAAAATGGTATATATATCCGTACCCATGAGATCGGGTATCCGCGGTACGCGGATATCGGATATCCATTGCCATATTTAGTCCCGCCGCTCAGAAATCTCGGCCGCCTGATGATCCGGGATCACCGCCAGCTAAAATCGCCCGCCCACACGGCCCCAACATCGCGGCGTCCCCCCTCCTCCGCCGCGAGCCGCGGCCCCGGTGCTCGGCACCCCCCTCCTACTCGCGAGGCACCAGGGACCTGGGCGCCTAGGTCTTCGCCGCGCCCCCTGCTGCCTGCGCCCCCTGCTGCTCCCCACGACCCTCCCCTGGCGCCGCACGTTATGCCGCCCCCCACCTCCGCCGCGAGCCGCGGCCCCGGTGCTCGGCACCCCCTCCTACTCGCGAGGCACCTGGGCCGTGCGCCTAGGTCTTTCCGGCGCCCCCTGCTGCTCCCCGCGACCCTCCCCTGGCGCCGCACCCGCACGTCATGCCGCCTGGCGCCCCTGCAACGTCCTCCTGCGAAGTCAGGGCCGCCACCAGGTATGCTCGCCAAGAAACCAGTGCGCCGCCGCCTCTTTTCCGGCCAAAAAAATCCGGCCATTCCCGTCGCCGGCACAGGTATGGTATAAAATGGATTCCCCTCGTCGTCCTCTTTCTTTTCCCCCCAAATCCCGAGCTCTACGAGACGCCGGGAATCCGGCCAACAGTAGCCGGCGACCAGCATGGCTATGTTGCGAAGCTTTTTCCAGATTAGCCCCTGGCGAAATCTGGAATTATGCTATTCTTTCTCTATATCCTTGATTTGGACATGCGACTTAGTTTTTCCTTCCTTTGTATCCTTGATTTGGACACGTTCGTGGGTAGGCCTAGGGTTTCTGATGCAAGTGATGCCATATGCTGAGTGCTGGTTTTATTCAGATGGTGGTGCAGGTAGCATGTACGGGAGGTGGCTAATTACATCTACCCCTTCCGAACAAACTAAGGAGTCAGGACATGCAGTCGTTGAGGTACCCATTTTTTCCCCTTTTCTATGTTCTGCTGCAAGCTGGATCATTTTGCTCTTTGTTATATGTCAAATAATGCATGCCTGCTGCGGTAGTAACAAGCAAGTTATGCACCTGATGATTTCACTGTTTGCAGGTTATTACTTTTCACTTCCTTGATTTGTGCCTGCAGCAAGATGATAAAATAAGTTACAGAATGGATCAGTGAATCTGGCAACTAATAATCAGGTAATACCGTCCATTTATAAGATCCATCTCTGCATGTATGCTCTGTAGTTTCTCATATTTTTGCAGAGTGTCCAAGTACCAATTTGTGAAACTACATTGAGATACCAGAACTTTACTCAAATACGTTTTCTGTCGAACTACCTGCATGGTGCACCACTAGCTATCTACTATTGGTTAAATAAACATGATGGGAGATTTATTGATTGAACTCTAGCTTATGTTTGGGTCTTTTTAATCAGCAGGGTCACTTCTTGATGGTAGAAAGCAGGAGCAGCCCAAGGAGGCAACTGATCAGCTCCCAAACGGCCAAGGTTTTACTTCAGATAAACTGATCCTAGCTATTTATGTATTACTTTGTGTATGATGTTGTTTCTCAGTTGATTCCTCCTGCCAACTAGACCATTTAGTTTGTTTTCCTCCATGTAGGTTATTTTGTGCCTCAATTTTTGAAGAGATTCCTTGAATTTTGCATTTGCAGTGCTGATGCTCTTGCCACATTATCTTTTTGTCACTTCTCTTGTGCCAGTTTCATTTATTCTTGCTCCCTTGCTCTGTTGCTGTCGTATCAGTGTGTTGCTACAGTTTGGAGCTATTCATGTATAGCGCCTTTGTATTCCTTTTTTTAATATGCTAAACTCAATAATTATTGATCATATTTATTTGTCCAAGCTAAAGATGCTATCAGAACAATTGGAGTGGGCTCTTGGAAATTGAATCTATGCTATTTTTTCATACGCAGGTGATTTTTTTCATGGACCAAAGAGTTTTCAGTGTGTTGTTGGAAATCTATGCTATTCTGCTTTTGTGTCTTTCTTTTGCATGGGTCTGAAATCTGTTTCATTCATGCTTGATTACAAGATATTTGGTTGTATGACTTGCATTACCAAATGTTGCCGTAGCGTTAGCACGGCATTATACTTTTACTTTTTAGGATCTCACCTAGATTGAGGTTAGTTGTTTAGCTTAGCCTGAATGTGGCACCAAAACATAATAGATATCAGCTTTTTTAGCGAGGTGCCAGCTTGGATCCTGCTGTGGAAGAATTATTCAAACTGAAAGGCAAATTGTGATGGGAGTTCTATATTGCGGCATTGAAGTTGATGTCAAGCAATAAGGAGAAAGATAGATAGAAATTTTTGGAGCTGAATATTGTGGCTTGAAATATTCAACAGTCACCCACTCACCAACAGACTACATACTTAATCTATTTGTACAAGTCTGCCTGTACTCCCGAATGATCTGGGAAATGTACATGTAGATGAAGTATTCCTCTTGGTCCAGTAATCTGTTAGCGTATACCTTTTTTTTGGTGGTGGTGAGGGCCATATGAGCTGTGAGCAGTGATATCATGAGCATTTTTTTTTCTGAAATTCTGAACAATGGCCATTTAATTTCTGTTTGCAGGTTCATGTTTTCCATAAATGTGATTCACAATGACCTGAAATTGACAACATGTATATTGCTCGTGATGGCCATATGAGCTGTGACCAGTGATCGTTCATGGAATTTTTCAGAATGACCTGCTAGCTGCCTAGCTCTGATGATATTTGAAGTTTTTGGACTTTGATGCAGCTGACAAGATTCACAGAACACAGAAAGTCTACCAATGGAAGTCTGACTCACAGAATCACAAAATATTTGCTTCTAACTTCTTCATTCAGCTGTGGCTAAATGCAAACCATTCAGGTCCATCTTTGACTGACCTGTGTTTGTTTCTGATGCCTGATTGTGCCATGCTTTATTCTGTAGATCTTTCTTGCATGGTCTCCTCATATGTGTTCTGTGCACAAAACTGCTTTAACAGAGAATTGGAAAATAATGATAATACCAACTCTTTCTTGATGATATTGCGCATTGCTGCTTGCACTTCAGAAAGAAGTAATAACAATTCGTTTCCATCAGACCAATTAAAAAAATGAAAGGACATTCTTGATTCTTGTATTCCATGTATATTGAGTGCAGAATGTTAACCTTTTAAGTGAAAGTAGTACCCTGCTACAAGCCTACAACAATCTACACAGTTGCATAAACTGAAATTTTTTAATGTTCTTATTATGTGAGGAACCATAATTATATATGAAATTCTAGCATCTTTTTAGCCTTTTCCGTTTGTACTTATTTTGGCTGCCTGAACTAAACTAGCATTACCTTTGTTGTGGATGCTTTAATCAGATGGCAATCAGGCGTGCTGAATAGAGACAACAGCAGTGACATGGAGGTAATAAGAAAATTAGTTTCAAGTTAATTGACTGATTCATGTCTTTTTTGTATCATCGGCTCCTCTAATCATGTATGTACATCAAGTGGCATCAAACCAGCAGAATTATTGTTCCAATTCTGGAGCTAACATCATTGTGCGTTCATCATCTAAGCTGGAGGGGTGCTAGAGGCCAAAGCTAAGGGACTTGCTTGCAAAATGCAGCTGGCAATGGCTTTCCCTGAACTGTGGCAAACCGAACTTTGGAGGCTGACAAGGTCAGCATGATCGGTATGTCCAGGATAGTGAAGGTAAATTTTTTTGCTCCTACACGTCTCTTCTTTACCAGATGTGATCAAATTTGTTACCATTTCTCTTATTCTGAGTCATGAAATCCTAGCATCCAAATGTTGCAGGTAAATTTGCTGGCCAAACCATAAGATCATGTAGGTCATAATTTGCTGAGAGTAGCTTAGAACATCAGCTTTTGCGCTTCAATATAATTGCAACGATTTTTTGTTATCGTCCTTTGTGTATTTTGATGTGGCTTAAATCTCTATTCAACAACTCCATTTTCTCATCCAGGTATTGTTATTTTTTATACTAAGCAGCTCTTAATGTGGTGCTTCAGTTTTCAGTTTTTAAGCACCTCAAAGTACCACATGGGCGTCAAGGAAGTAAGAAGGTGTAAGGGAACTGAGTTTGGCTAAAATTGTTGTCATTGTTATCAAAGCACACATGTTCCTTCCCTCTCAATTGAAATATAGGGAGCATTGTTTTCTATGGACTTATTTGGTGCAGACACACATCTTGGATTTGGGGATGAACTAAATGGATCTATATATAAGAATCTTGGTGGTAGCAAATATTTGTTTGATCATTCATCTGAATCTGATGTTCTATTGCCGCATTTCTTTAAAAAAGTGGTCTGAAGATGTTGCATGCTCAACTATAAGGAGGTGGTGGCGAGGAGTGGTTGACACGCCAATGCGGAGTTGTGTTATGTTCACACACCTCCAACAATTCATTTGCATAGTGAGGATCATGTACGCAGAGCATGAATATTGTTTAAAATAAAATATGCATCTATTGCTATTTAATTTATGTTACAGGTATTTGGTATTATGAAAATTGTTGCTCATACAAGAAATTTATTTTTCCCGTTGCAAGGCACGGGTATGACTTAGTTATATAAAAGAGGTCCAAATCTTCCGTAAATTAGCACGGTGTCGTACTTTAAATAAATTTTTTTATCGTAGAAGATTCAAAGTATTATGCATAGAGTTTGATGTACATTCTTTATAAACTCATCGAGTTTCCACACTAATATCTCATGCAACTCAAGTTATACTTTGAAATTTCACAATCTTAACATTTATATATAATAAAATATGCTTGGCATATTTTTTTTCTATATCTATAGTTCACAATATTTATAGTGTAGAAGTTTCACTTTTTTATTTGTTTTGCTATATTTTAAGATTCAAACAATTTTTGGAATAAAATAGAAAAATATTTTTAAGGGTGGGTGGGGGTGTAACCGTTGGCGGTTGTTAGTGTCATCACTAGGATCGTTGATCCCTAGCAATGGTGCCTGAAACGCCGGTGCCTGAAACGCCGTGTGATATTTTTTACATCATAGATAAATCCGCAAGCGTAAAGAATACCGTTGTAGCATTTTATCCGTGAGTAATTTCGGGTGTCGTATTTGTATTTCTGCAGGGAAGGCGGCGGTTATAGAATAAGTAAGTTTATGATCAAATCCTTGTTGAGTATTCGATTGTACAAATAGTGGTTTTGAGTATTCGATTGTACAAACAGGGGTAAAATATATATTGATAATGAGATGGTGTGACACGTAAGTTACTCAAGCTCAAACTAAAGCAAAGACATAGGTAGGGAGAAAGAAACAAAAAGCTATTCGGGACATATGTACTTCTATGAACCTCCTGACTTTAGGCTTCCAGGCACTATCGGGAGAACCGCACATGACTGGCAGAGGAGCCACCAGACAACTCGGCTACTTTATGAACCTCCTATATCCACTACCCAAACGAGGAGGGTTATTGACGGGGGTGTTGGGTATTTTAGCGATAACGAATAAATCAGCAAGTGCACGGATATCGTTGTAGCTTTCACCTTAAAGTATTCCAAGGGTTATCGAATTTGAGGCAACTAGTGTGTACTAACTTCCATTCTAATCGGTCCAAGGACACACCAAGATAGGTCGGTCCAAGGACACACCAAGATAGGTGAGAGCAAAGAAGATTCCTAAGGTAACAATATAGATGAGTTAAAGGTCGATCTCTCAGGCAAAATACTCACTTCGGGCACCGGCTTACCCCTGGTCTTCCAGGAGACTCTGGCCAACACATCTACGCTATATCCGAACGTGGAGGATTACGAAAAACCAGTAGGGTTGTCACCACCTACGGCCTATCTCTAGCTATCCGTAGGATATAAGGCAAAGGAAGGATAACCCCTAGCCTAGACACCACGTCTACGATATTGATTACTACTGCAGTCTAACTACGTTTGACGTCCCTTAGCAAACTACAACACTCCGTATAAATACGGAGCAATGAACCCGCAAGTAAGAAAACTGATCTCACTCAACTATAAGAACTAATAACGTATATTATAGACATACATGAGAGCACTCAAGCCTATACTATGATAGCAAGGGAATATAGCTATTCATGCAACCAAGTATAGCACTATAAGAAGGAATCACGAACGCTTACTTAACTCTGAAGAATATAGCAGCATCCGTAGAGGTACAAGTTGGAGAAGAGTGCCAACAAGCCCGGCGCCCCTCCAAATTACCCCCTCACTCTCTCCCTACTCTAAACACAAGCTAGGCAAGACTTTGCCTTTGGGATGAGGCTCAAGGCTCTCTTGGATGGTGTGTCCTCCTTCTTACCCCCTCCTCTAATATTTATAGGTGTGGATGGGGGGTTTTGGACGGCGAAATAGGTGAAGTCACCTGAAACCGACATTGGGAGGAGCTGTGGAGGCGCCACGTGGAAGGGGAAGGTCGGTGGAGCTCAGCCTGGTTCGGCTGAACTGGCCTTGGCTCCCACCTCCTTATCCTTTGGCAGGGTGGCGTCCTAGTGGATCTTTACGTCGGTTCTGGACGCTACGAGCCAAGTTGAGTCGGTTTACCCCCTCTGCTGGGCCCATGGATCTTTGTGCTTGCACCTGATTGGTCGGAAGGGTGTTCCCTTCAATTAAGAGATGCGTTTCCTTGCTTTTGAGGTGTGTTTTCTCATCTAATTGACCTGCATACAAATATTCACCAACACTTGTGGAATTTGTTAATAATAACCCCTACCATTAATGTTGATGCTTGTCTTTCCGGTGTTTATGCAGGAATTGACGGCCTAAAATGTGGTACTTAAGCGCCGTCAACAACACCCCCATACTTAGCCTTTGTTCGTCCTCGAGTGAAGGAGAAAGGACTAACGTGGAGCATGATTTCTTATGGTAAGGATCAACATGTAGATATTCAAAGCCAGATCTGAGCTTGTGAACTTTTGAAGTGTCTATCATGTTACCTTGGGTGGTTGATGGTTGGAATGGTCTTGATCCAAATCCCCTCCACTCTTTCTATCTAAGTAACTTGGGTTTTTGGCAATGTATTTTTTTAAAAAAACACAACCTTACCTAGCTCCTCAAATGATTCTCTCAGATCACTCAATATGTATAATCCTCACCAAGGAATTAACTTGCCTTTCTTCACCCTACTTCTAATACAGCTTATGTGGAGCTCAAGATAGGGATGAAGATGAGGCATACTTGCATCACATATGTTGAAAAGCCAAAGACCAGATCCAAGTAGAATATAAGTCATACAAGTAGACAGGTGCTGATCCGTTTGATGAATTTAACGAGCCTAACTGATCTATATTTTGCAACAGTGACGCTACAACAACTATTAGCTAACTGCCGTTAATTATAAATTTATATATCTTATTAGATTCATCTCGCGAATTAGTTGAGAAATTCTGTAATTAACTTTATAATTAAATTTTATTTAATAGTTCTAAATAATAAAATTTTCTTTCATTTGAGGTTACAGGATAAAGTTTAACTCTCCAAACCCAGTTGCCGACGAAGAAAGAAAATCTCTGCTCATCTGCTCTGCTCGACACGACTCGAAAAGAAAAGCCAAAGCGAGCGAGATTCTTCTCGACCCCGACGCGGGTCGACACGTCAGAGGGAACAGGATAGAAAACAGTAGCTGTAGCAGGAAAGCAAGCTACGGAGCTCGCTCGCTCGCTAGCGTCGCCGCCCTCCGCCGTCCGCGTCGCTTTCCCTTCGCTCCCCTTCCCCCGCATTAACTCTCCCCTGGTCCGGGAGCTCACCCTTCGACACAGCTCCCTCCCACTGGACAGATGGTCGGCCACGGCGGCGGCGGCGGCGGAGGCCAGGCCGCAATGGCGCCGGCGCCCGGCGGTGGGAAGCGCGGGAGGGGCCCCGAGGACGACGTCTACGTCGATAACCTCCACTTCCACAAGCGCTACCTCACCGAGGTCCGTCTCTCTCTCGCTCCCTGTTGCCCACACACAGTTGGCTCCGTGATAGGTGGGTGATCTACTGATCTTCATGTTGGTTTGGCTCGATCTGAACCGGGTGTACGGATGGCTCCATCGGAGGTAATGTGGAAAGATGTTCTTGGATTAGCACGAGCCGTGGACTCATTTGCTTGCTTAGGAGCTGTGTGATGTGATACATAATTAAGCTTAACGTTTCCTTTTTCTTTTTCTTTTTCGATACTAGGCAGGAGAACTTATTATCTTTGCACAAGAAGGTGCAGAACCAACTAAAGAGATTGCCCCGATTTGCGCACATTTTGATAAGAAATGGGTGCAGGGTAGCTCTTTCAATGGGTGATTCGAAATTCTGGCTTCCTTTCCTTGATTCCTGAGCTGAATTCCTAAATTTGAGGGTGTTTGATCAGAATGAGCAGAACACGCCCAGACGTGTATCTCCTTGGTCTCTCTAGTTCAAGGGTGGTTACTGAATTCCTCAATTTGAGGGTCTTTTAGGCTGTCCATTGTTCTTTTAAGGACTTGCGGAGATACAGAACGTTTCAGTTGATTCCGGTCCTCTCAATTGAGTGGTATGTGCGTGCACTTGCGCATTTCATTCAGTGTAATTTTGTGCCAGTATCATAAATGATCGGAAATGATGAGATGCTTTCGTACTGATTATCTCACATTATATTCCTGGAATACTGGAGGTGTGGCACTGATTGGAATTTGTACTAAAATACTAATTAGGTTGAGTAGATGGATGGAGATAATATACCATTTTTAATTCACCAATGAAGGGGATTGTCATGTTGAAAGCACCATAGAATAGGCATGTTTCTAGATAAGATTTAGCTTATATACAAAGGTATGTCTCAGACTACTCGCGGTATCACTAAAAGTCAACAAAGATCGAATTTCTGGAGGCAGCATCTATATGTATCCATTAGCTGCCAAACAGCAGAGGTAAACATTGGATTCCAGAGGCTGGAGCTATGTATGTCTGTTGCTCGTATATGATTCTTTTCTTTTCCGTTAGCAAGAGATCTTATAGGTCCTGAGGATACTTTACTTATTCCTTTATTTTTACTTGTGATAAACCTCAACTCTTTCTCCCATCATTTCAGTTTTAGTTTTCATCTGTTAACTGCTGAATAGGCCCTTGCAGATAATGGCATCCAGCATGAATGGGTTGTCTGTTGGAGATTCAGTTGCTGAAGATATCATCGTTTCCCCAGTGAGGCTGGAGATTGCTTCTTGCTTCAGGTATTCATACCTTCATTCACCATACATCCTTTCATGCACATTGTCCATAAAAGTTGATATGCATGAAAAGTTACAGCTTCTTATGGTAACTAGATGGCAACATAACATACTATATTTCTTTGGTGGGGTCTTCAACTTCTCCTGTGACCTCAGAAAACTTATAATTAATTTCATATGCAAAAGCAAATGATTCAGGTCAGGTCAATGTATTTCTGTCTACCTTCCTTCTAGTTGTATTGTTTGCTTTATATATCTAAATGCTACCGGTGAGATGGAATGTCGCATGCAACTGAGATAACAAGCAGCCAAGATAGACTTGGCAGATTTTACCTTAGTCATCTTCAGCCCTGCTTGGCCATCTGCAGGTTTATACTATCCATCAGATTAACATGTCTTTGAAGAAAACAAAATCAGTTCGGGTAAAGACTTGGGGTTGAGTTGGGTTTTTCTAGGTCTAGACCAGATTGCTCTTGCATTGAATTTAGGAGAGACTTGTCACTTGTGTTTGGGCCGAGTCATCGATATTACCTGACGGTCATACTACCAATGGTATGTAGAAAAGGAGGCATGTGTTTTTAGATTACATTTTCCTTAAAACAATGTAGAGCATTTGTCGTACAGTTTTTGGTACTAAGAATTCCTTGTCGCTAATGCTTGGCTGTAGTATTTCATTGTGATTTGTTTTCACCGCAGAAAATTGTCCAAATTGCACTAGAAAGTAGAAACACCCTTGTTCATTTGAGAAAATTGTAGAGTAAAAGTGTAAAAAAAACAATACACTAGGGGAATGTATCTCAGGTCGTGTTAGCAACATTAAATTATCCGGACTTTGCACGCCAATTCCTTTTCATTTGAATGGTCTTGTTATATGCTACCACTTTCTATTACATTTTTCTGGATTGCATTGTGTCATGACTCTTGTATTTGCATCCTTTCAGGGATGAAATGAGCACACAGTACTCACCTATGTCAGAAGAGTCAGATGATTACCGGTACTCTGACACTCAGGTAAATACCAATGGGAATCAGACTGATACAACAAGCAGCCCCTCAACCAGTCCAATTTCATCTCCTCATCGATTCCAGAGGCCATATACTTGGTTTTCTTCTGCAAATCCATATCCTCTCCCAAGCTGCTCCCTCGCAGCAGTGGTCTGCTCGCAAGCTCGCCGTGGCAGTGGCACTGAACATGAAGGTCGAATCCCGTCTTCACCTAACGACATGTGCCATGGTGGAGACCTGAGGCGAACCGCACTTCTGAGATCAGTGCAAATGAGGGTGCAGAGCCCCCATCCATGTGATCTGTTGTCCAGCAGTGGACATGGACAAGACCAAGAGCGTGGTCATGTGCATGCTGATGAGCTTGACCATGATCAGAGACAAGCTGTGGGTGTTCAATTGGATCAAAGGTCTTTCTCTTACCCAAAGTCGATCCAGGATGCTGAGTGCAAAAGCCCTCCAAACTGTGGCCAGCGTTCAGACCGTGATGTGGATTTTGTTGAGGATAAGATTAGGGTGTGATCAATGCCAAGATTAACCATGACAACATCTCTGGTGAACTAAGTTGATGTGGATGAGCGTACACATAATCTGTTCACATCCTGCGTCAACTTAGGAACTGTTAACAGTCTTGAGTCTTGTAATGGTGTTTGACCTGCTCTGTTGTGTTCGACTTAGGGAACACCACGCTGTGAGTTGTGAGACTAATTAACCTCGGTTCTAGGAATGCAATGTGATGTGGATCATATCACAGATTATTTTCATTTCATACATGAGCAAGAATTTAAACGACTGCTTCACTGTGGCACCGTCAAGGTTCAGATATAGTTTCTGGTGGCATCATATGTTTTCTTTTTATCTGATGTTTGATTGCTTAGAGAAAGAAAGACAGAGTATGGTTGTAGGTATTATATTTACATGATTGCCAGGATAGCCTCGAGAGAAGGTATTATATTCTCGAGAGTATGGTTGATTATTTACATGGTTGCGGCAAATTTCCCAGGCTCATAAAACTCCTGAATCCTAAATTGACCGATCCCCTATAAATGCTAACGAAAGAACTGCGCTCCTTATCAACGTAACCAACAAGCGGACGGCACAAAACTGACAGAATTTTGCCCGATCTCTACCCAGCCGAGAAGCTGAACTGACGGTACCATAGACATCAGGTGACTTGTACAAAACTGCCCATTGCTCGCTGGCGTGGCCGGCAAAATTGATCGGCGGCGTTGGCGGTGGCGACTGACATCAGGTGACTTGATCGACTCTGTATGACTTCAGACGGACTACACTACTTGGTACTTGCTAAAGTGTGCAACTAACTAACTGTAGTGGAAGGAAGGTTAGTTTCCAGAGAGGTGGAGCTGCGTGTCTTCCAGGTCGCTGAGGTAATGCAGCTGCTCGATGCTGGGCCTCTGGTCGCCGCCGGCGCGCTGGGGGTGCGGGGGTGCCTGCCACTGCGCCGCGTACCTGCCGGCAATCGTCAGGTCGCCACCGTAGCTCATGGCGACGGGCTGGGCTGTCATCGCGTTGGTGAAGTTGTCGCCGCTGCCGCCCATGGTATAGGAGGGGACTGCTGCAAGTGGCGCGTTGTTGATGAAGTCGCCGTCGCCGTCGCCGCCGCCGCTGGCGGTGCCCATGGCGAGGGAGAGCGCTGGTGGCGAGTGGAAGAAGTTGCCGCTGGCGGCGCCCATGGTGAAGGAGCTGCCGCCGACGCCCTGTGACGCCGGCGTGTCCGCGTAGTTGAGGCCGGCGTCGGCGGAAAGGTACTCAAGCGGCAGCATGGCGTGGCGCGGCTCGTCGGCGCTCCACGTGGGCAGACTGGGCTGGGCGTAGCCAGAGGGCACGTCGAAGTAGCTGGCGTGGGCGCACTGGAAACCGTAGCCGTGCTGCCGCATGGTATCGCGCGGCTGGTACTGCTGGTAGGCGTCGGCGAGGTGGCCGTTGTTGTTGTCGCCGCTGCTGTACATGTCCGGCCCCATCTGCAGGTGGTAGCCCTCCATGCCCGCGCCGCTGGTGTATTGCTGGAAGCCGTATCCCGTGTGCTGCATGTCGGCGGCGCCGCCCTGCTGGAATTGGAAGTCGTGGCTGCCCCACATGGCCTGTTGGTCGTTGTTGGCGTCGCTGCCGGGCGCGTGCAGCAGGTAGTCGTCGTCGCCGGCGCAGGCGAAGTTGAGCGGCGCGACCTCGTCGAGCACGACCCCGTCCTCGGCGTCGTCGACCGGCGGCAGGCCCAGCGCCCTCCGCCTGTCCTCCGCGGCCCGCATCGCGGCGTCGACGGCGTCGAGCAGCCGCCGCGCCTCCTCCTCCGTGGCGACGCCGTCCAGCGCCCTGTCCCAGCGGGCGAGCGCGTCGGGCCCGCCCTGGCGCACCCGGGCGAGCTTGGCCTCCCCCTTGCCGAGCTCGGCGTCGAGGTACGCCCGGTGAGTGTGCCGCGCGCGCACCTCGGCGCCCAGCGCGCGGTACCGGGCCAGCACGCCCTCCCTGGACTCCCACACGTCCGCCGCGGCGCCGCCGTCCCCTGCGGCGACGACGAGCGCGACGTCGATGCCGCAGAGCACGGAGAGCTCGCCCGCCTTCTTCTTGAGCCCCTCCTTCCGCTTGCCAAACGTGCCGGCCCGCACCCGGCGGTTGGGGATCAGCCCCATGGAGACCTTGCGGCGCCCCATCGCGTTGCTCCTCCTCAGCTCCTCCTTCCTCGGCACGCTAGCTTCCTGCGCTCGCGCTCCCCTTCGCCGTGGGCTAGCAGTTGGTTGTTCTTGGCGAGGCAGGCAGGCGAGGTGGCATATTTATAGGAGGCGCCGCGTGCCACGGACCGGACGGGACGCGAAACGGCGGGCCGGGGAGGGCACGGCGCAGGTAGCTACGACTAGGTAGGGGGCCTAGGCCTCGTAGCTAGGCTTCCATACTCCGGTGACCAGCCGACGCCAAGGACGCCCGAACTGCAGTTGGGTCTCAGGATCTTTAACGAGATTGCAATCATGATTTGCCGATGCGCGGCGGGGCGGAGGGTTCCTACGATCCGAGCGGCAATCGGAGGCTGGATTGATCGCGCGCATGCAGTTAATGCGAGGGGATCTGGCGGGATGGATTCGGGGGGGGGGGGGGGGTGGGGGGGGGGGTCCTTCCAAATGCAGCGGCGCCTTCACGATCGCCTTCCCAGATTTGCTGCGCCTGGCGGGACGGGGTGGCGAATTTGAGGGTGAGAGGTGGTGCAGGAAGCTTCCTAGTAGCCGTTTTGCAAGAACGTAAGTAGCTCAGCTTCCCTTAGTAACTTGTTCTTCGAAGCCGACGCCTACTTTTAGAAGTTCGGAAGTTTGATTTTTTTTAAGCCTACCAAAGTAATCGGCATTGTTCGGCGGGTCAGAAATGAGAAAAAACCAAATCCAACCAGATCCAGAAACGATCAAACTATGGCCGCGGAAACTGAATTTTCTCAAACGCGTGCTGTTTATACTTCTTTTTACCGAAATTGTTTAGATTGTACAACATCCAATCGACCACCATACACTGAAAACAATAGTAACTTCGATGAGATGATGTTGGCACACGTCCTTTCTACAGAAAATGTTTCAAGGATGCGTCAAACTCATAGGAAAACTGGATAATGGCCGCACTCATCAGCTTTCCAGTTCGTATATAAGCCCATAGAGTGAGCCTTATTATTGGAATTGAAAACTCTGTTCTGTAGTCACAATGTTTTCTATCTCTTCTCTCCATCCACAAAAGTAAACTATAGTGCTACGAAATAAAATCCATGTAAGCACGAAGAAAAGAACTGCAAGCTGCAAAATGATAAAAGTATCACGTATGATCGAGGGAAGCCTCCAAAATTAGTTCTACCAACAATCAACTCTCATTATCACATCCCCCTAAGCTTGCAGTTTTCTTCGCCTATATCTGAAACGTGAAAGTGGAGCCAGCCGTTGCCTTAGGAAGAGAATGTTGAAAGAACGTTCTTCTTGATGGTAAATTCATCAGCCTTCGAGGGGCTGATGGACTGCAACAAGATCATAAACATGAGTAACCTAATCTGGACGATGAGACACATCAACGAAAACTGGGCATTGAGATAATTGTTTCCCACCTTCTCCAACATGCGTTGAAGCCTCTCAGTTTCCTTCTTAGTATAGTCGTTGCCTTTCTCTAGGATCTTCTTTGCGATGGTTAAATAGACCTTTCCATGCCTGATTTAAGTAACCAAGGGAAATCCAATGAAATTCTACTCACTGAACTGATAACATTATTACAACATGAATTGAGATCATTAAATAGCTTAAAATTAAGTAATAACTGAGGTGAGAGTTTACTTGGCAGCAGAACCACTGAGCTTAGCTACCTCCTCCTCCATACTGGAGAGGACTTCCTTCCGCTTGTCACTGGCAGCACCAAGGAACTCCTTCGCCAGGGCATCCAAACTTGCTATGCGGCCAGCCTAACAAATAACAAACAGAGCATGGCCAGAGTTAGCATTTTGCCTGAATGTGCAGCCATACAGTACAGTGAGTATGTCACAAACCTCTGAGGTGAGTTGACCCTTTGTATCACGGCTGGTACCACTCTTCTCATTAATGAACTTGACAAAGTCACCCAAGTCCCTGCCGCCGTCATAATCTTCACCAGCTTTGTTTCCCTTTGGGAAAAACTTCAACGTAGGGAATCCAGTAACTCCAAACCTGAAAGTGGCATCACAAGTTATAGACAATAGTGTACAGTACAGTATTTATTGAGTACAGAAGAGCAAGCCAGGGTAACGAAAGTGTTATATGTTGTGATGCATATGAATACTGTTACTTGCATTCACAGGAAAACAACATCACACCTACATACTAGATAGCACAAACAGGGGAATATATGCAGATAAATCATTTTTGGATGCAAGATAGAACATACTTCTCAGCCAAATCCCTGTGTTTGTCAGCATCAAGGTTTGCAATAACGACTCCCTCATCCAACTTGAAAACAGAAGCCACCTTCTCATAAGTCTGAAAAAAAATACAAGAATACAATTAGACTTGCAGAGATGACAAAGATCGCTAATGATGCTTGCAACAGTAAAATTGCAATAGAATATGTAGCATAAACTCAAGCAGACTCATGTACTAACCGGAGCAAGACTCTTGCAGTGACCACACCTGTACAGCAAAAAAGTACCCAATCAATTAGATTCACCAGGAAAGGTCAGGGATTGATGATGCAGAAGACCATGTGTAAGTTAACAACGCCTAGAAACCTACCATGGGGCATAGAACTCAACAAGGACGTCTTTTGTTTCATCAAGGACAACTGAGTCAAAAGTCTCTGGGGTGAGCACCACAACACTTGAAGGAATGGTTGCCAGCTTTACATTTGTGCCTGAAAGCCAGAACCCACATAAGTTTAGACATTTGTTTAGCATAATGAGGCTACTTTGATAATTCATAATACTCCCTCTGATCCAAATTATATGTCATTTTGGCTTTTCTAGATACATAGTTTTGCTTATGTATCTAGACATATAATTTGGAACGGAGGGAGTATATAGTTACTTTGGAAATTTGAAAATAGTTGTGTTACTTTCTATACAACGACTCAACGAGTGGAGCGAAGATCAAGAGGTGTGCGTGTTAAATCAACAATTTCAAAGGAATCTAGAGAGGGTTAAATACCCACCTCCTTCAGTATTAACAAATTCAGCAAGGGCTTCCGCAGTGCGTTGTCCTTCATACCTAAATTGTCAAAGAAATTTGTCATGACTCATGAAACATGGAAAACAGAGAAAGCCACCAAAAGTTTAATATTGTGTAGCCTCACTTTTTGGGCTCCAAGGATCCTTTGGGAAACCACTGGATTGTTGGATACCCAGAAACTCCATACTTGCTGCACACACTCTTGTGCTCATCACAATCAACCTAAAATAAGAATTGGAGTTAAATAATAAGTCCAATGATATTATCAAACCACAAAACTGCAGAAGGCAATTAATTGTCATGATATGCATGCACCAAGTGCCTATCACTTTCTAGTCCATTGTTTGTAGCATACAATTTATATCAGGGATTGAGTAAAATTCCATACTTTCGCGATTAAGATGGATTTAGCTTTCTTAAAACTTGCGCCAAGCCTTTCGTACTCGGGAGCAAGCTTCTTGCAGTGACCACACCTGAACAAACAAAATAGGTAGATTTTTAGATCAGATATTCTTTGAGGTGCTGAAATGCTGATACACCGAAATACTCAAATTCAAATGCAGTACTAACTTTCAGAAGGTTAAACTATTCACTAACATGTGAGCACTATGCTGCATGGCGTGTCTGAGCAACCATAAGTAATTCCAGCTAGATCTTGCACCCTCCCTGAAAACCTATCAAACGCACACCCCAAAGGACATCTTCCAGTTTCCGGCAATGAATCGAATCCCAAAGTGAGGAAGTGAAGATCCTGATCTCAGGTTCATGTTTGATACCGAAAATAAGTGAACTAACCTTCATGATTCGTAATTCAACTGAATTCAGGATTAGTTTTACCAATTGTGCAGAAATTTAATCGCATCCCGATCAATTCATACCGAAAGACCTCCTAGAAAGAAAATCCAAAAAACAGTACCCACCAGACTATCTGAGCCCAAATCGAAACAACTCGAGAACTACAGCCTCCTCAGCATCCCCCGATCCCAGCAGCCGCAGCTAAACCGACCGGGCACTCAGGTGCATGAAGATCTAGACTCCGCAACACGCTGCCCAACCCAACCACGGACCCGATCCATCTAAATCGCGCGTCGATCCGGGAGAGAGAGAGAGGGGACGATGGCGAACCAGGGGGCGTAGAACTCGACGAGGGCGCCGCGGTCCTGCCCGACCTCCTTCTCGAAGGTGGACTCGGTGAGGGCCACCACGTCATCGCCGTCGGCGAGCGCGGCCGGGGCGGCAGCGAAGGCGGCGGCGGCGACGAGGAGGAGGGCCAGGGCCCCGCGGGAGATCTGGGAGATCGCCATGGCTGTGTTCTGGTCTGGGAAGCACCCCGAGGTTTAGGCGAAACTGGCGAAGCCAAGTCTCCTCCTCACTTGTCGTTTTAAACCAGGAAATAATCCTTCAAAAATGAATCAGAAATACGCCCTTTTTTCCTATAATATACTCCAACTTACCTCGTGTAGGGAGAGTAACGTTTAAGCGAAGATCTACAGCTTCACATCGGTCCTTGTTTGATTGAGTGGATTTGACTCCAAATTGTTTACAAATCTCTTACCTGTCTGTTCGCAAATATCAAGACGTAGAAGCTTCTTTCCGGCTATTGCATATCATGGTCATTACAAATGAGCTTATGACAAGGGAATTGCATCGTTTTCGGATTTTCCTTCTTTTAAGCGGTCAACGGCACACTACCACGCATCATGTATTGACAGAGAAGAGGATTAATAGAATTGTATAGGTGAAAAAAGAAAAGATGTAAAGACCACGACGAGAAAACCTAAAAAACTATAGGTTCCTCAGGTGACAAAGGAATTATAGTGTGCACGTTAGATATCGTGTGAATATTATAGGTTCCTGAGGTGACGACAATTTGGTAGGTGGGTGCGTGTTGATCTAAGAATTTGTAGAATGCTCAATTTAATACAACAACTTCATAAATTGATGCATCTACGGTCCAAGCATAATGACGGTAATGTACTTGGACATGTCGGATCGTAAGGGCAGGGTACATTCGTGCCAGAATAAATAATTGAGCATTATTTAGATATTAGTATTCGTGTCACAAGGCAATGTATTTAGTCAACACAAGAACCTCTATTTCAAAGTTGAAACAAATATCTGCATCAGAAATAAGAGATATTTTTCTTGGGAAAATGAGAGATATTTGTTTCTTTATTAGAATTAGTTTAACGGACAACTTCTATGGACATCAGAAGACCTGTTTACCTCTATTTATACGATTTAAGTTTAGACAAAATATTTTTCTTTTATTTAAATTTAAAACATACCGTTTACCTAAGAATGGTACCATGTCTCATTATAGATTTGTATTTTACAAATTGTAATTTAATAAGTAAAAGAAATTAGATAATTCATTAAGGCTATCTTTATACTATGTATCAATAGTCAATTATGAGTAGAATATTACAATGGAACAGTTATTATTTATTTTGAGCAATTTTGGCTCTTTCTTAATTTTCAGAAAGAAATTAATTCCCTCAAGATGAGATGAGAAAATAAAACAAAACAAGTGTGGTAGAATACAAACCATATACACTCTATCTGATCCGGTGTAGTCAAATATATCACCTACTGTAAGTGCCCCAATTTACAAGTTGTTGGACCAAAATTGTCGATGACTCATACCATAGACATGATTACCGATGAGGTAATACGAATTAAGGTTTTTTTATAATTTAAATATATATTAATATTAATAAGAGCAGTACAGTTGCACATTCATAGAAGGCGTAGGATACATTTCGTCAAGTATTTCCGAAGCCCACCAAGTATACATACGAATACAAGGATACATCCATGAAACTGTACGCGAAAGGAAGGCGCCGTCGGATCGTCTGCTTCAAGATCATCAAGCGCTGCGCCGGTGGATTCGACGGCAATGACGTCGAGGCGGCGGAAGGGCCTCCACTTAATGGTAGGTTGGGGTGGGGCCATCTCACCGTCGTTGTGGAGCACAGTAGCCCACCCGCCTAGATGAAAGAGAAAGGACGGGGCGGATGGAAAAGAAGACTGGGACCGTGAGTGAGACGGGAAGCTCGAGCCGCGACAAAAAAAAAGAGGGGAAGAGGCAGCCGGTGTTGTCGGTCAAAATCCGCCGGCGAGGAATGATAGCCAACACGAGGAGCTAGGAGGCTTCCGGGACGGCTGGTGGGTTCCGGTCCCTCGGTTAACGGCCCAGTGATCCGGCGCGCGCCCTGGCTAGAAGTCGCTAGGCGTGCCACCTGATCCTACACCCGACCAGGAAGGTGTAACGTGTCAAACTTCTACGTACTCAAACACACGTAAAGATTAGTCCGAGCCGTGATCGGCTCATCACCTTCTCCCCGGTATCGGCTATAGAGAGCCGATTGTGTCAATACCGGATCAGATCTTTGTAACATGTAATATACAAATATATGTATATTTAAATAAGACTTGCTTCATAAATATCAATCTAATCCAACCCACGATAACTAAGCCCTCATTACACGATCGGAACATCCTACACGTGATTGAGCCTAACAAATATACAAAAGCATCGGGATAAACAATCTAAACAGAGATTAAAGAAACAACCGAAAAGCCGATTCCTGGAGCAACCTCTATTCAAGCGATAAGCCGATACAAAGCATACTGCCGGAACATTCAACTCGTTTGCAAGGCCTAATCATGCACATATTGAACTAAGCCTGTAAATAAATAGAAACTAACCATAACAGATCGGATCTACTGATAAACACGAAACAAGATATAACCATCGCATCCGCAAACGAACACGACGATCAAGCATACGAGAGCAACGAACAAAGCAAGGTTAAGATGCGAAAAGAATAACATCACTCTATGCGTGCTAGGATAACTAATGCTACTCGCCATCTATAAGGCTTCAGAACGAGCAACATATAAGCGAACGAGCAAGGGTAATGCTACCCCGATCACGCAGAACGTGACCGGGGTCGCATGGCACTTACCCGATGAAAACCCTAGAACAGGGGAGGCGATACGCCGAGAGTTATTGATGAATGATTCTGTCCTTCTTGTTTATTCATGATACATATTTATAGTCCGCAGACTTATCCTCTTTAACTAACCCTAACCTAACACGACACGAATCTTAACTGCCTATTCCTAATTTACACGGCCTTTCTGGCCTTAATTATCCGCACAGGGCTTGATTCGCAAGCTTATCGTGACTGTCCTCTAGGCCCATCTTGCTCCATGGCCCACTTCTAGCCCGGTTAAATTATGGTGATAACACATGCCTCTCTGGTTTCGGCAATAATAATTCCGAAATCACCTTATTTTAACACCGCCTCGACCCTTCGGCTTCCGATCCGTACAGCCATACCCTTTCGACTTCCGATGGATGTGACGGCTCTGCACCAGTTTCCTAGGGAACCGTCATGGTGCCGATTCACTTCACCCACTTGTTTGCTTTTATAAACTTACCCCCGGCATCTTCCTAAATCATTTTCCCCTCACAGCCATCGTCAATTACGCTTCTTCTCTTCTTTTGCTATGGCCTCTTCTTCTTCTGTTTCCTCCGTTATTTCTTATGAATCTGAATCCTCCCGAGAACCAACTCCAGAATATGACCCGATTGCCGCTTACGAGGTCCGTGCCCCCCTGCATTGGGATGCAGAGGAATGGGACTTTCGTTCCCAGTCAGAGGATGACGAATCCCTGACTGACGGTGAAGACCTCGCGCTCCTCCTTGGAGCTGAGCTGGAGGAAGATGAAGACGACGCGTCTTGGGGGGAAGATCTTTCCTCCTCGGAAGAAAAAGACGATTCTTACTCCTCTGAGGAAGATCCGATGGCAGGTACCTTCCTTCTTGGCAGGTCATCGGACGAAACCCTCGACGACACCGAAGAAGCCGAAGACGATGACGGCTTCGCCAGCGAAAGTGGGGATGACGACGACGACAGCAGCAATGGCGATAGTAGCGATGCTAGCGTTGCACCGCCAGCCAAGCGCCGCAAAACCGCTGGTGTGTACTGGTGGTAGGCCGTAGTGTCCCCATTAGGCTACCTCAAGGAATAGTTAATCCCTCTTTTGTATCTACTACCTTGCTGTGAATAAAATCTTCTTTTGTATCCATGACTTTTCTTGTGCACTACAATCTGCTCAAGAGCCGATGGCAACGCATCGGCTCTAGAATGTACTGACCCGGATCTCATGTAACCTTTCAATTTACTTTACCCTCCACTAGTCCTCCAAACCGCCGTAGATTTCTGGAGATCCTGGGATCTAGGTCAAATCCGAACTCCTTTTTGCCCGCAAACCCTAGCTGCGAGCTTCTCCTTTGATCCCCGAGGCGCACATTTGATCTTGCATCACCAACCCTAGATCCATTCTCCAAAATCCCGATTCAGGACTCTCGATGGCGGAATCTTCGAACGCCGCCGCCGCCGGCTTCGGTCTGAAGGTAAACTTCGACCCCCATTAAATTAATGCAGCATCCGTAAAATTTACTGCGCGGTTGATTGACTCTTTCTTCGGCAATCTTATTTTCTTGGGGTTTTTCAGACTTCCGATATCTTCTTACCGCACCCTTCTTCCCCCAATTCTTTCTGCCTCGGGCCTCGTTCCTACGAAAAACCCATAGATCTAATTTCATCTGAAGCCAATCGGATCCCTTTCGTGAGTCAAGACATAAACCTAGAATCTTGGTCGGATAGCCTCCGCGCTTGGGCGAATCCCCTTGAAGGCTGGATAGTTTGGTACAACAGAGTAGCAGACACCTACCAGCCCTTATGGGAATCCATCGGGATAGCTGATGCTCTGTCTTTGTCCCTTTCTTCTCTTGAAAAAGATGAAAACCTTCTGAAGACTATCGGCTACTTTTGGTCTGATGCCTTGAATTGCTTCCTTTTTGGTCATGGTCCGATGACCCCAACACTGCTAGATGTTATGATGATCACTGGCTTGGACATATCATCAGCTTGCCCTTCTGCTTACAGGCTCTCTGTAGTCCCCTTCAAACTATCTTCCAAAGCAGAGTGTACTAACTGGAGCACATACTTGAGCCAACACCAAAAAAGCAAGGGTCCTGTATCGGAGAAGGAGCACATGACTTTTCTCAATCTGTGGCTTGAGCATTTCCTCTTCTGTGGTCCTTCTCTTGCCCCAACCAAAAATTACCTCTCTCTGGCTTACGAGCTGGCCAAAGGTATCCCTGTTGGCCTTGGTAAACTATTTCTTGGGGAACTTTACAGGTACCTTCATTTGATGACTTCTAGCTTACTTACACAGAAAAAACTCAGAACTGGTGGTCCGTGGTGGTTCATCCAATTGTGGGCTCACCTGTATTTCCAAAGTTCCATTCCCAATTTCCCTACCTTGGTTCGCAATTCTTTTCCTGATCCGACTGGGAGACAGATTAGGTGTACCAGTTTTGGGCAAGCTCTCTACAGTCTCCCTCGTGGGAAATTGAATCCCCCAGATGCTTCTCGCTGGTTCAGGGTTTTCTACAAAGGCTTAGATAACCCAAATTTTCTCCCATATGCTGATCCTGAACTCTTTGAGAACCCGGTTATGTTCCGGCTGGCCGATCTTGCCTATACTCCATCATGGTTCGGCCCTGCCTTCTTCCAGTTGGCATGAGTACCTCTAATCGGATCATCAAACCCGATTATGAGTTCTACCAGCCGGTCGTAGCAGCCCGGCAGTTGGGTCTCGGGCAAGTGCCTCCCCATTTTCTTTTTCACTTCTTGACATCAAACAGGGTGGATCTCCCCGATGCTCTGACCACCCAGAGGTGTTACAGCCTATTTACAGACCTCCCCTTATCTGTCCCTGCCGATCTTACCCTTACTTCTTCGGCTGTCGATTTTGACGGGTGGTGGATGATGTGGAAAACTCATGTTTTCCGAGGAGCTCTGGGTCCGATGCTGCAACAGATCCATCCCGAATACGAAATTCCTGCTGAAAAGGTATTGCTTCTTGGCTAACACTTCCTTTTTTGACTTCTATTGGACTCTTTCTAATTTCCTTCTTTGTTTCCGCAGCAAGAAGATGGCCCAGAGCCGCTGAACGATGATGGATCGCCCTTTTGTTTCCTGCCAGTTGCCCCTGTGGTTCTCTTTGGCAAGAATGCACCTCCCACTTCGAAGAGCGTGATGCAACTTCAGCCGAGCACTGTCAAGCTCACCCCCAAGCGGAAGCGTTCTTCTGAAGCTGTTGCTCCCCGAGCTCATGTCAAAACGAGGAAGGTTCTTGTCAGAAAGGTCCGGAAGGAGACTGCGCCATCTTCCCCTAACCCGGCGTCTCCAGTCGCCAACCAGGCTCGGCTCTTTTCCCTGCTTTCGCGATTGGACTTCTGTTTATATCTTCTTTAATTATACCCTCTCCCCCTATAGCCTGCCGTTGTGGACGTCTCCAGCGGGGAAGAACCCTCATGCCAGAAGGGTTCATCTTCAGAGGTGCCAAAGGACGTGGACGCGCCCAGTAAGGCTCTAATCACTCTCCGCGATCCTGGTGCGGCAAACCTGGCGGGTCCTTCTGCATCGGTCGATATCCCAGTCGCTTCGCCAGGTCCGCGGGAACCGGTCGAGGCCGCGTCCCTTGTTGGCCTTTGCCTGGAAGGGTCATCCACTGCCTCAGCTACTGCCGATCCCCCTGCACGAGGGGTTCCTCCAGCAGAGCCGATCGCTGTCTCATCGGCTGTCACTCCGGCGGAACCGTCCGCTATTTCGCCAGTTGTCGCTGCTTCTTCTGAAGACGTGGCTCATCGAACTTCTTCCGTCGGCGTTCGTCCCTCGGAAAGGATGCGCCCCCAGGAGCCAATCGTCCCTTCGTCGGCTACCGTCACCTCTTCGGGACGGGTATGTCTTTGTAATTACTTTGCACTTACTTTGGTCTTTCCCTGTAGTACCCTACTTACTCTCTTTTTCTTCAGAACCTGAATCTTTCAGAGCTGCTCGCGTTTGATCCTGCCTCGATCGGGTCAACCATACTGGAAGCCGATGACCCTCCCCTGGACCTGGCCAGCACCGCCAGTCGACTCCTTTGCATGAAGGATCTTCTATCGGGTCCGATCGACGCCCTGACTCAGGACTCCAATGCGGTAAAGCAAGTCCTTGATAAGGTCAACCCTCATCTCCCAGTGAGCCTTCAGGTCAAGCTTTTGCGGCCGGGCGCCTTCCTTCTTTCCGGGCAAAAGTGGCAGAGGCTCGCCATAGGATTGAGACTCGGCGTTCCCAATCGCTCCTAAGGGCTATCATCGCTGAGATGTGCCAGTCAGTCAACAAGAAGAAAGCTGCACTTGATGCCAAAGTTGACACATCTGCCTCTGCCCAGCGGCTTCACCTCCTGGAGAAAGAATTAGAAGACCTCGAAGCCAAAGTCCAAGCCACCAAGCAGCGCATCCAAGAAGAGAAGGATCTTATCGCGGGTTCCAAGCAGGTAGCAGCAGTCTTGACCGCCGAGCTGCAAGCAGATTTGGCCGAGTTAAGCGGCCTGAGCAAGCAAGTGGTGCCGGGGGTAGATGAAGAAGATGAGGCAGTAATTGCTGAAGTTGACCGCATTCGCTTGATGCTATTGCCGCCATTGATGACTTCCTTCAGAAAAACTGCTCCAGATGAACTGTTCCAGATAAACTTTGTCTTTTATATAGTGAACCTAAAGTCGATGGTGATGCATCGGCTGGTTGGTAACTTGTGATGTTTAATTGCTACAAGCAAACTTCTAAAGTCGACGACTCGGCTGTTCTGTGAGCCGATAATACTCATCGGCCTTCTTCTTTATTTCTTGTTTTGCCCATACGTCATCGATTCGGCCCGTGTTGCCCTTCTTAGTTTGCTAGCCACATCGGCTTGTTGCCTGATGGGGGCCATCGGCTTCACTGTTCGTCAGCCCACATACTCGGGAAGTATTTCTTAAGATGTTGGCCGTTGACTGCTACCGGAAACTTGACGCCGTTTAATTCTTCAAGCATGTACGCATTTCCAGGGAGGACCTGGTCAACCCTGTAGGCCCGTGCCAATTCGGGGACCACTTGCCATATGCCGCGTCTTTGGTTTCTAATGGTAATACTGCTTCCCAGACCAAGTCTCCCACTTGAAACTCCTTCGGCTTGACTTTTTTATTGTACGCACGGGCTACCTTAGCCTTATTCTCCTTGATTTTCTCTAGCGACCATAGCCTGAGTTCCGTGAGATCCTCCACATTGTCACTCATCAGAGTAGCATATTCCTCAGCAGATAAATCATTCTGGAATTCCACACGTCTTGACCTGGCCGTAACTTCCCATGGTAACACGGCTTCCTGCCCGTAGACCAAGTGGTAAGGGGAAGTTTTTGTCGCCCCGTGACATGATATACGGTATGCCCAGAGTGCTTCTGACAAGACCTCGTGCCAGCGTCTGGGGTATTCATCGATCTTCCTTTTGATCAATTTGATAAGGCTCTGATTGGACGCTTCGGCCTGTCCATTTGCCTGAGCATAATATGGGGACGATCTAATCAGCTTGATTCCCATATCAGCAGCAAACTTCCTGAATTCTTCTGAAATAAAAACCGAGCCACCATCTGTTGTAACGGTCTGTGGAATCCCAAATCTGTGAATGACGTGTTCCTTGACGAACTGAATAACATCCTTAGATGCCACTGACTTCATCGGGACCGCTTCCACCCATTTGGTGAAATAATCCGTGATAGCTAGAATGAACTGATGACCCTTACTAGATGGAGGATTAATTTTGCCGATCATGTCCATACCCCAGCCTCTGAATGGCCATGGTTTAATGATGGGGTTCATTACGGACGCTGGCACCATCTGGATCTTTCCGAACCTCTGACATGCTTGACACCCTTTATAATACTTAAAACAATCTTCAAGCATGGTGGGCCAGTAGTACCCTGATCGTCTAATTAGCCACTTCATCTTGTGAGCCGATTGATGAGTCCCACACGTTCCTTCATGAACTTCATGCAGGAGCCGATTGGATTCGACCGGCCCCAAACACTTAAGCAATAACCCTTCTAAGGTCCTGTAAAACATATCATCCCCTATGAGGACATATTTCATGGCTTTGTACCGTATCCTCTTGGGTACCCCCCGAGCCGAATCCTTTAAGTAATTGAAGATATCAGCTCTCCAATCTCCCTGGTCCAGGAAGTACGCCTGATGATTTGACCCATCGGCTTTATACCCTGAAGCCAGTTGCGCTAGATCATTGGTTTCTGCATTCCGAGCCCTAGGGATCCAATAAAAATTTATATACCTGAACTGGGCTATTAGCTCCTGCCATTGGACCCACATCGGGAACAGCAGCTCACTTTCGCACCTGTATTCTTCTGTAAGTTGGGAGATTACCAACTTTGAATCCCCGAAGACTTCCACTGCTTCAGCTCCGGCCTCTAGAAGCAACTCCATGCCTTTACATACTGCCTCATATTCTGCGAGGTTGTTGGTACAGGTAACAGGTAATTTGATCGAGAAAGAATACGTTGCCCCCCGAGGCGATACAAATAAGACGCCAATACCGCATCCGTCCCCACAAACTAATCCGTCGAAGTACATAGCCCAGGCTCGTACTGAAAGTGCTGCTATATTGGTATTGACCCTTTCAGCAATGAGATTCGCCAACGCCTGCCCTTTAACCGCTTTTGCAGGTTGATATCGGATATCAAACTCTGATAATGCGAACATCCATTTCCCCAATCGGCCTTTCAAAACAGGAGCTGATAGCATGTGTTTTATGACATCCAATTTGCAAATGACGATTACCTCAGCCGATAGCAGGATATGACGAAGCTTGGTGCACGTAAAAAATAAACACAAACAAAGTTTTTCCATATCGGGGTACCTTGTTTCTGCATCCAACAACCTTCTGCTGAGATAAAAGACCACCCTCTCTTTGCCATCATATAATTGTACCACCACTGAAGCAATAGAAGTATCGCCAACTGAAGCAATAGAAGTATCGTCTATATAGATCTCTACTAGATTGCCGATCAAATCATGAAAAATGTGGTTCATGGCACGCTGATACGTAACACCAGCATTCTTCAAACCGAAAGTCATAACCACATACTCGAACAGGCCCACCGCTCCAGGCACTCTAAACGCGGTCTTATGTATATCTTCAGGGGCCATGAAAATCTGATTATAACCTGCATTACCATCCATGAAACTTAAAATCTTGTGGCCGGAAGCAGCATTGATCAATGTCTCTGCAATAGGCATTGGGTATTCGTCCTTCGGAGTGGCTCTATTGAGATCCCTAAAATCCACACATACCCGCCATCGGCCATCTTTCTTTTGTACGGGCACAACGCTGGAGATCCATTCAGCGTACCTGCAAGTCCTGATAAATCCAGCTTCTAACATCTTTTCTACTTCTTTCTTTACTTCAACCAGGACTTCAGCTTTCATCTGCCGTGCCCGCTGTTGGAATGGTCGAAATCCGCTCTTAAGAGGGAGCCGATGCTCAACTATACTCCTATCCAGCCCAGGCATCTCTGTGTAATCCCATGCGAAGCAATCAGCATATCCCTTCAGCAAAGTTATCATCGGCTCTCGTAGAGATGGGTGCAACTTCCTACTTATAAACGTTGGTCGTGGCTTATCCCCAGGACCAATATCTATCTCCTCAAGTTCATCAGCCGATGTGAAAACCATACCCTAACTTCCCTTCCTCCGTTAAATCAATACTGCAGATGGAAAAGGAAGACAGTATACAGAATCCCAGCCGATCGTTAAGATCGGCCGTTCCACGCATCCCATTAGTTTCCAAGCTTTTACAAAAAGAACAAGGCCGGCTGCCAGCGCTGGCCATCCCATAACAACTATGTAAAACAGTTGTCCTCACAAATTTGATTTTTTGGGGCCGATTGCAGGAATCGGCCTCTATGGCTCTGCTACAGCGTGTCGCTCCTTGCGGCCCCTTTACTCCGTAAGGCCGGTGGATAAGACCAGCCTTACTCCGTTTTTTGTAGCCTCGATGCGATCGCACCCTTCTAGGCATATCCCTGAAATCGGCTCTTGATCCTCTGCATCCCAAATGCTCATAGCAGCATGCGAAATTTCGATCGAGTCGTCTGCCTGGACCACTTCCACCTCATCTCCATCCCATTGGATCAAACATTGATGCATTATGGAGGGGATGCAACAGTTGGTGTGAATCCAATCCCTGCCAAGTAAAACATTGTAGGTGCTTTTACTGTTGATGACAAAGAACGAAGTCGGGACGGTCTTTTCTCCAATAGTTAGATCCACACTGAGGATGCCCTGAGCTTCTGAAGTCTGCCCATTAAAATCACTTAGCGTGACGTTGGTCTTGATTAGATCTCCAGTGGACCGCCCCAAACGGCGCAGAACTGAGTACGGCATGATGTTAACTGCTGCCCCTGTATCCACCAGTATTTTATTAACGGGCTGACCATTAATATACCCTTTAAGATACAAAGCCTTCAGGTGCTTGTAGTTCTTGGCTTGTGGCTTCTCGAATATCACCGGCCGTGGTCCCAAATCAAGTTGGGCTACCGATGACTCCTCCTGGGTCCGAGCATGGAATTCTGCAGGAAGTACAAAAACCATGTGTGCATCGGCCGATACCTTCTTATCGGCTTTTGCTGACTTGGGCCGCCATTCCTTCCTAGGTGGGCGCGACTCTTTTTTCTGCACATAATGGACTTGTTCTGCCAGATCCGGTCGCGCCTTCCTTAAAGTCTCGATGTACCTGGCCTCGGCCTCCTCCAAGCTACACAGCCGCTGAACCCTGCGCTTCTGGGAACGATTAAGTCCATCGGGGCACCAACATGGACGATGATACCTATCTTCTTCTTCATCTCCCCTTCTTGGTGACCGAACCCGCACTTGCCGGGTTGGAGCAGGTCCTAGCTGCTGGAAAACCGAATCTCTTGCTTTTGACTTCATTGATCCACACTCCGGGCAATCCCTGATAGTAGGCAACCGGCTCATACCTGAATCCCAATAGTACCTGAAGAACGGGCAGTGCCAATGATCGCGGGCATCTTCATGCTTCCTTAGGCGCTTTCCAGTGCGGCGCTCATATTCCTCCTCCTCAGATTCCCATTGGAGGCGCTGCTGGTACTGGTATTCGTATTTCTTGAGAAGATCAAAAGAGGTCGGCCGTTGATTCCTTACGTACCTTACTTATCTCTCTGTAATGTACTCCTTCTTCTCTTTTTGGGGCCAATCGCTAGGATCAGCCTCTCCGTTCTTGCCCTGGCGGCATGATGCCATCCCCGCCATGTTGATGCCAAGCGCGAAGTCTAGTTGTCGCCTTGCAGTCCGATCGTAATTTTCCACCATGTTGACTCCAGGGAACGGCTGAGTGTCGACTTTCATAGCGGTTTGGCCTAGGATCAATCGGCCTTGCTCAATAGCCGATTGGATCTGCCGACGGAGCTCCTTACAGTCGCTGGTGGCATGGGTAAAAGAATCGTGCCATTTACAATATGATCTTCCTTTTAACTCCTGCACCGTGGGGGGTTTGTATCCTTGTGGAAACTTCAACTGCTTTTCTTTTAATAACAAGTCGAAAATTTGCTCCACTTTACTCACATCAAAATCAAACCCCTTCGCCGGCCCTGTTTGCTCTACCCACTTGCACGATACGGGATTTGCACCACGAGCCCATTCTGCAACCGATACTTCCATCTCTTCCCCGGAGTCATCGGCTTCTTCTGCATCAGCTAGTGCTACTTGGCACTTAAATTTTTCTTGGTACAGCTTAGGGTGACGCTGCTCGTGCGTCGTCAACTTCTGGACAAGATGCACCAAGGAAGTGAATTCCAATTGAAAAGCCAGATCTCTGATCGGCTTCAATAAGCCCAATGAGGCCAATTCCACAGCTTCCTTTTCTGAGATCCGTGTTGAATAACACCTGTTCTTCATTTCCCTGAAGCGTCGAATAAATTCTGCCACAGTTTCTCCACGCTTCTGTCGTACCTGCGCCAGGTCGGCAATCCCTGCCTCTGCAGCTTTTGAATGATACTGAATATGAAATTGTTCTTCCAGCTGCTTCCAGGTACGGATAGAGTCAGGACCTAATGACGTATACCACCCGAAGGCCGGTCCTGTGAGCGATTGCGAGAAGAACCTTACTCGCAACGGATTTGATACAGAAATCATACCCAACTGTGCCAAATATCGGCTCACGTGTTCGATGGAACTAGAACCTTCTGCCCCACTGAATTTGGTGAACTCAGGGAGCCGATGCTTGGGCGGCAATGGAATCAGATTATAATCACTTAGATACGGCTTGGTATAGCCGATCGCTCTCCTCTTCGGTAATATGCCAAACTGATCCCTCAGAATGGCGCTTATTTGCTCCGCTGTTTGTAACCCAGGGGCCGAGTGCATACTGTCGTGACTCGGCCCTGTAGCATAAGTTGCTAGCCATGCTTGCTTATCCGCGTCGGCTCCGGAAACCCCTCCAGCTACTTTCTGTGTAGAATGTATCGGGTTACTGCTGTCTGGTATGTATGCACCCATGTAACCGTGTGGGATTTCCTTGGGTGGCTCGTTGAAGAACTGGTGATCCATGGGATCACCTCCCATTTTGTAAACCACATAAGCTGGAGCACCATGTGATTCCACCACTGCGAGCGCATAAGGCAATGGAGGTCTGGTCTGGAACGGCAACTCTCCCTTGTGGCTTCCCAAAGTAGGTCTTGTCGGAGAATACTGATGCTTCATAATTTCTTGGACCACTCGCAAAGCTACACGCTCGAAAGCGTTGACCAAACTTTTAGAATGCCGGTGCAATGAATGGGCCACCGCATAATTCACCTCTTGCCGCAAAGCTCTAGTACGATCTTCAGATGGGATAGACAGATCTACTCCATCGAGAGCACCCTCAGGTGAAAACCCTCTCCACCTGACACCGTGGCTACGAGTCCTTTCGAAAGAGCCGATGAGGTCGGCTTCAAATTGAGCCTTGATTTCGTCATATCTCTGCTTATGCTCGGCAGAGAGCTCCTCGTAGGTGATCGGATCGTCTCTTGCCATTCCGCCGTCTGTGATTGACGAAGTCGACGGTGATGATGAAATTGATGCAGATGGTGTTGATGATGACGAAGTCGATGAAGATGGTGTTGATGATGACGAAGTCGATGAAGATGGTCCCACTGGGCGTGCCAGAATGTGTTGTCGGTTAAAACCCGCCGGCGAGCAATGACAGGCAACACGAGAAGCCGGGAGGCTTCCGGGACAGCTGGTGGGCCCCGGTCCCTCGGTCAACGGCCCAGTGATCCGGCGCGCGCCCTGGCTGGAAGTCGCTAGGCGTGCCACCTGATCCTACACCCGACCAGGAAGGTGTAACGTGTCAAACTCCTGCGTACTCAAACACACGTAAAGATTAGTCCGAGCCGTGATCGGCTCATCACCTCCTCCCCGGTATCGGCTATAGAGAGCCGATTGCATCAATACCGGATCAGATCTTTGGAACATGTAACATACAAATATATGTATATTTAAATAAGACTTGCTTCATAAATATCAATCTAATCCAACCCACGATAACTAAGCCCTCATTACACGATTGGAACATCCTACACGTGATTGAGCCTAACAAATATACAAAAGCATCGGGATAAACAATCTAAACAGAGATTAAAGAAACAACCGAAAAGCCGATTCCTGGAGCAACCTCTATTCAAGCGATAAGCCGATACAAAGCATACTGCCGGAACATTCAACTCGTTTGCAAGGCCTAATCATGTACATATTGAACTAAGCCTGTAAATAAATAGAAACTAACCATAACAGATCGGATCTACTGATAAACACGAAACAAGATATAACCATCGCATCCGCGAACGAACACGACGATCAAGCACACGAGAGCAACGAACAAAGCAAGGTTAAGATGCGAAAAGAATAACATCACTCTATGCGTGCTAGGATAACTAATGCTACTCGCCATCTACAAGGCTTCAGAACGAGCAACATATAAGCGAACGAGCAAGGGTAATGCTACCCCGATCACGCAGAACGTGACCGGGGTCGCATGGCACTTACCCGATGAAAACCCTAGAACAGGGGAGGCGATACGCCGAGAGTTGTTGATGAATGATTCTGTCCTTCTTGTTTATTCATTATACATATTTATAGTCCGCAGACTTATCCTCTTTAACTATCCCTAACCTAACACGACACGAATCTTAACTGCCTATTCCTAATTTACACGGCCTTTCTGGCCTTAATTATCCGCACAGGGCTCGATTCGCAAGCTTATCGTGACTGTCCTCTAGGCCCATCTTGCTCCATGGCCCACTTCTGACCCGGTTAAATTATGGTGATAACAGCCGGGCAGCGTGTTTGTCAACCGGACGATTGGTTTTGAGCGATCACCCGTGGAATTAGTTTTAGGGTTGAAACATTCGATGTCATAAAGATTTAAAATAAATCTCAGGGAACTAAATATCTCTAACATAGATTCACTCACCTCCACGGTAGGAACTGGCTGACCTAGAACGTCCGACCGCCACTGACCCACCCAGGTAGCAAGAGCCCTCGGGAGAGGGTGATGTCCTCATCCGATCATCCGATCTCCCCGACCAAGGGATGGGACTCGCCACTCAACCAAGGGATAGGACTCGCCACTCGAGAAGACCGCTGTAGGATCAAGGACACCGGCTAGAGGGGGGTGAATAGACGGTTTTAACTAAAAACAAAGCACTTAGGGGAAATTTAATTAGTACAGCAAGAGAATTAAATTTCTAGTCTAAATTGAGCTAAGTTGGGTTTGCAACCTAGGGTGATCAAGCAAAGCTAGAATCTAGGAATGTAAACTTGCACAAGAGTAGATGCGGTAAAGAATTGCAAGGTAAGAAACAATACTCAAGACGCAAGAATTTATCCCGTGGTGTCGATGACTTGCCGGTCACCCCTAATCTACGTTGAGGTGGATTCAATGAACTCGATTGCTCCTCTACCAAGTCTTCACTCTGTCTTTGAGCCAATCGATCAAAGAACCTCTCCAAACCTTAGTTCCACTAAGATGCTCTTCACCGCTCCGGCGAGGCGAGCTCAACATCTCACAAACTTGGCTACGGCAACTTCATAATCTCCTTTTAAGTGCTCGGTAGCACACACGATCTCCAAGCCGTCTAGGAGGCGGCAACCTCCAAGAGTAACAAGCCAACGACGCTTGCTTGGAATCCCACTAGTGCCTCAATGATCAACCTCTTTGATGCAATGCACTAAACACTCTCCAACTCACAAGAATGCGATCACTAAGCAATGGTGAGTGAGAGATGAGTGAATGAGAGCTCAAGGATGTTCTAGTGTCTTTCTCAAGTGCTAAATTCGTTCTTATGCAGCCAAGGGGTGAGTATATATAGCCTACCAATACAAACTAGCCGTTTGGAGGAGTTGGTGGGTTTTCTGCGACTCTGGCGGACAGTCTGCCAGCTATTGGTGGACAGTCCGCCGGCTCCCCCAACGGTCAACTGTTGCAAAAAAGGCGTGGTCTGAACTAGCCGTTACAGCCTAACCGGACAGTCCGGTTGGACGAAACCTTCTGCCTCAGATGCTGGAGACAAACCGGACTGTCCGCCGTCAGCAACCGGACTGTCCGGCGGTGCCGGACTGTCCAGTCTAACGATCCGGACTGTCCGGTTCAGGCGTGAAGTGCAGGAATTCTCGTTATGTGTGCATCTTTTCTCTCATGTGCGATGTTTCTCAAGGTATGCAATGCAAAGACTCGATCATAAGGCACTTAGCAAATTTCCGACCAAACGAACATTGACCCCTCTTAATAGTACAGCTATCTAGCCTAAAAATCCGGTTGAGTTCTTCTCTACTCTTCTTTGTACCGGCAAAAATAAAATCCCTATATTATACCTTTGCCTTGAGCTGTCCATTTTGAGTCTCTTCTTAGATCATTACGCCATTTGTTTCTTTTTAACTATTCATCTATGGACCATCCTACTCTCATAAATCTCAATGAAGCAGTTAGTCCACTTATAGTTGTCATTAATTACCAAAATACAATTTAGGGATCTAGATGATTTCAACCGCAACAGGAACGCTGACTACTGATCGTGGTAGGCTATCATCACCGCCATACCAGAGCCTACGTGCTTCCTCAAAGCCGTCTTGTCAAACAGTTGACAAGATAGGGCAATGTGCAGTTCTGGCCAAGTTCACACTAAGGGCAGCCACAATATTTAAAAAGGTAACCTTAAACAATAAATGCTAGAGCAATAGTTATTATGGTGAGCTTCAAGCTTAAGGTGTGACCATAAAAAATAAAAAATTATTTCTCTCCCCTCTCCCCTCCCTCCTCGCTCTTATCAAGATAGGATATGGATGAGTTTTTAATTATAAAGGAGGTCACATGTATATTGCAGCAATCTTTTAGCATTATGTTAGGAGCAATAGTTGTAGCCATCTGACACAAGATTCCTTCTTAAGATCATCTTGAAAATATACATTGCTCGTGCCCTAATGAGCCTGGCTAAGTCATTTAAGGATTGAAACCGTTCACTTGCGGTGGTGGAACCGAGGGGCTGGCAAGGGCCATGGCCCCCTAACAATTGAAAATCATGTATAGCATCTATTTTGTTGATAAAGTTTGATTAAATTTTTTAGAAACTTAATGCAAAATTAAAAGAAAGTCACGAGTTTCTTTGGCAGAATAGATTATTTCGTTCTCGAACTTTTAATCAAGGGTCAACTTCATTTCTAAACTTTCAAAATAACCGTTTCAGTTCCCAACTTTCTTCATGCAACTTATTTTAATTCTTCGTTCCACGTGTCTTACCACATTGGCATATCGTATCAACATCCAAGTGTTCCTATTTTTTAGCAGCAATATTGGTTCACACATACTTAAAGATGACATAATAAAATTTTAATTTGTGTCTACATAAATTTTTTTCAAAAAATTGAAACTTTTGTACATGTAAAAGTTGTACATCATTTTAGTTTCATCAAGGTGAAACTTTTATAATGATTAAATTTAAAGAAATATTATATTTTTATGAATCATAGTTGACTATATGTGAACAAGGTATGCCTCGTAGAATAAAGAACTAAATTGAACCGGATGGAGAAGTTTAAGGACTGAAATAGCCATTTTGAAAGCTTAGTGGCGAAGTTGAGCTTCGTGTCAAAATTCGTCAACTAAATTGACTATTCTATATGTTTGTATCGCCTCCTTTAATTTTATTTCCGGTTCTGCCATTGCTTGCGGAAGCATTCATCCCCAATAAAACGAACTTCCGTTCACACTTTTGTGGCCTGGTTGGATGACCGGAGAGAGCGATGTAAGAAGACCGACATGGCCTAACCAGTAGAACCCACTCATCTCCAGACCGATTTGTGTAACTGGCTTTCCTTTGGGCGTATAAAAGGGGAGAGCCAGCATCCTAGAAGGCAGGGGCGACGCCACATTCATATTCCCTGGTGCACGCACCAGGGTCCAAATGGAAATCTAAAGCTACTTAGTTGTGCATTACTTGATAATTATAGAATTGCTATAGACATAAGAAGAAGTGCACCAGGGTGCTCTTGGATCTAGCTTCGACTCTGCTAGAAGGAGGCTTTTTTTTTCGCTAGGAGACAAGGCTAGATATTTCCTTTAAACCCACCTAGCGATCGAGGGTCGTCTTTAACTTCCAGACATATCGTTTGTAAATCTATACTGCAAATATCGAGTCCTTGAGTTCAGTAACAGGATTTGATCGAGACCAGACGTAGGGCGTTAGTGCTCAAACCAGTATAACTTCTATGTCCTCGAGAGCTAAACCATACGGATGCACATACAACACAAATTTGCTAGTCGGCGCTACAAAACCGTCAGACAAATATGCATCCACCCATCCGGTTGTTGTTGGTGGGTATAATTTATTTTAAAAAATACATTGTTTGAAAATAGAAAGATATGAGTAGTTTTGTTTAAATAACACTTTCATAGTCCCATAGACATCATATTTAATATAATTTTTTTGTTAAAGTTTTAGCTCAAAGATCATATATATAGATAAAAAAGTCATAATAAATTAGCATGAACATATATAATGCTAAAAGCTAGCAGGCGCACTGCAATTTCACCGATGTGAGCTGCCGAAAGAGGATAAAGGGATGGTGCCGCTTCACTAGGATGACTGTAGTCTGTAGCATCTTATCCAATAACGCATCTTGCGCTCCTACAATCCAATAACTTCTTGATTATATTTTGGCAACCGTAACAGCAACTGTAGCACAGATGTGGCCAATTTTTTTTTGCACCGCGTGTCTACCTATGGTTTACAATTACCGCAAAAAGTATTTTGTAACAGGTATCTCATCTCTCAAAAAAAAGTATCTCACGCCGCGCTCGTGGATAATTTCATAAATTAGCTTAATTGGTAGAAAAAACTTTATTTCTTTTGGATCTTACCGGGATAAGATCCTTGGTACCGCAAGGAAGGAAAAGATGGACTTTTAATAGAATTACTCTTAATAGGATTACTTTGTAATTCTACTAACACTCATACGTTATAATTCTATTAGGATTCCTACTCTGTAACCAACCAATAATTCCGCCACCTGAAATATATAAAGGAGGGCATAAGTACTGATCGGCAGAAGCACGTCAAGCCTAAACTAGGCAAAATACAACGTAGGGTATAATATACAACACTCTAGCGGCCCGAACCCTACCATCAAACTCTAGGTCCAGCGATCCCCTGCTGACCAATTTACTACCTCAGGGTATCTCTCAATAGGTTACAGATAAAACACCGACAGATGTCAAGGACCCCACCAGTAAGCCAATAACACCGACCCACTAGTCAGCCATTGCCACATAGTTGACCAACTAAGTAGCTATCTAAACCATGTACCGAAATCATAAAAATGACACTTACACTCGAGGCACATGATGTTTGAACTCAGAACATGCTCCATGAAAATATTAAAATACTTATTTCTCTATCATGGACGATATAATAAAATATCAAAGGTCGGTCCTGGGACATAGATCCATGATAAATGTTCCATGGTTAGATGATGAATTGCGAGAGAAAATATATACTTAGGCATCCCACTCTCCATGTAGAATGGTTTTCATAGAATTAAATATGAGAAAACTCCCTCAATAATATTAAAAATTTAACTCATCCCTTCAATACCATTAAAATTTAGCCCATCCCTTTACTACTATCACTTCTAGTCTTTCCATCCCTTCCATGCCCATCACCATTATATTTAGAGCAAAACACCGTGTAATACTATTAAACCAGATTTGTGATATGTTTTGTTCCATTTTTACCCCTCACCAACTTCATCTCAACATCGGCCACATCTCATCTTCTACCTTATCCTGTCCCGGCGCCACTCCCGCTCCCCGCTCCCACGCCGCGTCGCCGCACGGCGATCTGCATCTTGCTCAGGCTCGCATTAGGCGTCGGTGGATCTGCATCGGGCCTTCAGCCGTTCGCTCCGCCGCACATTGTGCCAGCGCTGCCACCTGGCACTCCGCCGCCGGCTAGCGCCATCAGCTTGCAACCACGCGCCTCCGTCCCTCGTTTCCTCCTCCTCTGCCACTCCCTGCCTCCCTCCGCCCCTCAGCGATGCAGCGCCGTGGCATGAGGACCAGCATCAATAGCCATTGAGTTCAGAACCGCAAGCTGACCCAACTACCCAAGCAATGAAGCAACCACCAAGCCGCAGCTGTAGCTCCACAAATCGAGCTACATCGGAATCGGCGATCCCTTCTGCCTCTGTAGCCATGGTGCGTTGCCGCGTATTGTTTTCAAAAATCCAAGTCCAATCCAGATTAAGGCATTCTTTGGAAAAGATTTTACTTATACTGAATGATTGGATCTGAAAATTATCTACTGTTGCTGTCTCCTTGTTCTTCCGGTCTCTATTCCGACGGTGAGATGGTCTGATAGAATCATTGACTCATTGATTCACTATCTCTCTGTAGTCCATAATGTGCTAAAATGTCAATCCGGAACATGCTTGAAGCTTCAATTCTTGCATCTTGGATTATGTGATTGTCTAACTACAGTGGCATAAAAGGGAACAACATGAATATTTCATCTTTTACCTAAGGGGTAGTACTGTCTTTTTCATTTTTATTTAACATCTCTGTAATAGTGCAATCACAGCAATGGTACTGAAGTTTGCTGTACCGATGGGATGAGGTTAAAATTTTGATAGCATCGAGGGGGATGGCATTGAAGGGATGATTTAAATTTCCAGTGGCATTGAGGTAACTTGCCCATTAATTATACCATCATATAAAATTTTTAGCTTACGTGGCACCATAATAAATGAGAGAGTGGAGAGAGGAACAAATTGGGTCTTATATTATATAAGATCCAATGTCAACATGTAAATACGCTAGACATTATAAGTTGTGCATTGCAAATGAGGTGGTATCTTTCTATAAAAATAAATAGAGAATAAATATGATAGATGGAGAGAAGAGTGAGTTTAATAGAAGTTCACACCAAGACACGATGCGTTGTAAGTGTAGTGGAGAAAAAAATGAGTTTAATAGGAGTTCACGCAAGACATGATGGGTTGTAAGTGTATGGTGTCCCGATGATATAGCAGAGAACGTATTAAGCGTCTATGGAAAATTAGTTTTTTTGTTGTTAGCAAATTTGATTATTAACCGCCGGTTCCCTTAAACTGAAACAAGACATCACAAGATCCAGTTTTCTTCCTCAAAAATAAATAAATAAATTACAAATCCTGAATGAAACCAACGGAGGGCATATAAGACAAATTAACGAGGCGAAGATCGATTTTTTTAATAAAAAATCTGAACTATATATACAACAGATTAAAGCATACATAGTATACACAAGCATACATACACGAGATACATTAATCCGCAGGTCTCCGGCCGGCCAGGCGAATTGAATCGACACATCGTTAAGCTAATTGGAGTCCGGGTTGGCGCCGCTTGGCACCTGATGTTTGCTCACCGCGTCCACGAACGCTGAGCCGCCGCCGCTTCTTCTCGCTCTCCTCTCCATGCTCCGCGGATGCGTCGCCACCCTCTCCACCGATGACTGCTCGTGCACTGCGGGCACAGGGAGAAGCCGCCGCCCGCCGCCCGCCGCGGTCGCGGCGGGGTCCGCGACGGCAGCGTGCTGCGCCGACGAGCGAGAACCGAGCAGCGACGGGATCTGCAGGACGAGGAGGAAGAAAAGGAGCAGTAAGGCGCGCGCGGCGGCTGAGCTGGGCATCTCTGGCCATGCATGCCACGAGCAGAAGGGGGTCAGATGATGGCCAGCAGCAGCACCCACGCCATGGATCCGGCCACCTTGCTAGAGCTAGCGCAGCGCAGCCAAGAGAGGAGAATGTACAAAGCTTGGTCAGCCAGGGCCGGGGGTGAAGTGTGAAAGCTAGCGGAGAGGTTGAAGAGGGATATTGGTCTTTGCAAGGTGTGAAAGCCGAAGCTCTCGACTTTTACTGTGGTCAGTCGCAGTCACAGGTGAGGGTGTCTCAAAAGCAGTTGACGCGCAAAACTAGTTGAGTGCAGCAGCTCTGCTTCTGCAGCTGGCCTCGTTGGTTGTTCGGGCTCGTAAATTTCTGCCTCGAGTGTTGCGTGCCTTGTCTCTGCGTGTGCATGAGAGACAATGAGACATGCATGCGTGCAAGCAAGCGGCTAGCAAGAGCATAGCAAGCCTAGCTCGCTGAGGTTGACAGAAAGGGCACACGCTTTCGCGGCTTTTCAGAGGAGTTGGCGCCACGACTACACAGAAACCCATGTACGTGGTACACACGACTGCTGGACGAGACGATGGATTTTATTTGCATCGACACAGGGGCTGGCATACCGTGTGTACGTGCCCTGTGCATGCAAGCAAAAAGATTCACGTGACTGAATGTATCTGATCCTCCATCCACATCCATGGTGGTGGACGATGATGAGCAGGTTGGTTGGCAGGATCCCAGTAGAATCGACAAGCGCTACCCGGCCGACGCTTTCGTCCACCCATTATGCATGAATAGCGTTTCACTCATGACTCATCCGTACTAGCTCCGATCCGCGCGCGGCGCCTGTACGTGCAGTTTTGCCCGAGCCCACACGGCCACTCCCGGCCAAGACAACCACAGTACGGTGCCACCGCTGGCTAATGTCTCCGACTCCGCCAGCCATCTGCTTCATCCACGACTGGCATGCGGGGCATCCGCTGCCGCCCGCGAAGGCATATCGTCGTCGTCGGCCAACGCTCGGTCCCACCGGCCAGTGACCCGCCGGTGTGGCCTCCTCGGTACAGTACTGGCCGGACACAACACCATCGCTTCCTCCGCGTGCGCAACGTTGTTTCTACAGGGAGCGGGTGGTTCACGCCGACGGCACGCGCGAGTCAGGGAGCCCCGGCATCAAGCAATGCCGATGTAGCCGGAGACCGGCCGACGTGTGCGTGCGTGCCCTTTTCGAAGGGGACCTATTGGTTGTCTGTTCGACGGGTCGCCGAGCTGCCGAGCTGGTGTCACCTCGTGCTGGGAAAGAAGCCGCACGGTGTAGTGGAGCGATTTGCGTGCTTGGCGTCACGCCACTTGTCTGCTAGTAGTGCTACCTACTACCTCTGGCAAATTTGAACCGTCGTCAGCAGTAGCACTAGAATGCTTGGAGGGAGGGGATGCTCTTTATGGGCTGAGTCTCATCATAAGAAATGTTTGTAATAAATATACAACCTCTTTGGCAGGTCTAAAAAACACCTCCAAAGCCGGCTCCGGCGGAAGTCCTGCCAAAGAAGTGGTTTTTGGAGCAGCTCCGTGCAAAAAGTTACTAGTGAAGCCCAAACTACTTTTACGGTGGTGGTGGAGCCACGAATTGTGGCTCCAACCGGCTCCTCCCGCAGGCCCACGTCCAGCACTTAACTTTTACCACCGAACTTCGAAGAAATTACAACCATTTGGCCACCGCTAGCTTTTCCCCAGATGCGTACCGCATCGGCCCGCACACGTCGCCAACCGCTCCTTCTCCCTCCTGTTGTCTCCCCCTCGCCAACCATTTATTTATTTTCACATGAACTAAAATCGTAAACTAAGTGCAAACATAGAATTTAGCTGCACAAACACATCAAATAGTTAAGGGTATATTGAATATATGATCTCTTCAATCCATTCATGAAAAATAAGGTGAAGCCGTTTTGCCAAATATTTTTCAAAACGGGTTCAGCTCCACCAAAGAAGCCCCTCCACGAGAGAAGCTGGATTCGGAGCCCTTTTTAGATGAGCTGCAGCCTTGCTAAACGGGCTTATAGTAATGGTTACATTCTCAGGTAGAGGCAAAAATTATTATATATAAAAAGTTGTATACTCAAACAAACAATGAACGACGCAACTTTACCTCACATTCCGCCCCTGCCACATCCCTACTAACAGCCTCCGTCACTTTGACACAATATTCATACCATAAGGCCTAAGAAATAGGATGGAAAAGAATAAAAAGTCAGAATATGAGGTCCAGAGATAAAACAGAATTGAAAATTAAAGATTTGTGAGTAGGCCCGAGGGGCTGCCGCTCAAGTCGCCCGCAAGGGCGACTCTCGCTGCCGCCATACCTATAGCCCCTCTCTTTTGTCTCCCAACACCTTGCCGCAACCGAAGCACGTCCCCGCCGTGCAGGCACAAGGACGACGGCAGCGGGGTCTCCTCCCACAAATTTCCCTCCTCCCTCGAGTCCTCTTCCTCAACCAAGAAGGCAACCATGGCCAGGCGAGCTTTGGTGGTTGCAACCGGTTCGCCTGGCTTAATGCCGGTGCCGGCAGCGGTGATATGTTCTTAGCCATTATCTTCCTCACTGGAAGCGTCATCGTAGAACCTTCTATTTTGAGGGTTGGGTGAAAATCTCTTCGGTCTTCCGGTCGAGCGATGGTGGTATCTATTCGACGTCATCCCCTTGGTGAAGGCATCGTTTCGAAGATCCCCTCATGCCACCATTCACAACAACCGCACATGGTGATGCTTATGCATTCGGGTGCCTCCTGTTCTCCATTGCTCCTACACTTCTTTATTCTAGCGGGTAATGGTTGTTGACTTTCATCGTGGCTTGGTGAGTGTCCCTCATTTGGCATCTCTGCAACGTTGGCACTCTTTTTGTTGATGGTACCATCAAATCTTATGCCGGGTGGTGTTTCCACCTATATTGCCGTTCCCCTCAAGGCTTCCTACCCTTGTATGGCGTTGGACGACAGCATGTGGATCCTGGATATGCTGCAAAAGGTGTTACAATAAGCTCCAAGGGAGATCATCATGTCCAGTGAATTTTGGTGTGCGCGCCTCCCACCATCTTTACTCCCCATTCCGCTGGCCTGACCCTCAGATCGAGAGGGTGACAGCGGAACGGCGTAGTTACAAGAGATGGTGTGGAGGTGCAATGACCATAGCTTACTTGGCGAGCATGTTGTTCAATGATGGTTACGATCAGGCGATCGGTGGCCGTTTCATCAGTTGTCATCATGGCTTGTGTTTCGAAGCGTCTGGTTGTATCTTCTCAGTTATTGTTTCTGATTGTATCGCTCCCTTATTTTCCCTGCTAAAAATGTTGTAATGTTTTGGCCTGCTCAAGGCTCTTCAATGAAATTCAGGTAGAGGTTCTTTCTCCATTGTCCCTTAAAAAAAAGAATATGAGGTCCAAAGCCATATATAAAATGTCAGAACAACATGCATCAGCCAATGCTCCGGTCAGGCTCGATGTCGGCACAGCAGGAATGGGCATGGCTTAATTCATCTCCAGGCTCTCTTGCATTGAGGAAGGGGCCATTGCACTAATGTAACTCAAATTCGAAAGGAAAAAATTGAAGAAAAATGATAATACATCGCTTCAAGTGATGAGAGGAAGTCTACCATGAAGTCGTATCCCTCCTTCAGTCCTGCTGCTTGGCATCCGGTTTTCCACATTTGAAGAAAAAAGTGCAGGGCGTGCTCTGAAAGGGCAAGCAAGCAAGCAGGGGCAGTACAGCCCCCACACGGCTCGTACCTAAACTTAACTTCGGCTTGTCTTGCCTGATGGACTGATTGATGAGATCAGATATGACGTAATGGACGCTTTCGGATCCGTTCGAGAGAATGTAGCTAATACTGCCATTTTTTTTTGAAAGATAACACTGCCATTTCGAGAAGGTAACTAAAATAATAGCGGTGATTATTGCTTAACTAATATTACTAGAATTGGTTTTGAAACTCTGTACTAGATATTAGAATGCAGTCCCAGTACTTGGTATGTCTCTTTGTTCTCCAAATGATTAACCAAATGATGCCGCTAATAATCAACGTCTCCATGTCGTCCTTCCGCTCTTCCTCTTCCACTAGGAGAAAGAAGCTTCTTCTGGTGAGGACATCTAGTACAGGCAATTGGTCTCACTCTCACTTACCCGGGCCCCACATGATTACGCCACCTCTGATCTCGTCAGACAAAATACAGCCTTTCTTGCTCCCAATTTTGTCCTCAAGCATGCAATTTGACCATTTTGACTCGATAATTTGTCTTAGCTAGCAGCAATTTGCTGTTTGCATATCTTGCCGTTTAATATTGCCAATGTGGTCATTTAATTTTTAACAATTTTCTGGGCGGCCTTGTTCCTTGTTTGCCCTTTCTCTTGTTAATGCAGAGTCATGGTGTAGCGCCCGTGGTGGGGCCGAAGCTTTTCTTTCTGCTAGATTTCAATCTCTCGGTTTTCAAGGCAGGATCATTTTGGGTTGGGCCTGCCCCACCCATGGCCTCAAGCCCAGCCCAAGCCAGGCGGAGTTATTGGATAAGCTTGGGCAGAGAGATATGTAATAAGTAAGTCGGAAAAAAGTAAGGCCCACTGAAAAAAGTTTACACATATATTTTTTTTCACATGCAAAATTGATTAGATTAGGCCACCTGGCTTGAACCTGCAAAATTGATAAGGCCGCCTGGCCCTATTCAAGGTCCGGCCCTAGGCGCGAAGCAATCCAGCCCTTTGTTGGTCCGACCCAGCCCGCAAAATGCTCGGAGCTCAACATGAAGCCTGAGGTGACCGGTGGTGTAGTTTGGGAGAGAGACATGCAGCTGAACAAGAGTGGATGATATTATGTTCCCAGAAGGCAACCCACCAGATTGCAGTAGTCTTCTAGAAAGGCTGCTTTCCAAGTTTCCAGTAGTCAACTTGGCTGTCCTCCTGAAGGCAATTCGCTTTGATCAGTAGTTCTATTGGCAAACAGTGGCCAGTGCTTTTACTTTCTCTAGAAGACCTGTCACCGTCACTTCAACTGCTGACGACGGCTTGTGCTGATGCGCACGTGGTTAATTGCCCCCAAGATCACTCACTCTTCGTGGTGACATCAGTTCTGATCTCAGCATCAGACAAAACCAAACCAAGCCGTGTCTACCAGGATGCTCTTCGCTCCCAACAATCCTATCCTATATATACCTCTCCTCTCCATGGATCAGAGCACGCTTCAACACAACCGAAACATCTACAGCTCTCTCTCTCTCTCTCACACACACACAAGCAGATCAAGGGATCAAAATATGGGTTCAGTCTCGGGCGCCCTCCTGGCGGTGCTCGTCTCGACGCTGCTGATCAGGGTGCTGTTCCTTCTGGTGTGGAAGCCCTTCACCGTTGCCAGGTGGTTCAGGGGCCAGGGCGTCGGCGGCCCGGGCTACAGGTTCTTCGTCGGCTCCGTGCCGGAGATCAGGCGGATGAAGGCCGCCGGGAGCGAGGTCGTCCTCGACGCCGGCTCCCACGACTTCATCCCCATCGTGCAGCCGCAGTTCCGCAAATGGGTCGCCGATTATGGTATGTATGCATGTATAGGCATACTCAATTACACAAAAAATTGCCCATAATTCAGTAATGATGATTTCCTGTTCGCATTATGTGTTTGTGTGGTGGTTCAGGGAAGACATTCCTGTACTGGTTCGGGGCCGTGCCGACCGTCTGCGTCGCCGACGTCGACCTGGTGAAGCAGGTGCTTGCGGAGAGGACGGGCCTGTTCCCCAAGAACTACCTCAACGCCAACCTGGAGGCGCTCCTGGGCAAGGGCCTCGTCCTCGTCAACGGCGAAGACTGGAAGCGCCACCGCAAGGTGGTGCACCCGGCCTTCAATCTCGAGAAGCTCAAGGTCTGATGATGAACAAGCAAACCTTCAATTCATTCCCTGAATAACATAGTGCATGCTTTCTTTTCGCTAACCTCGTCTCTTCCGCAGGCGATGTCCGTGGTCATGGCGGACTTGGCGGAGCGGATGATGCAGCAATGGCAGTCTCAGATACAGAAGGCCGCCAGCCATCAGGCTGAAGTTGAACTGAGCAGCGAGTTCTCCGAGCTGACCTCGAATGTGATCGCGCACACGGCCTTCGGGAGCAGCTACAAGCAGGGCAAAGAGGTCTTCTCCGCGCAGAAGGAGCTCCAAGAACTGGCATTCTCGGCAGCGCTTGATATCCCGATTCCTGATCGGTTAAGGTAGCATATTCAGACAACACTTGTAAAATTTGTAATGCATGCTACTTTGTGAAAATATGAATTACTAATCGATTTATTATTATTTGTTATCTTTTTCGAATACACGAAGGAAACTCAAATTCCCATCAAGCAAGAGGAGCATGCGAGTTCAGAAACTGGACGGGAAGGTGAGGAGCATGCTCATGGAGATAATCCAAGGACGCCTTGCTGAGAAGGATACCAAAGGATACGGCAACGATCTGCTCGGGCTGATGCTGGAGGCCCGCGCTCTGGAGCAGGAAGGGCACCAGATGCTCACCACCCAGGAGATCGTCGACGAGTGCAAGACCTTCTTCTTCGCGGGGCAGGACACGACCTCGCACCTCCTCACCTGGACCATGTTCCTGCTGAGCAGGTACCCCGACTGGCAAGGGAAGCTAAGGGAGGAGGTGCTGAGAGAGTGCGGCGATGCAGTACCAAATCCTGACACGGTCGCCAAGCTCAAACTGGTAAATAAAACTTTTATATCTTTTCGTATCATTTCCAGTCTAAATTCTCAAAAGCAGTTTCGCAAACTGTAGAAACAACTGCTCGATTCGACACTGATGTATCCTTTGCTGTTCAGGTTAACATGGTGCTTCTTGAGTCGCTGAGGCTCTACAGCCCGGTGGTGTTCATAAGAAGAGCTGCCGGTTCAGACATTCAGCTCGGCAGCATAAGGGTGCCCAAGGGAACCCTGCTTTCGATACCGATCGCGTTGCTGCACCGGGACAAGGACGTCTGGGGCCATGACGCCGACGAGTTCAACCCTGCCAGGTTCGAGCACGGCGTCTCCAAGGCCGCCGCCAACCACCCCAACGCCCTGCTGTCCTTCTCCCAGGGGCCCAGGGCCTGCATTGGGCAGAACTTCGCGATGCTCGAGGCGCGTATTGGGATCGCCATGATACTCCAGAAGTTCTCCTTCGAGCTCTCGCCCAAGTATGTCCACGCGCCCAAGGAAGCCATCACCCTGATGCCCAGGTTCGGGCTCCCCATGATTCTGAGGAACCTTCACGAGTGAGATGAACCGTAGAAATACTGATGCGGCCACAAAACACATCTTTATTTTCTATAAGGTTTGTATAACAAATAAACGGGACGCTTGTGGCTGTTTTGGGTATGTGATGCTTTTGTATGCCTGTACTACTTGCTTTACTCTGTAGACATGGAGACAACCTGCAAGTAATAATTGTTTGCTTCCTATCTATATGTATGCCCATTTGCTTGCAGAATGATATAGTACTTTCATATGTGCTTTTTCCTTTGTCGTTTAATAAATTTCTCTATTTATATATATACACGCGCTTGTAGCTAGTTCTACATGGGTATCTCATGATGTACCAATCTAATTCGAGTTAGCAGAAATTTTTGAAGATTTTTTTGCTAAGTTTATACTTCATATGAATTTTTTTCCTGATAAGTTTTTTCCACAAATTCATGAACACGACAAAATTCAATAGTGATTGACTACACTAACTGAATGGTCAAGATGGCCTGCGGAAACATTACTCCCTCCTGATACAAATACTTGAAACTTTGATTGAAATCAGATCAAACTTTTAAAACTTTGATCATCAACAGTTTTAAAAATATTTAGTTTAAGAACATAAAAATCGTATGCCCGATTTGTCTTAGAATAGTGGTCAAAACTAAATTGAATACCACAACATGTCAATATGAAAGTATTTATCACCAAAGTAGTATAACAATATACGTTGATAGCTGATAGTTTCACTGTGAGAACTTCAAATTTTTCCTAGAAAAATATACACGCACATTCATAGTTCTTTCATAGAGGAACTTCGATATCTTAGGCACCGACAGCATGACATTCCTCCTAACATTATATTGAACAAATCTTATTATTACTAATTGGAGATTTCTATTGGAGCCTATATGGTAATCCTCATAGGACATGGTACAGGAGATCAAAAACACTGACCATCAATATTGTGCACTCAATCATTATTGACAACAATAGTCATTGTGGATCTAATTTCTTTCAAAATAATCAATCTCTGTCATAAGAATACAATATAAAATAAGCATTGAATTTACACTAAATTAACCATTTGAGTTAATACGAAAAAATAACATAAAGTAATACAACTTAAAGTAACCATTAAACTTGCAGTGAATTAACCATTTGGGTTAATATGAAAAATAACATAAAGTAGCCACTAAAATTACCCACAGTTGTCAATATTAAAATACTCTGAAGTAACACTCTAAATTTGTATCTAAAATTACCCTCTACCATTATTGATATATGAAAAGTGTAACTAAAACTTGCTACTTTAGATACATTTATTTTGTTTTTGCTAAACCATTACAACATATCTACATTCATAGGCTAAATGTGAGCACTTCAACTTTTTAGAAAATATATGTTTACAATTATTTCTTAACTCTGATAGAGGAAATTTGACATCTATAATAGTGTAGCCAAAATGCATATTTATATCATGTAGTAACTATGAGCACAATCTAGGACATACAAGCCAAATCATAATAAAATCCAAAGAGACATCATGCAATAGTAGGTAAAATATGCAATTAAGTTTTAGAGTATGTAAGATCCGAATTGGAAAGTCAAAATATAGATTAATGAAATCACTCATGATAGATAGGGAATAACAGGAGCTGGCATAGCTCAAGGTAAGGTTTTTACTAAACGCATGCATGTCAAATGCACATGAAGGTAGGTTGGAAAGGAAAAAGTAATGAATGCGGATGGAAAAGCATATATAAATGGTAACCAAAGTCTATCTAAATTGATATTTTTTCCCAAAGACATGGGATTATGTCAATTTGATTCGAATGCAACTTGTACATTCATAGTTACACTAGGTCATACCTTTTGAGGCATTCAAAACATAATTGACCTTGTTGTGGAGATGATTTAGGTAGCAAATGGGGTAGTATCACAAAAACTTTCTAGAAGATCAAAATTGTTATTTTAGTTTTTCTGTTAATTGTAATGCTTCGGTAGCAGTTTCTAATTGTAGATCATCATGATGTTATTAGTTAAGTAATGTAGTGGTAGTGAATGTAGAATCTAGTAGGTTTAAGTTCTCTGGATTATCATCATGATGCATGTGTAGTATGTAACATTAACTTCATTGAGTTATATATAATGCGTTTAAATAAATATCTAATATATGTATTTAAATAGATATTGCAGATGTCTTGCCTACGAGAATTATATGTTATAGTTCCATATTACTGAGCTTTCTTCAAAATCATTGTACGATTTATCAAAAGCAATCTACAATATTCACTGAAACAATTAATTGTGTCTTTATTGTGATTAATATTGAGAAAATAATGAGGAACTAACATTTCTTACATGCATACTCATTTATACATAATATAGTTCCACATATCCTTGGAGATTTTTATGCATGCAGGAATTAGACTAAATAAAGAGAACACACTCAAAACCATGGAAACACACTTCCAATAAATCAAGACTTGCCATATGGACACCACAAGGATCAACGGGCCCACAACCAAGGCCAAACCGCCTCCACTCAGCATGGGACACTGACCAAAGACCAAAGGATGCACTTGTCAGCAATCTGGCCGAAGATGATGGCGACAGTAGGTTGGCCGAACCACTGGTTCGGAACTGACCTTCTCACGCCTCGCCTCCATCCACCACATGTCACCTCCAAAAAGACTCCTAAGTCAATTTTGATGGTTTTTGGTGCTAGATTACCGGTCACAACCGCCTTTGCAAGCCTATAAATACAAGGAGGTGTATCTCATTTGAACACAAAACAAGATGTAGCCATTCTCCCCTCTTTGTGAAGTTCTCTAGGCTAGTGGAGTTTAGGTGAAGAGTAGCTGTACTTAAGGGTCTCCAAGTCCTCTTGGAGAATTGGGTATGATTTGTATCCTTTTCTTTCTTGTAAGACTTTGAGTTATGCCATAAAGTTAGCTTCTTTATCTTAGCATGTATTTGGTTCATATGCTTCTTGCAAGTCATGTGATACTTTCATAGTTTATGCTTGTATCATAAACCTTTCATGTTTAGACAAGTAAATCTAGTGCAACAGCATCGGTTCATCACCCTTAATCGGGTGCTCTAGTACTAAGACTCCTGATAAAGACGGATGTTCTTGCGTGAGGCTAGAGTAGTAATCATAGCGCAGACATGGTGTCTGGGCTAAAGTTTATATTTAAATACGGGTCTACTCCACAGTATGCAGAGGTAGACGATAGGTGGTGATAGCACTGTCCGTCCTTTGTAATCCTCCACGTTCAGATAGGACATAAGAGGTTCATAAAGTGCCGTAATGGGCTAGCGACTCCTCTGTCAGTCATATTCTGGTTTGTCAGTAGTGCCTGGGAGCCTAGTGCTGTGTCCTAAACATGTGTATGTATATGTGTGTATAAGTTGAGCTATGCATGCTTTAAGTATAGAAGTATACCAGCATCCCTATTTCCATCTTCTTAGATCCTTCTTTTTGAGTTTGGTCTCTCTTGTGTGTCACACTACCTCTCTACCATATTATCAATTACCCATATTTAGACTTTGGATATCCAATCAAGATATTCTCTTGAATTCAATAATTCTTTAACTGCCACCTTCCCTACAAAAATATAAACATGACTCCCTGAATCTTATGGGTAAAATTCTATAATAGTATTTCGCGCTCTTGCGGATTTATCTATGATCGTAAGAAATACCAACAATTAATGAGCCAGTCTGCTTGCACAACGATCTATCCTCTCTTATGAAGGTGGATGGATGTTGCTTTGCTACCGAAACACATAGTCATTTCGCATATAGTTACACCTTAATGAGGGTTCCACAAAGAGCGTGTTACATACGGTTTGTTTTGTAGAACTATTTGTAACGGTACCTCAAGACTCATGGTTGGTCCACTCTATGTGCAACCCTTTCGACTATATGGATGGGAAACCTTTGGATATGTAGTTTTTTCTTTACCATATTTACTATATGTTTTTTCATAATGTATTGTGACACAAGACTTCTATGCTCTTCAACATTAGCTCTAGAAAAATACTAATGAGATAATGTGGCATAACACAAATTAGTGTAACACTCTCCCTAATTCATTCTAGATTATACCAGATCCACATGATGGTTGTAATGTGGTGAATCATGCTCTGAATCTTATTGTCAGGATGCTATGCAATTAAATAAGAATGTTGGGTCATTCTAAAAACATTAAACATAGAAAATAATAAATGCAAGAACTAAAATATTTAACTAAGATGCTTGCAACTAACAAATGGATGACTCCAATTGAAGATAAAGGCTGTTAGGCATTGGCTAATCTATAAATTCCATTGGGTATGGAGACATGCACTCTATCTTATTGCTAATATGAGGGCAAAGCCTAATATGAGAAATAGGTGTTATCACATCTTGCTTCTCCTTGTAACCCAACTGTTTAATTTGCAATGCGAGTGATTCATTTTAGAGAACCACTTTACAAAATAAGTATAGAATCATTTTCCTTTGAAAAACTATTTGGGAGAGCTCCTCCGGAAATTAGCCTAGAAGTTGCTCTGGGAGCTCTGCCAAACAGGGCCTATGCATAACTAAGTGTAGGGATGATATCGAATGGCAACATTAATTTCCTATTAAGCAAGTATCCTGCACTTACTAGAGGACAAGCAAGATTTAAGCATGGGATTGTTGACACTCATTAACTATACCGTTTTGGTAGTGTTTTAATGGTATTATTGTACTAATTCTTATACTAATTTGCCACTTGGCATATGAAATAACCCCATATTCACATGTGTGTTGAATTTTGGAGTATATTATAAAATAGCAGGAAATATGATATAAATAGGTGGGATTTTTTTTGTTCAAGCTTGATTTGGGCCTGAACTTCTGATGATGCAAGGAACCCACATGAAAAAGATGAGCACCAAAAGGCCCTAGAACATGGTAAGATGATCATCTTAGAGCTTAAAGGCCAATTGGCCTAGCCCAATTCAGGATCCAAACGTGGCACACTCGATAAACCTTTATTCCAGAAGATTTAGGAGTGAAACATTTGATATTTTGACAAGTTAAAATCATGGTTGAGCCAAAAGAACCTCAAAATTGGAAGATCAAAGTCCCATGGGTGTAGTGGATACTATACATGCCATATCTCCCACATCTGAACTATGATCAGGGTGAATTTGGTATATGAACAGATCAGCTCGAAAAGATTTACAAAAGCTTTGGGTGTTTGAGGTCAGGATCCTCTAGGCATTTAGGCTTGGACCCACCTAGGATGATTGGCTTGGCTGTTTCCTTGCTCCGGTTGATGTGCCTTTCGTCCCACGGTACCTTTAGGGTATAAATATCCCCTTCCTCAACTAGACATCAGCATCCAGTCACTAGAACTCTAGGAAACCCATGAACAAACGCCATAGGAAAAACTGAGGGCCACCTCAACTCTTGGAAGTTGTCTACAAGATGACTGAGGCTATATCCTAGCCACCATGGCTTCCCAATATAGTTGTGTCATGGTGGAGCTCGGAAGCCAGTAGCAGATCGTTGATGGTAGGTGATGATCTAATACATCTATCATGGGAGCAATGATCTTTGTGTCATCCGATCAGATCAGTTAGCGACTCGATGCATCCTTTTATGTATTCTTCTACCATGAATGTTTTTACCCTTAGTATAATTCATGGTTAGACTACATAGCATACTTTATATAACCATGGTGATTTGATCTAGCATGTTGACCCTTTATCGTAGCTAGACACATTCATTTATGGTCATGCCCTTAGAATCTCTCGCGTAAGATGGTAGGATCACGATAGGATTCAGGTGATTAGTGAGGCAGTCAGTACTCAGGGGTACACCAGAGGCAGTAGTTTAAAGATTGCTTTGGATGAGATACATGCTATGCTTTATTGTTGGATAGAACCGCAACTGGGAATATGCTCTTGCTATCTTCGGTTATGTTATTTATTTGTATATGTGAATGTGATCAACCTGTGTTCATATATATAATTCATCATAACATCAGGTTTATCTCTTATATGCAATCAACACTTCATGTTAGGATTGATTCTTTAGGATAGAAAGAAAATCGTAGTTGGTCCGCCATTGATCCATGAATTGATAAATTTTAAAAGGAATACTCTAAGGGAAATTATAATGATCCGTGCGCTTGCGGATAATAATTAGTGTGCTTAAGAGCTATCATTGTCAACAATGAAGCGGAAGCAAGAATTTAGGTCTCCAAGATATTTCAGTTGTTGTTCTAGTCAATTTCGTTAAGGGATAAAGGAGATTGCAATAAAGTGGTGGCACGGTGGTTGAAGCACATGAGCACAATAAAAGTGAACATACCAGTGGATAAATAAAGTTGGATATTCTCTTTGTCGGAGGAATTCTCCAGCCGGGTGGCGGAAAGCACCCACCTAATCCTAGTTAAGGATGGGTTTGGAGGAGACTTAGGAGCGCTCGATCAGTGGTCAGATGAACGCAGGAAGGACACGAAGATTTAGAGTGGTTCGGGCCGCCGGAGCGTAATACCCTACGTCCACTTTGGTGTTGTATTGGCTGCGTGAGCCTGAATGGAAAGCAGCATAAGCTTGTGTGTTTCTGATTGCTGAGCCTTATCTTCTAACGAGTGCACTCTCCCTTTTATAGTTCAAGGGGAGTGCTTACACTGTGCGGGACCCCGACAGGTGGGCCCGGCCAACAGGGGCCGTTCTACGAGAGATAAGGAGGTCTTCTCCTCGAGCTCCTCTCCGTAGTCCTCTCGATCGAGAAGTTGATGTGCGTATCCACAGCCAGGATATGGCTGTGTACAGCCTTGTCTTGCACAGTGTCCGGTGCCAGCGTTGCCCAACAGTGAAGCCGTGCTGTCACTGTTGGGATGGAACCTCCTGTCAGGCGGTGAAGCAGCGCTGACCCGGTGCGTGTGCACTGTTACAGCGCACGCCTTAGCACGCCTATTACAGACCATCATCACGCGTGCAGTGCCGTGACAGGACTGTACACAGTCCGCGCACTGTGCACGGTGATATGACGCGCCGCCTTCAGATCAGGCGGGCTTACCGTGGTGTCAGCTTACCTGCCCCGTGTGCCAGTGGCAGGCCGCACCTTTTGACTTGGGCGCGCCCGGCTCAGCTACCGCATTTAATGCTGGTAGGTGGGCTGGTGACTCGCGAAGGGCCTCCAGCCGCAGGTACGCGGCAGAGCCAGTCCCACTCCCTCTGTCAAGCGGCTCGTGGCGGCACCGGACCCCTCCCCGGAGGAAGGGGAGTCCGGGCCCTTCGAGTCCAGTTGAGGGAGCCTGGCCCGTGATGGTCCGGTTATCACACGTAGCGGCCTCGGACCCCCTGGGGGGTCCGGGGCCGCGGGGGCAACCCAAAAGCCGTCTTGCCCTCCTTGGTGCACAGGGGCCCCGGGCTTCCCAGAGCTCGAGGAGGGTCCGGAGACCGTGGCCCCAGCTGTCAGGCCCGGGTCGCATGCCACGTCACCCAGAGGGAGAGGAGGGGGTTATGGATTACGAGACGCCAGGGGCCTGGACACCCTAGCAGGAGGTACCCCTGTCTGTATGTACCGACAGAGGCCCCCGGGCCCACCTTGGGTGAGGGATGAACCCGCAGGTGGGGCCAAATCCCAGCTTCACGCTGGGTGGACAGCTCGTTCCCGCCGGGTAAGGGCATGGATGTCCTTTCGCCCAAAGTGGGATCCCCGAGGGGCCCCTCCCGCGCCCGCGGCGCACGCGTCAGGCGGTTCAGATTCTTGTCTTATTCGAGCCCGTCCAGCGGCCTGGGCGGTTCGGATTCCGCCTTTCCCCCATACCCCCAGCGGTCACGCCTCTGACTGGTGGGCCCGGGCCCACCGGTCAAAGGGTATGAGAGGAGCGGGCCTGGTGCAGGCAACCGTTCGGCTTCTCCTCGGTCGTCGTGGGCGCGAGAAGGCAGCGGCCTTTTGCATAAAAGGTATGCGCCGAAGGGAGCGGCTACCTTTTCGCTCTCGCCAACAACAGACGCCGTAGCGCCCTTTCGTCTCCGCATCCCTTCTCGCGATCGGCTTCCTTGCGCCCGGCTCCTCTCTCTTCCTTGCACCTTCGCAATCCACCCCAAAAATCACCATGGCTTCGCTTCCTTTCCCGCGCCGCTTCCAGAGCCAGGAACAGTTGGACGCGGTGCGGCGCCTTCTGGGGTGGACCGCGCCGGCGAACGCCAGGAAGGTCAGGGCCGGCCAGGTTCCCCCCCCCGACCTTGCCACGGGGGAGTTCGTCCTTTTCAATTCGTACATTATGTGCGGGTTGGTTCCTCCGATCTCCTCCTTCTTCCTCCTGCTCCTGGAGGAGTTCGGCCTCCAACTTCATCATCTCACCCCCCATTCCGTCCTCCTCGCGGCGGTCTTCGCCCACCTTATGGAGATGTTCGTGGGGGTGTGACCCTGCACCACCATCTTCAAACATTTCTATTCCCTGGTCGGGACCGGGAAGAAGCGCGGCGAGATTGGCGCTTATTACTTCCAGCTCCGGCACGGGATGGCGGGCTCTTACATCGCCGCCTTCTCCAGCTCCAAGTGGGAGGACTGGCGTGAAGGCTGGGTCATTGCGGTAACCGACCCCCACGACCGCCTGGAACTGCCGACGGGGGGCCCCCAGAGCGACCGGAGCACTTGGAAGGCCAGGCCGACAATACCTTCGGAGCTCGACCCGGTGCTGTACCGGATCAAGAAGCTGGCAAGGGGCGGCCTGACTTCTATGATGGTGCTGGGCGACTTCCTGAAGCGGCGAATCGCCCTCCTGCAGCAGCGGTCCCGGATGGCCTACGTGTACACGGGGCTTAACGACTGCTGCAGGATCGCGCGCGGGCCCGGCGGTGACTTCACCAGGGCGGAACTGGAGGCGGCGGTCCGGGCGGTGACCGGCGAGACGTTCATTCCCGAGTCCCTGGTCCTCCCGAGCGGGGTGAAGGCCCTGTGCGAGGACCAGGCACTGCGGTCCTCGGTCCTGGCGTCGATGCCGACCCTAGACGAGGGCGGCCTGGCGGTCCGGCAACTGGGGGGCGACCCCAACCGCGGGCTCCAGATCCCTGGTGCTACGCCGGACCGCCAGCAATGCACCAACGACGGTCCCGGGGGGCCAGGACCCAGAGGTCCGGCCCCCAGCGGGAAAGGGAAGGAGAAGGCGCCGGTGCCAGAGCACCGGCAGAAGGGCAACGCTGGTGCTCCCCCGACAGAAGGACGCGGTGAGGCCCAGGGGCCAGCACCGGCGCGGAGCAGCCAACCCGAAGGGAGCAAATCCCGGAGGCTCCAGCGAGGCGATGGCTCCTTGGTCGGGGAGCCGGCGCCCAAGCGCCAGAAGACCGCGGGGGCGGAGGAGCAGAGCGGGGCTGCACCTCCTCCACCGCAACACCGGCCTCCCCCGAGACGACAGACTCCACCGCCACCACCACCAGAGCGGCGGCCCGCGACACCACCACCACCGTCCGAGGTCAGGCCACAGTCCCCATCGCCGCCGCCAGGAGGCTCAAAGGCCGGGGACGCACCCCAAAGGTCCGGGGGGTCCTCGGCAGGGATGAAGGTTCCCCCAGCCGCCCGGGGCAGATGGGAGTGGTGCGACTTCTCGTAAGTAAATTTGTCAAGGTTTTTCATTTCCTTTCTTGGCTTCCGGTCCTTAACCATATAGGTGATACGGCAGGCCGCAATTTTCAGACGTACCACCTGGGGGGGACCGGCCCCCAGCCAGCGTCGGGACCCTCGGCGCCGTCCCCAGCAGGTCCCCCGCCTGAAGCAGCTCCAGAAGCTACCGGACCCATGGGCCCGGAGCCGGATGCCTCCACCCCGCCACGACCCGAAGCTGCCCCCCAGGAGGAGGCCACCAAGGCCGCTGCTGCTATGGAGGCAGCGGCCGCAGCTTCAGGTGACGAGGCCGGGCCCTCACCAGCCGAGCCGACAGCTGAGGGGGCCGCTGCCACGGTGGAGGCTGCAGCGCCGGAGGCAGCAAAGGTGGCGGCACCGGAGGTAGCGGAAGAGGCGGAGGAGGCGGCACCAGGGATCGCCGAAGTTGGCAGCAGCGTCTCCCCACCGGCAGAGGAGGAGGAACCGGAGGTGGTGCTAGGGAGGCGCCTCCTCCCAAGCACAGCGGAGGTCCCTCTCCCCCGGCTCATAGCCAAATGCCACCAAGCTCAGCAGGAGCTAGAGGCTGGTATGCGCCGGGAGTGGGAGAAGCTGGAGGCAGAACGCCACCGACTCTCCGACTGGGAGGTTCGCCTAGGTGACCGCATCAACTCCGTCTCTGCCCGCTACGCCGAGGAGCGCGCCAAGCTCGTGCATGGGTGCGAGCTTCTGCAGGAGCAGCTGGAGCAAGCTCGCGTCCGAGAGGCGGCGGTGCTCCAGCGGGAGAAGGCGGCCACACGGCGGGAAACAGAGGCTCTCCAGGGGCTGATCGCCGTGGAGAGGCTGAAGGAGGCGGCGGCGGACAGGGAGCGGGCCGCCCGGGAGCTGGCAGACGCGGCGAGGGAAGCGTTTGCAACGGCCAAGGTGCAACAGGCCGCCCTCGCGGATCAGGCGGCGGCGGCAGCAAAGAAAGAAGAAGAGCTGGCCGCCCGAGAAGCAGAGGAGGTGGCCCGGCTGTAGGAGCTCCAGAAGCGGGAAGAGGCCGTGGAGGAGGAGCTGGCAGCCGGGAACCGGAGGCTCCAGGAACGCGAGGCAGCGCTCCAGGAGAGGGAGGCCAAGGTGGAGGGGCTCCTGGCAGAGCAGCGCGCCGGCATCAACCAATTAACAAGATGGGTTGGTGTGGTGAACCCTCTGCTAGAAGCGCTCGGGGCCAACCCCATCTGGGTACCGGAGGCTCCTTCACCATATGGCGCCGCACTCCAGTTGCTGGACTCCACCGCCAGGTGGCTACAGGATGCGGAGGCCGGCCTCTAGGACCTCCTGGAGGCAGAGGGTCGAGTAGTTGCCCGGGAGATGGCGGAGTACATCCTCACCAGCTTCCGGAGCCATGATCCTGCCGTCCAGCTCACTCCCGTCCTGGTCGGACCCCTCCGGGCAACGGCAGTCGCTGCGCGGGAAGGAGTCCAGGAGGCAGTGGACCTGGTCGCGGCCCGCCTCCGGCGACGTCCCGAACCTGCAGAGAGTGGGAGTGCCTCCGGACCACCAGAGCAGTAGTGCTAGTATCTTTTTGTTATTTCTTTTGTAATATAACTTTTGTTATTGTAAGATAACTTTATATTGTTGTGCACATTTTCAGTAATGCGTTTAAGTATTCCATATGTCTACTTTTTGCGAAAAACTTAGCTGTTTTCCTGGTTGTCGATCTATAAAGTGCTTTTGGGCACGCCGAGGTCCCGTGGCCCCCTGGGAGGTAGTCGCGATAGGTCGGGACTAGCTGCCATAGAACGAAGGTCCTGCACATGATTTAGGGTCGACGCTTAGTAGACGTCCCCACAGGTTCCCGGTCTGGCCAGCGGAGTCCTCCTAAGTTGCGTAGCAAGTCAGAGCTCTAGGACCCATGTTCGAGAGCTAAAAGGGGTCCCGGTCCCTTGGTACATGGTTCGAGGTACAACGGCGCTCACCCTAGGAGGGCAGGGCATGTAGGCTTAGGGTACGGAACCAGGCTAAGCGGCTACACAACCCTGGACCCCAGCAAAGGGCGAGCGCGTCTCCCTGAAGCCAGTTCACAGGGGTCCGGTTCCTTTTCTCCTGTGAAACAGAGGTCCCGGGCAGAGACGTAGCGTAGCAACTTTGGCAGGGCCTTCATATGGCACAGACGCAAAAAACCACGTGGGGGGTTAGGGCAACGGAAAACAGGGATAAACAGAATTGCATAGATATCAAGGACAAATTGAGAAACAAATTTTTTTCTTAACGAATTGGCACAGAAAAGTTGTGCGACGTACGCCAGGGGCCGGGTTTACGAGGGCGGACCTCCACCGCCCTGGCCCGCACGTTGGGGCTACCAATTACAAAGGAAAAAATTCCTCTCAACTAGGTCCTAGGGGTAGAACTTACGGAGGTGCTCAATGTTCCATGGATTGGGTAGTTGCATTCCATCCTCCGCTGCCAGACGAATAGATCCGGGTCGGCACACCTTTGTCACCTTGAAGGGCCCCTCCCAGTTGGGGGAGAGCTTGTGCATACCCTCCCGGTTCAAGATTCGCCTTAGGACTAGGTCCCCGACCTGGAGCTCCCTACTTCGCACGAACCGCTGGTGGTAGCGCCAGAGCGCTTGGTTGTACCGTGCGTTGCGGACTGCTGCTCGCCACCTATGCTCGTCGACGAGGTCCACGTCTTGGCGACGCTCCTGTTCCTGCATTTTCTCATCAAAAGACCGGACTCGCAGAGAGCCCATGGTGATCTCCGGGGGAAGGCACGCTTCGGCCCCGTAAACCAGGAAGAAAGGGGTTTCCCCTGTTGCGCGGCTGGGTGTGGTCCGATTCCCCCATAACACACTCGGAAGCTCTTCAATCCACCTTGCTCCATGCTTCTCAAGGTCACAGTAGGTTCGGATCTTGAGCCCTCTGAGGATTTCGGCATTGGCCCGCTCAGCTTGGCCATTGCTCCTGGGATGTGCCACTGAGGCGAAACAGAGCTGGATGCCCATATCCTCACAGTACTCCTGGAAGTACTGGCTCGTGAACTGGGTCCCATTGTCGGTGATGACCCGGTTCGGGACCCCGAACCAGCACACAATCGACCTGAGGAAAGTAGTTGCCGACGCCTTGGTAATGTTGACCACTGGGGTTGCCTCTGGCCACTTGGTGAACATGTCAATGGCGACATAGAGGTACCGGTACCCGCCGACGGTCCTAGGGAAAGGTCCCAAGATATCCAACCCCCATACCGCAAATGGCCAAGAGGGAGGAATCATCTGCAGTGCCTGAGCTGGAGTGTGTATCTGCTTTGCGTGGAACTGGCACGCTTTACAGGTCCTTACCAACTCAGCTGCATCCTGGAGTGCTGTCGGCCAGTAAAAACCATGCCGGAAAGCTTTACCAACCAGCGTGCGGGATGAAGAAAGACTTCCGCACTCGCCTCCATGGATCTCCGCAAGCAAGTCGCGGCCCACTTCCTGGGTGATGCACCGCATGAGGACGCCGTTGGCGCCACGGCGATAGAGATCCCCTTCTACCACCGTGTATCGCTTAGCCATCCGGACAATGCGCTCAGCAGATGCTTGATCTTCAGGAAGGTAATTATCCTTCAGGTAGTCCCGGACCTTAGAGATCCATGCATCGGGACCTTCCTGAGAAACTGGGCGTGGCTCCCGGAGGTCTTCGGGACCCTCAAGGGAGCACACGGCCCTTGGCGGGCACCACGGATGGAGCACCGCCAGGACCGCTAGCTTCGAGGTGCTAGTCCGGCCCCCTTCGCCCAACTCGGCAGGCTGGGCGGAAGGCTTCAGCAGACGCCTTTGGAAGACGCCCTCCGGCACGGGTGCCTGAGTCGATGCGCTCACGGAGAGTGCATCAGCTGCTGTGTTGCCTTCGCGTGGAACATGTTGTAGTTCCAGCACGTCGAAGTCCTTCTCCAGCCTCTTCACATGAATGAGGTAGGCTGCGAGCTGGGGGTTGTTGCAACAACAGTCCCCCCGGACTTGCCTGATGATGAGCTGAGAGTACCCTTTGACCAGGAGCTCCCGGACCCCCAGGGACAGAGCCGCCGTGAGCCCAAAGATTAAGGCCTCATACTCCGCCATGTTGTTGGTGGCCTCAAAATTGAGGTGCACCATGTACTTCAATTGCTCGCCTCGTGGGTCGATGAGGACCACGCCAGCCTCGGCCCACTTGCTGCGGGCGGACCCGTCAAAGAAGAGGGTCGAGTGGGGTCCGGTGAACACCGGGGCCCTGGCTTCCGGACGTGGGGGGTCCGTCCCATGGTCCGGACCCCCAGAGGCGCTTGGCGCTGGTGTCCATTCCGCCACGAAGTCAGCTAGGACCTGACTCTTGACGGCGTGGCGCTGCTGGAAGTCGTGTTGGAATCCTGCGAGCTCAGCTGCCCACTTGGCGATATTGCCTGTGGCGTTGGAGTTGTGGAGGATGGCCCTCAAAGGGTAGGAGGTTACCACCACAATCTTGTGGGCCTGAAAATAATGGCGGAGTTTCCTGGACGCAACAAGTATGGCATAAAGAAGCTTATGCGTCTCGGGATACCTGGCCTTTGCCTCGTGAAGGACCTCGCTGACATAGTAGACCGGCTTTTGGATGGTCCTGACTCTGCCAGGTGGATTAGACCCTTCGGCTTCAGCTGGGTTCCCGTCGGCCCCCAGGCTGCTTAGCGCTTGTCCGGGTCGGGACCCGGCCGGACCCTCCGAAGTAGGGCCGGTTTCCGGAGTGGTGGAGGCCGGCCCTCCTTCTCTTGCAGGGGGGTCCGCGGGGGCCCCCTGCGAGAGAGGCTCGGACCTCTCGGTGACCAGCACCATGCTGATCACTTCGGTCGTTGCTGCAAGATAAAGAAACAGTGTCTCACCTGGGTCTGGTGCGACCAGGACCGGCAAGGAGGTAAGGTACTGCTTCATCTCTTTGAAGGCACACTCTGCCTCTTCGGTCCATGCGAATGGGCCGGACCCCCTCATCAACTTGAAGAAGGGAAGTGCCCTCTCGGCCAGCCTCGAAATGAAGCGGCTGAGAGCTGCCAGGGACCCCGTCAACCTTTGTACATCCTTGAGGCGCGTAGGGGGTCTCATTGCCTCGATTGCCCGGACCTTATCCGGGTTGGCTTCGATTCCCCGGTGGGAGACCAGGAATCCAAGGAGCTTCCCCGCGGATACGCCAAAGACGCACTTCTCGGGGTTAAGCTTGGTGGAGGTTGCCCGTAACTTGTCAAAAACTCGAGCTAAATTTTCTAATAGAGAACACGACTCCCTAGTCTTGACAACGATGTCATCGACATACACCTCCACAATATCTCTAACCAAATCACCTAGAGTGATATTCATTGCATGAGCAAAGGTGGGTAGAGCATTGAGCAATCCATAAAGCATCACTATATAACAATAAAGCCCATCCACTGTTACAAAAACTGTATGCTTCCTATCATCTCTAGCCATTTTGATTTGATGAAAACCAGAATAGGCATCTATGAAGGACAACAAATCACACCCGGAGGTGGAGTCTACAATCTGATCTATACGCGGGAGTGGATAAGGGTCTTTTGGACATGCCTTATTAAGATTGGTGTAGTCGATGCACATCCGAAGCTTCCCGTTGGCCTTTGGGACCACCACAGGGTTGGCCAACCATACAGGATGGTAGACCTCCTCGATGAAGCCAGCCTGCAGCAGCTTGCGGACCTCTTCACGGATGAAGTTTTGCCGCTCGATGGATTGCTTGCGTGGTTTCTGCCGGACCGGTCTGGCATCGGGGTGGATCTTCAGATGATGCTCAATCACCTCCCTGGGGATCCCGGGCATTTGTGATGGCTCCCAGGCGAACACATCAACATTTGCCCGGAGGAAGGCGATGAGCGCGCTTTCCTATTTCTCTCCCAAGTTGCCACCGATGCGGGTGGTCTGGGAGGTCTCCGCTCTGACCTGGATGGTCTTCACGGGAACGTTGTCCGTGTCAGACGGACAGACCCTCGGTGCCTTGGCCGGAACCTTGGCACGCGAGGTCGAGGGGTCGGACCCCTGGGCGCCTGCTACAGGGGCAAGTCTTGTGGCCAGCGCATGGAGCTTTTCGACCGCCACAACAGCAGCGGCACGATCGCTCTGGACGGTGAGGACGCCTGCCGGAGAAGGCATCTTCAGGACCAGGTATCCGTAGTGGGCAACGGCCATGAACCGGTACAGAGCCGGTCTGCCGATGATGGCGTTGAAGGGGAGGTTAACTTCCACAACCTCGAACTGCACGTTCTCGGTACGGAAGTTGTCCTCTGTCCCGAATGTAACCGGTAGGGCGATGGTCCCTACCGGGTATACGGGATCCGGGCCCACTCCTGAGAATGGGCGTGATGGAGCCAACTTGGACTCCGGGATCTGCAGGTGCTTGAACGCTGCATAGCTGATGACGCTGAGGCCGGCACCTCCGTCGAGCAGCACATGGTGAAGGCGGACATTGGCGATGGTGGGTGCTGTAACGAGCGGCAGCACTCCGGCGCCCGCCATGTTCTCTGGGCAATCAGATGGCCCAAAGGAGATGGTGGTGCCTTTCCACCGCTGATGGGGCGCCGCTCTCGGCACCCCTGGCTTCACCGAGAGGACCTCCCGGCGAAGGGCCTTGACGTCCCGCCGGGAGACGAGCTCCGAACTGCCGCCGTACATAACGTACAGCTTCTTGCAGCGCTCGTCCCCGCTGGACTCAGAATCGGACTGCTGGAAAAGTCCCTTGAGGTCTTTGTTGGGGGCTTGATACCCCAACTCCCTCTCCGTCGCAGCCGCATCGGCATCAGAGGCTTTCTCCTTGCCAGACCGGCGCGGAGGGGAGGAGCCTTCCTTGGAGGCTTGGTCTCGCCTCTTGCTGAGGCGCTCCGCGAGCTTCTGGATCTCGCGGCACTCGGTGGCGCTGTGGCGAGCCCCCGGATGAACAGGGCACGACCCGGGGTCGGTGCGCTGCTGTCGCGGGCGCTTGCCACGGGAGTTCTGGCCCCCGGTCGTCGCAGCTGCAACTGCCGGACCCCTATTCCGTGACTTGTCGAAGCCACGGTTCTTCTTGTTCTTCTTCTTGCCGCTGCCGGGGGCAGCGACACTGGGTCCACTCGTCTGAGCGGGACCTGCCTGGGTTGCAGAGTGCCATGCACGGCCTTCTGCAGCCCGGGCGCACTTGTCCGCCAGAGCGAATAGGGTGGTGACGGCTTCCACTTGGTGGGTCGCCAGCTTCTCTAGCATCTTCTCGTCCCGGACTCCCTGTCGGAAGGCCGTGATGATAGATGCGTCGGAGATACGTGGGATAGTTCCACGTACCTTGGTGAAGCGGGAGATGAAGGCCCGGAGGGTTTCCCCGGGTTGTTGCCTCACGGCGTGAAGGTGGGCCTCCACGCCATGCTGTTGGTACGCACTGGCGAAGTTCGCCGTGAACTGTGCGCAGAGCTCACCCCAGGACTGGATGGTTCCCGGGGTAAGATTCATGAGGCAGGTCCGGGCTGGCCCGGTCAAGGCTACATGAAAGTAACTGGCCATGACGGCTTCGTTACCTCCGGCCGCCGTGATGGCGGTGATGTAGACCTGCAGGAACTCTGACGGGTTGGTGGAGCCGTCATATTTTTCCGGCAGGTGGGGCCGAAACATGGACGGCCAGGCGACCGCGCGAAGGTGGTCTGCGAGCGCTGCGCAGCCCACGCCCGACACCGATGCCTGAGGGAGTCCTTGCGGCCTGGCCGCAGCCGCATCGAGCTCGGGCGCAAGGTCCCGACCCTCAATATTGAGCCATCGGTTGCGCGCTCGCTCGATAGAGACCCTGGCGTCCTCTCCCGCATGCCTGCGGTTGAGCTCCGCCCGGAGGTCTTCGGTCCGTGCACTCCTTACGGACGGTGAGTGCACCGAACCGGATGCGCCGCCCTGACGACGGCGCTGCCTGGAAACAGACCCAACCGCAGAGCCTGGGGAAGCCTGTGCCAGGTTGAGGAGATGGTCGACGTCGTCACGCCATTGTCTGTGTGCGTCTGGAGAAGCCGCCTCCCCAGGGGGGTTGCGGAGCAACTCCCTGGCTGCCATGAGGGGCCCGCTCGGTGCGGGCACCGATTGGGCCACTGAGACCCGCGTCGCAGCGCGTTGCGGAGCTGCTCGCGCCGCCCTGGATGTTGGACGACGGGAAACATGTGGCGTCGTGGACGCCACCTCCTCGCCCAACAGGAGGTCGTTGTGACCATCTCCCTGCGCCATTGAGGTCGTGAAGGTCGACCGAGCGCAAACCAAACCTAAGTCCCCTACCTGGCGCGCCAAATGTCGGAGGAATTCTCCAGCCGGGTGGCGGAAAGCACCCGCCTAATCCTAGTTAAGGATGGGTTTGGAGGAGACTTAGGAGCGCTCGATCAATGGTCAGATGAACGCAGGAAGGACACGAAGATTTAGAGTGGTTCGGGCCGCCGGAGCGTAATACCCTACGTCCACTTTGGTGTTGTATTGGCTGCGTGAGCCTGAATGGAAAGCAGCATAAGCTTGTGTGTTTCTGATTGCTGAGCCTTGTCTTCTAACGAGTGCACTCTCCCTTTTATAGTTCAAGGGGAGTGCTTACACTATGCGGGACCCCGACAGGTGGGCCCGGCCAACAGGGGCCGTTCTACGAGAGATAAGGAGGTCTTCTCCTCGAGCTCCTCTCCGTAGTCCTCTCGATCGAGAAGTTGATGTGCGTATCCACAGCCAGGATATGGCCGTGTACAGCCTTGTCTTGCACAGTGTCCGGTGCCAGCGTTGCCCAACAGTGGCCGTGCTGTCACTGTTGGGATGGAACCTCCTGTCAGGCGGTGAAGCAGCGCTGACCCGGTGCGTGTGCACTGTTACAGCGCACGCCTTAGCACGCCTATTACAGACCATCATCACGCATGCAGTGCCGTGACAGGACTGTACATAGTCCGCGCACTGTGCACGGTGATATGACGCGCCGCCTTCAGATCAGGCGGGCTTACCGTGGTGTCAGCTTACCTGCCCCGTGTGCCAGTGGCAGGCCGCACCTTTTGACTTGGGCGCGCCCGGCTCAGCTACCGCATTTAATGCTGGTAGGTGGGCTGGTGACTCGCGAAGGGCCTCCAGCCGCAGGTACGCGGCAGAGCCAGTCTCGCTCCCTCTGTCAAGCGGCACGTGGCGGCACCGGACCCCTCCCCGGGGGAAGGGGAGTCCGGGCCCTTCGAGTCCAGTTGAGGGAGCCTGGCCCGTGATGGTCCGGTTATCACACGTAGCGGCCTCGGACCCCCTGGGGGGTCCGGGGCCGCGGGGGCAACCCAAAAGCCGTCCTGCCCTCCTTGGTGCACAGGGGCCCCGGGCTTCCTAGAGCTCGGGGTGGGTCCGGAGACCGTGGCCCCAGCTGTCAGGCCCGGGTCGCATGCCACGTCACCCAGAGGGAGAGGAGGGGGTTATGGATTACGAGACGCCAGGGGCCTGGACACCCTAGCAGGAGGTACCGCTGTCTGTATGTACCGACACTCTTTTATAAAAATTTAGAAGCATTTGTAAGGAGATTCTCTCCTAGGATTAAGTGTAAACCATTAACCACTTGGACATATTAAGACATAGAAAACTTTTGGTGAGGATACTATGAACTCAACAAGAGACTAAACAAATATAGCTTACAAATAAGCTAGTCTCAAAATAAATAATGAAACATATATACCATAAGCTTCCACTACATGTGTGCATACAATTAATTAATTTATTTGTAGGAGTAGTATAACTATTATTTTTAACGCATGGCACTAAAAGGATACGTGTTGACACACATATATACATTTGAGGAGGATATATATCATGAACTCAACAAGGGACAAATTAAATATAAGCTCACAAACGTGCTAGTCTTAAAATCATGAAACATAGGATAAGCTCCCACTAGATATGTCCACATAAGTAATTAATGACTTGTAGGAATATGCATATTATTTTAAACTTATGGAACAACAAGTATATGTGTTGATAAATTTATGGAAAAAAACAACTAACCTAAAAGTAACAGAGCATCATGTAGATAGCTCATGAATATTAAACATAGCAATAGCAACCTAGCATGAGTGAGACAACTGGGCACTGCATAAAATTAATTAAATATATGGTCCAAGATATAAATTATAATGCATATAGTACGAAATAAATATGCACATGCAATCCTCGACATGTATAGGGATTAGATGAAACATTTACATGAAGTTGGATCTAGTTACCCCTACCCCGTATTACTTTCTCATGGAGCATTTAGGCATATATGATAAAAAACTCAACTAGTAAGGTTGATTCTTGTACTTGGACTCTTTTCTTGAATGTCCGCTTCATGTTCTCATGCAAGTCACCATATCCTTATGAGTCCCTCGGAATCGTAGCCTTCTCAAGGTGCCCTTAATATATATTGGTGATGTAGTTAGTCACCTAGGTTATTACCGTATCCTTGCATGCGCAACCTTGTAGGCCACCAACACGCATCCCACCCTTTCTTCTTCTTGAGGAGATAGTGGGGACCTTTGATCTTCTCATTGGTGATGTTGGGGTGGTGGTATTTTTTTTTATTCTGATGCTTCTTGAGTCGTTGCTTGGATTTATAGTACCTGTGGCTTTCTTCATGGCATATATGTCAAAGTAACATTTTCTCCATCATCAAGCTTCTTCACACTAGGCCCTTTCCCTTAACTCCATTTCATGAACTGATCGATAGCTCAAGATCATGCCCATGTCCACCAATATCTAAAGTAGGTTTGACAAGCAATGTTTCATTTCCTCCTAGTCCTTGACCTTCTCTATTTGTTGAATGGTTAGTCATGACACAAATATTTTCATTGTTAATTGATGAACATGATATATCAATTAAATCAACACAAGAAATAGAAGCATCCATATTAGAATTAACTTGAATAGGTGAGGTGGAGCATATGGCAATCTTAAGGGTATTGAACCTCTCAATTTGTTAGCTTAGCTCTGGCATTTTGTTTCTTATTGATGATTATAAAAAGCTTGTTGACACTCCTTAAAGATCACTTTTCTACTCAATTTAATGGCATTATTTGTCTGTTTCATATACCAACAGCATGCCACTCGGCGCCTCATATAACCAATTTCCACATGTGCTTCATATTTTATTTGGACTATTATGTTATCACAAGAAATGCGACATAAATTTACGGTATTTGTTTAAACTTAATTTGGGATTGCATATGCTATATCTTCTACTATTGAAGCTCGATTGTGGTGAATTTGGTATCTAAATTGATTATCTTGAAAGGATATACAACTTTAATGTAAACACCCAGACGTTGAGGCCATTAAGGGGGCCAGACAGGTCTGGCCAAATTGGGACACGCTATTTCTCCACCAAGACGCATCCAAATTAATTTTATGATATTTGGTGTTTTGGCAAGATTAACTTGAAATCAAGTAGAAATGTGATTCCCCAACACTTACTATTGTCTGTAAGAAAAATAGGGACAAGCTAACCGTGAGGCTCTGCATTCAATACGAATAGCAGGAATATAATGGTGATGTGATGCTTCTTAGCCAGATGACTCGAATATCGGCAAATACGCAATTCCAGATGAAGGGAGAATGGGGTAAGAAGAAGAAGAGGAAGGAGGAGGAGGAGGAGGAGGAGGGAATCTCTATAGATCATCTTTTTCCAACGGTTAGAAAAAATAACAAATTAAACATAGCAAAGGACAAAGAAGTGAACAAACCTTTGGCCTTATGTTTTACGGGAATGCTATAGTCAGAGCGTCCTATGGAGCAGCTAGAATCGGACGCCGCATTGACTGTCAAAAGCACCCCCAATTAAAAAAATAAATCCCTTATCCTCACGCCGCTTCTCCATGCCGCAACCATTCATTTTGCAAGTGCAGCCTCCTCTCCCCTTGCTCCCCTTGCTCCGTGGCTGCCGCACGAGCCTGGCGGCGACAAGCGCAGCGCCCTCTCATCCTCGCCGTCCTCCTCCGTGGCGGGCAGCATGCCGTCGTCTCCATCGCCGAGGAAGGCGCTGTTGTCATCTTCGGCGCCGGCGACCCCAGTGTCAGCGGAGACGAAGGACGAGATGGTGCGCGTGTTCCGCAAGTTCGACGCGAACGATGACGCTTGGATCTCAGTCGGAGCTGGCAGCGCTGTTCGAGAGCGTGGCCAATCAGCCACCAAAGACAAGGTGTCGCACGTAATGGAGGAGGCCGACGCCGATACCGTCGAGGAGGACCTCGCTCGCGCGGGCGGCGGCGTGCGAGGGCAACCGTGGGATCTCCGGGGCGGCGGCGCACGAGGCGGTAGCGTGTCCCGCACGGGCGGTGGCGAGCTCTCGGGCCGGTCTCGGGCCGGCGGTGAGAGATCCAGGGGCGGCGAGCCCCATGGTGTTGCAATAGAATTTTTTGAATGTTGCAATGGTTGATTCGAGATGTTGAGGTTGAAATTTATATTGCCATGGGGTATTCTTCTTGCCGGTTGATTTCGTGGAGGCAGTTTTTTTTTGATGTTGCCCATGTATGAATTTGATGTTGCAGTAGTCTTATTTTGATGTTGCGTAAATTTGAATGGATGTTGCATGAAACAGAGCTACGATGTTGCAGCGGGAATTTTACTCTTTGCATCCAGATGTTTTGATGCGTTTTATTAGTACGTGTTTTTTTATGTTACAAATATTGATATTTTATGTTGCAAGCGTGTATTTTTGATGTTGCAATGGAGCATCTGATAATTTTTTTATCGGATGTCTGGGCACTAGCAACTCCGTATCTTTTAAAGGTGCCTTTGCCTCATCACTGCAAAAACATATATACATGTTATATGTTACCTTGCAGAAAAAACGTTGTAACTCATAGTGTGGCAGACAAACTGGCTGTTTCTGGCACTGTGCTAGACGGTTCTTCATCAGGCGATGGCCTGGTGCATGCAACGATTCATACGCTAGTGTGAGAAAGAAAAAAAATCTGCGAATAGGTCAAAAGCAAAGCGATTTGTTTTGGCCTTTCTGAGCACCTTGCCAAATCTGCGTGTTGTATCTCGGGCATATCTTAATGACACTACATTCAATGACTTCCTCTCTTTGCATTTGCAAAACGGAAAGATTACCCCAGGCTGGCTTCTTCCTCGTTTCATTTGGATTCACACATTCGTTCACGTGTTCGCCATTTCGCCCTCGCCGTTTCTTGCTAAAATTGCCACCCGATGGATCTGATGTTCATTTTGAAATCCTTTCGATCCCCATCTCCTGTTCTCCAATCCATCGACCATCGTCACAGTAGACAACCATTCCTTGCGTGATCATCCACAGCTGACGTCGTCTCAGCTGTCCTCCATGGCTCAGCCTCTGCCGGACTGGAGCTCGATGCAGAAGGAGCTCCTCGAGTCCATCGGGAAGCGTCTCGCGTCCGGCCACGACGTGGCGTCCTTCCGGTCCGCGTGCTCGCCGTGGCGCGCCGCCGTGCCGTTCGCGACCTTCGGGCCGCTCCTGCTGCTCCCGTTCGACCCCGACTCGGACACCGTCAGCTTCTACTGCGTCTCGGAGAAGACGGCCTTCTCCCTGACGCTCCCCGACGTGCGCGGCAAGGTGCCGTGCGGCTCGTCCTGCGGATGGCTGGTGCTGATGGACGAGGCGGCGTCCGTGACGCTGCTGAATCCCTTCACAGGCGCCCGCGTCGGCCTCCCGCCAGCGGACGATCACGTCGCGGCGGCGAGCTCATGGGAGCGCGCGTCTAAGGTCCACGGCTGGTGGTTTCTCCGTTCCGGCAACATCTCCGGGAACGCGCTTGCAGCCAACGCCATCAAGCTGGAGGAGATGAGGGGCGTGTTCTTCCATGAGATCGTGCTCTCCGCGCCGCCTGACGCCGGCCGCGAGTGCGTGGCCATGGCCGTGCTCGCGTCCTCCACGGAGGTCGCGTTCTGCCGGACCGGGGTGGACAGCGCATGGACGCTGCTCGACACCAAGCTGGAATGCTCCGTGGCCTCCATCGTCCACTGCCAAGACAAGTTCTTGGCCATCGACGTCACTGGGGAAATCTCAATCGTCTTCAGCAGCAACGCCACCGATGCAACTCCAACCGCAACGCCGTTGCCGTCGCTGTCACCACCTTCTGGGCTCTGCCACCGCAGCTACCTGGAATCAGACGGTGAGCTGCACATGGTCGGCGCCATGGTGAGCACGTTCCATGACACACAGGAGTTCACCTACAGAACCATGATCTACAAGTGCAACCTCCTTGACCGTGCGCCGGAGTGGACCAGGGTGAAGGACGTCGGTGATCTGACACTGTTCGTGTCCAAGAATTTCAGTGAAAGCTTCAGCGGAACAAGTGTATCCAAGTACAAGAAGAACATCATCTACTTCTCGGAGCCTTTGTATGGGGATCCATTCGACTTGGCCCATCGATTGGAGGTTGCTGATATTGCTGCCGGCACATCAAAAGTGAAGAAGCCTTTCAGCGAAAAGATGCTTGGTTCGGAAGCTCTAGGTTGGATTCGACCGAATCTCTGGAAGGGAGGTACGTTGATGTTGTTGAAATTAAAGGTTTATATTTTAGGGCAAGCAGTTTAATTTGGATGTTTTTTGCTCATGGCAATAAGGATTTGATATATATGCTACATTTGGTTATTAGCTCTCAAACTGAGTAGAAACTAAACCTTAACTGACATAGCTCACCCATTATAAATGCCCAGTTCTCTTCTTTTATGTTCATTTTTTTTGTGTAATTTAATTCCCTGCGCTACGTACTTCCTCTATTTTTATTTACACGTCGCATTAGGTTCGTTAAGTTAAATTTGGCCAACTTTGACCAAATTTATAGAAAAAATAATAATATTTATAGTACCAAATTTGTTTCATTGAATCCGCACCATAAAATATATGTTGATAGTGCATATGTTGGTTAGTATAGTTGATTAGTTCTTGCTCTATTTTTCTATAGATTTGGTCAAAATTAACCAAGTTTGACTTAGAATAAACTTAATACGATTTGTAAATAAAAATAGAGCGAGTAACATGTATGGCACGGTAGGTCAAGACCAAGCGTGTATGGGCAATAGTAAAATTGTGACAGGGTGCTATATATCAAACCATAAATTACTAGGTTCGCTCTACATTTCTATGATTTATTCGACCATATAAATTATCGTCTTGTTGAAAATCTTGTTTTCCTGGTCGTACTAATACTAAAACGATAGACCCTGTATACATAACTACATATCTGATAATTTCATATCACTGTTTTCTTTAGGGCATAGTTGTTGTCTTGGCGACTGGCCATAGATCATCTTGCTAAGCTTGCAGGAGTTCATCTTATTATATATTCTGTTGTAACGCAACATTTCTATGAAAACAAGAAGGTGCTCAATCTGACTCTTCGCAGTTTCAGGTGCAATTGGAAAGTACGACGAAAAATCACAAACAGAAGCATCTCCCAAAGTGACAGACGCGCCTGAACCTGCAGCAGAAGTCCAGGATGCAGGTGCTGTTCAGTTCAAGAGTACATGAGATTCCTGTCCTTCTTGCCCTAGTTCTCAACAATTAACGAGCTGAGATGTTAGTGTCAACTTATCTTTCATTTCATGGTGTGTAATGGACTTTGTAGTTTTGTTTCTTGACAATGGTATTCTTGAGGTGAACTTTTGGGATGTTGGCAGATTCTGTCGTGAATATGTTTCTCCCTAAAACAACAGCTGGTTCAATCATCATATGGTGGGAAGAGAACAACAGTTACTCTTAAATAATGTAATTTTTCCTGTAGGTAGGGTCCAGACAACTTGGGACACTTTGATAAAGTGAAACCATGACAGTCTTCAGTGGTTTTGAATGATGTACAGTACGTACTACAAAAGGCCAATCAGTGGTGGTTCATGAATCATATGGATAACACACTCCTTAGAGAAATATATATAGGGGTGTATCAGCTGCAGGCAGTAGTTCTTTGGTGTTATAATATTAGAGCAACCTATTTGGTGCCTAATCTGGTGTGTTCCATTCTAGAACAGAACATATTGAAGTGGATTATTGTTTTGTTAGAGAAAGGGTTGCTCGAAAGTTGCTCAGTACCAGGATCATAGCCCTTTAATGATCAGGTGTGATCAGTGAAGAAGATGCAATAATTTAGAAGACATGTCAACTTTGCAGCAGGTTGTCATTGAGGGGTGGGACTGTCAAGATATCTAATGTACTAGAGTTGGGGTTGGACCCAACGTGTTTAACTAGATGACGTCTAGAGATAGAATTAGAGATAGATATATAATCTCTTTGAATATAATCAAGACTTGATCTCCATGTCTTCGTGTTGTATATGCCACGCCAATGTTTTTTGTTGGTCCTATTTAAAGCGCAGACGTGGCTACACACTTCAACCAATTCCACAAGTGGGACAGATACTCCAGTGTAAGCTTTGTCTTTGGTAAATTCATGCCTTATGCTTAGCTCTTTGATGTCCTTAATTTGTATTCCTTTTATTAAAAACTGTCATTATTGTATGTTATAAACTAAGAAGCTCAGGTATGCATCTCAAAAATAAAAAAATACTGGTATTCAGTACTAGAATGTAGCTTGAAGACTAAACAAGGTAACTTACGCTTAACCCGAAATGTTTCCAAGTGACCGACCTAACATGTCTTTTCCTCTTGTCACCAGCCAGTAAATCTCCATGAGGTACTCTATCCCCTCTGCTCCTCCTATACATGTTTTTCTCAGGCTATTCGGTAATCCAAGTGAGGTTCAATCTTCTTATATTTTGCTATCTCTAGCTAGAATAATGGCACAATTAATTAAGGTAATCTTCAAAATAATATAAAGTGACTGAGTGTTGTATGTGCTACTTCTGTGATGTTTCTTTACAAAGTTTGATCTCATAATGATTTTTTTTTAATTTTTGAGGGGACTCAGTCATTATAAATTGGTTTGCTTCCAGGTGTATCTGGAATTATACGAGAAGGGACATATGCAAGCATCATTCTTGCATCACAGATGAGCTTTTTCCCACAGGTATGCATGGGCTATAGTAATAAGTGGGTACGTCATTATTTTCATGATATTTTCTACTGTATAGCTTGTCTGAAACATAACCCTGCACCATAAAAATGGCTGATACGTAGTGTGTACCTCTTCAGTCTCTAATTGTCTAACAGATTTGCTGTTTATGTACCTATACCTCCTGGGTGGTAGTTTCCTTTTCTTGCATGATGAGCAATTAAACAGATAAACATCTGGAGGGGTGCCAAAAAAAAAAGATGAAATTTATTTGGATCAAGTTGGTTTCATTACATGATCATATCGGCTGGTAACGTTGAACCAGAGCGCAGTCAACAACATTTGGCAACTTCATTTTCCACCACTCGGTAAGTGGACAAGGATCTCCATGTGTTCGAGCATCCTGCCCGGTCTGAGTTTGAAGCTAGAGTTGACTTCTCTGGTATTTTTTTTCTGTTAACCACGATTTGATTAGCCGCAAAGATTTCACAGTTCGTGTTTTATTATGGAAACATATATTATCTCTGTTGTTTTGATTTTTTTTTGCCAAACACGGTACAGATGCGGTCGCTCGTACACACACGCACACTCACCCTTTTGAATACACGCACGCAACTCTACCCCTATGATCACCTCCAAGAGAATGAGCTGGCAGATCCTCAAGATTGACAAAGTCACCATAGGTGCCTCGCTGTCAATGGGCACAACGTCTACCATGAAAGAACAGTGCCGGTTAAATCCTACGATAAATCCAGAAATATACGAACACTCGTGCCAAGTTGAGAATTTGAACCCGGTTCGGCAGATTCCACAATAAAGGAACCTTACCAGCTGAACAACGCTCAGTTCGCCTGTTGTTTTGAGTTAAGATTGCTATTTTGGCTTGACCAGGTATTATTCCTAACAGGCAGATTGTTATATGCAATGAAAATAATTGATACTATAATATTTGACGTTTCTTCCAATGTAATTGACACACCATTAAATTCTCTGAGATTGACACTTTGAGGTTCAAATTGACCCTTTTGCTCCTCATTCTTCTCCTCCCTTTCAATCCATCTTCCACTAAGTGTGCCACCTACCACAATATTTCTTCTAGGATAACCTTTCAATTCTTTGACAACCTACTCCCATGTCATAAAAGAATATTTGATATAAAATTCTGTTTTTCCTCTACAAATCGAGCAGCTATGGAGGCTACGAACAATCACCCTATAAAACCCAAGAAGCCATCCACCATTTGAGTCAATTGAATCTAGTATGGGTGATTAAAAAATAACAAATTGTTTAACTAATGGCAAGCCAGCAACTAAAATATTAGGGTTAAAAATTAATAAGGACCTAATAAATTGCATACATGTTCGACAAAGCTTGGGATAGGCGTTAGCCTCAGTTATCGGCTGTTCCTTGTTGGGTTTTGCCTCCTAACATCCTGCAGCATCGTTGGTCCGGACCTTTATAGAGTACCACTGGGATCCACTAGATACCCAACGATACTACAATGTGCCATCTACAATGCCAAGCCCGCCACGCACCCACTATCAGCCTGCTCTTATGTTGCGCGCCACCTGTCCGTTGGCCTTCTCTTTCTGGCACTACTTACACCTCCAACCATCATAGAAACCTGCCTAGTTAAGGGTGCGTTTAATTCAGCTGTGAGCTGTGAAAAAGCTATGGTGGCTATTTTATTTGAAGTAATTGTACGGTAAATTAGATATAGGTTCAATCCATTTGATATTCCCTTTGACCTTCTCTTTAACATATTGATCATTGACAGTCAAAAGTTTGAATAAACGATCACCCTCATATTAATAAAAAATATCCTTCCATAATAAATCCTACTTCATATATTTATTTCATATCATGATATCTTGCACAAAATACTAATATTCTTATTTTAACTAACGAATTAAGAGCTTGACCTCCCCCACTTGGTATAGTTGGCGAAATGGGCCGTGCCTCACGGGCGGCCCGAGGCACGACCAAGCACGGCCTATTCAGGTCCACATCGTGTCCGGGCTGGCACAGCCCGATAGGGCGTGTCATGCTTGGGTCATATATGCAGCACATTGAGTGGCCAAGCACGACCTGTTTAAGTAGTCGGTCCGTTTAATTTTGCTACCGAAACCCTAAGTTCCTAATCCTTTTCCAGTCCCCACCTCAACCTGGATGCCACACGCCCACTCCCTCTCCTCCATGCCAATTGCCGCCACCACCCTGCTTCCCACCGCCGGCCGCGAGCCGCACCCAACGCTCCACTCACCTCACTGGTCCACGTGACCATGATGTCGGCCTCTGCTCCGGCCTCTCCATGCCGCCTTCCACTCTGACTTCCCTTCCAGCCTTTTCATCCATCAATTGACGCTTAGACCTCCCACCCGGCCTCTCCGCTTTGCCGGCCACTGCTCCGCCAGTCGAAGCTCCACCAGTCGTTGCTCCGGCCACCCAGCCTCTCCGATCTCAGCTTCGCCTGAGGCTGCTCCATCGTTTGGCGGTCCGACCGCCCGACTTCCCTGCTCCGTGCGTTGCTCCAGTCTCCCGCGGGCTAGCAGGCCGGCACGGCGCGTCGTGCTCGTTGACCCAGCATGACATGATCCTCTTGCCCTCGCGCCGTGTCTGGGCCATTGGGGTGCCACGTCGGGCGGCCTGGCATGGCTCGTTAACATGGCCGTGTCGGAACAGGACGTGCCGTAAATAGAACTTTTTTTAAAAAAGGGATTAAAAAAATTAAAATTCGAAAAAGGGGAGCCGGATGGGGGAAATTAGGAAAATGGGTGCTTCCCGCCCACTGAACGGGCGGGTAGCGTGGGGCTGGGGACCTCCCGCCCAACCAGCGGGCGGGATGTCCCCCGAGGGCCTCTTCGCAAATAATTTTTTCGCGGAGAGGTCCCTGGGAGGGCATCCCGCCCAACCAAAGCGCAGGATGTTGTGCTTAGGGGCATTCCGCCCTTTGGTTGGGCGGGAGGTCCCCCCATGGGCTATATAAGCCCCAACCTGCCCCGAAAATTCCATTTTATCCAGCAAAAATCAGAAAAAAGAGAAAGAGAGGAGAGGAAGAGAGAAGAGGAAGCGGCGAAGCCCTGTCCACACGTCGATTTGGAGGTATATTCTCATTCTAGCCGTATAAGTACTTGAAAATGACTATAATTTAGGAAATATTTCTTAGAGTAGTTATGTTTTGAATAGTTTTTAGTATTTTCATTTATTTTTAGTATAATTTATAATCTGAATAGTTTAGAATCTATAAAATATAATCTGAAATTTAGGATCGTCGTTCGTTGTGTATTAATATGTAGTATAACTAGTTTATTAATGATTGACAGATATGTCTTCCGAGAGGGGTATTTTCAGTATATATTACGGAGAAGGAAATGTGATTTATGGGCCGAATGGGGTAGATTTAAGTGAATTCAACTGTGCGGTTAGAGGAATTACCAGGCCGCACGAGAGAACATTTGAATCCCTATGCAACTGGTTAATGAGGGGATTAAGGATTAATCAGGAGACACACACTGTGAGTGTTCAATGCGTCATAAATCGTACCACTCACGCTTTGATCTGGGAGCTGATGCCACTTGCAAGCAACGAGAACTGGTTAACTTATCTGCAAAATGCAAGTCATTGGCAATGGCCACTGGTACTCCTTGTCAGTGTGCAACAAAACCCTTTGATAAACATTGAAGCTGCTCCGGGGGATGAAAATATTGATGAAGAAGTTGAGGAGGCAAACATTGAGGCAGGTGGCACCGAAGCACCTCAATGTGTGGCTGATGAGGGGGAGAACATACCCTTTATTGTTGAACAGTTGCAAGACGAAGAACGTGAATTGGATAAAGCAATGAATGCCGATTCGTCTGATGATGATGATGATGTGCCTCAAGATTGGGTAAGCAGTGACTTCAGTCATCTTATCGTAGATGACGGATCTAGCTGGCATTCGGATTGCAGGGAGAATGAAATTATCCAGGGTGCAAGGTACCATTCAATTGAAGAGGTGAAGGAAGCTGTTAAGTGCTGGTCTCTCTCTCTTATGCGAGAGTTTAAGACAGTGGAGTGCAAATCTCGTAAGTACGATGTGGTATGTGCGAAGGATGGCTGTCCATGGCGGGTGCATGCCTACAAGGGTAAATGGAAAGATTATTGGGAATGCTCCATTGTCACTCAGCACACTTGTCATTTGCCTGGGGTGCAGAAGAGCCATCGCAACCTCACGTCGCAATACATCGCAAATGAGATGTACGGAACGATAGTACAGAACTTGTCATATGAACCAAAGTCTATTATCAGGTACATTCAGGAAAAGTACAAGTATACCATCTTATACAGTAAGGCGTGGAGTGCAAAACAAAAGGTGTTGGAGATGAGGTTTGGTACGTTCGAGGCTGCATATGATAATGTTCCTCGAATGCTGGCCGTCCTATGTCAGAGAAATCCTGAAAGCTACTATGACCTGAAAACTCTAGACAGAGGAGAAGGTCCGCCCCACATATTGCAGCGGGTCTTTTTCAGCTTGGGTCCATGCATTAACGCATTCCATCACTGCCGGCCTATCCTGTGCATCGACGGGACCTTTCTCACAGGAAAGTATAGATTGCAAATGCTGACAGCTATTGGAGTGGATGGAAACAATCAATTGCTGCCTGTTGCTTTTGCTTTTGTTGAGAGTGAGAACACAGACAGTTGGTACTGGTTTCTGGAACGGGTTAAGCTTGCAGTCGTTCGGGATAGGGAAGATGTCTGCCTGATTCATGATCGTCACGCCGGCATACTGAGGGCAATTCTAGATTTGCAGCAGGGGTGTGTGGAGACCGGAGAGCCGCCCAAGTGGCGTGATATTCGCAGTAGGTGGTGTATGAGGCATATCGGTGCAAACTTTTTCAGGCAATTTAAGAACAAGCACCTTATGGATATGTTCAAGAGGCTATGTAAGGAAACGAATCAGCAAAAATTTAACAAGCAGTGGCAGAAACTTGATGAACTGACCGGGAAGAAAAGAGCTAAGGACGCATCAAAAAACATAACTGCACAGGATGAAGCAGAGGCTTTGTGCTCTTTGCTAACAGATACTGCACGTACTCGCAGAAGGTCTGGGTCAGCGGTGAAAAAATTTTCTGAATGGATTGAGAATGAACCTAAGGAGAAGTGGGCGTTACTTTATGATACCGATGGTGCAAGGTACGGTATAATGACCACCAACTTCGCCGAAGTTTACAATTGGGTGCTGCGAGGTGTTCGTGGGCTTCCACTGGTTGCAATTGTTGAATTCATTGTCCGCGGGTGTCCGATTACTTTCGGGAGCGGTTCACTAAAAATCAGATATTCATGCGAGATCCAGACAGAAATTTTGGATTCAAGGTAATAGAATATATGACTAAGAAGGCAGAAAGCGCCCGGCTACACCATGTACGGCAATGTGGAACACAGGAGCTCAAGTTTGAGGTATCTCCTAAAGATAGGGCGCGACATGGCATGAGACGTCAAACTCCTATAAAGGAGTGCATTCTCAAGTTCGATGGAACTTGTTGTTGCTCATGCATGAGGCCCAAGTTGCTGCACTTACCTTGTTCTTATGTAATGGCTGCTTGTGCGGATATTGGACATCCTGCCGATATATATGTTTCACATTACTTCAGAAAGGAGACAATTGCTAGCACCTGGCAGTATGAGATCTATGGGTTCCGTTTGGTTGGATCGTTCACTGAGACAGCGAATCCTGTTATCTATATTCCAGACCCAAGATCATCACGGGTTAAGAGAGGACGCCGTCAGTCACGGCGTATTCGTAATGATATGGATGAGTCAGAGCTCCGTCCGAGAATACAACGCTGCAGTGCATGTAATCACATTGGACACACGTATAAACGTTGTCCAACCAATGATGCTGGCCCCAGTTGTGCTGAAGCTGGCCCTACAGGTGATGCTACAGATGGAAGACCTCCGGTTGCATCAAGAAGTGGGAGACGTCGCCGATCGAGTGCTAGTACGTCATCAGGCATCATTTAGTTGTAATTTTATTTAAACGTTGTTTGCTCATATGTAATATTTGCTGCGTTGAGATTCTATCAGACCTAGATACGTATTTGTAATATTTGCCGCATTGACTGAAGACACAATATTTGGATTCATGTATTTGTAATATTTGTAATGTTCATTATCATATTATTTTATTTTAAATGGCTTCATGTATTGTACTATCGTAATATTTAGATTCTACGTTGCAAACGTTATCGTTTAACTATCTTCGTACGAGTTTTAGATACCGTAATCTTCTTTGGAAAATTGAATTAAAATTTTATGTGCATACATAAGAGTATGGCGAATGAATCTTATATTTGAAAAAATTCTGAATTTCAAATAGTTTCTGAAACAAATAATCTAAGAAAAAATATAACAAAAATGGACCAGGAGCATAAGATTATAGGTTTTAGAACTTTATAGGTTTTAGAACTTTGACTATATATTAGATATTAAATAATATCACATTAGAGAATAACAATAGATTTTAATTAGAAAAGGGTTATAATTAGGTTTAGTTAACATTTCAAATTTGAAAAATTCAAGACAAAAGAAGTTAAATTTACATCAAATTTGAGTTTGAAACTTTGCACAAAGGTACCTAGAGTTTATAGAATAGTCATACCAAACTTCATAAACAACAAAGCATGAAATCCTAAAGTTAAGCATAAACTTTCCTTAATCTTAATTTTAAAATAGGGGTAAAAGTATTTTGTTTCAAACTAAACTCCATTAACAAAAGTTATAGAGTTTGAAATCTAGTTTCTAACAAAACTAGTTTTGCTATTTTTGGATTTTTCTGTGAATTGTTACGAATTTTGGAAGCCAGAAAACACACACACATGAAATAGCAGTGCACGGCATCCCGCCCAGTGGCCGGGCGGGAAGCCTGCTTCAGGGATCTCTTCGCGAATAAAAAAAGTTTTCTTATTCGCGAAGAGGTCTCTGGAAATTTTTTTTGAGCATCCCGCCCTATGGTTGGGCGGGAGGCTGCTTTCCGCCCTTTCAGCGGGCGGGAGGCACCCATTTCTCTAAATTTCTCCAACTGGCACCCCTTTTTCGAATTTTATTTTTTTTAATCCCCTTTTTACAAAAAACTCGCCGTAAATAGGTCGTGCCAAGACGGGCCCATGCCGTGCCAGGCCGGGCAGCCCCTTTGGCCATATATACCACTAGATCTGACTAACTAATGGTCATCATCCAGCTCTCGTCAACAAATGTTGTCACCTGGATCGAACTAACCAAGAGGCTTTGCTGCCACTGCACCTAAATAACGATCTAACTAACCAATGTGTTGCAGCCACTAGGCCCAACTAATTAATCAATGAATTACCAGCGAGGCTTGTTTTTAGTAGTCGTCATTGTCCTCCTGCTCATCCTCCGCCTCTCCACACGCACTCCACTTGTTTCTCGCTACACGATGACACTCATTACGAACACCTTTTTATCCGTATTTTAATAACAACTTCCAGTCATATCCATATATTAATGCACCACCTGACATTATATTTACTGTAAACAAGTTTTCCATATATTTCTTGTATTTTACAACATACTGATAAAACGCAAGAGATACCATACAAATACATTCTATATATAGTGCCAACAAGGCTCAGTATGAATGCATCGAATTGTTGTGTATATATTCTCGGCATCATTCACATGAAATGAGCATCACGCATGGACGAGCCGAGCACCTAGCAAGTGAGGTTGCTCCCCGGGTTGATGCCGAAGTGCTTGCAGTACTGCAAGTAGAAGCGCACCCGCGCACTCATTTCGGCAGCGTTCTTCCCGCCGTGGCACTCGTCGGCGCCGTTCATGGCCCTGATGGTGGCACCGAACCCCTGGGGCATGAACCGGTGCACGTTGGTCATCCAGTACCAGAGCGCCGACTTGAACGACACCACGGGGTCCTGCGCTAGCCCGTCGAAGCCGATGCTCCTCCCCGCCGGCCCATAGTTGTAGTTCCACGACAGCTGCAGCGGGCCCCGGCCGTAGTACCCCTGCCTGGGTAGCACGGCCATTGCGTGTTACTGCTGTTGCAGTAGTTCGAGCTCGCCCCGTCGCTCTCGTTGATGTAGCGCAAATCTGCAGTGAAATACATGCAAAGACGCCATCAAGCCAAGGAAATTGAATTGCCAAGTTACAAACAGCACTTGTTCTAATGAACCCTGTTGACGAATGTTTCATTTCTGTATTTTTTTTAATTTCCTGGTGATGGCTCGATGATGGACTTACGTCCGGTCTCGTGTGTGACGTGAGCGAAGAAGGCAGCAATCTCGCGCTCGCCGTCAGCCTCCGAGCCGCCACGCGCGAAGCCCGGGTATGCGGCGATGGCCTCCAGGAATGCACCTCGCTTGTAGAATCCTGTGCCCTCGCACCAGCTCCCGTCATGAGACTTGATGCCATTGAAGAATGACCTGGTGACGATGCTCGCCACGGAACCGGCACCGCCGCCACGGCTCCCCGATGAGCCCCAGCACGGGCCCGACTTGCAGCCATCGCCGCAGTAGGCACTGGTCGTGCCATGTACAGTAGCCATACCTGTTACAGCAGAGGCCTGGCCGGCAGCCGCAGCGATGCGCGGCAGTGGGGCCGGCGGCGATGAGGAGTGTCAGGCCAACAGCCAAGACTGCCAGAACCATGGTCGTTGGCGTTGTCGAGTTTGCCATGATGGGTAAGAGCTTCAGTTGCTTTGCTCTATGCTTTCAGGTTGTTGCTGAGCAGCAGGGCAGTCGCATGCCGGTGATCTTTATAGAGATCGAGAGACCAATGAAGTATGCGTGCGTCTCCTCGATCTGGCATGCGACGTACCTCGAAACGATCGATTATTAATTGTAGTGTCCGTTTGAAATAACTTAATTAGGCACATCAGTCAACACGTACCCTTTTTTTGAGAAGACAGTCAGCACGTACCTGCTCACGGAAAAAAAAAACAAAAACGAGGTACCTGCCACTAGCTGAAAGCCTTGAACACATATACTAGATTTGGATCGTCGCCGCCGTGGAAGACTACTTGGTGGAAATCCACATCCTACTGGCAACAAGATGTTCCTCTACTTGGCTGTCAAACAAAGTTGCCAACAAAAGCAAAGTTCACACATCAAGAACTGGACTAAGAAAACTTCTTTGTGCGTGGAAGCTCTCAGTGGTACTAATAACAAGTTGAACTTGTTTACACGCCTTATGTAAACTTTTTTAGAGTTTTAAACTGAAAAGGCTATGTAGGCCTATCCACCTGCACCTGAGCTATAAACTGAATATTCTAGATGAAGTCTTTTGTTTACATAAGGTGGGGGCAGAGATGCACTAAAACTCTAAAACAAGTGAGACTTCCAAGTAATAAGGATGTATCCGGTTAACTATTTCATCATGAACACAGGCGATGTGGGGTCAAATAAGACAACACTACTACACAAACCACTCATATATATGGGACATTTTTATTTTCATTGTTTCCCTTGAATTGTGCAAGATATATTTTCAATGGTACACCAGACAATCACTAGCCGTTTAACCATCAAAGGACAATTGAGCATTGATCGTTCATTTAGATGATAAGTGTGGGATCAAACCCTGCCCACCAACTGTCCTAGGATAGGTCAGGTCGGATCAAGTTAGGCTATTTTCGGGCAGGTTGTTTAGCCCATCCACGATGAGTTCTAGTGCCAAGGTTTGATTGCAGCCTTAGTGACTATATATTCCCAACAAATCACTATCGACCCACCACAAAATAACCATCAAATTCTGTACACGTCACTACCGGAGACGGCACCTTTGCCGAGTGCAAAAATTTTTGCTGAGAGCATTTCGTCGGACACTCGGCGAATAAGACATTTGCCGAGTGCCGCACTCGGCAAAAAGAAACACTCGGCGAACAATAGATTTGCCGAGTGTCAAACGCTTGGCAAACAATAACACTCGGCAAAATCTGTTTTGCCTAGTGCCCTATACTCGGCAAAGACAGACACTCGGCAAAGCTTCGTCAGCTGCGAACGATAGGAAATGGCCGTTAGCTTTGCCGAGTGTCGGTATCGCGGACACTCGGTAAATGTGTGATTTGCCGAGCGTTTTTTCTGAGCACTCGGCAAAATATATTTATTTTTTTTCCTTTTTCCACCCAAACTTTTTCTATTATGATTCTAGATTACCTTGAACTACATATGCAAGTTTGACACATTACTCGAATTGTTTGCTATATTTAGTCAATTTATTTCATTTGATTGAATTTCTTGGAATAATTCAAATTTGAATTGCAAGTCATTCAAAGAGTGGGAAAAAATGAATCGAAAAATGATATTCATATTATTGAACCTACTTCGACACCTTATCCATGAACAGACAAGAATTTCAAATATCTCATGTTCACAAAGCATGACCACAAACTTGGACTCCGGTTGTTTTTAAATTGTATAAAAAGCAAATTTGGTAAGAAAATCATGAACCTTGCCCAGATATCATGATATCATATGTGGAGGCTGTGATAAAAATTTGGCTAGATTTCGTGAAAGTTTATCAGCTACGATGCTTAACACCTAGTTGGTCTTCACATGAAATCATGAAACTTATTTGGACATGCTTCGGTTTGTAAGCATCGTATGTTACAACTTTTACGAAATTTTATCAAATTTTTATCACAGCCTCCATATATGATATCATGACATCTGGGCAAGTTTCATGATTTTCTGACCAAATTTGCTTTTTATACAATTTAAAAACAACCGGACCCCAAGTTTGTGGTCATGCTTCGTGAACATGAGATGTTTGAAATTCTTGTCTGTTCATGGATAAGGTGTCAAAGTAGGCTCAATAGTATGAATATCATTTTTTGATTCATTTTTTTCCACTCTTTGAATGATTTGCAATTCAAATTTGAATTATTCCAAACAAATTCAATCAAATGAAATAAATTGACTAAATATAGCAAACAATTCGAGTAATATGCCAAACTTCCATATGTAGTTCAAGGTAATCTAGAATCACAACAGAAAAAGTTTGGGTGGAAAAAGAAAAAAATAAATATATTTTGCCGAGTGTCACAGAATAGCGCTCGGCAAATATTGTCTTTGCCGAGTGTCCGGTTTGTGGACACTTGGCAAAGGTTGCCACATTTCAACAGTTCACGCTGATGCGTTGAAAAATAAAAAAAAATAGGAAACTTTGCCGAGTGCCCGTGATCGGGCACTCGGCAAAGAACCCTTTTTCGAGTGCCCGTGTTTTGGAACTCGGCAAAGTTTGCTTTGCCGAGTGCCCGTGATCCGGCACTCGGCAAAGGGTCTTTTATTCCTTCACAGGCTACCCGAACAGTTGTGCACTTCGTCGGCTCTTTCATTCCTTTCCTCGCCTGGTGTACCACACCATCAAGGCAGCCGTAGCCTCAGCGGATACGCAGAAGCATGGATACGCGAATTCATTTATTTAATCCAACACTCAATTATGCATGATTTCTAATTTCTTGCTGGTTTTCTCGCAGTCGTCGTCACATGGTGGCCAGCCTTGCTCTCTCTTCAAGGCATTTGCTATGGCCCACAAGGGCAAGGCGACGTCCAGTGTCAACTACAACCCGAAGGACGGGCCCGAGGCGTATAGCAACGCGACCGTCCACAGCCGCCTCAGTGAGTACACATCGATGGCAAGGGAGGTCCATGGTCCAGATTATGATCCGACCACCGAGGACCTTGACGGTAAAGTCGTCATGAGGGTCGGAGGAGGTAAGAAGCATGGGCGGTACTGGATTGCCGATGGCGCAATCGACTCGTCCTCTACTCCTACTCTATCTCAGATTAGAGCAAGGAGCACCAGCGTGAGCCCAGCCATACGACCTCAGCAGAACACTTCACAGTATCGAATACAAGCACTCCAGGTTATTCTTTCTTTATGTGTCGTTTATTGATTATTATAGATCTTTTCTTTGCATTATTGTAACATTAGGGTAAAAATTTTGCAGGACCAGCTAGAAGAAGAGAGGAGGCTATGTGTGGACTTGGAGGCGAGGATGAGGGCCGAGCGTGAGGCCGAGCGGCTGGCCGAGTAGCAAAGGATGAGGGAGATTCTTACTTATATGGAGAGCCTTGGCGCCGCAACGGGTGTTGCTCTGCCAGCTTCATTGTTTTCTCCACCTCGACCTCCACCTCCACCTCCTGATCCGTTTTCTACTCCTATGAGTATGGATAAGTTTTAGTCATGTATGATCGTTATTTTTCTTGTCTCACGCATGTAATCTCTTCTACTTTGTGCAGAATCAATCAGCGGCCTCAAATGATCCTCATGTTTCTCCAAATCAGTCTAATTGGCCAACTTGGTGGTGGTTCTCGAAATCAGTCAAATGATCCTTTGTTGTGAACTTGTTGTAATCAATGGTTTTGATAACTGTTTGTGAACTTTATGAATTTGTCCGTTGAACTCTTGTAAAACTATTTTGCATTGCTTGTTAACTTTATCGTTAAACTCTTGTAAAACTTGTGGTCGATCAGCTTGTTTGATGCATCTGTGTAGCTATTGTAAACTTGTAAAATTATTGTGTGAGGCTTCCCAACCGGGGAGGGAGAGAAAACAGGCGTTTCCAAAAAAAATTTATACCTTTGCCGAGTGCCTCTCAAGCGGCACTCGGCAAATAAATCTCTTTGCTGAGTGTCACTCCACCGACACTCGGCAAAGAGCATACGCTTTGCCGAATGTCACTACACCAGCACTCGGCAAAGAGCATACACTTTGCCGAGTGCTGACCTAGGACACTCGGCAAAGAGCATACACTTTGCCGAGTGCCGAGTGCTTCTCTCAGGCACTCGGCAAACGTCCGTCACCGTTTCTTCCGCCGTCACGTCCATTTTTTGGCCGAGAGCAGGATTAGGCACTCGGCAAAGTCTTTGCCGAGTGCCCGACAAAAAACACTCGGCAAAGAGGCCTTTGCCGACCTTTTTTTGCCTTTTCCTCTTTGTCGAGTGCAACACTCGGCAAAGGGTTTGCCGAGTGCTTATGTTGTTTTGCCGAGTGTGTCATACACTCAGCAAATGAGGCTTCTCCCGTAGTGCGTTACGGCCGGGTATATATTTTTCTAATTGAGCTAATAAGCATAATCTAGTAAGTAAATTCTGGTGCAACAATACAAGCCTTTCTACGATTTTTAGGACAGATCAAACATCAGGTAAAACTAAATTGTGCCAACCGGTTGTTGAGTAAATCCCAAAAAATGGCATGTTTGAATTTGATAGCATGGATTATAATCAGAATGCAAGAATGTGACAAATTGATTTACACACGGTAATCAGAATTATAATGTGGACTCCGGGATCAGTATTCAGTCACCACATCTAGCAACTCGGTCGCAACGACATGAAGTCGTTGAACGATGATGACGGCGATGCCCGGTGCCCACAATCTGGATCAGTGGTCAGAACATCTCCTCGCCCGTGCACCGTGGATGTTGGCAGCGCCTCCTTGCCAGCGGCATTCACCTCGACTGCCCACGGCCGCCACATGCCGCCGCCGCCTGTTAGAAAAACAACTTGTAACAAACTCTATTATTTATCTGGTGTTGGTTTGGATTGTGAGCTAGTATTTGTTGTAGATAGATGTAAGATCTTCTTGTTGCTTGTAATCAGGATAGCTTGCCGCCAACTCTGATTGTAAACCACGCCGAGGGTGTTTCTCGGCCTATATAACATGCAGGGCGTGACCCCAAAGGGCAACACGCTTTAACCATCTTTACATGGTACCAAGAGCCAACCTCAAATCCATCTAATCTATGGAGTGCTCGTCGACGTTCTCCCTCGCCTCTGCGCTGCTCGGGCTCCCGATCACGGAGAAGCTCATGCGCAACAACTTCCAGCTATGAAAGGCGCAAGTCATGCCTGCCATCCGTGGTGCCCAACTTGAGGGGTACCTGGACAGCTCGACTGCTGCACCTCTCAAGCAGATTGAAGTCCTCGTTGATGGAAAGAAGATCATGGCGCCCAACGATACCTACACCAAGTGGATTGTATCTGATCAACAGGTGCTGAGCTACTTGCTCTCCACGATCTCCAAGGAGATCCTCACTCAAGTTGCCACCAAGAAGACGGCAACTGAAGTTTGGATCAGCATCGAAGAGATGCTGGCCTCACAAACCTGTGCACGCATGGTTACAACAAGGATTGCGCTGACCACGCACCACACAAAAAGGAGGTATGTCCATGGCTGATTACTTTAACAAGATGAAGTCATTGGCAGATGAGATGGCCGCTGGTGGTAAACCACTTGATGATGAGGAAGTAGTCAGCCACATCCTCACCGGACTTGATGCCGACTACAATCCAGTGGTGTGAGCCATCCTCGCGCGTCCTGAACCAATCACGGTGGGAGAGCTGTACACACAGCTTCTCACCTTCGAGCAACGAGTCAACCTGCAAACTGGTGGCTCCCATTCATCGGCCAACGTGGCGTCTCGTGGTGGCCGTGGAGGAGGCCGTGGCAGTGGCAATCGTGGGCGCGGTGGTGGCCGTGCACGCGGTGGCAATCGAGGACTCGGCAACGGCAACAGAGGAGGCTACAACAGCAACAGCAATGGGAACAGCCTCAGCAAGAACAAGGTGAGGTGCCAAGTCTCTTTCAAAGATGGCCACTCGGCCACCTATTGCTGGTACAGGTACGATGAAGAGTTCATCCTTGATGAAAGAACTGTCGCTGCTGCCATGAACTCCTACGGAGTCGACACCAACTGGTACGTGGATACCGGGCAACAGACAACATCACAGGAGATCTGAACAAGCTGTCCATGCACGGCACCTACAACGGCACTGAACAGATCAGGACGGCCAATGGAGAGGTATGAACATTGGTCATGTTGGTCATGCTATTGTACATACTCCCAGCCGTGATTTACATTTGAAAACGTTCTTCACGTTCCCGATTCGCACAAAAGCCTTGTATCTTCATCGCCTTGCCTCTAATAATAAGTGTTTCTTGAGTTTCACCCTGATTTTTTCTTGATCAAGGATCAGGCAACGAAAAAGGTGCTCCTTCGAGGCAAGTGTAGAAGAGGCCTCTACCTCTTCCTTCCAGCACGCACCAATCTAGTAGCAGACAAGCCCTAGTTGCTTCAAAACCCTCCTCTACAAGGTGGCATGATCGCCTAGGACACCCGTCACATCAGATAGTTCGTCGTGTCATTAGTAGTAATAACCTTCCCTGTTCTGGTTATGAGAACACTGTTACCCTACCCTAGGTCGTCAAGTGTGTCTCAATTTCCTTTAGAAGTTATTTTTTCTGATGTATGGGTTCCTGCTCCTGATTCTATGGGAAGGAAGAAATACCATGTTAGTTACATTAATGATTTCAGCAAATCCTCATGGATCTATTTATTACGCCACAAAACTGAAGTTTTCAAATGTTCTCATGAGTTTCAAAACTTAGTTGAGCGTTTAGTCACATGATCATTGCTATGCCGACTTATTGGGGTGGCAAGTATGAAAAACTTAATTCCTTTTCCCGCCAAGTAGGGATCACCCATCACGTCTCCTATCCTCATGCTCACCAGCCGAATGGATCTGCTGAACGCAAGCACCAGCACATAGTTGAAGTAGGCTTGTTGTCACACCCGGTTTAGAAAAGGTAAACGAATGCATCCTATATATGCGCCAGGATCAAGTTCTGCATATACAGTAGACGTCACAAGTGAATACCCGAAACAATGCATTAACGAAATAGAGTATAATAGTACTTTATTACATGATTGACAGTTTTAATCTTAAGCGAATAAATAAACGTTCATAACTAGCAGCGGACTTCAACTTCACAGCTAGATGACTGGGAGACATACGCCTAGTATTCCTCAAAATCTTCAGGGAACTCCGGACAATTATCTTGTTCTGAGCAGCATTGGTTTTAATAAAGCAAGCATGAGTATACTTATGATTGGTACTCAGCAAGTGGAATAAATTATATGATATGCAAGGCCAAAATCAAGGAAAACCTAACGTGGTTTGACCGCGATAAGCATTTTTAGTTGATCAAATTTTATTAAGCAAGCATTTACTAAATGTAAGTATATACCAACCCTTAAACGAATATCTAAGGTAAATAATCCACAATATAAATAAATAAATAAATAAGGAACACGATTTAGATCATCTTTTAGTTCAATTATCATGTGAGAGTCCAAGCCGCTCTTAACCGTGAGCACGGCTGATATATCAGTTTTCGCTCGGCACATGTTGTACACTTTACCCACAATTCGTGTTTCGCATAATGCCCAGGTTTGTAAGGCCCTTAAACACTTCCAAGGTGGGTGACAGGGATTCACTACGAGACCTTTACAAAGATTCCCTAACTTGCAACGATCCGCTAAGGCTTCAGGCCTCAGTGGTCATGACCCTCCCTAATGAGACGATACCTTAGCCAAAGACCATACACAAAGCCTCCAAGAGGACCGAGCTATAGCCCATCAATGCACTTCCCTCTTGCCCTTTCAGTAAGACCATTATAAACTAAAGTTTCTAATTAATTAGCCAAGACCAGAGCCATGTAGTATTATAGTTGTACTGTTTTCCTGGGTGGTTCTTCATGTTCCAATTAATGCAATGATCTTAATTATCATCAATAAAGTATCCCATAACATGAGAAAGCCAGTGTAACATGACTTCCAGGTTATCCAGCCAAAATTTAAGTGAAAGCAACTTAAATAGAATCTAGGCACATCTTTAGTTTGGAATCCATCATATTCTAGATACATGCATGCATACAATATAAACGTGTGCATTTATAAAGTTATTGGGACTGGAGTATGATCAAGGACCATTTGCCTTCGTCAAAGAACTGCTGCTGCTCGGGAACGTCTTCAAAGCTCAGCTCCTGTGGACCCTCGAACTGCGTACCATTTATCGTAACACACAAGTACATAGGAGCAAATAAATACAATAAATAAGAAACAGCACACCAATCAATATAAACAGAGCAAAATAATGTAATAAATCTACTGCATATGTCGTAAGGATCGCGTGAGCGCAAGAATTAATGAAAATGGAGTTAAAACGGAGAAGTTAGGGCTAAAACATGATTTTAGGGGCTTATTTCTAGGGACTAAGACACCGGCCGGTACTAAATGTTATATTTTAGTACCGGTTGGTGTTTGGCTCGGTACTAAATTGGCACAGCCATTTAGTACTGGTCAATGTTACCATCCGGTGTCACCATTTAGTATTGACCGGTATCTTAGTCCAGTACTAAATGATCCTACGGGTTACTTCAAAAGGAAAGCATGTCTCACATTGTCACATATGATGCATAGGTCGGATGGCAAAGAAACTACGCGCGAGGCCGGAAGTTTCTTTATTTTTTGGGTGTGAAATCATTTAGTACCAGCTGGTACTAAATATGCCGTTTAGTAACAAGCAATCCGACCCATACTAAATGAAAGCACATTTAGTAATGGGCAGTCGGTATCGGACGCAAAACTGGTACTAACCGGGGGTTCCCGCCTAGTACTAATGCTAAGGATTCTAGCAGTACATGTTGATCAATCTCATGAGAAAAAAATATAAATACATTCTATATACATTGCCTTCAAGGCTCAAGTATAAATCCATCCAATGGTTGTATATTTACGGCCTCATTCACATGAAATGAGCATCATGCATGGACGAACCGAGCACCTAGCATGTGAGGTTGCTCCCCGGGTCGACGCCGAACTGCTTGCAGTACTGCAAGTAGAAGCGCACCTGCGCTCTCATTTTGGCTGCATTCTTCCCACCGTGGCACTCGTCGGCGCCGTTGATGGCCCTTAGGCTAATCACAATGGGGAGTTTCGTATCCCTGTTTACAAAAATGCCACATTAGATTGGGGGATGAATGAAACACTATGCCTCAATGGAGAGTTTTATTTCACTATTTTCAAAGCTAACCAGTGTAATTAAATGCTAGTTGATCTAGTGGTGCACGGGATCCCCCATGAAACAACGGCGGTCACAGTGGTCGTTTCACGCCATTTCCAACGTCTTGGAAACGAGTTAGCAGAGTGTCGTAGGGATGAAACTAGTTCCTTCTCTTCCCTCATTAAATTAGTACCACAGCATCAAAAATACTAATGTGTCATGGTAATCAATGTCATGAAACTCGCTATGAAATCCCCACTATGATTAGCCTTACGATGGCACCGAACACCTGGGGCATGACCCGGTGCACGTTGGTCATCCAGTACCAGGGTGCTGACTTGAAGGACACCACGGGTTCCTTCGCCACCCTGTCCGGTCCCTCAACCCGTCGAAGCCGATGCTCCTCCCTGCCGGCCCGTAGTTGAAGTTCCACGACAGCTGCAGCGGGCCCCGGTCGTAGTACCCCTGCCCTGGGTAGCACGGCCACTGCATGTCACCCGGGTTTAGGGATGGCAATCGGGTCCACGGGTTCGGGCGCCCGTCGGGTTTCGGACCCGACGGGGGTGGGTTTGGGTGCTGTTTTGCACCCATGGGTCCGCCCGAACCCGACCCATCTAATTTCGGGCGTGGGTTCGGATTTCAAATCGGATCCATGGATGCCCATCGGGCGCCCGAAAAGAAGCCTTTTACGAGTTTTGGCCCAGCTCAACAAGAGTAACCCTAACCCCCTACCCCCTTCCCCCAATCCCCCATCCCTCAGTACTCCAGCAGGCAGCAGCTGCCAGCCCCCAGCCGCCACCGCCCAGGCGCCCACCAGCACTCCAGCAGCACCAGCACTGCAGCAGCCCGTCGCGGCGTCGCCCAAGCCCGACGCGCCCCTGCTCTGGCGGTCCAGCTCCGGCCCCCTGCTCTGCCACCCCTGTCCGCCCCCCGACGTGCCCCCAGCTCCGGCGGTCCGGCCCCTTGCTCCGCCACCCCGTCCGCCCCCCGACGCGCCCCCTGCTCCGGCGGTCCAGCGCTCAACCTGCTGCCGAGCCGCGTACCCGTGCCCACCTATCGCGCCACCGCGCGGCAGACGCAGTGCCCGTGGCGGGGCTTGCGCGGGGGGCAGCAGGCAGCGGCGGCGACGTGTGCAGGGGGAGCAGCAGCAGGACCAGGCGGTGGTGGCGCGCGCGCAGGGGGGCAGAAGGCGGCAGCGGCGCTCGGCTGCAGCCGCAAGGCGGCGGGGCAGGGGGCAGCCGCGGGCTGCAGCTTGAGCGGCAGAGCTGCGGCTGCCTGGGCGTAGGAACAGGAGGCGGCAGCGGATGTTAGGGGAGAAAAGAGAGAAGGTAGAAGGGGCACGAAATCGCACGGATAGAAACATGCGCACCAATCTCAAACAGTGGTAGCCAAGTAGTAAAAAAACTTCCGGAAGCCATATAGGTTTATCTGCTCTGCCCGTCTCTGGCTGGGCTGTCAAATTTGGGCTGTGGACTGACTCTGCCCGTCTCTAGCTAGGCTGTCAATTTAGGCCGTGCGCTGCTTCTGCCCGTCTCTTGCTGGGCTGACAATTTTGAGCATATTTGATTGCAAAACCCGACGGGCACCCGCACCCGACCCGAAACCCGACGGATTCGGGCGTGGGTGCAAAATTCCACCCATGGGTGCGGGTGTGGGTTTAGTTTTCGACCCGATGTCATTTTCTCATGGGTCGGGTTTTGGCTCCACCCGACCCGAACCCGACCCATTGCCATCCCTACCCGGGTTGCAGTAGTTCGAGCTCTCACTACGCTAGAAGCCCTAATCTGAGACGCACCCTAGGCAAAATGCTAGACGAGCAGGGGTCGCGTCCCGCATTACCGCGTCGCAGATTACCAAAATGCAAGACGCGCCTCACTTGCGGCGCGTCTCGCCTTGGCTTCACACAGGCTTCCCTGGGAGCCAAATGCGAGACGCGCTCTAGGCTAGGCGGGTCTCGCATTAGTCACAGATGAGAGACACGCCTCACTTACGGCGCGTCTCGCCTTCGATTCAAACAGGCTTCCCTGGGAGCCAAATGCGAGACGTGCTCTAGGCTAGGCGGGTCTCGCATTAGTCACAGATGAGAGACGCGCCTCACTTACGGCGCGTCTCGCCTTGGCTTCACACAGGCGCCCCTGGGAGCCAAATGAGAGTCGCGCCCTAAGCGAGGCGCGTCTTGCATTAGTCTACCCCCAACAGGGGCCTTTTTTTTCCCCAGCTGCATCCTGGAACTAGCCAGGATTTGGCAGCTGCAATCAAATACCCGCAAAAGATTTCAATTCACAGAATTCACCGCAATCATCGCACGCATCCATACAATTCACACAGTGCGATACACACAAGCAAAGATAGTATTATATAACACATGTACAATCAATTAGCCTCGTCCAAAACTCAAAACAAGGCTCAACCTAACTCAAAACAACAATGATCGATAAGAACAATAGAGTACATGCAAAGCAAGTCTCTCAATCTAGCTCAATGTCGCCTGCCGTGCTATGATAAATGGAACTCCCCCTTTGGGTTGATCACCTCCATCGTGAGGAACCCCGCTAGCCTCTCTCGGATATCCTTCACGTTACCAAGCGTCGTATGATTGAAATAATCATCTTCGTCCTTCAAAATATAATTACAAGCAGTTAGAATACAAGATGAAGACAGATATACTTAATTAGAACACGTGAGAATTCTTACTGTGAAATCCGGTTCCGCTGCAACTAGAAGCATGTTGTGGCAAACATAGAACCCACATGAGTTATCCGAGGGTTGCCGTGTGCACTACATGTCAAAGATAGATAGAAATTAGCATTTTGCGACACTTAGAACCAAGAAAACATCATAATAGCAAAGCGATTTAGTTATAGTAGTTACCGTCCACGCGGTGTGATGTGTAAAAGCAACTTGACGTTGCTCTTTGTATCCTTCTTCGGCCCTAAGATGCCTGGCAAGAGACCTAAACAGAGACATCCGGATGTTATATTAAAAATGATTGTGAAATGGGCAAATAAAAAAAACTAAAGCAAACAACAAACTTACTCGTCAAAGATTCAGATGACTAGAGAATAATCACGTATCTGAGGCTTTCCCGACTCATCTGATGGAATGCTCGAGTCAAGGTAGAAGACTTGCTTGCTCTTGACATTGATGATGAGTGTAACCCAATGGTTGCCTAGGTTGTACGGCACCACAATGTGCTCCTTGTCAGCATGTACTCGCATGCACTTCACCATGTACTCGATAAGAACAATAGAAGACATGGAAAGCAAGTCTCAATCTAGCTCAATGTCGCCTGCCGTGCTATGATAAATGGAACTCCCCCTTTGGGTTGATCACCTCCATCGTGAGGAACCCCGCTAGCCTCTCTCGGATATCCTTCACGTTACCAAGCGTCGTATGATTGAAATAATCATCTTCGTCCTTCAAAATATAATTACAAGCAGTTAGAATACAAGATGAAGACAGATATACTTAATTAGAACATGTGAGAATTCTTACCGTTAAATCCGGTTTCTCTGCAACTAGAAGCATGTTGTGGCAAACATAGAACCCACATGAGTTACCCGAGAGTTCCCGTGTGCACTACATGTCAAAGATAGATAGAAATTAGCATTTTGCGACACTTAGAACCAAGAAAACATCGTAATAGTAAAGCGATTTAGTTATAGTAGTTACCGTTCACGTGGTGTGATGTGTAAACGCAACTTGACGTTGCTCTTTGTATCCTTCTTCGGCCCTAAGATGCCTGTCAAGAGACCTAAACACAGACATCCGGATGTTATATTACAAATGCTTCTGAAATGGGCAAATGATAAAAAAACTAAAGCAAACAACAAACTTACTCGTCAAGGATTGAGATGACTAGAGAATAATCACGTATCTGAGGCGCGCCCGACTCATCTGATGGAATGCTCGAGTTAAGGTAGAAGACTTGCTTGCTCTTGACATTGATGATGAGTGTAACCCAATGGTTGCCTGGGTTGTACAGCACCACAATGTGCTCCTTGTCAGCATGTACTCGCATGCACTTCACCATGTACCTAACCAAGTTGAAATGGAAACAAGCGGTTACATGTGTTAAATGGAAACAAGCGACTACATGTGGCTACAAGTTGAAATGAAAACAAGTTTAACTGTTGCATGTGCGCACCTGACCAAGCTATCTCTATCTGAATTCATTACTGTCATCGTCATCATCTGTGGGTCAATGTACCCACACTTCTTTCCGGTTCGACGCCTTGTCTCTTGTTGCATGTGCCTACACGATCCATATGAATTGAAATAGAAACGACTTAAATTGTTGAACGTATATCAAATGCATTGAAATGGAAACAAGTTTTAATCGACTTACAATGCAAAGCACTGAATGAGAGAAAGATCCAAAGCGTCGAGGTTGAAAAGGTCGAACAAATCGTAGAAGGCAACAATAAAGATGTTACCACTGCCCTCAAGCTGCAGAACGTGCCGCTCTTCGTATGACACCATGATTTCTTGGGCTTTATTGACATTGCGCATGTAGTAGTTGTGCAGGTCCACACAATATTGACCTGCTGTCCGAAGCTCAGGGACACTAAGCAAGGACTTTCCAACCCTGTACTTTGGATTCTCAGAAGTGTAAGCCCTTGTAACCGGGTGTTTTATCTGCTCCACCTTTTTCTTACCCTCTGAGATCTCCTGCTTCATCGCCATCGGCCTACTTTGCTTCTTCCTCACAGGATTAGCCTTGCTTGGCTTCTTGGGAGCGGTAGCTGGCTCTGTCGGAACAGGTGGAGGGGGGGTAATCTGAGGCTGAGTAGGACAGGAGGATGCGGATCCGGTAACGCTTCCCATGTATCCGGCAGCTGTGGCCATGGCTCAGAAAACGTCGGTGGCACTGCAGGACTCTATGGCTGAGGTTCAGTGGTCGGTACTGAATCTGCATCTGCTGGATCAATATCAATACCAGCTCTCCACCACTGAACCCTTCTCGCAACTGCATCCCGCAAAGTGGTGGTCATGTCATCTGGTGGCACATCCAGCTTGATATTCTTAGCAAACTCATGTAGTAAGTCAATCTTGACCACAGCACAATCAGCCCTGACCTGCAACAACAACAAAGCCTTTAAATCTCAAGCAAGTTGTACAAACCAAAAGAAAAAAAACAAAAAGAAATAGGAGAAAAGAAAAGAGAGGCAAAGACCAATGCACTGACCTGGACACCTTCAAGCTGGGACATAACGGGATACACAAGCCCTTTCCCGACCTCCAATCAAGATGAATCTCCGACCAGCTGCAAGAGAAGACTGCATCGGGTCAGACGAGCCAAGCCATCTATCGTATCTGGCTCCACTGATGTAGGCACTGATGGCCTCTCTGTCCCTCTACTCTGAGAAGCACCCGCTGCAGTAGAAGCGAAGCTGTCCCTTCTCTCTTCACTCATCCTACTCCCCGGCAAATCAGGGAATGACAATCCCTGAGACTCGAAGATGGTCTTCAGCTCTCCAAACATCTCCATCTTCACCTGCTTTTTGATCTCATCTATGTCAACCTTTGATGAGGAGTCTCGAGTCCACTTCCGGTATCTGCCTTTGTGTTCAGGGAACCCCTCCTTCAAGGTCAACTGACTGGAAACACCACGGACACGACCCCATTGCTCACGGGTTCCCAAAGCCCTGGTGAGCGCATCAAACTCCCTCACTCCTTCATTTGAACCTTGGCTGCTCTCCATCAAAGCCCTTTGAGCAACTTCCTCAGCGCTCATGCTGTAGAAATTGATATTGCCATCCTCCGTGAGCTTTGACCTAGCACGCATAAATGGTGTCAGCCGTCCCTCAAATGATTCATAGGGATTCTCAATGCCCCTCTCTGCCAGCATCTCATCCTCCTGCTCCCACTTGCGTTGCTTTCCAGCATATCCCACTGAGCCAAGGTGGTGGTCAAGCTCGTTCCGCGCTCGGAGACCCCGAAAATACTCACTTGACTGTTGGAACTCGAGAGTATTCCACTTTTGAACAAGCTCGTCCCAGGCTTCTTTGGTCAACTCCGCATACTTGTCAAAAGGGTTCTCTTTCTTCTTCCAACACTTTAAAAGCCTGCACGACAAAACAATAAATCTGCATAAGTGACAGTAGATAATGAAAAAATGTTAGTAAATGACAATAGTAAGTGACAACACTTTACTTGTTCTTGTAGCTCCTCCAGGCTTTAGAGATGATCTTCATAGCATGCTTCGTAGCCTTATCGTGCAACTCTATCGGATATTCAACATAGGGTTGAATATCGTTTTCGAAGATTCTCTTTTTGTCGTCCCAAGACAAGTCATCGAAATGTTCCAAGGTGAGTGGCACCCTTTGTTGGGCAGCGAGGCCACAAACCCGTCCTAATCTCACCAAGATTGACAGGTCTTCGGGTGCTGCCTCAGAATTGACCCGGCCACAACTTTTCACATCTGATGGCCACGTTGTCTGTGACCTTTTCTTTCTGCCAGCACCAGACGTGCTAGCTCCTGACTGTGACCGTGACGGCCGTCCTGATGATGCTCTGTCATCTGTAGGTTGCTGCACACTGTCCTCACCGCCTGCAGCTTGCTGCACACTGTCCGGACCACTGGACATCGTGCTACATGAGAAAGAAAAAAAAAATCAGATACAACCATAGAGTAACCGCTCCGAATCAGATACAACCATAGAGTAACCGCATGAATCCCATACCTAGGCCTAGACATGCTTAATGCTTTAGTGATATATATTCTCGCAAAGTAATCTCCATTTTTTGAAATATATGACTTAATCTTTGGTCATTAACCGCTCTTTTTTTAAATTTGGCTAGGTTGGTCTCTTTTTGCTCTTGATAATTTGATTTGTTTTGAATTCTGTGTAGCAAAACATATTGTTGGTGCCTCGCTGGTTAAGTTGATTTAAATAAATATGATACTGTAGTGATGTATTAGGATAAATATGATAAATTGGTGTGTTGATTTAACATATTTTTTGAAACATAATTTGATCTTGTCCTGCAACCACAAGAAGCTACAATGCCTGGAGCGGTTTGCACATTATGTGTGTCCATGGAAGATGTTTCTTGCCTCACATATACATATACAGGGTATGAACACTGACTAATTAGAAAGGGGGAAAGCTCACCTACGGCAGCAGTGGACGACGCTACGGTGGCTTGGGGCGGCGCCGCGGGGCCGGGGACGACGGCGCGACGGTCAGGGAAGGCTCGACGGCGGCGGCACTCGCGGGGACGGGAGCTCGGGCCCGGGGGGCGCCGAGAGCGCGGAGCGGCGCTGCGGGGCCGGGGACGACGGCCGCGAGGGAGTGACGGTGTGGCTCAAGGACAACGGGCGGCGCGAGAGGACGGCGGCGGCAGGGAGCAGAGAACGGGTGTGAAAATTTGGCAATTCGACGATGGGCGGCGCGAGAGGACGGCGTTTCGATTCGAAAATTTGACCTAAGTCCCAAGAAGGCCGAGGGGCGCGTTCTAAATGCGCGACGTGCTTTACCTAAGGCGCGTCGCGCATCTCCATGCGCGACCCGCGTTACCTACGGCTCGTCGCGCATTGTGATATGCGCGACGCGCCGTAGGTAACGCGCGTCTCGCCTTTGATGCCCCCGAGCTGGTTGCCTGATCAGGCGCGCGTGGGGAGGGGATTTTGTCCCACCTCGCCAACGCAAGGCGAGTGCGTCCAGCTTATAAGCTTGAGCGGTCCTTGCCGTTTCGAAATTACGATACATGTACCTTTGAGCCGCTGTTTCCTCTCTTTGCCCATGCTGGCGGTGTGGGTCTGGGCCCCGAGGGCTCCCTGCGGGTCGAACCCGTTCAATCTGTTCGTGGTACCCTGCGGGTTGAGCCCGATGGCCCCGGACCCCAACCACCCCCGGGTAACTTTTTTTTGTTTTCTCTTTTTAGGCACAAGTGTTTTTTACATCATGGACCCCAGGGTCCCTGGGTTCCGCCCGGACCCTCTAGGTTTTGCCCGGACCCCCTTAGAACGGGAAAAATAATTGCAGATATGCCCCTGCCATGGGGAATGCACGACGCGCGTTACCTACGGCTCGTCGCGCATTGTTATATGAGCGACGCGCCGTAGGTAACGCGCGTCTCGCCTTTCATGCCCTTGTGCTGGTTGCCTGTATTTGTTCAGTTCCAGAACTGAATGGTTCACTTCTGGAACTAAAAATTCAGTTACAGAACTGAATTCATATTTCCAGAACTGAATTCGTATTTCACAAATATTCACACATTATCATATCTCACAAAGGCACAATTAAAGTCACACAATTACCATATTTCACAAAGGAACAATTAAAGTCACACAATTCCCATACTTGACAAAGGAACAATTAATATACATTGTGTGCCCAATCATTTTGCTACTTTCCGTTATTCCCTTGGTTTTTTGAAATTCTTGACTTTTTCTTTATGGTCGTTGCGCAAGTAGGGAGTTTCGTTGGCTGATGGTTTTCTTGGCTTGATCATTGAGGTGGCGAAAGGAGGTATCTCATCAAACTGATCAAACTCTTCCTCCTCGACCGCATTCTCAACACCGACGATTCGCCGTTTTCCAGGTATAACCACCTTGAGTCTTTTGTTTGTTGTGTCAGAAACATAGAACACTTGAGCCACATGTTGTGCGAGGACGAAAGGGTCCGTCTTGTATCCGTGACGGCTAAGATCGACACTAATGAACCCGTACTTGTCTTTTTGTACACCTCTATTTGCATCAACCCAATTGCAACGGAAAAGAGCAATTTTAAAACCGTGAAAGTCAAGCTCCCATATCTCTTGTATTTGACCATAGTACGCGGTTTTGTCCTCTCCGTTAACATCGTAAGCATCAACACGTACACCACTATTCTGATACATGCTTTTCCTATCTTGTCGTTCGGTGTAGAACGTGTATCCATTTATGTCATACCCTTGGTATGTCATAACGGTGAATATAGGACCAAGAGCCAACTTTTTGAGTTGTTCACTTATAGGAGTATCTGATCGTGAAATTCGATTCCGGAGCCAACCATAGAATTTGTTCATGTGTTCCTTTGCTAACCATGATTCACTGTGTAGAGGATTCTCTCTAAGCAACAGCTCCTTGTGCTCATCAAAGTACTCAGACACAATGTCCATTTGTTGCAACACGTGGAAATGAGCCCTATGAAATAAATCTCGATCTGGAATTATAGCCTTCTTCCCGATCGTCCCCGTGCCTGTGAGCCTCCCCTCATGACGAGACTTGGGAACACCAACCGGGTTACTCGGGTCAGCGTAGTTTAGGGCCCACTCAATGGCTTCCGCTGTACAATATCCTTGTACCATGCTGCCCTCGGGGAAAGCTCGATTTCTTACTAGTGACTTCAAAATGCCGTTGAATCTCTCGTACGCATACATCTGGTGAAGGAACATAGAACCAAGTAGCTTTATCTCCTTGATAAGATGGCCCGTGAAATGAAGGCTGATATCGAAAAAGGTAGGTGGAAAATACATCTCAAGAACGCACAAAGTTTCATAGTGTTTCTTTTCCAATGACTCAAGATCTTCTTCACTTAGAACCTTTTGACCAATTGCATTAAAGAAAAAGCAAAGGTTCATAATAGCCTCCCAAACATTGACCGGTAGGATATTCCGAATTCCTACGGCAATCATCTGCGTCAGCGATACATGGTAATCATGAGACTTTATGCCGGGAGATAGCTTTAGATCAGGCATTGATACAAGCTTCAAGACATTGGTTGAGTAGCCAGTTGGAACTTTCACACTTTTCAAGAACTCGCAAAACTCCTTCTTCTCATTCTTTGAAAGGGTGATGCATGATGTGGGCAGCTCCATTCCTTTAAAGGAGTCATCATTGAGCCACAACTCTTCTCTAATTTTCATTTTCTTCAGATCAGCTCGTGCATGTGCGTGATCTTTCATTTTTCCGTCCATGTTAAGCAATGTGCCGAGAAGGCTCTCACAGACATTCTTCTCCACGTGCATCACATCAATAGAATGACGGACGTCTAAGTCCTTCCAATACGGTAGCTCCCAGAAAATCGACTGCTTCTTCCACATGTCATCTTCTTCAACAACGACCTTCTTGCCCTTCTTGCCTTTCTTCTCTCCTTTCCGCTTACCGAGGACAAAATGGACATCCTTAACCATTTCATAGACATCATGACCTGAGAAATGCGGTGGAGGATGCCTCTTCTCGGCCTTACCGTTGAAGTGATCACACATGTTCCGGAACGGGTGTTTCATTCCAAGGTAGCGTCTATGTCCCATGTACACTATTTTTTTTGACTCACTCAAGTACTCAGAGTCTGTCTCTCTCAAACAATGTGGGCACCCGCAACCTACTTTCTTGCTCTGTCCGGACAAGTTCCGTGCCGCTGGAGAGTCACTGATAGTCGCGAACAAAATGGCTCGAAGCTGAAAGTACTCACGCTTGTACTCATCCCAGACCTCCACTCCTTTACACCACAGCAACTTCAGATTGTCAACCAAAGGACTGAAATAAGTGTCGATGTCATTCCCAGGTTGATGTGGCCCCGGTATCAAGCCCGACAGCATAATGTACTTCCGTTTGTTACACAACCAAGGCGGAAGGTTGTATATCGTCAGAACAATTGGCCAGGTGCTATGTGTGCTATTGTTCATGAATGGGTTCATGCCATCTGTGCTCATTGAAATCCTAATATTTCTCGGATCTTCCGCAAATTTAGGATATCGCAAATCTATGTTCCGCTATTGTGTGGCATCAGCAGGATGTCTTATCAACCCGTCCACCTTATGCTTCTCCTTGTGTCATCGCAACAATTCTGACTCCTTTTTGTTTGCAAACCAGCGCACCAATCGTGGAACAATTGGAAAGTACCAAAACACCTTTTTAGGTCCGCCCTTTGTTCTGTTGCAGTCCTCATCATCACCACCATCTTTTCTACGGTTGAATCGATCGAGTCCACAAACAGGGCACTTCTCAAGGTCCTGATAATTCGAGCCACGATAGAGAATGCAATCATTCTTGCACGCATGGATCTTTTCCACCTCCAATCCCAACGGGCAGATAATCTGTTTGGCCTCATAAACGGTCTCAGGGACGGTGTTGCCTTGTGGAAGCATGTCCTTAAGGAGTGCTAACAACTCCTTGAAACTGCCATCACTCCATCCGTGGATTGCTTTCAACTGGAAAAGCTTCACCATTGCAAATAGCCTTGAGTATTTCAATCCACAACCAGGATAGAAAGGTTTCTTAGAGTCTTCGATCATCCTCTTGTACTTTCCGAATTCGCCTCCTTTGAACTCATCGTCGCCGTGTCTCTCAGCATTGCAAACCATCTCCTCTATGTTATCAACCTGTCAAGCTAGACATGAAAAGTCATATTAGCACGACCTTATTATACTAATTGTAAGCTTTATTATGGGCCGGGTTTGATTAGTACCTGTTCCATGATGTCGGCATTGCTCAACCCTAGTATATCCGCCTCGTCCACATCGTCGTCCTCTTCTTCGACAACGCTATGGACCTCCCTCTCCACATAGGAATCCCTACTCTCTGCTTCATTAAGTCCTTCTTCACCGTGTTTATTCCAACATCGATAATCCTCCATGAATCCACGTTTGATCAAGTGTGATTTCAACACGTGCTCTTGAAGATATCGCTTCTCATTTTTGCAATTTTTGCATGGACAATAAAGATACTGTATACCATTGTCCACCATATCTTTCTTCGCGTTCTTAATGAAGGCTTGAACACCATCCATAAACTCCTTGCAAAGGCGTGGACCATACATCCAACGCCGATACGACATCTATATAGAATATGAAATCAAAACGTTAGGATTCTCATAGTTTGAGGCCATGCACAACTAGTGTTTAAGTTCAAATATTGTTAGATGGCAAATGACATGATATCATGTGCTAGAAAAAATATTTTAAGATTTTCATCTTTACTTTTCATGCTATATGATTTATCTCGGATTAATTTAGTATTAGATGCTCTTAACGTCTGAAGACAATCATGAAAAAATCTTGGTGTATTTTCGAACATAAGTTATAATGCCCTATTCTAGCCATAAAAGTTTGAATTTAGAACTTAATTATTACATGGTGAACCAAAAGGAAAATTCAAACATTTTCGAAAGTCAATCGAACCAAAATTTTATTCCAAGGCTAAATGGACAAATAAAACTAATTAAGGCAGTAGAATGAGTTTTTCTAACTCTACTTATAGCACTGCACTAAAGTACCAAAATGTGTACAGTTGTGATGGACGAGAAACACATTAAGATGGGATGGATGCGGCGGCGGCCTCGCTCGAGTGGCTCAAGTAGGCAGCGACATCTGCCTGGCAAGATGCACACACTGGTTGGGGTGAATTCGTTTGGAAAACGGGAGGGAAATAATCGTATAGTAGTAATAGCTAGACTTGACTTGGGCATAAATGGCCCCGCTCGGCTCAAGTACGACGGTCCTTTAGATCTAGAGTTGCGCTAAATTTTATTGGCCCAAAAGAATCGATATCATGTCGGAGGTACCTTGCCACTGCCCCCGCGACACACGACAGCAAGAAGAGGCTCGATCGTGCTTCAGCCGCCCGCCGCGACACGCTCCCCACGAGATCTCCACCGCCCGCCGCGGCAGATCCACCCAGCCGCACATCCGCCAGCACCACTTTCCCCAGATCCACCCAGCCGCACCACCAAAGTATCAGACTGCAAGTTCGGACAGCTTGTTCGGACCTCCAGACCTCCAGGCGGGTCTTGTCTGAGGTGGGAACAAATGCAAGACGCGCCGCATGATCTCAGACGCGCCATCCAGTGGCGCGTCTCCCATCCGCATGATCTGAGAGCCGCCATCCAGTGGCGCGTCTCCCATTTGTCTCAGTAAAGTAAAGCGAGACGCGTCCCGGCTATTTAACGAAAGAAATTATAGTCGCGAGATGTACCGCTGAACGAAATGAGCACGGCTGAAATCCCCCTCCCCAGCGTCCCGGAGACCGAGGACCTCGCCACCACCAAAATCCCCCTCCCCAGCGTGCCGGAGACCGCAGCGCTCGGCATCACCCTCCTCGGCGCATCCTCCGAGACCGCCGCGCTCCCGGAGTGCACCGCTTCGGAGATCACGGCGGTCGCCACCGGCATATCTGCGGCGCCTCCTCCAGCGGGCTTCTCCACCACCAGCCGCAGATCTGCGACACGGGGACCACAGCTCCCTTCACCACCAACATCCCCGGGCTTCTCCACCACCAGCCGCAGATCTGCGACACGGGGACCACAACGCCCTTCACCACCAACATCCCCCGCGCATAAGGATCGGGTACCCCCCATTGTTGCATGTATTTGTTGGAATTGTCGCATTCTGCCTGAATCTGCATCAGCAAACCCACGAAACCCACGGAGGAAGCTTCTCTTTGTTTGCTTTAGTGGTAGTACTCTATCGATTTCTATTGTCTCACGAAACCCACGAAACACGAGCTGGTCCAGGATGAAATTTCCGAGCTGGTCAAAGTTGTTTAGCTGCTTCGGCGGCTGCCTCCCCTGCAGCGACTGTTCAGCCAACGTCAGCCTAAATTGCTGTGGCTCGGGGAACAACAACGCTTACAGGGGGCAGGACGATGATTCAGCTCGCGAAGCTGCTAGCGCTCGTAAGCCAGCGCCATTGCCTGATTTAATATCTATCTAATAATTAATATCGATGTAATAATAATTGCTGGATTTAGCTAGATATTGTAATGTATTGTGAGATTATTTGTATTTGAGATATTGTAATGTATTGCTGGATTTACTAATGTAGTGTAATGTAAGCCGGTTCGTTCAGTTTCAAGAGATTGATTCCATGTAATGTAATGTAATATGTAATGTATTGTACGCTACAGACGCCCCCCCCCCCCCCCCCCGCGCCCCCCTTTTGGGGGCCCTGGATCAATGCGAGACGCGCCTTACTAAGGCTCGTCTCGCATTACTTTCTGTGGCTTTATAAAATGATCGGAGACAAGCTCTCCCACAGCGCGTCTCGCATTGAGGTGGGAATAAATGCGAGACGAGCCACGTTAAGGCGCATCTCAGATCTCAAAATGATCGGAGACGTGCCCTCCCACGGCGCGTCTTGCATTTGTCTCTTACCCTCCCCCACCCCACGCAGCGCCGCGCCCGCATTTTTAGCGCGTCTCTCTTTTTGTAATCTGAGACGTGCCCTTAGAGGTTTGTCTCAGATTGCTTGCTCCTATTTGCTGTTTTGGCGTAGTGTCTCCCCGTCGATCTCGTTGATGTAGCACAAATCTACAATGAATTACATGCAAAGACGTCAGCAATATTAGGACGAATGTTTGGATTCTGGAAAATTTTCTTAACGAGGAAAGCTCTATTAACAAAGTTTCAGCCTCTGCAACAAGCGAATGCACGAATGCTTCGTTCTGCATTTTAGCGGTGGCTCCATGGACTTACGCCAGGTCTCGTGCGTGACATGCGCGAAGAAGGCAGCAATCTCGCGCTTGCATGCGGTCGGCCTCCGAGCCGCCACGAGCGAAGCCCGGGTTCGCGCCTACCGCCTCCAGGAAGGCGCCTCTCGTGTAGAAGCCTGTGCCCTGACACCAGCTCCCGGCGTGAGACTTGACCTGGTGACGACGCTCGCCACGGACACAACGGCACCTGCGACGCTGCCACGACCCCCAGACGAGCCCCAGCACGGCCCCGACTTGCACCCGTCGCCGCAGTAGGCGCTGGTGGTGCCGCAGTAGCCATACTTGCTGCAGCAGAAGCCTGGGCCGGCAGCTGCAGTGATGCGCAGCCGCGGGGCCGGCGGCGACGAGGAGTGCCAGCCCAAGAGCCAAGACTGCCAGGGCCATGGTCATCGGCGTTGGTGAGTTTGCCATGCGGGATAAGAGCTTTAATTTCTTATTAACTCTATGCTTTCAGGTTATTGAGCATGGCAATGGTATGTTGGTGATCTTTATAGAGATCGAGAGCAATGAAGCAGGCGTGCATTTTCTCGACGTACCTCCAACGATCCATTGTTAATTGTAGTCTTAGTTTGAAATAACTTAATCAGGCACACCAGTCAATACGTACCTCTCCTCGCGGGAAAAAAAAAGAACGACATGCCTGCCACTAGCTGAAAGCCTAAAACATAAATACTGGATTTGGATCGCTGCCGTGCAGGACTACTTGGTGGAAATCCGCATTCTACTGGCTACGAGACGTTCCTTTCCACTCGGCTGTAAAAACGAAGTTTCCAACAAAAGCAAAAGTTAACACATATTCTTGTGTCAAAAAAATGTTGACACGTATATTTAAAAAAACCGACAACAAAAGTTTTGGGCATATATTTTTTCAATAAAATGTCGGCCGTTAATAAAGAAAAAGTATTACAACAAACAACAACATAAACACACACGATGATAGCAACTAACAAGATAAAACCACCAGAATAACACAATTCAACTAAGCTACCTCTGTATTAAGTATTAACAATGATGAAGTGTCATCTGCACATCAGCACCTGCATTTGGGAGGAGGGGTTCTTCATAGTAGTGCCTTCAAGGAGGGTACGATCGACGTTCACTGATGTCAAAGACATCACTAATGTCGGCATCGGTAAGGTGCCGAGCAAGGCTTACGCCCGAACGCCCCCATAATCCACACCCCCACATGTAGGAGGCCCAGCATTACCGGACCAAGCTAGCCCTCACGGCCTCACCAAGCAAGACTAGGTGCCCATGCAACATCCGCAGCCTACACACACGTAATATTTTATAGTCCGCAAATCATAACGCCTGGCGGCCGGCTAATCGGCAATCCTCTACATAAGGCCGTTCACAATGTGAGCGGTGCCTGATACTGTTTACGCATGCTAGCTCGCAGTGATGCTTGGTTGAGCTTTGGGGTGCAGCGTGTAGCTTCACATCTTTTCATCTCAGCAGGCCCCACAAGCAATAAACAACAATGTTGTACTTTAACTGGCTTGATTACGCCACCAGATGAGAAAAGCACCTTGTAGTGAATAAAATATTCTATTTTTGCAGAGCAGCACCGATTCCTCTACTTGCGCCGCTCCCCTTTTTTCTAGCGTCATTGTGAATTGGCATCGCAGGCCACAGCGTAAGTGATGCCTAGATGCTCTCTCTCCTCTTTTAGCACTACTCAAGCACAACATTGGTTTCCTTGATTTCCTTCGGGTTCAACCATGAACTCTATGCCAGGCTCGGGCTCAACTGTCTCGGTAGGTTCAATGGATCGTTCTCCGACGTTTCGGTCACTGTAATGCATGAATAAGATGCATGCTTTATTATGATGTTATAATTTATGCATAAGATGATATGAAATGAAGAATAAATGGTACAACATGCAATGAACAAAATATAAGCACAAATAAATTAAACAAGCATTTCTACTAGACTAGTCATGAAAGACCTTAAGCAAGTTTTTAACAATCAGACAATCATACAGTAAGCATAAATCATGAATTAATTTAAACATGGACATCAGTAAGAAATTACGAAAGTTGGATTTGTAGCAAAACCAATTTTATAAAATTATTTATGAGCATGACAATTTTCAGCTACTCTAAATAAGATAAATCTTAAAAGATATGCAAACTACTTTAAATAATTTCTAAAAAAAATACAGGAACTAGACTCATAGACAAAGCTAACAAAACAGGTTTTACCATTTTATCATTTTTCAAACAAAAATTACGAATTAAACAATCTTGCAGGCAGAAAACAATAAATTACACTAAAATCTTATCAAACAGTAGATAAATATTAGAACAAGCTGCACTACTTGATAGCACATTTCGCAAGGAGTCTAAAAAAATTAGTTTAGCATTTTTAGAACATATAGAATTTACTAAGCAATTAACTTACTTTCACAAAGACAAGGCATAACTAATTTTACATTACAGAATAGTAATATGCAAAACAAAATTTTTGCCGAGTAGATCTACAACTTAGGAATACAACAAAATAAGTTTCACAATTTTTGGAGATCTACACAATTTTCTACGCATTTTACAAGTTGACAGGTTTATACAAAATATAAAAACGCGAGGAAACGCTATGGGCACCCGGATCCGGCGCTCCCAAGCACCAACGGGTGGGCCTAGGAGGCCAGGCGGACCCGGGCTGAGTTAAGGCAGGCTAGGCGGCCTTGACCCAAGGCAGGGGCACGGGTGGAACGTGCCATGCGCGCCACGCGCGTGTGCACGATGCACAGGCGCAAGCCCGGCTAGCGACGGCGGGCGGCGAGCGGCAGCGCAGCAAGGCGGCAAGCTCATGGCGTGGTCTAGGCTGGGGTGAAGCTCACCATAGGGTCGAGGAGCGGTGAGCGGCGGCGGAGGAGCGGCATGACGTGGAGGGGTGGCGCCAGCGGGAGGGGCCTCGCCAGAGGCCCTACACGGCGAAGAAGAAGGGGGGTGAGGGCCCAAATCGAAGGAGGAGGGCGAAGGGGAGGTGCAGCCATGAGGAATTGAGGCGGCGCTCACCGGAGAAGGCGAATCCATAGTGGCCGGCAGCGGGGAAGATGAAGGTGGCGGCGGCAATGGGGAAAATGGAAGAGAGAGCTAGGGTTTGGAGGGGGGGCAGTTCAAAAAGTGGGGGAGGCGAGCGGCCGGCGGGGCGCCTCAGTTGCCCGGCCACGCTAGCCCAACCGGCGGCCAGCAAAGATGCACCGCCACCCCTACTGCCCAACGGCTGGGCAAGCAGGCGCAGGGAAGGCGGGGTGAGGGGCTGACGGGTGGGCCCGGGGAGGAAGGGAAAGGAAAAACGATGGTTCAACTTCAAAATTCAAAAACTAGAACTTCCCGAGCTCCAAAAATCACCAAAAATTTTCTAGAGTAAGATCAAACCACCGAGATCACACTGCAACAATAAGAACTCAAAATGCTATCGCTCATAGAAATTCAAACAAAACAATTTTTTTCAAAACTTCCAAGAATTTGTGGCTCGGGTTAGTTGTCACAAAATTGAGCAAAAATATTTTAAATTCATCATTTTAAGTCTAGTATTTGAGTAAAATTTTTAGGAGCACAGTTGCATAGCAAAAGTTAAACTTGCTTAACAAACACTCATCCACACAAGGTAAAATAAAAAACAAACTCAAGCAACACATGTATATGATGCTTTATTATGATTTAATAATGCTCATGATGTTGCTAGTTACATGTTAATCATGTTTTTAAAATTTGGGTTGTGACACCGTCGACGTTCTCCGGCCACGTCTTCGGCGGCGGCGTGCGGCACTGCAGGCCCCGGGCCGGCTCAGGCTCCGTGCAGCCGGCTCGAGCTCCGGCGTTGGCGCGGTGATGCGAGCGCTCGGGGCCCAACCTGGTCTCTAGCGTCGACGGGCGGCGCTACGGGCATACGGGGCTGGTACAGCTATTTTTTTAAAAAAATCAGTTACTAAGGGCAGGTGACGGGGTGACCCGCCCTAGGAAATGGGATTTTTAGGGGCGGACGCGTTACCCGTCCCTGCAAACAGCATTTCTAGCTGCGAGAAGCTGGGATGGGTACCACACGTGTCCCTATAAATGCAATTTTACCTACCTCTAAAAACTATTTCTGTAGCAGTGTGTTTTAATCCGCCTTCGCTACGATACCAGTCCAACTCTGTACCATATCCACACTCTAAAATATATAGAGTAAAATGTGCCCTAGGTTCTCTAAACTTGTCCTTCTAAACTTATCCTGCTAGTTCACTTGGATTTTCCAAACTCTCAAAATATATATTTGGATTCCTAAACCATATTAGGGGTCCATCCTGGATCCTAAAAGCACCATGCAAGCTTCCGACGTAGACGCGGAGTGCCACGTGGTACTATACTGGTAAACATTTACAAAAGAACCCTCCTGCATTATATTGTCCGCATTTGCTCCCATTTGCTCCTTCCTGCCTAGGTTCGTCACCTCCCTCCTGCTGCTCAGCCATCCACCGCCAAGCTCTGATCCTGCTCCACCGGCACACCGCCTCCCTCCTGCGCACTGGCTGTCCGCCCACCTCCCTCCTTGTCGCCGCCTTTGCGCGTGTCTCGCTGACCATGGTTGCAGCGCAGAGAGAGAGGCGGAAGCCCCTACTGCCGCGGTGCCCCAACGAGCTCGTCAAGCAGCCGAGCTTGGCGCCACCCATCCTTGAGCCCATTGTGCCGCACCCTGTGGCCATCGTCGGGCCAGCGCATCCTTCAGCATCCCCACGGGCGGGTCGCGCCGCCACCTACCTTGCCACAGTGGGCGCGCAGACCGCGTTGGCGCCACCACGGACCCCATGCTCCCGGCTCCCCGCGTGAACGCGCGCCTCCCGTTGTGGCATGCTCCCTGAGCGTTCGCGTGTTGCTGCCACAGTCCCCCAAGCTCCGGCGCTCGGCTGCCCCTCGCACAGCCGCTGCCTCGCCTGCGCCACCGCCCCCACACACGCTAGGTCTGCCCGCCCAGCTGGCCTGCCCGCCGCCGCCTCCACCCACGCTGGGCCGCGCGGGCGCGGATGCTGGTGCCGCGACCTGGCACCAGCACCACCAGGCACCAACGCTGGGTCAGCGACACGGAGATGCAGAGGGAGGCGGCCTGGTGCTCGATTCAAGGGGGTGGCGGGAGGCAGGCGGCAAGTAGAGGACTGAAGCCGCCTGCTGTCCCTAACGCAGGCGGAGGACTAAGCGGAGGAGTGGAGAGGAGAGAGATAGGAGAGGAGAGGAGATAGGACATTAATTGTGTTAAAGATAATAGAAACTAGGGTGTTTTTTAAAATTGTTTGCCACGTGGGTGCTACGTCGGCTTTGGATACTCGCATGGCGTGTTTGGTATCTGGGATGGACACCTTAACACAGTTTAGGGATCTAAATACATGTTTTGAAAGTTTGGGAACCTAAGTGAACTAGCGGGACAAATTTGGGAATATGGGGTGCATTTTACTCAAATATCTATATCTGTAATTGTTTCTACATAATATCAGATCCGCTCTGCATGGCAAAAGGATATGCTTAAGGATATGAAGAAAGTATTATCCGCTCCGATCCGATCTATTTTCATCCCTAGTAAAAAGTCAATTGTGCCGGCAGTTATTGAGTAAATCCCATAAATGACATGTTTAAATTTGGATAGCAGGGATTACAATCAAAATGCAGGAGTATGACAAATTGATTTACACACGTCAATCAGAATGAAGGTGGGATCCGGGATCAATTAATTTCAAGTGGCGTTAGGTTGTTATGTTTTCACAAATATTTATATTGTTGGACCCATTTTTGAACGCTTCAAATGCTTGTATTTTAGTATAGATGGAGTAGTTCTCTTGATCGCGCAGGTGCACCCAACTTCCATATATAGGATACGCTGCCATTGTTTATGGTGCATCCGGCGTGTGGTATATCTCCCAATGCAAAACCGACCCTCTGTCGCATTAACTGCTAGGGATGTGCACAACGTATACAAAAAGAACAATCGAGCAACGTAGCAGGACGGCAGCCTAGCCAACAAGTATGATGATGGGCGGCGGCCATGGCCGCTTGAACTCAGACGCGGCGGCGGCGATTCTGCTCGCCGTGCTACTCGGAAACCTCGCCATCTCCGCAAGCTGTAACCACACCATGCATTTCATGGCGAGCGTTTGTGAATCTCTAGCCTGTCTTGTCGCCAATTCGCCGGTAATTAATTCCTGTGTATGTTCCTGGAAGGCACGACGAGGCAGCTGCTGCCGGGTGTTGCCGGAGGAAGGCACGGCTGCGGCCGCGGCTGGACGGCGCCAAGACGACGGAGACGGGAGCAAGATCTACCTGATATTCTGCCAGAGGTCGAAATGCGTCGACGACGACCGCGAGTTCACCTGCTACTGCTGCTTGCACTGGAAGTCGGCGTGCTGGAAGACGATGAAGCCTGCCGGAGCATCTGCCCGGTGTGCGACCCCAAGTGCCACCCGCCGCTGCCGCAGGCGGTACGCCGCCTTGGGAGCTCAATGGTGGCGCCGGTTGCCGGCGTTTATGTCAGGATGTGCAAGTTTGTAGGTCGCTAGGGACGGACCGAGATAGCCGTGCATTGAAATACTATGACTTACAGATATATAGAATAAATGAGATTGGGTAAACAACAGTAGGAAACTGACCCTTTTTAAAACATTTAAAATAAACAAAAGTTGGAAATGGCAAAAAGACAATTAATAGAAGTAAAGAGAAGTTTGAGGAGCAAAATTAAAAGACACAAAAAGTAAAATATAATAAATAAATAAATAAATATGGGGACCAAAATACAATTGCTTGACAAAGACAGAATAGATAAAACTGGTAAAGAAAAGTTGGAGAGAGAAAAAAACATAATTAATAAAAATTATGAGTAATAAATATGGGGATTAAAAATGAATTGTTAAAGAAATGTGGGAATTGAAATAAGATAGAATAAGTAAAATTGGTAATGAAAAGTTGGAAAATGGCAAGCAAAAAAATAAATATAGGGATTGTAATAAAATTGGTAAGGAAAAGTAATTTGCAAAAAGAAAAAACATCACGATAAATAATAATAGAATACGAAATAAATATAGGGATTGCAATAAAATTGGTAAGGAAAAGTAATTTGCAAAAAGGAAAAACATACGTCACGATAAATAAGAATAGAATACAAAATAAATATAGGGATTGTAATAAAATTGGTAAGGAAAAGTAATTTGCAAAAAGGAAAAACGTCACGATAAATAAAAATGCGCTAGAGGGAGGGCTTGAACCTCCGACCTTGTGGTTAACAGCCACACGCTCTAACCAACTGAGCTACTCCAGCTGTTCATGTCAAGTTAGAGTTCAAATTACTTATTGCAATAGGTAAGAATGCACACTGTTAGTTCTTTAATTTATATTTTGTATTGAGACACTGTTACATCCACAGAAATTTAATATGCTTGCACTTTCAGCGAATCTAGGTTGGGTTTACCTTTACTGGTAAGAAAATGATTTCCACGTGCCAGTGCCTGGCTTGTTGCAACAAATTTGATCAGATCTAGTGTTATAACTGAAGCAAACCAGGACTTGCCAGAACCATCCGTGGATTGAGATAGAATGGCTGGCCGACCAATCTAGTTCGAATTGTGCAAGAATTTCCTCAGATTTTAGTTATAGTTTGATCAAAAGAAAAGTTGCTTTTGGTTCCCCTAGACCCTTGAGTTGTACGAGCTGAAAATCCTAAACCTACATTTATCCAAGGTAGTTCTATTAACATACAAGCGAAATAAAGAAAACGCTAGGTCGACTAAACTGCAAGCCTGCAATGTCCCTAGCTTTCAGGAGTGAACGCGATGTATTCGTCTCGAGGTTTCAGACCACAAGTAAGCTGAGAAAAAAAAAACCCCGCATAGACATAGCATCCATTAAAAGCCTTCACAAATCACAACAAATAACAAGGAAACCTAATGTCTCGTAAAACAAAATGGAGCTCAAACAATCGATGCTATTTAATGTTATTTAGGTCAAACATTCAACGATGTACAAAGACCATGGCATAAAAATGAAATACAGCACTTCCTCATCTTGTCACATGGTCGTGCCTTGCGAGGTTAAAGGGATGAATTACAACAAGGCTTCGAGCCCTCAAGGACCTTGAAGGTAACCAATTTTCTCTATACAATGCAATAGCTATGGACAACTGCTTACATAAAAATTCGTATTTCTTAAGCACAACTAAAAAAATAAGGCAGCGATTTGTTGAACTGCCTTAAGTATAGGCTCCAAATAGACCGAGTGAAGTTGAGCTTTGTCATCGTTCTCGGAGATCAATCATGTCAAACTTTATATCGGTGTCCATGTAGACATGGGAGCACTGCTCGTAAATTGGCGAGCCATCCAGAGGTGCCTTGTGAGGATGGAAACCTCTCTCTTGACAATCATGGATCACACCCATACCACCTGGATCCGTGAGATGAAATATACCATGTTTTCTGGTCAAACAAATACATAACCATGATTAGTCAGATGCCCCCCAATGCTACAAGGCGTGCAAACTATGGTAACACAAGCTCTGGAGCATCCAAGCAATACAAAGGTCAGTTAAATCGGGTTGAGCAAATTTGCCAATAGGGAAGTGATATATTATATATCAGCAAAAGTGTTAAATATCAATGCAAGAAAAGGATGTCGACAGCGTAGATGGAGAATATACCTTGTTGTGTCAGTAGGTGCCATAACTATTGCAATTGCTTCAGGTAGCATGACCTATCGACAAAAAAAAAGGTAGACCAAATAATCTAATTAAACATTTAACACTTTCAATTTGATCAGCCTGTAATAACTCAATGCCCCACCACAAAAAGTTTCAATCGTTAAAGTGTAAAGAATAACACAAATCAATCTGTTCAATACAATTAATTTGATAAGCTCTTTTTTCCCAAGAAACTGCTGTTGCTAATACCTCATGTTTGCACCACATATCAAGTCTTCCAATTTCAAAGTTTTAAACCAAGACAACAACGGATTTGGCCCAGAAATGGAAAACAAAGAATAAGATGGGGATATCAGCTTCATGATGTAGCATTCACAAACCAATATAAGTGACTTTGCATAGATTGGAGTTGCGACAATAGGACTAAAAACCCCAAAGGAAAGACCGTCTAAGAACATGGCTTTTAGCACAGCAGCAAAACTAAACAAGGAAACAGAACAAAGTACCTGTTTCAAAGTTTCCATACTGGTTTGATAAATCCAGCAAAAATTCAAGGGGGAACATGTTGTTTTGGTCTCTATCTTTTTCATTCTCTTCCTTCTCTTCACCCACTTATAACAGACACTCCCTTTCCATTTTCCCTAGCTTCTCTCCCTTTCCCTACTCTACCTCTTCCCTAAGGAATAGCAGAAGGTACTCTAGAGACTACAATAGCTAAGCAGCAGGTACCCTACAGACTACAACAGCTACCTTCTGGAACAGCAATATGAGCTGTTTTCGCAGAGACAGGCCAGGACCCAAGTTGGCCGCCATGAGGGTTCTGTTTCTCTAGGAAAATAGACTAGATAATGTTTAAACATCATTTTGATAATTTTATTACACCAAAGATCTTTCATATGCAAGAAATATCATAAACCTGAGAGATTTATCAAAGCAAGAAGATATAATCATAACAATATTCATCAAATGATAGGATGCCAAGCTTACATCCCTGAGCAAGGTTCCCTAACACAGAATAAGGATGAACAGATGACCAAATCTCATTGAACTATTCTATTGATCATTCGATCTGGAACTGTGAAAAATGAATTGGGATCTTGTATTAGTATTGGAGAACATCTTCACAATAGCAAATTAAGTTTTCCACATTTAAACATTTAACCAATAAGGAAACAGTTAAGACTCAAATGACCAAGTGCTTAGGGCAACACAAACACCAAGTACTCTAATGTAACCATAGAAGTGTGACACCAAATAAGCAGTAACATATTGTGAGATCCAGTCTGCCAGCAAGCATTACCTGATAAGAATAATGGTTGTGGAGATCAATGGAAGACAGGAAGCAGGACTGTGTTGGATGTGTCTGGAAAAATAAAAGGAATAAATTGAGGAATTCAATATTCTCTGTAGTATAGTGGAAAGTAATCAGTCAACCATAGACTATTTGTAGTTACAGAAAACATCAAGCATCCCATGACATTTAATAGAGATTCATGACTCCTTGAAGGTTGGAAGATTATCTAACACTCAAATTACACCAGCAACATTTATAATATAAATGTGCGGAAGTCCAAGATGTGTTGCTCTAAAAGTTGACTAACGATTCATAGTTTACGAAGTTCATACAGTGGTTTGCACGCATGTTAAATGCTGTTTAAAATCTTCTGTACTATAGAGTATAGAGCACATTTGTAATCCTAGTATAAAAATAATGAAGACCATAGGCATATATAAATAATCTTTCTCTAAGACATCCAACTATCCATATCCAACTGTCACAGGTCAATGCAAGCTAATGATTTTGATATCCTAGTATCCACATTCGTAAAGAACTCCCATGCTTAAGCAGATATTTTTGGACTTTAAAAGGCAGAGAAGCAGCTTTTCTTCACTAGTTCTTTCAGTAAATAGTTACACAGGTGGAGAACAAGTAAGCATCTTCATCGGTTTCTTATTTACCTATATCAAGTATGGTACATATACCATATAACCTTTTCTTCTTCTTTTCTTTCAGGAGGATACAGACATACAGCGCATCTACCTTATTGACTTGAGCAAACAAAAGAAAATGCCCAAGTTAAATTGAACTCACATGAATCCAACCAAGAGTGAAAAGTGAGCATGAGTCCTGAACTTCAAATAGTTCTTCTTCATTTGTAGCTTCACACTGGAAAAAGAAAAACATGGCATTCAGTACTATGTTTAGGTACTGTATTACACATGTCACTAGCAACATGCACAGAATGAATGGAGATACAACAAGGATGGCCAAGATAAAACAGAAGTAAAAACTAACATCTTACCGTATTAGATGTCGATTTCTGCTTTGGAATAATTAATGTGGTCACATAAAAAGTTCTTTTTTTCTACATGAAAATACAACTAGTGTTAGAAATTCTGCCAAACCACCGTTCTCATTTCCTATAAGCAATGTACGTACCAGGGTTCCAGCAAGAACCCCACAAGTTTCTAGGCTTCTTTTGGTGTTTGATTCAGCAACCCTTAGAAAACACTCCATCAACTTGATCGGCTAACAACAATGTAAATTGAAATAATCAATCAAAAAGTCAGAAGAGTACAAGGAGTTAGACATGGAATGCTGATGGAAGAACCGAACTTGTTACAGATAAAATACCGATGTAAGAAACATAATGAGATTGGTACAGCTGCAAGCCCAAATAATATGATGATTTTAAAAGGAAAAGATGCATTCTGAACTTACAACATGCAAGTTCTGAAAACGGGCGGTTCCTGAGGTCGGAAGTCCTGGTGTTGGATCAGCAACTCTTGATGGAGACATAGGTCTTTGTACCTCCGCCAGGACTGGTGGAGGAGAAGGCTGTTTGATATTCAATTGGAACAACTCTTCTTCCAAACTAGCAGAAGGAATTGGGGTTCGTTCTTCTGCTGGTACAGACCATCGACCATCATCAAGAGAAAGAACAGATTTCATATCCTCATTGTCATTTGTGGAGCTATCCGGAGGTGCTGTACTGGGACCAAGTGAACCATCTTGGTTCAAGATGGATGGTACTAAACTGCAGAAGAAAGCAAGATAATGTCAAACAAAAGGAAATGGCATAGTTATATGACTAATTTCCTATTGTAGTCCCTCTTCCAATCATTTTCATATGTGTCTCCGTCTTCTAGTCTAATCTCAAGTGTAAGGTTATGTTTCTCATTCAACTTGGTTGATCGAGTAACCCCTCTTTCAAAATTATATCCAGTCGAGCCAACCTAATCAATACCTGTTCAGATGGCTTTATATTGATACGAAACATCACCTTTAAAAATATTTCAAAACTTTGTTAAAAACTAACTAAAAATTACAAAACAGATAGATCATTAAAATGATACATCTTAAAAAGATAAGGCTTTATTCAACTTGCAAATATCTCCAAAATTGAAATTTAATCAGCAAGTGCCCTTATGATATACCACTAGAATTATTATAACAATATTAAATTCTTATCAAATATGAGTATCTCACTACATGTGTTAAGAAATAACTATTGCTAGGACAATGTTGGACTCTCAAAATGTATAGATACATACAGGATGGGTGTTCATATACAATATAAACCCAAACATTAAAAATTCAAAAACAAGCAGAAACCAATATAAAGTACAAACATCCTAAATTTTAAAAAAATTGATAGTAGTTTATACTTAAAAAAATATTGGCAAGTTTCCGGTAAAAATTGGAATTTGTCCATATCAGTGATTTTTAGCATAAACTGTTCTTTGCTAGTTTCTATAAAAGTTGGATTATTTTGGTTTTCCTGCAACTTTTTACATTCTGAGACAGCACACCTTGTTAATCAATGATATATTATGCTTAGATCGTAAGAATTTTACAGGAAACAGTCAAGGTCCTGAAAATATCCAAATTAGGAGCATGGTTGAGACGTTGAGTTGAGGTAGAACAACTTGAAACAAAGGGGTCTCAGTTTTTTCAAAATGAAAGGAATTACAAGAACTCTTTACAGCAGAGCAATAGAAAATAATACTTCTACAAATAGTAAAGCTAAAAACTATCATAGTTAATGAATTGTCACCTTGTCATATCACTTTGTGTTAATTCAAAATTGTTTGGATATTGAACCTGAAAAGAGCAGTAGAGATACATTAGATACTGCTTGCTTGTGGTCAAATTCTCAGCCAAATACACCGAAACAATGAAACTAAAAGAAGCATACCTTAATTCCAGTAACAGGCACATTCCATCGGCCATGAAGACCATTAGGTCCTAATATGGAATGTCTAGCTAGTGTTTCTTCACTTGGATAAGGCAGGTTCATAAATCTGCATAGTTTAGACCAAAAAGGAGATGGTTCAGTGCATAAAACACCATAAGAAAGAAAAGGACCAAAGATACAACTATCTAACACATATGGCTACTTGTACACCAGGGAAAGAATAGCCCATTTTTTATCTACAGAAAGCACACTGGATAAGAACAATATCTAGAAAAGTAAAGGAAAATAGAAGTTAAACGAAGGAAATGGAAGGAATAGCTTAATTATGATTCTGCCAAAGCACTTAACTACATAAGCTGTTGGTCTCTGCCAAAAACACTGATTTTGTAAGCTTATTGGTATTTTTCCTCTCACTAGAATGTTGTTTCTCTAATTTACAAATATAAAGTGTGTGAAATTACTAATCAACAGAAAACCCTAGATGTAGTGTTATTCGTTTATCTAATTGTTGGAAATTTTGAACAGATAGATAAAACCAACTGATTGGAAATATGGCACTGTTTGTTTGTAATGAAAGAAAATATAAAATTTTCAAGAAGTACGCTTCGTTTCCTGCAAAGTTCCTCTGAAATAACCACCCTTGAAATTAAGCTAGTGTATGAGGGCCATATGTTCCCTGTAAGCCTATCTTTCCGCTTAACAATCATCAAGCTACTACAGTGTCTTTGTTAGATAACTAACATGCCAGCACTCCTTTTACATAAGTGATGGCTAACTGTTAATCAGAAATATAACTAAATGGACACACTATAGTTAAGCTAAGTGAAACAAAACATATCACAGACATAAATATGACCAAAAGGTATACATACTGTTTATGCATCTGCCTATCATGTTGGACACTCGGTAATGATGGCACTTGTCTCCCAATTTGGAAGGATTTTTGCAGTGCTCCATTAGTGCTACCTACAAATGGCTGAAGAAGGAAAAGGATGAAAAATTATAACAGCACATGAGAATATGAAAGTACACATTCTCCATATCTTCTTCTCAGGATGCTTCACAATATTACGTTATTACAGACTAGGAAATGCAATGTAATGCAATGCATACCTGTGGAGTATACAAGCTTGGGGTATGCTGCTCTATCCTACGAGTTGTAGCATAGGTTCCATTTAGACTATTAGTATTAGATTCCACAGTACCTCCTCTGTTATGCTCGGCAACCTGCCGCTGCACAACCGGCTTCAATGACTCAAGCTCTTTGATAACATCACTAAGTTTCTGCAACAAAGGCTCATTCATTTAGGTAAAAACTGGAAAATAAATGGAGAGTTCGGAGATGAGATAAAGAAGGCCAAAAGAAGTTATTTGCAAAATAATTTCTACAAGCCCAGTTGGGATTTGAAAAGTCTATGTTGCTCAAGAGTAGATTTTAAGGCGACAGATGTGATATCTAATAATGAATTGAGTGGACTTACATCGAAAAACGCCTTTTCTCTAAACTTGAAGGCAAGGAAATCGCGATGCTTTGGTATCGTCTCGCACAACAAGCTGCAGCCAATCAAGTTTCAGGTGCAACAAACAATCACGGTACCAAGATGCGAGTATCAAATGATTGAATGCTCAGCCCACCTCGAGTATCTCAGAAGGATTACATACAGGTCGAGGATGTTTTTCTCGTTCCGATATATATTAGCCTGCACCGACAACATCAGAGCACCAAAGTTTTAACACAATTTGACTCCAAACTTAAGAGCACTCGCATTAACATCGAAACAAAAACAACCCCCAATTCGTTCGCCCAAACCAATCGAAAAGAGCCGTGTGCAATCGACAATTAAATAATCGCACAGCTAATACTTCACGCGACAGAAGGCGAGATCTAGAGGGCGCAGGGGCGATCCCCCGCACGAGATTCCGAAGGGGCGGGTAGGGTTGGACCTGTCGAAGGAGGCTGCCCGCGATGCGGAAGTAGTAGGGGAGGCTGATGCGGTTGTCGACGGCGATCGGCCGCGCGCACGCCTCGATGTTGATGGGGCCGCCCCTAGCTGGCTGCGGCGGGCCCATGGCCTCTTCTCCGGCGAGGTCCCCCTCCTTCGCCTGCGCGGCGAGCTCGTGGCGACGCGGGGTTAGGAGGGGGTAGGAATGGCAGTAGACTTCGGTAGCGGTGAAGGAATTGCTGAATTGGGTCACGTTGGAATTGGACTGCGGGCGGCTGCGGGCTGCGGCTCCGGCCTAGTCTCTCTCTCTCTCTCTCTCTCTCTCTCTCTCTCTCTCTCTCTCGCGGCCGCACCCTGTAATATGCGCTAATTGTCGTGTGATGGTAGGTTTTAAAAGTCTGCGATCTTTTTGGCTACTTTTTGCAAAAATAAATCCACAACTGTGCCTAAGCACGTTTTTCATTAAGAGAAAAAGAGTTTAAAATAAATAAAGAATTAGTTTCAGAGATAAGAAACCAACCTTTACTGCCGAAAATGCTACACTACCTACCTAAAACGTTTACAACAAGGCGCCTAAACCCTGCTTGGAATCGAGACGAATCTTATCAACCACCCAAACTAGAACTTGATCAATAGTTCTAACACATCCATCAAAAGTTTTGTTTTTCTTTCCTTCCAGAGCATCCAGCAACTTAACACAACTATGGAGTCAAAACACTATCGATTATCCTTCTGTATGTTCTTCCTCGCAGCGCCCCACCAGTCGACCAGCTTGTATGCGCCACCAATCGACCAGCTTGTATGCGCTTGAGCATTTGGAGCGGCCGCATCGTAGCCAAATCTGCATAGCAAAACGAACTAAAGTAGTTCTCTCGAGAAAGGGCAGTTGATCAATAGATGTTCAATCCTCTCTGGTGATTGGGAGCATAAGGCTCTTGTCTCTTTTGCGGGTCCGCCATCTAGCATATCATGCAACAAAAGCCAAATGAAGAATTTATATTTGGCTGGTGCACGTTTTTCTCTTAAAATATGTCTTATTTTTATAGTCGTTAAGTACATAATTAGCAATGCTATGGGTTTTAGTTATCAATAATGTTCCATGTGGCATTAGGTGGCTTACTACATAGTAGATGATGGATTTAACAAAACCATCATAACTATAAAAAATAGGTAATTAGGCATTTTAGTCCCTCAACTTTGATCTGAGGGTCAACTTCATCCCTCCACTTTTAAATTGGCCAATATAGTCCCTCAACTTTCATTTTAGGTCAACTCGTCCTTGTGCTAATACTATACTCCATAATAATATGAGATAAATAAAAAAAAGTCTATTTTACCCTTGCTCATTCTCCCCCTCCTCATTTTCCAATATTTGTATCAGGTTCGCTCAACTTTTCAAAATATTTTATATGATTGGTACATTTATGCAATAAGTAGGTCTAATTGTACTCTCTATGCGTCTACAATACAATACGATGTATGGGTAAATATTTCATATGATGGTACGATTATGCAATAAGTAGGTCTAATTTTACTCTCTATGCGTTCGCAATAAAATGCGATGCGTGGATAAGTAAACTTCTATGTTCCAAATTAAACACTTGCATTGCTTAAATATTTTTTAGTAAAAAATAAACTGTTGCAGATTTAAAGGGGAAGGAGTCAAGGGTAAAAAGAACTCTTTGCATAAAAATCATATTATTATGGAGTATAATTATATTATTACGGAGTATAATATCAACATAAGGACGAGTTTGATTAAAAAAGTTGAGAAACTATATTGGCTAATTTAAAAATTGAGGATGAAGTTGACCCTCAGATCGCGAGGGACTAATATTTTGCCTAAAAAATAAAAAAATAGTATGTCTTAGTTTTATGTGTTAGTGTGATTATTATATCCAAATCTTGCATATTTACCTTTTTATTTTATCTTACTTCTTTTCCTTATCTTGTTTCACTAATCCTACCATTAGTTCCTCTCTCCATTTGACAGATGTTGTTTGAATTATACTCATAATTACTACTATATTCTGATTACTACTATTGGAGTGACCCCAAGGATACAACTTGCACTATGTTCTAATAATTTTTACTATCAAAGTGATCGAAAGAGCTGGCTGCGGCTGCAACAGCCGTTGCCAGCCACAGTTGTTTGTGAGCTATGCTTTGCGATCGAGTAGCTGGGCTATGCAAGCTACTACCAACACATATGATCAGGGTCTATATTAGTCAAGCTTTCTATATATTTTATTCTATCCAATTATTCTTCTACGATCCATTACTATACAAAATAATTGTTTTGTCACCTCAGCACCATTACACGCGCGTCCATGAGGTCAAGATCTTGCTAGGGAAAGTTATCCTCTTCCATGTGTCAGGTCGTATCCATTCTTCCATAGTCATTACTTTTATTTTGATGGTCCGTCCTAGGAGAGAATTTCTTACATGGTCCGGAAAGATGACTCAATTCCCTATCTAGCTCTGCAAGGTGAACAATGCCTTATTTGACATCAACTTGCAACTTTTCTACCAATTTGACACTTCTGTTAGTTTTGCTATTTAGTGGCTGTGAACGAGTTTGCCCCTTACTAACTTTTTAGGTCTATTGTTTGCCGCAATGTATCTTAGTAACATGGCATGATTAAGTAGCAAATAGAAATAGCATATTCGAACCACACCAACAATACATACAGGACCGCAAGAAGGACTGTACAAGGGCTAACGCATTTCCATCGGAGGAAGTCATACAATTTAGATCAGAACACAGTGCTACTGCAGTGTTAGATGCATCCAGCCTAGTGAGCAATCAAAGGAAAGGAAAGCAGAGCAGACAAGAGCAAGGTTGGTCAGCGGACCAAGGGCGACGACGGTAACTTGTCCGGGGTACAGATTTGCCTGCTCAACGAGGAAGGCAGCAGCCTAACGATCTACCTGGCTTTGTAGTCGGTGCAAGGAAGTCCTGCTTTTCCAGACAGTCAGAACCGTGGACGAAGCTCGCGATCCTCAGCTTGCTGGCTTTCTGCGTTCCATGTACAGTCCTCCTTCAAGTTTATGCTGCGGGTTCAGGGCGCGGCTGGGCACCCGCGCCCGCGCATGCGCACGCGTCGCCGGGGCGCGGCCTCCCACCGCGTCTGCAGCCAGCCCCTGCGCCGCCGCAAAGGCAGGGGTGGGCCTCTTGGGGCGCGGGCGGCACAGCAGGCTTCGCCGGCGCTGGATCCCCCTCCCAGCGGCGTGGATCGGATCGCCTGTTTTTCTTTCGGCGTCGATTGGAGCGGCGGCGCAACAGAGGTAACGGAAGGTGGGTTGGTGTGGGCATGCGAGGGAATTTTTGTCCAACAATGCAAAAGTTAACAGCTACATGAAGGAAAATCTAACCGAATGATCTAACGGACCTGATGATAATGTTAAATTGGGCAAAAAATTATAAGTTGATATCAAATAAGATATTGCTTATCTTTCAGGATCATACAAGGAATTGAATCATCTTTAGAGCCAAATAAGGAATTCTCTCTACAAACAAGGGCGGAGCTACGTGATGGTCGCTGTTGGCCCTAGCCTACCCTAAAAATACAGTCCAAGCCCATTACTCATGTTTAGATGTTTAGAAATCAATCAATAGAAGTAAACTTTGTCCCCATTCTGCCATGACGTCGTTCCGTGTTTAGTTTTCCCCTCTAGGATTATAGCGTTCTGTTTAGTCTTCCCCTCTAGGATTATAGCGAGAGTCCAACTATGCATGGAGCATCGGAACCACAGTAGGAACAGCATCGACAAGTACCCCTTGCTCTCTCCCATCTCTGGTTTGGTCTCCCCTAATAAATCCCTAATCCTTGGTACTTTGGTATTGGATGGGAAGGCTAGGCCTTGCCGACGGCCACGCAGCGCAGCAGCGTGACTACTGAAGCCAGCGAGCTGCGACGATGCTCCTACACAGCTGGATGCCTGCGCAATTGTGGGTGTGCAAGTAATTGTACTTCGCAATATTCATACTTGTTTATCCTAAAATGTTAAGAAGACTTTATTATATGATTGGGTTTGCTAAATTCTATGTTATATTAGCATATCATTTATAGTGTTAAGAAATTTATGCTGAGTGGACCACCCTAGCCTGCCTACAAAGAGATTGAAGTCTCCACTCTCTGGGTTGACAAGTGGTTTACATTTTCTCTTGTGTCATATAGTTTGTGAGATGAATAGCTGAAAGTAATTGGACCTGTCCCCAAAGAAGAAAAAAGGACTCCTAGATCAGGGGTGGAGCCAGGAATTCTACTGGGTGGGAGGGAGAGGGGAGGGGGGGTGGGGGGGGGGGGGGGCAGCAAAGCATGTTAGCATGTTAATTTGGCCTAGGGTTATCTAAACTAACTGCCTGCAACAAGAGGATTAAACTTTTGCCACCTTTGGGTTAAACTTTTGCAACAAGATTCTATATACATCTGAGGATTTTTCAATCTAGGACGTTTGCAATTTAATCCTCTTGTTGCAAATGTTAATAGGCCAACTTAACCCTAGGCCAATCCCGAGGATTAAACTTTTGCCATGGCCGCCACTGTCCTAGATTGAAAAATCAACTATTAACAAAGATTCTATATACATCTAATACAAACTCTATAGAATATAATCTATACCTGCTCAGATCAAATTGCCTATTGTATTTGTATGCATGGTTTAGTTTTTATCATCATGCAAAATTTCTTTTTAGTTAGCCGGTGGGTAAATTATTGATGTGTCACCAATAACACTTCTTCACTTTATCCATAGGTAAATAGAAATATGTTATCATAAGCAGGGGCGGTCCAGGGCGCGGCCACCCCGGGCACGTGCCCAGGCTCCCTGCGGAGCGGTGCACTTGTATGTGCACAGCACAATTTGCCCAAGTAAAAAATAATAGACCGATGACAAAGACACCTGGTATAATCGCTCATGCTTGATAATTCTGCCGTTGTGCATATGAGCTGCACGTCCGACCTTGACACAAAGCTGTAAATTAGCAGCACGATCTAAGGTAGCAAAGGACAACACCATCAACTTATTATTAGTTACTATGTTTGGCTGAGGCTCTAGAAAAGTTTTGGGTCTGCCACTGATCATGATCATAAGGGTGACTTGTACCGCACGAGAACATATATAATATGTGTTGTGTCCCGTGTCATCTGTGTTTCTGCATAGTTTACATACTTAGATAATTTTACACTTTAATTTATTTGTAGCTACCGACCCCTTCTATATTGAGTTCAAGCTCCACCACTGTCGGTGACGACGCGCGCTCTACCTTCCCATGAAGCTGTACAAACGAACAAACATATCACACCATTATTAGATGGCATTCATCAACGATCGTGCCGAAGGGCTTGATGAAACTGGAGAGAGAGATGCATTCAGATGTGATAGTATTTCGCTAGAGAGAGAGAGATCTGCCTTCACAGCAGGTGGCGTCCAATTAGCACGTGCTCTGCAGCCGGAGACCAAGCCGAAGCCGCAGCCGCAGGCCGCCAAAAAGCGCAAGAGCCCGGCCAAAAGCCGGAGATCGCTGTCCCAAAGGCCCCCGGCCGTTGCCACGCACGCGAACCGCGCACCAAAGAGAAGACGACGTCACTCCTCCTGGACTGGAAGCTCTCGAATCGATCCAGAGGAAGACGAAGGGCCGCCGTCGACGGGATCCCGGGGGCTCGTTCGCCTCGCCACAGCGGCAGCCACGCTCTCTCTCGTCTTGTCTGGCCTAGCCGTTTGAGCCGAGGCGAGGCGCGCGTCTTGTGGTGCGTGGGGGGCAATGGCGGCGCGGAGGAGAGCGGCGCTGCTCGCCGCCGTCATCCTCCTCCTCCTGCACCACGCGGTGCCTGCGTTTGCTGGGTACGGCCCTGGATCCGTCACAGCTTGGTTCTTTCCAGATTCCGATTGTATCCGGCCGGGGTTCTTTCGTGTTCTCGGGGTTCGCTTTGCATACTCGTGTAGTCGTTGCATCGTCAGATCGGTCTGTTGGGGTGCAAAGATCACACCTTGCTCAAGGGTTTCGAATGGATCCCAAATAGCTTTCACACGATGTACTGCTCAAAATCACTTCCTTCGCTTCTGGAAGCTAAGAGTTCTTTGCTGCATATTTGATCATATCTTCTCTTAATATTTCCTGTTCCTTTTGCCGTTCAACTGCTACCTACCTAGTATGTTCTCTGTTCTTCAAGTCCTGGTTGCTCAAATTCTGAGTATTTTTACAATATTTCACAGAATCACCTGTAAACATTGATGAAATTGTAATGGTCATTCTGATGGTTTTTCTGCATCAATGGATTAGAGCGAGCTACTATGACATACTGCAAGTGTCGAAAGATGCATCAGAGGAGCAAATCAAGAGGGCGTACCGCAAGCTCGCGCTGAAATACCACCCTGACAAGAACCCCAACAACGAGGAGGCGGACGCGCGGTTCGCCGAGATCAACAATGGTATGTACTAGTAATGTGGAGAACCAAAGGGAAATATAGTTGAGTGCTCAGGCTCTAGCTTAAAGTGTTGGTGTTATTGAGCTGTGAAGTTGTGAACTTGCAGCCTATGAGGTCTTGATGGAGCAGGAGAAGAGAAAGGTCTATGACTCGTATGGCGAGGATGCGTTGAAGCAATTCCAGAGCGGGCATAGTGGCGGAGGTGGTCGTGCTATGAACGTCGAACACGTGTTTGGCAAGTAAGAACAAAAGTTCATGCTATCCTAATGTTTTGTTTTGTTCATATCATCTTATCATGACTGCTAAATATATAATTGTTCATGACATAGAACGACAAACTTATTGCGAGCTACGTTGCATTATATATTGATGCTATTATATTTTTTTCTACTTAAAATGGCGGGTTCCAGTACTTCAACAAGATCTATCTTATTTTTCGGAGAGTGACATGATGGAATTTTTATTTTTTTTCTTAAGACATTTATTGAATGTGTTGTGGATTAGGTTAAAGTTTGTGTAGTTACTCAACAAAAATAAAGTGAAGTGACTCACAATTGTTTTGTTGATCCATAGACATCTGAAAATGAGGATTATAGAATCATGGTTGTGATGTCCTGACCAACTCATTTGGTCTTGTGTGAATTTTACGCTTTGGTACATGAGATCATTTTAGGACATGGACCATGTGATGCCTTTTATTTATTCTTTAGCTGGGGGATCCCTTCATACTGCAAAATTGCTGATTCATGTGGTGTAAATGAAAATAATTAATGTGGAATAGAATCTTCTTCATGATTTAATTGAAAGTATTAAAAGTTTTGTCAGCCAAGACTACTATTTTGAGTTGTAGGCTATTGGAAATTTGGCTCTATGAGGAATAGGATGCAACCATGTGGTACGATAGTCATCCATGTCTGGCTGTATATTCGTTCACCTAACAATCAGCAAACTCTATAAGCTTGTGTACGTTAGTGCACTCCTGTCATGCACATTTGTTTACTGATTATATGCTGTTAGGCAGATATATCTTTTTACTCAAATAAAATATGCTATTCCTCTTTAGTTGAATGTAACTCTGTTGACAAATATTTTTAGCATGTTTCTGTGTCACCTAAATCTTCGCTTCTTTCCCATTGTTAATGATCTTTTTCTATTCATTCTAAAAAAACTTCAGTTTTTTTGGTGGCGGAGGGATGGAAAAGGAGGAAGAGAAAATAATTAAGGGTGATGATGTCATTGTTGAATTGGATGCTTCGCTTGAGGATTTGTACATGGGTAGTTCCGTGAAGGTAACATCAATATGCAACTCGGACTTATTATGATAAAAAAATTAAGAGAGTCATGGTAACATGTTTAATTCATTCTTCAAGTAAGTCTCAGACTTTTATGGAAATGATTTGCACTTATGGCATCATATAAATTATTTGCTTTGACTTGCCATTTTGCTGGTGATGAATGGTAGGTTTGGAGGGAGAAAAATGTGATTAAACCAGCTCCTGGCAAGAGGCGATGCAAATGTAGGAATGAAATTCGCCAACGAGAAATTGCCCCTGGAACGTTTTTTCAAATTAGTGAGCAGGTAAATTTCTAATCTGTCATATTCTTTTATGCAGTTGGTATGATTTAGATCCTATATTTTTTATATATTACTGTAATGTGAAATGTTCAGATATAGTTTCTTGTTTCATCTTTTCATGGTTTTCATGATGAAGAACATTTATCTTCCATATTTTATCTTGAAGGGTGTTCATTTGTGATCCATGTACTAGATCTGGTTTAATTTGATACATTCTGCAATGATATAATGATACATTTTCGTTTTCCAGGTTTGTGAATCATGCCCAAATGTGAAGTACGTAAGAGAAGGTGATTTCATTAATGTTGATATAGAAAAGGGAATGCAAGATGGACAGGTACAAAGCAACTGCCTATTGTTTCTTCCAGTAATTTATCTACAGTGGTTGGCATCCTGCAACCTTTTGGAGCTACATGACTGAACACCCTGGTTTCTATACTATTCTAAACCAACAACATTTTTTCCTGCACCAGCATCATTACAAGAATTGCTTAAGCTGATTCTCTAAGGCATGTGGATTGTGGAATCATGGATGCAAAACACTTTTGGTTGATTTCATTCTGTATGATCTTAAATAGATTATATATTTTCTGCTTCCAGGAAATTTTATTTTACGAGGATGGTGAACCTAAGATTGATGGAGAACCTGGGGATTTGAAGGTTGTTATCTACCCTAGTTTTTTTATGCAAATAAGTAGGGCTTGGCAGCATCTTTCCCTGACAAAGATCACTTTCTGGGCAGTTTAAGATTCGGACAGCATGGCATGAACGCTTCAGAAGAGAAGGCAATGGTTTACATGCAACAGCGACAATTTCACTGGTAATCTTCACTTCTTTTTAGTCTTGTTCTCTCGCTAATAATTCTACCTACAGATCTTCCGCAAATGGCCTTTAATCGAAGAAGGTCTGGTCACGTTGAGAGAACCAATACAAATATTTTGTGCTTGTTCCTGGATGAAGATCTTTCTGGATAGACGTTAATAAATAGATAAAGCATTCGGTTACAAGCTCGACGGGCTCTTCTTACATTCTAAGATAGAAATTCAGCCAAACAATTTTGTCAACATTTCTGCTGAGTGCTGATTCTTTGGTCTCACTGAAGGCCTTATTAGTCTGAACCTCTAGCCTCATTCATTCCATCAAAGTAGCATCAATTAGCTTATTTATCTCACAGCAGGAACTTTGGCAATCGTCGCCGCCTCTTCCATTTTCTCATGCTCTTCCATTGGTTCTATTGTCTGTTGTCAACCACTGAGCTCCCATTTCTCCTGCAGCTTGAAGCTCTTGTTGGTTTCAAGAAAAACTTCAACCACCTCGACAACCATTCGGTGGAAATCGGGACCGAGGTAAATAGGGGGGTAATTTTGAGTTTTACACACTTAAAGAATTTGTCGTGAGTGGAACTGCAATAGCTCAACTTTGCATTGCTGTGAATTTGCAGGGGATCACCAAGCCGAAAGAGGTCAGAAAGTTCGAAGGCGAGGGCACGCCACTGTACAAGAGCAACAAGAAAGGAGACCTCTACATCACATTCGATGTAGTCTTCCCTGAAGGCCTAACTGATGACCAGAAGGCCAAGCTGAGGAATACCTTCACTTAAACACCCTCAGTTTCGACCCCTAGGCTAACTGCCGAGAGCAAGCCTGAATGTTAGGGCCTGTTTGGGACTGCTCCACTTCCAGTTTTGCAACTCTGCTCCACCAACTCCACCATGGCGCAGCTCCACTGCAGAGTTTCCAGAGCAGCTCCAAGTGTTTGGCTAGCAGACCAACTCCAGCTCCAGAAAATTGAGATTTTGATGTGAAATGACTCTAGTACCCTTTCCTTGATTACAATGTTGTGATTAAACCAAGTAGTATTACAATAGTCCGATGCACATAAATAATAATTAAAATTCAAATATCATTACAATAGTCCGACGCACATTAATAATAATTAAAATTCAAATACCATTACAATAGTTCGATGTTCATGAATAATAATTAAAATCGAAGTACCATTACATAAATATTTCAAATGATAAATTCACTTATATTACATGACTAGGTCCAATTCGTACAAATAGCCGTCGCTAACTCATCACGAAAATTATCCATAGTAGGTGCATTAGGCATTGAAGTTGATCCATCGGATGGCGCCACATACTTGTTGTATCTTTCTGAAATTGTAGGCTCATAATCATCATCACGCTCCACACGGTCAAAATCCAAATCACCACTATTATGCTCATGAATAAAATTATTAACCACCATAGTTCCTACAATTATCTTTTTTTGCTTCCCTATAGGATAGATCGGCATTTTGTAAAGAATGTGCCACTTCATTTTCCATACTCCAAATGACCTCTCAATAGAATTACGTACACGTGCGTGAATGCGATTAAATTTTTCCTTAAGAGTATTTGGCTCCATACCTCTATGCCATTCCGGCAAATGATATCTCTCACTCTTGTATGGTGCCAAGTATCCAATGCGATTAGGATAACCCGCATCAACAACATAATATTTACCTAGAAACAATGATATAATTAGACAGATACTATAGTAACCATATTTATAGAAATGAAATTATGACACTTCGTACCTTTGGGAGGGTGTGGGAAGAAGTCGTGGTCCACATGCATTGCATCATACAAAACACTTGTATCATGCTTCGATCCCACTTGACCAACGGATACATAAGTGAATCTCAAGTCAAAGTCACAAGTAGCAAGAACATTTGTTGTTGGAATCCCCGATTTTTCAATATATCTCACTTGCTCATTTGGATGGAGAGCTACTCTAATATGTGTGCCATCAAGAGCACCAATGCAATCCTTAAAGTGAGAGTATGCTCGTTTATCATCCCGGATTCTTTTATGAATGGTTCGAAAGTTGGCATCTTTTGGAACAATGAAATGTTTAGCCATAAGCATCAAGGCTTCAAGAACCTCATCAAACTTTCTATGAATTATTTCACCCGAATGATTGAAACGGTTTTGAGTTTTTCTATTAGACTCATTTCCCGCACAAATGAATAGAAATATTGCAAGAGCCTCATATGTGTTCATATGCATGGATGGTTGGAGCCCGTACCTTGAAACTAACAAATTATGAAGGTCCATGAAAATTTCTGGGCCCAGACCGCCGGAGCCCAGGCCGTCCGCGCCCAGGACGCCGGCGCCCAGGCCGCCCGCGCCGCGCCCGCCCGCGCCCCGGCCTCCATCGCCGCGCCCGCCCGCGCCAGCGCCTGCGCGGGATAGGCCGACCCGCGGCACCTATGCCCTGACCACCGGGTCGAGCGCCCCCTCCAAATCCAGTGCATCTGGCGCCGATTCGACCCCAATAACAGCAGCTTGGGGTGAAGGCTCGACGGATTCATCCATTTGTTGCATCTCGAGGTCGGGGGAGAGCTCATCAATGGCATCCATGGCCGGCGGGCTAGGGTTTCTCCCTGCTGGTGGTGGTGGTGTCGTGCGTTTCTCAGTGAACGAAGGGATAAGCTGGGGTCGGGGTGGGTGGTGGGAGAAGCGAACCGTTTTCTGTGTAACCGGTGGCATACGTGGGTAATTACCCCTGAACTCCATGAGAACTTTGATTTCAATGATTTGTGGAGCACCTGTTTTGCTACTCCACCAAAACAGTGGAGTTTGCCCCAACTCCATGGTTTTTTAAGGAGTAGAGTTGATGGAGTTGGAGGTGTTTGGCGATACAGAGTTGGAGCAGAGTTGTAAAACTAGGAGTGGAGCGGTCCCAAACAGGCCCTTAGTCTTTTTTAAATGCTGTTGCTCGGAGTCACAGGCTGATGTAGACCTAGTGTGTTCATGTAATTTTTCATGTACATACAAACAAACGTTATCCTGACCAAAAGCAAACCGAGGGCCTGTTTAGATCAGGGCGCATAAACGCATAAAACTTTTTTGCAAAAGAATCTTATCAATTTGAAGTACTAAATGAAGTCTATTTACAAAACTTTTTGCATAGATGGGTTGTAAATCGCGAGACGAATCTAATGATGCTAATTAATCCATGATTAAGCAATAATTAGCGGATGGTTACTGTAACATCACTGTTGCAAAACATGGATTAAGTAGGCTCATTAGATTTGTCTCGCGATTTACAGCCCATCCACGCAAAAAGTTTTGTAAATAGACTTTATTTAGTACTTTAAATTAGCAAGATTCTTTCAAAAATTTTGCGTTTACGGGTTTTTTGCGTTTATGCGCCCGGGGACTAAACAGGCCCCGAATGGTCATCTCAAGTCAATCGGGCTTCGTCCTGTGCCATCCCATCATGAACAGTCGCTCTGATTGAAGGTCTCGGGTCAAGGTCTCCTTTGTTTTTCCTCTTTTGCAGTCCCACTACCTCTCTCTATTGGCTCTTCCCTCACCTCTGGCAGCTAGCTTTAAGCTCGGTAGGTGAGCAAGTGGAGCAGCAGCTGGAGCTGATAGAGAGTGATCCTCCATGGGAAACGCCCTCAGGTGCTTCGGGGGAGAAGACGACCATCACGGGGGCGGTGGCCACTACCCCTACTACCAGCCGCAGTACTACAGCCATGATCCGACGGCCGCTGTTCCTCGGCCTCATCAGCAGGCTCTAGGCCGCCATGGCGTCTCGCCGGCCACCGTTGGCGGCGGTGCCCTGAGGCAGGTTCGAATCCACGTCCATGGTAACAGAGTACTGGCAGTAGCATACGGTGTTCTTCATTTCCTTCCACCTTTTGTGTTCCTGCTGTGTATGCGCTTGTTCTCACACTGTCGGCAGCCTTCGCTGTCTGGAAGAGGAGTTTGGGCATACAAATCCCCAGGACTTGTGTAAAAACTTGAACTAAATCCTAAGAATTCCTGGAGTGATCCTAATCTTCCAAACAGGAATCTTAGTTCCAACCGTCCCAGTCCATTTTAGTAAAATGCTAAATCCTTGCCAACGTGCTTAGAGTTCCATAATCAAGATTGACATTTAATCTACAGTAAAATCTTGCCTTCTCAGGATGAAAAGGCAATTTGAGGAATCACAGCCTTTAACGACCGTCCCATGACATGAGAACTTTCTTTTTTTAAAAAAAAAGGCAAAAGATTCTTCTTTCTCGAAAAGAAACTGATTAGTAAGACCCTGCTGGACACCAATCTGTTGTGTCTGAGACCGCAGCAGGTTGTACAATTTTTTCACTTGGATGTTTGGCTTCGTGTGCATGACTGGGTATTTTTCAGCAGGCTGCTGGTCCAAACATTGGACACCTGCAGTGGAGCAATGGAGTACTTGCCAACGGAGTGGCGGCTTCTCAGTATCAAAACAAGTGAGATGCCGCTCTTTGCTGCTTCGTCGGAGCACTCATTTTTTATTCAGTTTTACTATCTGTGGCAACAGACTCATTTCTGCTCTCTTTGTTCGTAGCACCGAGGACATCGACGAGTCGTCCGCCGAAGGTCTGCGCGACGCCAAGAGCTACGCCAAGGCCAACCCGATGCTGATCCAGGTCCCGGTGTTAGGAACAAGGAGGAAATTCTGGCGATTATCCGACAACGCGACCAGGATCAGCAGGAAGCTCGCGTTGATACTGAGGAGCCAGCACTCGGTTGGCAAGTTCCTCTCCGCTCCCCTGCAGGTGTCCAACGTCTGGATCGGGAGCACCGGGACTGTCAAGCTAAGGGGGGTCAGTTTCAATGGTGAAGGTTTCAGCATTGAGCGTGTGAGAGACGACTACAAGAACCTGTCCAAGGTCCTGCAGGCGTTGATCAGAATCTCCGGTGGGAATGTCGCCAAGCTGCCTCCGGACTACAGTGGATTCCTCGCACTCTTGGGGGATGACAACCTTAGGATGAAAGATGAGTTCTTGATTGTGAACAATGCCGCGCTGCTGCCCATGAAAAACCGGTAAATTTTTCGACTCGGTTTTACGTCTTTGTTTGTTGCCAAAGGCTCATTTTGCTGCTTGTGTTCGCAGCACCGAGGTCTTCCTGATGCTACACGAAAGGATTGTCAAGTACCTTGGTCGTACAAACAAGGCAAAGAAGAAGAGTATACTCTCTAAGCTCCCCTACGAGAATGACTGGTTGGATACTGCCAGGGCAAATGCACAGATCAACCAGTGGGTTGTCAATGCTCAAAACGAGTACAAAAAGACTCAGTCCGATCTACTGCGGCTCAACAGAAATGTAAGAAGCCACCTGCATGAGTACAACGATGACGACATTGAGGAAATCCTGTATTGCGAATGGCCCGAGCTGCTCGCGGTCATGGTGAAGATGTTACACTTGGAAGGAGAGCTCGAAGTCACTGACATTCAAAACAAGTTCGGCTAGTCGTCCTACTGCAAAACAGATGCATTCTGCATTTCCTGCTATTGTTAAGCTACTTTTCTTCTATCTTCAGTGCCTAGGTTTATGGTGGAGACGTGAAGTGATATGCTACCTGGATTATGCTCTCTCAACTTGAAGGAGAAGCTGGGTCAGCTTTATAAAACTATGCTGAAAATTATTGCCTTAAATCTCAGAACTATGGTGTAAAATCTACTTATTGTTGTCAGTACGTATCAACAGTTAAGTATCCACAACAAGAATGATATGATATTTTGGTCAGTACAAGGCAAAAGCCCTCAAAAACCAACATTATAAATTCCTTTCAGCAGAAACAGCTGAAAGGAAAACTAATGCATATTGTATGAAGGTTTCTGAGGCTTCTGTGAAGATATCATACGGCATTTGTAGCCAGCGTCTCTTCATCCACGTCAAAAGCTTTCCTTGCTTGCTTGAGCTCTTCATTCATGGAGAGTAGTTCAGTAGCACGGTGCAGTTTCCGTAAATCCTAAAAACCAGCAATGACATGTGAGCTGCACTGCAAATAAGCAAGGTAATCAAATGTGGAGTTAGGAAAATGTACCTTGCGTATAAGGTAAAGAAAATCCTCTGTCAGGAGCTTCCCCCTCTTTGATGCAACGTTCTGCGCCTTGTGGACCTGAGAAAAAGGCACATTATGTATCAGTGAATGATGAAGCTGCAAATAATAGTACACTATATATATGCCAGATGTGTCTGTGATTTTATCCATCTACCAAGTCGCAGCTACTTGCAGACAGTGTCCACTTCAATATTTCAACCACACTCACCTGTAGCGCACACCAGTGTGTATATTTGAAGCACGTGAATTTGCTCAAAACAGAGTGTGAAGTACAGATGGTAAATGGGGAAAGGCCCGGCTGTCAACTAAACAGCCCATAATTTTCATACAGCAAAATCATGTATGAATAAACATAATGCGTTCAGAAAGTAATCAAATTAACAAATCAAGGCTCCATGTGATACGATTAAATTTTCACTCTGTAAACTATGATAGCAGTTGGTCAAACAAAATTCTGGATCATTCGACAAAGCCCTGATGCCAACTGCTTGATGCGAACAAATTCATGTATAGTATAAGTTCCGATCCAAAGCAATGCTCAAACAACATCAACTACCAAAGTTTTATGATGAAAGATATAATTTGTGGCATAGAAAAGCGCAATGGGCACAGCACAGATTGGTCAGACTCGATACCCAGCTACACGATAACCCTTCAATTTATAAGAAAACGAGCAAACTGCATAGGCATACCACAAAAATAGATCTCAAAAGAATAGCCAATAATGACTCCAGAAGCTTCAAATAGAAGCCATGCACAGTGGTTCTAAACTTAATCCGTCTTCTTAGAACACCAGAACACTGAGTGAAGGTAACAAACATGAACGTTGGAACAGGAATAACATTTCAACATTCTGAATATTCTGAATCATTAAAAAAGGACCATAAGGCAAAGCATCAATCGTTTTTCCATCCATCAACAAAGCCTTACAAATAGTGCACATTGGATCTTGGCATTGCACAGAAGACAGAAACGGATAATAAGCTTACCAGATCAGTGACATATTCCACAACAATGTCCTCCAGAAGCGCAACAGTTTCTGGAAGTGGCTGCAAAGTCAGGAACAACACATATGTGAGCAAAGAAAATTTCAACTTTTTGTAAGGAAAAACTATGTGCTTCTTCATTTACATGAAAGTTATTTAAATCATCATACATAAGCATTGAGACTTGAAGGTTCAATGCAGATTATCATCAGTACGGCCTTCTATCATCAGTAGATATCTAAATTCCTGCTCTAAACTACAATAACTGCATTATAGTCCCCATCATATCCTTATAGTTCAGTAAACTCACATTTGGATCGTCCCCAAATCCGTACATCATGTGCTGCACTGCAAGAACGCCAGCAAACATTTCAACACACAAATTGAGAATGAGCAACAACTGAATTGAATGCCCAAAAGACAGAACAAAGGCTAAAATTAGCCAAACAGGGGATTTATAAGCGTCACGTACGGTCTTTCTGGAAGACGCCGCGCTTGCGCTTGAGGGTGGGGGCGGACGCGTCGGCGCCGGCGCCGCCGAATGCGGAGTGGTGATGCGAGGACGAGCCCTGGCCCGCGGCCGCGGCCTGCGCCGCCGCCGACTTACCCTTGGACGGCGTCCCCGACGGGGCGGTGGTCGCGGCGTGGTGCCCGCTAGGGTTCTGCACCGCCGACTTGCCCTTGGAAGGGGCCGCCGCCGGGGCGGGCGTGGCGGGTTTCTGCATCCCTGCGCCGGCCGGTGGTGCGGCGAACAGCGAAGAGAGCAGGGGGAGGAGGGAGGAGAGGACGGCCGCCTTCGCTTCCCGGACGGGGGAGGAGTTCGATGTCGGAGAGCAATAGGGGAACCGCTTCAGCCGGCTCGCGAGTCGCAGCTCTGGGCTACCAGTATCTCAGATGCGTCGCGGAGGTGAGGGTGAGGGAGAGGGCTGGGCTGGTGGCATCGCCGGCGAGGCCGCCGCCGCGACGGTCGACGGTCAGACGGGCAAAAGCGGCGATGCGATGAAATACTGTACCAGCGGCATCGGCTATTCCGCATGCACCGGCGAGAAAAGCCTGAGCCCAGCCCGGGCCTGGCCCAATTTCGTCCGCCAGTCAAGCCCGTTGACTTCTATGGACGGCTGGGGCAACAGTCCGCCGGTTAAAATTGTGTGTCCCAAACTCCCACTCTAAAAACATTAAATCGATTTATTTCATGAGTTGTGTATAGCATCTACTCCCCTCCATTTCAAAATATAGATTGTTTTAGTTTTTCTAGATTCGTATCCAGATCTAGATACATAGCAAATACTACGAAACTAGAAAAATTAAAACGAACTACATTCCTGGAGTATATATGTGATATCAAAACTAGAATGCAAGATAAAAAGAAACATGTATATATTAAAATATAAAACAAGACCTTTTGAGTAATCAAATTTCTTCCCATCTATTCACAGATATGGTTCACCTAATCTCCCACCTTCTCCTAAAAGACATAGACTTCTCAATAGCTTGAATAAATTCCGACTATTTCTTACTTGCAAGCAACTAAGCATCTCAAAGTTGCATAACCTCCACCTTATCAAGAACTCTACTATCATATTCCTCATTGTTAAATGGATTATCTAGGAACATTGCAAGCCAAACCTCTTAACTGACCTCACGGTTCTGTCATCATCTCTTGTACTTTAAGAAAATAATCCTAGTAGGCTTTGTGGTGCTCTTTTCCAATACTCAAGGCAATATCCTGGAAAAGATCCGGAATAAGAAACCCTCGCAACACATATTAAATGTTGAACTCAACATAGTGGTATGTCCAATAGCGGACCGTGAAGCAAATTGTAGGGATGACCGATTAAAAAAACTATTATGGTCCAAAGCCTAGCTACATAGGCATACCGGGCTGGACATCGAGGGCCACTGGACTAGTAACTTCCATGGGCTACAAAGGCGTAGTTTGAAATTTTATTTTTAGATCCTTAGGATATGGCCTAGCTTTGCCTCCACTGTGCTCTCTTAGATATGTTCCTTGTATGTCCTATTTCAAAAGTACCATTACGACACAAAAGCATCCTTGGGATCTTGACAGATATACATAATACGACAACTATGACTTTCCACGGAATACGGAAGCAATCAGAGGGACATGTGGAGAGGGGCATGTAGGTAGCGAGAAGCCTTGGGGACGGGAGTGCCTCGACGTAGGTAAAGTCTTTGTTTAAAGGTAACTTTATGTGTAGCATGATATTGTGTGCATGGTAGGTGAGGAGAGGGTGGTTATTGAAGTTGTTGAGCTAGCGCAAGAGCCTCCAACCAAGTGGTTCCACGCTTGGAGTTGGCGACGAGGATGATGTCGTGCAGGCAAGCCTAGAAGCTATCCCGAAGAAGCATAATATTCTAGGTGAAATGTGGCTATTGTTGTAGAGAATTAGTGGATGAAGCCAGACCACTGTTATTGAAAGTTCAGCCAGAAGATCGGCATGGCTTACATTTGTGGGGCTTCTTTACACTTGTGTCATGGCTCAATTGATTTGGTTTTACTTTTGGAGTGGCTCAAGTTTAGTCAGAAGCAAGACCAATAGATGGAGCATGCCAAATATATCGTCGTGTGGATTGAGCAGCCCTTTCTGTTGGCAATATATATAGCTGAATGCTTGGGCGATTATTGGAAGTGCTCCGTAGCAGGTATAACCACATGACCAGCGTATGTGTCTTTGAAAGGGAGGTAGATGGTGATATCTTCCCATGATAAGATGGATCTAGATGTTATTATATATTATATAAATTGACTGATTATATGTAGGATGCACGGGTGTTTTTTGCAGAGTTTGTTCACTGATGCGCAATGATTCAGATTTCACCATTTTCATGGTACCACCGCTAGGATTCCTGGATGAGTGTCTTTTAAAGTAAAGTGAGAGTGTACAGTATAGTCTCTTGTACTGGCTACCAAGAGGAGTGAATAATGATTTGTAAAAAAAACCATAAGAGAAAAGGGAAAACTGGAAGCGAGCCCGAATGCCCCCGATCGACATGAGAGAGTATCTCTCCGAAGGAAAAGAGAAACCGTAGACAAATTGCTGGCGTGCTGTGTTAGCACACGAATCTACAAGTGATAGGAACTGAGAGCAAGGAGACCAGGGGTTCGCACGTGCAGGCAACTTGTTTTGCTTTGCCCGCCACCGATTGATAGTAGACAATCAGAAAGGGATAGCCCCCTATACTCTTCACACGCGCCAAGATAATCGATGACCACAAGCAAAAATAATCGATGCAAATAAGATGTCCTCCAGCAAAATGATTTCAAAAACATTTTTTGCATGAATATATGCAGATTATTATAGCCCATTTTCGGCCAGGCTGCATTGCAAACATAGAAGCCTTGCTCTTTTCCAGCACAATATGAACTAAAAAGAGGCACCTGGTTTGGGAAATACTAAGACTTCTTTGTATGCGCATAGTCCAGTCGAAATGGGAATTCCAAATTCTGAACTGAGCCGTCCCATTTTTACCCAATTTTTTTAATCACGCACGCACACTATTGAACTGCAGAAAAATGTGTTGCATTCTCTCGAGGAAGGAGGTAATTCTCAGTACCAGGACTAAGGGGAAAAAATCATCAAACTAAGTAACACAGGCAATGAAATTGTGACGGCAACCCTTGAGCTGTAATCCATGAACATAAGACATAATTTAAGAAACCAATAATCTTATAATCCATCGCCACTCAAGTCCTTAGTAAACGTCCTATGGAAAAGCAAAAGAATTTCAGGAGTTTTGACATAACAAACTGTTTTGAGGCTAAAGATTCAACATGTTCCCCAATGTTAAGCACTGTTTTTCTCTTCATACCCTCCCTGATACCGTCATGATGATCATCATTGTCGTGACGAACAACCAACCAGAACAAATGACAAGGCAAAAAATCGCTGGGCTGAGCATGCCTCGGCAAGCACCCTACTTGATGTACTGGGAGACCCACTTGAATCCGTCTCCGTAGCCCATCTTGCGGACAACACTGCACATGAAAACTTCAAGAGGACGGACATTAGAGTCACCAAGGTTGACCTTCCCCTTCCCAGTTGTGAAGTTGCTAAGGCCTAGGTGATACCGCAGCTCCTCTTCAGAGGCAGCATATGGGATATCAATCTTGTTGCCAAGGATGAGAAATGGAACATTGGCCAATGAATCATCAGACAGGAGAGCATCAAGTTCCTTTTTTGATTCAGCAAATCGCTCCTTATCATATGCATCTACCAGGTATACTACAGCATCAACCTGTTGTGATATGAAAAAAAAAAGGGCAAACATATGAATAGCTGCTTCAGATGGAAGACAAGTATAAACACAAGTGAATGAATTAGCTAATCACAACTGACTGCAGATAATTACAGCTTCACATATTTTAGTACGAGGAATAAGGACAGTACATTAAAACAAAGACATACAAAAATATATGATAACATCAGTTACCCATAGCTATGTACCAAAACACATTTAGCCCCACATTCAATTTAAAAGGGAAGATGTGTTTGTGTTATGATTTGGCAAGCTTGCGAGGATGAACCATGCAAACAAATTTGGGTGTCCCTTTACCGTAAAATGAGGCGTGACCATATGTTAGCAGTAAACCTGTGCATGCATGAATCTGTCCAGGTTCATAGTGTCTAGGTGCGGAGTCTTTAGTAGTAGATTTCCAGCTGCTACTTAGTGAGAATAATAGCCAAATCAAAGTAGTAATGGCTGTGGTTATTAGCTGATTGGCCCAGCCTATTTTGAAGTGTACGGCTGTGTACAAATAGGAGAGAAATCAGAAAATACAGGACGCAATTGCAGCACCAAAACCACTGCGTGTGTTCTCTGAGTGTGTGAGCTCCTGGGCTACCTGTGAGCCTTCTTGGCTTTCACCATACACCATTGCAAATAAACACAAAATAATAACAGATGTAATACTATAATAGAATAGAGCAAGATGACAAATTACCAGCTCAAAGCAAAGGTATATGCTAATGCATTCCAGAATGACTCGTTAGCCACCACCAAATAGCTAAAGGTCCAAGGTGCACTTTTGCTAAAAAAACAGTTGAAAATGAAGAGTAGAATATTTACTTTGCCAAAAACCTTGTAAGTCATGGTAACAAAAAGTGAAGGAAGTAGCATGGTATACAAGCAAATGCTTATGTCTAAAGAACACAAACTATAAATGTCAAAGAATACCCATGCCCCCAAAGAGAAGTTACAGAAAGACATACGATACATACACAATGTATTATGTGCATCAAAAAGCTATAGTTGATGCAGTCACCTCCTAAAATAGTAACGTGTACCACGTACAATAGCATGCACCTTTCCGCAAATGATCTTCTAAACATTAGCTCTTCTTTAGTACCCTCACCTTTATCTCTATATGCAGCTCAACCCACAACACAAACAAGGATATCAATTTTTTATGTTCAAATTTACTCCATCAACCACAGCTGGCCCATGAAATTCGATGACAAAGGCTGATGCCTGATGCCTATGAATCACATCCATATTGAATTAGTGGATACATCAGAATTACTAAACCAAAGTTCAATTTCGTCAAGTCGCCACGCCCCATCAACATCGCCAGAAAAGGAAAAGGGCAATCTTTCCTAACCTCGCACGGATCGAAACAAACGTTGTTTTCAACCAAGCGCCCAAAGTGACGAACACATCACGCAAAAGCACGGATCTGGCCCGACCACACGACACGTATAGGAAAAGGAGGATCGTATAAAGACCGAGGCCGACCTTCGCGTAGTAGTCCTTCCAGACGCGGCGCGCGATCTGGTGGCCGCCGAGGTCGAAGGCCTTGAACTTGATCTTGCCGATGCTGAGCTCCTCCGACGTGGGATGCTGCGTCGGCTGGTGCTGCACCAACCGCTGCAGACGATCGAGAGACGAAGCACGGATCAGAGGGATCCCCAGGGGGGGGGGGGGGGAAGCCGCGTAATGGGCAGGATCCGATCAGATCTGGGGGCGGGCAGCGTACCTCGTCCTTGAGCATGTGGAGCAGCGTGGTCTTGCCGGCGTTGTCGAGGCCGAGGAAGAGGATCTTGGCCTCCTTCTGCCACAGGCCGAGCGAGGCCAGCACCCCGTAGAACCAGTCCCACAGGAACATCTTCCCCCCTCGGCGCCCGCCGCGCCTCCCGCCTCCGCCTCCTCCTGGCGCCCCTCTACGCCCGTGCCTCGCTCGCGCCTCCCCGGAGAGGGCGGCTGGCGGGGGATGGCCGGGATCTGGGGGTTGGTGGTGGTGGGAGAGGAAACCGGAGGGGTGGGGCGGGGGGTAGGACGCGGATGTGTGGATCTGAATCTCTCCCTGGCTCTTTGTGTGTTGGTGTCGCCCCCCCTCCCCTTGTATGGCTCGCTTGGCGCTGGCGCTGGCGCTGGGGAAGGAAGGAAAGGGTCATTAACTGGTGGGGGCTGGGGCGTGACGATGCTGGGTGCTGCATGTGGGCCCCACCCCCGCCTAATTCCGATCAAAAAACAGAAAAATTGGGGAATTTGAGGGTGCGGAGGGGGAGTAGCCGGTAATGTGCCACCCTGTCTGACCTTCTGGAATGTCTCTCGAGGTCATGCTGCGTACGTCAGCCGGTTGAGGCAGCAAACAGTTCAGTCGATCAGAAAGACGATGCACCTGAAATGTAATAGCCACGCTCTATATAGATGCTCATATTTTTAATTTCAACCTTTTCAATCAATATTTCGCTCTAGATTGCATCGGACTATATTTATTTTTTAACTCTTTGTTATCAGATATTTTATTATTAACCATATCAAACTGCATTATTAAAAGTTCAATTTTTTACGCGCACCAAGTTGCTTAGCATGGTTATAATAACACATCAGACGATATGCTGGTGAGACAAGTTTTTTTCTAACCACATGCAGAATTTTGTGCGGCATAGTGTGTTACTAGGGAAGGGGCCTGGCGTGACAAGGTGTCTTTGTGTGGCAATGTGTAACCTCGGTGCTCTAGGAATGGGTACCGAGGGTTCAAACTTTGGCAGTTTGACCCACTACAAATTGTTTATTGAATTTGGCTGGTCATGAAGCTAGAACAGTTTTTAGCTGGATTATTTTTCTCTAAAAACTTTCAAAATTGGTATAATTATTTTCGAATCTGGAATATTTTTCTCGTAAACATATAACATGGTTCCTCTCAACTGTAAAAATATTCTATCTTTAAAAAAAATCTAGATTCATAAAAATTATGAAAACAATATTTTTAAAATATGACTCAGGTGCAGTCTTGTTTTGAAGATTTTATATAAGAATCATATTATCAAAATTTAATTTAGAAAATAAATTCTGGCAGGCATCTTCCCAAAGACCAAGTGTGAAGCTGGATAAGGCTTCCGCGACGTCGCTATCGAACTCATTTTAGCTCTAGGACACTGCTAATCTCAGCTGAAAACTCTCCAACACTATTAAATTAGTTGCCTGCACCTAGCTACAAAAAATTAACTGGATAGCTGTAGCTAGGATGGATCCAAACAGGTCTAATACTCCCCCCCAAACATGCCGTGTATCAAGCAATCCCAAGTTCAGACAAGATAACTTGACAAAGAAACACATTTACTCTTTACAAAGGGCTGCAAAATTTGGAGTTCTCTCATACATAGGGAGGACAACTGGATCTCCCTTTCCCTCAGTAAATAGGTAGAGTCCGTACTATATTCCCTAACGAAAACGCCCCGCGAATGGCTACAAAAATCAGTTTTATGTGAGTAGAAGACACATCTAGCACTAAGGATATATAACTGGAGTTACTAAGGGCATATAACTGGAGTTGTGGCTGTTGCAGATGGTTTCTTTCCCACTCTTGTTTCTCTCTACGCCGCAACTGGCTCATTTACAGAATGCAAATCACCAGCATTAACCTGTTGAAGGAAAAAAAAGAGCAAGACATGAAGTTTGCTCATATTTTCAGCACAAAGAATTATATGCATAGTACAACAAGGGTAAATAGGCACATGTACCTTGGCAGCCTTGAAGAGCTCATCCAGAACCTCCGACAAGGTTGGGTGTGCATGAACAGCAAACTTGATGTCCTGCAGGGTACAAACGGTTATGTGAAAATTCAAGCTTTTTATCATTATGCAGGCAGCACAAATGCTACAAAACTAACAAAGTTCATATCAAACTCACTTGCACACGAGTTCCAAGGGCAATGGCATTTGATGCCTCGTGGATGAGGTCTGCAGCATGCAACCCCAAAATGTGAACTCCAAGAATTTCTCCGGTGTCAGGACGGTAAATCATCTGAGGCAAAAGAGTACATCTCATCACTTCAAAGTTAGAGGTTACAGGACCCATACAGAGTCCTTAGCATAACAGTCTGGTGTTTGTATCCACTGCAAGTCTCTGTTGTATCTAGAATGCAGCAGGGTCGAAAAGTAGTACTGTATTACCTTAGCAAGTCCATCTCCTTCATTCTCCGCCAGAGCCTTTGTGTTAGCCTTAAAACTGGTCTTTACAACACTTATTTCAAATCCTTCCTTGTCAGCCTGCTCCCTAGCTTGTGGCTGCAAAAGCACGAGAAAATTTGATTGGAGAGTCATTTTGCTACCAAAAAAGCAACAAGTTGATAAAAGGTCGTGAATTTACGAAAAGTGACCTAGTCGGATTAAATTTACCACACTGATTCTAACTATGTTGAGCAGAGGATATTAAGGCTGCGTTTGGTTCAGCTTTCTGAACCTGCTTCTACTTTCAGAAAGCAGAAGCTGAACCAAAGGGGTTCAGCTTCTCTGCAGCTGCTTTGCTTCTGCTTTGCAGCTTTTCCGAATTTGTGAAAACAACACACCTACTATTGGTCACATATATACCCTTTCAATTCCTTTTTATATATAAAAAAATAAAGATTTTCATATATAGGAAAATAAAAATAAAAAATAATACAAAAAGTTAACTCCAAATATTTTCATATATATATAAAAATAAAGATTTAAAGGAAAAAGAATTTGGTCGTCACAAAGAAATATTGTATACTGTCAATTTTCATAAAGACAATATATAACTTTTTCACAGTCGATAACTTACAGCAGCTTGAACCAAACGACTTTCAGCTTTTTCACAATAGGCATTTCAGAGTAGCCTTTTCACAGCAGACATCTGACAGCAGCTTTTTCGCAGCTCACAGCTGAACCAAACGCACCCTAAGATTGGATAAAGTTGCCTGACTTACCTCTGTCAACCCAACCATGCTTATCTCAGGATGAGTGAAACAGGCAGCTGGGATGCTTAGGTGATTTAGGATGTTGTCTCTCCCACTGATTTGCTCCACAACTACATCCAGATGAACACTTGTTCATAAAACAACTATAGTGATCAGGAGAAGAGCATGCATAAAAGTAAAAGGTGAACATAATATTTACCTGAGATTCCTTGTGCACTGGCTGCATGAGCAAGCATAAGCTTACCGTTGGCATCTCCAATGCAATACAAATTAGGAACCTATATACCAACCGATGTTTATGAACCAAAAGTGAATGAAACACGCTCTAGTGATATAATTGTTGCAAAGGAAGAAAATAGTAACAGTGACACATGATATATTTAGCATACCGCATTGCCATCTGCATCCATAACTTGCATCCGTTCATCAACAGGAACAAAACCACGTTGTGTAACAACATTGATCTGCACAAAAAGGCATCATTTAGATACTACCATAATTAAAAATATCAAAATTATGATGGCAAACATTTTCATGTACTTACATTTTCCAAGCCAAGTCCTTTGGTGAAGGGTGCCCTTCCAGTAGCTATAAGTGCGGCATCCACCTGTGGATAGATATTCCAAGTTTCAAGATAAAAAAATATATCATGTATGAAACAAGCGGAAATACTGTTTATTTGAGTAAAGCATGATTGTAATTTGTAATAATCAAAGGTCCACAGATATAAGCAATTTTTGAAATGCCTGATTATGTCATATTAAAAGCATCACCGGAATGCCAATATATGAACATTACAAGCATCAAACTACTACATACTTTACTTTGGCATATCAGTTTGGATAATTCATAATAACATGTATATAAAACAGCTATACCTAGGTTGGCAATGTTAATTTATTGTAGCGGCATCAAATACACAGCTATCTTCCAGTGTAAGCCATTCAGCTCAAGAGAACATAGTGATGCAAGTACCCCAAATATTTGTAGAAACCACCTAAAGTAAGAACTGAAGGCAAAAGGGAATAATCCATTACCTCAAGTGTCTCCTTGTGTTCTTTCGTCTTAGCATCAATCAACTCAATTAGAACAGGTTTACCATCCTTTGCTGGGGTAATCTAGAGACATGAACACTTCAACGGATAAATTATACAACCATGTTGGAAGATTACACATCATTAAAAAGCTTGAGTTGAGGTTAACTTTACCTTGCTTGCAAAAACACCAGTGTGATAGTCAATTTTACGAGGATTAATAAGAATCCTCTGCGCCAATTTCCCAATCTCAGGATCAAACCCAGGCATTAATTGATCAAGAGCTTCAACAAAAGTAACCTGATCGATCAAAATTTGTATGAATATAGATGAAACTTCATCTGATGACAGAATAGTTCAATTGTAGATCAAAGCATAATGTAGTTTTCAGGTACATCCTCACTTGTAATTCTGTGTGTCATTGGATCTTAACATTGCAACCCAGTTCATATGTAAAGTAGAGAAGATGCATACCACTACATGGTTTTGAAATAGGCCCAGCATGGCCAGCCATGAAAACCATCAATATTTAAAAGGCCACACACAATATTATACAGAGCAACCGGGGGGGGGGGGGGGGGGGGGGGGTGGAAGTGGAAGGGGGAGCACCATAGGTCAACAATATCATGATGATGCTATCTCAAGAATGGAACTTTAAATCATTTTAGCTCAACATCAGAAATATCAAGCAGGCCTGTTATGGCACGTTCTGCAAGAAAAAGTAAAGTACCGCAACATACAACCGCACTTAGGTCAACATCTATATAATGCATAGAATGTACACTATTATGTCAACATTATGAACCAACAAAACAGAAATAAAAAGTAAGTGTTTTGATGGTTAAACAGAGAAAAAGAAATCAGCCAATAATGCAATCACTTCAAATGCCCTCCGAATACACTATGCATGTGCATAGCTTTTTCTTTTTACTTTCCTACACTGCATGAGACCATGTTTACATGATAGAAGATAAAAGAATATTTGCTAAACTAACTACCACAACTAGCTCTTCCTAAGCATGTATTTAGGCAAATGATGTGTTGAATGATTGTTCATATACCTCACTTCCCAGAGCCGTGTATACATCACTGAATTCAAGTCCAATGTAACCACTTCCAACAATAGCTATCCAGTCGGGGACTGACTCAAGTTTTAGTGCATGATCACTAGTGAACACAGTTTTACCTGCATAAAACCATGGTGCAAGCTTTTAACGAATGCTACAATGTAATAGGAATGACTAATAATACATTTTAGCTACAGTATACAACATATATATGAAGCGTTGAAATTTCAAGGTACACTTGTGCTTCATACACTAAACTATCTCCCAGTGTCAAGATACAGCTAAAACAACAGCAGGTAGATAGATCTGATTTCTTATGCGGTTATTACCAGGTCCCTGGTACATTGATTGAAAGGATAGATAACAAAGAAAAGACTACCCAACACTCACATAACTATCCAAAACAGCAAAAGGTAGTTCCTGTTTTCGCCTCTACTCATTAACAGGGATTGTCTAGGATCGAATTTTACATTTCTATAACTAGCTTAATACACACCATCCTGTGATAATGGTAAATGAATGGACTACCATGCAAAGTTAATTAAATAGGAGGCAGTTATATGCTAATATCTTAAAAAAAGAAGGTGGCTTAAATGTGTGATCTCCAACACTCCTTGCGGCGAACTACAATCATGTAAAATATTGCACGAACTAAAGGGTAAAATATTTTTTTTATAATAATAGTAGTGTCCGTGTGCATGTCTAGATGCACTTCAACATTACTTACACTAAAACAAAACGGAATGTGGATCACAAACTATCTGGAGCATGATAGGTTTGAAGTTTGAACAGTATTGTTTCTCATTTCACTAGGTCAATTGTATTGGTGACATGAAGTTCCAGAGAAAACAGCAATTACCATCTATTTCAATGCCCTTGGGGACAAAAGGAACAGATCCGGTGGCAATTATGATGTTTCTAGCAGTGATTTCATTGTCTGGAAAACCAACCTTTCCATATCTCACTTTTTGCTTCCCCTACAGACATCAGAAACAGTAACATTTTTAATCACTACAAATGATACTCTACGACATTTAAAAAAAAGCTATACAGCAGGCATAGCTCAATCCAATGTTTATACATGACATCTTATATAACTGAATATACATGTTTTCAGATTGAGGATATTTAACTCAGTGTTCCAATTCAGGAAGATGTACATTGTACTCCTGTAGGATGATATGATAACTACTGTGTTCAACTCCTTAAGTAGCCCAGATGCAATTGACTCTTTAAGAACCCAGATACAATCGACTCCTCAAGTAGCTCAGATGCAACAAAAGTTCACCAATTTTAGTCATTGAAATGCTAAACCATATACAAGTTTTTTAAAAATTTGGGAAAGGCCTATATTTAGGATACAGGTTAATCCCTACGATTTAGCCAACTGTGATCCCTTGATAGCTAAGGCTAATCACAATGGGGGTTTCATATCCCTGTTTCCAAGAATGCCATATCAGCTTGGGGGGATGAATGAAACACTATACCTCAATGGAGAGTTTCATTTCACTATTTCCAAAGCTAATCAGTGTAATTAAATGCTAGTTGATCTAGTGGTTCATGGGATCCCCATGAAATAACGGCGGTCACAGTGGTCGTTTCACGCCATTTCCAACGTCTTGGAAACGAGTTAGCAGAGTGTCATGGGGATGAAACTGGTTCCTTCTCTTCCCTCATTAAATCAGTGCCACATCATCAAAAATGCTGATGTGTCATGGTAATTAATGCCATGAAACTCGCCATGAAACCCCCATTGTGATTAGCCTAAGAATAGCAAGTGAAAGTGAAGTTTATATATGGACCAACCAAATGATGACAAACACTACTACTTGCAACCAACACAACATTAGATAGAAAAGTATTTGATGAAAAAAAGGAAAATGTACAGATGACCTACCACAATTGTGCCAACACCAGTCAGTATATCCACACCCAGAGCTTTCATTGAATTAGTCAAGTTGCTGCGTATTTTAGAGGCAAGATTATTTGCATGGTCAGCAACAGCCTGTCTGTCATATCCTGCTGAGGAGACCTGTTACAAGCATGGCAATGATTAGCAGAGTCAGGAGAAGAATAACATGATACCGAAAAAAAGGTAGAAATCATAGTTAATGGTCCAAGAGAAAAGGTAAATTCTGGGCTGATTTTTTTAAAAAATAAAATGCAGAGTATAGGCCAACATATGCTTGGAGCAAAGACATGACGTCATAATGTTTTAAAAAGAACCAAAGATGAACAAAATAAGTCCAACAAGTAAACAGAGCTCAATTTAGATTATCTACAAACTGCAGTTAATATGGTATGATGGTCCGTTAAATGTATTCCCATTTTTAAGCTAAGAATAGGATCTACCAAGGCCTTGTTAATTGGCTGATCAAATTGATGTGCCAATGTCTGATAGTAAAACAATTAGTACAGCGCAGATTCAACACGACTATTTATTGAGGTTCAATGTAGTTTGTAAACCATTGCTGATACATCAAATCATGCATCACAATCACTAGTTCCATTACAAAAGTATCACCTGTAGGCCCAGTGACTTCATGTGATGTTCATCTTGAAGTTCCCGCATCCTACCACTTACAGCAAGGAGAGCCTTTGATGGAACACAACCTCTGTTCACACAAGTCCCACCCACGACATCTCCCTCAATTATCGCAGTTTTCAAGCCCTGCATGAGCCAAATCATCAGCAACACTTCTTGAAATATGTGAAGTTATCAATTGCTGGCAGCATAAATAGAGCTCAATGCCCTTAAACCACTCTGTGCCCTTTGAGTAACATGGAATTTCGTACGAATCATGAAATTCATTCATAGGATAACTCCAAAAAACACAGACATGTTTGATAGGTTATATGCACCTACTGGCATCCAGACAGTTAGTTATTATTGGGAAAATACATATATCAAGACTTCTCGATGCAGTCATCAGAACTAGCAAAGCAATACTGCTTTTTGAAAGAAAACATAAGTACTACTACTATAGAATAGTTCCCTATATATGCAAAGCAAACTCGATGCTCTGTTGGTAGTAACAGCATAATGCCAAAAAGATAGCCAAACTTTGTCACTTCTTAAAGACAATTCCAGATCATCAGAGAGTAACTACAAAAAACCAACTCAAGTGGGAGCCAGACACAAAGACTACTCTTGCTATTTATTTTGTCTGACTGACCAAAGTAATATAAACACAATGTAAGCAATATAGCAAATGATGCATAGTAAGAAAAAGAAGAGGAAATTCCCATCACACTTTAGCAGTATATACACAAAAGGCTTTGCCAATCCACTAGCTCCAATTAGTGAGTACCAAAATACCAACATAGATCCTATAATAATTTACGGTGAAATTAGATCTCTGGACATGTAGATGCATAGAGCAAGTAAAAATATCTTAACAATAATAATGTCCATTGTCACAAATACTTAGTCATTGAGAAAAGTTCAAACTCGAGCAAATACTAAGCACGGGATGTCCCAAGTTCAGGGGGGCCATCCTTGCAACTGCGTGTTTCTACATATTTTTTCTTCTCTTCTCACTATTTCTACACAATCCGATATTGACAGTCAATTACTACAGCATTGTATCTAAACTACTGAAAGACCTTCTTAAAACGATCAAATTATAGAATCACCCAAAATTAACAATTCAGAGAGATTTCCCAAGAAACTAAGCTCTAGCACCAAGCCACAGAACTGAAGCATGTATCTTGCTACTTCCAGGTTCCAGCTGAATTTGAGCAGGCCTGCAACAGCACCAAGCCACAGAACTGAAGCATGCATCTCGCTCTATTCCGGCTGAATTTGAGCAGGCCTGCAACTCTTACCTTACTAAAATATATTCCAAGCTTTAGTATCAGCATAGCAACCAAATACATTCCTTAGCCTGAACATGGACACAAAGTACTAAGAGTCTCATGTACAAACAAGATTCGAGAGTTGGCGCCACCATCTCTCGATCTGCATTGACCAGATCACGACGACAGCGGCAACCGCGCCCAACATGCATTACATACCCCCTAGCAAGACCTGCAGCGCAGTGTGAGCGTAACTGACCTTCTCGACGGCGTGGAGAGCGGCGCCGTGGCCGCCGACGCCGGCTCCGATGATCACGAGGTCGTAGTCGAAGCCGCCGCTCCCGGCCGCGCCATTCCCCGCCGTCGCTGCAGCCGCCACGCTCCGCCCGGCGGCCACCACCTGCGGCGAGGAGCGGACCGAGCGGAGCCCGAGGGCCTCGCGCCGTAGGCCGCAGAAGCGGAGCCCGGCGGCCGGGCGGATCGCGTTGGGCCTGGACGCGGTGGCGCCGCTGGCGACCGCCGCCGCCGAAGCCGAAGCCGAAGCCGCGGAGAGGGACATGGCCGTGGAGTACATGGCAGCAGCGCGCGGTGGTGGGTGCGGGAGCTAGCGTGAGAGGCGGTGGGGCCGAGACGTTTAAGGAGGCGAAGTGAGGGAGGCGGAGGCGGCGAGGGTGGGGGGAGCGTGGGTTTTGGCGACGGGCGGAGGATTCGAAGCAGGGTAAGGGGATGATGATGATTTTGATGATGCAGAGGTGCCAGACTGCCAGGTAGGCGATCAGCCGGGAAATATTATTTCTAATGGGAACGGGTAACGGGTATTTCCTAATTTTCATTTTTATATTGTTTTCCTCTTTTCCTATCTTGCTATATTGCTATCTCTCCCTTTATTCTCCATCTTGGTCGAGTCTTATCCATCTTCACCGTAGCCAATAAACATTTTTGAACGAAATGCTTTGCTGGTCATTAAACCTATCACAAAATATCATCTAGCATCATAAGTCTAAAAATAAGAAATTAAAATTAATAAACTTGTTAAATATGCTATCTATGTCCAGCATTGAAAATATCTCTATGATTTTGACTTTATCAATATAATAACTCCGTACATATATGTGGTATTAATAATTATATGAGGTATTTTATATATATATATATATATCTATATATCTAGATTATTTAAAAGGTTTAACAATTTGAATATGCATTTCAAAGTTCGTGATCTAAATAACACTCCTCGACAAATTTAAGAAGCAACTAAAATTTACTAAAGTGTTTTTAAGGGTCTTTAGAGTTTAGGTTTGATGTCACCTTTTTTAAAAGGATGTGCAGCAAACCTTTATGTTCATATTTATAATTAGCTTAAAATAAAGAGGATTTGTGACAATGACAAATTAGCAATTGATAAATGAGACAGAACTCAGTGAACAGGATGTGGGAGAAGGTTTATGTGATGTAGGAGGTAAAAGAGTTACAAAGGAGTGTTAGTTCATAATATAAGCAATGGTAGGTGGAAGACAGGAAGAAATAAGATACGATTATAATGAACTATGGCAAAATTACTCATTGTTATAATAAAAATTTATTAGATAAAATTAACAAATAAAATTGTTCTAAAACAACATAGCTATGTTTATTGATAAAACAAAAAACATCTATGTATGATGGTTATGAGAAAACATTGTGACATGCTATTTTAATATTAATTTATTATAGATTTATTTGAGCTTTGAAATTACCTGGCTATATTCAATGCCACTCAAACTAATTTATCGCATGTGTCTGTCTTTATTTAAGATAAATGCTTAATTGAACTGTGATTTCTCCAAAATATATTCAACAAGAGATTAAAAACGAACCATGGTAGATTAATGAATTGGATAATACCATATCCTCTTTGCAAGCGTAGCATTCTTTTCGAAATTTCTCCCTTCCCTTGCATTGGAAGTTTCCATCTCAACTTTTCCGTTTTACTCTGCTTAGAGGAGAACAATAAGACTCGGTGAAGAGCTTTGCTGTCGATATAACCATCACCTCTATCACCGTTTCTGGAATACATCTCCCAACAATCTTATGTATTGATAGATGACCTATTAACCACAATATTAATATAGAATGGTGATGGGTTAGTATATCAGAGATGGTACCAGATGGAATATTGGAAACAATAAAGGTATCTTTTCATTCTATTGCTATATCTCTTTCTTTCCGTAGGTGTATTTCTCTTGACATGTTCTTTTATTATGGATGCTTTAGTTAATTCGATTTTGACTATCCTTTTTCTCTCCATCATTTTTTACTGTTATTTATTTTGATACTAGTATAAATTTTAGCTACCTTCTATATGCCAGTTAAAAACACATCTTTTTATAATCAGTATAAACCAATAAAAATATTTTATTCACCATCATTACAGGTTTGCTTTAGGAGCAGAGTTTGAGGAAAGCTATTCCATATTTGATGGGTTTGAAGGAGCTAGAGGTATAGACTAAGCAAAGGAGGTAAGCATAGAGATGGGAGGAAGGGAAGGACGTTGGCAAGGCGATAAGTATTAATGGCTTGAAACATACGTAGACAAACTGATGACCAGCCAATGGAAAAAATCTAGCTGGTGGTTTTATTTTCTTAGTGTAGTTCTAGTAGATCCAAAGAAATTAGTTTTAGATGTTTTTATTCCGTGGGATGTTATCTTATCTCTAAGTTTTATAGAGAGCATTAAATGTTTTGGTTTTAGTTGCGTTACCAAATTTAGGTCAGGTTCACCAATCGCAATCAAGCTTGTTACTATTTTTTTTTTCTGCGGGTGTAGCGACATCCGATGAGGCGAGGCCCAACATCACCTGGAGGTTTGATTTTTTTATGTAGTTCTAGTGAATTGAAAGAAAAATAATTTTTTAAAATTTTATTTCATAGGGATGATGTTATCTTGTCTAAGTTTTATAGATATGATGTAGCAAATCAGTAAAGCTTTAGCTTTATCCGCGTTACTAAATTTGGATCCGGTTCACCAATATGCGCCAATATTTTTTCTGAAGGAGCACCGACGACCACTGAGGCGATGACCAATATCTCCGACCATGACGTACCGGGCTGCTTCATCATCGTCACACACACGGCCTCCTCCCGTCCACCCCCACAGGTTGCTTTCGCTGGCTGCTCCAAGTCTTTTAGCACGCCATTTCCCTTCTCTAATTGCGAGGGGGGTAAACACAACGAACACGCGTACACAAAAATATTGGCGAAAACCCGAGGGGTAAAAGGGGAAAGGCGACGGCCGCCTGGAGGAGCGAGAGGGCGGAAGAGCGGCAGCCGCAGCTCGTTGATGGTGGTTAGGGTTTCGCCGCCCGCGCCCTCCACCAGCTGAAGAGCCACCCGGCGGCGGAAAGAGGCTACCGCCTCGCTCACCCTGCGACGCTCCGGGGGGCAAATAGGCGGCAGGCAGCGGCGGCACGGCCCGATGGCGGAGCAGGAGCGGAGGGACGCGGAGGCGGGGGGCGACGCCGCGGCGGCGACGCACACCAGCAACATGCAGGTGAGGGCCCGGCTCCCTGCTTCTCGGCTTGCTCAGTAGGGTTCCGGGAGCTCCACGGCCGGCAGATCCGCCTGTGGCTGTTCGATAGGCTAGCCCTGCCCCTGCGTCCGGCGCGCGCGGCGATTTCGGTTTTCTACGGCGCAGTGGGTTCTGGAAGGCAGCTGTCGGGAATTCCGCACGGGGGCGGTGGGGAGTTTCTGGGAGCGAGCCGTGCCTTAGATCCGAGTTGGCTGCTCTTGGAGCTGGCAGTTTGGTGTTTCGAAGGGGATTAGGTATGCTTACTTCTTAGCGAACTGTAGTAATGAGCGAGGTATCAGAAAAATTGTTTTCTTGTTGATGAGGACTAAGGTGGGTAGGGGTTTTTGTTTTTTGCGCTAGCAGTATCGGCGGCTGTGGGTTTGGAGCTAGCGAGACATGCTTAACTGCGGCTACTCTGAATCACCTAGTTTCTGACTTTCTTTCAGTGAACTTATTGATGATAGCCGCTGAGTGAGCCGTTTGGACATGTGTATAAGCCTTGTCCTTTTTTTGCAGCACAATGAGTTTGCATATTTAAACAAAAAGAAATGTGCCTTTTGTGTGATGTAATCACTACTGATATCATTACATCAATATGGAGCCTACATGATTGAATCATATTAATACAAAATTACAAATGCCATATCTATAAGTTGATACCCTTTGGCTATTTCTGTGCCAGTATTAGTGTCCTTCTATCTTGGAGACTGTAGAGCTTGCGCAACTTAAATTTCATAACAACCAAATGTTCCAGCCTAGGTGGATGTGGTCAACGTTCTTAAACTGAACATATAGGAGCAGAATCCGCTTTCTTCTAAATTTATTGTCACATGTGATCATATATACCAGTGTGATTTTGTTCCTCTGAACCCAAATATCCCAGCTTCACCGAGTGTCTAATTCAATGAAGGAAAAAACAAAACAACTTTGCACTTGCTGCACTCCTGAAAAGGCAGTATGTTGTAACATGCAATTTGGCACACTGGCGCTGACCTAAAAGAGTGATAGTAAAAGGGATTGAAGATGTTCCCTTCAGTGGCGGTTGTTTATGTCAGGACACATTGTCCAAAACAGCTTGTGGTACCTGCCAGATGATCTATGCTCATATTTGTATCTGTAATTATACTGCGCAATCCAAGTTTTGGTCGACTCACTATCAAACAGGCACTGCTAGTCATGATTTGTTAAGTCATCATTCCCATTGACGAGCATATGCGATGAATGTTTCAGTAGGAGATAACTTTTGTTGTGGATAGTATGTTCCTGCAGCAGCATGTCATAAGGTCAAGCTGCAGCAGAGGTATGAGGTACCAATGATAGGGAGGTTTGCCAGTATGTGGGCACATAATGGGAGGATCCAGACGGCAGAGCCAGTGCAGCAGAGATGGAGTACCAGGGTGGCAGTCTAACCAAATGAACTTAACATCGATATGATTAGATCAAATTGTTGTTTTTAGTAATTTGCAAATTTGGGTCTTGACTGTGTTATAGGTCCATGTATTAAGAGTCTGAACAGATCAAAAGTTAAGGTTTGACTTGTGTTAACCACACATATATAGTTGAAGCATTCTTACCCCTCTAATTCTCTCATCCAAAGCTACATCTATCTGTCCCATTAGAAACCGTAACCCCGTTCAGCCATGCCTTTTGTCCAACTTCTCTATGATAGTTAATCCGATGCAAATCTTAGTTCGTAACAACTCTGTCCTATTTTGCACAAGTCTATGGTCAGGTGCGTCTTCGAAATATTCTGGAAAAACAGACATGGACTTTGTATGATATAGAAGTTGGATAACAAGAAAAATCCCTACAGCTCTGTTCATATTCCTTTAGCAGCTGAGATAGAGATAACAGGCATCCCAACAAGTCCTCTATGTCGGGAATAGAGCAGTGGCATATAGCCTGCCCCTAATACTGGTCTTTGTTTTTCTTTGGTCACATATAAGTAGACACTTAATGAATCTGTATGAGTCAACTCATAGGCTTAGTAGTTGTCCTCTCTCTGTAAAATGGGTAAGACATCACTATGAGGTGCTGAGGTGTAGTGACTGCGGTATTTGAGTTATGACTTCCCCTTTGACCGCTGAGAAACTACTACCACTATTTGTTGATATACAGGAAAGGCTTCAGATTTCATCCTTATTCCTTGATTCCATAGTAACATATGAGTAAGGCCCAGTAGAACGTTCTCTTGAACTTGATGAATTAATTTTAAGTTAGGCCTTACCTATTAGAGATACCTAAGCTGCAGGCGTGAATCTATGAATCGGAAATGTTGCAGTAGTATCTACATTCTACAGGACAAAAAATGTCAACAGACGCTACAAGAACGTTGAAATTCATCCGAAAGTAGCTTTGCTGAGTGCCGACTCGAATATCAAGAGGAGCTCCTGTGTCAAGCACATTTATTTGTGACGCCATGGTTTGATAGTTGATGCTAAATCATCACAATTTCTGGGACAAGCATATCTTAGAGATGGAATTGAACACTACGAAGTAGAAGAATGTATTTTGTTACTTAGTTGATGCGGAAGTAAATATAATGTAAACTAAAACTGGCACCAGACTACTATCATTCCTGGTTTTAAACTTTTTTGGTTGCATGATTTTACCTTTATTCTCTTATTGAGCAGTGCAAATTCATTTAGTTTCTGAATTTGACCAGTATGCTTGCTCCTGCTTGTAACTATCAAAAAACTTATTTGTCTCATGTCTACTTTGTACAATCTTTGTTCCTTTACTTGTACAATAAATGATGGTTACAATATCTAACTGTTCCAGCGTGTCAAAGTATACCGTTTGGCTGATGGTGGGAAGTGGGATGATCAAGGAACAGGGCATGTTTCAATTGAGTACATTGAGGTATGAAAAAATTCTGTGCTAATATTGATGATACTTATTATTTCTTTTATATGGCTCTGTTAAGCTGAATCCGCCACTTTCTCAACTCCTTATTTTTTTAGTAGTGCCCAAAGATTTGTTTGCCTCTTAAATCAATTTTTAGTTTGCTACCTTGTTACAGCATGCTTGGTTTTAGTAGCCCTTGTAATGTTTCTACAGATAACAGGATTTTCGACAACTTTTTGTTTCTCAATGAAACATTCCTGATCACAATGCTTTGCGTAAGGCCAAGTTTTTGAGTTGAAACCAATTAGCCTAGTATCATGTTTTTGGCCAGCACATATTTCCGTATATTGCAGCTGCATCTTTTATGGCAATACTGTGACTCCCCACCAAATTTGAAAACCACATGGTGTGACTCAGTTGGATTTCTGTGCTTACTTTGCCATAAAAGGCTTTGCCATAAAAGGTTAACTAGTTGCTACCTTGGTTCCTTTAGGCATATATAAGCCATCCAAACTAAATCTCATTTGAGCAACCAATATGGTATTGACTAACAACTCACATTGAACAGATGAGTCTCATGGTTCATCACAATCTTGGTTTGTGTGTCACAGTTACCTATCAAAGATACAATAAGAAAACCATGGTCACAAAATTCCCGGGTCAATGGGGTCGAGGAACAGGGTATGCTACTTGGGATAGTTTTTTACAAGGCAGGGATGTTAATGTCCCTGCGTTCCTAGGTCAGGGACAATGTTCCCAGGTCGAGGAATGCTACCTTAACCCGCTTCCTGTTACTATGAAGAAAACCTTGTCGGAGCAGACACCACTCATTCATACTGTGATTGTGATTCATGGTACAGTGCCTGATGTCTAAATATACCAATACAAATGAAAACTAGCACAAAGTGCTTCTAATGTATGACACCAGAATATTCTGTCATTGTTTTACAATTTCTAATTTGTAGGCTTACCTTTTGGACCTTACAAAGAATTCAATTTGGGTTGATTTCCAGGGTTCAAAAGAACTTGGTTTGACCGTTTTGGATGAAGAGGACAATGAAACACTACTTGTGCACAACATCACATCTGACGACATTTACAGAAAACAAGAAGGTGAACTAACACACTATAATCCAATTTTCAGGCTAAATAATATCTTCCACATAACTTTCTAATCTATTTTCTTTGTTAGAAACGATAATTTCATGGAGGGATCATGAAGCAGCAACTGACTTAGCACTAAGCTTTCAGGAAGCTGCAGGATGCTCCTACATATGGTAGATGAAGCAAAAGCCGCCCTGTAATTACTTTTTTTTTGTTCAGTCATCCCCTTTGGCTTAATATTTTGTTCTTGTCGGTGCTGTGCAGGGAACACATATGTGACATTCAGAGAAACCTACAGTTCAGTAACCTTGGTGGTGAGTTTTTTTAATTATTATTAAATATGTTGCGGTTGTTTATCCATACCATGCATACTCGCATACTCTTCTCATCTTAACCATGTCCTGCAGCTCTGGAAGTTGGTCCTCGTCAAGCATCAGAATCTCTAGAAGCCTCTAGAATAATGCACTCAAATGGTACATCCCACTTGGCTCAATACATGTGCTACTGTGTGCTCAAGTTTTTAATGAAGTTAGGCTCTGCCTGTCCGCTTGAGATTGCAGTGGCTTTTCAAAAGCATTCCTTTTGAAATTATTTAAAAGCAATTGCTGAAAGTATCTATGGGGGACATATAGCAGAAAAGTGTCTTACTATTATTGGTTACATTCGTGGCAAAGTAGATTCTGGAGCGCCGCACAACTGCAACCTGACCCTTAACCATCATTGCTTATTCTTATGTGAGTGAAAATGTAAATGTACCCAACATTGGTAGAGTTTAGTAACATTTGCTACTCTATTTTGTACTTACTGTTAGCTTGATAACTAATCCCTCCATTGTCACAAAGTTCCTGGGTCGATTGGGTTGAGAACGGTACTTGCGAGAGGCTACAAGGATGGGATGAAATGTCCCCGTGTTCCCTGGACGGGGCGATGTTCCCGGATCGAGGAACGCTGCTGTCTTCGACCCTGTTTTCTATGACTTGCAATAGACATCTTCAGTGTTTTTTGTGAAGGTTTACAATATTCATAGCATGTAGAACACGCAGTGCAGTTAGGTACAAACTAATAGCTGGAAAATGTGGTGATGTTAACTCCTGAAGTGACCATGGATGATTCACTAAATCTCGAGAGTTATGGGCATGCTTTTCTGGGCTTCATTGGTTCATGATTCTTTTCTTATTTTTATTTTCTTCTCCACCTTTTCTTACACTTTGTGATACTGAATACTGATACGTTTGTGCAATGACTTGACCTTTGCTCAGCTGTACATATTACTGTCTTGCCTATATGCATGTGATGTTCACCTTGTCTAGCGTTTGTCTCAGTATCGTTATGTTTACTAATCATTCTCCCCTCTGCAGACGATTCGTTCCGCTCTGCTAATGGTGAATTCAGGGAGCTTCCCCCTGTTGAGTTATCTAATCTTCCTTTCATTCTAAAGGTTGGATTTTTTTTTGTGTGTTCTTCTCATGTGAAAAATGTTATTATTTTGCACCCCACCGCTTAACCACAATATTTATTATTACCTTTTATGTTTTGGTCCAATGTTTAAGCTCTCTATCAATTTGTTGTGACACTAGTAATATGCTTTGTGTCTGGGCTGAGAATTGTGGTCTATGCCTTGCTTGATCATGTTTTCGAAGTCCCATCTTCTCTTGATGAATACATGTGGAAATTTAGTAGGCTCATATCAAAATTTTGAGTAGCTGCTTATTCTTCTAGCAGAGTCTAGTTTTACCCAAGAGTGTGAAGGGAAAAAACTTTGTTTATTTGGTTTCATATGTAATCATTGATATTTAGGGGTGAAGAGGGGCTATTGGAATCATATGTAATCATTGCCGAAAAGTTGTATGAGAATTTTGGAACCAGGACTGCCTATTGGAAGGGGTTGTTGATATTGCTAACTCTGGTGTTTACCTATTTCATAGAATTTATTTTAAGCTTTCATACCTTTTCATTTTGCTATGGGAGCACCAGGAGTCACAAGGAATGCCTAAGTAATTTACCTTTGTAAATAGGGAAATTGTAATATTCTTTTGATGCTTGGGAGCTTAAATGCTTATAATTCAATGTTTGGCTTACTTGAAACAATGTACCGGTGCTAAAAATCTGCAGACTGTATTAGAGGGCGGCATTACGGATCAGATTCGCGTGGCAGAGTTGATAACACAAGATGTAAGTCGTCTAACCTTTGCCATGTCGTGTTCGCATGTACGAAATGAATTGGTTTGATGTGAATCAGCATCCTGAAGTGTGACTAAAACTTCATAGAGAGCTGCACACCAACCAGATGCATAGAGTTGATTACACCATCTTTTTCTTGGGCATGGTTATTCTTGTCTTTGAAGTCTTATACTACATGCAAATTCGTGCAGCGTGACTTTTTTCCAAAGCTAGTGGACATGTTCAGAATGTGCGAGGATTTAGAGAACCTAGATGATCTTCACATGATTTTCAAATTAGTCAAGGGAATAAGTAAGTATATACCTGTATTAAAGTGAGCCTGTTAGTGTTTTTAGACTGGTACTGACTATCAATTTTCATTCTGCAGTATTGTTGAACAGTCCATCGATCTTTGACAAGATCTTCTCTGATGAGTTTATTCTTGACATAATAGGTGCCCTTGAATGTACGTGATCTTCATTGTTTCCCCTTGTTTCTCATATACATTCATTACAACACACAATTATATGCAATTTGATTATAACTACAATGAATCCACGGCTGCTACTTTCTTATTTTAACTAGATATACTCTGTACAGATGACCCAGAGGTTCCAAGAGTGCAAAGGCACCGTGCTTTTCTAAAGGATCATGTAGTTTTCAAAGAGGTATTCTGAGTTTTCTTGCACATATTTACTGTTTGAGAACTAATGGTTATTTAATGTATGACTGTTTTCCCCCACAGGCCATACATATTGAAAACATTTCTGTGGTTTCGAAGATACATCAAACATACAGAATAGGCTATCTTAAGGTCAGTATCGCTTCATAATTGTTGGCTAACATCTCTATATCCTCGTTATGTGCCAATACTCCTTTTACTTAGCCTGTGTACAGTTTTGACAATTTTGGGGCATTTGCAGGATGTTATACTACCACGAATATTGGATGATGCCACTCTAGCAAGTCTGAACACAATGATACACACAAATAATGCTTCTGTTAGTGTTTCTGCCTCACCATGTTGGTATCCTTACAAATTTCCCCCCTTTTTGTTACTTATGATATAATAATGATCTGCCTGCAGGTTATTTCCTTACTAAAGGATGATGCTCTTTTTATCAGACAGCTCTTTGCTAGGATGAGATCATCAGATATTTCTATGGAATCGAAACGAGAACTGGTGAGATAGTGTTCTTATTCTTGTTAATGACGATCTGATGTCTTTGTTTTGAACTGTTCTTTGTGAAGTTACCATTGTAAATTAGATAGGCATCCGAAAGTTACAGCTAACAGGCGAGACTGCCCCATTGTTTTTCGCATTGATGCAAATGGTAACCAAGGACTAAAATTATCACTATTTTCATGATTTTGTCGATTTATTGGCGTTTGTTAACAGTAGATAGTTGGATCAGCCATGCCTTGTTTTAGATCTGATGGATTAATTCTTATTGAATCATATAATTTGCTAAATTTGATAATTACCTGAGTTTAGTTCTCTATAGGAAGTTGGACTTTTAGGTTTTGCATTGCCTTTAGGGAATTTAGTTTAATGTTACACAAAAGTCTCACAATCTTAAAATTTGCTACTCGATGTAATGTGGGTCTCACCTCATTTGTAATGGCATTGTTCATGATCTCATTGTTTGCACAGAGGCTCACTTGTACTTATGATTAGATGGTCTGTAGTAAGATAGTTTTCTTTGCCTGCCTGTTGGCCTCGCAATTACTGGAATCTGGATTGAAAATGGAATGCTTTGCATCTTGTTTGGTGACACTGCTAACAATGTTTCTGGTATTCACAGGTTCTGTTCTTGCATGAATTTTGCACTCTTAGTAAGAGCTTACAACTTGTTCAGCAGTTGCGACTGTTTCGGTAGGCCCTTCATTCTCTTTTCTTTGTACTGTAAAGGCATAACACAAAAGCGTCATGGTATTATTGTATGAATTCTCCAAATGTGCAAATGAATGCATGGCTGTAGGCTATCTGCAATACAAAAACGAAAAGAAATGCGAGCTTATAATACCGGTGTGCTGAGCTTGGTGTTGTCATTGTTTTCACTACCTGGCAACCTCACTATCATTTGACTTCAGATTTGCTGAGGATATCTTGTCATAGGTATATCAGGGGTTATCATTCAGATTTTCATGTGTCCATTACCTGTAACCTTGTCTCGTGGTGCGCAATATGCTTCATAGGATGCATATAACCCATAATCTACCAGAGGAATCTGCTGCTATTCTTTTAGATAACTGTGGATTCTGTTTGATTTCTGTAACTCTTAGTAGCACGCCATGAGCTAACCACCTACTTTTCTGCAGGGATCTTTCAGGTGAAGGCGTTTTTGAAATAATTTCTGATGTGTTGCAAAGTCACGATAGAAAAATTGTTTCAGCTGGGTACTTATCAAACAGTGCATTTAAATTATCCTGTCTTTCTTGGTGCACCACATTTTGTTCTAACTTCTAACTGCAGTTTATTGGTGAATGCAGGACAGATATCCTTATACTTTTTCTTAATCAGGACCCTAACCTATTGAGGTCATATATTGTTCAGCAAGAAGGAAATTCTCTTCTAGGACTTCTGGTAAGTTGCACCTTTGTTGAAGCATGTGAAATACACAGCACTTTACACACAGTGACACTTGTTGCATTCTTTGTGCTCCCTCTGATCAGAACTATAAATGTTTAGGATTCTTTTTGTCAAAATTTTTAAGCTTTGACTATCATATATATACAACAGTTAGATTTACAATATTAGATTGATGTTAGTAGATTCACCATTAGAAGATCTGTAACATATAATCCTTTTTTATTTGAAAGTGAATGGTCAATTTCCATGGTTGATGTCCAAAGCTAGCTTTATTCTGTTCAGAGTGTGTAGCATTTTGAATATATGAAACTGCTCATTTTTAACTGAAGTGGATTGCCAACTGTTTCTTATCTCAGATGTTTTAACAAGAAATAACCACAAGGCCACATGAGATATGATCAAAATACAGTCTGTTAAATACAACTTATTGTGTTTGTTTAGTGATATACTAATTAACGCACGGCATTACCTGTTATCAGGGAGTTCCTTAACACATGATTGTAACTGACCTGAAGATTGGAATGGAAGATTTTCTCAACATATTATTATTTCTTTTGTAGCCATGTTTTGTTCATAATCGCAATGCTAATTTTTAGGTTAAAGGCATGGTAACTGACTTTGGCGAGGAAATGCATTGTCAGTTTCTAGAAATCCTTCGAATATTGATGGATTCTTTCACTATGTCTGGAGCACATGTAAGTTATGTTTTTTTTACCATACTAAGTTGTAAGTCACATATTGTCTTTTACTGTTGAGCTATATTAGAGAATGGGTGCTTTTACACCCCAACTTTTCCAAATTTACAATAGCTCTTTTAGCAATTATTCATTTGATTCTTACAAATTCAGGCTACATATCTTGTAATCGTGATCTTTAAATCTTACTAAAATTATTTTGCACTTTCCTACCATTTGCCACCTATATCTTTATACCTGAAGTAAAGTCTATTGATCATTCAGTCACTTATTATGCAATGTAAATTATAAAACATTATGAATTGCTTTGCCATTATTTTCTGTAACTTACGTGGCGGTGGATTGTGGTCATTTTTCTGCATCTTATTGTGTTGAAATTTGTTAAAAATATCTGAAACTTCACACATTTTCTTGATCAGATTTAGCTGTACTAACACTTCATTCCCTTGCTGCAGAGGGATGTCATTATCGAGATTTTCTACGAAAGGCATCTTGACTATTTGGTTGATGTAATAGCATCCTCTTGTCCCCTAAGGAGCATTTCTCGATCACAATCTAACTCCGTAGGTGCTGGTAGAAATGCTGGAGGACACCGAATCAAGCCTGAGATTTTGTTGAATGTTTGTGAGCTATTGTGCTTTTGCGTAGTTCATCATCCTTACAAAATTAAGTACTATTCTATTCACACTTCTTCCATTATACCATGAGCCTTTTGCCATATTTCTATGCATGTTCTAAATGTTAATTTTGCAGGTGTAATTTTCTCATGAACAATGCTATCGAGAAAATCCTTGCATTGACTCGACGGAGGGAGAAGTTTTTGGTTGTAGCAGCTGTTAGGTTTATGCGTACTATTATATCCAGAAATGTAAGTATTATGAATTTTCAACTTTTCTTGTTTACATTATTGGAAAATTGGAAGTTCCCTTGAAGTTATGCAATACTGTCATGTTTGAAATATATTCATCAATGCATGATAGCTCTTACTGATCTCGCTTTATGGTCTAGAAGTTTCACCAATTACAAGTTCCAAATCTGCGGGGATGCTATTACCAGGCATTGCATTTTGCTTTTGCCTTTATCCACAACAATTTCCTGCAAGTAACTGTTTCTAGGTGGTATCTGCAGGATACTACCTCTTCTGCGTTAATCTGAGCAGACCATGATTGTCTGAACTTAGTGCTCATTCTTGAGTTAAACCAGACCCCAGTGTTTATTGTTTGGTAAACTTTATTCGCTGGATTCTCAGTGGAATTAACTGGGCATATATATCTTCATCTGTGCTATCTAGAATCTGGAGATATGACTAGCATGAATGTGATGAATTAAACAAGCACCTAGCTATCATATTCGTATCCTAGTTGACATTCTATATTTTGTAGGATGAGCAGCTTATTCGCCATGTTGTGAAGTTCAACTTGTTGAAACCAATAATTGATGTGTTTGTTGAAAATGGGGATAAATATAATATGCTACATTCAGGAGTACTCGAATTGTTGGAATACATTCGAAAGGTACATTTTCAGAATCACTAGGTTGTCACTTTGAATTCTGGCTTTTACTTGGTTGCTACTATGAATTCTGCCTAATTCACTGGGTACTTACCTGCAGGAAAATATAAAAGCTCTCGTTACCTATGTTACTGAGTCTTTCTGGGATCAACTTACAAAGTTTGAACACTTTGGGAGTATTCAGGCCTTCAAACTCAAGTATCAACAGGTTGAACCATTTCTTGTGTACTATGCATCCCATGTTGAGCTTTTGACAAATAGATAATACTTTTCGTACTGCTAACAGAATCTTATTTTCTGCCTACCATTTTAGTATTAGTATGTATTTTACTGAATGAGGTAGCCCCTCTTTTGTTCTTTCTTCTTTTGGCAAGTATCTGGAGAGTGCTGAACCGAGATTGAGTGCTAGTGTACCTGATGTGAGAAAGAAAGCAGAACAAAGAGGTCTTGAGAAGGAAGAGGAAGACTACTTCAACGAGGACAGGTTTGTTATTATTTCCTTATTGGTCATTGACTTCTTCATTGTTTTTGCAGTACATTTTTTTTTGATCAATTGCACTACAGGTTGGTGATGCCTTTGATTAGATATTCCAGGGTGCTATTATGTTCAGAAGTTATCCTGTGAATTTGGGTTGCATGTGACATGATATCTGTTCTTTCTAGTGATGAAGAGGATTCAGGCTCTGGCCGGCGGGCTAAACATGCACAGAACCAGCATAGCAAGGCTAAGGTGCCCAATGGAAGTGAAGCTGATAATGTTGAAGGCGCCTCTAGGTATTCTTCCATGGACAATTTGAGATAATCTTGAATTCCCACGTTTTGGTTATGATATATCTGTTGTATTTCTTTCTCTTGTTGCATGTAATGGCAAGCATGAAAATCATATCATGGAGGACTCCCAAATTCTAGTTTCATTTGTTAATTTTGCTTTCAGGCCTAAATCTGCTGGACTTGTGGACTATGATGACGATGACGATGAGGACTTCAATCCACCGCCAAAGGAGCCTGCTAGGCCTTCAGAGGATGATGTGCCCTTAAATATATCCACAGTGAAAAGGAGACCAGTGAACACGATGGATGGGAAACATGCAGATGGGGACGGTCGCAAGAGGCAAAAGATAGAAACCAGAATTAGTTGTGCTAAAATTGCTGCGGTCACTAGTACGGCTAGTAAGCACACAGATCTACAGAACAAACATGCTCCCGAGTCGCCTACATCAAGCACATCAAGTACTGAAGCCAATGGTGATCTTAGGCAGCACGACACAAACTCCCAGGAGCATCAACATTCCGTCGAGAATGCAGAAGCTTCCCGGCAAGCTGGAGGTGATTGTATAAAAGATGTGGGCAGTATGTCTACCGAGAAGGCTGTAAATACCACAAACCCAAGTGATTCGGAGCCTTATTCAGTAAGATGACAACTTGTCCAGAGCTGGTTTGTCCCTATACCCAATCTGTCCGCTGGCCGACAGGAAGGAATCGGAATATGTTTGGCTCCAAAGGCTGAATCCATTGATCTCAAGCTGGAAGCACGATTGGAGGTGACATAGGTTGCACCTACCTTAATATCTCAAGTAGAATGCCAGCTATCCTTTTTGAGCCTGTAAAGTTAGTTTTCTGCAAGGAAAGATCTGACAAACATGAGAATTGGAATGTCTGTCGGTCATTGAATGGGCCTTGCTGCTGCTGCTGCGCCCGCTATTGTACCTCTTTATGAGCTAATGGAGTAGCAGGGAGTATGTGCCCGTTTCTCCATTATTTCTCTCTACAATCATTGACTGAGATATTACTGTTGTAAAACAAGTAGGAGGAAATAGTTCCGGTTGACCGGCGTTTTCGCAAGAGTTTGTGCTAACTCACCCTATATGATTGTAATTTGTTGATTCATAGATTTGGCTAGACATGCTGTTTGGATAAAAAATCGTAGTCATGTGATAGAATAACTTATGCAGAATGTTTTTCTTCTTTTCGCTAAACATTATGCACATTTGGCAAAAAAGAATATGCAGGACTTGAGTAAGGTATCATTTCAAAAGTGCATCTAGCCTGACGCATTGGGATTTGGGCATTTCAAAAGCGCATTGCTCGTGCATTGTCATTGATCACGTCATGTGTAAAACTTGCAATGATACCCTACTGCTTCAGAAGAAACTGAGGTTGAATGAATGCTGTGATCCGATTCGAACCTTTTTTTTTTTTGCTCTTGGTTATGATAGTCATCTCTTGCACTATTCTTGGCAGTACCATGGTGCGAGGCTGCGAGCTACGGTGGAATGCTTGTAATTTACGTACGCCCTGAGAAACGAGAGAACACAGGGGCAACATCCTGACTCCATGCGCAAAGTTCTAGTTACAGAATAATGTGTTCGTTCAGCCTGTGTCAATTCTTCTCTCTCTTTTCGCCGGTTGTGATATCTGTGTTGTACAGTATGCTCATCAGGGTGTATTACATTGTTAAAAGGCTTTCACCCCCTGTCTACTTGAATATCAGGCCGCCATGGGCGGCGAAGAATGGCGCGAACACGAGGGACTCGACGGCCATGAGCTTGATCAGGATGTTGAGGGACGGCCCCGACGTGTCCTTGAGCGGGTCGCCGATGGTGTCACCGATCACGGCGGCCTTGTGAGCGTCAGACCCCTTGGGACCCAGTGACTTGGCGTGGTCGGATGCACCTGCCTGTGTGAACATCTCAAACTGTCAGGTGACCACTCAAACAGCCTACAAATTTAAACAAAATCATAAAAGTTTCCGTAAACAATCTTTCCAGATTCTAGTGTGTACCTCTATATACTTCTTGGCATTGTCCCATGCTCCGCCACTGTTGGAAGCAGAAATGGCGATCTACGCAAAGGGAATGCTAGCTGATCAAATGAATGACACGGCGAGACCACAAAAGGCAGCTCTGCGACAAAAGCGCGAGGCGTACCTGGACGCCAGAGACCAGCGCGCCGGCAAGCAGCCCGGCGAGCGTGCGGACGCCGAAGAAGGTGCCGGTGAGCAGCGGCGCGAGCAGCACGAGCGCGCCGGGCGGCATCATCTCCCGGAGCGACGCGTCCGTGGAGATCCTGACGCAGCGGGCGTAGTCCGGCGCGGCGCGGCCCTCCATGAGGCCCGGGATGGCGGCGAACTGGCGGCGCACCTCCTCCACCATCTTGAGCGCCGCGCTGCCCACGCTCCTCATCGTCATCGCCGAGAACCAGTAAGGGAGCATGGCGCCAACGAGCAGCCCCACGAACACCTTGGGGTTCAGCACGTTCACGTCCGCGACGCCCGCGCGGCTCACGAACGCGCCGAACAGCGCCAGCGACACCAGCGCGGCGGACCCGATGGCGAAGCCCTTGCCGATGGCCGCGGTGGTGTTGCCGGCGGCGTCAAGCGCGTCGGTCATCTGCCGGATGCGGCGGCTCATGCCGGCCATCTCGGCGATCCCGCCGGCGTTGTCGCTGATGGGGCCATAGGCGTCGATGGCCAGCCCGGTGGCGACCGTGCTCAGCATCCCGAGCGCCGCCACCGCGATGCCGTAGATGGAGGCCAGCGTGAAGCCGACGTAGATGGACACGGCGATGGCGAAGACGGGCACGATGACGGACTTGTACCCGAGGGCGAGGCCGAAGATGACGTTGGTCGCCGCGCCGGTCTTGCACGAGTCGGCCACATCCCGGACAGGGCTGCGAGTTTCATTCGGACACCGTCAACTAGACATTTTAAATCCGGCACTATTGTTGCAGACGAAATTAATTACCTGTAAGCGTTGCTGGTGAAGTACTCGGTGGTGAACCCGATGGCGAGACCGGCCCATAGTCCAGTGGCGACGCAGAAGAACAGGTGCCTGCCATTGAGGCCAATTTGTCGTAAGCTTAATCCGGTGAGGCGTGCAGCTCTCAGGTAAGGTAAGGTTTCCATGAGTGAGCGAGCGAGGATTACTGCCATTTCTTACCAGTTCTTTACTTGCTTCACCGCTCCGAAATCGAACATGGTGAAATTGGCGGGGAGCGCCGCGAATGACACGACGAGGGCGGCGACGGTCATCAGCACGGTGGAGATGATGAGCTGCAGCTTCAGCGCCGGGGCCACGCCGCGGACGGTCTTGACCATGAAGAGGTCCGTGGCGAGGAGCGTGGTGACGAGGCAGACGAGGAGCCCCGCGGCGCTGATGAGCAGCGGGTAGGCCACCGCCGCGAAGTCGTGGTCGGCGCCGAATGACGAAATGGACGCGACGAAGAGCGCCGCGCAGGTGGACTCGGCGTAGGAGCCGAAGAGGTCGGACCCCATCCCGGCGATGTCGCCGACGTTGTCGCCCACGTTGTCCGCGATCACCGCGGGGTTCCTCGGGTCGTCCTCGGGGATGTTGCGCTCCACCTTCCCGACGAGGTCCGCGCCAACGTCCGCCGCCTTGGTGTAGATGCCGCCGCCGACGCGCCCGAACAGCGCCATCGACGACCCGCCGAGGCCGTAGCCGGTGACCGACTCGTACAGGCCCTCCCAGTCGTCGCCGTAGTAGAGGCCGAACACCTTGATGGTGGCGTAGAGCACCAGGAGGCCGAGGGAGGCCAGGAGGAAGCCCATGACGGCGCCGGACCGGAACGCCGTGGCAAAGGCCGCCCCGATGCCGCGCCGCGCCTCCAGGGTGGTCCTGGCGTTCGCGTACGTGGCGATCCGCATGCCCAGGTAGCCGGACACGACGGAGGTGGCGGCGCCGAGGAGGAAGGCGATGGCGCTGAACGTCGCGTTGGCTAGTGCCGGCTTGCAGGTCCGGCCGCGGGTGTACTGGCATGGGCGGCTGTCGGTGCTGAACCGGTGCACGGAGCCCAGGAAGAGGAAGATCACCACCGCGAAGATCGCCGTGAAGGCGGCGAGGTACTTGTATTGCGTGAAAAGGAACGAGTTGGCTCCTGCATACAAAATGATGTAGACAAAAACAATTATGACATGAACTGCCAAAAGGCCTAAATATTTGGAACAGTTAATTGCTGGAATTATTGAAATTCCTTTTCTGGTTCCAAACTGAGACAAAAAGTTTGTAAATGCTACTGACTTGATGTGCATATGCCTAGTGCCTTGGTGCCAAACTAGAAATACATCTACCGGGATATTTACAAAATCTCTTATACTATCGTAAGTATGTTTTTAGATGCACTATTGTATCAAGGGTATGCTATATGTTAATTGCTAGAAATTTTGATTTAATTGAACCGCCCGATCTCGAATTTAAGATTCTTCTCTTTTCTTATATATCAAATATGTAGTTTTGCTATCCGCGCTGCTTCATTAAAAAAATATTCGGATCTCAATTAGCTTTAAATAATACTACGTATGTTGCTAAGATCAATACCATATTGCATATGATCTATATATTGTTTTACAAATTTTTACCACCTGTAGCAACGTACGAGCATAAACCTACTATGGTCTATTTGTACAGTTCATTCGCTTCCCCACCTATCCTAGCAGCTCGGCCTATGTACCCCCTCTCCCACCCACGTTAATCGGTTTGCCCTCCTCAAACCGTCCATAGCCTCGCCTGATGTCATCGCCACTATCTCAACTGCCTCCCACATCCATTTCCTATAATTCAGTGACCTAAAACCCAAAAACCCTGATAATGTCACTACTACAAAAAAGTTTCTAGGGGTGGGTAAAAATATATTTTTTAGGGTGGGTGTACCCGCCCCTACTTCTTGTAACTAGAAATACTATTTTTATGGACGGGTAACGCGCCCGCCCTTAAAAATTGATTTCTAGGGCGGGTCAAGGCGACAAATCCATTTCCAGAAAATCAAAAAATTGAAAAAAATAAAAAACAGCCAAATAAAAAAGAAAAAATATTCCAGCTAACGAGCCACCACCACAAGCCCTGTACTATCGAGGTACAATTTTTTTGACGAAATATGCACACTTGCATCACCCGGGTTCGAACCGCATATCTCAAACCTCGCACGTACCTTTCTCTCCCACCATACTACACAGTCACTTGTGACTCTATGGGGTATGCTATTATTTTATATTAACTCTAAAATTGATTTGTAGGGGCGGGTTACGCCACCACCCGCCCCAAAAAATATTTTTCAATTTTATTTTGAAAATTCATTTAAATCTTTACATATAGAAAAACAAAGAAAAAAGTGAAACTTCTACGCTATGGTTATTGTGAACTATATATAAAAAATATACCAAATATATTTCAGTGTATATACAAAATACTATATAGTCATAGCCATATGCAAGGTATAACTATTAAATAATCTTGTGATTTTAAAAGATTTTAAATGAATAATGTATAAACTATAAAATTTTAGATCTTGCATACGCTATATCTGAGGTTGTTTGAAAAAAAATCAAAATTTCTAGATTTTAAAATTAGAGAAATTATAATAATTTTTTGACTATTAAAAGAGCTTAAATGAAAAGTTATCAACTACACAGTTTTATATCTCGTCATTCTCTATAAAGTTTAACTACATCCAAGATTATATGAAAAAGTTATCAATTTTTTCGCATGGGACCATTTGTGGGCAGGTCATGCCACCACTCGCCCCTAAAAGTTATTTTTAGGGGCAGATCCTGTCATCATCCACCCCTAAAAATATAGTTTTAGGGGCGAGTGACGCCATCACTCGTCCCTAGAAATACCATTTTTAGGGATCCTAAAAATGATACCTATTTGCAGGGGCGGGCGCCCCTAAAAATACTTTTATAAGGACGGATCGAATGAAAAATAGAGCATCCCTGCAAATCGGTTTTTACAGCATGTCTCTCCAAAAACCGGCTGGCCTCTGTTGATTTGTTTGCGTTTTCACTTGCCTGAACTCTACCACTCGACCAGTGCCTTCTCAGTGCTGTTCAATCCGAAATTGAGATCCTTATTATATGCTAAGTCCTCATCGTCATGTATTAGACTATTACTACCATTGGAACCTGTCGAGTTAAAAATTTAACATACAGTACGGCTGAACATTGATTTTTTTCTTTGCGATGACAGGGTCAGAACTCAAAGGCACTAAGCCATCCAACAGCTAGCAGGTCATGCAGGGCACTGAGTTAGGTCAAATGGAGGAAACGGTATTGGCCTTGTCAGTTAAGAAAAGATCTCATCTCCTAGGAAAGGGCGAAGAAACGTGCACAAGAGTAGGGAGTACACGGGCCTTGTGCCAATGTACCGGGTCAACCCTTTGACCAGCCACAGCCAGAGCACCTTTTCTCAAGTTAGGAGCAAGTTGAAGCGAAAATTAGATGTTAACTAAACTAGGAGCAAAGTCTGTTGGAACACAGCTGGCGTGCAGGTCCTAGATTACATCATGGTTGACTTGCACCATGGAAACTAGAAAAGCGCGCTACGCTGTCGTTTAAATTTCCTTTTTGGCAGTGATTTTTACTTCGGAATATAAATTGTATTTGAATTAGCTCGTATCCTTAGCAAGTTATTAGGATCTATGGCCTACACAGAACAAAGGATAAAAAGAACGAGAGAATGCCGTATCACCCGTAAACTAGAGTTTCACGCACAAAGATTTCAAATGAGTTCATATTCTTCTATATCACGAACAAATTAAAGTGGGCTAAGAAATATTTTCCGGATTTCAAATTCTACATCGTATTTTTGTTAGCACATGAAATAATTAAACAAGCAAGAAAAAGCATCAAGGAACAGAACTTCTTGTTGCACCAATGGAGTCATCATCAGAATATGATTTATCGATGATATATAATTACCAACCGAGCGCAGAGCAAAAAGGACGTGATGAAAGATTGAACGGCAACTCACCAACCGAGATGGCGCTCTGTATCTCCGCGCATCGCGCCACTGCGACGGTGCGGTCGCCGGCGCCCTCCTCCACCTCCTCGTCGTGGTCGCCGCCGATGCCGACATCCTCCCCGTCGTCCTCCATCCGGAAGACGGGGCCCCCGTGGTGGTGGCCATTGCCGGGCGCCGCGTAGGCCGACACCTTCACCTTGGAGACGAGGAACCACTGCCACAGCGCGAAGGCTATGCCGACCGCCGCGCACGCCGGGATGACCACGTCCGCCGCCGCCGCCGCGGTGCCCATAGTCACCTCACCTCTAGTCCTCACGCTCTCACCCACCAAGGCCGTGAACCGGAACGCCGGGGAGGCGGCGCGCGGAGAGGGAGGATATTAGGAATGAGCGCGCGTCGTGGCGCCGGTGCCGACCGCGCCGTGGTCGTCGTCGTTGCCCTCACGCGGTGCGGCAAGTTGAGTTTTTTCAGAGAGAGAGAGAGAGAGAGAGAGAGCAACTGCCCTCCTTGGATAGGCGTTGAAAGTACCAGCACCGGAGCAGTTGCTTAATCCAAACGGCGCGGCGCCGGGGTGGTGGAAGACGAAACCGAATTGTTACGGTGCTCTGCTGCACGCGAATGATTCCGGGCTGGGATTGGGCCCGTGCGATTCGACGAGAGATATATGCACGCGTGCAGAGGTGAACGCAGGAGCGTTCGTTGACGAGAGAATTCGCGTGCACATGCCACATGGCGGTCTAGGTCTAGCTTCGCATGGAGGCAAACGAGACGGGGTAGGTTGCTGGCTTCGGTGCTAAGCAGTGAAGAATGGACTTGCCTTGCCATTCGGACCGTTTGGTTTCCTACGACGACATGTACTCTAGTACTCTCTCTCTTTTAAATCATATGTTTGTTTTTTTGATAAATCTAGATATACTTAGCAGAGGCAGATCCACGTTGGGTCAACGGCAACACAGGCCGCCACTCAACCTTTGGATTTTCAGTGTAAACTGGCATCTTTTGTAGCTGCAATGGCCAAACTAGGAGCAGGCCGCCACCAAACCTTGGATTGGGTTCGCCTCTAGTGTTTATATATCTAGATGCATAGAAATTATTCTAGATTTAACAAAACGACCTACTATTGGAATATTGGAATAAAGAAAGTAATATATTAGTTGCCAAGGTTGTTGGTTATACCACTAAATACACTGTTCTGGGATACGGGCACATGCTTAATGGGAACCGAGATGATGGCAATCTGGGCAACATTGTTCCTTTTTTAAAAACAATAGTAAAATAAGGCTACTATGCAGGAAACCAACTCCCACAACCTCGCCGCTCTTCCCGCCGCGATCAAATTGTGAGCCAAGAGTGTGTCAAACAACTTAAACGCTGTAAAGAAACAGCTACAATCCTTAGCTGACAAGAACGGTAGGCAGTGGGCGAGGGCGTAGATCTTCAACTCAAACTTGACTCCAGAAAGTCCTATCTGCCCTGTTCCAAATGAAATGCTTGGCAGAGGCAGCTGTCTTACATGCCACACCATTCGCTAGCTTAAGAATGGCTGAATCGAATATGCTGCTCTGGACAATGATTGAAAACTTGTCTGGCTTTATAGGAACACAATAAGCTCCCTCATGAAGTAGCCAAGTGTGCACCAGTCACAAAACACAATTGCGCCCTATCGATTCCACAAACCATCTAGGCGTCCTTAAAACTCTTGGTAACGCAGCTCTTGCATCTTAGACTGATTGAGCAACCGCGTACACTACCGTTGCTTCCTCCCCGCGGGTCTCGTTGGCAGACAACGGGGGGGGGGGGGGGGGGGGGCAAATGGGCCTAGGTCAGTAATATTTTCACTAATAGAAATGTCAGAAGGCGGAGCAGGAGCTATTGATCGGTGTGAATTGCACCGCCACAAGCATGACAACAACTCCGCCAGTTTGACTGGGAAAGTAGACACAACTACATCAGCAAATTATATAATTTTAACTGGACAGGCCGAAAAAAGATGAGGGTGAACTAGTTAGTGATTATTAGCAGTTAATAAATATAATGATAATTAGTAGCTGTGGATGAACAGAGCATTGTAGGTCAACTCCTAAGCCCAGCAAATGTTCGGTTTTGACCAGGATCGAGCAACTTAATCCCGAACATGTAGGTGACCTCTCAACATTACGTAGGTGAGGAGATAAATCTCTGTACACGGCTTTTGCCTCACATGGTGCGGCAAGTGGGGGCATCTATTCCTAACATATGCGGTTGGAATCCATCCAATCGCAGCCCCCCCCCCCCCCCCCCCCCCCACACACACACACACAACCCCAGCCTCCTCCGGCTCCGGTGATGGAAAAAAATAAAAATTTCAGTTTTAAATTAATTCGAAAATAAATAATGACCATGATGAAAATTGCGTACAGAAAATGAACATATGTAAACATGCTGATCAAGTGATTTAAGATAAAACATTGCAGCAGCAAGATCAACCCTAATCAGATCATACTAGGTGTGAAAGATATAGTTAGGGACAGAAAAACGTACGTCTGTAGACTGACCGGAATAACCGGGTAAAGAAGACGACGACAACGATCAGCACCTCCGCGCGCTTGACGACGCCGAGTTGCGCCCCACCGACGAGGAGGAAGACGAGCCGTGGCGACGAGGACGGCGATGTGGAAACGTTCGAGCAGTTGCGCAGAGCGTTTCCCAAAAATCTTATTCACCCTCTCCCAGTGCAGGATCGCTGAGGACGAGGTTCTGGAGACTTGCTCTCCCGATCGCCGGTGCACGCCGATGAACGGGATGAAGTAGCATACGCGGCGGCGCAGCAGACAGGTCGAGGCATGTTGTGCGTCTTCTGTTATGTTCTGTTTCTAGCTGGCACCCGTGCGTATTTATAGGAAGGAACTGCTAGGATTTTTGGCATCCCAAAAACCAAGTCGGTTACGAGTCCCAAAAATACCGCACGTGAAATTCGTAACAGATTCAAAGCGGCAAAACAAATCTGCAAAAGGAAGCCGCGTTCCCGCAAGGATTGGATCGGATTTTGGCGGACCATTCACGCGTCCTTCGCCCGAAGCCCGTGCCCGTGCCCGTGCCCGTGCGCCCGTGCCCGTGCTCGAGCCCGGCCCGGCGAGGTGCCCGTGCCCGTGCCCGTGCCCGTGCCCGTGCCCGTGCTCGAGCCTGGCCCGGCGAGGTGAGGCGAGCGAGCGCGCACATGTATTCTTTCTTCTTTCTCTCACCCACACTTGCAAGAGCATGGAGAGCATCCAACTATTTAAGTTGGATTTTCTCCACCTCCACTAGCAAGGTGGGACTAACTTGTTACCATACATCTTTGCACTAATGGGCCTTTGAGATTTTATTGAAATTATTTGGATTTACATGGTGGGCCTTTGCACTATTGGGCCTAAATATTCCAACAACTCCCCACCAGATCTCAAAGACTCGTTATGATTTTGCCTCAACCCACTGTTGTTTGATATACCAGTATTTCAATGGAGACTGTTAAGTTGAACTTCCATCTAGAACAACAAGTTACACTCATTTACAACTTGAGCAATGGACTAAGCCTTGAATTGCAAGTTTTGTTCAAATGAGTTTCACTTACAGTCAAACTGATACTTGACCTCCAGTAGGCTACTTCGCGGTTGGAGCATATAGGTCGTACTCTCTGGTCTCTTCATGAGCTTAATAGAGATCACCCGAATCTCACAGACTGCGACCGTCCAACAGTCAAGCTCACATAGGTGTATTCTTTTAAGAACATTCTGCAGGATAACGTCTTTGCTAATTAAAGCCAACAGAATACGTTAAGGCCAATGCCAACCTGCCATGCAGTAATCGAGAGTATTGCATCCTTCTCGAGTGAGTACAAAAGATTACTCTTATGCTAACCTCTAACTTGTTCTTCCCAAATCCTAATTCACGGGATCTCCGATCATATAGGTTGGGTTACCACTAGGTAATAGCTTATACGGGCCTCAAACCCATCTCCTTGGATGCATTGTCTATCGCATTGCGTGACAGCCCCTTGGTGAACGGATCAGCCAGATTTTTCTCAGTGTGGACATAACCCACAGTGATAACTCCGGAGTTTCTCATTTTTCTGACTGATTTTAACTGTCTCTTGATATGTCTTGAAAACTTCATATTATCCTTTGAACTGTCTACTTTGGCAATCACCGTTTGATTGTCACAGTTCATCATTATTGCTGGCAATGATTTCTCGACAATAGGCAAGTCCACCAAGAGCTCATGAAGCCAATCGGCTTCCACTTTAGTTGTATCTAGTGCTGTGAGTTCTGCCTCCATAGTAGACCTCATCAGGATCGTCTGTTTGCATGATCTCCATGAAACAGCAGCACCGCCAAGAGTGAAAATATATCCACTACTGGCATACAGCTCATCTAGATCCGATATCCAATTAGCATCACTGTATCCTTCCAGTACTGCAGGAAAACCGGAATAGTGAATCCCGTATTCCATAGTACCTACCAAGTAGTGCATTACGCGCTCAAGCGCACGCCACTTATCATTTCTCGGATTACTAGTAAACCGGTTCAACTTGCTAACAACAAAAGAGATGTCAGGTCTCGTTGCACTTGCAAAATACATGAGTGAGCCAATCATCTGTGAATATCTTAATTGGTCTCTGCCAATTTTTCTGTTCTTTCGAAGAATCAAGCTCGGATCGTAGGGAGTTGGACTAGATTTGCTATCCTTATAGCCAAACCGTTTCAACATTTTCTCCACATAATAGGATTGCGAAAGAGTAATCCCATTCTCTCCCTTGATCAGCTTGATGTTGAGAATAACATCAGCCTCACCAAGATCTTTCATATCAAAGTTTTGACACAAGAATGTCTTAACCTTGTTGGTTACATCAAGACTAGTCCCAAAGATCAGTATGTCATCGACATACAAACATAATATAACTTCTTGACCCCCACCATAGCGGTAATACACACATCAATCAGCCTCATTGACACTAAAGCCTGTTGATATGAGTGTCAAGTTGAATTTCTCATGCCATTGCTTAGGTGCTTGCTTCAGGTCATACAAAGATTTATACAACTTGCACACCTTGTTTTCATGACCCTCTACTACAAACCCATCAGGCTGTATCATGTAGATTTTCTCTTCTAGCTCTCCATTGAGGAAAGCTGTCTTAACATCCATCTGATGGATGAGAAGACCATGTGAGGTAGCCAGGGAGAGTAAAACATGAATAGTGGTCAATCTCGCAACAGGTGAGTAAGTATCAAAGAAATCTTCGCCTTCTTTCTAGGTGTAGCCCTTAGCCATAAGACGAGCTTTGTACTTGTCAATAGTACCGTCAGGCTTAAACTTTTTCTTGAACACCCACTTGCAACGCACAGGTTTGCAACCATACGGTCTTTCAACCAGCTCCCAAGTTCCATTGGAGAGAATGGAGTCCATCTTGCTACGGACAGCTTCTTTCCAATCATCCGCATCAGGAGATGAGAATGGCTCAGTGATTGTTTTGAGAGAATCATCTATAAGATAAACAGTAAAATTATCATCAAAAGACTTTACAATCTTTTATCTCTTGCTCTTCCTAGGAGCATCAGTGTGAATCTCCTCATGATTTGATTCAAGTGCGTGTTCATCATGCTCAGAAAATTCAACAGATTCAAGAGTTGTATTCACTATTTCATTCAGAGGTAATGAAGATATAACATACGAGTCTTTCATAGAAAAAATATTCTCAAAGAAAGTAGCATCACGAGACTCGAACAGTGAATTTACATGCATATTAGGCACCTCAGATTTAACTACTAGAAACCTATAAACAATGCTATGATGTGCATAACCCAAAAAGATACAATCCACAGTTTTAGGTCCCAACTTGCGCTTCTTGTTGATTGGCACATTCACCTTGGCCAAACAACCCCATGTGCGCAAGTAAGAGAGTGAAGGTCTTCTCCCAATCCACTCCTCGTAAGGAGTCTTTTCCTTATTCTTCATGGGCACTCTATTCAGGACATGACATGCAGTCAATACTGCCTCCCCCACCATGCCTTAGATAATCCAGCGGTGTCTAACATGGCGTTAACCAAGTCAGACAACGTGCGATTCTTCCTTTCGGCAAGCCCGTTTGATTGAGGTGAATAGGGAGGCGTTCTCTCATGAATAATGCCGTGTTCCTCACAGAATAAGTCAAAATCGTTAGAGAAATATTCACCTCTTCGATCGGACCTAAGTCGTTTGATCAGAAATATTCACCTCTTCGATCGGACCTAAGTCGTTTGATCTTTTTCTCAAGTTGGGTTTCTACTTCAGCCTTATAGATTTTAAAGCAGTTAAGAACCTCATCTTTCGTTTTCAATAAGTATACATAGCAAAATCTAGTTGCATCGTTAATCAAGGTTATGAAATATCTTTTTCCACCTTCTGTTAACACGCCATTCATCTCACAGATATCTGAATGGACGAGTTCTAGAGGTGCCAAATGTCTCTCCTCTCCCAAGCCCGGGCCCATGCCTGAGCCCGGCGAGGCGAACGAGCGCGCGCGTTCTTCCTTCTTCCTCTCACCCACGCTTGCAACAGCATGGAGAGCATCCAACTATTTAAGTTGGATTTCCTCCACCTCCACTAGCAATGTGGGACTAACTTGTTGCTATACACTTTTGCACTAATGGGCCTTTAAGATTTTATTGAAATTATTTGGATTTATATGGTGGACCTTCGCACTATTGGGCCCAAATATTCCAACATCCGGCACCGCTTCTAGCGCCTCCGCCGCCGCCCTCCACAGCCGCCGCCACTAATCACCTCCAACCCAAGCTCCCCCGCCCGGTCCCTGGCCAGGGATGTCAAGCCGCCGCCTCCGCCCGGCGGCGTCCCCGCCGCCTGCAACCTGTCACCACCGCCGGTCTTCCTTTCTACCCCCGTCCCCCTCTTCTAAGGCCGCCCCGGTGACCACCGGCCTCTCGGTAACACCCCCTCCCCTAACCCGGCATGTCGTGCGGGCCCACCTGCAGCGACTGTTCTCCCCCTTCTGCGATGCATCGGCATGCAGCAGTACGCGCGATGAATGGATGTCGCGGCGGCAAGTTGAGGTTTTTTACAGAGAGAGGGAGAGAGCAATTGCCCTCCTTTTTGGAGAGGCGTTGAAAGGACAAGCACCGGAGCAGTTGTTTTGATCCAAACGGGGTCTCGGAAGATGAAATCGAATTGTTACGCCGAGGTAGCGTTCTCCACTGCACGTGAATGATTTGACCTTTGTGCGATTCGACGATAGATATATATGCACTCGTGCAGAGGTGAATGCATGAGCGTACATTGATGAGAGAATTCGCGTGCACACGGCGGTCTAGCTTTGCATGGAGGCAAATGGAGCGGAGTAGGTTGCTGGCTTCGGTGCTAGGCAGTGAAGAATGGACTTTTCTTGTCATTCGGTCCCTTTGGTTTGCTACGAGATATTAGTTGCCAAGGTTGTTGGTTATACCACTAAGCTAGTATACCACGATGTCCGCCGAGAGCAATTCCAAGAAAATAAAAAAGGTTCTAACGCTTCAAAGGTGCAAGTTTCAAGAGGTTTTGTGCTCAATTGTTGCACGTTATATGAAATTTTGGGCGGTTTCTGGTCCTCCTTTGGAAGAGAGCTAGAAATCATAGAGGGGGAAAAGATCCTATTAGTAGCGGTTTCGTTTCAGAATCACTTATAATGGTCAAGGAAGAAATTTTATTTTTCTCTAAATTCTTTTAGGAATTCCGACATCTTATCTAACTTAAAACTTTCAATTTGTTTGAGAGTTTGTAATGCACTTTGGCTCTTTATATTATTCTAACCCCTTCTTGGTATTGAATTGTATGCATCAACCAGTTTAACCTAAAAACATAAGTAAGCTCATGGGAGAATGTGAGTAATTCATTTATACTTAATTACTTTGCCTCATCTAGAGGCTCTCTTAAGCTTCAAATACAAAAAATAGGAGTCGAATTTAATTATTTTGTTTATCTGCGCTGCATGCTACAGTACCTGCGTGCACCAATCAGTCAAACTGATGGCGGAAAGACATGCACTTCACTTACGCTTCAAAACTAGGAAGAAATTAATATTTATAGAAACAACCAAATGATATAGCACGGTCAACATATGAATGAACATTTACCTTTCTTGAATGTTTTCTCTACTCGTGGAAAATCCGAGTTCGATCCTAGCATCAAACTCGAATTCCAGCCTAGCCCATATCTACTCCTGGAATACGGGATTTTGCATTTTTAGGCCAAACAGTTGGGCCAAGATTTGGTTTGAGCTTTGAGGCTGCGATTGATTGTGGGAAACCGGAGCTGCTATTGATGTTCCGAGCCCAACCTAGAAAAGATAAAAAAGGTAACTACAACTTGAAAAACTGGAGCCCAATTCGTTCTCCAGCGGGTGGGTAACGGCCCGGTCAGCAGCCCACTAGAAACAACAGAGAGAGCCTGTCCAAGAGTACATGGTAAATTTGGAGTCAAGTCAGTCAGTCAATAAGTTCAAAAAAAAAAGAAAAAAAAGTAAGTCAATCAATACTACAGAGTACATATCCATTGGTTAAACAGCACATGCCATGATATCGTTGATTTATTAAATTTACTAAACAAATACTTACGGTTGCTGCAAATTATTTTGCATTCAAGGTAAGAACTCTGTTGCTTAATAAGGTGTGTATTTTCATTCCTCGTATGATCACAAATATATATATCTAGATTTGTTCTAACTTCTAAATCGAATTTTTAAACTTTTTACCATTATAGCAGTTAGAATTTTATATAGATTTAAGACAAGATTGATAGTAGTGTTTACTGCTAGTCAAGGTTTAGGTTCTGATTTCGGACAAATCAAGATAGACTTGTACATGTGAATGATTGGAGAAAAATGTATTTAGGTTCAGGACGGAACATGCTTTACCGCACTCACGTGTGTAAAAGGAGGATACTAAGGTTTGATTTAGGACAAATCAAGATAGATGCACTAATTATGTCTATCTTGGTTTACCTGAAAAAGGAGGATGCTAGGATTTGGAAACTAAGTAGCAGGCTTTATTAGGCTATTTCTAGTGGGGAGTTTCACTTCACTATTTATAAGAGTGACAAGCATCTAAAGAAATTTCCTTCAATGTATTAGTTTTATTTCACGGTTTCATAGACGAGCTATAGCATTTAATTGCAATTTATGAGATTGGATGAAGTTGGATAAAATAAAACTCTCGAGCCCAATGCTAATTTCGACAGGTTTTATAGTCTTGAAATCAGTATATATCTAATTTTATCATAATGAAATCCATCCGCGCGCGCTCTCTCTCTCTCTCTTCGTAAATTTCTTGCTATATTATTATTTTTCTTACGTGGCAGCTCATTTAATGAGATTGAAATTCCTACGAAACCCCACTGCAGATGACCTTCTACGGAGTACATCGCAACTCAGCCATCTGATGTCAGGTGGTTTAATTTTCCAGCGGCAGTCAGTGTTAAGGGCACGCTACATCAATTTTAGGATCCTGACCCGCAGAAAACAAAAATCAGGATCGTGAAAGGCGGGAAATAAACGCATGCCATGACGATTTTTTCTGTGGATCCGCGCACTTCTCATGGCGTGAACGGATAGATGCAACTGTAAATGTTTTCTGGACTCCAGTAATTAATCGTCTGAAGCGTGCGGATCAAGAATAGAAATATCTTAAGTGTATCCCAATCCCCTCCTGGTGTGGTGCTTACGCCCAAGAACATTACTGGTTTTGCTTACCTCAGCGCTAGCAGCTTCAGCACGAAGGAAACCTCCGACCCTTTGCTGTCACAAGTTTACTCTACTTAGTAAGAGATGGACCTGTCAAGTCAGCTTCGGGTCTGCAAATTTTTTTGAAGTCTCAACAGATCGAGGGCTAAGTCAGCCAACATGAACAATTTCATTTCTTGAAAGTAAATACGACAAGATCAACAAGCTATAGGGAGACGGTGATCAAGATACAAGGCCAAGGCCTAACCACAAGGGAAAAGGAGCCGCAAAGAATTATAATCACAGAAGGAGATGACAGAAGTAAGAAAAAAGCAGGTAGAAAGCAAGCCAAGCCTCCAACTAGCAGGGCGCCGAGCATCGATTTGTACCATCGCTGTTTTTTTTTTTCGCGAAGGTACCTGAGCACGTCCTGTCACATTGCTTGCCAATTCCATCGGAGAATCAGATAATTGGACCAACGCCGGCTGGATTATTGGAGAATTTCATCCATGACACCTCTCCCCTCACCCTCCGATCCCCCCATGCGATGGACCACCCGATGATCATGGTTAAGCCACGGGTCAACGACAGGGCCACTCCGTTGCAGGCTGAAGCACACGGGGCTTGTCAAGGTTCCTAGAAGTACGGAGTTCTGGTTTAAATTAGACATACGCGTGGCACTCGCATTACTGGTTTGCTTGTTTGGTCCCCCCAACCTCCGTGCTTTAGTTCTGTATGATGTGTGCAGTGCAGAGGAACAACAGACAGACAGACAAACAGAGCTACATCTCGAGATCTATGATCAACTTATCTACATCTCGAGATCTATGATCAACTTGCAGCGCTGTCTGTCTGCGCAGGAACTCGAACGAGAAAAACAACCTCGATTCACTACTATAGCAATACGGAGCCAACCTAGAGCTAGAGGTTACAAATCTTGGTCACGATCAGCTCGTAAAGAAAATTATAGTAATATAAACAAAATATAAACCAGATGGCGTCCAACAACTTGGGCTGACGAGTGAATCTCCCAATGACACGGATCACAATAAAATTAGTAGTAGCATCACAAGAGGGTTAGCTGTTAGTACTTGATAGCGAAGAATCTGCCACGTCTACTTGATAGTTGTTAGTACTTTATACAAACTAGAATACCCGTCCATTGCTACGGGCTCTTATCCGCTTCAGAGTTACCATCAGCTCGCTCTGAACCCTAGTTCATGTTTCATGGTGTTAGAACACTTTCCAAAACTATATCTAAAGCTAGCATTTTAACCTCTCGTGCCTTCACATTTTTGTTTCGTAACGGAAGAAACATTCAAAGAAAACAACCTAAATGTTATCGCCGAAAAATACTTTGTGTGAAATATGGCTGTGAGCTCATTTTTCAAACAAAAGGATGAACAACTACTGCAGAAAGGTAAGTTTGACTCACCTATTGAGCTCATTATTGCTGCTGTTCCTACCATCTTTGCTTACTTTTCTTCTTCTTCTTCTTCCCAAAGTTCCGCGCGAGGAAAATGAAAGATGTAGATAAGTTGATACAAGGAAAAAGGTTCCTAGATTTTTATATCAGGTGCTAATTTGACAAAATATTATTAAAAAAGAGTAAAATCCACCAGAGAACTATCAACTTGTAAGAGGGTGTCACTATCCATCAACTTCGAAATTGCATTTTTGATTCATAAACTTATAATTTGTGCCACTTAGGTCCACAAACTCTGAAAGTCCGTTCGTAGGTCCATAAACTTGTAATTTGTGCCATCTAGATCCACACCCCTCCACCTAGCCTTCATGCACTGATATCGCACCAACATGAATCTACACGGTGTCCACACGCTACTGGAGTTTCGCCAAAAAGGTCAAATTTGAGCCCCGATTTCGAATCAAGTGCATATGGAGAGAAGAGAGGAGGGATGACAGACTTACCTTGAAGGTTATTGACATGTATTAGGATTCAAAGGGGGGCTTACTGACTGCCATTGGTTGATAAGTTATGGAGCTTAGATTTAGATATGACCTCATAATATGGGTGGAAAGGAGGGGGTGATGGCTTGGGAAAGGTGGAGGAAGTCACAGAGTGATGGCTTGGGAAAGGTGGAGGAGGTCATATAGGGACTCAACAACATGTGCACCGTGGTAGGGATATTATATCCTCTGTGGCGTGGGTGGCCGGATATGGTTGCGCAAAATGTTGTAGCAAAAAATCTCGTGACGACGTTAGACTTGGATCAACCGAGAGTGGTTCTCGGTGAGGGTTGAAGGATATTCAAGGACAGCGATACCAGGGCGACCTTTGTGGGCGCGTCTGTGGCTCATGGATGGTGTTCACAGATCTAAAAATGCACTTTTTGGACTTTATGGACCTAAGTGACACAACTTACAAATTTATGTATCCAAAAGTACCCTTTTAGAGTTTATGCACCTATATTTTCAAAGTTTATGGATATAAGTGACACAAATTACAAATTGATAGACTACAAATATATTTTTGGAGTTTGTGGACCTAAACGACACACCCTTATAATTTGGTGGACCTTAATGCATTTTATTCTTAAAAATATAGAGATCCTGGATGTACGTAAATTATATGATCCCCTTTCGCTGTGGCAGGAAATCTTTGCAGCAAGGGAAGCACCCAAACTCCACCAAGCTGCACATCCACCAGCTCCCCCCTCCATCGAATTAAGCAACAGCTCCTGCTCTTCAATTTGCCTACACGATTCTTTTCCCAAAAACCAAAGCAGCACAACAAGCAGCTGCGCGCCATGCATCTTCTCACCTTCTCAATCCAAGAAAATAGCAGCACAAGCACCAGTTATTCTCCCTCCTCCGAATCTCCACCTAGGAGGCCATATCAGCAGCTTATCCATGGATCTCCTCCAAGCCAGAGCAGAGCTCGTCTTCTATTTCTGCAAAACAGCAACAGCCAACAGGCGGCAGCCTATCCTTCTCCCTGATCTTGTGTCTTTGGTCCTTTGCAGATCCTCAGCTACTCGTCCTCCGTATACTCAATAAGTTAAAATATAAATTAGATTAAGGTGGTTTAGCTTGTAGATTGTATATAAAAAGGAGCACGATGAAGATCCTCACGGTCAGAGGAGATGGAGGACTTGGAGTCTTGGACGACATGGTAGCCGTGAGCAATATAATGGGAAACGGAGCCACGAGAAGTGGTTGGGCGACCTGGAAGGAGGCAGGCAGGTGGTCGGCGAGGGCGGAGGTGCCGTCGGCGAGAGCATACACGACTGCGACCTAATCTACTCTGAGGCGGAGGAGGTTGGGGCTGCCGTGGCCAGAAGCGGCGGTAGAAGAGGGGCCTACCGAATTTACGGGCGATCGTGGGAAGCGCTCCCTACGGTCAATTTCGGACCAGGTAGACTACCTCCGTCTGTGTCCATTCCCATTTAAAGACACCCGCATCCAAATATCCAGCTCCTAGCAATTTGGAGCGCCAAGCCACCAGCTAATCACCGGTCACACGTGTGTATTCCTTTTCTCTTTCTCTTTTGATAAAAAACTATACACACAAAAATTTACATACAAACATTTATATACACAAAACTTAATCAAATCGTAAAACAAAAATTGTAGAAAGAGAAAAATTATATAAAGGCCAAAAACAAAAATTGTGACAATAAATTGGGAAAAAAAGTTTGGAAAAATATTTGAAACAAAATTTTGGTGAAATTTCAAAAAAATATGGAACAAAAATTCAGGAGAAAAAAAATTGGAAAACAAAACTTAAGAACAAATTTGGGAGAAAAAATTTTAGGAACAAAAATTAAGAAGAAAGAAATTGGAAGCAAAAACTTAAGATCAAATTTGGGAGACATTTTTTTAACAACTTTTGGAGAAAAACAAAATAAGAAGCAAAAATTTTGGAAGCAAATCTTAATATCTAGTTTGGGAGATAAATTTCAGGAACAAACTTTTGGAAAACAAAAAAAATGAAGAAAATGAGAAAGGAGGAGGAAACAAAAATTTTGAGCCCACCTCGGAGCCGCGCTCCACGAGCCAGCGCAATGCTACCCCCACTCTCACCCAGTCAACAGCCCTGCTGGATGTACGTAGGGAAGAGAAAATGGAAAAGGGAAGGGGAAAAGTAAGGTAGCTAGATTATGGGAGTGGAGCGCGCAGCTGTTGTAGGCCAGGGCATGTGCTCCGTGCACTGCGTCAACCGCAAAAGCAGTTTCATGGGAGAAGAGGGCCGCGGAGGAGTCGGACGGCAACGAGAGATGGAGGAGGTGCGGATGCATTTGGACCCACATATCAGAGCACGGCAGGCTAGGTAAATAACTGGCAGTTTGGGATTACGTAGTATGATGGATCAAAAATCAATTCTTACTTTAGAAATAGGTAAAGATCATTGGTCATTTTGAATCACGGGGTTTTTCTTTTTCTGCTTCTTACAGAAAATGATTGTTCCTTAAAGAAATAAAAAATCAGAAAGGGACAAACTCAATGAGCATTTGTTTATTTGCAGGGACTGTTAGACCTATATATGTAACACACAGTACCTAGGGTTTCCAACCACGTCGCCACGTTGCCAATAGTTAAAATGCAGAAGTTCGTGAGGTGTGTCAATTCAACAAGTAAAGTAAATTTTTACACAATAGATTTAGATCTTACTTTGTGCTATTTTCAATAGTGGCATATGTGGGGAATTTAAATACAATTTCAGCTGTTATTTTAAGATAAGTTTTATAATAATATAGGCGTGGGGAATTTAGATGAAGATAAGAGAGTTACTTTATATTTTTTCACAAAATGGCTGAGGTAGTGTGTTAAGAAATTTTCTATGTTTTTTTCCTTCATGCCTACTATTACCACCGGCGGTTCCATACATGTATACATGTGTTACCACTCCCGTGTGTTACCATACATACATACATATGAATTGATAAACCTCAGGAGAATTCCAAACGGCTTTTGGTCTAGTTTTCGAAGTTGTGATATGCTGAAGTCAACTCTCCTTTGCTATATTTTTTATTAGATACGGGCATTCACATACACGAATGTATGAAAACACACACTTACACCCTAGATGGGCTTCCATTTCCATCTCACTAAACCATTGAAGCTCGTTATGTAAGGCGTTCTTTGTGCGGGGGCGGAGCCAGCCACCGGAGCCACCGGTGTCAGCCAAGGTTTTAAATATCCTGCTAAGGTCCTTAGCGGTTACCTTTTCAAAAGCTAAGAAAAGTCTATATCCGGCTATAGCCTTAGCTAACCTATTTAGCTGTTTTGCAAATCAAGTTCACAGTTTCAGAATATTCATAACATCATCAATTCATCATGCAGAGAAACAACAACTTCATGCTTTCAAAAATCTAACACAAAGTTCAGATGATGCAACGACCATAAGTTAGCGGCCTAAATGATGCATTGTGTTTAGCAGGCGGGCCAACGACAGCGACCCATTCGATCTCCGGTCAAAATTTAGCGGGCTAAGAGATGGTAATTTAGCTGATTTAGTTGGCTATAGCGGGTTATTAGCGGGCTATCCTGCTTAGCGCCAAATTGACCTTCTCCTAGCGTTTATGTTCCCAAAAAGCTAAATCCGGCTATAGCGGCAGCTATAGCCGGTTATTTAAAACTTTGGTGTCAGCACTATTGGACACCGGTATCCGCTCCTTAACTGAACAGCGTGGAATAGTAATTCCTTTTTTATTTTGCAGCAAATCGCCCCCTAGCTCCCCCCATCCGTTAGGTTCTCTGCCTCTATATATGCACGCAGCCACTCAGCACTCCATCTACTGCCGTGAGGGAACTAGGAAGAATATAACCCTGGTAGACTGAGATAGATACACATGGATATTCTTGGCGTAACGGTGTCCAGTGAAGATCTTGTGAATGCAGAGATCATCGCCGCCGCCGTGCTCAGCGTCTTGCTGGTGGCTCTGAGCACGTACGGCCGTCGGCACTGCCGCCACCCGGCGCTCCGCTTCTTCGTGTGGTGCTCCTCCGTCTTGTTCCTGCCGCTCACATCCTTAATCATCTCCTCCTTGGTGAGCACGGCGAAGAAAAGACCGTGCGACGAGTCTCTGCCAAAACCCGAATTAGAAAAGTGCACCAGTCCTGCAAACAAGATCAACATCCAGAACATGTGGACCGTCCTCCTGTGGACCGTGCTCATCCTCACCAGCAAGTGCAACGCCGACGTCGCGGCGGCGGCTGTCACCGCCGCTGCGGCCTTGCCTGCTGCCGGCGACCACAGCATCGACGGGCAGAGGATCAGCCCCCCCTTGGAGCTCGCGTTCAAGTACGTCTGGGTGGGGTGGCTGATCGTCGTCTGCTTCCCGTTGGCGGGATGGGTGGAGAATTCCTTGAAAGCCATCTTCGTCGCGTTCTGCGCGCTTGGCCTCGCCAAGGTGTCGCTCAAGATGGCGGCCTTCCGGATGGCGAGTGACTCGTTCGCCCTCGGCAAGAACGCGCGGCTCATCGCCGGCTACATGGCGCAGCTCGTCAGCGACGGCGGCGACGAGCAGGTGCCGCGTTACATAGTGACGGGGGAGGCGAAGAAGCACGTCGAGGAGAGCCCTCAGGGGTACCGCGTCAAGGGCCAGGTTCTTGACGACAAGCTCAGCAGCCTTGTCACGCTGGACCGCGTGTGGAGGTTGGCGGAGCACGGCGACGGCGTACTCGCGCAGCGGCAGGAGCTCAGAGACCTCTGCCTCTCCTACTCCCTCTTCAAGATCCTGCGGCGGCGGCTGTCAGGGTACCCCCTGGCCGATGCCGGGTCCGGAGAAGCCCTCAACTTCGTGCTCGGGGGCATGGACAGCGTTGGCTCCGGCGTCAACGTCGACCGGCTGTTCCGTGTCCTCGTCGACGAGCTCTGCTTTGCAAGTGATTTCTACTATTCTCCCATTCCACTGTGCACCTTCGGCGGGTGGTGCGCCGCTCTCAACTACCTCTGCTCCGTCCTCATCATCGTCGGAGCCGTAGCCGTGGGATGGCTTTATCAGCACGAGGATCTGATAGGTTCCACTTCTTACAAGGTCATCACTTTCTCTCTCCTGCTGGCCGCCGTGCTCGTCGAGACATGGGAGATCGTCGCCGGTGTGTGCTCCAACTGGACCAAGATGGTCCTGCTCGGACACTACATCAGACACGAGAAGGCATGGCGCCAATCGAGCTGCGTCCACGCGGCCCTCGCGGCGGTGCTGCGGCTGAGGCCTGCCGGGCGGTGGTGCGACAAGATCGGTCAGAACTCGGTGCTAGAGCCTCGCCGTTTCCGCAGGCGGACTGGGCTCCTCTTGGAGAAGTTGTACGGCGGCGCGGGGCTCATGAGGTCCGTCGCGGTCTCGCCGGCCGTGAGGGACGCCGTGCTCAGGTCACTGCTGAGCAGCTACGGGAGGATGAGCAAAGGTAGCGCGGCGGTGCGGCGGGTCGGCGGCAAGGTTGACTGGGCGCTGTACGGTACTCAGAAGAGCTGGGGGTGGACCGGAGACGGAAGCAGCAACACGGAGCTGATCCTCACGTGGCACGTCGCCACGAGGCTTTTCGAGATGAAGTCAACGTCGGCCTCACCGGACATGATCGCCGCCAGCCACCTCTCCAACTACTTCGCCTACCTGGTGGCGGCGGCGCCGGAGCTGCTGCCGGACTGCTCCGAATGGTCCAAGAAACGGTACAAGGAGGTGTCGGAGGACGTGCGTGGAGCGCTTGGGGCGGACAGCGGCGGCGGCGGGAGCGAGTCGACAGAGGGGATGTACGGGCGGCTGGTGACGGCGCTGAGCGCCGTGTCGCGGGACACGGTGCTGCGGCGGGGCGCGGAGCTCGGGCGGCACCTGGTGGCGCAGTACGCAGGGGACGAGGTGTCGGCGTGCCGGATCCTGGCGGACTTCTGGTCGGAGATGGTGATCTACGTGGCGCCGTCGGAGAACGTCAAGGGCCACGTCCAGGCCATGGCGCGCGGCGGCGAGTTCATAACGCTCGTCTGGGCGCTGCTCCTCCACGCCGGCGTCACCACCAGGCCGGAGACGCCGCCAGGCGGTAATGTCCCGTAATCAGTGGGCGTAACTATAGCCAACTAGCTCTTAATTAATTACCTCTGTGCGTCTATGTTTTCTCTCTGCAGTAAAGGAAGCATCATGCTCGTAAAATTAGTTTGCAAATTAGGTTAGCATGTAGCTCGTTTCTATGCAATTTTTTACTTGTTTTGTATGGGTTTGATCCTTAGTTTCAAGCTACGGTATCTTGACTTTCCATTCCAGAGCTTGTATTGTGTGTATGTTAATGAGATATCTACTATGTCTGCAACATGGTGACTTTTCCTACAGCAGTCTAGCATGTGGAATGATTAAATGAACCACTTCAACTTTTTAGTTGTTCTTCTCATGAACTAATTTAACTTTTTAGTTGTTCTCCTCTTTAAAGTTTAAATAACTTCCCTCCTCCCCTCCATTTTTGAGGAGAAAGAAAGAAGAGGAAGAAGAGAGATGAGCCCCCTAAGCTTCAAGGCTAGATCCGCCACAATCAATATCAAATTTAATTTTTTGAACTATCCATATTTAATAACATGCTTATCTTGCAAAGGACTGCTTCTAGTTCACTTTATGCTATCAAAATCTTCCATTGGGCATTTTTTTCTCAATATATCCCACCGGTTCTTTATTTCTCCTTAATTGTATGGTCTCTTCGCACGTTCGTAAAATTTTCCAACCAAGTTTGCATATCCCACACTATTCAAGCATTGTTGAGGGCGATTGTGGGCAAGAACTTCCACGCAAATGTCATTGAAGCCTTGGTGGTAAATGAATCACATTTTGCCACAACCTTTACCAGCTTTTCCATCTAAAAATCCATGAACTGTCATTCCAAAAAATACTACTAGCAACTACCAGTAACATTGTGGTGGTGTGCAACACGAGTGCGGGGGTAGGGATGGCAAGGGTGGCGGCCTATGCACCAGGGTTGCGTTGGGGGTGCCTCGGTGCGGGCAGGGTGCCTCAGTGCGGGCAGGAGGGATTGCGTCGGGGGGGGGGGGGGAGGGGTGGGGGTCTCAGCGTTGAGGGAGGAGGAGGAGCGGTGGCGGCGTTGAGGGAAGCTATAGCACTGGCGGTGGAAGGGCAGGGGGAGGGAGGTGTTCGAGGTGTGTCAGGCAGGGTGCAGGGAGAGAGATACACAGCGGGAAGAGCTATGCGTTGCTGGGTTATACAGCTTATCTTGTAAGATAAAAATAAGCATTGTATTTATGTGGAATTATCATTTATTTCCACTGGTAAGCTTATTATAATCGGAAACAAACGGGCTATGGTTTGTGGAACTCTAACTCTAAGATTTCTTGAAATTAACATATCTTGTTCTGTGAATTCACGGAGGTGGAGCCATGTGCACATACAAAGTGTTTGGGCTAGAAAATATACTGGCGTGAACTACTTCCTAGATGGAAATATTGAACCCACTTTGGACAAAATATTTAGAAGGTAAGAAAAATCTTGCAAAAACTGTTAATGTACATATAGGAAATGAATATATATGCTATTATAGAAATTCCCAAGATCAAAGTCTCCTTATTTTATGATGAAATAGCAAAATTTATGATGAAGTTTGTGATGAAAATATCCTCTTCTTCTCGGTTTGTCAAATTTATATCAGACAAATGAATTTGGTCCGGCCTTTAAAAATCGCTCACTTGTGTACATCAATTTGTCTTCTAAAATTGTAGTTTTGTAGATTTTTTTTCAATCTTATATATATGTTTCTCAACCTGGTTTCCCATGTTTCGACCTTGTTGATGGTTTCTATGCTTGATATTTTCCCTGTTTAAGCCATTTTGTCTCCATGTTGGTCTAAAAATGGAATTTAGACACTTTATTTGAGCCTAGAACTTTCATATCTGATGTGGAGCTGAGAGCTAGACTCTGCCAAACAAAGAGATGCTCTTCAGAATTTAGGCAAAGCTTTGCCTCACTTTATTGGACATTGTTTGGAAACATCTGAAAAATAGCAAAACAGATGATTTGTTTTTGGAGATGATGAAACCTTTCATATGACTTTAACACCGTCCTAAATTGTTGGACCGATGTTTAACTATCTATGAGTTGAGATAGTTATTCAAGGATTTACGTAATGATGTGGCTTTTAAGCCCGGGAAAAATGGACGCACCACCTTTGGAACATGGGAAAGTCTCTATAAAAAGATTTAATAAATCCACGGTTAGTACACGAACTTGGCAGGTGGGTGCACTTAGTTACATGATCTCCCTAGTTGCTCATAGCATAATAAATTAGCAGTGAATGCACTTAGGAACACCATCTTCATCCCTAGATTCTCAAATTCCTAATTAAGTCAAAAAGATCCTCAAATTGTTCTCATAATTAAACAACCCCCAAAATAAACATCTCTTAACGCCTCCACACCCCACACATCGCCATTTTGAGATGGAGTCGATACTAGCACACAATAGCGAACAATTCATGGCGCGGGCATCATGCTGATGTGGCGTCGCCAAACAGGGGAGAGTGCAGGGGCGTGCAGGCATTTTGTCGAAAACTTTGCGCGCGTGGGGGGGCCGCCTTGGGAAAAGGATGCCTTGCTTCCATGCGTATGCGAGTGTGGGTACATCGCACTGGTTCCTTACACAACACGCGACCACCTGTTGTGCGCATGGATGGCTCGCCAGCACACAGTACCGCGGCAGGCAGTTAGTTGAGACCGAGGGCGCATGGGTGATCGAGCTGGACGGATTCTCTTAGTTGTGTTTTCCTCTTCACGAATGTACTTTCTCCTTTAACAAATTATACAGTTATTAAGCTTGAACTAAATTTAACTTGCTTCCTAGATGATAACCAAATAGGTTGATGCTATATTTGAATGTATGTCTAGAAATACCAATACTATTTTCTATATATGTGTGAATTGCACTATGTGTGCCTTTTGACCTCTGGGTGCTCATGACCCCCCGCCGCACCCCCCCCCACTACCCCCGAATTTTCTGATTTCATCTATTAAGGGATCTAGGAGTCCATTTATCCATTTTCATTTGTTTCAAAATTTTAATCGCTGCTTATTTATAGAGTAGATTCCATTTGTTAAGACCTGTTAGCTATTTGTCTCTTAAGCATTACAATTCAAACGGAGTACTTGTATTATGGAAGTGCAGTATCAAACATTCACATACCCTACTGATGCTAAACAATACGTAAAGGATCAAGGAGCCCCTATGATTGTCAAAGCTGATGGATTGGCTGCTGGGAAGGGTGTAGTTGTTACTATGACTTTAGATGAGGCGTTTGAAGCCATAGACACTATGCTGGTTGAACGCTCTTTTGGTCTGCTGGATCACACGTTATCATTAAAGAACTTTTAGAGGGAGAAGAAGTTTCTTTATTTGCATTAGTAGATGGAGAAACTGTTTTTCCTCTTGAATGTGCCCAGAACCATAAAAGAGTTTGTGATGATAAATGTTTTAAATAGCGGGTATAGAATTTAGCCGCAGGATCCTCAAACCGCTATTAGCGCTACTACAGCCTGCTATAGCGAGCAATTTTGTACTACAGTGGTCATAGCGGCGGCTCCATAAAACTGCTATAGCGCGCTATTTTGTACTGCAGTGGTTATAGCGGTGGCTCCACGAAACCGCTGTAGCACCGCTATAGCCCGCTATTTAAAATATTAATATTGATTGAAGAATTGAAGAAAAAAGTAATGGAAAGTATAATTCTCCCGAGTGTTAAAGGTGTGGCGGCTGAAGGATGTAAATTTGTTGGTGTTATATGTTGGGCTTATGATTGAGAAGAGGTCAAGCTTGTTGAATATAATGTACGATTTGGAGATCCAGAATGCCAGATTTGTGGTCCTCTATATTACTCCTCGCTTGACTTAGCATGGGTTTATGTACTACCAATTTATATATACTTATTTGGACTCATGACATTAGCAGCCATATACCGAGCGGCTTCGGTCTTTATTTAGATGATGTTCTTTATGTTTCTAGTTTAAAGAGAAATCTTATTTTAGTTTAAAGATTAGATAATTCAGAACACATTTGTGAGTTTAGTAACAAGTGCAACATTAAGTTTCATAATCTTTGTATCCAGCTTTGGTCATTTGCAAGGTCAACTTTAGTTGATCTCTCTTGAGAAAGATTATTCTGCAATGAAATGAATGTGTGTGATGTGGCACATAAGCGCACGCGAAATGACGAGACTTCTTCGAAATTGTGGCACTATCGTTTAAGCCACATTTCGAGGTAGAGAATTGAGCATCTCATTAGAGAGGAGATACTTCATTTCTTAGACCTTTTGGACTTAGAACAGTGCATCAACATATTAAGGGGCTATTGGGCTGGAGATATGGGTTGATAGCAGGCCCACATGGCTAGAAATTAAAAAGAAGTGGTAAAAAAGAAAAGGAATAGCTGTTTCACTATGCCGCCTCCAAGAGTTTATCATGTGATGGATATATGCGGTGGTATGGAATGTCGTCACTGGATGGGGAACGATGTGAAAAGCAACCATGCTATGATTTATCTACTGCCTTAGCTACCACCAAGAATTACTACTGAGCTTTTGTCAATGATACACTCAATTTTGAGACTGGTGGAGTTGAAACCATGCCAAGATCCACTACTGAGTTAGTGCAGTGGAGGCCTGATGATCAGATGATGTGGCTCTGTCCACCTCCAGTGCTATAGAATGTGTCCTTGTTGTGGGAAGGTACTGAGCAGGATGGTTGTATCACAAATATCAGCTGATATGACTCCAAGGCGGCAACCACCTCTTCTAAACACATGGATAAGGCACTAGTACATAAATACTAATTAGTCTCGGTAGGGAAAACCCTCTGTAGTCCCGGTTTCCCAACTGGGATAGGCAATCCGGGACCAAAGGCCAATGCCTTTAGTTCCGATTATAGAATCCGGGACTAAAAGGTCTACAACGTAAAAAAAATAATTGGCAAGCACAACCAACCTCTGCGGTCCGCAGGAATCGAACTCAAGGCCTCCTGGCTCGTGTATAGTTTCCTTACCACCCTATCTACACAGCACATATAACTTTAGATGGATGCTTTTCTTTTAAACTGACTTGTGAGAACCTTAAAGATTCTTTAATCCCGGTTGGAGCCTCTTTAGTTCCGGTTGGTGGCTCCAACCGGGACTAAAGGTCCCCCATCCCCCTAGCCGTTGGACCCGGGACAAATGCTTTTATTGGTCCCGGGTCCGGCCCCGGCCGGGACTAAAAGGTTTGGATGAAAGATCTGTTCTGTATTTAGTGAGGGCACATATTTAATGGCAACCGAGATGAAGACAATCTTGGCATTGTTATTCCTTTTAAAATAAAATAATAAAATAATACTACTACGAAGGAAACCAACCCCCACAACTTCGCCACTCTCCCCGCCGTGGTCAAGTTGTGAGCCAAGAGTATCTCAAACAACTTAACACTGTATGAAAACTATCACAATCCTTAGTTGACAAGGACGGTAGGCACTGTGCAGGGGCGTAGATCTTCAGCTCAAACTTGACTCCAGAAAATTCTATCTTCTCCGCTCCGAATGAAATGCTTGGCAGAGGCAGCTATCTTACGTGCCATGTCATTCGCTAGCTCAAGAATGGCTGCGTCGAACGTGCTGCTCTATATAGTGACTGCAGATGTGTCTGGCCTCATAGTAACGTCTATTGAAGCGTCCTCTGGAGACAGCACAACAAGCTCCCTGGTGAAAAAGCCAAGCATGCACCAGTCACGGAACACAATAGCGCCCTGTCTGAAGCCACAAACCATCCGGGCATCCTCAAAACTCCTAACCTCTTGCATCTGGAACTGCTAGTCTCCTCGGCACTGACGTACACTACTATTGCTTCCACCCCGCAAGTCTCGTTGGCGGACAGTAGAGGGGGGGGGGGGGGGGGGGGACAAATGTACCCCGACGGGACCGGCTCGGCCGGTAATGTTTGCACTTTTAAGTTTTGGGATATGTGCAAGTTCGTTGGTCTCGTACAATGGTGCCCGGGGTGAAGTTCCCCTCGGCGCAGTAGAAACCCCAGAAGGCGGAGCTGGAGCTACTTGACCAGTGTGAACTGCTGGAGCCACAAGCAGGACAACCAGCAACAACTTCGCCATTTTCACTTGGAAAATAGACATAAATACACCAGCAAGTTATATTATTTTAACCGGAGAGGTGGAAAAAAAGATGAGGGTGAATTATTGATTATTAACAGTTAATAGATACGATGATAATTAGTAGTTGAGAATAAAAAATTTAAATGCTTATGCTAGTATTGAAACGAGCACTGTAGGTCAACTCCTAAGCCCAGCAAAATGTTTGGTTTTCGCCAGCGAGCAGCTTAATCCCAAAGTACAGAGCAGTATGTCGTCCGTGCTATTCTGGGAAGACTGCGGATGGAGAGTTTGAGCCAAGGGGATGGTCAACAAAAGAGAGAAAAGTCAGTGTGCACGGCTGTTGAAGGCCACGTAACTAATGGCGAGAGGTGACTTGCTCCATACTCCCTCCATTCCCTCCATTTTTATTTACATGTCATACTAGCTTTGTCCTAAATTAAATTTAGTTAACTTTGATCAAGTCTATAAAAAATATAGCAACAACTATACCACCCAACCTATGCAATATCAATATATATTTTATGGTGGATTCAATGAAACAAATTTAATATTGTAAATGTTATTATTCTTTTCTTATATTTTATCAAAGTTGGATAAATTTGACTTAGGACAAACGATATGTAAATAAAAATAGAGGGAGTACTAGGTTCCTAGAGCAGGTGTCACCTACATGGTGAGCCATTATGTTTGTCTTGGAATTTGCTCAAAAAGGGGGCCATATGGCTGATGGCATGAGGTAAAAGTTTGGAGACACTATGGATCCCTCCTGCAATATCTCTAAATTAAGTAAACCTGCAGGAAGGAAAATACCTGATCGATGCAGACTCTAAATGCTGGAAGGAAGACCTGCTGGCCAGGTTCTTAATTTCACCAACATGATGTTGAGTAGATACCAGCCAGTTGAAGCACCAATGGGTGATTGGATGTGCTGATGAGCTGTGAACTTGCATTAGTGAACCTGAGAGAGGTCATGTGCAAGCGCTGGTCATTACCAGCAGAACAGCATTGAAACTTACTAGACAAGATAGTGGGTTGCTGAATGTTGTGGCACGATACCAATCAGCATCAACAGCGGAAGGAACCTCGCTCACCTTGCTAGCTGCCGGTAAAGAGGAGTTCCTCGCCGCGATTGTTCCTCCACGAGAGGATATTGGTTCGACTATGGCTCCTTTGATCATAAACCTCCACATTGAGTCCTAGTGGATTCTTTGTTTCATGATTGTTTTAGGCAATTTCTAGTCCTAGTGGATGATTTCTAGTCCTAGTGGATGATTTAATGTTATTATTGATGGTACTTCCGGCCACTGAAATTTTGCAAAACGTCATGCAAATTTGTGTCCTCTGGCATTTTCAGTGCAATTCATAGTCCTTGTCATCCTATTCCTCTTTAGGGTCACATCCACAAGGACGATAACGGCAGATAGCATGCCTCTAATTTGAAGACAAGGGTCGTGTTTTTGGCAAGCGCTTGAGCGAATTAAGTCTTTAAGAAGGGCCTTGCATCACTTCACTTCGCATATGCCCAAACAAACGGACGCAACAGAACCAAATCCTGGCCTCCCCCCTCTCCCCTCTCCCCTCTCCCCCAGCCCTCACGGCCGCCGGTGGTCAGTGACCCACTCGGGGAGCAGAGCTGGTCGTCATCGGCGCACCCCTCTGGTTCGGCGCCATCATCCATGAGCACCACGGCCACCAGTCGCGCCGTGATGATCGGTGGCGCGGGGGGCGCTCTGGGGACGCAGCCGGATCTCGCCCTGACCATCCCATGGCTGATGACTCGCCACGCTCGCCAATGGATGTGGATTCACCGGTGGATGCTTCGCCACCGTCGCTCCACCTTTCTGATGACGACCTCCCTACGGGGCACTGTTGATGGCCATTAAAATATGTCGTGATCATCAACTTCTCGGAAATAAATCAAAGCTTTGCATCATATTCTGTACATATTGTGCTTATTCTAATAAAGTTTCATAAGTTTGGATAAGTTGCGAATGCAAGAATACGTGGTACCAAAATTAAGCAAAATGTGTGAAAATCCACGGCCTCCCCTAGGCCGACCGGCCTGGTACCTCCACGGATTGCCACGTCATTGATTTAGGGTGAAGAAAACACACTAAACTCATCCCTGAGCCGTGCATCCAATGACGGTTTGATCAGATGGACTGAAAGGTCTAGCACTTGGATTGAAGGGTCCACAAGTTAGGAAACGGAGCGCAAATGTCACCAATGCCGGTTGTGGGCAAGCAATCAAGACCGTAGAGAAGCTGTGGCAGTTGATTCAACATCCCGGGAAAAAGTTCCAAGCCGGCCAACCTCTTTTTTCGCGCCAAGATAGAGACTCCGCCTCGGCAGTTATCACAACTGCCTCCAGGATTCAATCCAAGCAGCAAATATCAAAGTCGGTGGGATCCAACCGCCGGCCTAGGCCTCCCCTAGGCTGGCCAGCCTAAGAATTACGCAACTTCTCCAACCATTTCACCGACCTCATCCTCAACCCTCCTACACTATAAATAGAGGGGTATCCATCACTTGTAAACACACATGAAGGAGTTCTCTTCTCTCTCTCATTTCACTTTCTAGAGTTAGGTTTAGTAGTCTGGGTGTTAGAATCAAGTCGTGCTTGTCTCGGAATTCGGGAGTCATCATTAGAAGTCTGGTATAGCTCTTGTATCTTTTCGTTTGACATTTTATCAATATAATTTATCTTCTTTATGTTTCGAGTCAGCTTTACTTTTCATATTTATTTATCTAAGTTATCCAGCTTGTGTGTGGAAGTTCTTTCCTCTAGCTTAGGCTTTATTTTCTATCTTGTTTATCGGGATCTTAGCTTGAGGGTATTCTCACCCGGACTAGGGAGCTCAAGTTAGTTCCCTAGGTTGAGGGGGATTTCTCTTGAAGGCCTTAAGAGAAATCCTAATACCGAGTACGGACATGGTGTCTTTACTTAGTGTTAGCTTGAAGTGTGTTCCACCCTACAAAACAGTGTGGTAGGCGGCAGGTGGTGACAGCCCTATCCATCCCACGTAGTCCACCATGTTCGGATGTTTTCATAGCAGTAGTTGCTATTTGCCGTTGGACTCCCTTCTCACCCTTTTCTGTAGTCCTTCCTCTCTCTGGCTGCCTAAGTAAGCTCAAGGTTTCTGATAATTAGTTAGAAGCAAGGTTTAGTCTAACGAGGATAGCTCGTTAGTTTAGAAGTGTTTTAGGAGTCTTTCTCGCTCTTTGTCCTCCCAACTGCTTACTGCTCTAAGGTTTAGAGTCTCAGACGGTCATCGCTTGGCCTTTATCTTATCTATCATATCTGGCTTACCCCACTATGTTAGTTGGTTGATATCTCTAGTAAAGTTTATCTTTCGCTTCTTCGATACTCTTTAACCATAGTGCTTCCCTGAGGAAATTTACGATACCCTGGAATACTCCAAGGTGAAAGTAAAATGATAATTCTATGCGCCTGTGGAATAAATATTCTATTGGGCATAAGAAATATCAAGAGGCACACCATGCTCTGTCCAGCTCATGAGATCTGCATCATCTCCAGCTACGACGAGATGGATGCTTGGGAGGCCAGGCTGAGGCTGGCCATCCTTGCGTTGGTCCCCGACAGCAGGGGCCAGGGGATCCTCGCCGACGCCATCCTCGATGCTATCAGGAACATCCCCGGGATTGATGGTCGGGACATGTCCGTTCGAAAATTCTTCCCCAAGCGGTTCCTCATCATCTTCATCATGTTGGCTGATCGCGACTATGCCATTCGCACAGGCTGGGTCAACATCGGCACGACTCGGTCCCTACTCCGGCCATGGATGTGCCTCGTCAGTGCGGAGGCGGACGAGCTTCATTTCTATGTTGCCGTCGAGTTTGAGGGGATCCCTGCTCATGCAGCCAGTCCGCGTACTAGCAGAATGATCCTTTCTTCATCTTGCTGGATGGAGTCCGATCAGTCTGTGCTCAAGATCACTGCTTGGACAGACAATCCAAGCAGGATCCCGCGCACCATCACCTTGCTCATCGCGGAGCACGAGCAGCGGGTGACCTATGATGACCTGACTATGCAAATCGTCTTTAGAAACCTCCCTCCATACCTGCGGTGCAAGGACATTCTCTCCTACCCCATCATCGTCCACCTCTGGAGTACAGCCGACTTTCGATCTCGCACACCGTCCACCACAAGACCTTCGGCACCTTCCAGCGATGGCGACTCTGGCTATGATGGCAACCAGACTACGTTGAGTCACGCGGCAATGATGGGCCCTTGCTCCAGGGTTTTTGCTGCCACAACGGCGTTGTGGATGGTTCTTCCCCCCGCCAGCTTCGGGCGATGCTCCATCTGAGGCTGCTTGCGAGGCCCTTGCTGCTGCGCCGCCGCCCATTGCAGCATCTTCGGCCTTACCACCATACGCGCTGCCGGGTGCACCACCACTACCGGCCAATGCTGCGCCAGCTCCTCCGGCCTCGCCACCGTCGACCTAGCCTGCCGTGCCGCCGTCGCTAGACGCTATCGGTTTGACGGTCACCAACCTCTGGCCTGACGTGGCCTCACCGGCTGATGCCAGCTGCTGAGGTGGTTGGGGACCACCACCTCACTGTACCGGCTCTCGCCGAGGACAACAGCTAGCCGGCCCTCCAGAAATAGCTTCCTTTCCACTTTTGGAAAGCGAAAGCAACTATGGAATCTCCGCACCCGTGATCTTGTCAGTTGGGGAGTTAGTGGACGGGCAGCCACCTAGCAATGTCCATGTTGCCGCGCCGACATCGGATCTACTGCCTTCTGCACCAAAAATTTCAAATTTGAAGGCAACCCCTTGTCAGGGCTTAGCGATAGCTCTGTCTCCACCCTCCATCAGGGTGTATCAGAGATGGGTCCAAAGTGAAGCTCTGCAATGGCCACGACGGCGCCAGGACAACCACGTCATGACCCCCAAACTGCTCACCTTTGAGCCGTTCTGAGCCGGAGCCAAGAAGACCACACCGATTAAGGGCAAGCCAGCGTTGGGCAAGCCAATCAGGGGCGAGCCTGCTTTAGGTCAGCCGATCTCCGGCGCTCCGCTCACTCCGAGGCTGACTCCGGACGTTATCTTCGCTTCTAGGCTTGGGCCGGCCGTCTCCCTCCCCCTAGCGTGCCGGGCTGGCGCTCCCCACTTGCAACTCCAACGACGGCCCGACCCACACCACCAAGCTCAAATCCTGTGCGCGCCCACTCCAACGCCAGGGCTGTCCTGCTAGGGTCTTGGCGGCGACAGCGAACTTCATCTCTAGCTTCACCAGGTGGTTCACGCACCTCTTGCTGCTAAGTCTGCGGCCTAGAGATCTTCTACCACTCGACGGCGCCACTGGCTCAGCGTCGCAATAGCCGTATCACCAACCGATCCCTCAACTCGGTTGTGCGTCCCTCAAAGCGCAGTGAGGCTGTGCTGATGCGTAAACTTGGTGTCATCACTAATGGTGAGCAAGTGACTGAGGAGAGTTGGAAGAGGTTTGACATGCTCTTCGACAAGCCACTCGAGAAGAAGCATCTGGCCGCCATTTAGGACTTGTTCCCTATAGCGCAAGCCCTCTCTGATGACGAGCTCAACCGGTGTCATGCAGGTCAACGCGGACATCGCGGTACTCTGAGCGTCATACTTTCTGCCACAGGTTATCGGTTTTCTCATGAAGCAAGAAAACCACAACCTGCTCGTGTGGAACATCAGTGGGCTTAATAGTGGGAGTCACTGTGATGCTCTACGCGGGGTCATGTCGGAAGCTAACGCATCCATCGTGTGTGTACAAGAAACCAAACTCAGTGTAATCTCTCTGTTCTTGATCAATGACATGCTCGGAATTAGGTTGTCGAGGTTTGCCTACTTACCATCCGATGGTGCCAGCAGGGGCGTGCTCATTGCATGCCATAGCCTTGACTTCTCGCTGACTACTCTCAGCATCAGGAAGTTCTCTATGTCTGTCTTAGTGCAAGCTAACGATGACATAGAACCTTGGTGTTTCACCGGTGTGTATGGACCTCAAACTAATGCCAACAAGGTTGAATGGCTCGACGAGCTTCGAGCGATCCAAACCTCGATCACCTGCCCTTGGTTGATTGCGGGGGATTTCAACATCATCTTGGATGCTACTGACAAAACCAACATGAACCTAAATCAGCAGAACATGGGGCGCTTCCGTAGGTTCGTTGATGAATTGGAGTTGAAAGGCGTTCCACTTCACGTCCGTCTCTATACTTGGAGCAGCGGCAGGGAGCGGCCTAAACTAGAAAAATAGGACCACGGACTTGTCAACTTTGACTGAGAGCTCCGGTTCCCTGCACGCTTCTTACAGGCGCTCTCATCGGATATATTCGATCATTGCTCACTTCATCTTGCCCTGAATGCCGCGTTCCTCTCCAAGCGCCGGTTTCACTTTGAAAACTTTTGGCTGAAGATACCAAGTTACCTGGAGGCGGTTGAACATGGTTGACGTTGTCCTGACACGTTGACAGACCCATTCCATCACGTGGATCAAGTCTTGAAGAACACAATACGAGAGTTGCATAGCTGGAGTCAGTGGAGCATGGGCAGATCAAGCTTCAGCTGCTCATTGAAAAGGAGCTAGTTTTCATGTCACACCCGGTTTTGAAAAGGGAACCGAATGCATCTCATATGTACACCAGGATCAAGTTCCACACATATGATAGACTATACAAGTATATATCCGAAACAATGCCATAACGAAAGAGAGCATCATAGTACTTTATTACATGACCGACAGTTTTAATCTTAAGCGAATAAATAAACGTTTATAACTAGCAGCGGACTTCAACTTCACAGGCAGATGACTGGGAGACATACGCCTAGTACTCTTCAAAATCTTCAGGGAACTCCGGACAATTATCTTGTTCTGAGCAGCATTGGTTTTAATAAAGCAAGCGTGAGTACACTTATGGTTGGTACTCAGCAAGTGAAGTAAATTATACGACATGCAAGGCCAAAGTCAAGGAAAAGCTGACATGGTTGACTGCGATAAGCAGTTTTAGTTGATCAAGTTTTATTTAGCAAGCATTAACTAAATGTAAGTATACACCAACCCTTAAATAAATAAGAGATATAAGATATCAACAACAAATAATAATATCAATTTAGATCATCTTTAAGTTCAATTATCATGTGAGGGTCCAAGCCGCTCTTAACAATGAGCACGGCTGATATATCAGTTTTCACTCTGCAGAGATTGTACACTTTACCCACAATTCGTGTTTCACTTGATGCTCGGATTTGCAAGGCCCTTGAACACTTGGAGGAAGTTCCTTGCTGGAATGGTGGCTCCAACTGCGTCATGGATTGCCAAAGGAACAAAAACGAGGAATCGACATGGCCGTGATGCTCGTTTCATGGAGTCTGAAAGGAGCGCAATGCAAGGGTGTTCAACAATGTCGGACTCGGCGCAAGCCAGCTGACCGATGCCATCTTATCCGAGGGGACCTTTGGATTCAAGCCAGTGCTACGAAGCTCGTGGCCATCGGTTGGCCCTGCAGCGCGATGTCGCAAAGGGTCCTCTCTAGTTAGGTTTTTCTTTTTTCGTATTTCTTCGGTTGTAATTTAGTGCCGTATAGTCTACTTTGCTGAGTCAAGATGTGCGTGCGCCCCTTAAGGCCCGCGTTGTAACTGTTACTGCTCTTTTTTTCTTAATGCAATGATACATAGCTCTTCTGCGTATTTAAAAAAATAGAAAAAAATAGAACTGAGCGGAATTCGCTGAAGCATCAAGTTCATCATTTTCTGAAAAAAAAAGCAAATTGGCGACAAGAGATCAATTGATACCGGTAGTTTGCTTGACCTTTGACCATCAGATAAGATGCTGCCGCGTTCGGCGTTCTGCCTTTGTCCTTGTTATTCAGAGAAAGCTGTGCTTCCTAGCAGCTCGCCTACTGAAAAAAAAAATTATTACGCGCACCCCGACACCACGCTATCACCAGGAGGCCAGGACTAGGCGACGAAGACTTCGGGTGCTCTGCAAGTCCACGCTCATCCTCGGCGGTGAGCGCGGCGCGGCGGCGAGACGCGCGAATAATCGAGATCCAGAACGGACCGATCTGCGCCGGCGAGATGGACATCGTGGTGGGCGCGCTGTCGGGCATGGTGGACGCGCTCCCGGGGAAGCTCGGCGAGCTGCTGGAGCAGGAGTACGCGCTGCTCTCCGGCGTCCGAGGCGACGTCGTCTTCCTCCAGGCTGAGCTTGGGAGCATGCGCGCCGCCATCCACCACTGCGTGTCCCTCGACCACCCCGACACCCAGACCAGGGCCTGGATCGGCCGCGTCCGCGAGCTCGCCCACGACATTGAGGACTGGGTCGACCTCTTCGCCATCCGCGTTGACGCCGGCGCTGGCGCCTCGTCCTCCGGATTCTTCGGGTTCTTTCGCCGCGGCATGGACAAGCTCAGGACACTCCCCGCCCGCCACGACATCGCCAACGAGCTCCAGGACCTCAAGAAGCGCATCGTTGAGCTGAGCGAGCAGCGGAACCGCTACAGCTGCGTGCTACCCGTCCCGGAGGCAGCACGGCCAATGGACCCCAGGCTGACGGCGCTCTTCATCGATCCCGGCAGCCTAGTCGGCCTCGAGGGGCCGGTGGAGGAGCTTTCCAAGATTGTCATGGACACTGACGGCAGGACGGACCTCAAGATTGTCTCCATCGTCGGGATGGCCGGCGCCGGGAAGACGACTCTTGCCAATGCGTTCTACCGGCGCCTTGAAGTGCAGAACGGCTTCCACTGCCGGGCTTTCGTCTCCGTCGGACAGAAGCCTGACTTGATCAGGATTCTCACGGACATTTTCTCGCAACTCGGCGACAGGCACCGTGGAGGCCAGGACATTAACCAAGTCATCGACAGCATCAGAAATTTGCTGAAGGACAAGAGGTAGGACCAATTTAATTTCTGAATTTACCGTTTAGCAATTTCCATGGTTCAATATGCTTCCGAATCACACACTGTTTTGATATTTGCTTCATCAATCTATGCATCCTTTTCAATTCTGTGAAACAGGTATCTGATTGTGGTTGATGATCTGTGGAGTAAGGAACATTGGGGAACAATCAGGTGTTGTTTTCCAGAGAATAATCATGGTAGTAGGATAATCACCACAACAAGGAATGATACACTGCCAATGGATAGTTATCCTGTTTCGAGAAAAATTGTGCACAAGATTGACTGCCTTAGTGATGCCGATGCCAAGAAATTATTTCTGAAGAAAGCTTTCGCCAATGAACATCCTTGTCCTCAACATTTGGAGGCTGTTTTTGCCCAAATAATGAGAAGATGTTCTGGTCTGCCACTTGCTGTAGTTAGCATAGCTTCCAAGTTAGCACATAAGCAGTTAAGAGATGAATGGGAGAAGATTGGGTTGAACTCACTATGTAGTCCTCATTCAGATGGATCGGATGGGCTGAAGCAAATACTGAATCTTAGCTACCACGATCTATCGCCGCATCTCAGGACATGTTTGCTGTACCTAAGCATATTTCCTGAGAACTTCGAGGTTGACATGGAGCGCCTAGTGAGACGATGGATTGCTGAAGGATTCATCGCTGAAGCACGGAGCGTAAGCACAGAGGAAACAGCAAGAAACTACCTCAATGAGCTCATCAGCAGAAACTTGGTAGAGCCATTAGATCTGAACCATGATGGTGTCCCAAGGAGTTGCAGAGTTCACCCATTGATACATAATTTCATTGTCTGCAAGTCCATAGAAGAGAACTTTGCCACTCTGATGGATGCTCAGCAGCAGCATGTCCCAGACAGCAGCACAGTCCGCCGGCTATCTCTGAGGAACAGCAGCAAGCAAGATCAACCTGCGGTGCGAAATGAGTCTACAGACTTGTCTCATGCTCGCTCAATCACCATCTTTGGCCACGCCAATGCTGCGCCTCAGCTGACATATCTAAAAGTGCTGCGTGTTCTGGACCTTGAAGGCTGTCATGGTCCGGTATGCTTGGACGGCCTATGCAAGTTAGTGTTGCTGAGGTACCTGAGCCTCAGAGGCAGTGATACCAGTGAGCTACCGGCAACAATTGGGGATCTAAGGTGTCTGGAGACACTTGATGTGAGCTCCACAAAGGTGAAAGAGCTGCCCCCCAGTATTGTCAGGCTGGAAAAGCTAATGTATTTGCTTGCTGGGAGTGCCAAGGTGCCTGACGGCATTGCTAATATGAAGGCTCTGCAGACATTGTCATGCGGTGGCTCCACAAAGAGCTCTGTGAACTTCATCGAAGAGATCAGTAAACACGATAACCTGAGGGAACTGGAACTGTATTCTGATGCCACTGAAACGCCTGGGAACAAGAAGCGAGTCAGGTTCCCTGCTCATGGATTACGGAATGTTAAAAAACTGTGCATCCGGTGCCCCTCACCATTGGTGATCTTTGAGCCCAATGCACTGCCAACGGTCCAGGTGCTTGAACTGAGGTTCCAGAAAGGCCTTGCTGATGGATCGAGTGGCATGTCTGGCATGGAGAATCTGTCGAACCTGAAGCATCTGCTCCTCGAGTTTGAGCAGAATGATGCGGGTGCCATGGCGACTGTCAATGCTGTGAGGAACGCTCCTCAGGGTGTCCTCCCAGATCATCAATCTATCACTATCAAGGTCGATAGGAGGAGCTATTAATACGGTGCAGATCATCGTGTAATCATGGTTCCGAGCAAGAGGTGATGAGCTACACGGTTTATCACAGATGGGCGCAAGGCGTCTGTGCGTTTAATTTCTGAGAACTTAATTCCTTCAATACGTATTGCCTTTGTGGTTTACTGAATTGTTGAGATTGAGAGTGTTTTGAGTTTCATGCGTGCACGTCCTGTAAGTTTTCAACTTACCTGTCATCATTTATTTATCAAAAGTGTGATATTCTTTTGCTGTTTTTCCTTGCTTTTTATGATGTAATAAGCAACAAAGGCTGTATGATTTGGATGGTGAAAAAGGTTGTAACATTTTTTTTCCTTTTATCCACATAACCATTGTGAAACAGCATAACTAGTGGAGACCAAAGAAAATGGAAACTTGAGAGTAATTTTGGATTTGGCAAAGTATCAGTATGAATTATCTTGTTTTCATCTTCTGAAAAGTTCAATATAAATAACCAATAAAATCATCAGCCCATGGAATTTTATAGCAACCTTAAATTGACTTCAATACTATAGATACTTGCGGAAATCTTAATTAAAAACACTAAATGTGTTTGACTTGGAACTGGGGTCCACAAGTTCATGGTTTCACACCTTTTTAACTCCCACCTGTTAGAGTGCACAACAGATTCCGACCTGGCCTGGCCCGCTATACCCACAAGCCGGCGCACCACGGGATCCAGGTCCACCAGCACTCATAACAACGAAAGTCTCGGACCTAGACATGATCATGGGTCACCTGACCCGACTTAGTAATGTGTTGGATGGGCTCGGGTTGAAATTTGTAGCCCGCTATAAAAATTGGACCGGGCATGGGCTGGTTTTTGACCCGATAAATTCCGACCAACTCAAAAAATATGGACAAAAAATCAGATTTTACCCAACCCAATCTGAACACGTGTCCTTTCCTTTGGATCAAGCCGCAGCAGAAAGGATCTTATTGAGAACATATGCATTAAGTTAACATTTAATGTTAAATATTCAATAGAAAACAAAAGACGCAAAAAAGATCATTATGTGATTGTCTAGTCAGTCTTGAGTTTGAGGTAAGTGTTTTTTCTCCCACATCAATAACAATGGCAAAATCAATCACTACTTAGAGCCTTCAAACACATAGGGATCTTACCAAGGATGAATCCTTCGGGAAGAAAAATAGGACATGTAAAATTCATTTTTTTAAGAAGATGATCACTTTGTCACGTTGTACTGCCTGGCATGACTGATCATGCCACGAGAATTAGTGTGGCTTCTTTCTTTCTTTCCTTCCGATATGGAGCCAATGTGGACTTACATTTATTGTTTAGAAACAATTCCATTATCAAGCTAACGAGTTGGGCCTTCTCGTGCCAAAGATACATGAATTTTTTTTGAAAGTTGACTAATTTTTTAGTTTGGCACATAGACAAACTGAATTAGAGCAACTTTGAAATAGGCTTTTTATTCCTAATTAATCTCCAAACCAAACACATGCTTAGACACATGCTTAGGTTCAAGGTCGATGGGCAGAGCCGTTCACTAACTGTAATTTTTTCTATTTCAAATAAAATACTTTTGTAGATATTGTTAGTTAAATATAAAAATATTTGAACTAGCTATATTCAGGGATAGAGTAAGCACATGAATTAGATCTGTGGAAAATAAGCCCGATCAGGGCTGAGCTCATCGGGGTACACACTCATTTAGAGCCGGACATGGAGTTGGTTTTGCATACCAAGAAAATTCGGACATGTTCGAGCCCAGCATGAAAAATAGTGGGCAGCCCGGTCTGAACTTGCCCGCCTGATGGAGCCTAATGTTGGGTTATTTTGTGCAATATCCCATCCTCCAAAGCCACGCTGCTGAGCTCTTTCGAGAGGCGCGTCAGCTTACACATAGCATCTTACTTATATTTTCATTCTTGATACGTGTAAAAGAGTTAACCTAAAGATGCTAGAGCTGAAACATAAAGATATATAAGTTGGCTTCACCCTTACTCAAACTTACTTTTCTGTTACTAGACATGTGCACCCAATGCTCATGTGTCACTATTGGACTGCGCAGGTGTCATATTTTATCGGTCCGGATCTACAAAATGCTAGGGTCTAACATGAATCAAGGGTAATGGTCCGAAATCTGAATTTCATTTTGACCATGTCCAGTGTAGGGCACTAATGAGCAAGATTCATGTACCGTAGAAGCACACAACCATTATAGATCAATACTCCCTCATTTCAAATTATAAGTTGTTATGCACCTAGATACGCAAACTTCATCAAAGATATCAGGTTTGATGTGCTGAGCTCAACAAAAGTAACGGATGAAATGAGGGAAGTAATTGCAGCCGTAGTAAGTATATTTTCACAGATATTTTTTTACATAGGTACACTAATTTTTTGCAAGACATAAATATTTGTTTGCATAACTTTTTTTATTCAAATTGTCTCAACTATATCATTTTAATTTAGTTCCACAGAGAAAAATAAGCTGCTATCCGAAGTTTTTTGTGGTTCTGATTCTGACATCAAAATCAAGGATTTTACAACAGCATACCAAGATGCAGCGCAGCAGGATACAAAGTAATCTTTCTTCTTGTTATATTTTTTTATAAAGTTTTTTACATGCCTTTTCTTCTCACTCATCTTTTCTTTCTGCACCCCCTCCTCCATCGCCGTAGCGTTGATTCCGGCATATTTTTGTGATGAATGTCATGAGTTCCTAGGATGGGAGGAGAGGGCCCATGTTGATAATGTATGCTCCTTTTCTTTTATACATATCAGCTGTTTTTTAACCTTTTTTTTGCTGCAATGTATTTTTTTACATCTTAAATATATTATGTGCAAATAAAATTTTTCGACAACCATTTATTTTCACCCACGAAATTTTTTATGTCCATGTAATTTTTTAGAAGATATAATTTTTCTTTTCCTAATTTTTATCCTTTTTATAACTTTTTTATGTCCCCTTTTTGCACGAACAAAAGTTTGTTTTTCTTTTTAGATTTTTTATGCTGTGCCCATTCTTACACTAACCAACCCTGTTGTATGGTGTTCTTTTTTTTGCAGGAACAAATTTATAACTACAGGGTTCAAGCAGCTGTTTACATCCTCCGCCACAAAGCAAACAAGATGATTCTCCCATCAATCAAGAAACTTACGGTCAAAAAAGTTTGTCACGGTTTTTTCTTTTACACAATTTTTTTAATATGAAATGGTTGCCATGACTATGAAAATTTATTAACAAATTTGAATTTTTTGCAGGGTACTCAAAAGACCCATAGCAATGGAAGTCTGCGGTGCGTACCAAAAGATGTTATTTTGGCAGCTAATGCTCTATCATCGAAAGCAAGAGTTACAGTAGAATGTTATGATTTCGGTAGCATGCTGGACATCAAAACTAAGAGACTTTTTTCTAGAGAACAATCGTGTTTCTGATAGTTATGTTCAACGTTAGCTCTGACGATGAATCATTTATCATTGGTGTTTCCAAAGACAGATCAATAAAGGTCACAACAGAGGTGGTGAAACGTATACTTGGTATCCCTGTTGAAGATGGCAATACATACACAATGGATAAAAGAAAATCTATACCAGAGTACAACAAACTGTGCGATGAGCTGGTAAAGCATAATAAAAAAGTGGAGCGTGTAGTGTCAAGTACCAAAGGAGGGATAGTCAGAGAGATTGTCGTAAAAATGATCCATGTCAAAGATAAAATCGAGTACATAAAAGAAGTCAATGATGTCAAGAAGGAAGCCTATTCTTTCTTCTGCACTTTGGTCGGCAAGTTGCTGATGTCAACTAAGAGCAATTACATCATTCCAAATGTCGAGTGGCTGTGCTCTGAGTTTGAAAGGATGTGCAGATTGAATTGGTGCAGTATGGTTTGTCAGTATCTAAAGGATGGTATCTCTGCCTGGCAGCAAGCGAAAAATAAAGTATCCAAAAAATCATGGGTTGCTCACTTTTGCTGTTGGTAAGTGAGCATCTTTAAAACAATTTCTTTTACGAGCATGATAAAAGTTGTGCTTGACGGATTTTGCTTGACAGATATGTTTCCTCGAAACTTTTCTGCCGGGAGCCATGCGGGACAAAAGTTGAACACTCCACGTATCAAATGCTACGATATAGAGAAAATTAAGGAACTGCTACATGAAGCATGGGAACAAGACAAGATCGATAGGAAGGTAAGTGCACCAATAAACATGCTTTTACTCCAAAATTAGAATATTAAAAAATATTTATAATGTTATAAGTTGTTTTAATTTTTTAGACTAGTCGTAGCGTATATCTTGATGCATAAAAAATATTATATATCTAAAAAAGCTAAAATAACCTATAATTTAAAGAAAAAATCCACTTTATACTCTTGAACTATCATGAAAGTCTAATTTTCAATCTTCAACTATAAAACTGGATAACGGGTACCATCCAACTATCAAAACTGAGCAAATTTAGCTCCTTTGAGTGGTTTCAAATGTGGTTTCGTTTTGTAAAAATAAAAATATTCATGTTTAAACTAAAAAAATCATAAGTAATTCATTTTAGATCAAGAAATATGAAATGGGTGCTAGTATTTTTTTAAATATAATATATCTATTAGCACTTTACTTGTTAGTTATTCATTAAATTTTTTCATATCCCTAATATTTGTTTGCTTATATTTATAACTTTTATCATTTTTTAATTAATAAGATTCAAATAAAGTGATAACAGATAGGGTACACTTTTAGAAAATTTTTGGTACTAGTTTCATATTTTTCTGATTTAAAATAAATTAGTTTCATTTTTTTAGTATAATTAGATTTTTTTTATTTTTTTCTTTAAAATTCCTAACCTCACTATCCTTGAAAGCCGATTTTTCTTTCAAAATAGTGGATAGTTTGCTTAGTTGCTGAACTATGGTTACGAGTGCTTTATGAAAACAATACTTGATTCATATTTTACCTCTTTTGGAACCACTCTGAGGAATGATTAAATAATTAATTTAAACCATGGAGCGACCACGCATGGAAACAGTGCAACCATAAGAACTATATGGCTCTGATCTTGGCTAATTAATTAGATTTGTCTAGCGTGTTAGTAGCTTACCAAAAGGTGCAAGAGGGGGGACTAGGTTCAAGAGGGGTACTTGGCCTGCCAAAAGGGTTGGTACACCTACAGGGAGTTTTGGGGAGGGTGCACTCGCCTAGCGGCTGAAACCTTAGCGGGCCACTGACTTGTTGGAGCATCTTTGTAAAGGCCTCATAGTGTAACCATGCAGTCATACCTTGGAAGTGTGATGATAGTGCTTGATCAGCACTGCGTGACGGGTAACACGACTTGTGAGTAAAGTATAAAACCTCTGCAGAGTGTAAAATTGATATATTAGCCATGCTCACGGAAATGATGTGAAATGGCAAAGATATCTTTCCGTAGCGAGCCATATATTAGCGGCGCCTCCCATCATTTTGCTTACACTCTTCTTGCACCTTGCTTCCTCCTAGCTTTGGCTCGCAGCTAGCTCCTTGTCTTTCGGTGCCTGTCCGAGCCCTCGCTTGCTTTTCCTTACGAAGCCTTCACTCATTCACATGTCATTTTTGATGGTCATGGCGCCAAAGACTAACCGCACAAAGCCCCTGATCTGGTCCCTTGGGGAGAGTGGCGTCATTGAAGCCGTGCTTGCCGACATGGTCTGCCGAGAACAGATTGCTGCTGATGCTGCTCGTCCCCGAAGACTAGCGAGACTTCGGCCCATCTAGAGATGGATGAAGTTGTTCTCTTTCGTGATTTATTCACTGTGGGGCTTTGCTTCCCACTGGACGCATGTTTGTGGAAACTCTTCGGTTGCACAACATGTTCCTACACCAACTGATTCCCAACTCTATTGTGCACCTTAACCTATATTTCTGGTTGGCGAAGACCTGCCGTTTCCAACCTTCGGCCGAAATCTTTGCCTTTGTTCATCACGTGCATTATCAACCAAAGATAATCGCCGTGATAACTGTTGACGGCACCGAAGGCGAAGCCGAAGCCCAGTACGACTGCTACAACTTTACCTACTGGAAGATAGTTTCTAGCCCGGTGACTGCTTATAAAAAACAATTGGCCTTCGGATTGGACTTTGTTCTGGTTTTACCACAAGGTCGCATTGGATGATGCCACCCAGAGCCACCCCCCTCGTCACCGACAAGATTCATAATTTGGGCGATACACCACTTGTGGACGTCGAAGACACGGAGGATCATTTGGCTTTCGTAGCCATGCTTCGGGAAGTGTCGAAGGTTTTCGGCACCCACGACATCACCAAAGAGTATGTCGCATGCCGCTGCTGGCCGTTGAAGCCTGGTTGGTCTATTAAGGCCTAGTTACCGGAGGTGCAATGGACTGGAGGGATTCTTATGCCAGACTTTGCAGCCCCCTTCAACCTCAAAACATATCATGAGTCTTCTTCCAGGTGCTGCACCTTGGCTTCCTCTGCTTCATTTTGTATTTTGACATTAGTTCCTTTTGTATAGAAATCAACGCAAACTTTGTGGAAAGTTGGGCCGATGACATTCTGGGGGCGGAGTCCATAGGCGAATACAAAGCCATCTTCCAGAAGTTGAGTGGGACTCACACAAATCATGTGTTCCAGGCCTTCAGGATCGAGGCCCCACAACACTTTGTTGCTATTAGGCATCGGGAAGCGGAGGAGAGGCGGAAGAAAAAGAAAGAAAAATCCCATGGGAAGAAGGTTGCGGTTACCGCTGGTGGTGGTAGTGCTTTGACTACCGCGCACCTAGAATAGAAAAAGAGGAAATTTGGCTCGAAGGCTGGTGGTTCGTCCAAGCAGTTCTGCATTGCGGATATCTTGTTTAGGTCTTATTTGCCCGTGAAGGCTAAAGGGGACTCTGAGGATGCTAGTGACGAAGAGGCGAGCCCCCTTGCTGCTTCTCCGATGACGATCATGCCACTCCTTTTGGCCGCGACAAAGGTTACCGATTCCTGTTCCAGCGGACCTCCTGGTTTGGATGTCAGCGAGCATGAAGCCAAGAGCGACGATGATGATGGCGGGGATGTTGATGTTGTGGGCTCACCGGCCGGGGGCGCAGGGGCTCACGCCCTTGCTCTCGCCGAAGCAGTTCTGAGCCCCCGTGAAGCGCTGACCAGCTCGCGCCATTCCTCCAGCTTGTCATATTCATCAGGCGATAGCGAGAAGAAGGCATCCTCCACGGAGGAAGATGATCCGGAGAAGATACGGGCGGTAGCGGAGACCGAAGCCCTCCCCATTGTACATGCCTCGGTGAAAGCTAGTTGCAACGCATCTTCCTCCAGCCCCTCCGAGAGTAGCAGCTACTTTGTTAGCCAGGAAGATCTTGTTGCTGCTGCTGCCAAGCTTGGGGCTTCGGGAGCCAAATTGATCGGTGGCAACATTGTGGGTGTTGGGTATTTTAACAAGCGTACAGATACCGTTGTAGCTTTCTCCCAAGAGTATTCCAGGGTATCGTATCCACTGAGGAACGTGTGTATATTCTCTAGGATTCAGATTCATCCAAGGACACACACTGGCTAGAGGAAAAAGGGTAGAGAGGATTCCTAAGGCTTAGAATCAAAGGTAAGATAGAACCGTCCTAGTTGTCTACTTTGGGCTACTGGCTTCCTCAGGATAAGGCCTAGCTGGCTCTTGTAATACGGCACTAGGATATATACTCGAACGGGGAGGGTTGCGCTGAATAGATAGGACTGTCACCACCTGCTACCTACCTCATCTAACCATGAGATATACAATAACCAACAGGTAGAGTCTGGCATGGTGACCACATCTATACTGTCTTCTACTAACTCTAGCTTAGCTTTAGACTAGAGCACTCATTAACTAGTGAACTATTGATCCAGTAAACAACTAAGGAACTAGAACTATTGCTTAACTAAGAAACTAGAACATAGAAGGAGTCACGAACACTTACTTTGATTGATAAGCACCCAACAAGGTGCAAGCTAGAGAAGAGTGCTGACAAACCCAGCACTTCCTCAACTTCCCCTCACTCTCTCCCTATCTTCTAACACCTCTAGGATGAGCCTAGAGCTCAGATTTGGAAGTGAGAGAGCAAGAGAGGGCAAAGGTGTTGTGTGTCTTAATTCTACCCCCTCCCCTCATATTTATAGGTGTGTTGCAGCAGCTCTCGGCTGCAATTCAGCAGGTTGCACCTTGAACTGACATTGGGAGCCAATGAGGAGATGCCATGTTGAAGCTTTGAGTCGGTGGAGCTTGGATTGGTTCAGCCGAACCACCTGGTAGGTGGGCTCCAACCGGCTCCATCTTCGGGCTTGAGGCTGTAGGTGGGCCCTCTGGTCCTTGGCAGGTTAGTTGGCGGTGTTCTAAGTCAGTTGCTTGCTCTGGTGGACCCTTTGGTCCATGGATTGCCAAACAGCACATTCTGATTGGTTCGAGAGGTGTTGCCTTGGATTAAGAGTGTGTTTGGGCTGTCATGTGGGTCCTTCAATTCTCGTGCTTGCTCGTGATTGGTCAAAGTTTTGTGCCTTGGATTTAAAGATGTGTTTTCCCTCCATTTCTACTCAAATTCCTACATAGCACTATTTTTTGGGGGACATGTGGAATTGACATTTTTTTGATTAAATATGCATGCAAGAAATATTAGTTCTCCCAATTATATAATCGAATTGATGGTCGAAGTTGGTCCGTAACAACCGTCAACAACACCCCCACACTTAGTCTTTGCTCGTCCTCGAGTAAAGGTTAGGACTAAGGTGGAACACCAGTTCCTCTTGATATGGTACCAGCATATAGATTATTCCAAGCTTCACCTTTACCTGTGAAACTTGATGTGTCTACCATAATAGTTTGGGTAGTTGAAGTGTAGAATGGTATTGACTCTAGTGTCCTTCACTTCTCTATTGTATGACTGGGTGGTTGATGGATTTTTGAAAAGACCAACCATAGCTTTACTCCTCCATAGGATAGCTCAAGTCACTCAGTGTGTATGTATCCTTACCAAGGCATTGCCTCTTTTAATCCTACTTCTAAGGATAGCTTATGTGGAGCTCATGGTAGGAGGTTTGGAAGCATGCACTTGCTTCACATATATTGCAAAATCAAAGCTCGGATCCATAGAGATGATATATCATATAAGTAGATCAAGATTGTGCGTGTGTATAGGCAGTGAATGATGAGAATAAAAGGCTCATTTTATGAAACTCTCTCTCCTTTATTTGAAAAATATAAAGACATGGCAATATTTTTCTTGGACCTTCAGGTGTCCAATTTTTTTCACGAACACTTGGACCTTCATGTGTCCTTTTTTTTCACCATGCTTTTGAGCTTGTATTTTCCCGTATACCTATATATACGGGAGTTCTTTCGCTGCTACCGGAGGGCCTTTATGACTGGCATCGGTTATCTTCGGGAAGAAGTGCCTCGCCTTCTGTCCTCTTATGGACTGACTGCCCTGGAGCTACCTGGTCCCGCTGATGTGGAAATCATGCAGTTCTTCAGGTGGCTCTGTTCGTGTCTTTCCATGGTGGAGTCTGGGAGCCATCTTCACTGGGATCTGTGTGCCATGGTTGCAGCGTGTGCCCTGGCTGCCTAGGTTTGCGGCCTTCTGCCTGGTGACGCGAGCTCGACTGGCATCACAAAGGCCCACCTTCGGCAGCTGCATGAGCGCACCTTTGGATGGCCCTCGGAAGAAGATGTCCTGCCGGAGAGGTTGTCCCCTTTGCAGAAGAATATTGCCAAGAATTTCATTGAAACTTTGTACAAGGAGAAGGGTGTTGCCCTCGTGCATCGTGAAGGGCTTCGGCTGGAGGAGCAGGTATCGGACCCATCTTTCGTCTCTTGTCGAGTTTAAACTTCGCTTTTAATTATTTTTCCTTAGCACAGGTGCAATTGAAAGCGGAATCATATGCGAGGGAGGTGCTGTGTGGCGACCGGCAAGCTCTGCTGTTTCCACTCCCGAGGACCCTTCGACCGCCGCTCCAATGGACATTACCATCGACCCTGCATCGACCCACAGCAAAACCGCAGAGGGCAATGCTGGCGGCAATGTAGCAGAAGCTGGAGAGGTGTGAGGAATCCATTGTTTGAACAAGTGATTTGTGGGTTTGTAATATATTACTTTTGAATACTAACACCTTTGGCCCTGCGCAGGACCCAACGGTGGAACCTGCGCGAGTTACCGAAGGTATTATTCCTATGAGAATGAACCGTGGTGACTTTTTTGTTATTGGTGAAACGTGGTCAAAATTCCATTTGACATTTCCCTCGGTTACCTTCAGAAAATTCTTGGATATTAAGCTTCATTTGTATGAAAAGCGTAATGCAGCTGTGAAAAAGTTTTTCACCGAGTCCCAACGCGACCCTGTTCGTCATGCTGATGTTTTGGCTGACCGCGCCCTTCGGCGTGAGATCCGAAGGGTCCAAAATTGCTCTAAAGTGTCGTACACTCTGCCCAAAGGGCTCAAGAGGCCAAGATAGCGCATGCTGACAATGACTACATGTCTTTGGAGTTTATGTATCGTGTCACACAATGACTGAAGAGAAGAACATGATGGTATAATGTGTAATATGTGATTCCCTCGGTGTATTGTGTTTTGAATGTAAACCTTCATATCTTTTGCTTCTCTTAAAGGCCTTCATTGTAGCATGTTTGTAATTGTGAAGAATACTATTTGTAAGTTATGTGAGCCCCACTATTTTTTTCCTCGATGCCTGTGTTTTATGTGCCGCGAACTTTTTTGACGACCCGACGCCATGATTAAGCATGAAAACAATCGTGAAGCGTCACCCCCCTCTTGCTTAATTGCAGCATCGGGGTGATGAATGTTTATTGTTATCACAAATGCCTTCGGCCTCTTACTTGAGAGGGATGTTTCTTCAATCTCGACAAATGCCTTCGGCCTATTGCTCGAGAGGGCTTTGTTTTTTATTTATTCGGATGCCTTCAGCCTTTCGCTCGAGAGGACTTCATTTTTCATTTCTACGAACGCCTTCGGCCTTTCGCTCAAGAAGGCTTCATTTTTGTTTCTATGAACACCTTCGGCCTTTCGTAGAGGGCTTCATTTTTTATTTCTACGAACGCCTTCAACCTTTCGCTCGAGAAGGCTTCATTTTTGTTTCTACGAACACCTTTGGCCTTTCGCACGAGAGGGCTTCATTTTTTATTTCTTTCAAAATGAAGATAAGGGGTGCCGAGCCTATCTTGCTTCGACGACCCATGCTCACTTATTCTTCAGCATTGCTTGAATGCTATGTGCCGATGACAACCCCCCTTCGACCGAGGTGGGTAGTTGCTTCGGTACTTTCTCACCTATATGGGTAGACACATCTCTTGGGGGATCCTTGTTTATATTTTACAAGGGGTTACACAAGACGCCCGCCTCGTTAAAAACCTCACACCTTCGGTGACCATTGTGGCCGCCGTGAAGGTTTCCCCAATGAGGAAAAGAGTATGGGTCCTTTTGGATACATTTTTGGTACATAATAGGAAAAAAGAAAAGAAAGTACAAAAAAGAAATGTCTATGAGCCCTTCGGTTATCTACCCTCTGGCGGCCCTAACATTTTCCCTATACAAGATACTTCTGCAGCATCAACCCTTCGAGTGTCCAAAGCCTGCAGGCCTGCTGTCTTGACATTTACGTCACTAGGAACGGTCCTTCCCACTTACTATTCATCTTGCCCTTTATCTTCCCCTTCGGCACACGCCACAGGACGAGATCTCCTTCTTTGATCTCCCTTGGCTTCACCTTCTTGTTCTTCCACCTTTGGGTCTCATCTTGGTACTTGTTCAGATTTGTAGCTGCTTGCAGCTTCACCGTCTCGATGATGTCGATGGTTGCCGCCATGTCTTCGAGCGTAGTGTTCCCCATCCTCTAGGACCCAAATTTTATTTCCTCTGAAGTCATGGCTTCTTGTCCATACAGAAGTTTGAGTGGTGAGAATTTTGTGGCTCTGGATTCTGCTGTGTTGTGTGACCAGATGACCTTCGGTAGCTCGTCCACCCATTTGTCCTTCGACTGTTCTATGATGTTCTTCTTGATGCCTGTAAAGATGATGCCAGTGGCTTGCTCGACTGCCCCATTGGATTGCGGGTGGTAGACCGAAGCAAAACACAGCTTGGTTCCCAGCCGATCACAAAATGCTCTGAAGGTGGTGCAATCAAACTGTTTGCCGTTGTCCACTATCACCTCCTTCGGTACGCCGAAGCGATAGATGATGTTCTGCCGAAATAATTTCTGCAAGGCTCCGGCTGTGATGTCCCGAAGGGGCTTGGCCTCCACCCACTTGGTGACATATTTAACTGCTACAGCTGTGAACTTGTAATTGCAAGGTGCTGTTGGCAGAGGCCCAATTATGTCGATGCCCCATCACGCGAGAGGCCACACCGGAGGTATGAGGTGTACTTCGTCACGTGAGAACTTGCTGTAGTGTGCATGCTTTTGGCAGTTGGAACACATTCTGACCACTTCCTATGCGTCTGCCATTGTCGAAGGCCAATAAAAATCCTCTCTGAAGGCCTTGGCTACTAGAGCTCTTGTGCTGTTGTGGGATGAACACATTCTGGAGTGAATTTCTTTGAGTAGTTCTCTGTCTTCATCTCCGGATATGCATTTGAGAAGCGGTGCACACACACCCCTTCAGTATAAGTCTTCATTGATGATGGTGTAATTTCTAGCTCGAAGGGTCATTCTTCTTTCTGCCTTCTCGTCCTCTAGAACGAAGTGTCCCCGAAGAAATGCCATTACTGTTGCTCTCCAGTCTTTGCTGGTAATTGCATTCACAAATTTAATCGAGCTTCGTCGCTATGTATCTTGCCATGTTTCAAAGTCTTGAAGAATACTTCTGGTGGCAAGGGATTTTGCTGAGCAGCTACCTTGGCCAGTTCATCTGCCTCTTTGTTGAGAGCCCTCAAGAAGTTCCTAACACAGAAGCCAAAGAAATATTTGTCCATTCCCCTGACTGCAGCTAAGTATTTGACCAGCTTCGGGTGTTGTCCCTTGTAAGATTTGTCCACATGCCCTGGGACCAACTCGGAGTCCGATTCGACAGATAGCCTCCGAACTCCCAGTTGAGTTTTGGGGCTTTCATGCGCCTGATGGATTCAATCTTCTCCGGGTTTGCTTCTATGCCTCGTTCTGATATCATGCAAGCAAGAAACTTTCCTCTTCTAACACCGAAGACACACTTCTCTAGGTTTAACTTCAGGCTATGCCGCCAAAGGTTGGAGAATGTTTCCCGATGGTCTTGAATATGATCACCTCTTTTTTGGCTTCATACAACGATATCGTCCATAGATACTGAGACATTCTTGTCCAACTGCGTCTCGAGGACCATTCTCACTATTCTGTTGAAAGTGCACCCTGCGTTCCTAAGCCCCTCCGTCATTCTAACGAAGCAATATGTGCCGAAGGCAGTAGTGAATCTGGTCTTGTCTTCGTCTCACTTTCTCATCTAGATCTGATGATATCCGGAGAAACAGTCAAGCATGCTCATCATCTCTAAACCCACGGCCGCATCCACTAGGGTGTCGATCCGAGGAAGTGGGTAATCATCCTTCAGGCAAGCCTTGTTCAGATTCGTGAAATCTATGCACATTCGCATTTTGCCATTTTTCTTCGGCACCATCACAAAATTTGCAAGCCACTCCGAGAATTGGACCTCTCGTATCACCCTTGCGTCCTATAACTTTTGTACTTCGGCTTGTGTAGCTTTCTTCCTCTCTTCGAACGTAGTCCAAAAGCGTTGCCTCACCGGCTTTGATTTTGTGTCCACGCTAAGCACATTTCCATGATATCTCTGTTAACACCCTTCAGATCAGCTGAAGACCAGGCGAAAACATCCTGGTTGTTCCTCAAGAACTGAATGAGCCTTTCCTCTTTGTCATTTTCCAAACCTTTGCCAATGATTATTGTGCGATCTGGGACATCTTCGCACAAAGGAACCTTCTTGGTGTGCTCCACTAGTTTCACCCCTTCGCCTGCCTCAGGGCTTCGCCACCTGCCACCCCTTTGGGTTCTTCTTGATTCTCTTCGATGACATGGACATTTTTCGATGTTTGAGATGTGTTATCTTTGCACCTTCGGGCCTCCTCCTGGCTACCGAAGATAGATAGGTAGGGATGTAAACAAATCAGATACGGATGGATATAACTGGTATCATATTTGTTTTCATATTTTCCTTCGGAGTTGGGTTGTTGACGGTCCTTAAATGCTAAATTTGACAATCAACTATACTCATAAATAAAGAAAAACTATACACCTTACTCACATATTTGTGTTACTAACCTAGTTCTACAGTTGTTTTGGATAATAAGCCATTTCAGGGATACAAGTTTGCAAGAAGAGAGAAACATACACAAAACATAGGCAAAAGTACACAGAAGATCCCAGCCTACGATTACCAAAGATAAGAGGGCCCACAAATCAGACCAAACGGGCGCGTCAAGGCACAAATCACCAAGGATCATCGACAGGGCCCATATGCCAGCCAGCTAGAGGAAGGTAGAGCTGATGGAGCACAATCTGGGTTCAGCCGATGTGACATTTCTGGTACTTGGGAGTAAGACACACTACAGTTTAGTGTAAAGTTTGTGTTTGTTCTTGTGAATGGGCTCAAAACCTAAATGCAAATTACAGGGTATTTTTGTAGTTATAAAAAAATTAATTAGAGTTCTTTTGTAAAATGTGTTTGAATGAAAGGTAATTTCAAAATGCATGAAGGTTTGTGTTGCAAAAGCAAGTGTTTACTTTTAAACCACTGTAAGAAGTGGAATTACCCTAAGGTTTCATTTGAAACGTGAAAATTTAAATAGGTTTTATTTGAAATTGCATAGTTTGTCGGATTTTGAAATAGTTTCAAAACCCTAACTCCTTTGAAGCTAATTCTTAAAGCAAAGTTGTAGTTCTTTTTAAGCCCTAAACTTTTTATTTTGGCCATATTTTCATTTGGGATATGGTTTGAAAGAAAAATTTTACTTTACAGTGAACCCCGTGCACTTTTGGAAAATTACGGATAAGTCCTATTCGTCTTCCTCTCTCCCCTCCCTCTCTGTTTCACTGCTGCACCGCCCGCCGCCCCCTCGCCATCCTACCCGCATCACCTGGCCTCCAGCTCGCCCACCCGCCGCTCGCCCGACCCCGCTGGCGTTTTCCCCGCCCAGCCACGTCGTACCGCCGCCGCCCGAAGCTGCCACGTCGCGCCGCCGGCCGCCAGCAGCTGCTCCCCGCTCGCCCGTTACTTCTCTTGGTCTTGCAGCTTGTCCAGGAGCCCTCCTCGACTTCTTTTCACCTCCTCCTTTTCTTCTCCGCTTGACAACCGTCTCCAGAGCTCCGCCGCAGTCCTGCTCGCCGCCGTTAGCTGCCTCCGCCGCCCCACGTCCTCAACCCAGTGCTCCCCTGGCACCGCCACATCCCACTGAAACTTCCTAGCCAGCTCTTCTCCATGCTCTCGCGTTTACGCCACCCAGAACGCCACACCGGCGATCCTCTCCACTGCCGCCGCTCGATCTCACCGTCGTCCCGACGCTCCGCCCCCTCTTAGCCCTTGCCAAGCTCACCACCAGCACCACATCTACGTGTAGAAGCTTCCTGGCCACTTTCCCGTCACCCTCATGCATTCCAGCCGCCAGAACGCTGCCGCCGCTCTCAGAACTTCGCCGCACCGGCTCGGACCTCCGTCGAACCATCGCCTCTGAGCTTTTCTTCTTCGATTCCGATCATCCCCGAGTCTGCCGTGAGCCCCTGAACATTTTCCACCACTTTCCCCTCGCCGTCTGTGACATCCAAGTAATAAGATTCATACAAATTAAACCCTGGATGTAATAGACATAGATGTTAAGGGTGTATTTGAAAATTTTCATGCCTTACAAGTCTTTTTGTGCAAGGAGTGTGCTTTGGGTATGGTCATAAGGTGAAATAAGCTCCTAAGCAAAGGCAAGGGCCTATGTGTAAAAATGCAGGTTTCAGGGTCTTTTGTGCAAAAAGTAAGGGGTAAAAGTAATTTTATGCTTACTTAAGGACCTATCTGTGAAAAATATTTGTCATCATGACATCCTAAGAATAATGTAAATATGTCAAAAATTTGATTAAAACTTGGTTTGGTAAGGACAGGGGTAAATTAATTTTACCTTGATTCAAAATTTATTTTGTAATGTGGCAAACTTTGAGTTTTCGAATTTGAGTTTTAAAGAAAAAGTGTAGAGCTTGAAAAACTCTACAATTTTCATGTTGGACTTTTTCTCAGAAAACCCCTAGATTAGTGGGAAAAAGTACTTTTCTGCAGAGTCCCTGTAACTTTTAAAATTTGCAAACAAGTCCCTGGTTCTCTCCCTCCTTTCTTCTTCCTCTGCACCCCCTTCTGCTCCTCTGCTCCTGCACTGACGCCGGCGACAGAGCGCCTCCCCTGGCCGCCGTCTTGCAGTCGCCGCCGTCCACCTCATGCTGCCCCTCTCCACGCGTCGGTCTACCCTTTGTCCACCGCAGTAGCCCCTGCTCCGGTGTCCTCCTGCGCAAGCGCCACGGTGCCCTCGGGTGCATGCCGGCCGCCACCCCGCCGCCGCAATCCAGAGCCCGGCCGTAGTCCTTTCTTCCTTCAACCGTCTCCCTCTCTTCTGTGAGATAATGCTGCTACAAACTGAACCACACCCTCTCTTCCCCCGATTGGTTTGCTCTGTGTTCTTCCCCCACGAAGCACCGAACCACCGCCGCCACTCCCCGTCGCAATTCCCCCTCACCGCGCCACCCCATCCCAATTCCTTTCACCAGTAGCCTCCCCACCTTCTCCTCTTGCTCCTCAGCTCGAGCCAAATCAACTCCGACCGCCCCTCTGCCGGAATCTTGCTCACCCCGAGCCGCCGCTCGCCGGAGCCGCCCGAGCTCGGTCCTCCCGTCGACAGCTCCTTCCACCCGGTCTCCCGCTCCACCAGGTAGACAAACAGCTCCCCGGTGGTCCACTGATGCTCGTGCGCCCCTTCTCGGCCCGTGTTCGCCGTCCCTTCGCCGGGAACGGCGATGCGCCGCCACGGCCGCCGCCCCCGTCCGTCGGCCGCTCTGTTCTCCTGCTACCAGTCCGGTGCTTCCTTGTCCTATGCCTTTCCGAGGTCCTGTAGATGGTGTTTGACCGCCCCCCTTGGCCGGAGTCCTCGCCGCCGGCGGGAACGCCGTCGTGCCCGACGTGCCGGCCGTCGCAGGGTCGGGCAAGGCCCTTTTTGCAATTAGTTCTGTTGTTCCAAGGGTTCCAGTGCAAAATTACCGAGACCCCCCCTAGACGTCTGTTATTTCATGTGATGTGTATGTGCTTTCTTGTAAAATGTATAACAAATCATAGAAAATTTCAAAATTAGCAAAACTTGTTTTGTTGGAAACTAGAGTATGAACTCTATAACTTTTGTTAAAAGGATTTGATATGAAACCAAATATTTTTGAATCTAATTTAAATCTGAAACAAGGAAATGTAATATCTTTAATTCCTACATGTTGATTTGATTGTTTGTAATTTTGATGTGTAATTTCTATATATGATATATAAAATGATGCAAAACTTCCAAATCCAAACTTATACTATAATTTAAATCCTTTTAAATTATTTTAAATTAGTATTAGCTAAACATACCTTTTAAACTTTAACTAATTAGATCTCTTAATCATAAATTAGAAAGTGATCTAGTTTTAAGTGTTCAAAATTCTATAACCTTCTATACATAAAAGTTTAAATTCAAATTTAAATTTGAATTTAACTCTAATATATGTTTAATATTTATCTTAAATTAATTCAATGACGTGATTATAAGTCAAGTATTAAGTATAGACTTAGATTATAAACTTCTTTTTTTTAGCATTTCTTATAATACTAATCTTTTTAAATATAATTTTTAATATAACTCAATTAAAAGAGTGCACATTTCCTAATATTAATTGCCTTGCATATCATGTAGAACCGTTTACCCTCGCTGACGGTGACTATGAGTTAATCGCGGACCAAGCCGAAGAATCTCCTGAAGATTCCGGAGACGCCGTCAGGAATCTAACTGAAGATCCGAACCAAGGTTCGGAAAACCTCGATCCTTCTACCCTCAACCCTACTCAAGAAGGCAAGCCCCGGACATAAACCCTACTTTATTTACTCGACAATTTATATTATTATATCTATCTATGCATTAAGTTCTTAGGAATTGCTTGAAACCCTAGTTGCATTCTCCTAGGAACCGATGTATTGAATACTAGTATTTGAGTCCGGCTAGTTGCTATGCTAATAGGGCCGGTAGAAGTCGGGTGATTTCCTGTCACTCGCGCGACATAGGAGTTGTAATGCTTACATTTCTGTTATCACTATAAGGATGACGGACGGGAGTTTTGTGAGGTATCATGGTCGAGGTGATACCCCGTCTGTATTGATAAAATTCTGATAAGGTCGCAGCGTGTGGTGATCGGGGTTAAGCGTTTGAAAGTACTAACCACATGCCGCGAAATATGGTAAGCGGTAAGCCTAGTAGCCAATCGGCCCGAGTAGTGGACATACCTCCCACCACTCGTCTTGCTTCTTTTGGTTACTTATGTTCGACGTGTAGGCATACGTGTTGCTGGGCAACAAGGAGTACGGGTTTTGTTGTCGCGCTACAGACGTACGTCCTGCACTTTGGAAGTGCGTATGACCTGCAGTCGCTTGTGGTGGCTCTGATCCACGAGTCGGAATGAAAGGTAAACGGTTGCTTCGGAACTATCGTTGGATGTTCCAAGCGTGTGAGTTAGGTTTACCTTGCAAGGTTAAATTCGATTCGAATCGTCCGCCTCTCACGATGGTTGAGACTGCTTAATTCCTTTGTCACATTGAGTAACAAGAGCAATTATTTTGATATTATCTAAAATGATGAATGATTAGAGATTATACCATGCTTGTATAGATTTAGATGCTCACCTAGAATGGATATTCAACTAGAACCTCAAAAGCTAAAAGATGAAAATAAGGATCTACTCTTAGTTGCTTTTCTGCTGAAAACTTACCCCAAAACCATTACCAGATTTCATGAGTCTAGTTATATGGCTATGTATACCATCATCGGGTAAGCCTTGCTGAGTATTAGAATACTCAGCCTTGCTTTATAACTTTTGTTCAGGTAATGTTCCTGCTGATCAAGCCCTACCTGTACCGTGGCCCTACCCTCTGCCTGATGGTTGGTCCGTGGAGTGGGACCCGTCCCCGGCCAACCCGGAACCCTCCGAGTGATGTCATGCACGGGCAAACATGACATCTGTACTGACGACGTGTACTAAACCGTACTTTAAATTCCGCTGTTAATCTAAAACTTATGCCGGTTTGTAATAATTCCCCGGTTGGGAAGATCAGGTTACTTTTAAACACTCATGTAATATAACTGCCTGTGATGTAATATGTGATGACCTTTATATCTCTGGACTCGCCTTCGTGCGGGGTACCTTGTTATGATCCTGCTTTCGGTGGTTTATCGGGACGTTACCTGACAGGCCAAAGGATTATACCGTTTGAAGCACGCCAGAGCCCGCTAATATAGACTCGCGTACTTGAGCCGGTATAATTCAGGTTGGTTCTGCCACACCGTCGGTGAGCCGCCTCGTCGGAATTTGGCCGCCGTGGTTCGGTTCCTCTGTTCAAACCGACCAGGGATCCAATTGCAAGTCTTCTTTTCTTTCTAGGGTCTTTTCTACAACAATATCAGTACACCCCCAATTCAAATCTGCTAACTTTGAAAATCTATAGAAATTCATAAAAAATCCAAAAATTGTCAAACCAGTTTTGTTATACTCTAAGAGTCTAGCTCTGCAACTTTTGTTACTAAAGTTTAGTTTGAAACTTAATGTTTTAAGTGTTATTTTAAAGTTTAACAAAAGGAAATCTTGTATGTATCTCTTGCTTGCTAGCTTTATTTCGTGTAATCTTTGTTATACAACTTGTATGTGGAATGAGTGAACTTGTGTGCAAATTTCACCATTAGTACTAAACTCTAACCGGAACTCATTTAAAATTGTGCAAATTAAGCTTGAAATAAATTAAGACTATTCAAGTATGTTTCTGATGCTTCCATGCTTAGATCTTTTTACCATATCTTTCTGATGTTGAGTAATTGATAGTAATTTTTGAATAATTTATAGCACTGTTTAACTTAAGGTTTTGATTTAGACTTGAAATTTACATTTGATTCAAATACCTTAGTTTCTGCTTTCAAAAATTTTCTGAAAAATTTATGGCAAGCTCATCTGATAGAAGTAAACACACTCACCAAAATTCAAAGCCAGAGCCCCTATAGATTTCAAACTAAAAATAAAACTTGTTAACTTAAGTTTGAATTTGTTCATTTTTGTACCACTAACGTGTTAGGTTTAAAAATAAGAAATTAACAGAAGCTTTGTATCAACTTCAAGTGTGTGTAGTTAAATTCCTAACCTTAATACTTTTATGCTTGAAGTTATAGAAATTATTTATGATACTAGTAGAGTTAATTGGATTAATGTATAATAAGTAAATTTGAATTCTTGGAATTCAAATCCTTTGCTTTGTGTTGTTTTGAATGTGAATTATTGGATTGCAACCTTATCATGAAGGAAAGTTATTGACTTAATAATCACTTAATTCAAATCATTGCATATTATATAGAATCAACGATGCTTGAAGACGGAACCTACGAATTGGTCCCGGAACCCGAGCAGGGTATATTTAAAGACCAAGTGAACGTCGCCGAGGATCTTACTGAAACCCCGAACCAAAGTTCGAAAGTTGTTGACATTCCTGACCCCAGCCTCACCCAAGAACGCAAGCTCCGGTGCATAACCCAAATTTTCAAATTATGCACTTAGTATGTTATATATCTATATTGTGCATTAAGTTTTAGGAGTTGTAATGAAACCCTAGATGCATGAAACTTAGGAACCTATGTAATGTTTTTCCGAGTCTTTACCGAATAGATGCTCTGCTAATAGGACTGGCAGAAGTCGAGTGATTTCCAGTTACTCGCGCGATATAGGAGTTGATTGTTTACCATTCTGCAATCACTATAAGAATAACGGATAGGGTTATGTACGATATCACAACTTGAAAGAATACCCTGTCTGTGTTGATTTAAGTTTGATAAGGTCGCAGTGTGTGGTAGTGGTGGTCAAGTGTTTGAAAGTACTAGCCACATACCGTAAATATGGTACGCGGTAAGCCTATTACCTGATTGGCCCGGCAAGTGGACTTACCCCACCACTCGAATTTTGGTTTTTGTCACACACACGCACCGACGTGTGGGAATTCATTCCGCGTAGCAGACGGGAGTACGACCATACTGTCGCGCTGTAGGCGTACGTCCTGCACAGTGATTGTGCGTATGGTCCTGCAGTCGCTTGTGGTGGCCCTGATCCGCGCCTCGGAATAAAATGGGAACGGTTGCCTGGAAAGTTAAGTTTCCAAGCGTGTGAGTTAGGATCCCTTGCATGGTTATGAAATTCAATTCAGAATCGTCCATTTCTCACAGAGATTGAGACTGCTTGATACTTCTGCCACATAGAGTAATAACAGTAACAGTTAATTGAATAATTTTGATGGATGCTTAATATCTACCTTGCTTGACTAGTATAGGTGCTTACCTAGAATGGTTAAAAGAAACTAGAATCTGAAAGCTAACATATGAAAGTAAGAACATATTCGTTGTTGCTTTTCAGCAAAAGTAAACTAGAGCCGTTCAACCTATCTTGGTTTAGTTATGGGCTAAGTATACCCAAATGTCAGGTAAGCCTTGCTGAGTATTAGTATACTCAGCCTTGCTAGTAATATGGTTTTCAGGTATGTCGTTCGTGACCCAAGTGGATAGTCTGACTTGGCCCGGCACTGTTCCGCTTGGCTGGTCCGTGGAATGGGATCCGTCCCCGGCCGGCAATGATCCTTCGGAGTAACGCCATGCTTTGGGCTGAGTATAGTGCCTACCTCTACGATGTATGTAGTCACGTTGTTGTTTTCGCTGCTAACTCTGAATACTGCCTGGTAAACTTGAAGTTTCGAATAATGCTTGTATAAATTTGTATTAGCTAGGATGAAACAAAACACCTATGTAATAATATTTAATTATCCTATGGTGTAAAAGTTGCGAGCTGTTGTAAGGCTGGACTCATCTTCGTGCGAGGTAAACCTACGTCGATCCTGTGTAACCGTGGTTGAATCGGGCGGTGACCCGACAGACCAATGAGTTGTTGCATTTGAAGTGCGTTGAGCTTCTGTCGCCTGCCTAGTGATGACTAGCACGCTTGAGCCGGAATAATTCAAGCGGTTCTGCCACAGCTGGTATCAGAGCTGTAGGTTAACGCTTATAGCCGATACCAGAGATATAAGGGTACCCAGGACTGCAGCAGCTCTTAAAAATATTTTCAGAATAAAAATTTGTTTAACAAAAGAGTTTATAAATTATGTTGGACTTGTTAAGGTTTGTGCTTAGATCGTAAAGCCCTAAGGGTTTATATGGGAGTTATCAGGTGGCTACTAATATATATATATATAGTACTAATCTAACTTCCAGCACTATATTTTTATCAAAATTTAGTTTCGAGCACAACCAATCTTAGATTTTACATTCGGGTGCGTCGTTACTCGACGTTGAGGTAAGAAGGTAAGGATCCTCAGCCAACTGAGAGAGATTGGCCTTCCCGTCGGTGATGCGAACCGAATGCTGTTTCTCAAGCAGTGGCTTACTTGAGATGCTGTCAATATACCAACAATTAGTTGATCATATTGGGAGTATATGGTTAGGCACAGGGTATGGTGATCGCTGTTCATACCCCCATTTTATACGGTACCTGTAGCAGAACCAACCTGAATTATACCGTCTCAAGTACGCGAGTCCACTCCCGAGGGCTCCAACGTGCTTCAAACGGTATAATCCCTTGGCCTGTCGGGCAACGTCCCGATAAACCACCGATACACAGGATCAAATAAGGTTACCTCACACGAAGGTGAGTCCAGAGATACAGTCACCATCATATTTTACATCATAGGGAATTACATTACAAGAGTTTCCAAAAGTAGTACGAAATTTTAAACTTAGAGAAAACAGTACAAACTGTTGAAGTTTTAGTTTTTGGCAGCGGAAAACATACGCGATGATTTACAATATGTCGTAAAGACGGATGTCATGGTAAGCCCGGGCACGACATCACTCGGTATCACCAATGTTGGTCGGGGACGGATCCCATTCCACGAACCAACCATCTGGAAGAGCACAGGGCCAAGGCAAGAGAAGAGTAGGGTCTTCAAGATATTACCTGCAAAACATATAACTAGCAAGGCTGAATATACTAATACTCAGCAAGGCTTACCCGGGATTGGGTATACTTTAGCCCGTAACTAGACTCATGAAGGCATTGTAAAGGTTTTGGGTTTATTTTCAGCTGTAAAGCAACTAAAAGTTGATCCTTAATTTCAAGTTTTAGCTTTCAAATTCTATGTGATTATTCATTCTAGATAAGCACTTATAACTAAGCAAGCATGGTAGAAACTTTAACCAAACATCCTCTTTGATAACATCAAGGTTGCTCTTGTTACTCAATGTGGTAAAGGGGATAAGCAGTCTCATTCATCATGAGAGGCGGACGATTCCTGAATCGAAATTCAACCTTGCAAGGATAAACCTAACTCACACGCTTGGAACACCAAAGGGTCGTTCCGAAGCAACCGTTTACCTTTCATTCCGACTCGTGGATCAGAGCCATCACAAGCGACTGCAGGACCATACGCACTTCCAAAGTGCAGGACGTACGTCTGTAGCGCGACTACAAAACCCGTACTCCTGGTTGCCCTTGCAACACGTATTCCCACACATCGAACATAAGTAACTAGAAAAAGCAAGACGAGTGGTGGGAGGTATGTCCACTCCTCGGTCCGATTGGCTACTAGGCTTACCGCTTACCATATTTTGCGGCATGTGGTTAGTACTTTCGAACACTTAACCCGCACTACCACACGTTGCGACCTTAACAGATTCAACAACACAGACGGGGTATCATCTCAACCATGATACCTCACAAAACTCCCGTCCGTCATCCTTATAGTGATAACAGGAATGTAAACATTACAACTCCTATATCGCGCGAGTGACAGGAAATCACCCGACTTCTACCGGTCCTATTAGCATAGCAGCTAGTCGGACTCAAGTGCTACTACTCAATACATTGGTTCCTAGGGAAATGCAACTAGGGTTTCAAGCAATTCCTAAGAACTTAATGCATAGAATACGTAAATAGATATAGATTGCAGTGTAATTAAAATAGTGGGTTATGTCCGGGGCTTGCCTTTACTGGTGGGGCTGAAGTCAGGGATGTTAGTACTATTATCTTCCGAACTTTGGTTCAGGGCTTCTGATAATCCCTTGGTGATGTTCACTTGGTCTTCAGGAATATCCTCCGTAGACTCCGGGGAGATCTCGTAGGTACCGTTGCCGAAGTTGTCGTATCTACATGCAATGCGACATTACATTCAAAGTGTGCACATGAAGCTATTTTACCTCACAACAAAGTTGCAATTCAACTTTCATACTACTCACATAATAATTAGAAAGATCTAAACTAAACTTAGACAGAGCTTTAGGTAGACAACTAATTAGAATCGGCTTGGATCGGCTGATAGAAAGAGTCCTAAGATTGTGTGTGCATCTCCGATACATCGACTATGTGCAGCCGATGTAGGACAGAACAGAAAAATTATATCGGCAGTAGCCGATATTAGAAGGGTAACAACCGGATTGGCTAGTCAGCCGATGGTAGAAGCATATCAAAAGAAATGCATCGGCTGACAGCTGTTACACAGAAAACTGATGCTTAGCGGCTGAGCTGATAGCCGACGCTGAAGCATAGCTGCAGAGATGTATTAGCTGAGCAGCAGATACACACAAACTAACAAGGATCTTTATACGAAGGGAACCTTAAATAGACTGCAATCAAGACAAGGATAAAGTCTTGATGGCAGGGATATAAGCATTTGTATAAAAGGATTAACTAAATATCACACATGTCTATATAAGACATACATCCTATGATTACTTTTCAGCTATATCACACGCATACAACACAAGGTACAAATAAAGCATACATTCTCTAACATTTAACCTAGATCACAAATCAAGATTTTTAATTCAAGAGCACAAATAAAACTTGTAGATTTTAACCTAGGGTTTCAAATAAAACTGATTTTACATTTTTATGAACTTCCTATGAAAATTTATGAAATGTAGAAGTTCACTGATTTGAAAATAAAGAAAGCTCTGGAAATTTTACAGAAAACACCCTAGAACTTTCTAAATCAAAGCAATTAAGTCCCTGGTCCGGAAAAATAGATAACAGGAAGATAATGATGATATTCCGGCAAAGGAATCGCCGGCATTAAGAAGATTCAGTGAATCAGGGCAAACCTTGGGGTAGCTTGGTTGTGGAGAAGAACGAATGGAAAGTGACTTCCCGTGGCGAACAAGATTGGCGATGAGAAGTGTTCGACGGTGTCGAGGTTCAGTGGATGACAAAGAAGTTTGCCGGGAAGGGTTGCAGTGGGCGGAAGATGACCGAAGGAGTAGTCTTCGTGGTGAATCGTGGTGATAGCGGTTGAGCGATCCACGAGGGTAAGAACTGTTGGATGTCGTGGATCATGGGACGAGATGATGGAGCCGAATGGGTTCGCTATACCAACTTCTCCGCGAACCCTAGGGTTTTCTAGCTCACGGGTTGAACTTCCTCTGACCACGCACATGCAATGCCAAAGCATGGCCGACCGAACACCTCTGCTCGCACAAGAAGAAACCCTCCTTGACCTGACTGCTCCGGTGCGTGCACTGCCGGCATACTTGCGCAACCATTCGTAAGGCCGCCGCTCCCGTTCTGCTTCCACACCATCGGCCTCCAACTTGCTTGCGTGTGGTCTGCTGCTTTGCATATGCACGTGCCTACAGAAACGAGCCGAGTCGGCCACCGGTAGAACACTCTCGCTCGCATCCGCGGACGTGCTAGTCCAAATCCTTTCGGACCTTCGCCTTCGCTTCGCTGTGTTTCCTCCGGCTCGCCGTGCCATATCCGCTCCTCCACCTCCACGAGGACCGAGGCCTGCCTGCATTAGGATCACATCTTCCGCTGCCGTCCGCGCCAGGCCACCTTCGTTCTCCACGAGCAGTTCGCAGTGCCGCTTGACTTCGTCCGCGGCTTCCTCCTCAACGGTCTCCGACGTCCTTCTCGCGCAGTCCCGCTGCTCCCGCGCAGTTCCACCTGCAGCCGTCGCACTCATCTGACTCCATCCGCTCCACTCGCGCCACGTATGGCGAGTTGTTCATGTCCGCTGGCCGCATCAGCACGTAGTCATCCTCTTCACGCGCAGCAGTCAGATCCGTCAGAGCTCGGACATACGCGCGCTTGCACGCCGTCGTTCTGCATAGTTACTCCTCCATGTCGCTGCCGGACCCGTGGACCCCGGCCTTGCCGTGCTGCTCCTGCGCGCTGCTCTGCTTGCTCCTGCTATAGCGCTTGCCGCACGCCTGCGTCGCGTGCACTCGCTCGCGCCTGCCGCGCCCGAGCCGAGCCGCGCCCAAGCCACCGTATTCACCTCCGCGCCTCCAACCGCCTGCACACGCCGCCGGCTCCACTCGGTTCACGCGCCTGCGCCAGCCCGCTTGCGTCGCGCCGCGTCAGCTCACGCCTGAGCCGCTCGCGCGCTCTGCTCTGGCGCCGCCCTTCCACGTCGCCGCCTGCCTCCACTGCGCTGCGCCCCGCGCCTCCTGCGCGCGCTCCGCGTCTGCACAGCCTGCCGCTTGCCCGCGCTAGCTCTGCTCCCGCACGCTCACGCGCGCCGCGCACTGGCGCCTGCGGCCGCCAGCTCTCCAGCGCCCCACATCCACGCGCCGCTCCGGCTCACGCCACCCGAGCCGCTCCGCTCCACCCCATGCGCCGCAACCGCCGCTCGGGGCCCGCTCCCGCCTGTGCCGTCACGTCGCCTGGATCCGCCGTGCCGTGACCTGCATCGCGCCCTCTGCGGCCGCCCGCTGCCACGCGCTCGCTCAGGCGCCGCCCCGCCTCGGGCTCGCCCAGCCGCTGCCGCCAGCTGCCCGCTCCAGCCCCGAGCCGTCGCCCTGCACACGCGCTCGCGAGCCGCTCTGCCGCCTACGCGCCGCCTGTGCCGCCGGCCCCAGCTTGGTGCCGCTCGACCCGATGCAGTAGAGGAAAGAAGGCAGGGGAAAAAATGAGCGCCACCAGTGATTGGAGGAGGAAGTCAAATAGAAGAAGAACAGAGAGAGAGTGGAGATAAGGATGGAGCTGCCAGTGAGGAAAATAAAAGGGGCGCCAGGATGAGGGAGAGCAGAGGAGAAAGACAGATGGAACTCTCCCAAGGACTTGTGCGCAATTTCAAAAAATTACAGGGACCTTTTTGTAAAGTATAAATTGCACATCAATCTAAAACCCTAATGAAGAAATGCCCAAAATGAAGGTTGGAGAGTTTTTCAAACTCTACAACATTGTTTTAGGGCCCAAGTTCAAAAACTCAAAACTTACATCTTTACACATTAAATTTTGAACAAAAGTTGGATTTGAATTGCTTTTGTCCTAAAGAATGAAACTTTATAAAATTCAGGACCTAAATGCAAGAAATTATGACATGTCATGATGACTGGATAGACTCGTCATAATGATTGGATAGACATGTCATGATGACTTGCACCTTTTACACTTTAGTCCTGAGTAATTTTGAAAGTTACTTTGTAAATCAATTACTTGCATAAAAGGACTTGTGCTTTTATAAAATCACATAAATACCCTTATTTTCACAACTTTACCCAAAATTTTTACACACTTCAACACACACATTTCAAATGAAACTTTTGGATAAAAATAATATATATATATTTTTACAAGGGATAAAGTAAGAAAAACATGTTTACAAAACCACCTTTTACTTATTTTGAAATTACCCTAATCCAAATACTTTTTGCAAAAACAACCCTAGGTTTTTCTATAATTACAAAATACCCCTTTTTACTTGCACTTTAAATTTTCAAAAGCTTCACATAAACACACATGAGCTTTATACAAACAAACACATATTTCACACTAACAAAATATATGCCTAGCATTACAAATACACGAACTGTCACAGTACCCCCGTGAATACGTTGCAGACGTAACGTATGTTAACATCATCCATACTGTTTGGGGACGCTTTCATGATGTGCTGGCATGAAAGGTTCGCGATATACAATTGTGATTTTCTGCAGGTATATTAACCACGATTAATAGGTTAAGACGGATAGGATTTATGGACTAGTTATTATAGAGAGAGACGTATGTATTGTGCCACCGAAATTAACCACGTAAGTCCAAAGATATTTGGCAGTTGTTTTTGGTTGTGAGGTCGAGTAGTACGTGTATGCATAATCCATGATCAAACAAAGTGAATGCATTGAATGTGTTGGTCTTTTAAGAACATCTAGAGTGTTGTCTATCCCCAGTGCAGTCTTGATATGATCCTTGCGATAGCCTTAGTTGAGTGTCTCGGCATCTATTGTTTCATTCTCAAGATCTATAACATCCATCTAATTTCCAGCCTTTACTATTACCAGAATCGGTTGTCTCGTTCCATTTACCTTGTGAGTTCTCGGCAGGGTAGTTGCATTCCAGCCATCCCATGCATCTAACTCACATTTATTGTCCCAGTCTATTCAACTATTTGTTGAAAACCTTCAATCTCACCAGTTGAATTCTTGCTTCAGATGGCGGAATTTCCAAAGATCTTTTAGGACCACGAGGGACATGCTCATACCAATGCCTTGCATTGGGAGGGTTTTTCATGTCTTTTGTGGGAGTCACTTCAGTTATTTTGCTACACCGAGCTCCCGCAATATGGTGGAGTTGAGTATAGTGAAGAGGGTGTTCCTCGGTGCAGAGTAAAGATGACCCTCCCCCAACATCCTTTTCGTTCTCTGTGGCAGCCCATCGAGATTAATGTGGTTGGTTATCACCTCGTTGACACTATAGAAGTAGCAGCCCTTAAAGCTATCAACATTTTCTGCGACCAACATCCAGAAGAAGTTGCTGAGTATCCTATTGGCCTATTCCCTGCAGTAGATTCTCGTGACCCCGAGTGGGTTTTCCGAGTATCACATTGTGCCATTTGCTGGGAGATCTGGCCGAAGAGACGTTATGTGCTACAATCAGATTCATGAATGTACAGCACCACTATCAGATACTTCAGCATCGCGGTACAAACCAACTGACCAGCATAGCTCAAAGTCATCACAGAAATATTGACCAACAGGTTACTCAAATTGAAGAGCTCCAAGCCACGATCACTGCTAAAGATGAGGTTATCGCACAGCGAGACGAAACCATTACCCACCGAGAGGATCAGATCCTCGAGAGTGATTCAGTGATTATCCAGCTCAACACCATTATTGAGTTCCTCCAGGAGCAAGTCCACGACCTCACCCTTGAGCTTGACGACGCCATCGCCCACATCAATGTGCTCCATGAGCAGCCGGCACCTCCTGATGTACCTCAGGAGCCTGAGAGTGAAGATGAAGGAGAAGACCCAGAGGAAATTGAAGGAATTTCAGATCTTGATTCCGAGCATGGAGATCCAGAACCTAACCCCCAACCAAATCATTCTTCTTCCGGCAGCCAGCCTTCTATGGGCAACCTTGACGATTTCTAGTTCATCTGTATCGTCGATATCCTAGATGTATTTAGTGTAGAATAGTGTGACATAGGGAGTGGCTAGTCTACTTTAACCAAGGGCCACTTTGTTGTACTATATGTGGCATGCATATGTATGGCTTGACTTGTAATAAGCAAACCACCGGGATGTGATATATTATGGACTACCAGTTTCTAATCCATAACCTGAGTTTGTGTATCTTTGCACTTTGAATGTGTTGGTTAAACAGAATATGTGATACGCATATCTGTTAAGCAGCGGTATATCTTCTGAAAATGGGAGCAAGAATAGGTTGTCTATAATGGACATCTTCTTTTTTCAGATGGTTGGCGCTACGCGTGGAACCCCTGAAGATTTTAGGCTGGACCAGGCTAGCGGTTCCCAACAACCACCACCAGCACCGCCAAATCTAGCAGAAGTGATGGCAAGGCAGATTGAACTACTTAATCAGCTAGTGCAGGCACAGATGAACCAATACCATCACCAGCAACGAGGTCGGGATGAACCTCCATCTGCTGCTTATCAAGAGTTCTTCAGCACACAGCCCCCACTTTTCCACAAGACCGAAGAGCTTCTCGATGCCGATGCATGGCTCCGTACTATTGAGTCTAAGTTTGCGCTACTATCCACACCATGCTCCGAAGCAAATAAGGCACTTTTTGCAACACAACAATTTCGTGGCACTGGCCGCATCTGGTGGGATCATTATTATGCCATGTAGCCGGATGGACACATAATCACGTGGGAAGAATTCCGGACCGCCTTTAGGGCGCATCATATTCCTGAAGGACTTATTGAGTGGAAGCTCAATGAATTCTTAGCTCTTACCCAGGGAACCCGCACTGTAATATAGTACGCACAGGCCTTTAATCACCTGTGTCAATATGCAGGCTATCATGCAGACACTAACACCAAGAAGCGGGATCATTTCCGTCGTGGCCTGAACACCAAGCTCAAAGAATGATTGAATCTTGTGAGGGTAGACACTTTCAACGAGCTGGTCAACATGGCCATTACTCAAGAAGATTGCATTTCAACCCACCGGGCTGAGAATAAGCGGAAGATACCCACTGGACTCTTGAATGTTCAACCACCAAGGTATTGGTTAGTCCAGAATACAGTTACATGAGCTCTGCCCCGAAATAATCCTTCAGGGAGATGGATAGCCAGGCCTCCTCAGCAGCCTAGATTCAACAGGCCGCCTGTACCGCAACCTCAGCAGCAATTTAGCTCAAGGCCGAATTTACCGCAGTTCAACCAGGGAAACAACAACAATTGTTGTTTCAATTGCAGCAGCTCATTGCATCTCATCAGAAATTGCCCTCAACCTAGGAAATCATTCCAAGGACAGACGTCCAACCCGAGCAGCAAGGGCAAGGGAAAGAAGCAAGTTGTGCAAGTCTGCCAAGGGAGGGTGAAATTCACAACTCCCTCCGAACTTCCTGAGGGTGCACCAATAATGACGGGTACTTTCACTATACACCATCAACCCGCAGTTATACTTTTTGATTCTAGTGCAACTCATAGCTTTATCAGTTTAAAGTTTGGAATAAAAATAGGCTTGGATTTCCATCCTACTAAAGGAGCATATATGATAGCCACTCCTGGTGGTAAAATTGCCTCAAATAAAATCTGTAGAAATGTGCCAATTCAGTTGGATAGCAATCTGGTAAAGACAGATTTACTTTTGTTAGATCTAGATGGAATGGATATCCTCCTAGGCATGGATTGGATGACTAGTGTGGCAGAACCGCCTGAATTATTCCGGCTCAAGTGCGCTAGTCATCACTATACAGCCGATACTAACTCAACGCACTTCAAACGGAACAATCCATTGGTCTGTCGGGTCTCCGCCCGATGCAACCACGGTTCAACAGGATCGAAGCAGGTTTACCTCGCATGAAGGTGAGTTTACAAACGCACAACAGCTCTCCAACTTTTAATTTACATAATATTAAATATTATTACAAACGTTTCAAACTTCAGGTAGACTTATACAAATATTGTTTAAAAACTACAAGCTAAACAGCTTGTCCAGGTTCACAGCGGAAGGACATTCACGCGCGACTACACACGTCGTGGAGGTTCACACCACACTCAGCCCGAAGCATGGCATCATTCAGGAGGGTCACTGCTAGCTGGGGACGGATCCCACTCCACAGACCAGCCAAACGGAACAGAAGTTGGCCATGTGGAACTATCCGTGGGGTTTTCAAAGGTCATACCTAAAAAATAGACTAGCAAGACTGAGTATACTAATACTCAGCAAGACTTAATCACTTCATGGTATACTTAGCCATGTAACTAGACTCATGAAGGCTTGAAATGGTTCTGGTTTTAATTTCAGCTGAAAAGCAACAAAGAGTATGAGCTAACTTTCATATTTAGCTGTCAGATTCTAGTTTCATTAACCATTCTAGGTAAGCACCAATACTAGACAAACAGGGTAGAGATTAACATCCATCCAGATTATTCCATAATGGTTACTGTTCTTACTCTATGTGGCAGAACGAATAAGCAGTCTCAATCTCCGCGAGAAACGGACGATTCTGAATCGAATTTCCAAACCTTGCAAGGCAAACCTAACTCACACGCTTGGAACATGCAACGATAGTTCCAAAGCAACCGTTTGCCTTTCATTCCGACTCGTGAAACAGGGCCACCACAAGCGACTGTAGGACCGTACGCACACCAATTGTGCAGGACATACGTCTGTAGCACGACTACATGACCGTACTCCTGTCCGCTGCGTGGAACGTACTCCCGCACGTCGGTGCGTGAGAAAAACCAAATTATGAGTGGTGGGAGGTATGTCCACTCCTCGGGCCAATTGGTTACTAGGCTTACCGCTTTACCATATTTCGTGGTATGTGGCTAGTACTTTCAAACGCTTAGCCACCACTACCAGAAACTGAGACCTTATCAATTTTTATCAACACAGACGGGGTAACCTTCCGAGTCATGATACTGCACATGACCCATCCATCATCCTTATAGTGATTGCAGAATAGTGAATATTCAACTCCTATATTGCGCGAGTGACAGAAAATCACTCGACTTCTGCCGGTCCTATTAGCAAAGCATCTATCCGATAAGGACTTAGGCACAATACATAGGTTCCTAGTATCAATGCATCTAGGGTTCCATTTCAACTCCTAGACTTAATGCAAGATATAATATATACATATAGAATTGCATAAATGTAGTAATTTGAAATACTGGGTTATGCACCGGGGCTTGCCTTCTTAAGCGGGGCTGGGGGCAGGAGTGTCAAGGATTTCTGAACTTTGGTTCGGAGCTTCAGTTAGAGTCTCGACAACGCTCACTGGGTCTTCAGAAAACCCTTGCTCTTTTTCCGGGACTAGCTCGTAGTCTCCGTCGTCGAGTGTCGTTGACTCTACATGATATGCAAGGATTTGATTTAGATGGTTCTCGAATTAAGAGTTTTATTTCACGATAAAGTTGCAATCCAACAGAGTAATACACATACATTCATAAAGCAATAGGTTTAAATATAAACTTATTATTGGTATCCTAATTCAATTATCCTCATTAGTTGAATTAATTGAATTAGGTTAACAAGTTTGATTTTTAATTTGAAATCCATAAAGTCTATAGCCTTGAATTTTTGTGTATAAGCTTATTCCTAGTGGATAAGCTTTCTATGAATTTTTCATAATTTTCTGAAAATAGAAGCTATAGTGTTTGAATTAAGTTCAAATTTCAAGTTTAAATACAAACTTTAAGTAAAATAGTGTTGTAAATTCCTAAAATATTCACTATGGACTACTATATTGTAGATCATCACATGGTAAAAAGAACTATGTATTAACAGCAGGCTTAATTAAATTTAAACTCTTTCAAGCTTGATTTGCATAAGTTTAAATTAACTTAAGCTAGAGTGTAGTGTTATAGGTGAACTTTTCACACAAGATCACCTATACCTTAAAAAAGCTACTCACCAAAATTCACAGGTAACAAAGTTAACATGCAAAAGTTACACACAATACACTCTTTTGCTTGACTTTAAAATAACTTAACAACAATTGGGTTTCAAACCATACTCTATTAATCAAAGTTGTAGAGCTCAACTTCAGGAGTATAAAAAATTGGTTTGAAAATTTTTGGATTTTTCTACATTTTCCTATGGATTTTACAAGTTGACAGCTTTTACAAACAACACTAAATGAGAAACTTGCAGAGTGGCCCTCGGGTTTTTGCACATGGGACCCTAATATGAAAACTTAAATTACAATGGGGTCCTTGCCGGGTCAAGACGGCGGCCGTGGCGTCTGGTCGGCGTGTTCTCGCCGGCGGCGTGGGTTTGGCCGAGGGGAAATTGGTCCTACATGACCTATAGGATGAGGTGCACACGTTGGTGGGTAGCGGGCACAAAGAAAGGCGGCGGAGCATGGTTGACGGTAAGGAATGGCGGCAGCCGTGGCAGCGCGTCCGTGTTCCCGGCGAGGGGCCGGCGAACATGGAGGGATGGAGCGCACACGAGCATCGTGGAGTCGTGGGGATGCTATTTCGGTACCTGGTTCGGCCGGAGGTGGGGCGGAAGGGGGTCGTCGACGTGGAGGTGGCTCGGGTTTCTCCGACGGTGGAGGCGGCATGGCTTCCTTCGATTCCGGTGGCCGGAGGGCAGGAGGGCGGTGGAGGAGTAGCTAGAAAGCTTCCCCGGGATGATGTGGTGCTGATGGTGGGCTTAGCCGGGGCTAGGGGGCAGTGGATCGCCGGGATGACGGCGAGGCCGAGCGGCATCGGGAGCTCGAGCTCACCGGCGCTACGGGGGATGATGCTCGGATGCGGGAAAGTGAAATTGGATGGGTCAGTGAGCTGCATGGAGTCGCGGCGGTGCTACTGGAGCACTGGATCGCAGGTGGGAGGCGGCATGGGCGGCTGACGATGGTGGCCAGATGCTGCGGCGGAGGTCCGGCGAGGTGTGGTGCTCGGGAGAGGAAATGGCAGTGGAAATGCAGACGCGTGAAAGCAAGAGGGAGTGCGTGGGAAGCTCCAGGATGTGCTCGGGGTCCAGAAGAAGGCGTGGTCACGTGGGAGCAGGAGTTGGCAAGCCGGCGGGAGTCGTGGCGGCTCGGGCGGCGGCGGCGCGACGTGGAGAGGCGAGGAGAGAGCCAGCGCGAGGTGGGAAGCGGCGGCGTAGGTGCTGGGGCAGCACGTGGCGCGAGGAAAGGCGGCGCAGGGGCGGCCTTTGCGCGGCACATGACCAGCAAGGGCGGCGGGGCGTCGGGCAGAGAAACAGAGGAGGAGGGGACTCGAGGTAGACGAAGGGGGATCTGGTTGCAATTTTCCAAAAGTGCAGGGACTCCACTGTAAAGCCTAGATAACTTTCAAACCATAGCTCAAATGAAAATGTGCCCAAAAGCAAAAGTGTAGGGTTTAGCAAGATCTACAACTTTGCTTTAAGGTTCAAGGATTTGAAACTAACATAAAACTTGGCAAAGTTTTCAACTTTAATTAAATCCTATTTAAAATCTACACCACACTTGCATCCTTTGGGTAGTTTCACCTATATTTGCGGTTTAAAAGCAAGTTCTTGATTTTTGCAAATCAACCTTCATATGTTTTGATTTTACCTCCCATTCTCACCCATTTAACATTAAAGGACCTAAATTTTTTAGAAATACATAAATATCCTTTTCCCTTTTGCATTCAAATTTGAACACACATACACAAGATCAATCATGCACAATTGATACTAGAATCTATTGTGTTTATAATCCTAAATACCTGAATGTCACAGCCTTCCCCCCTAAAAAGAATCTCATCCCGAGATTCCGGAACAGAATGGAATTGGGCGATTAGATTTGGGAATTGGCTTGAATGAAATCTGGAAAATTTTGTTGAAGATAGGATTCGGCTTCCCAAGTCGCTTCTTCTTCAGTATGATGATCCCACTGAATTTTGAACATCTTGATAGTTTCTCTTCTAGTGCTTTTCTCTTTAGTGTCTAGCACTCTGATTGGATGTTCTGTATAGGTTAGATCAGATTCGTTTTTGATGGTTTGGGGATAGATGATCTCGGTAAGAACTTTGACACACTCCCTAAGTTGAGATACATGGAATATATCATGGATGGCCGCTAACTGAGGAGGAAGTTGAAGACGGTAAGCTACGGGTCCACAGATTTCGAGGATTTCAAAGGGTCTGATATATCGAGGGGCAAGTTTTCCTTTTACGCCGAACCGTTGAATAGCTCGAGTAGGAGATACTCGAAGATATACGAAGTTTCTGACTTGAAACTGCAATAGTCTTCTTCGTATGTCAGCGTAGCTTTTCTATCGAGATTGGGCTACCTTTAGATTATTCTGAATTATCTTCACCTTTTCCTCTGCTTCAGTGACAAGGTCGGGTCCGAAGATCTTACGTTTGCCGGTTTGTGACCAACTCACAGGAGTTCAGCATCGGCGACCGTACAATGCTTCGAACGGAGCCATCTTGAGACTGGTTTGATAGCTGTTGTTGTATAAAAGTTCTGCCAATGACAAACATTTGTCCCAATTCTTGTCGTACTGAAGTACACAGGCTCTAAGCATATCTTCCAGAATATGATTTACCCTTTCAGTTTGTCCGTCTGTCTGAGGATGATATGCAGAGCTTCGGATTAACTTAGTTCCAAGAGCATGTTGAAGTTGCTTCCAGAACCTAGCGATGAATTGTGCTCCATGATCAGAAATGATCGTCTTAGGTACTCCATGAAGATGAACGATTTGATCTAAATAGATCTCGGCATACTTTTTGGCATTAAACGTAGTATGCACGGGAAGGAAATGGGCAGTTTTGGTTAATTGATCAACGATTACCCAAATAGAGTCATGCCTTAAAGAGGTGTTGGGTAAGCCAACGATAAAATCCATGCTGATATCCTCCCACTTCCAAGAGGGAATGGGTAGAGGTTGAAGAATACCAGCAGTCCTTAGATGACTGCCCTTAACTCTTTGGCAAATATCACACTCCGAGACATACTTTGCAATTTCACGCTTCACACGAGTCCACCAAAAGTTCTGCCAGGGTGCATAGAGAATTTGGACAAATAGGCCTCGTCCAATATCTATTTACAAAGTTTATGGTCCTTGGGTATAACGATACGCTCGTTGAACCATAGAACTCCTTTATGATCTACTCGAAAGCACTTATACTTTCCTTCTCCTTGTGCTAGCTTTTGCTTGATGATTCTAACCCCTTTATTACGCTGTTGTGCCAAAATGATGTAATTCTTAAGTGTAGCTTCAACTGAGAGATGGTTCAGGCTACCTTGGGGAATGATCTCTAGATTAAGCTTTGTCATCTCCCAACAAAGAGTCTCATTGAAAGCCTCAACAGATAAACAAGAGCAATAAGCCTTGCAGCTAAGTGCATCCGCAACGACGTTGGCCTTGCCTAGATGATAGTGTACTTCTAGGTCATAATCTTTGATAAGTTCTAGCCAGCGTCTTTGCCTCATATTTAGATCTGCTTTCATGAAAATGTACTTGAGGCTTTTATGGTCAGTATAGATATGGCACTTTGTACCCATCAGATGATGTCTCCAGATCTTAAGTGCATGGATGACAGCTGCGAGTTCAAGAACATGGGTAGGATAGTTCTGTTCATGAGTCCTGAGCGCTCGCGATGCATAAACAATCACTCGGTTGTCTTGCATAGGCACATAACCAAGTCCGATTCCTGAAGCATCACAATAGATGTCGAAAGGTTTTGAAACATCCGGTTGAGCCAGAACTGGGGCAGTACTGAGATGTGCTCTGAGAGTGTGAAATGCATCTTCGCATTTCTAATCCCAGGAGAATTTAACTCCTTTCTTTAGTCGTTCATTAATGGGCTTGGCTATTCTTGAAAAGTCGGGAATGAAACGTCTATAATAGCCAGCTAGACCAAGGAAACTACGGATTTGATGGATTAACATGGGAGGTTTCCAGTCTAGCACTTCTTGGAGTTTACTGGGATCAACGGATATACCGTCACTGGAGATGGTATGTCCCAGAAATTTAACGGTATCTAGCCAAAACTCGCATTTGGAGAATTTGACGTACAAATGGTGGTCTCTTAACCTCTGAAGAACGATGTGAAGATGGTTTGCATGATCTTCTGGATTTTTGGAATAGATCAGAATGTCATCAATGAATACCACTATGAATTGGTTGAGTTCTTGCATGAAGACAGAGTTCATAAGATACATGAAATATGCTGGAGCATTGGTAAGACCAAACGACATGACCAGATATTCGTAGAGTCCATATCTGGTGGAAAAGGCTGTTTTTGGAATGTCACTCGGCCTGATCTTGATTTGATGATAGCCGGAACGAAGGTCAATCTTAGAGAATACATTAGCTCCGGCTAACTGATCAAACAAAATGTCAATGCGGGGCAGAGGATACTTGTTTTTGATGGTCACCGCAGGAGACGATAATCTACACATAGCCTTAAGCTATTATCCTTTTTCTTCACGAATAGGGCTGGACAACCCCATGGTGAAGCACTCGGACGGATGTAACCCTTATCAAGGAGGTCCTCGAGTTGGATTTTTAACTCTGCCAGCTCATTGGGTGGCATATGATAGGGCCTCTTAGATATGGGGGCTGTGCCGGGTTGTAGTTCTATGACAAACTCAATATCTCTGTCCGGCGGCATTCCAGGCAAATCATCTGGAAAGACGTCTGGATATTCGCAAACAATAGGGATGTCCTTTAACCTGACTCCTTCTATAACATAGGCATAAGAGTTATTGCACTCCAGTTGTGGAAGATAGAGAATAGTAGGTTCATGATCGGGTGAAGCTATCTCCACGGCTCGGGAAAAGATATCTAATGATACTCAGTGCCTAGTCATCCAATCCATATCTAAAAGAACATCCATTCTTTCTAGGTCTAATAACAGTAAATCTGTTTCTATCAGATTGCTACCCAACTGAATTGGTACCTTCCTATAGATTTGATTTGAGGAAATTTTACCGCCAGGAGTTACTATCATATAGGTTCTTGGAGTAGGATAGAGATCTAGGCCTACTTTTGTTCCACATTTTGGACTGATAAAACTAAGGGTGGCACTAGAATCAAAAAGTATAATCACGGGTTGATGGTTTATAGAGAAAGTACCCGTCATTATTGGCGCACCCTCGGAAAGTTCGGAGAGAGTTGTGAAGTTCACCCTCCCCTGGCGGACTTGTACCATCAGCTTCTTGCCCTTGCCCTTGTTGTTCGGGTTGGATGTTTGCCCTTGGAAAGATCTTCTGGGCTGAGGGCAATCCTTAATGAAATGGGATGAACTACCGCAATTGAAACAACGATAGTTGTTGTTTCCTTGACTGGATGGCGGGAAGCTCGGCCGCAGGCCTTGTTGCTGTTGCTGCTAGGGTTGTGGTGTCGGTGGCCGATTGAATCGAGCTTGCTGAGGTGGCCTGGCTACCCATCTGCCTGGTGGATTGTTTCGGGGCGGTGCTCGGGTAGCAGTGTTCTGGACCAACCGATACCTCGGCGGTTGCGCAGTTGAGGGTCCAGTGGGTGTCTTACGTTTCTTTTCAGCCTGGTGGGCTGATATGCAGTCTTCTTGGGTAATGGCCATATTGACCAATTCATTGAAGTTATCGGCCCTTACCAGATTCAACCGTTCCTTAAGCTTTGTGTTTAGGCCTCGACGGAAGCGATCCCGTTTGCGGGCATCAGTGTCCGCATGATAACCCGCGTATTGGCACAGGTGATTGAAGACCTGTGCATATTGCAGAACTGTGCGGGTTCCCTGAGTCAAATTCAGAAATTCATTGAGCTTTCGCTCAATGAGTCCCTCTGGAATGTGGTGTGCTCTGAAAGCGGTCCGGAACTCATCCCAGGTGACGACATGACCAGCTGGCTGCATGGCATGGTAATGGTCCCACCATATGCGGGCAGTGCTGCGAAGTTGTTGAGCTGCAAAGAGTGCCTTGTTCTCGTCTGAGCATGGCGCATATAACAATGTGAACTTAGACTCCATAGTACGAAGCCATGTGTCAGCGTCGAGAGGCTAGTTTGCCTTATGGAACAATGGGGGCTGGGTGCTGAGAAAATCTTGGTAATTAGCCGATGGGTGTTCATCACGACCTCGAGACTGGTGATGAAATTGGCCCATCTGAGCCTGCACTAGCTGGTTCAGAAGTTCCGTCTGTCGGGCCATGACTTCTGCTAGATTTGGCGGGGCTGGTGGCGGTTGTTGGGATCCGCTAGCTTGGTCTGCCCGGAAACCTTCTGGGGTTCCACGAGTAGCTCCAACCATCTGAAATAAAGGAGATATCCATTATCAACCATATTCTTACTCCTATTTTCAGATGATATACTGCTGCCAAACAATATGTAATTCACATGCTCCGTTCAATCAACTCATTCCAAGTGCAAAGATATTGCAACAAGATAACAGACAGAGGCTTAGATTACAACGCAGATACTGGTTGTCCCTAACATCTTACATCAGGGTGGTTCGACTGCTACGGGTCAAGCCATATGTACACATGCCACATATACTACAACTAGTGGCTCTAGGTCTAGGTAGGCTACTCACTACCTATATCACATCATTCTATACTAATTACATCTGAAAGATCGACGATTTAGATGGACTAAAAATCATCGAGGTTGCCTACGGAGGACTGGCTGCTAGAAGAGGAGTGATCTGGCTGAGGATTGGGTTCTGGGTCTCCGTGCTCGGAGTCGAGATCAGAAACTCCTTCGATTTCCTCCAGGTCTTCTTCTCCACCTTCAAGTACTACAGGTACATCAGGAGGTACTAGCTGTTGCTGAAGTTCGTCGATGTGAGCATGGTGTCAGACCCGGGGCCACGGGACTAGGTACATAACGTAGTTTAAAGAGGTTTAAGAGATTAAGTCTGTCTTATCTCTTACTTATCTCGTTTATCTCTTATTTATTCCGTTTAAATAGGAGATAAGGCTAACCAATACAGGGGGAATCTACTGAGATATGTTCTGGTATGATTCCTTAGCTGGTGTTGGTTAGTATCTTTGTAACCCTGGCCTCTTGGATATATAAGGGAGGACAGGGACCCCCTCAAAAAGAGAGAGAGATCTCTAGATCATTCTACACCAAAGGCAATACAAATCACCATACAGGACGTAGGGTATTACGCATCTTGCGGCCCGAACCTGTCTAAGTTTTGTGTTCCTTGCACCTTCGAGTTCCTGATCTCGGCGTCTCCTCACCTAAACTTACCACCTTGGGTATACCCCTCGGTGGGCAGCCGATAAAACACTGACAGCTGGCGCGCCAGGTAGGGGAGCGCATCAAAGATCCACCAGCGAGCTCGATGGCATCTTTCAAATTCACCAGGTCAGTTCCCTCCCAGGGTACGACATTCATTTTTGGCTCGTGGGTCTGCATCGCAGATGGTGTGGGCGATTTCCAGCGACTCCTCGTCGACATGAAGCCAAAGACCTCCACTGCGGATCCCCGCAGCGACCTCGACAAGTTTGTCGACGGGCTCGACAACTTGCTGATCCATGCTTCTGCAACAAAGATCAAGGCGGAGACTGCTCCAGGCTCGACTTCATCCAGTGTTGCGGCAACTTCCCTTGGGTTGGACTCGTTCCAATCTAAGAATTCACGTAACCGATCCCAACTCGGTTCACGCAACTTGGCCACTGATCTTCAGGAGGCCAACATCTCTGGGTCTCTCTACGTGCTAGAGAAGGACCTAGATTCCCTGCTCCAGCTTGAAGGGCCCGAAGCCACCGCATGTCGGGGGGCCTCGGGTAGTCTTGGCGCCAGTGATTTGATGGTCACATCCACACCCGAGGGGCGTTTCGTACATTGGAGGGGGATGCAGCTCTCCGATCTACTCGAGGCCGAGGGTCGAATTGTGGCCCACCTCGAATCTTTGCCTTTTCAAGAGGGCAGGCCGTTGGCCACCATGGCGAAGGGGCCGACTGAGCTAGTTGACGCGAGCTCCGATGAGCTCACCTCTCGCCAGGTGCTAGTAGCGGAAGAAGGCGAAGATGATGGAGGTTTTCCCATCGTCGATTTTGAAGCGGTCTCCGAAGATGAGAACGACGCCGATCGTGAGGCGCGGAGGGCCAGGAACAGGGCCCGCACAATCCAGCGGAGGAGGGCCAACGAGCACAGGCGATCTACGCATCGCGAGCTTGACTCTGAGTTCGCCGCCGTAAGTGAACGGGGTTTCAGGACTCCGTTGGCCAACATCGCCAGGCTGACGGCCATACTCGAGCGCAGTAATGATCCGGATGTGCGTCAAGAACTTCTTTATGCTCAGAGGGCCTGGATCCAGCTGGATCAGCACAACCCGACATCCACCATCAGGGAGGAGCGCGTGGGTGAGAGTCGGAGCCAGGCACACAGCCGAACGGCTGGCGGTCGCCCTCGACATCAGCCCAGCCATAACAACGACAACGCTCGCGGGAGCCAGGCCCCTGGCGGGAGGCAGCAGCCACCTCCAGGGGGTAACCCGCGACAGGCACATTAATGAAGGTCGCGACGCGCGGACCGTGATCTCCTCCAGGCACAAGGTCCGCGAAGAAGTTGAAACCGAAGGTACTGACTGTAGCGACCGATTCCTAGCTTTCTCTGCACGTTTTAGCAGCTACAAGTACCCAGAGGGTTTCAAGCCGATCGGCATCACCAAGTACGAAGGTAAGCAGGCTCCTCAGCAGTGGCTCCGTTGCTACTCCACGGCCATTGAGGTCGCAGTGGGTTCGAACATCACTAAAGTCGTCTACTTCCCGATGGCTTTGGACCCTGCGCCGCTCACGTGGCTGGAGAGCCTCAGCAACAACTCCATCGACTCTTGAGAGCGGCTCAAGAGGGTCTTTATCGATAACTTACAGGGAGCGATTGCTCGTGCAGGTACTCGTCACGATCTTGCTCAGTGTAAACAGGAACGTAATGAGCTTCTGCGGTCCTACACGCGTCATTTTTTCAACGTTCGCGCCACCATCGCGAACATTTCGGAGGACGACATCATCAACTACTTCTACAACGGCATCACCGACCCGGGCATCTACAAGGATTTTGGGCGAAACAGGCCGAAGACTGTTGCGGGCCTTCGTGATATGATGCACGATTGGTCCGAACAGGAGGAGAAGATGTGGGAGCGGTTCCCGCGGTGCCAAGATAGCAATCTGAGGTGCCCAAACGACAACCGCAACGACAAAGGCCAGTGGGACTATTCGGGTCCACCCCAAAAACGTAAGCCAGATGATATCATCGCAGCTATGGATCGTCCTTTGCGGGGAAAGAAGTCGACAACGCAGGAGGAGTTCGAAAAGCTCCTGCAGAAGAAGTGCCCATGGCATCCAGGTGCCAATCACGCTGCCATCGAACCACCTTCGGAGGACGTTCAGCAACTCCAGTGGTGGTAAGAAGAACAAGAAGCCTGTGGACAAAGAACCCGAGGATGAGGACCAAGAGGAAAAAGGGCGCAACCCGAAGTTCCAGGATGCTTCGAAGGTCGTCAACGTCATCTTCGTTGGAGATGAGGATTTTGGCTCCAGGCGGGACCAGAAGCTGCTTCTTTGGGAGATCATGTCCATCGAGCTGGCGGTACGACGACCAATCCGTTGGTCGGAGGTCCCCATCTCGTTCTCCTGCGACGACTAGTGGATGAGCTTTTTGGAGCCCGGAAAGTTCCCCTTGGTCCTCAATCCTGTGGTGGCAGAGGTCAAGCTCACCAAGGTCCTCATTGATGGCGGGAGCGGGCTCAACCTCATCTTCGTTAGCACTTTGAGGAAGATGGGCCTGGACTTCAAGGCCATGCTGGTTTCGAGCAAGCCCCCCTTCTACGGCATCGTCCCAGGTAACACGGCACACCCGCTTGGTACGGTAGTTCTCCCAGTCACCTTTGGCACGAGGGAAAACTACCGCACCTAGTTTATCAAATTCGAAGTGGCTAACTTCGAATCTTCTTACCATGCAATTTTGGGTCGACTGGCACTCGCCAAGTTTATGGCAGTGCCACACTACGTTTATCTGCTTCTTAAGATGCCAGGACTCAGTGGAGTGCTCACTCTCCGTGGTGACTTGAAGAAGTCGTATGACTGCAATCAGGAGGCGATCCAGTATGCTTCGACTACTCGTGTGCCAGATGCTTCGGGAGAAGTACTCGCGGCCGCGCAGCAGCTCTCTCAGTCCGGGTTGGAGATTCCTTCGAGGAAGGCCAGCAAGTCGAGCATCCAGTCAACTGACGACGTGGCCCTCAAGATGATCCAGCTCCAGGAGGGAGATTCATCTAGGACCGCTGTTATTGGTGCGGGCTTAGGTGAGAAATAGGAATTCGCGCTCGTCAGCTTTCTTCGGGCTAACCGAGACATTTTCGCGTGGAAACCAGCAGATATGCCAGGGTTGCCCAAGGAGCTGATCGAGCATAGCTTGAATGTACACCCAAAGGCTGTGCCTAAAAAGCAACGCCTGCGAACGTTCGCCCACGATAAGCATGAGGCAATCAAATGGGAGATAGCTAAACTCCTCGCGGTCGGATTCATTAAAGAAGTAATCCATCCAGAGTGGGTAGCTAATCCTGTCCTTGTATGAAAAAAGAATAACGAATGAAGAATGTGCGTTGACTACACTGATCTCAACAAGCATTGCCAAAAAGATCACTTTGGGCTGCTGCGCATTGACCAAGTTGTCGACTCGACGGCTGGTTGGGTCCTCCTTTGTTTTCTTGATTGTTATTCAGGATATCATCAGATTGCACTCAAGGAGGAGGACCAAATCAAGACAGTGTTCATCACCCCGTATGGGACATACGCCTACAAGACCATGTCCTTCGGGTTGAAGAATGTAGGAGCAACATATCAGCGTGCGATCCAGATGTGCTTCGTGGATCAGCTGCATAGGAATGTTGAGGCCTATATGGATGATGTGGTCATCAAGACCAGGGATTTCGATGACTTGATTGCAGATCTGGAGGAAATGTTCAACAGTCTACGCAGATTTCGGTGGAAGCTCAACCCAACCAAGTGCGTTTTTGGAGTACCTTCAGGAAAATTGCTCGGGTTCATTGTCAGCAACCGGGGCATTGAAGCCAACCCTGTAAAGATTTTGGCCATCACTGATATGGAGGCTCCGACCACAGTCAAGGATGTGCAGAAGCTAACAGGATGCATGGCTGCCCTGAATAGGTTCATCTCCCGACTCGGGGAGAGAGGACTACCTTTCTTCAAGCTCCTGAAACGCCAAGATAAGTTCCAATGGACGGAGGAGTTCGAGCGGGCTCTACAAGATCTGAAACATCACCTTCAGTCTCCTCCGATCCTTACAGCACCATTGCCGGGGGAGGATCTACTACTTTACATTGCGTCAACAACCCATGTCGTCAGCAGTGCTATTGGAGTCGAGCGAGGCGAGGAAGGCCATGCGTTTAGAGTGCAGAGGCCTGTCTACTTCGTCAGCGAGGTCCTCTCCGAATCCAAGGTACGGTATCCAGCTGTTCAGAAGCTTTTATACGCAATCTTAATCACATCAAGAAAGCTACGCCATTACTTCGACGAGTACAACATCACTGTGATTACGGATTTCCCGCTGGCGGATATTCTTCATAATCAAGATGCCATGGGGCGTATATCAAAGTGGGCAGTGGAACTGGGGGCTTTGTCAATCGACTTCAAGCCACGCACTGCAATCAAGTCTCAAGCTCTAGTCGATTTCATGGCTGAATGGAGGGAGAATCAAGTTCCAACTCCAGTCGACAAGCTAGAGCTCTGGACCATGTACTTTGATGGGTCCCTCAAGCTTGATGGCGGCGGCACCGGAGTTCTGCTTATTTCTCCACGAGGTGAACAATTGAAGTATGTCCTTCAGATCCTGTGGGAGGTATCCAACAATGAAGCCGAGTATGAAGCATTGCTTCACGGGCTTCGTTTGGTGATATCACTAGGGATCAAGCGACTACTTGTGTATGGCGACTCTCTTCTTGTCGTTCAGCAAGTCAACAAAGAGTGGGACTGCAACAAGGAGACGATGGACGCTTATGTACAGGAAGTGCGCAAGTTGGAAAGCAAATTTTCTGGCCTGGAAGTTCACCATGTGCTATGAGACCACAATGTGGGCGCGGATATCCTGTCCAAGCTCAGGCCAACACGAGCTCAGGTTCCACCGGGAGTCTTTGTCCAGGAACTCAAGCAGCCATCCATTAAGTCTTCTCCGCAGATAACCATCGACACGGGTCCCAACAACTCGATCGAGAGGTTATGGTGCTGGGGGAGGACTGGAGAGAGGCTTTCATCAACTTCATCCGTGATCAAAGGCTACCAGCAGGAATTGACGTCAGGAGCGCAGATGCGGCACGCATCATGCATAGAAGCAAGGGTTTTATCCTAGTTGACAGCAAGCTTTATCGGTGCGGCGCTCGGTCAGGTGTTCTCATGAAGTGCGTCACAAAAGGAAGATGGCTACGACATACTGTGGGAGATCCACGAGGGTGTCTGCGGTAACCACGCAGCTTCAAGAACGCTAGTGGGGAAAGTATACAGGGCCGGATTCTGGTGGCCCACTGTGGCAGAACCAACCTGAATTATACCAGCTCAAGTACGCGAGTCCATTCCTGAGGGCTCCAACGTGCTTCAAATGGTATAATCCCTTGGCCTGTCGGGTAACGTCCCGATAAACCACCGATACACAGGATCAAATAAGGTTACCTCACACGAAGGTAAGTCCAAAGATACAGTCACCATCATATTTTACATAACAGGAAATTACAATACAAGAGTTTCTTATAGCAGTATAAAGTTTCAAACTTAGGGAAAACATTACAAACTGTTAAGGTTATGATCTTTGGCAGCGGAAAACATACGCGATGATTTACAATACATCGTCAAGATGGATGTCATGCTAAGCCCGGGCACGACATCACTCGGTATCATCAGTGTTGGTCGGGGACGGATCCCAATCCATGGACCAACCTTCTGGAAGAGCACAGGGCCAAAACAGGGGAAGAGAAGGGTCTTCAAAGGCTTTACCTGGAAAACATAAAACTAGCAAGGCTGAGTATACTAATACTCAGCAAGGCTTACCCATTTCATGCTATACTTAGCCATGTAACTAGACTTATGAAAGCTTATAATGGTTCTGGATTTAGTTTCAGCTGAAAAGCAACTAAGACTGGATCCTTAATTGCAACTTTTAGCTTTCAGATTCTAGTTGATTATCCATTCTAGGTAAGCACCTGTAACTACTCAAGCATGGTAAAATCTTTGATCAAGCATCATCTTTGATAATCATAAGTTTGCTCTTATTACTCAATGTGGTAAAGGGGATAGGCAGTCTCATTCATCGTGAGAGGCGGACAATTCTTGAATCAAAATTCAACCTTGCAAGGTAAACCTAACACACACGCTTGGAATACCAAAGGGTCGTTCCGAAGCAACCGTTTGCCTTTCATTCCGACTCGTGGACAGGTCCACCACAAGCGACTGCAGGACCATACGCACTTCCAAAGTGCAGGACATACGTCTGTAGCGCGACTACAAAACCCGTATTCCTGGTTGCCTTTGCAACACGTATTCCCACACGTCGAACATAAGTAACCAGAAGAACCAAGACGAGTGGTGGGAGGTATGTCCACTCCTCGGGCCGATTGGTTACTAGGCTTACCGCTTACCATATTTCGCGGCATGTGGCTAGTACTTTCAAACGCTTAACCCGCACTACCACACGCTGCGACCTTATCAAATTCAACAACACAGACGGGGTATCATCTCAATCATGATACCTCATAAAACTCCCGTCCGTCATCCTTATAGTGATAACAGGAATGTAAACATTACAACTCCTATATCGCGCGAGTGATCGGAAATCACCCGACTTCTACCGATTCTATTAGCAGAGCATCTACTCGATATGACCTCAGGTGCAATACATTGGTTCCTAGGATTCATGCATCTAGGGTTTCAAGCAATTCCTAAGAACTTAATGCATAGAATACGTAAATAGATATAGATTGCACTGTAATTAAAATAGTGGGTTATGTCCGGGGCTTGCCTTTACTGGTGGGGCTGAAGTCAGAAATGTCAATATCTTCCGAACTTTGGTTCGGGGCTTCAGTTAATTCCTTGGTAACGTTCATTTGGTCTTCAGAAACATCCTCTGCAGACTCCGGGGAGATCTCGTAGGTACCGTTGCCGAAGTAATCGTATCTACATGCAATGCGACATGACATTCAAAGTGTGCATATGAAACTATCTTACTTCACAATACAGTTGCAATCCAGCACTCATATAACACACTATTCACATAACAACCAAAAAGATTTGAAGCTAAACTTAAACAGAGCTTTAGGTGGACAACTAATAAAGGTGGACAACTAATTAGAATCGGCTACTCGTTGAAGGTTACAACAGAGCCGATTGGAAACAACAGAGGTTTAGCCGATGGAAAGGTGCATCGGTTTCCTAAGTGATCGATGAAAGCATCGATTATATTAGCAGAGGGATGATTCCTAAAGCAGTTGTGTCTTAGCCGAGATGTGCTTAAGTGTTATCCTAGGTAACTAGGTGTAGTTCTATCGGCTCGACTACGTCAGCACAACCATTGAGTGACGTACAGCCGATTGGAGTGTGGTTGAAGGTATGTAACCGATAGATATAGATAGCCGATCTCTCAGTCGATAAATCGGCTGATAGAAGTGTGTGGATAAGGATAGTAAAACTAAGGATTGATCATCTATATTTAACCGATATGGGAAAACGACTAGAATTGGCTTGGATCGGCCGATAGCAAGAGTCCTAAGATTGTGTGTGCATCTCTGATACATTGACTATGTGCAGCTGATGTAGGATAGAACAGAAAAATTATATCGGCAGTAGCCGATATTAGAAGGGTAACAACCGGATTGGCTAGTCAGCCGATGGTAGAAGCATATCAAAAGAAATGCATCGGCTGACAGCTGTTACACAGAAACATCATAGACTCAAAGGAAATGGATGCTTAGCGGTTGAGCTAATAGCCGTCGCTAAAACATAGCTGTAGAGATGTATTAGCTAAGTAGTAGATGCACACGGACTAACAAGGATCCTTATACGAAAAGGATCTTTAAGGAAATGGTAACCAAGACAAGGTTAAAGTCTTGATGGCAGGGATAAGAGCACTCATATGAAAGGATTGACTAAACATCACACATCTCTATTTAAGACATATATCCTATGATTACTTTTCAGCTATATCACATGCATATAACACAAGGTACAAGTAAATCATTCATTCCCTAATATTTAACCTAGACCACAAATCAAGTCTTTCAATTCAAGAGCACAACATAAAACTTGTAAACGTTCACTGATTTGAAATAAAGAAAGCTTTGGAAATTTTACAAATAACATCCTAGAACTTTTTAAATTAAAGCAATTAAGTCCCTGGTTGGGGAAAACAGATAACAAGAAGATAACGACGATATTCCGGCAAAGGAATCGCCGGCATTAAGAAGATTCAGTGAATTAGGGCAAACCTTGGGGTAGCCTTGGTTGTGGAGAAGAACGGATGGAAAGTGAACTCCCGCGGCGAACAAGATCGGCGATAAGATGAGTTCGACGGTGACGAGATTCCGTGGGTGATGAAGAAGCTTGCCGGGTAGGGTTGCTGTGGGTGGAAGATGGCCGAAGGAGTAGTCTCCGTGGTGATTCGTGGTGATAGCGGTTGAGCGATCCACGAGGGTAAGAACTGTTGGATCTCGTGGATCATGGGACGAGACGATGGAGCTGAATGGGTTCGCTATACCGACTTCTTCGCGAACCCTAGGGTTTTCCTGCTCACGGGTTGAACTTCCTCTGCCCACGCACATGCGATGCTAAAGCATAGCCGACCGAACATCTTTGCTTGCCTAAGAAGAAACCCTCCTTGACCTGACTGCTCCGGTGCGTGCACTGCTGGCACACTTGCGCAACCATTCGCAAGGCCGCCGCTCCCGTTCCACTTCCACACCATCGGCCTCCAACTTGTTTGCGCGTGGTCTGTTGCTCTGCATACGCACGCGCCATACTCGCCCCCCTGCCTTCGCGAGGACCGAGGTCTGCTCGCACCTGGCCACTTTCAAAACCTCCACAAACCGTTCGCAGTGCCATCTGATCTCGTCCGCTGCTTTCTCTTCAACGGTTTCCGACGTCCTTCACGCGGGGTCTCGCTGCTCCCGTGCGAATCAGCCCGCAGCCGCTGCACCGCACGCCATTGCCCTGCGTGCCGCTGCCCTGCACGTCATTGCAACATCCGCCTGACGGCATCCTGTACCCTTGAGGCCTCGTCCAGCAGCAGGATCCTTGCGTTCTCCAGCACCACGCGTATCGGCATTTCATCGAACACCTGAGCTGCGTTCCTGCATCTCGCGCAATAGCTTTCCACCGCAACTCCTCCTGCGCGTGCCGTTGCTCGGCACGTCATACTCCAGCATCGCCTGCTCATGCCCATGGGCCCGCTCTGCTCTGGCCGCCCAACACCTGCACACAACGCCAGCTTCCGCGCGTCACCGTGTGCACGCTCGCGCGACCCGCTCGGCGCCGCCCACATTCCTGCCGCTCCAGCACCTGCACCGGCTCTCCAGCATGCGAGCTCCTGCACCGCCTAAACCATGCCACTCCAGCTCCCATGCTCGCTTGACGCCAGTTCGCCTGCGCCGCGCCATATCAGCTCACGCCTGAGCCGTTCGCGCACGCCTGCCTGCCTCCGCTCGCCCGCGCCACGCGCGTCTCCGGCTCTGCGCCAGCCGTTGGCCGACCCGTACGCTCCCGCGCGCCTCCGCTCGGCCGCTCGCCCAGCGTGTGGCAGAACCAACCTGAATTATACCGGCTCAAGTACGCGAGTCCACTCCCGAGGGCTCCAACGTGCTTCAAACCGTATAATCCCTTGGCCTGTCGGGTAACGTCCCGATAAACCACCGATACACAGGATCAAATAAGGTTACCTCACATGAAGGTGAGTCCAGAGATACAATTACCATCATATTTTACATCACAAGGAATTACATTATAAGAGTTTTCAAAAGCAGTACATTACAAACTGCTAAAGTTATGCTTTCTGGCAGTGGAAAACATACGCGATGATTTACAATACGTCGTCGAGACGGATGTCATGTTAAGCCCTGACACGACATCACTCGAGATCTTCAGTGTTGGCCGGGGATGGATCCCATTCCATGGACCAACCTTCTGGGAGAGCACAGGGCCAAGGCAGGGGAAGAGTAGGGTCTTCAAAGACTTTACCTGAAAAACATAAAACTAGCAAGGCTGAGTATACTAATACTCAGCAAGGCTTACCCGTTCATGGTATACATAGCCATATAACTAGACTTATGGAGGCTTTTAGCTTTGGGTAGAGTTTTCAGCTGAAAAGCAACGAAGAGTAGATCCTTAATGTCAACTTTTAGCTTTCAAGTTCTATGTGATTATCCATTCTAGATAAGCACCTATAGCTACTCAAGCAAGGTAGAGCTCTTTACATCAACCATCAGCATTACTCATCATATAGTTGCTCTTGTTACTCTGTGTGATAAAGGGATCAAGCAGTCTCAATCTTCGTGAGAAGTGGATGATTCTGAATCGAATTTAACCTTGCAAGGTAAACCTAACTCACACGCTTGGAACATCCAACGATTGTTCCAAAGCAACCGTTTGCCTTTCATTCCGACTCGTGGACACGTCCACCACAAGCGACTGCAGGACCATACGCACTTCCAAAGTGCAGGACGTACGTCTGTAGCGCGACTACAAAACCCGTATTCCTGGTTGCCCTTGCAACACGTATTCCCACACGTCGAACATAAGTAACCAGAAGAAGCAAGACGAGTGGTGGGAGGTATGTCCACTCCTCGGGCCGATTGGCTACTAGGCTTACCGCTTACCCAAAACTCATGGCATGTGGTTAGTACTTTCAAACGCTTAACCCCGATCGGCACACACCGCGACCTTAACCAATTTATCAACACAGACGGGGTATCATTCCTTTCCATGATACAGCACATAACCCCGTCCGTCATCCTTTTAGTGATGACAGAATTGTAAACAACCAATTCCTATATCGTGCGAGTGACAGAAAATCACCCGACTTCTATGGAAGTAGTCGTATCTACATGCAATGCAACATTACATTCAAATTGTGCACATAAAACTATCTTACTTTACAATTAAAGTTGCAATCTAACACTCATTTAACATATTATTCACATAACAATCAAAAAGGTCAGAAGCTAAACTAGGATAGAACTTTAGGGGAACAACTAATTAGGATCGGCTACTTGTTGAAGATTACAACAGAGCCGTTTGGAACAACAGGAGTTTAGCCGATTGATGAGTACATCGGGTTCCTAGATGATCGATGAAAGCATCGATTACTTCAGTAGAGGGGTGATTCCTAAAGCAGTTGTGTCTTAACTGAGATGTGCTTAAGTGTTATTCTATGTAACTAAGTGTGGTTGTATCGACTCGATTACGTCAGCACAACTATTGAGTGACGTACAGCCGATTGGAGTGTGGTTAAGGGTATGTGACCGATAGATATACAGCCAATCTCTCAGTCGATAAATCGGCTGATAGAAGTGTGTGGGCAAGGATGGGGAAAACTAAGGATTGATTGGCCATATTTGACCGATATGGGAAAACAACTAGAATCAGCTTGGATCGGCCGATAGCAAGAGTCCTAAGATTGTGTGTGCATCTCCGATACATCGACTATGTGCAGCCGATGTAGGACAGAACAAAAGAGTTGTATCGGCGGTAGCGAATATTAGAAAGATAACAACCGTATCAGCTAACCAACCGATGGTAGAAACATATCAAAAGAAGTGCATCGGCTTTCAGCTGTTACACAGAAACATCTTAGACTTAAAAGAAATGATGCTTAGCGGCTGAGCTGACAGCCGATACTGAAGTATAGCTGCCAAGATGTATTGGCTAAGCAACAGAAGCACATGAACTAACAAAGATTCTTATATGAAAAGGACCTTAAGAAGACTGAAATCAAGACAAGGACAATGTCTTGATGGCAGAGATAGGAACACTCGTGTGAAAGGATTAACTAGACCTCACAACTTTCTGCCTAAGACATTTATCCTATGATTAACCCTTTAGCTACAATACATGCATACAATTCAAGGTATAAATAAAGCATTCATTTCCTAGTATTCAACCTAGATCACAAATCAAAGATTTCAATTCAAGATCATAACATAAAACTTGTAAACGTTCATTGATTTGAAATAAAGAAAGTTCTGGAAATCTTATAGAAAACACCCTAGAACTTTCTAAATCAAAGCATTTAAGTCCTTAGTCGGGGAAAACAGAGAACAGGAAGATAACGACGCTATTCCGGCAAAGGGATTGCCGGCATTAGGAAGATTCAGTGAATCAGGGCAAACCTTGGGGTAGCCTTGGTTATGGAGAAGAATGAGTGGAAAGTGAATTCCCATGGCGAATAGGATCGACGAAGAGAAAAGCTCGACGATGACGAGATTCCGTGGGTGACGAAGAAGTTTGCCGGGAATTGTAGTGGGTGGAGAATGACCGGAGGAATACTCCTCACGGTGACCCGTGTCGACGATAGTTGGCTTTGCCACGGCGATGATGTTTCAGCAAAGGGATCCGAAGAGGCTCGATGGGGGTCCAGGAGCTTCTTCGAGGTGTTGTGGTCTTGCTCGGACGATCGGTGAAAGGTAAGAGCTGCTGGATGTCGTGGACTCATGGAAGAAGCCGATAGGGCCGGATTGGTTCGCTATGCCATCTCTTCCGCGAACCTAAGGGTTTTCCGGCTCACGGGCTGAGTCTTCTCTACTCATGCACATGCACTGCAGAAACACATCCGGTATGCCCGTGCAGTCACTTGCAGGGCCGCCGTACCTGGCTGCAGCTCCTGTGCGTCACTCTCGCTCGCACAAGGTGTAGTTCTGCCGCCTTTTCCGCCAGCTGCGACGCCATCCGAATCGGCCTACCACCGCCGCGGGCAGAACGCTTCTGCTCCACACTTGCGGACGCGCTAGTCCAATTCGGCCCGGACCTCCGCCTTCGCTTAGCCGCGCCACACTTGCCCCTTCTGCCTCCGCGAGAACCGAAGCCCGCTCGCACCGGGGCCATCTCCATATCATCCGCGAGCAGTCCGCAGTGCCGCTTGATCTCATCCGCTGCTTTCCCTTTAACGGCCTCCGACGTCCTCCACGCGCGGTCTCGCTGCCCCCGTGCGGATCCGCTTGCAGCCGCCGCGCTGTAGCTTCTCTCGCACCGCGCGTGACTTCCCCACATACCGACCCGGTCGCGGCCTGAGCGCGTCCAGCGGAGACACCACTATGCGCTGCACGCCGTTGTCTTGCATGTTGTCGCTCTGCACATCATCGCTCTGCACGTCGTCGCTCTACACAGCTCCTCCTCCTTCTCCTGTTGCCGGGCCCGCGCTCGCCTCGGCCTTGCCGTGCCTCAGCTCCATCCGTGCACGCCCGTGCCGCGTGCGTGCTGTAGTTGCTCGTCTGCACAGGAGGTCGCGGGGGAGTAAACCCAGGACGTCACCGTCGTTTGACCCCGGGTGCCTGCACCGACTCGCGCAGAAATCCTTCACTGCCACGCCCTGCGCCGCCCGCGTGCCGCAGTCGTTAGCCCTGCATCAGTCGCCGTAGCTCCTCCCGCGCGCACGCGCTTGTGCGCTCCAGCCCCTCATAGCTGCTCCTCTTCCACGCTGCTACTGAACCCGTGGGCTTCGGCCTTGCCGCTCCAGCGCCCGTACACGTGCCAGTCCAGCTTCTGCACCTGCTCCACCTCTGCGCTCGCCAGCCGTCTAGAGCTGCGCCCCGCCTGGAGTCACCCGCTGCCTACTTCCGCGTCACCCGAGCCGCAGCCAGCGCCCGCGTCGCCTGCCGCCTGGAGCCGCCAGCGCCGCTCCTGTGCTTCGCCCGGCTCACGCGCTAGCGCCCAGCGCCGCTCCCTGCCGCGCGCCTCCGCGCCCGTCTGCGCCGCGCCTGCCACGGCCCGCGCCTGCGCCTGCGCTCGCTCCGCCGCGCTGCGCGCCGAGCCGCGCGCGCTCGCTCCCGCCTCGCGCTGGCGCCGCTCCGCGCCGCCTGTAGCCCCTCGCTGCGCCTGCTCCCACGCGCTCGAGCCGCGTTCGCCTCAGGCTCGCCCGCGTCGAGCGTCCTGCGCCTGCGCCCCAGCCAAGCCGCAGCAGCGCGCTGCGTCGCCGCCCGGGGCAGGAGCGCCCCAGAGCGCCGCCATTGGAGCCAGAGGGAGGGAGGCAGGGGGAAGAGCTCCCTGGAAGAGGTGCTGCCAGAACAAGTGATGCCAGGAAAGGATAAGAGAGAGAGAGAGAGGAAGAACAGAGAAGAAAGAGGAATGGACTTCCCTAAGGACTTATGCGCAAAATTAGAAAATCACAGGGACCTTTCTGTAAAGTCAAATTTCCCATCAATCTCAAACCCGAATGAAGAAATGCCCAAAACGAAAGTTGGAGAGTTTTTCAAACTCTACAATATTGCTTTAGAGCTCAAGTTCAAAAACTCAAAACTTATATTTTTACACGTGAATTTTTGAACAAAAGTTGGATTTGAATTGCTTTTGTCCTAAAGAGCGTAACTTTATAAAATTCAGAACCTAAATTTAAGCATTTATGACATGTCATAATAACGGGATAGACACGTCATAATGATTGGATAGACATGTTATGATGACTTGCACCTTTTACACTTTAGCCCTGAGTAATTTTGAAAGTTACTTTTGTAAATCAAATACTTGCATAAAAGGACTTGTACTTTTATAAAATTACATAAACACCCTTATTTTTACCATTTTACCCAAAATTTTCACACACTTCAACATACACATTTCACATGAAACTTTTGGATAAATAAATATATATTTTTACAAGACATAAAATAAGAAAAACATATTTGCAAACTACCCTTCACTCATTTTGAGATCACCTCCCATCCAAATACATTTTTGCAAAAACAACCCTTGGTTTTTCTGTAATTACAAAAATACCCTTTTTACTTGCACTTTAAATTTTTAAAAGTTTCACATAAACACACATGAGCTTTACACTCACAAGCACATACTTCACACTAACAAAATATATGTCTAGCATTACAAGTACACGAACTGTCACACAGCGCGCCCCGCCTGGGCCCGCCTGCTCCAGCTCCCGCCTCGCGCTGGCGCCGCCTGGAGCCCGAGCCGCCTGCTGCCGCCGGGGCAGGAGCGTCCCGCACGCCAGCCGCCGCTTGCCTCCACTGCTTGAAGCCGTGCCAAGGATGGGGGGGCAGGAGGATAACTCCCTGGAAGAGGCGCCGCCAGAACCAGAGACGCCAGGAGAGGATAAGAGAGAGAGAGAGAGAGGAAGAACAGAGAAGAAGGAGAAATGAAATTCCCCAAGGACTTATGCGTAATTCCAGGAAACTGCAGGGACTTGTTTGTAAACCATTGATTTAAAACCCGAATGAAGAAATGCCCAAAATGAAAGTTGGAGAGTTTTTCAAACTCTACAACATTGCTTTAGGGCCCAAGTTCAAACACTCAAAACTTATATCTTTAAACATTAAATTTTGAACAAAAGTTGGATTTGAATTGCTTTTGTCCTAAAGAGCGTAACTTTATAAAATTCAGGACCTAAATGCAAGCATTTATGACACGTCATGATGACGGGATAGACTCGTCATAATGGTTGGATAGACATGTCATGATGACTTGAACTTTTACACCTTAGTCCTGAGTAAATGTGAAAGTTACTTTTGTAAATCAAACATTTGCATAAAAGGACTTGTACTTTTATAAAATTACATAAACACCCTTAGTTTTACCATTTTACCCAAACTTTTACACAATTCAACATATGCATTTCTAATGCAACTTTTGGATAAATATATATTTTTTTTTACAAGGGATAAAATAAGAAAAACATGTTTACAAATTCATCTTTCACTTATTTTGAAATTACCCTAATCCAAATACATTTGCAAAAACAACCCTAGGTTTTTTCTATAATTACAAAAATACCCTTTTTACTTGCACTTCAAATTTTCAAAAGCTTCACACAAACACACACAAGCTTTACACTCACAAGCACATATTTCACACTAACAAATATATGTCTAGCATTTCAAGTACATGAACTGTCACACCCACCGCGGTATCCGATGCGGAGGATCTCGTGCGCAGGTGCCAAACTTGTCAATTCTTCGGCAAACAGTCTCATGTCCTAGCCCACAGCCTCATCACCATACCGCCATCCTGGCCCTTTGCTTGTTGGAGCCTTGACATGATTGGGCCCTTCACAATGGCGCCTGGCGGTTTCACCCATATGTTGGTGGCTATCGACAAGTTTACCAAGTGGATCGAGTACAAGCCGATAGCCAAGCTCACACCAGATCGGGTTGTTGATTTCATCTCTAACATCTTGCACCGCTTCGGCTTCCCAAATACCATCATCACGGACTTGGGATCGAATTTCACGGCCCACCAGTTCTGGGAGTTCTACGAGAATGCATGCATCGAAGTCAAATATGTCTCTGTTGCACACCCAAGGGCCAATGGACAAGTTGAACGGGCGAACGGCATGGTAATTGATGGCCTCAAGAAGAGACTTTTATGATGAACACAGCAAGAAGGGAGGCAAATGGATACATGAGCTGCCACATGTCATCTGGGGGCTTCGGACCCAGCCATCCAAAGCCACAGGACAAACGCCTTTCTTCCTCATATACGGATCTGAAGCTATCTTACTGGCCGATATCATGTGGAAATCCCCAAGGGTCGAAATGTACAACGAAGGCGAGGCGGACGAGGCAAGGCAATTAGAGCTCGATTCTGTTGAAGAGGCTTGTTGCACTGCTCTCGTTCAGTCAGCTCAATACCTGCAGGGGATTCGATGATATCACGATCGCAACGTAAAGGAGCGGTCATTCAGCATAGGCGATTTGGTCTTACATCGCATCCAAGATGAGTCCGGCTTGCACAAGCTCAACTCAAGGTGGGAAGGACCGTTCGTCGTCAAGCAGGTCACAAGACCAGGGTCATATCGACTACAATATCCCGATGGTCAAGATGTCCCGAACTCTTGGAACATCCAGAACCTGCGCAAGTTTTACCCATGCGAAGATCTCCGGTGATAGCTGAATCCCCGGGGGCTTAGATGATCTTCTTTTCTCGAATCAATTTGGAGGCTATGCGCCACAAGATTCGGGTTGTAAATTCCTTCATGAACACACGGAGGCCACGGCCACGTGCAATATTTATAATAAAATGACTCTTTGTCGTGAATTATACGGAGGCTACGGCCATGTTCATATCTTATCAACTTCGTGTTCGAACGGAACCCTCGGCTCCATTCAAATCTTCTATGAATCGACTTCCACCGCGACCTTGGATGGTCGCACGCAACAGTAGTCGCATTTTCCCAACAAAATTGATCCGTTCGACTGGTTTATATCCAGTTTGTTGGACGAGCTCGCATGAAGAGCTACTTCGACTACATCGTGAGTCGTTGCACTCAGGGTAGTTTCGTTTTTTGCCACAAACACGGCAGACCCGCGGCGATACCCGCATTCGCTCCCAATAGGTTTGATCCGTCCGTCCGGTTCCCACCTAACTTACGGAGCGCGCCCGCATGAGGAGCGATTTTGACTACACCCAGAGTCGATGCACTCGGGGTAGTTTTGTTTTTTCTGCCTTAAGCACGGCAATTCCGCAACGATGCTCGCTTTCTTTCCTAACAGTTTAGACCCGCTCGATCGAGTTGTGGCTAACTTGCTAGATGAGTTCCTACTTGGAGCTATGCCCCCCCTCAGGGTCGCTGCACCCAGGGCAGTGTCTACTACTTAGCCTCTAAGCCTGAATTCCGATTCAGCCAAGGCGTACACTCACAAGTAGAGACATCAAAGAAACTATATATACAAGGAAGTACATACTTGTTTTTTACACCCTACTCCTGCAGTACATCTTTGAACTATATGTTCTGATACAGGTCGGGCTTCCTGGAGGTATCAGTCCAATTGATCCTCGGTGCAGTCCGCAGCCATGCCCTGAGCAAAGATCTCTAGTAGCGCGTCCGGCAAAAAAGACTTCACAATTGCAAGGGCGTTGCCAACGCACGCGACCGGAGCCTCTGTGAGGAATTTTAGCACTTTCTTCGGGGCTTCACGGAGTCGCTCTAGCAGGGGCCACGGGCTCGCTTCGCCTTCTTCTGGGGGATCCACCATGTCCACCAGCTCCCGGGTGGCCCCCCTGAGGTCTTCGAACTCTTTCTGTCGCTGCTCTTTCTCCTCGCCCAGCGTCTTGATTTGCTGAAGGCAGTCGACGAACTGTCGTTCAGTGTCATCAATCACCTTCTGCAACCTCTCGATGTCATCTGTATGGCGATAGAGCAGGTTCTTCAAATCAGTAAGTAGCTCTTCTTTACACATTAAGATTCTCCTAAGTTCTGTGGTGGAAAATTTTTCAGAATCCAGGATGAACTGTCAAGTGCAAGTACTTGAGGGAAGCAATGGCTTACCTTGGTGCTCCTTCTTTTGTTCCTTGAGCTGCTCCTGGTGCGCGTTCTTTTGTGCCTCGAGCGCCTTTTTCTGTTCTTTGAGTTGTCGTTGGAGCTCGGAGTTGGCTTTCTCGAGATGCAAGTTCTTCGCCTTCTCATCGTCGACGCGCTTTTCCAGAGCAGCGAGTTCTTGGTGATCACTCACAACTTCCCGCAGTATTTCTGATTTCTTCTGGGAGTCAGTGATCACATCCTGCATAAAAGAGGAGATTGAGTCGAAACTATTCGACAATGCACATAAGTAGATGAGTACTCGGGGCTTACCATGGTAAAGTCATACAGCTCTTTGTAAGCTCTCCTGAAGCCCCTTACGTTCTCAGCCGTCAGCTTCGGGTCATCCACCAGGTCGATGTTGATGATGTTCTTGTGTCCGGGCCCGGCCTTCAGCATTTCTCTAGGACCCTTTGATGTCCCGGTGGCTTCTTTAGGTGGTGTCTGCTGGGCACCTGTAAGTGCAAATGTTTTTCAGAGTATTGCATCCGGGTCTCGACAGTTTGCCGTGGGCGGACAGATGCTTACCTGTGCCATCCATAGGAACGGCATCAGGGGTCTCGACCTGTCTCCCGCCACCAGCTCCGGCTTCACCTTGTTGGAGCTCGGGAGGCGGCAAGTCAGGCAGCGTCGCGTCCGCCTCAGGGGCTGGCTCCGCGGGTGTCGTCCCCTCGGGGGCTGATGGCTCAGGGGCTGGCGCAGCTGTGACTTGCCCTACGCTTGCAGACTCCTCTCGGGTCGATGACCCAGGGGCTGGGGTAGTCGTGACCGGCTTTAGCTGGACATCCGCGGCGCTTGCAGCCCTAAGGAAGTCGAGTCAGTCATCATACAAGTCAAAAACAGCATAAGGTTTATTGTTCAACTATCTGCAGACTTACAGTGTAGACTTCTTTTTGATGGCCCTTTTCACCCACAAGGCCTGTCGTGGCATTTCCATTGCCGGCGGCGGGGTTTCACCAGCCAGTGGCATGGTCCCCGCCACGGCAATGGTGACAGCTGCGGCGGCTGACGGGGCGGCTCCCGCCCCTTCGGCTTTGGTCCTGGGTGAAGAGGTGGAAGGACTACAAAGAGGACACTGTCAGCGTACAACAATATTGATGTTCAGCAATTCACCAAAAGCATCAAATTAATACCTAGAAGATTCGACTGCTTCAGCTTTCTACTTCCGTTCCAACCAACGACCCTGCGGCACCAAAGGTAGAGCTTCGGTCAACTCCACGGTTGGCCCGGAGGAGTTGTCTCTTCTCGACCCCCCCCCCCCTTCGGCTTCTTTCTCCACCACGGGGCTCTCGTCCTCTGTGGACTCGCTGCTGCGCTGAGCTGCAGCTATGCGAGCCCTCTTTGCCTCGACAGCGGCGCTGGGGAGGAGATGGTCTGGCCGGGGGATATCGGGTCGCGGTGGGTAGCTGCGGTACAATTCCGTGTGTCCCTGCAGAAGGTTCTTCAGTTAGTGATGGAATAACAGAGGTTGATTTCAACAACAAGTAGTCGAGTACTTACAGGTTTGGGCGGATTCCGTGCGGTAAACAGCTCTGGCACGTACGGCACGGCGTCCACGTCCAGCAACACCCGCTTGACTCGGAGGTGTGCGGCTTTGTCTGATAGTTCCTCTGTGCACATGCGAGAAGGATCAGCAGAGCCTGTGTACTCGAATCCAAGTTGGTGGCGTTGTTGGATCGGCTGGACACGACGCTTGAAAAATGAGAACATGACGGAAGCACCGGTCACTCCCATCATCTTCTGCGCCTCTATGATGTCTAGCGGTTCCTCGACTTGATCCATGTCTCCCCTGGACAGTTCAAGATTCCACTCCGGCCTCACTACAGGTGGTCTGTTGGATTTTGCTAGGAGTTGGGGACCATGGTTTTCAATATAGAACCAGTTGTTTTTCCACCCGGGAAAGTTGGAGGGGAATTCGTATGATAGATATTTGTCGCCGGCCTGCTGATGCAGATGGATGCCGGCGCCCCCTGCAACGGAAAGATGTTTCGAGGTGGGTTGCGGTTTGACGAGGAAGAGGAAGCGGAAAAGATCCCAGTGGGATTCGATTCCGAGGAAAGCTTCATAGAAATGGATAAAAATTGAAATGTGGCAGATGGAATTCGGGTTGAGGTGATGGAGCTTAAGCCCGTAGTAATACAAAAGGCCGCGGAAGAAAGAACAAGAGGGGAGAGCCAATCCCCGTTTGGCAAAGTAGGAAAATGTGACCATTTCATCAACATTTTCCATCAGAAAAGGTTCCCGGAAAGAAGGGCGCCAGTTGACAAGATTCTTCTCTTGCAGCAACCCCTCGGAAACTAGCCTATTCAGATCGGTGAGGGAACACTTACTGTATGTCCACTCTCCGGTTGATGGCTGCGCCTCCTTCTTCTTCCCTTCGATCTCTGATTTCTTGGGTGCCATCTCCAGATCCGCTCGCCATGTGATGCTCAGGGGCTGCGGGGAGAGGGCGGGGAGATCGGGGTTGGGGGATTTCTTTGGGGGGATGTCGGCGGCGCGTGGCTTTGTTTGGGGATTTTTTTTGGCTCTTGGCAAAATACAGATTGGAAGCACAGTTTTTCTCACTGTTGGCACGGGGTTAAATAACCAGCGGGGTGGGGAAAAGTTTACTATTCCGAAGTTCAAGAGTCGTTTTTGGGAATATTCCGAAGATGAGGGGTTATTTGGTGGACTGTTTGGATTAAATATTCGATTAATTATTTTTTCAGGGTTAATTAGCCCGAAAAAAGGGTTTTCCGAATTCATGATCTAATTTCCATCATTTGTATCATCATTTTGGTACTTTCTCAAGTTGTCATTTTTAGCCTGCATGCCACGGTTTTTGGACCCTTGTCTCCAATTTTGAGGGATTTGGATTCAAGGCTCGGGGGCTGCGGGATACGTAGCATCGACTACTTATTTTTCAAATTTATTTAAAAAGTAAGGAGGATTTCAGACTAATGGGACCCTCAGCCTGATTCTCCGATTCAACCTAAGACTCGGGGGCTACTCCATATGGAGTGCTATTTTTCAAATCGCACACCATGTTACAAACATAATTCGGGTCATGAGCACCTCATACTTCGATGCAGCCAAGCAAGTACTTGAAGAAGGACTTCAAGACGAAGCTTCAGAAGAAGTCGAAGACTGCTTCGAAAGTACTCGATAAGCCTGCAGTACTCAGCTACGAAGAGCTCAGGGGCTTGTCAGACCCGGGGCCACGGGACTGGGTACATAACGTAGTTTAAAGAGGTTTAAGAGATTAATTCCATCTTATCTCTTAATCACCTCGTTTATCTCTTATTTATTCCGTTTAAATAGGAGATAAGGCTAACCAATACAGAGGGAATCTACTCGAGATATGTTCTGGTATGATTCCTTAGCTGGTGTTGGTTAGTATCTTTGTAACCCTGGCCTCTCGGATATATAAGCAAGGACAGGGACCCCCTCAAAAAGAGAGAGATCTCTAGATCATTCTACACCAAAGGCAATACAAATCACCATACAGGATGTAGGGTATTATGCATCTTGCGGCCCGAACCTGTCTAAGTTTTGTGTTCCTTGCACCTTCAAGTTCCTGATCTCGGCGTCTCCTCACCTAAACTTACCACCTTGGGTATACCCCTTGGTGGGCAGCCGGTAAAACACCGACACATGGGCGTCATCAACCTCAAGGATAAGGTCATGAATTTGCTCCTGGAGGAACTCAATGAGCGTGTTGCGTTGAGTGATTATTGCATCACTCTCATTGATTTGATCCTCCCGGTGAAGAATGGTCTCATCCCATGTTGTGATAATTTCCTCCCTCTCGGTAACCAAGGCTTGAAGCTCTACTATCTGAGTGACCTGTCGATCAGCATTGCGATAATGACCTTGAGCTATACCAGTCAACTGACCCATACCGCGGTGTAGTAGAATCTGATAGTGGTGCTGGACATTCATGAACCTGATGGTACCACGGAGCGTTTCTTCGGCTGAATCTTCCAGCATATGACCATAATGGGCTATCCTAAAATTCCACTTAGGATCACTGGAATCTATTGCAGGGAATAGGCCGATAGGATGCCCTGCAACTTCCATGGGATGCTAGTTGCAGAAGATGTGGATGGCCTCAAGAGCTACAGTCTCAATGGTGTCGATGAGATGATAGCCAACCACATCGACCTCGATGGGCAGCCACTGAGAATGAAAAGGGTGCTGAGGAATAGTCATCTTAACTCTGCACCGGGGAACACCTTCCTCTCTAGACTCCACTCCGTCGTACTGTGGGGGCTCGGTGTAGAAGAATAGCCTAAGAGATTCCCACAAAAGACGGGGAAAACCCTCCCAGTGCAAGGCATTGGTATGGAGATGCCCTGCATGATCCCAAAAGATGTTTGAGGGAGCCGCCATCTGAAACAAGAATTCAGATGGTGAGATTTTGAATGATGCTGAAAACTTAACTAAGGCTACCACAAGAATCCTATTGAAATCATACTAGAGATAGATATCACTTTATATGTCCTTAAAAGAACAACACATTCAATGCACTCACTTTGTTTGTTAATGGATTATGCATGCACGTACTATTTGACCTCGCAACCAAAACAATTGCCGAATATCTTTGGACTTACGTGGTTAGTTTCGGTGGCACAATGTTTACGTCTCTCCCTAATAACTAATCGATAAGTCCTATCCGTCTTAACCTCTTAATCGTGGTTAGTGTACCTGCAGAAGACCATATATAACATGAACCTTTCATGGCAGCACGACATGAAAGCATTCCCAAACAGTACTGTTTGCTATAGAAACAATATCCGTACAATTTCTACCATACGGACAATGTTAACATACGTCATCGAAACAACGTATTCACGGGGGTACCGCAAAATGTGGGGGTATGAATAGCGATCGCCATACCCTGCACCGAACCATATACTCCTAATATAATCAACCTAAGCTGATATATTGGCAGCATCTCAAGTAGGCCACTGCTTGAGAAACAGCGTTCGGTTCACATCACCGACGGGAAGGCCAAGCTCCCTCAGTTGGCTGAGGATCCTTACCTTCTTACCTTACCATCGAAGGTGTCGTTACAAAATATAAAGTTGGGTTGTGCATAAATTTAAGTTTTAACCGAAAGTAGTGCTACAAGCTAGAGTTATACTCTTTACATATATATATTAGTAGCCACCTGATTACTCCCATATAAATCCCTAGGGCTTTGCGTTCTAAGCACCAACCTTAACGAATCAAACATTTTTAGGAGCTGCTGCAGTGTAAGAGTAAACCTACAGCTCTGATACCAGCTATGGCAGAACCGCCTGAATTATTCCGGCTCAAGTGCGCTAGTCATCGCTATACAGCCAATACTAGCTCGACGCACTTCAAACGGAACAATCCATTGGTCTGTCGGGTCTCCGCCCGATGCAACCACGGTTCAATAGGATCGAAGCAGGTTTACCTCGCACTAAGGTGAGTTTACAAACGCACAACAGCTCTCCAACTTTTAATTTACAGAATATTAAACATTATTACAAACGTTTCAAACTTCAGGTAGACTTATACAAATATTGTTTAAAAACTACAAGCTAAACAGCTTGTCCAGGTTCACAGCGGAAGGACATTCGCACGGGACTACACACGTCGCGGAGGTTCACACCACACTCAGCCCGAAGCATGGTGTCATTCAGGAGGGTCACTACCAGCCGGGGACGGATCCCACTCCAGGGACCAGCCAAACGGAACAGAAGTTGGCCATGCGGAACTATCCGTGGGGTTTTCAAAGGTCATAGCTGAAAAATAGACTAGCAAGACTGAGTATACTAATACTCAGCAAGACTTAACCGCTTCATGGTATACTTAGCCATGTAACTAGACTCATGAAGGCTTGAAATGGTTCTGGTTTTAATTTCAGCTGAAAAGCAACAAAGAGTATGAGCTAACTTTTATATTTTAGCTGTCAGATTCTAGTTTCATTAACCATTCTAGGTAAGCACCTATACTAGACAAACAGGGTAGAGATTAACATCCATCCAGATTATTCCATAATGGTTATTGTTCTTACTCTATATGGCAGAAGGAATAAGCAGTCTCAATCTCCGCGAGAAACGGACGATTCTGAATTGAATTTCCAAACCTTGCAAGGAAAACCTAACTCACAGGCTTGGAACATCCAATGATAGTTCTGAATCGGGGAATAGGGCCACCACAAGCGACTGTAGGACCGTACGCACACCAATTGTGCAGGACATACGTCTGTAGCGCGACTACATGACCGTACTCCTGTCCGCTGCGCGGAACGTACTCCCGCACATCGGTGCATGAGAAAAACCAAATTACGAGTGGTGGGAAGTATGTCCACTTCTCGGACTGATTGGTTACTAGGCTTACCGCTTTACCATATTTCGCGGTATATTGCTAGTACTTTCAAACGCTTAGCCACCACTACCACACACTGAGACCTTATCAACTTTTATCAACACAGACGGGGTAACCTTCCGAGTCATGATACTGCACATGACCCCGTCCATCATCCTTACAGTGATTGCAGAATAGTAAACATTCAACTCCTATATCGCGCGAGTGACAGAAAATCACCCAACTTCTGCCGGTCCTATTAGCAAAGCATCTATCCGATAAGGACTCAGGCACAATACATAGGTTCCTAGTATCAATGCATCTAGGGTTCCATTTCAACTCCTAGACTTAATGCAAGATATAATATATACATATAGAATTGTATAAATGTTGTAATTTAAAATACTGGGTTATGCACCGGGGCTTGCCTTGTTGAGTGGGGCTGGGGGCAGGAGTGTCAAGGATTTTCGAACTTTGGTTCGGAGCTTCAGTTAGAGTCTCGATGACGCTCACTAGGTCTTCAGAAAACCCTTGCTCTTGTTTCGGGCCTAGCTCGTAGTCTCCATCGTCGAGTGTCGTTGACTCTACATGATATGTAAGGATTTGATTTAGATGGTTCTCGAGTTAAGAGTTTTATTTCACGATAAAGTTGCAATCCAATAGAGTAATACACATACATTCATAAAGCAAGAGGTTTAAATATAAACTTATTGTTGGTATCCTAATTCAATTATCCTAATTAGTTGAATTAATTAAATTAGGTTAACAAGTTTGATTTTTAATTTGAAATCCATAAAGGCTATGGCCTTGAATTTTGTGGATAAGCTTATTCCTAGTGGATAAGTCTATGAAGTTTTCATAATTTTCTGAAAATAGAAGCTATAGTGTTTGAATTAAGTTCAAATTTCAAGTTTAAATACAAACTTTAAGTAAAACAGTGTTGTAAATTCCTAAAATATTCACTATGGACTACCCTATTGTAGATCGTCACATGGTAAAAAGATCTATGTATAAAAACCTTAACAACAGGCTTAATTAAATTTAAACTCTTTCAAGCTTGATTTGCATAAGTTTAAATTAACTTAAGCTAGAGTGTAGTATTATAGGTGAAATATTCACACAAGATCACCTATACCTTAAACAAGCTACTCACCAAAATTCACAGGTAACAAAGTTAACATGCAAAAGTTACACACAATACACTCTTTTGCTTGACTTTAAAATAAATTAACAAGCATTGGGTTTCAAACACATACTCTATTAATCAAAGTTGTGGAGCTAAACGTCAGGAGTATAACAAAATTAGTTTGACAATTTTTGGATTTTTTTACATTTTCCTATGGATTTTACAAGTTGACAGCTTTTACAAACAACACTAAATGAGAAACTTGCAGAGAGGCCCTCGGGTTTTTGCACATGGGACCCTAATATGAAAACTTAGATTACAATGGGGTCCTTGCTGGGTCAAGACGGCGGCCGTGACGTCTGACCGGCGTGTTCTCGCCGGCGGCGAGGGTTTGGCCGAGGGGAAACTGGTCCTACACGACCTATAGGACGAGGTGCACACATTGGTGGGTAGCGGGCACAAAGAAAGGCGGCGGAGCATGGTCGACGGTAAGGAATGGCGGCGGCCGTGGCGGCGCGTCCGTGTTCCTGGCGAGGGGCTTGCGAACATGGAGGGATGGATCACGCACGAGCATCATGGAGTTGTGGGGATGCTATTTCGGTACCTGGTTCGGCCGGAGGTGGGGCGGAAGGGGGTCGTCGACGTGGAGGTGGATCGGGTTTCTCCGACGGCGGAGGCGGCATGGCTTCCTTCGATTCCGGTGGCCGAAGGGTAGGAGGGCGGTGGAGGAGTAGCTAGAAAGCTTCCCCGAGATGATGTGGTGTTGATGGTGGGCTTGCCCGGGGCTAAGGGGTAGTGGATCGCCGGGACGACGATGAGGCCGAGCGGCTGCGGGAGCTCAAGCTCACCGGCGCTACGGGGGACGATGCTCGGATGCGGGAAAGTGAAATTGGATGGGTCAGTGAGCTGCAGGGAGTCGCGGTGGTGCTACTGGGGCACTGGATTACGGGTGGGAGGCGGCGTGGGCAGCTGACGACGGCGGCCAGAGGCTGCGGCGGAGGTCCGGCGAGGTGTGGTGCTCGGGAGAGGAAATGGCAGTGGAAATGCAGACGCGTGAAAGCAAGAGGGAGTGCGTGGGAAGCTCCAGGATGTGCTCGGGGTCCAGAAGAAGGCGTGGTCATGCAGGAGCAGGAGCTGTCAAGCCGGCAGGAGTCGTGGCGGCTCGGGCGGCGGCGGCGTGACGCGGAGAGGCGAGGAGAGCGCAGCGTGAGGTGGGAAGCGGCGGCGTAGGTGCTGGGGCGGCACGTGGCGCGAGGAAGGCGGCGCAGGGGCGGCCTTTGCGCGGCACATGACCGGCAAGGGCGGTGGGGCGTCGGGCAGAGAAACAGAGGAGGAGGGGACTCGAGGTAGACGAAGGGGGATCTGGTTGCAATTTCCCAAAAGTGCAGGGACTCCACTGTAAAGCCTAGATAACTTTCAAACCATAGCTCAAATGAAAATATGCCCAAAAGCAAAATGTAGGGTTTAGCAAGATCTACAACTTTGCTTTAAGGTTCAAAGATTTGAAACTAACATAAAACTTGGCAAAGTTTTCAACTTTAATTAAATCCTATTTAAAATCTACACCATACTTGCATCCTTTGGGTAGTTTCACCTATATTTGCGGTTTAAAGGCAAGTTCTTGATTTTTTCAAATCAACCTTCATATGTTTTGATTTTACCACCCATTCTCACCCATTTAACATTAAAGGACCTAAATTTTTCAGAATTACATAAATATCCTTTTCCCTTTTGCATTCAAATTTGAACACACATACACAAGATCAATCATGCACAATTTATACTAGAATGTAATGTGTTTATAATCCTAAATACTTGAATATCACAACTAGGCACCGAGTATCATTAGATATCTCTTCCCTAGCAGTTGAGATAGACTCACCCTACCAAGGAACTACTATTCTCTATCTTTTACAATGGAAGTGCATCAACTCTTGTGCCTATGCTGTAGAAGGGGCCAAGCTAGAGGACATCCCTATTGTATGTGAGTACCCAGATATTTTTCCGGATGATTTGCCTGGGATGCCTCCGGATAGGGACATTGAGTTCGTTATAGAGCTACAGCCCGACACAGCCCCTATCTCAAAGAGGCCATATCGTATGCCACCCAATAAGCTGGCAGAATTGAAAATTCAACTTCAGGACCTCCTTGATAAAGGTTTTATTCATCCAAGTGCTTCACCATGGGGATGCCCAGCCCTATTCGTGAAGAAAAAGGACAATAGTCTAAGACTATGTGTAGACTATCGCCCTCTCAATGCGGTAACCATCAAAAATAAATATCCTCTTCCCCGCATTGACATGTTGTTCGATCAATTAGTCGGAGCCAAGGTATTCTCTAAAATTGACCTTCGCTCTGGATATCATCAGATAAAGATTAGGCCTAGTGACATTCCAAAAATGACATTTTCCACCAGATATGGACTCTATGAATATCTGGTTCTGTCTTTTGGTCTTACCAATGCACCAGCATATTTCATGTATCTTATGAACTCAGTCTTCATGCCAGAGCTCGATAAATTCGTTGTGGTATTTATCGATGATATTCTGATCTATTCCAAAAACCTAGAAGATCATACAGGACATCTCCATGTCGTTCTTCAGAGATTGAGAGACCACCGTTTGTATGCCAAATTCTCCAAATTTCTAGGTCACACCATCTCCAGTAATGGCATATCCGTCGATCCGAGTAAAGTACAGGAAGTACCGAATTGGAAGCCTCCCACTTCAGTCCATCAAATCCGCAGTTTTCTTGTTCTAGCTGGCTATTATCATCGTTTCATCCCTGACTTCTCTAGAATAGCCAAGCCCATGACAGAATTGCTGAAGAAAGGAGTTAAATTCTCCTAGAATGAGAAATGTGAAGAAGCATTCCACACTCTAAGAGCACATCTCACTACTGCTCTAGTTTTGGCTCAACCAGATAATTCCAAAACTTTTGACGTTTATTGTGATGCTTCGGGCATCAGACTTGGTTGTGTACTTATGCAAGACAACCGAGTAATTGCTTATGCATCGCGAGCACTCAGGACTCATGAACAGAACTATCCTACACATGATCTTGAACTTGTAGCTGTTATTCATGCACTTAAGATTTGGAGACATCATCTGATGGGTACTAAGTGCAACATTTATACTGACCATTAGAGCCTCAAGTACATTTTTACGCAAGCAGATCTAAATATGAGACAAAGACGTTGGCTAGAACTTATAAAGGATTGTGGTATAGAAGTATACCATCATCCAGGCAAAGTCAATGTAGTTGCAGATGCACTTAGCCGCAAGGCGCACTGCTCTTGCTTATCAGTAGAAGCCTTCAGTGAAACTCTCTGTTGGAAAATGAGAAAACTCAATCTCGAGATTATTCCTCAAGGTAGTTTAAATCATATCGCAATTGAGGCTACACTTAAGGATAGTATCGTCATGGCACAACAACATGATGAAGGGGTCAAAATCATCAAGCAGATGCTAGCCCAAGGAGAAGAAAAGTACAAGTGCTTCCGAGTAGATCACAAGGGGATTCTATGGTTCAATGAGCGTATTGTTGTACCCAAGGACCATCAGCTTCGCAAGTAGATATTGGACGAGGCACATCTGTCCAAGTTCTCCATACACCCTAGCAGTACCAAGATGTACCAAGACTTGAGACAAAACTTCTGGTGGACTCGCATGAAAAGAGAAATTGCAAAGTATGTATCGGAGTGTGACATTGCCAAAGAGTTAAGGCCAGCCACTTAAAAACTACTGGTGTTCTTCAGCCTTTAACCATTCCCTCTTGGAAGTGGGAAGATATCAGCATGGATTTTGTCGTTAGCTTACCCAACACCTCCCAAAAGCATGATTCTATTTGGGTAATTGTTGATCGATTCACAAAGATCGCCCATTTCCTTCCCGTGCATACCACTTACAATGCCAAAAAGTATGGTGAGATCTACCTAGACCAAATCATTCGTCTCCATGGACTGCCTAAGACGATCATTTCTGATCGTGGAGCACAGTTCATTGCTCGTTTCTAGGAGCAACTTCAACATTCTCTTGGAACCAAGTTAATACGAAGCTCCGCATATCATCCGCAGACAGACGGACAAACGAAAAGAATAAATCAAATCCTAGAGGATATGCTTAGAGCCTGTGTAATCCAGTACAACAAGAATTGGGATAAATGCTTATCTTTGGTGGAATTTTCCTACAATAACAGTTATCAATCGAGTCTCAAGATGGCTCCATTTGAAGCATTATACAATCGCTGATGCCGAACACCTTTGAGTTGGTCTCAAACCGGCGAACATAAAATTTTTGGACCTAATCTTGTCACTGAAGCAGAAGAAAAAGTGAAGACCATCCAGTGTAATCTAAAAGTAGCCCAATCTCGACAAAAGAGCTATGCGGACAAACGAAGAAAACCATTGCAATTTAAAGTTGGTGATTTCATATATCTCCGAGTATCTCCTACCAGAGGTATTCAACGGTTCGGCATAAAAGGAAAACTCGCACCTCGATATGTTGGACCTTTTGAAATTCTCAAAGTCTGTGGACCCGTAGCTTATCATCTTCAACTTCCTCCTCAACTAGTAGCCGTTCATGATATCTTCCATGTGTCTCAACTTAGGAAGTGTATCAAAACCCCTACCGAGACCATCGATTCACAAGCCATCGAAATCGAATTAGATCTATCTTATACTGAGCATCCGATCAGAATACTGGATACCAAGGAAAGAAGCACAAGAAGAGAGACCATCAAGATGTTTAAAATTTAGTGGAGCCATCACACCGAAGAAGAAGCGACTTGGGAAACCGAATCATATCTTCAGCGCCACTTTCCAGACTTCCTTAGAGCCAATCCACATATTTAATCATCCGATTTCATCCTATCCTGGAATCTCGGGACGAGATTCCTTTTAGGGGGGAAGGCTGTGACATTTCTGGTACTTGGGAGTAAGACACACTAGAGTTTAGTGTAAAGTTTGTGTTTGTTCTTGTGAATGGGTTTAAAACCTAAATGCAAGTTACAGGGTATTTTTGTAGTTATAAAAAAAAATTAATTAGAGTTCTTTTGTAAAATGTGTTTGAATGAAAGGTAATTTCAAAATGCATGAAGGTTTTGTTGCAAAAGCAAGTGTTTACTTTTAAACCACTATAATTAGTGAAATTACCCTAAGGTTTCATTTGAAATGTGAAAATTTAAATAGGTTTTATTTGAAATTGCCTAGTTTGTCGGATTTTGAAATAGTTTGAAAACCCTAACTCCTTTGAAGCTGATCCTTAAAGCAAAGTTGTAGTTCTTTTAAAGCCCTAAAATTTTGATTTTGGGCATATTTTCATTTGGGATATGGTTTGAAAGAAAATTTTACTATGCAGTGAACCCTATTCACTTTTGGAAAATTACGGATAAGTCCTCATCATCTTCCTCTCTCCCCTCCCTCTCTGTTTCACTGCTGCGCCGCCCGCCACCCCCTCGTCGGCGATCTACTGGCCGCCAGCTGCCCCCTCGCCACCCTACCCGCATCACCTGGCCTCCAGCTCGCCCGCCCGCCGCTTGCCCGACCCCGCTGGCGTTTTCCCCGCTCAGCCACGTCGCACCGCCGTAGCCTGAAGCCGCCACATCGCGCCGCCGGCCGCAAGCAGCTGCTCCCCACTCGCCCGTGACTCCTCTTGGTCTTGCAGCGCCTCCAGGAGCCCTCCTCAACTTCTTTTCACCTCCTCTTTTTCTTCTCCGCTCGACAACCGTCGCCAGAGCTCCGCCTCAGTCCTGCTCGCCGCTAAGCGCCTCCGCCGCCCCACGTCCGCAACCCAGTGCTCCCCTGGCATCGCCACATCCCACCAAAACTTCCTAGCCAGCTCTTCTCCATCCTCTCATGTTTACGCCGCCCAGAACGCCGCGCCGGCGATCCTCTCCACCGCCGCCGCTCGGTCTCACCGTCATCCCGACGCTCCGCCCCTCTTAGCCCTCGCCAAGCTCACCACCAGCACCACATCTACACGTAGAAGCTTCCTGGCCACTTTCCCATCACCCTCCTGCATTCCGGCCGCCGGAACGCCACTGCTGCTCTCAGAACTTCGCCGCAACGGCTCGGACCTCCGTCGAACCATCACCTCTGAGCTTTTCTTCTTCGATTCCGGTCATCCCCGAGTCTGCCGTGTGCCCCTGAACCTTTTCCACCACTTTCCCCTCGCCACCGGAGAGCCGCCTCGCTGGAATTTGGCCGCCGTGGTTCGGTTCCTCTGTTCAAACCGACCAGGGACCTAATTGCAAGTCTTCTTTTCCTTCTAGGGTCTTTTCTACAACAATATCAGTACCCCCCCCCCCAATTCAAATCTGCCAACTTTGAAAATCTATAGAAATTTGTAGAAAAATCCAAAAATTGTCAAACCAGTTTTGTCATACTCTAAGAGTCTAGCTCTGCAACTTTTGTTAGTAAAGTTTAGTTTGAAACTTAATGTTTTAAGTGTTATTTTAAAGTTTAACAAAAGGGAATCTTATATGTATCTCTTGCATGCTAGCTTTATTTCATCTAATCTTTGGTATACAACTTGTATGTGCATGAGTGAACTTGTGTGCAAATTTCACCATCAGTAGTAAACTCTAACTGGAACTCATTTAAAATTGTGCAAATTAAGCTTGAAATGAATTAAGAATATTCAAGTATGTTTCTGATGCTTCCATGCTTAGATCTTTTTACCATATATCTTTCTGATGTTGAGTAATTGATAGTAATTCTTGAATAATTTATAGCACTGTTTAACTTAAGGTTTTGATTTAAACTTGAAATTTGAATTTGATTCAAATACCTTAGTTTCTGCTTTCAAAAATTTATGAAAAATTTATGGAAAGCTCATCTGATAGAAGTAAACACACTCACCAAAATTCAAAGCTAGAGCCTCTATAGATTTCAAACTAAAAATAAAACTTGTTAACTTAAGTTTGAATTTGTTCATTTTTGTACCTCTAACCTATTAGGTTTAAAAATAAGAAATTAATAGAAGCTTTGTATCAACTACAAGTGTGTGTAGTTAAATTCCTAACCTCAATACTCTTATGCTTGAAGTTATAGAAATTATTTATGATACTAGTAGAGTTAATTGGATTAATGTATAATAAGTAAATTTGAATTCTTGGAATTCAAATCCTTTGCTTTGTGGTGTTTTGAATGTGAATTGTTGGATTGCAACCTTATCGTGAAGGAAAGTTATTGACTTAATAATCACTTAATTCAAATCATTGCATATCATGTAGAATCAACGACGCTTGAAGACGGAATCTACGAATTGGTCCCGGAATCCGAGCATGATATATCTGAAGACCAAGTAAACGTCGCCGAGGATCTTACTGAAACCCCGAACCAAAGTTCGGAAGTTGTTGACATTCCTAACCCTAGCCTCACCCAAGAAGGCAAGCCCCGGTGCATAACCCAGATTTTCAAATTATGCACTTAGTATGTTATATATCTAAATTGTGCATTAAGTTTTAGGAGTTGTAATGAAACCCTAGATGCATGAAACTTAGGAACCTATGTAATGTTTTTCCGAGTCTTTACCGAATAGATGCTCTGCTAATAGGACCAGCAGAAGTCGAGTGATTTCCTGTCACTCGCGCGATATAGGAGTTGATTGTTTACCATTCTGCAATCACTATAAGGATAACGGACGGGGTAATGTACGATATCATGACTTGAAAGAATACCCTGTCTGTGTTGATTTAAGTTTGATAAGGTTGCAGTGTGTGGTAGTGGTGATCAAGTGTTTGAAAGTACTAGCCACATACCGTAAATATGGTACGCGGTAAGCCTATTACCTGATTGGCCCGGCAAGTGGACTTACCCCACCACTCGAATTTTGGTTTTTGTCACACACACGCACCGACGTGTGGGAATGTGACATTCAGGTACTTAGGAGATAGGCATGCTAAATTCTAGTTTATGTTGTGCTTGTTAGGATGAAGTGTGTGTTGCTTTGATAAATGCTTTTAAAACCTAAATGCAAGTAAAGGGTATTTTTGTAATTATGGAAAAAATAGGGTTCTTTTGTTAAATGTGTTTGAAGGTAGGGTAATTTCAATTTGTATGAGGGCTAGTTTTGTAAAGGCAAGAATTTACTTTTAAACCAATGTAAGAAGTAGAATCACCATAAGGTTTCAATTGAAATGTGAATTTTAAATAGGTTTTATGTGAAATTTGATAGTTTGTCGGATTTCGAAATAGTTTCAAAACCCTAATTCTTTTGAAGCTGACCCTTAAAGCAAAGTTGTAGATCTTTTTAAAATCTACACTTTAACTTTTGGGCATATTTTCATTTGAGCTATGGTTTGAAGGAAAATTTTACTTTACAGTGCACTCCTTATTCTTTTGGAAAATTACGGAGGGGTCCTCATCGTCTTCCTCTCTCCCCTCCCTCTTTGTTTCTCTGTGCTGCTCTGCTCCACCGCCCACCACCCTTCGCTGGCAAGCTCCCACATTTCCAGCTGCCCCTTGCCGCTCTAACCCCACCACCTGGCCCTCCAGCTCGCCCGCCCGCCGCTCGTCCGACCCCCGCTGGCTTTTCCCCGCCCCGCCACGTCGCATCGCCGTCGCCCGCAGCTGCCACGTCACGCTGCCGGTCGCCAGCAGCTACTGCAGCACGCCCATGCCTTTCTTGTTCCCACAGCACATCCAGGAGTCTTCCTCGACTTCATTTACACTCTCACGCGCTCGTATTTTCGCCCCTCGACTTCCTCTCCGCTCGGCACCGCCGCCAGACCTTCGCCGCCGTCTCTGCTTGCCGTCGTTAGCCACCTCCGCCGCCCCACACCCACAATCCCGTGCTCCATCAGCACCACTACACCCCACTAAAGCTCTCTGACCAGTTCTTCTCCATCCACTCGTGCTCACGCCACCAGAACACCGCACCGGCCATCCTATCAACCGCCGCCGCTCGGCCTTGCCGTCGTCCCGATGCTCCGCCCCCTCTCGGCCCTCACCGAGCTCACCACCAGCACCACATCTACGCGTGGAAGCTTCCTAGCTACTGCTTCACCGCCTTCATGCACTCCGACTGCCGGAACGCCGCCGCCACCTCGGGACCTCACCGCGCCGGCTCGGTCCTCCATCGAACCGCCATCTCCGCACCATCCTTCCTCAGTTCCGGCCATCCCCGAGCCCGCCGTGAGCTCCTGAACCTTTTTCCCCACTTCCCCCTTGCCACCGGTGATCCTACTCGCCGGAATTTGATCGCTGCCGTTGCTGTCCCTCGGTTCAATCCGGCCAAGGACCCAATTGCAGACCTTCTTTTCTTTCTAAGGTCCTCTCTGCAAAATATCAGTACCCCCCCCCCTCAATTCAAATCAGCCAGCTTTGAAAATATGTAGAAATTTGTAGAAAAATCCAAAAATTGTCAAACTAGTTCTCTTATACTTTAGAAGTCCAGTTCTATAACTTTTGTTACTAAAGTTTAGTTTGAAACTTAATGCTTTAAGTGTTATTTTAAAATTTAACAAAAGGGAATCTTGTATGTATCTCTTGCATGCTAGCTTTATTTCATGTAATTTTTGGTATGCAACTTGTATGTGATATGACTGAACTTGTGTGCAAATTTCACCACCAGTACTGTACTCTAACTTGAACCAATTTAAACTTGCGCAAAGTAAGTTTGAAATCAAATAAATTTATTCAAGCATGCTACTAATGCTTCCATACTTAAATCTTGTTACCATGTGTTGTTCTGATGTTGAATAATTCATAGGTAATTTTGAATGATTTTATAGCTCTATTTTGCCTTAGGATTTGATTTAAACTTGAAGTTTGAATTTAATTCAAATAACTTAGCCTCTGCTTTCAAAAAATTATGAAAAATTTATGCCAGGCTTATTTGATAGAGATGAACACATTTATCAAAATTCAAGGCCAGAACCTCTGTAGATTTCAAAATAAAAATAAAACTTGTTATCTTAAGTTTGAATTTGTCCATTTTTATACTACTATCCTGTTAGGTTTAAAAATATGAAAAATTAACAGCAGTCTTGTATTAACTTTAGGTATGTGTATTTAAATTCCTAACCTCAGTACTCCTATGCTTGAAGCTATAGAAATTAATTATTATGCTAGTAGAGTTAATTGGTTTAATGTACCATAAGTAAGTTGAAATTCTTGGAATTCAAATCCTTGCTTTGTGATGTTTGAATGTGAGTTATTGGATTGCAACTTTATCGTGAAGGAAAGTTATTAACTTAATAATCAATTAATTTAAATTATTGCATATCATGTAGAATCGACGACGCTTGAAGATGGAACCTACGAGTTGGTCCCGGAACCCGAGCAAGGTATTTCTGAAGGTCTAGTGAACGTCGCCAAGAGTCTTACTGAAGCCCCGAACAAAGACTCGGAAGATATTGACATTCCTGACCCCAGTCTCACCCAAGAAAGCAAGCCCCGGTGCATAACCTAGTATTTTAAATTATGCACTTATATTACTCTATATATTTATCTTGTGCAGTAAGTGTTAGGAGTCAATATGAAACCCTAGTTGCATGAAACCTAGGAACCTATGTAATATTTTCGAGTCCTTATCGAGTAGATGCTCTACTAATAGGATCGGCAGAAGTCAAGTGATTTCCTATCACTCGTGCGATATAGGAGTTGATTGTTTACTATTTTGCAATCACTATAAGGATCACGGACGGGACTGTGTGCAGTATCATGATTTGGAATGGTACCCGTCTGTGTTGATCAATTTGCTAAGGCCGTAGTGTGTGGTAGTGGTGGTCAAATGTTTGAAAGTACTAGCCACATACCATAAATATGGTACGCGGTAAGCCTAATACCTGATTGGCCCGGCTAGTGGACTTACCCCACCACTCGAATTTTGATCTTGTTGCACACACGCACCAACATGTGGGAATACGTTCTGCATAGCAGATAGGAGTACGGTCACACAGTCACTCTGTAGACATACGTCCTGCACAGTGAATATGCGTATGGTTCTGCAATCGCTTGTGGTAGCCCTAGTCCACGCCCTGGAATAAGATGGGAACGGTTGCTCGGAAAGGAAAGTTTCCAAGCGTGTGAGTTAGGATCCCTTGCAAGGTTATGGAATTCAATTCAGAATCGTCCGTTTCTCGTGGAGATTGAGACTACTTGATACTTCTGCCACATAGAGTAACAACAGTAACAGTTGATGGAATAATTTTGAGGTATGTTTAATATCTACCTTGCTTGACTAGTATAGGTGCTTACCTAGAATGGTTAAAAGAAACTAGAATCTGAAAGCTAAAATATGAAAGTAAGGACATACTCTTTGTTGCTTTTCAGCAAAACAAAACTAGAGCCGTTCAACCTATCATGGTCTAGTTATGGGTTAAGTATACCCAAAGATCGGGTAAGCCTTGCTGAGTATTAGTATACTCAGTCTTGCTAGTAATGTGGTTTTCAGGTATGCCATTCGAGGACTCAGTGGCTAGTTCTCCTTGGCCCTGCACTTTACCGCCTGGCTAGTCCGTGGAATGGGATCCGTCCCCGGCCGGCAATGACCCATCGGAATGACGCCAAGCTTTGGGCTAAGTATGGAATAATTTTGATGGATGCTTAATATCTACCTTTCTTGACTAGTATAGTGTGGCAGAACCAACTTGAATTATACCGGCTCAAGTACGCGAGTCCACTCCAGAGGGCTCCGACGTGCTTCAAATGGTATAATCCCTTGGCCTGTCGGGTAACGTCCCGATAAACCACCGATACACAGGATCAAATAAGGTTACCTCACACGAAGGTGAGTCCAGAGATACATTCACCAACACATTTTTACATCACAGGGATTTACATTACAAGAGTTTTCAAAAGCAGTACATTACAAACTGCTAAATCTATGGTTTTTGGCAGCGGAAAACATACGCGATGATTACGACACGTCGTCAAGACGGATGTCATGCTAAGCCCAAGTATGACATCACTCGGTATCATCAATGGTGGTCGGGGACGGATCCCATTCCACGGACCAATCATCTGGAAGAGCACAGGGCCATGACAGGGAAAGAGTGGGGTCTTCAAAGGCTTTACCTCAAAAACATAAACCTAGCAAGGCTGAGTATACTAATACTCAGCAAGGCTTACCCGGGATTGGGTATACTTTAGCCCATAACTAGACTTATGAAGGCTTATAATAGTTCTGGGTTTAGTTTCAGCTGAAAAGCAACTAAAAGTAGATCCTTATTTTCAACTTTTAGCTTTCAAGTTCTATGTGATTATCCATTCTAGATAAGCACTTATAACTAGGCAAGCAAGGTAGAGCTCTTTATCTCAACCATCAGTATTACTTATCATATAATTGCTCTTGTTACTCTGTGTGATAAAGGGATTAAGTAGTCTCAATCATCGTGAGAGGCGGACGATTCTGAATCGAATTTAACCTTGCAAGGTAAACCTAACTCACACGCTTGGAACATCCAACGATAGCTCCGAAGCAACCGTTTGCCTTTCATTCCGACTCGTGGACAGGTCCACCACAAGCGACTGCAGGAACATGCGCACATCACCCGTGCAGGACATACGTCTGTAGCGCGACTACAAAACCCGTATTCCTGGTTGCCCTTGCAACACGTATTTCCTCAGTTGAACATAAGTAACCAGAAGAAGCAAGACGAGTGGTGGGAGGTATGTCCACTCCTCGGGCTGATTGGTTACTAGGCTTACCGCTTACCATATTTCGCGGCATGTGGCTAGTACTTTCAAATGCTTAACCACCGCTAACACACTCCGCGGCCTTATCAAAATTCAACAACACAGACGGGGTATCACCTCAACCATGATACCTTATAAAACTCCCGTCCGGCATCCTTATAGTGATAACAGGAATGTAAACATTACAATTCCTATATCGCGCGAGTGACAGGAAATCACCCGACTTCTACCGGTCCTATTAGCAGAGCAACTATCCGATAAGGACTCGGGAGCATTACATTGGATTCCTAGGATTCATGCATCTAGGGTTTCAAGCAATTCCTAAGAACTTAATGCATAGCATATGTAAATAGATATAGATTGCAGTGTAATAAAAATAGTAGGTTATGTCCGGGGCTTGCCTTTACTGGTGGGACTGAAGTCAGAAATGTCAATATCTTCCGAACTTTGGTTCGGGGCTTCAGTTGATTCCTTGGTGACATTCACTCGGTCTTCAGGAATATCCTCCGCAGACTCCAGGGAGATCTCGTAGGTACCATTGCCGAAGTAGTCGTATCTACATGTAATGCAACATTACATTCAAATGTGCACACAAAACTATTCTACTTCACAATAAAGTTACAATCTAGCACTCATCTAACAGACTACTCACACAGCAACCAGAAAGATCTGAATTAAACTTAGACAGAGCTTTAGGGGGACAACTAATTAAGAAGGACTATATGTTGAAGACTATAATAGACTCATTGGATACAACAGAGGTTTAGCTGATTGATGTGCTTAGGTCGTGCCTAACAGAGGCGTGTCTATTGTGCGATCTTACTGATCTAGGGTTGTGTACTTTGGTCTGGGTAGTCGATTGACAGGTGCACCGGTTTCCTGATTGATCGATGAAAACACCGATCACATTAGCAGAGGGATAATTCCTAAAATAGTTGTGTCTTGACTGAGATGTGCTTAAGTGTTATCCTAGGTAACTAGGTGTGGTTGTATCGGCTTGATTACGTCAGCACAACAATTGAGTGACGTACAGCCGATTGGAGTGTGGTTGAGGATATGTGACCGATAGATATATCGCCAATCTTTCAGTCGATAAATCGACTGATAGAAGTATTTGGGCAAGGATGGGGAAACTAAGGATCGTTCGGCCGTGTTTGACCGGTATGGAAAAGCAACCAAAATCGGCTTGGGTCGGCCGATGGCAAAAACCCTAAGATCGTGTGTGTTTCTCCGATACATCGACTCTGTGCAGTCGATACAGAACAGAACAAAAGAATTGTATCGGCAGTAGCCGATACTAGAAAGGTAACAACCATATCAGCTAATCGGTCGATGATAGAAGTATCGACTGACAGCTGTTACACAGAAACATCCTAGACTCAAGGAAAGCGGATGCTTAGCAGCTGAACTGATAGCCAACGCGGAAGCATAGCCGCAGAGATGTTTTGGCTAAGCAGCAGACACACAAGAACTAACGGGGATCCTTATACGACAAGGAACCTAAAGAAACAGAAATCGAGACGGGGATAATGTCTTGATGGCAGGGATATGAGCACTCATATGAAAGGTTTAACGAAACATCACATATTTCTATTTAAGATCTATATTCTATGGCTTAATTTTCAGTTATAACACAAGCATACAATATAAAGCACAACAAAACATTCATTCCCTAACATTTGACCTAAACCACACATCAAAGACTTTCACTCAAGATCACAACATAAAACTTATAGGTTTTGACTTAGGGTTTCAAACGAAACTGATTTTACATTTTTATGAACTTCGTATGAAAATCTATGAAATGTAGAAGTTCATCGATTTGAAATAAAGAAAGTTCTGGAAATCTTACAGAAAACACCCTAGAACTATCTAAAACGTAGCAACCAAGTCCCTGGTCCGGGAAAACAGATAACAGGATGTTAACGACGATATCCCGGCAAAGGAATCGCCGGCATTAAGAAGATTCAGTAGGTTAGGGCAAACCTTGAGGTAATTTCGGATGTGGAGGAAGAACGGGTAAAAAGTGAATTCCTGTTGCGATAGGATCGGCGAAGAGAAAAGCTCGACGACGACGAGACTCCATGGATGACAAAGAAGTTTGCCGGAAGGGGTTGCCGTGCTTGGTTGCATCGAGGCTCCTCCGAGCTCGTCACGCCTAACTGCCGCCTTCGCTCTATAACTTCTCCTTCCGACTTGCCGCGCCATAAGCGCTTCTCCGTCTCCACGAGGATCGAGGGAGCTCACCGTGCGTGGTTCCTCTGAGCTCACCACATCCGGTCACCACATCCACACATCATCGCTCTGTACGTCGTCGCCCTGCATGGTTATTCTTCTTCCTCTTGTTGCCGAGCCCGCACTCGCCTCGGCCTGGCCGCATCGCAGGTCCCTCTGCGGCCGTCCTCGCCTAGGTACTGCCGTGCGCGACCTCATCGCCCACCGTGCGGGTCTGTCCCGAGCCACCACGCTTCAGCTCCATCCGCGCATCTCCACGCTAACAACGCCGCGCGCTGCCACGCCTCCACGCGCGTCGATCCGTCGCTCCAACGCCTGATGCCGCACCGCTTGCCTGCCCAAATCCAGTCCCCGCGCTTGCCCGCTCACGCGTGCTTGTTCGCACTGCTGTTACTCCACTCGTGCGCCTAAGCCGCTTCGCTCCAGCACCGCCCGCGAGCCGCTCCTGTGTCGCCACCGCGCACACCTGCTGCCACGCCACATCTGCTCCACGCTGACCCGAGCCGCTCACGAGTTTGCGTCACACCCGCACGCCACCAGCTTGCTGGGCACGCGCGCGTCTGCTCCTGGGTCGAGCCGCGCCCACTTCCTACGCGCCAGTGCGCCTTCACTCGCCCGCGCGCACGCGTTCGCTCCCGTGCACCTCCACGCCTCCCGCGCACGCTTCGCGCTCCTGCTGTCGTGCACGCCCGAGCCTTCCCCGTTCCACTCACAACCGTGCGCCACCTCGGGCCACCTGCTCCTGCCCAGCTCCCACACCTACCTCCGCGCGCCCGCCTGCACGCCGCTGCTGCCTGGCCAGCCTCCGCCCGAGCCCGAGCCGCTCCCTTGGCTCCGCCCTGCGCCGCTTGGGCTCTGGCCGCCCAGCGCCCTGCCGCCGCACGCGCCTGAGCCGCCTACGCCGCTGGCTTCCGCACGCCCGCCTGGGCCGGCCCCGCTCCGCGGCAGCCCGCTCGGGCCGCTCAGCGCCCGCGTCGTAGCTGCTGCACCTGGGCCCGCCGCTCACCCGGCTCGGCCCCCGCGCTGGCGCCCGCACGCCGCGGCCGCCCGCTCGGGCCGCTCAACGCCCGAGCCCCGTCAGCGCCTCCCGCGCGTGGGCCGCAGCCGCCCCGCGCACTCGCGAGCCGCGCCGCCTGAGCCGCTCATGCCCCTGCGCGCGCTCGCCCGGGCGTGCCGCTTGGGCGCCGCCCCACGCTGGCCGAGCACCTGGTGGAGGAAAGGAAGGGAGGCAGGGGAGGAGGAAAAATGGAGTTTGGATGGAGCTGCCGGCTGGGAGCGGATAAGACAGAGATGCCAGGGGAGAAAAGAAATAGAGGAGAAGGATGAACAAATTTCCCCAAGGACCTATGCGTAAATACAGAAAACTACAAGGGCCTGTCTGTAAAACAAAATTTCCCGTTAATCTAAAACTCTAATGACGAAATGCCCAAAACGAAAGTTGGAGAGTTTTTCAAACTCTACAACATTGCTTTAGGGCTCAAGTTCAAAAACTCAAAATTTATATTTTTACACGTGAAATTTTGAACAAAGGTTGGATTTGAATTACTTTTGTCTTAAAGAGTAAAATTTTATAATATTCAGGACCTAAATGCAAGCATTTATGACATGTCATGATGACGGGATAGAATCGTCAATATGAGTGGATAGACATGTCATGATGACTTGCACTTTTACACTTTAGTCCTGAGTAATTTTGAAAGTTACTTTTGTAAATCAGAAACTTGCATAAAAGGACTTGTAATTTTATAAAATTACATAAATACCCTTATTTTCACCACTTTACCCAAAATTTTTACACACTTCAATATACACGTTTCCAATGAAACTTTTGGATAAATAAATATATATTTTTTTTACAAGACATAAAGTAAGAAAAATATATTTCACCTATTTTGAAATTACCCTTATCCAGGTACATTTTGCAAAAACAACCTTAAGTTTTTCTGTAATTACAAAAATACCCTTTTTACTTGCACTTTAAACTTTCAAAAATTTCACATAAACACACATAAACTTTATACAAACAAACACATATTTCACACTAACAAAATATATCTAGCATTACAAATACACGAACTGTCACATATAGGTGCTTACCTAGAATGGTTAAAAGAAACTAGAATCTGAAAGCTAACATATGAAAGTAAGAACATATTCTTTACTGCTTTTTAGCAAAAAAAAACTAGAGCCGTTCAACCTATCATGGTCTAGTTATGGGCTAAGTATACCCAAATGTTGGGTAAGCCTTGCTGAGTATTAGTATACTCAGCCTTGCTAGTAATATGATTTTCAGGTATGTCGTTCATGACCCAAGTGGATAGTCTGACTTGGCCCAGCACTGTTCCGCTTGGCTGGTCCGTGGAATGGGATCCGTCCCCGACCGGCAATGACCCATCAGAATGACGCCATGCTTTGGACTAAGTATGGTGCCTGCTTTGCGACGGGTAGTCGCGTTATTGTATCTTTTCCGCTGCCCCTCTGAATAATGTCAGTTAAAACTTGAAGTTTCGAATAATGCTTGTATAAATTTGTATTAGCTAGGATGAAATAAAACTCCTATGTAATAATGTTTAATTATCCTGTGGTGTAAAACTTGCGAGCTGTTGTAAGGCTGGACTCGCCTTCGTGCGAGGTAAACCTACGTCGATCCTGTGTAACCGTGGTTGAATCGGGCGGTGACCTGACAGACCAATGAGTTGTTCCGTTTGAAGTGCGTTGAGATCCTATCACCTGTATAGCAATGGTCTGCGCACTTGAATCGAAATAATTCAGGCGGTTCTGCCACGAGGAATACGTTCCGCGTAGCGGACAGGAGTATGGCCATTCAGTCGCGCTGTAGGCATACGTCCTGCACAGTGATTGTGCGTATGGTCCTGCAGTCGCTTGTGGTGGCCCTGATCCACGCCCTGGAATAAAATGGGAACGGTTGCCCGGAAAGTTAAGTTTCCAAGCGTGTGAGTTAGGATCCCTTGCAAGGTTATGAAATTCGATTCAGAATCGTCCATTTCTCGCGAAGATTGAGATTACTTGATACTTATACTTATACCACATAGAGTAATAACAGTAACAGTTGATGGAATAATTTTGATGGATGCTTAATATCTACCTTGCTTGACTAGTATAGGTGCTTACCTAGAATGGTTAAAAGAAACTAGAATCTGAAAGCTAACATATGAAAGTAAGAACATATTCTTTGTTGCTTTTCAGCAAAAGAAAACTAGAGCCGTTCAACCTATCATGGTCTAGTTATGGGCTAAGTATACCCAAATATCGGGTAAGCCTTGCTGAGTATTAGTATACTCAGCCTTGCTAGTAATATGGTTTTCAAGTATGTCGTTCGTGACCCAAGTGGATAGTCTGACTTGGCCCGGCACTGTTCCGCTTGGCTGGTCCGTGGAATGGGATCCGTCCCCGGCCGGCAATGACCCTTCGGAGTAACGCCATGCTTTGGGCTGAGTATGTAGTCGGCGATGTATATAGTCGTGTTGTTGTTTTCGCTGCTAACTTTGAATACTGCCTGGTAAACTTGAAGTTTCGAATAATGCTTGTATAAATTTGTATTAGCTAGGATGAAACAAAACACCTGTGTAATAATGTTTAATTATCCTGTGGTGTAAAAGTTGGGAGCTGTTGTAAGGCTGGTGTGACGCCCTAAAAAAATTTACCAAATCGAATCACGCGTTAGACTGTTTCGATTAAAAACCACTCATCAAACCCTAGCCCTAACCCCTGACCGTATCGCCTTTCCGCCCCGCGCCGCTCGGAGGCCTGCCACCCACGCGCGGTCACCGCCGCGATTGACGCCGACGCGTCTTTCTTTTCCCTCGCTGTTCTCCTCGCGCTGCGCGCTTCCCCGCGCGTGGCCGACCGGCCGCGGTCACCGCCACGACCGGCGCCGGCACCTCTCCTCCTCTCTCTTTCTTTTCTTTCTCTCTCCCTAATTCTTTTTCTCTTTTCCTTCTCCTTTTTCCTTTTTTTCCTTTCCCTCTTTTCCTTCTTCCTTCCCTCCCTTTTTCTTTTCTCCCTCCTCCCTTCCTGCCTTCCCCCTCTTTTCTCTCTGCTCCTGAGCGCCGCCCGACCCCGGCTCCCGAACCACGGCCGCTTTTCCCCCCTGTGCGCGCGCATGCCCCGGGCTCGGCCTCCCTGTGCCCACGCACGCCTCTGCGCCCGGCCGTGCACGCCCCGCGCGTGCTCCACGCGCCGCGCCGCTCGCCGCGCCGCCCGTCGCACGGCCACGCCGCGACGCCGCGCCGACCGCCGCTGCCGCGTCCTCCCTCGCCCCTGTATCCACGTGCGCACGCCGCGGTGAGCGCCGCCCCGCCCCCGGCCCGCGCCACGCCACGTCGCGACGGCCGCGTGCGGCCGGAACGCCATTAATGGCGCCTGCACCGCCCGCCGGCCGCCATCACCTCGTCCCCCTCCGCCCCGTCGCCCCCGTCCTCTATAAATTAGCTCCCCGCGCGGCTCACCCACCCCACAACCCACTCCACCACCCGGCCCCTCGCCTCCCCCAGCCCGGCGCCGCCCCCACGGACACCTCTGCCCGCCGCCGCAAGCTTCCGTGGGCAGCCCCCCTCGCTGCAGCCCGAGCCAAGGTGAGGCCGGGGATGGGTTCCCCGCGCCCCCCTCCCTCTTTTCCCCCACCCCCCGGACCGCCGCCGTGCCCTGCCGGCCGGGATTGGGCCGCCGGCGCCCCCCCCAATCCCTCCTCTGTTTCAGTCACGGGGGAGGAGAGGAGGAAGAAAGCATTTTTGCCCAAAACCCCCTCCCCCTTCCTGTATTCCTCCAAATGGAACCCCCCCCTCAATTACCTCTTTTCGCTAAAGAGACCTTGCCCTTTTTGATATTTCAAACCAAGTTTTCCCCACCACGTAAACTTAATTACACCCGACACCCGTTAGCATGCCCTGAATACCCCTAGCATTCGCAAATAAGTCCCTACCCTTTTAGATAATTATGAATAGGTCCCTGGACCCCCGTTTAAGCCCTGAAACCACCTTTAGCGCGTCATTTTATGTGCGAAACGACCTCCGATTGACCCGAAACTTTACCACTCCGCTTCTAGTATAGTTTTAGTCATGCCATTAAGAAACCACCCAGAGATATTGCCCCTAACTCCGTAACTAAATTATTTCCGATTCAAGCCTATCGGTAAAAGCTTTTAGTTCTTTCGCTTGATTGTGTGTCTGTTTGTTTGCGTCGTAGGACACGGAGTGAACGACGAGGTACCCGACCGCGACCAAGCAACTGAGGACCAGTACTGCGACCCCGAACCCGAAGGACAGTGCTTCGATCAGGACTTCCCGCAAGGGTTTGACGATGGCAAGTTCAATTCCGCCCTTTGATGCATATCTTTGTCCTAGTTTTTATAAACACAACCCAGTGGCCTGTTTTATGAAATTGCATGGTTTTGCGTGCCGTAAACATGGCAGGATAGCCACCCTTGTTGTGATAACCACACCTTGAACACCTGATTTTATAAAGGAAATGCGTGTGTGTGCGGGAAGGGATAAAATGTGGTTTTGAAAAGTGAGTCAGACGGGATGGATGGCATTCCTGTGTGGATTGCCGCTGGTGTGCTCGTACCTGTGTGGTAGGGCAAGGGAGGGAGATGTCCGTCCTGTCACCCCTAAGGACCGAGTTGTTGTGACATCTCACCTAGCTTCCTGTCGTGCAAACCACTTGACCGTTGTATGGGCAACGGCTTGGCCTAACCCCACTAGTTAGTCTGATAGCCATCAGGAGAGCTGGGAGCAACGGGTGATCAAGGAGACGGGATAAGCTCTGTGTGACTTATGCCCCGGTTAAACCTCGGTGTTAGGTCGAATGACCCCTTGATAGATCCCGTGGTGGCTAGTCAGGTCTAGCTACGGTGGGTAAGGGCTTCGATGGGATCTGCACCGGCACTAAGGTGTTCGTGCTGTGGTACCCCACCTGTGGGTAAAGTTGCACACCTCTGCAGAGTTAAAATCTATTCGAATAGCCGTGCCCACGGTACTGGGCAAGTTACGGTGTGGTCACATAACTAGTGTTTCTCTCTGGGAAATGGTTGAACTGGTGTGAGTTGTTTGAAAAGTATCCGGCAATGGTGCTGTGTGCTACGACGGACGGGGAGTCCGGTAGCGGCTTGAAACTTGGATCCGTGAGGATCGACATCGTGTGTTCTTAGACACTTGAAAACTTGTTTTGAAAAATGCTTTTAAAACGAACCCTTGCATATAATTGTGTTTCCGCAAAAGAACCGTAACTTTATCCTTGAATTATCCTGTGCATCTAATTCTGTTATAACCCCCCCCCCCCCCCCGTGGGTGTGATTGGACTTGCTGAGTACGTTTGTACTCACCCCATTCTTACTCTACAGTGGAGGACCCCGACTACATCCCCGAGAACGACGAGTAGAGTCCCGTCCTGCACCCAGTCTTGCCTGTGGGTGAGGTCACCGTTGGAGCTCCGCATGGCGCAAGACTCTGATGATCCCCTGTTCGTAGTTAGTGTAGTAGTATGGGTTTTTGTTGTAATCCTCGCGATAGTGGCGTTTCACTGCCCATTACCGCGAAGAGTTGTACGGTGATGTACCATCTGATGAAATAAAAGTGTTATCAGCCTCCTGGGACTGATAATGTGACACTTTTAAGTCTTCCCTGATGGGGGGGACGCTTCAGGTGGTATCAGAGCCGTAGGCTGGCCGTAGGACGTGACCCTAGGAACGAGACCCCTTTTCAGATCCTAGAAATCATCCCGGTTTAGAACGTTCTGCACAAACACTCACCACGGGTCTTTTGCTTTGTTCCAGATGGCTGGCAATGGATGGGTTAGCGGAGTCTGCCACGCAGAGCCCGGCCTCCCCAAGTTACTATTGCTCAGCCTGGAACGCGTCGGGGTTATGGAACCACCGGAGTATGCCTACCGTGAGTACATCGCCGGAGGCACCCTTCGGTGCGACGTAATGGTTTTTGTGGAGAAAAGCACTCGCTACCCTGATGTGGACCCTTGGTTCATCTCCACCACCGGTTTCCGCTTCCCCGACACCTATCGAAAGGCCGCTCGTAAAGCCCTGCGACGACTGCGTGTGCTCTACAGGCGCCACCTTCAGCGGACTCCTATGGGATTTTTCCCACCCGCTGAGGGAAGAGGGCGCACTTGGATTGCCCGGATGAGGGGGCTTGGACGAGAAGAAGAAGATCTAGAAGATACGGTCTCCCACCTGTCTATTTACCTTACGGGCTTAGATGCACTCTGCAGCGAGCAGGCGGCACAACTGAAGAAATTAATCCATGGGGTTGAAAAGTTAACCCAGGAGCTGGAGGAACAACGGACAAGAGCCGCAAGCGCCGAGTATTCCTTAGCCGCCCTCCAAGCCCAGATGCAAGAATACGAGAACCGCAACGGGATAGGTGGGTGGATCGAAGAAGAAGAAGAAGAACCCATGGAGACCCATTGGGACAAGGGTACTCAGACCGAAAACGAGATGGATCGGTTCCTTCCAATAAGGAAGCGCTCTATCAGGACCGAGGAAGAATCCCCATGATAGGATTAGCACCCCTAGCAAAAACCCTACCCTAATGACCACGTATCCATGAAAACTGTACCACCCTTGTTGTAATAATGAATATCATCCACTCCCGTTGCACCTGTACCAGATTGTTTACCCTGTTTCTGTTTCAGATGGCTGAGGAAGGATGGACCCAGGGCGATTGCCAAGCTGCACCTGGATTCCCCAGCCTCTTGATCAACACCCTGGAAGACCTTGGCGTTACGGGGCGCCCAAGGTACTACAGCCGAGAGTACGAGCACCATGGTACCCTCCGCTGCAGGGTGATCCTGGTCATCGCCAGGAGCAGCCGCTACCCCGACATCCAGCCCTGGCGCGCGACCGCCACAGGGTTTAGACACCAAGACACCTACCCCTTGGCCATCAGAAAAGCACTCCGTTACTTGTGCCGGATTTTTGAAGAACACCTCGCCCCCACGCCAGCGAAGTTCTTCCCGCCGGCCATCAGAACCCCAGTCTGGGAAGCGCGCATGAGAAACCTGGAGCGACGTCGCCACGAAGAAGGCCCCCTGTACCAAGTGGCTACTTACCTAGCCGCCCTGGACCAACTCTTTGACAAGCAAGCCAACCTTCTGAGGGAGCAGACTCACCGAGCCGAGCAAGCAGAGCTCGCGGTGAGGATACAGCAGATCCGAGCCGCCCATGCCGAGGCGAGAGCCGCAGCCGCGGTCAGTAGCGAAGCTGTCACCCAAGAAAGCCTCAGGCAGGCCCGAGACCGGCGTATGCAAGATTGGACCCAAAGTGGAACACCAGTCCCGGCGATAGGGGAAGACCACGTTTTACTCGGGACACCCGTCATAGGGTGGGGATCACTCTTTGGGAGCACACGAGCCCCACCCGAGAATCCTGAAAGTTCTGCTGCTGCCGACGAAGGGGATGCCGCAATGCAGCCCCTGACCGATGGGAACCCAGAAGACGGCGAGCGAGAACCTCTCACCCTGTCCGCCCCGGAAGAAGACACACCACGCAAGTAGAGTGACCGACGCCATCCCAGTGATGCCCTTCCCAGCCTTTCTGTTTAAGACGTGCCCTTTTGCAAGACCCTGGCCGAGTAGCACGAGACTTAGTCGTACCCCTAAGTTGTACCCTCCCTGCTTAATAAAATAGTTGGTGCTTGTTGCTTGTGATGTCGTGTGCTGGTGTGTTGTGTGCTGCTTATTTATACCGGCAGAAGGTAGATTCTGCCTTATATATACGAATTAAACAACTTAAACATCACGTAATCGTAACCCCGATTTACCCAATCAACAGGTGACCCCCCGGAACATCGCGAGGGCCTCCCGTGGCCGGAACCCCGTAGCCGCTAGTGTCGGAGCACACCCCGTTGAACAAGATCTTCCCCAAGGAGAGCAAGAAGTAAGCCAGAACCGAGGGGGAAGTCAAGAAGGAGAACAACTACCACCACCCCCACCCCTCGGAGACCTGGCACAAATCATCCATAACCAGACCCTCATACTGGAGACTCTGGCGAACGCCCTCATTAACCGGCAGCCGCGAGGGCAGAATATGAACGACAAGCTGACGGCCTTTCTAAGGACCAAGCCACCAACCTTCGCCGGATCCTGCAACCCGTTGGATGCTGACGACTGGTTGCGAGTAATTCAGAGGAAGCTCGAACCATTCGAATGCCAGGACCGGGATAAAGTCCTTCTGGCGGCCCACCAGCTCACCGGAACGGCATTATCCTGGTGGGAAAACTATTGTGCTGCAGCCGAAGACGCCTCTACCATCACCTGGGGAGAATTTGTAAGGGAGTTCCGCCGCTACCACATCCCTTCGGCCACCATGAAGCGCAAGGCGGATGAATTCCGTGCACTACAACAAGGGAGCATGACGGTGGAAGAATACACCCACCGGTTTATAGAATTGGCCCGATATGCGCCGGAAGAAGTAAACGACGACGACAAAAAGCAAGACATGTTCAAGAAGGGATTAAGCCCAGAGCTCCGAACCTTGCTTACTCCCCAGATCTATCCAGACTTCAACACCCTGATGAACAAGGCCATCCTCACAGAAAGGGCCAAGGCCGAAGAAAGAAAGGACAATAAACGCAAATTCTTGGAAAGTAAGGCTCGCCAGCAGGACCGCTTCCAAAAGCCGAGGAACTCCAACTACACTGCACCAAGATCTCAGGCCCCAATGCAGTATAGAACTCAGTCCCAGGTGACAGGATCACAGGCCCCGCCTAGAAGCCAGAATACCTCGAGGGCCCCGCAAAGCAGTGCAAGTCAGGCCACCCCCGACAACAACAATGTTAGGGCTTGTTTCAACTGCCGAGAGACAGGGCACTTCATCGCCAACTGCCCTTACGCCAAGAATAAGCCGGCAACATCGGCCTTCTCCAACACAGTGAATGGGCCCAGACCAGCCCTGACCGGTGCCAACCGAGTGCCCGTCCGCAACAACGACGGCAGCCAACAGGTGAAGCAGCAACCATTTGGACGAGCCCGCGTCAACCACATCGACGCGCAGGAGGCTCAGGAAGCTCAGGGCGTAGTGCTCGGTGAGTATCTAGTCAACTCAGCTCTGGCGACAGTATTATTTGATTCTGGAGCATCACACTCGTTTATATCCTCGAGCTATGTGGAGAAACACAAAATACCTACAGTACTACTAAAGACCCCCCTATTAACCCGGACGCCTGGAGGCGACATCAATTGTCAGTTAGGTTGCCCACGGGTAAAGATCAATTTAAGTGGGGTAGACTTTCTAGCAGATTTGGTAGTACTTAAGCCTGGGGGAATAGACGTGATCCTTGGGATGGATTGGTTAAGCCGACACAATGGTCTCATAGGCTGCACTGATAAAGTGGTACACCTAACCAACCACGAAGGAGTACAAGTGATCTGCCGTACCCGGGATAGTAAATATGACCCAATGGTATTTAGTATGGAAGCCAAGCCCTTAGAAGGAGTTCCGGTAGTAAGCGAATACCCAGATGTATTTCCTGAAGAGCTTCCCGGTATGCCGCCGGACAGGGATATAGAATTCGTCATAGACCTTATTCCCGGAACCTCTCCGATAGCCAAGAGACCCTATAGGATGGCGGCCTCTGAATTGACGGAATTAAAGAAGCAACTAGAAGAACTGCAGAGGATTGGCTTCATCAGACCAAGCTCGTCGCCATGGGGAGCCCCAGTACTGTTTGTCAAGAAGAAAGATGGGAGCATGAGGTTGTGCGTGGACTACCGAGCACTGAATGAGGTTACCATTAAGAACAAGTACCCTCTTCCCAGGATTGATGACCTTTTCGATCAGCTAAAAGGAGCCAAGTACTTTTCCAAGATCGACCTAAGGTCAGGATATTTTCAGCTCAAGATTAAGGAAAGTGACATCCCAAAGACAGCTTTTGTCACCCGCTACGGGCAGTTTGAGTTCACCGTGATGTCCTTCGGACTAACCAATGCCCCTGCTTACTTTATGAACCTCATGAACAAAGTGTTTATGGACGAGCTGGATAAGTTTGTCGTAGTTTTTATCGACGACATACTTATTTACTCCAAGAGTGTTCAGGAACATGAACAACATCTGCGGGTAGTGTTGGAAAAATTAAGGATACTCAAACTATATGCAAAATTTAGCAAATGCGAATTCTGGCTGGAGAGAGTAGCTTTCCTTGGTCACATTCTGACCGCGGAAGGAGTAGCAGTGGACCCAGAGAAGGTTGAAGCCGTATCCAATTGGCAGCAACCGACTAACGTTAGTGAGATCAGAAGTTTTCTTGGATTAGCCGGATACTATCGGAGATTTATTGAAGGATTCTCTAAGATAGCCCGACCCATGACGGAACTTCTTAAGAAGGAGAAAAAGTTCGCTTGGACAGAATCCTGCGAGAGGAGTTTCCAAGAATTGAAGCGAAGATTGACAACCGCCCCAGTGCTGACCCTACCGGACATTCATCGGGACTTTGTCATTTATTGTGACGCATCCCGACAAGGATTAGGGTGCGTACTGATGCAAGACGGGAAAGTCGTTGCATATGCCTCCCGCCAACTCAAGACTCATGAGCAGAACTATCCGACCCATGATTTGGAATTAGCAGCCGTAGTGCATGCCCTTAAGATTTGGAGACATTACCTGATCGGGAATAAGTGCGAGGTTTACACCGACCACAAGAGTTTGAAGTATATCTTTACCCAGCCGGATTTAAATTTAAGGCAGAGAAGATGGTTGGAGTTGGTTAAGGACTATAATTTGGAAATTCAGTATCACCCCGGAAAGGCGAATGTGGTAGCCGACGCCTTAAGCCGGAAATCCTATGGGCCCAAGGATGACAACCTGCGCGAGGAAATGGCACGATTAAATGTGCACATTGTTCCTCGAGGTTCCAGCCATGTGTTAAACGTCCAATCAACATTAGAGGATAAGATTAGGGAAGCCCAAAGCTCGGATCAAGAGTTAGTAAAAATTCGCAAACAAACTGGAGAAAACAAAGCACCGGGCTTCAGAGTGGACAATAAGGGAACATTATGGTACGAGGATAGGATTTGTGTGCCCCAGAATGGAGACTTCCGGCAATTGATCATGGACGAAGCCCATAACTCGGCCTACTCTATCCACCCAGGATCCACCAAAATGTATATAGACATAAAGCAAAAATATTGGTGGAATGGAATGAAAGCGGATATTGCACGATTTGTGGCTCATTGTGATACTTGCCAAAGGATCAAGGCCGAGCATCAGAAACCGGCGGGATTATTGCAACCCTTGCCTATTCCAGTGTGGAAGTGGGATGAGATAGGAATGGACTTTGTAGTGGGACTACCCCGAACACAGAAGGGACACGATTCCATATGGGTAATTGTGGATCGACTCACTAAATCGGCACATTTCATACCCGTACGAACCACTTATGGTGGAGAAAAGCTGGCAAAACTTTACGTGGAAAATATAGTAAAGTTACATGGAGTACCTAGCAGAATTGTCTCGGATAGAGGGACCCAATTTACATCTAGGTTTTGGAAAAGCCTGCACAAAGCCATGGGCACGAAGTTAGATTTTAGCTCCGCATACCACCCACAGACGGATGGTCAAACCGAAAGGGTGAATCAGATCATGGAAGATATGCTGAGAGCATGTGTCCTGACCTATGGAAACGATTGGGAACAGAGCCTGCCCTATGCAGAATTCTCGTACAACAATAGTTACCAAGCCAGCCTGGGTATGTCGCCATTCGAAGCCCTCTACGGAAGAAAGTGCAAAACTCCCCTGATATGGTCAGAAGTTGGAGAACGTGCCTTAGTAGGACCCGCACTCATAAAAGAAGCAGAAGAAAAAGTAGCGGAGATCCGCGAGAAATTGAAAGCAGCACAGTCCCGACAAAAGAGCTATGCAGACAAGAAGAGGCAGGAAATAAGTTTCAACCCGGGAGAGTTTGTTTATCTCAAAGTCTCACCCATTCGAGGGACACGAAGATTTCAGGTACAGGGAAAATTAGCCCCTCGATACATTGGACCGTATCGGGTTCTGAAGAGAGTCGGAGCAGTGGCATACCGACTCGAGTTACCAGAAGAAATGTCAGATATACACCCGGTATTTCACGTCTCGCAATTAAGAAGGTGTCTGAGAGTACCCGAGGGAGAACATGTGCTGGTGGAAACAATAGACCTGCAGCCGGATTTGCGATATCAGGAAGTGCCGGTCAAGATTCTAGACACTGTCACTAAGAGGACCAGAAACTCCGAAGTACGGATATGCAGAGTTCAGTGGAGCAGACACGGAGTAGAAGAAGCGACCTGGGAGCGCGAAGAGGCTCTGAAGAAGGAATTTCCCCATCTGTTTAGGAGCCAGCCGAATCTCGAGGATGAGATTCATTTAAGTGGGGTAGGTTTGTGACGCCCTAAAAAAATTTACCAAATCGAATCACGCGTTAGACTGTTTCGATTAAAAACCACTCATCAAACCCTAGCCCTAACCCCTGACCGTATCGCCTTTCCGCCCCGCGCTGCTCGGAGGCCTGCCACCCACGCGCGGTCACCGCCGCGATTGACGCCGACGCGTCTTTCTTTTCCCTCGCTGTTCTCCTCGCGCTGCGCGCTTCCCCGCGCGTGGCCGACCGGCCGCGGTCACCGCCGCGACCGGCGCCGGCACCTCTCCTCCTCTCTCTTTCTTTTCTTCCTCTCTCCCTAATTCTTTTTCTCTTTTCCTTCTCCTTTTTCCTTTTTTTTCCTTTCCCTCTTTTCCTTCTTCCTTCCCTCCCTTTTTCTTTTCTCCCTCCTCCCTTCCTGCCTTCCCCCTCTTTTCTCTCTGCTCCTGAGCGCCGCCCGACCCCGGCTCCCGAACCACGGCCGCTTTTCCCCCCTGTGCGCGCGCATGCCCCGGGCTCGGCCTCCCTGTGCCCACGCACGCCTCTGCGCCCGGCCGTGCACGCCCCGCGCGTGCTCCACGCGCCGCGCCGCTCGCCGCGCCGCCCGTCGCACGGCCACGCCGCGACGCCGCGCCGACCGCCGCTGCCGCGTCCTCCCTCGCCCCTGTATCCACGTGCGCACGCCGCGGTGAGCGCCGCCCCGCCCCCGGCCCGCGCCACGCCACGTCGCGACGGCCGCGTGCGGCCGGAACGCCATTAATGGCGCCCGCACCGCCCGCCGGCCGCCATCACCTCGTCCCCCTCCGCCCCGTCGCCCCCGTCCTCTATAAATTAGCTCCCCGCGCGGCTCACCCACCCCACAACCCACTCCACCACCCGGCCCCTCGCCTCCCCCAGCCCGGCGCCGCCCCCACGGACACCTCTGCCCGCCGCCGCAAGCTTCCGTGGGCAGCCCCCCTCGCTGCAGCCCGAGCCAAGGTGAGGCCGGGGATGGGTTCCCCGCGCCCCCCTCCCTCTTTTCCCCCACCCCCCGGACCGCCGCCGTGCCCTGCCGGCCGGGATTGGGCCGCCGGCGCCCCCCCCAATCCCTCCTCTGTTTCAGTCACGGGGGAGGAGAGGAGGAAGAAAGCATTTTTGCCCAAAACCCCCTCCCCCTTCCTGTATTCCTCCAAATGGAACCCCCCCCCTCAATTACCTCTTTTCGCTAAAGAGACCTTGCCCTTTTTGATATTTCAAACCAAGTTTTCCCCACCACGTAAACTTAATTACACCCGACACCCGTTAGCATGCCCTGAATACCCCTAGCATTCGCAAATAAGTCCCTACCCTTTTAGATAATTATGAATAGGTCCCTGGACCCCCGTTTAAGCCCTGAAACCACCTTTAGCGCGTCATTTTATGTGCGAAACGACCTCCGATTGACCCGAAACTTTACCACTCCGCTTCTAGTATAGTTTTAGTCATGCCATTAAGAAACCACCCAGAGATATTGCCCCTAACTCCGTAACTAAATTATTTCCGATTCAAGCCTATCGGTAAAAGCTTTTAGTTCTTTCGCTTGATTGTGTGTCTGTTTGTTTGCGTCGTAGGACACGGAGTGAACGACGAGGTACCCGACCGCGACCAAGCAACTGAGGACCAGTACTGCGACCCCGAACCCGAAGGACAGTGCTTCGATCAGGACTTCCCGCAAGGGTTTGACGATGGCAAGTTCAATTCCGCCCTTTGATGCATATCTTTGTCCTAGTTTTTATAAACACAACCCAGTGGCCTGTTTTATGAAATTGCATGGTTTTGCGTGCCGTAAACATGGCAGGATAGCCACCCTTGTTGTGATAACCACACCTTGAACACCTGATTTTATAAAGGAAATGCGTGTGTGTGCGGGAAGGGATAAAATGTGGTTTTGAAAAGTGAGTCAGACGGGATGGATGGCATTCCTGTGTGGATTGCCGCTGGTGTGCTCGTACCTGTGTGGTAGGGCAAGGGAGGGAGATGTCCGTCCTGTCACCCCTAAGGACCGAGTTGTTGTGACATCTCACCTAGCTTCCTGTCGTGCAAACCACTTGACCGTTGTATGGGCAACGGCTTGGCCTAACCCCACTAGTTAGTCTGATAGCCATCAGGAGAGCTGGGAGCAACGGGTGATCAAGGAGACGGGATAAGCTCTGTGTGACTTATGCCCCGGTTAAACCTCGGTGTTAGGTCGAATGACCCCTTGATAGATCCCGTGGTGGCTAGTCAGGTCTAGCTACGGTGGGTAAGGGCTTCGATGGGATCTGCACCGGCACTAAGGTGTTCGTGCTGTGGTACCCCACCTGTGGGTAAAGTTGCACACCTCTGCAGAGTTAAAATCTATTCGAATAGCCGTGCCCACGGTACTAGGCAAGTTACGGTGTGGTCACATAACTAGTGTTTCTCTCTGGGAAATGGTTGAACTGGTGTGAGTTGTTTGAAAAGTATCCGGCAATGGTGCTGTGTGCTACGACGGACGGGGAGTCCGGTAGCGGCTTGAAACTTGGATCCGTGAGGATCGACATCGTGTGTTCTTAGACACTTGAAAACTTGTTTTGAAAAATGCTTTTAAAACGAACCCTTGCATATAATTGTGTTTCCGCAAAAGAACCGTAACTTTATCCTTGAATTATCCTGTGCATCTAATTCTGTTATAACCCCCCCCCCCGTGGGTGTGATTGGACTTGCTGAGTACGTTTGTACTCACCCCGTTCTTACTCTACAGTGGAGGACCCCGACTACATCCCCGAGAACGACGAGTAGAGTCCCGTCCTGCACCCAGTCTTGCCTGTGGGTGAGGTCACCGTTGGAGCTCCGCATGGCGCAAGACTCTGATGATCCCCTGTTCGTAGTTAGTGTAGTAGTATGGGTTTTTGTTGTAATCCTCGCGATAGTGGCGTTTCACTGCCCATTACCGCGAAGAGTTGTACGGTGATGTACCATCTGATGAAATAAAAGTGTTATCAGCCTCCTGGGACTGATAATGTGACACTTTTAAGTCTTCCCTGATGGGGGGGACGCTTCAGCTGGACTCGTCTTCGTGCGACGTAAACCTACGCCGATCCTATGTAACCGTGGTTGAATCGGGCGGTGACCCGACAGACCAATGAGTTATTCCGTTTGAAGTGCGTTGAGCTTCTGTCACCTGCCTAGCGATGACTAGCACGCTTGAGCCGGAATAATTCAAGCAGTTCTGCCACAGCCGACCCCAAGGTTTCGCCGAACCTGGACGGCTTCCTGGCTACCCAATGTTTGGCAGGAAGATCATCCATATCTCTTTTGAGGCGGTGGCTAAGGTTTTCATACGAAGAGATGGAGGGAACCTCCCTTGGAGGCTATAAAAAGAGGCCTCCCCCTTCATTCACACACACCACACATTAGAGCCTCTCTCCCTCTCTAACTTTGTGACTTGTAATGCTTAGGGTAGTGGAGCTAGGCTAGAACTTCTCTTTAGCGAATCCAGTCATCCTCTAGGTCGTTGAGCAATCCTCGGTCTCTGGTATGGTTTGTATTCGACTTGTAAGTAGCTCATTCATAATGCAGAGCTTAGTCATGGTTGCTATGCTATCTTGATAGTTTATCATAGCATGCCTTGTTCTTCCATAAATTATGCTTTATATGTGGTTGGGCTAGGTGTTCTAAGTAAGGATATCGGTTCGTTGTGCCTTTGGGCTGGCCTTAGCACTTTACTTGTCCATCCGAAGGGTGGGAGACCCAGGGAAGCTAGGGTAGTGACCTCATACACGGGCGTGATGCCCGGGTATGAGGGATCCTTCGGATATGACCATGCTCCACGGTGTTGTAGGGGTAGACCGCAGCTGGTGACAACCCTGTCCATCCGCTACGGCGGAATTGCCGTGGTTAGTGTAGTCCCCCACGTTCGGGTATGGTGTAGGAGTTCTGAAAGATGTAACGGGACTGGTTGTACACCGGTGCAGGACATTCTCCCTGATATTTGGAGCCTTAGCTCTTAGCCCATGTATCTTCTTTAACCCTTGCTTGTATGAATAGATGCTTTTAGGGCATTCTTTGTATGCTTATGCTCTTGCTAACCTTTTGTTTATTTGTTATTCTTTATCTTGAGATTGGCTTGTGTGTGTCTCACATTACCCTTATCCATATCATTTATCATGACTTACCCCTGTATAAAATATAGTCTATAGTTTATTCATACTGTCCTGTTTATGTACCTAGTGAACTCTTTTACACCATGCCATCCTATGGGAAAATATAAATAATGATACCTGAATACTCTCCAGGTGAAATGCTACAGCGGTATATCCGTGTGCTTGTGGATCCAATCTGTAATCGTTAAAATATACCAACAAGCATTTCTGGCGACGTTGCCAGGGACTAACAATCATGGTGATGATGCTAAGAAATATCAAGAAGCATTTCTGGCACCATTGCCGGGGATGGCATTGGTTAAAAGATTTACTAATACATAATCTTGGCAATATGTTTAAGAAATAGCTATTGCTTAGACAGGCTAATGGTCATTTTGTTTTCTCTTGATGGATGAAAATAGGGTATTGTATGACTGGTTTCTCTCTGCCAGAAAACTTCGTTGAAAATCCAGAGAAGCTCATGAGAAGGGTTCAACCTCGCGTCTTCCCTCCTCAAATCATTCTCTCGGCAACTGACCAATCATTCAAGCACCATCAGCGCCTGAGCCTATGGCCGAAAAGATTCTCCATGACTGCTCCGTCCCCTCCGCTGCCAACGTGGCAACCGGATGAAATGTCGATGTTAGGGATGTGAAATTTGAGCTTAAATCGAGCCTCATTAACATGGTGCAGGCTAGCCCATTCTGCGGCAAGCCAAACAAGGATGCCAACGCACATCTTCAAAACTTCCTTGAGCTATGCAAAACTGTAGTAATACGGGGAATCACAGCTGACATCATCAGGCTCCATTTGTTTCCCTTTTCCCTCCTAGGGAAGGTGAAACAATGGTTTTACAAGGACAAGGAATTCATCAACACATGGAACAAATGTTCTGCTGCGTTCCTCGCAAAATTCTTCCCGCTGCGCGGGAAAATTTTAAGTTTCCAGTAGACAGGGATGGAGTGAATACCTTAAGCTTGGGAGAGGCTGCAAGAATACATCCTTGCCTATCCTCATCATGGGATGGGCGAATGGCTCATCCTCCAAAGCTTCTACAATGGTCTGACTCCTACTTTAAGAGCCCATATCGATGCTGCTGCTGGAGGAGCCTTCCTCGACCTCACTATTGCCAAAGCAACTGCCTTGGTTGAGAAAATGGTCTCCAACTAAGGCTGGGGTGAAGAACGACTCCAATCCCGAACCAAAGGCATGCACACCATCAAGGAGACAGACATGCTCGCTACAAAGATGGACCTCCTCCTGAAGCGGCTAGACGAAAGGGCGAAATTCAAGGAGCACATGAACAATTACACTCAAGTCGTAGACTCGCCTTCCGCATGTGAAGTCTGCGGAAATGGAGGACACTCGGGGAATGACTGCCCCGAGATCCGTGAAGATGTTGCCTTCATGAACAACAACAACGGGTACCGTCCACAAGGAGGCCAGGGGTGGAACCGTCGTGCCCACCTTATCAAGGAGGTAATAACTACAACTCCAGTTTCAATTCAAAGTGCAATTCAAACCAACCCTCCTTAAGAGATCTTGTTCTGGGCCAAACTAAAATCAATGAATCTTTAAACAAAAATCTTGCTGCCAATGATAAAACTTTGGAAAGTATAAACATAAAAATTGAAACTTTATCTTCTGCTCTCAAAAATCAATTAAGTTTTAATAAAATGATTGAACTGCGGTTGATACCAGGAAAATTCCGGGGCAACCCAAAGCTCCCGTTGAGAATGTTAGCATGGTGGCCACCGGGTGGGGAAACCCATCCCGTAGGTCACCATGCAGGAAGGTCTATGCGTCAAAGGGCGAATGCATGGGGAGCACTGACAGCAGCAATACAAGGAGACCTAGGGGTGCCCATGATTAGCTATTCGATCTACGATTGCCACTACAATCAGGCCCTTTATGACCTTGGGGCAAGCATAAACATTATGCCCAAGGTAATTTTTGAACAACTGCAATATCCTACTCTTTCTCCTACCCTAATGTACGTGCAGCTCGCTGATTCGACCATTCAATATCCCAAAGAGATAATCGGTGCGAGTCAAGAGCTCCTTCATCCTCGTCATCTTCGTGGTCCTCAACAGGGAGGGCGACTTAGGCGTACAGCTTATCCTTGGGCGACCATTCCTAAGGGACGTCAAAGCAAGGACAGATGCTGGGACCGGATAAATCCGTGTCCGCATCGGGGTCTTAAATGAGAATTCTATTCCTTTCATTGAGGATCCCCGTGTTCTTATCAATGAAACTTATTTGATTTATGGTCACACACTCAAGAAAGGCCCAAATGACTCTTTGATTTCTTTTCTCTCTTGGCTATGCAAATGAGATTCCATTATCAAACGCGGGATACCATTTGTATAACTGCTAGTCACTAACCACCCCTCTTGTCCCACAAGAGGTGGCCTGCAAGCATAGTGTTTCTTGTTTACCTGGCAGGATCACAAGAAGTAGGGCTAGAAGGGAGGCAACACCGACTCCACCACCTCCACAGCCTCAGCCATCATATCCACATGAGGCAGGTGGATCATCGAGGCACAGTGCAAGCACTGACGAATAGGCACGGCAATCCCGAGGATGCCGGTCTACTAGCTATAACTCCATCGAGGTCTCAAAGCTTGTACGACGTACGGCCTCGACCCGAGACTTCAGCTCCATCACTCAGCAGCTAGGTGAGCTCATAGTCCAGGCCAACTGCATCGAGGAGTCGCTGAACCAGCACATCCAGACCAACCAAGCATGGTAGCAACACACTGGCGAGAGGATCCACGCCATGGAGCAGAGGCTGCTGCAGCAGCAGGAGGAGTGGAGCGCTTACTTCCGTTGGAGGGGGTACAACCCTGACCAGCAGCTGAGCCTGAAGCTAGCTTGGGGGAAGACACCCACGAGAGGTATCTTGTATCTTATTACCTTTACTGCGTTCAAAACCTTATGCATGAAACAAAATAAAAATCTGCAAAACCAAAAACAAAATAAAAATTTGCAAAACTAAGAAAAACCAAAAATATTTACTTGCTTTCTTATGTGTAGTAAGCATGTGTAGTTTCCTTTGTTGAGATGATGAATAGTTACTCTATTAATTTCCTCCAAATGCCTAGTTACAACTTAGTGCTCTACCTAGTTTTGAGTTCATTGGCTAAATGATCAAACCTTAAAGCTTGAAACTTATGGGTAGCAAAAAGATTGATCCAAATCTAAGTTGTTGTGAGCTATGGCATGGTTGAAATAGAGTTGCTATAATCTTCTCCTACGTGATGCTTGATATTTGGAGTATTTAATTTGCAAAAAAACAAAAATATAATAATGTTCCTCAATGATATGAAAATTCCTATCCAGAGCCATATGTTGATATTTTTGAAAACCCTCCACATATGCAACTTGTTGTCTCATTGAGCTTAGTCAAATTGTTGTGACCCTTTGTGAGATGCATTTCATACTCCCATGATCAAGATCACGTACACTTCTCGAGCACATGCTAAGCTTCTACATTGGAAGATAGCAAGCATTCCATCCATACACCCACAAAATAAAACTCCATGTTGATTCATGACCTCTCTCTCCAAAGTTATCATTATAAGAAAAAGGATATGGGCTATGTAAAGGAAAAAGATATGCTCAAGGAAAGCATGATGAAAAATAAAAAGAAATGGACACATATGTTCCAAGAAAAAAAGAAAAATAAAGAAGAAGAGAAAAAGAAAGATAGCCCATGTCCTAAAGAAATGGAAAAGGAGAGATGGTCAATGAAAAGGAGTTCATACACCATCCACCAAAAATATCCACATATATACACATCTTGATCAAGGTTTATGACTTGTTTCTCCCTTGGATTTGGTCTTTGACTTAGCAAAATATGAGAAACAAGTGTGCCTTCTTTTTCTCCATTCTTACAGCTCTACAAAAATAAGCCATCGAGAGTAGGATGAGAAAGAAAGGCAAAATAAAAGGCCTTGGTGAGGAATCAAACATATTAAGCGATCCGAGAGATCATTTGAGGAACTTTAAAAATTTCTTTTGAAAAACTTTATGAAAACCTCCAAATTGATAGTTGAACAACGGGGTGAGTAATCGGCACTCCATAAGTCCGTTCTAACTCTCAACCATGAAAGATGAGGTAAGGCTACAAGCCCCACAGTAGTAAGGTAAAAAAAAGTAAGATCAAGGCCAACTTATTCAAAATCATGGTAAGAACACCGAGTTGTGCCTATGGTATAAGTTGAAAATTCAACATTGCAGCAACTCCTGATCAACAACCAAAGTCTAAAACTTTGCTCAGGATGAGCTAAGGGCTAGCTTGGGGGTGTTGTTGATGGTCCTTAAATGTTAAATCTAAACGTCAACTATACTCATAAATAAATAAATACTATACACCTTACTCACATATTTGTATCACTAACCTAGTTCCACAGTTGTTTTAGATAATAAGCCATTACAGGCATACAAGTCTGCAAGAAGAGAGAAACATACACAAAACACAGGCAAAAGTACACAAAAGATCACATCCTGCGATTACCAAAGATAAGAGAGCCCACAAATCAGACCAAACGGGCGCGTCAAGGCACAAATCACAAAGGATCCTTACTAGGGCACACATGCCACCCAGCCAGAGGAAGGTAGAGCTGAGGGAGCACCATCAGGGTTCAGCCGACCCCCAGGTTCGGTCGAACCTGGATGGCTTCACGGCTGCCCAATCTTTGGTGGGAAGATCATCCTTATCTCTTTGGAGGTGGTGGCTAAGGTTTCCATGCGAAGAGATGGCAGGAACCGCCCTTGGAGGTTATAAAAGGAGGCCCCCCTCATTCACACACACCACACATTAGAGCCGCTCTCCCTCTCTCACTTTGTAACTTGTAATCCTTAGGGTAGTGGAGCTAGGCTAGAACTTCTCTTTAGCGAATCCAGTCATCCTCTAGGTCGTTGAGCAATCCTCAACCTCTGGTATGGTTTTGTATTCGACTTGTAAGTATCTCATTCATAATGCAGAGCTTAGTCATGGTTGCTATGCTATCTTGATAGTTTATCATACCAAGCCTTATTCTTCCATAAGTTATGCTTTATATGTAGTTAGGCCAGATCTTCTAAGTAAGGATATCGGTTTGTTGTGCCTTTGGGCTTGCCTTAGCACTTTACTTGTCCATCCGAAGGGTGGGAGACCCGGGGGTGCTAGGGTAGTTACCTTATACACCGGCGTGGTGCCCGGGTATGGGGGATCCTTCGGTTGTGACCATGCTCCACGGTGTTGTAGGGGTAGACGGCAGGTGGTAACAACCCTGTCCATCCGCTATGGTAGAATTGCCGTGGTTAGTGTAGTCCCCCACTTTCGGGTATGGTGTAGGAGTTCCAAAAGATGTAACGGGACTGGTTGTACACTGGTGCAGGACATTCTCCCTGATGTCTGGAGCCTTAGCTTTGAGCCCTAACCTTGTATCTTGTTTAACCCTTGCTTGTATGAGTAGATGCTTTTAGGACATTCTTTGTATGCCTATGCTCCCGCTAACCTTTGGTTTATTCGTTATTCTTTATCTTGAGATTGGCTATGTGTGTCATATTACCCTTATCCATATCATTTATCATGAATTACCCCTTTATGAAATATAGTCTATAGTTATTCATATTGTCCTGTTTATGTACCTAGTAAACTCTTTTATACCTTGCCATCCTATGGGAAATTATAAATAACGATACCAGAATACTCTCTAGGTGAAATGCTACAGTGGTATATCCGTGCACTTGTGGATCCAATCTGTAATTGTTAAGACATACCAACAAGTATTTCTGGCGTCGTTGCCGGTGACTAACAATCCTGGTGATGACGCTATAAAATATCAACACAGATTCGAACAAGAATACCTGTCGGATACAGATCCGAATTCGGATTATCTCAGTTATGAATACGAATACATATATCAAATACGGGACAAAACTATCGGTGTTTAACCTCCAAGCCCACCGAGGGATTCTCTCAAGGTATTAGATTGTAGGTGGGGTGTCGCCAAGATCACGAACTCGAAGGTGCAAGGAACATGAAATTTAGACATGTTCGGGCTGCAGTATGCGTAATACCCTACATCCTGTGTGGTGGTTTGTATTGCCTTAGATGATGATGCTTTGGAGGGGGTCCCTGCCTGCCTTTATATAGTCTGGGGGGAAATGGTGGCATGGATGTCGTAGCCAAATACTAGCTTAGGAGTCCTATCTAAGTACTACTCGGGTAGTTTCCTTCTGTTCCGACTAGTCCTACTCTTGTACGAGTAGTTGCAATTGGTGTAGGGCATGGGCCATGTCCCATCCCTTATCCTAGAATATGTACCATGTGCGCAGTCCCGTGGCCGAATACTCCTCGTACTCGGCTTGAGAATATGTAGTTCGTGAACAAATACTCCTCATACTCGGCTTCATTGTTGGAGACCTCGAATAGTATCTGGAAAACATATTTGAGCTATTCGCCTGTTGGAGATATGAAGAGAACTCCTACGCTGCTGCCTCTGAGCTTGAGAGAACCATCAAAGTACATGACCCAATGCTTGGGCGTCTCGACTGGAGCTGCAACTTGATTTTCTTGCCACTCCGCCATGAAATCAACTAGTGCTTGTGATTTGATGGCGGTGTGAAGCTTGAAGTCGATACTGAGAGCCCCCAGTTCCACTTACCACTTGGAAATACGTCCAGTGGCATCCCGATTGTGGAGTATATCTGCCAATTGGAAATCAGTGATGACTGATATCTTGAATTTGTCGAAGTAGTTGCGAAGCTTTCTAGATGTGATGAGTGTAGCGTAGAGAAGTATCTGAATTATGGGTAACAAACCTTAGATTTAGAGAGGACTTCGCTGACAAAATACACTGGCCACTGCACACCAAATGCATGGCCCTCCTTAGAGCGTTCAACCATGATAGTTGTGCTGATGACGTGAACAGTCGCGGCAATGTACAGAAGCAGGTTCTCGCCTGTTAATGGAGCTGTGAGAATGTCGGCGACTATAGATGATGCTTGAGATCTTCCAGCACCTGCGCCGCCTATTGTGTCCACTGGAACATGTCTTGCCACTTTAGAAGCTTGAAGAAAGGTAATCCTCTTTTCCCAAGTCGTGAGATGAATCTGTTAAGGGCCGCCATGCACCCTGTGAGCTTCTGGATGTCCTTGATCGTCTGTGGAGCTCCCATGTCTGTGATGGCAGTAATCTTCTCCAGGTTGACTTTAATTCCATGATAACTGACAATGAAACCGAGTAATTTTTCTTGCAGTGACTGACAATAAAAATGCACTTGGTTGGGTTGAGCTTGCATCAGAACTTGCGGAAGCTCTTGAAGGTTTCCTCAGCATCGGAGATGAACTCGTCGTGGTTTCTGGTCTTGATGGCCATGTCATCCACGTAGCATTCAACATTGCGATGTAGCTGATCAGCGAGGCATAGCTGGATGGCTCGCTGATATGTAGCTTCTGCATTCTTCAGCCCGAAGGATATAGTCTTGTAGGCGTATGCTCCAAATAGGTTGATGAACACTGCCATGATCTAGTCTTCTTCCTTGAGGGCAATTTGATGGTAGCCCGATTAGCAATCAAGGAAAGAGAGCAGGACACAGCCCGCAGTTGAGTCGATGACTTCGTCGATGCGTTGGAGTGCAAAGGGGTCTTTTGGGCAGTGCCTGTTGAGATCGGTATAGTCCACACACTTTCTTCATTCATTATTATTCTTTTTCAAGACAAGTACAGGGTTATTGAGCCACTCTGGGTGATTGTTGTCGGTCAAAACCCACCGGCGAGCAACGACAGGCAACACGACGAGCCGAGAGACTCCCGGGACTGCTGGTGGGCCCCGGTCCCTCGATCAACGGCCCAGGATCCGGCACACGACCTGGCGTCTGGGTTGCTAGGCGTGCCACCTAACCTTGTACCTGATCAGGAAGGTGTGGAAGTGATTTATGTCAGTTTCCTGCATGCACAGACATGTTCAAACATTAGTCCGAGCCGTGATCGGCTCATCGGGTGATCCCCGATATCGGCTGCAAAGGGCCGATTGTCTTCCAGTATCATATCGGATCTAAGTATTTAAACAAAGCGCATATATCCGATAGTAATATAAACTTGCTATGTAATCAATAAGCTAATTCAATCTACGACGGTTAAGCTTTCACTTTATAACCGGAACATCCTACGCGTAGCTAAGCCTAACAAATACGAAAGATAACAGAATAGCAACCTAAACAGAGGCCTAGAAACCAACAGAAAGCCGATTCCTGGAACAATCCCTCTTTAGGTTAATACAAAGCATCAAACGTACTACCAGATCATTTAACTCATTTGAAGGGCCTAATCATGCAGATATTAAGCTAAATCTTTGACGAACAAAGACTAACCATAACAGATTAGATCTACTAATTGAAAATAGAGCAAGATGCTGCCCTTACACCCAAGATCGGGCACGAGAATAGCTAAACGCTTACGGGTGACAAGAAATACACGAGTATAGTATAAAAAGCCGATGCATCCCTATAAGCGTTAAGATAACTAGTGTTAATCACCATCAACAACGCTTCAGTACGAGAAACACAAAGATAAACAGGTAGGAACAATGCTACCCCGATCACGCAAAGCGTGATCGGGGCTGCACGGCACTTACTTGAGAGAAACCCTAGAACAGGGGTGGCGATGCGTCGAGAGTTGTTTGCAAATGATTGTTGTTCGTCCCTTTATTCGTTGTCTAGGGTACATATTTATAGTCCGGAGACTTGCCTCTCCTAACCAATCCTAACTGACTACGACATGAATCCTGACTATCTCTATCTAAACTAACTTAAACGCACACACCTATCTAGATACATGCCAATCCTGGCCTTAAAACACCCGCGCAAGGGCCGATTCGCAAGCCTGTTGCAATTATCCTTTGAGCCCATCTTGCTCGCAGCCCACCTTCTGGCCCAGCTAAATTATGGTGATAACAGATGCCCCCCTAGTTTTGGCAATAATAATTCCGAAACCATTTTTTTTCTTTTCCATTGCCTCGCCTCTTCGTCTTCCAAAATCCGTACACGTGTGCCACTTCCACTTCCACGGGATGTGACTACTCTGCATCTAACTCCTTGGAAACCGTCGTGGTGCCGATTCATATTCCACTCTATCTTTATAAGCCTGCCCCTAGTAGATTTATTTTCACTCATCCCCTTCCATCAGCCATTAGCAACCGCACCAATACGCCCTTTCCTTCTCTCGCAATGGCTTCCTCTTCCTCTGCTTCTTCCGTCATTTCCTTCGAATCTGAATCCACTCGAGAAGCAACTCCAGAGTATGATCCTATTGCCGCCTATGAGGCCTGCGCTCCTCTGCATAGGGATGCAGAGGAGTGGGACTTCCGGACTTGGTCAGAGGATGATGAATCCCAGACCGACAGTGAAGATCTCCAGTTCCTCCTCGGTGGGGAGCTGGATGAAGACGATGAGGATGACATGTCTTGGGAGGGGAACTTCTCCTCCTCGGAGGAAAAGGTCAGTACTCCATCAACCGAGGAGGACTTGGTGGCAGGAGGCTTCCAGCTTGGTGGGTCATCGGAGGACGACGACGATGAAGAGGCCGAAGACAGCAGCGGCTTCAGCAGGAACAGCGGCAGAGATGATGGCGGCAGCGACGATGATAGCAGCAACGACGACAGTGATGCCAATGCTGTGAAGGGATGGAAAGATCTACGCCATCAAGAGCGCCTTCAAGTGAAAATCCCTTCCACCTAACGCTGTGATGGCGGATTTTCTCGAAAGAGCCGATGAGATCGGCTTCGAAGAGAGCCTTGATCTCGTTGTATTTCTGCTTATGTTCAGCAGGCAGCTCCTCATACGTGATCGGGTCATCCCTCGTTATCCCATCAGTAGAAGTCGATGAAGTTGATGAAGATGGTCCCACTAGGCGTGCCAGAATGTGTTGTCGGTTAAAACCCACCGGCGAGCAGCAACAGGCAACACGAGGAGCTAGGAGGCTCCCGGGATTGCTGGTGGGCCCCGGTCCCTCGGTCAATGGCCCGAGATCTATCATATGTCCTGGCGTCTAGATTGCTAGGCGTGCCACCTGACCTTGTACCTGATCAGGAAGGTGTTATATATTAGTTTCCTGCATGCACAGACATGTATAAACATTAGTCCAAGCCGTGATCGGCTCATTGGGTGATTCCCTATATCTGCTGTAAAGAGCCGATTGTATTCAATACCAGATCGGATCTATGAATATGAATAAGACAAGCATATCCGATGGTGACATAAAACTTGCTCTATAATCATTAAACTAATCCAATCTACGACGGTTAAAACTTTCACTGCATAACCAGAACATCCTACGCGTAATTGAGCCTAACAGATACGGGAGGTAACGAAACAACAACCTAAAAAAGAGGCCTAAAAACCAACAGAAAGCCGATTCCCGGAGCAATCCCTTTTCAAGTTGTTATAAAGCGCCAAACATACTGCCGGAACATTCAACCCGTTTGAAGGGCCTAATTATGCAGATATCAAACTAAATCTTCGATGAACAAAGACTAACCATAACATATTGGATCTACTAAACAGAAACAGAGCAAGACGCTGCCCTCATACCCAGATCGGGTACAATGACAGCTGAACATTTACAGGTAACAAACAATGCATGAATAAAGCATGGAAGAGCCGATGCTACTCTATAAACATCAAGATAACTAGTGCTACTCATCATCAACAACGCTTCAGAATGAGAAACACAAAAGGTGGATAAGCAGGCTGCACGGCGCTTACCCGAGAAACCCTAGAACAGGGGTGGCGATGCGCCAAGAGTTGTTGTGAATGATTGATTCTATATTCCTTGATTGATAATCCAGGGTACATATTTATAGTCTGGAGACTTGCCTTCCCCAACCAATCCTAACTAACACGACACGAATCTTAGCTTATCTCTATCTAAACTATTTAAACACACATGCCTATCTAGATACATGGCCAACCCTGGCCTCAAATACGCGAACAGGGGCCGATTCACAAGCCCACTATGATTACCTTTCGAGCCCATATTGCTTCGCGGCCCACCTTTCTGGCCCACCTAAATTATGGCGATAACACATGCCCCCTGGTTTCGGCAATAGTTATTCCGAAACCATTTCTCTTTAAATTGCCCTGCCTCTTCGACTTCCAAAATCCGTACAGGTGTGCCTCTTCAACTTCCAGGGGATATGATTGCTCTGCATCAAACTCCTTGGAAACCGCTACGGTGCCTATTCATCTTCCACTCCATCTTTATAAACCTGCCCCCGATAGCTTTATTTTTCTCATCCCCTTCCTTCAGCCATTAGCAACCGTACCTGATTCTACTTCCCTTCTCTTGTAATGGCTTCTTCTTCTTCCTCTGCTTCCTCCGCCATCTCCTTCGAGTCCGAGTCCACTCGGGAACCCACTCCAGAGTACGACCCAATAGATGCTTACGAGGTCCGCACCCCTCCACATTGGGATGCAGAGGAATGGGACTACCAGACCTGGTCAGAGGATGATGAGTCCCTGACCGATGGCGAGGATCTCCACCTCCTCCTCGGTGGTGAGCTGGAGGAAGACGATGAGGACGACGCGTCCTGGGAAGAAAACTTCTTCTTCTCCTCGGAAGAAGAAACTAATTCCTCATCAACTGAGGAGGACTTGGTGGCAGGAGGCTTCCTTTTGGGCGGATCGTCAGAGGATGAAAATGACGACGACGACGATGAAGAAGCCGAAGACAACAACAGCTTCAGTAGTGACAGCGGCGGAGACGATGGCGGCGACGACGGCGGCAGTGGCGACGATAGCGATGCCAGCACGACTCCACCGATCAAGCGCCGCAGGACCTCCGATGCCTACAGGTGGTAGACTGTAGGATTAAGCTGATAGATCGGCTCCTAGAGCAATCGGCTCCCCCTTTTGTACTCATTCCCCATTGTAAATAAAATCCTTTATTTCAACTGCAATTCTTTTAGAAACCGATCTCTTGGGAGCCGATGGCAACGCATCGGTTCCTTTCCTTAAAAATGCCGATCCAGATCTAAGCCGATTCTCCAATCCATTTCATTTTCCGCTTAAATCCGAAACCTTCCCAAAATAGGTCTTCGAAGACTCCCCGAATCCAAGTTATCCTCCAAAATCTTTTGCTCATAAACCCTAACCGCAAAGACCCGAACCAAAGCCTTTAGAGCACAAACTCGTACTTGCGCCGCCAACCCTAGATCCAGTTCCCAGGTTCTTGATCTTTGGGGTTTCCGATGGCAGGATCTTCAAATGCCGATGCAGGTGTCCTTGGTCTGAAGGTAAAACTCCGACTTTTGCTAATTTAATGCAGCAATTACTATATCCCTTGCACCATTAAATGATCCTTCTCCGGTTATTTGGCTTTTATGGATTCTCCAAGTTTTAGATATTCTCTTGCCGCATCCTTCTTCCCCCCAATTCTTTCTGTCTTGGGCCTCGTTCTTACGAGAAACCCGTAGATCTAATTTCTTGCAAGGCCAATCGAATTCCATTCGTGAGCCAAAATATAGATTTAGATTCTTGGGCCGACAGCCTACGTGTCTGACCAAATCCTCCCGAGGGCTGGGTGACCTGGTATAACAGAGTAGCAAAGACCTACCGCCCACATGGGAGACCATAGGGATAGCTGATGCTCTGTCTTTGTCTCTATCCCCTCTTGAGAAGAATGAGAATCTCCTGAAAACCATCGGCTACTTTTGGTCCGATGCCTTGAACTGCTTCCTATTTGGTTATGGCCCGATGACTCCAACCCTCCTAGACGTAGTGATGATCACTGGTCTAGACATCTCTTCATCCTGCCCCTCTGCCTACAGACTATCCAAAGTACCCTTCAAGTTGTCCTCCAAAACAGAGTGCACAAACTGGGGTGCATACCTGAACCAGCACCTTAAAACCATAGGCCCTGTGACCGAAAAGGAACATACAGCCTTCTTGAATCTTTGGTTGGAACACTTCATATTTTTCGGTCCTTCCCTTGCCCCAACCAAGAATTATCTCCCCCTAGCATATGAACTAGCCAAAGGTAACACTGTTGGCCTTGGCAAGTTGTTCCTTGGGGAAGTCTACAGATACCTTCACCTGATGTCCTTGAGCCTACTTACCTAGAAGAAACTTAGGACCGGTGGCCCCTGGTGGTTTATCCAATTGTGGGCTCATCTTTACTTTCAGGACTTCATCCCAGACTTTCCTGTTTTAGCCGATAACTCTTTCCCAGATCAGAGTGGGAGGCAGATCAGATTTACCAGCTTTGGCCAGGCTTTATATAGCTTGCTTGGCAGCAAGTTGAATCCCTCACAAGCTTCAAGCTGGTTTAGAATTTTCTATAGGGGCCTGAACAATCCTATCTTCCTTCCCTACACTGATTCTAAAATTTTTGAGAACCCGGTCACCTTTAGATTGGCTGATTTTGCCGATGATGACAGCACTCAGCATCTATATTCTATCATGATCTACTCTTGCCTCCTTCCAGTCGGCATGAGCACCTCCAACCGGATCATCAAGCCAGAATATGAATTCTATCAGCCGGTCGTAGCAGCTCGGCAGTTTGGCCTTGGGCAAGTTCCTCCTCACTTCTTCCTTCATTATTTGACAACCAACAGAACCGATCTGCCCGATGCTGTCACTAATCAAAGATGTTATAGCCTATTTTCAGACCTTCTCATCCCGATCCCTGTTGACCTATCGTTCACCTCTTCGGCCATCGACTTTGAGAATTGGTGGTCAATGTGGAAGACTCATGTCTTCCGGAAAGCTCTGGGCCCGATGCTGCAGCAGATCCGTGCTGAGTACGAAGCCCCTGAGGAAGAGGTATTACCATCAATCCAATGATTTCCTCCTGACTCCGCTTAATTCTTTTCCTGAACCCATTTGCTCTCTCTGCAGCAGGAAGATGGTTCGGAGCCAAGGAACGATGATGGCTCCACCTTCCAGTTTTCGCCGGTTGCCCCCTTGGTCCTTTTTGGGAAAAATGCACCTCCCACGTCAAAAAGTATCATGCGGATCCAACCTGGCACCACAAAGTTAACCCCCAAGCGGAAACGATCCTCTGACATTGCTGCCCCCCGGCCCAAATCAAGGTGAGAAAGATGACTGTCAGAAAAATTCAGAAGGAAACGGGCCCATCTTCCACCAATCAAGAAGCTCCGATCGTCAGCCAGGTTTAGATCACCCTTCTTATAATTTGATCCCTTGAACATGTATATTTTGACTTCATTGCTCTTTCTTTTCTTGTAGTTCGATGTTGTAGACATTTCTAGTGGGGAAGAGCCCACATGCCAAAAAGATCCAACTTCAGAGGCTCCAGAAGATCCTTTGACAATGGTCAACGCCTTAGTCAACCTTCAGGATCCCATCCCAAAGGCTCCAGATAACCCCGCAACACCAGTTGATGCTTCAGTCGTCCTTCGAGGTCTGCAGAAGTCGGTCATTGCCACGTCGGACGTTGGTCCTTCTCTGGAAGAGCCGATCGTCACCTCGTCGGCTATCAGTCTTCCTCCTGAAGGGGCGCGCCTGCAAGAGCCGATCGTCACTTCATCGGCTGTCACTCCTTCTCCAGAAAGGGTGCATCCTCAGGAGCCGATCATCGCTTCATCAGCTGTCATTACTCCTCCTCCAGGATAGGTATGTTTTGTCACCAAGTCGTTTGCATCCTCTTTTCCTTGTGTTTCCTGTGCCGCTTTAGTTTTATGTTTTCTTTCAGGGTCTAAACCTCTCGGAGTTACTTTCATTCAACCCTGCATCCATCGGCTCGGCCATACTAGAAATCAATGATCATCAGCAAGATTCGACCGGCATCGCCAGCCAACTTCTCCGCGTGAAAGACTTTCTATCAGCTCCGATTGACGCCTTGGTGCAGGATTCGGACGCAGTGAGGCAGATTCTCGAGGAGATCAAGTCTCAACTCCCGGAAGTCCTTCAGATCAAGCTTTGGCCAACCGGGCACCTTCCTTTCTTTCAAGCAAGGGTAGAACATGCTCGACACAGGATTGAAGCTCAACGCTCTCAAGCTCCCTTGAAGGCTGACATTGTCGAGATGTGTCGATTGCTTAATGAGAAGAAGGTGAATCTGGACGCCAAGGCCGATACATCTATGCACTCTCAAAGGCTTCAACTTCTGGAGAATGAATTAGAGGACCTCAAGGCTAAGGTCCGGGCAACCGAGCATCGCATCCAAGAAGAGAAGAACCTTATTGCCAGCTCCAAATGAGAAGCAGAAAACCTAACCGCTCAACTGAAGATAGAGCTTGCAGAGCTGAGCGCTTTGAGTAGGCAGGTGGTGTCGGGAGAGGACAAGGACGATGAAGCAGTGATTACTGAAGTTGATCGCGTCCGTCTTGAGGCCATCGCCGCCATCGATGAGTTCCTCCAGTAGACTTCCTTGTAGTCACCCTTTGTAAGATAAACCTGTATGTATCTTACATTAAGATTCTAAAGTTGATGGTTGTACATTGGCTATTTGAACGACTCAATGCGTTGGGTGCAAAATACTTTTCTTTATCTTTTATATATGTGGGCCGACCGCACGTATCGGCCCTCTTTCCTTGTACCCAGCCTGACGCATATCATCGGCTTCCGCCTATACGAGTCATCAGGTTCTGTCGGCTCATATCCTCCTGCGCAGTGTCGGCTTTCTCCTGTTCGGGCCAACTGATCATATCGGTTCATAGCCTGATGCGTAGCATCGGCTTTACTGCTCACCGTCCCACATACTTGGGAAGTACTTCTTAAGATGTTGACCATTGACCGCCACCAGAAACTTGACGAAATCTATCTTGCCGAAAGCATTGGGTTTCATCATCTTCTTGATTTATCATGCACTTTTATCTCCAAATCAGTTATATTATGACTTGCATACCATTTCAATGTACTTACAAGAACATTCATTTTTCCAAATGGCTACAAGTATGCCCCCAAAACATCCATCAAGTCCTTGGCATTCCAATTCGCATATTAGTAATCCCAAAGATTTGTACTGAAGATATCAAACATATCATATCTGAAGAAACAAAAATGTTGTTCCAAGTATCCAGAATTAATGTGTTAAAAGATTTCATCACACCTAAACTAGTGGGTGAAAGATTCAAGAGGATTTTCACCCTTTTCGTTGTCACAGCCTTCCTGTGCCCAACCAGCGGTGATCTCGCCAGCCCTAAATTCTTCCCGCTAATCGCTAACCCTGAAAGCATAAGCTTATTTGATTGGTGCCCTATAGTCCTCGACAAGTTGGTTTCATCAATTGCCAAGTTCCAGCATGCAACTACTTCTTGTGCCATAGCTTCACTTGGAGGCTGCACATTCGCAATGATCGTTAGCTTTTTTTTTCCTTTTTTACATATGATTTTCTCTCTCATTTTCTTCATACACAGCAGGCAATTACTTCTTGTGCCATAGCTTCACTTGGAGGCTGCACATTCGCAATGATGTTTAACTTTTTTCTTTTTTGACATATGATTTCCTCTCGCATTTTGTCCATATAGTACCTTTTTTAGATAACTTTATTTAAATAAAATTTTTTCATAACAGTTTGTCTACTTTGAGCTTCTCGACATATCAGAAGTTTATTTGCCGATTCTTTGCCTCCGATAAGCTTGTGGACAAATGACAACATATCCATTGTCATAAATTATGAGAAAATCAATGAAGACAACAATCTTTTTGGCCGAGCACCTGTGAGTATTTATTTTTATTTTTCTTTGTGTTTTTCAATATTTTTATTTATTCTTGTTACTAATAAAATATTTTTATCAATGCAAATGAAAGATATGAGTAACACAGAATTAAGAAAAGGGGACCTTATGAATGGCATATTTATCGACACATCATCTGATGTAGAATCAATTCTAAATTCAATGCTACCAGGTCAAGCCTTCAGTAATGTAAGTAGGAACAAATTCTTTTCATTAGCAGAAGTTATTTTTTTCATCACACAGAAAGTTTTATCATTTTTAGCGCGGCGGGGGGGGGGGGGGGGGGACTTTTGCTGTGTAGAAATTTTGTTCTGAAGATAGTTTCAATATGTCATTTTTTTCAAAAAAAATATTTTTTGAAGAATATAAAACTTAAACATTATATATATATATATTTCTTCCTAAAATGTTTTGGCCATTGAGGAAAGGTTTTTTTGATGCCCCATGCGCTTTAAAATTTTTCCTCATAATTTTTTAAAATTGATCAAATTGTTCTATTTCACAATTTTTTTATCGACAACTTTGTTTACAAAAACTTTTTTCTAAAAATTAATTGAAGATTTTTATAGTTTTTATATAAATTTCTAAGTATATAAAGTTTTTTAAAACATTACATACCCTAAAATATTTTTTTCACAACTTTTTTTTCGTTTTAACAAGCAAGGGAACAGGTTCATACATCATATCATATTTCATGGAATGATCTAATCACTACAACCAGGCCGGTATTGATTTCTCAGATTACAAAATCTGTAGCAATTATTAAGGAAATAGAAGAGAATAGTGTATACTACAAACACATTACATAATACTTGCACAGTTGATGATCATCTTCAAGTGACAAATATTCAACGACATGCAACAAGCGAAGCCTAGTGTTATTGAGCAAAAGCCCACAAGCCCCTCAAGTTGGAGGCAACCCCTGCAGTTCTGTTGGTACAAATGGAAGAAAAGAAGTTTTTGACACACACAACAATATATTTTCTGGTACTCCATTACCAGATGTGATTGGCATTCATCAAGATGCAAAGGAAATGTTTGAAACAGTGTTTCACAGCCTAGAAGAAATGGATTTAGCTGATGGTTATCATATTCATGTCAAAGAAGAAAAATTCATGGACTAGCTCTACAAATCTATCTTTGCAAAATAAATTCAATCCAAACCAATGTAGGAAGAGCTAGAAAATATCAATGATTTAACTCTATCATTTGCAAACCTCTCGCCACCCAGCCAGCAATCTGATGCAATGTCAAACAAAATCAATATGAAAGAGGAATATGTAAAGGCTAGCTATGAACTATGGGAAACTCCTGCCAGAATCAGATCCCACACTTCTTTCAGTGTCGTACCGCTAAAGAAGAGATCGTTGCTCTCAGTTTCCAAAAAAACAACAAGCTTTGAAATTCATGAGGAATCCACTGGAAGGATCGCATTCACTGAATGAGCTTCAGCTTCAAAGAATGAGCAAATTCCAAGCTGTTCGAAAAAAGAAATTGAAATTTGATTCAGCTCAGCAAAACAAAGGAAAGACTAGAATGAGCATACCTACTCAAGTTGCAACAGACAAAGGACTGTATCCGAAACAAAATCAGCAAAAATCAAAAAAACAAGATATCAATGAGGGAAGCAAGATTTTTTGCCAGGATCAATATTCTCAACCAGATTCTCACAGAAATGATTCAAATCCTCCAGAGTTTATAAGTGCACAAACACATTTTAGCTCAAGCAGTCTGCAACATAAAGCAAGCACAATCAATCATAGTGCACCAAAAATGATGATTATGATGAGTGGGACGAGGACATTCTAAGACAACTCGATGAATCTGTTGAAACTGCAAGGAGTTCTCAGCATACACCACAGGGAAACCAAATACCATTGAGGCCGGTCATCTTTTACCATGTTTTGCATCCACTTCAGTTGAAAGGGTTGGGCACCAGTTCACTGTAAACATTATTCCAGCACTCTTTCCAGCTAGAAGGTATTTATCTTTTTTCTCTTTATTTTTATCCCCCCACTCCCCCTTGCGCCCTCTTAACTTTTTTAAAATCAGCGGTTGTATTAATATTTTCCTTTCTCAAAAAAACAGAACAAAGATTGTAAAGATGGAAAAAACAATTGGGTCAATCATTGGACTTTCGGCCTTTCAATGCAAGTTTATGGATCCATACCACACGATGTCATAAATATAATGGGTGTAGCTATTATGGAAGCTCAACATATCAAGCATCTTCGTGGTTTGCTTTTACCATGCGAGTGGGGGGAATTCATGTTGCACTATAAACTTTCTGTAAGTATATACACTTATAACAGTGTCTCTTTTTTTAATCACAAACACCACCTTTTTCCGCATGTTCCTAATGCTCAAACTTCAAGGTAGCACATTGTTACAGGATCCTCAACTAATACCAACCGACATCTCCAGCTGCCTTGCTTAAAAAAGATTAGTTTTCATCTTGACAACACAGATTTGGTACGCCCCCCTCCCCTTATGATTTTTTTCCAGTAATTTTTTTCTTCTGTAACATTTTTTTTCATGAACTTAAATCAAGGTAGCACGTAATTCTCTTTCTTCACCAGGTTTTCATCCATGCCCGCAAAAGTTCCTACTAGTATGTTGTTGTAGCTAACTTCAGAATCATAGGTTTGAAGTTATATGCTCCTTCAAAGACATTGATATCGTAAAAGATGATGCTACTATTGTTATTTCAAACTTCAAGAAAGTTTTCAAGGCTGTAAGTTATAGATCAACCAGAGTTGACATGTATAGCTTGCCAACAGCTTTCAGAAGTGTTTCAAACTACAACAACCAGTTAAGTTTCTTTCAAATCCACAAGATATTGCGTCATTTTTTTCTATAATAACATTCTTTCCCTCCATCCATATCCACACACAGGACTAACATTGGTGTATACGTTCTACAGCTTTTGCTATCCAACAATAGGAAGACACATTTTCATTTCAAACAAGTAAGTTCTTTTTTTAATTCGCTGCCCTTTTTTCATTTTTGTTATTTTTTTGTCAATGTGGAGAGCTTCTAAATAATTTTTTCCCGTATGTCTTACAGCTTTTTTTTTCACACAGCCCATGCAAGTAATTATTTTTTTATGTATATGTTTCTTTCTACATTCCAGGAACATGCAAAGACAATTCGCGAAACAGTAATTATTATCTTGTAGAACTGAGGAAAACGAAGTCGTACCACATGAGATAAAGAACAAAGCCCAAAAATATGTAAGTTTTAACTTTTTCACTATTTTTCTTCATTTTTATATTTTTTCAGTGTCTTCACTATTTTTCTTTTTTCTCTTTTTCACAAACTAGGGTGTAATTTTGGAGTACAACATAGTAGCGAGGAGAAGATAGGTGTTTTCATGTCAACCACTGAAATAATTTTTTTTCTCATTCAAAAAAATCTTTCTATTCTGAATTTTTTCTATCTTTTTTTCACGAATCCACCTTTTTACCTTAATAAAATTCTTGTCTTCCCTGCAGGCATTGTTAAAAATGCAAACAAGCTCCATTAGACTACAAAGGAAAATCAGTTTTACTTTTTTCAATTTTTATATTCACGTGCTGCGAGACAAATTTTTAGCAGAACAACTATATGTGGCAGCGTACTTTTCATGGATAATATTTTTTTTACTTTTTTCTGTTAGCAATTAGCAATAAAATTTTCGTATGCAGAGAATGATAGAAAAACTCGGGGGGGGGGTGAATTTTTTGGCAACTCATATATATTTTTTCTGTTACACTATTCTTTTAAATTTTTATCCATTTTGAAACTTTTTTCTCTAAAATATTTTCAAGATGATCAAGCATGAACCTATAAAGTTTGTTAGCTATAAAATTTCATACTAAATTTTCTATTAAACTAATATTTTATGTGGTAGAATCTTTATGTACAAAATTTTCAATAAGCCAAGTAGAAATCTGGAAAGTTTGTCAGCTACTAAAATTTTTAGTATGAAGTTTTTATTTTAAATAATTTTATTGTGCTTTCAGATAGTTTGAAATTTACTTTTATTTTTACTCCCCCCACCCAAATTATACACCCAATTTTCCCACATCCCAAAAAAACCAGATGGTTCCTAAAAGAAAATATTTTTTTGAGGTGGGAGGGGGGAGGATCGATCATACGGCGACCTTACGGAAGGAAACAAACAGGCCTCCGTAAACTAGAAAATCCCGTTGAAAATCAAAATTTTGTGATAGTTTGAGAGGGTAAATTGAATTTTTCCTATATTTAAAATAGAGGAGTATGTAAAGTAAGCACGGCGCTATAGGATGCTTAAATCGGCTCTTGTGTTTGCAAAAACATAAAAGCATTAGGAAAAGGGTTTACATGTGTTACTTAGCATGGTAATAACAAGCATTAGTACAAAGCATTTATTGAGGCACCTCAATACTGTCCGTTAGCACATTTGTGCTGGCGGTTGCAGCACAAATCGATTTGTATTGGCGGTTGGCTTAAGCGACGGATGCTTATGTCGACCATCAGCACAAACCATTCTTTTTCTTAAGGAAAAATTAAATAATTATTTCATATGAAGTTGGATAAAGATAAATTTTATATAAAAGTTATAGAGCTCGATGAGATCTAAAATTTTGTAGTTAACAATATTTTTGTGCAAGACCATTTATTTGGCTAAATATTCATTACCATTTCTGAAATCAAATTGTAAACCTTATATCCAAATTATAGACAACATAAGATGAAAACAAACCTTATATTCAAGTTATAGGGTTTGACGAGATCTAAAACTTTTTATTTGATAAATTTGCATTCAAGATTATTTAGTAGGTCAAATATTCGTTACCATTTCTAAAATTTAATTTTAATAATAAAAATTTAACCAAAGTTGTAGGGCTCGACGGGACCTAAAACTTTATAGTTGATAAATCTTTAATTTAGGATCATTTAGAGTGTCAAAAATATAATATAAGATTCGAAAAAGTGATATCAAAAGAATAATATACCTTGGAAAGATAAGAAGTAATGCATAGATGATGGTAAGGATTGGACGCGTGAAGCAAGAGGCCTCGAGTTCGAAGCACGAACACCGTATATACTCGGAAAAATGTCAAAAAAATATAGAACTTGTATGCATATACCTACTAAAATGTGAAAATATTTGTGCTAGTATAAGATTGCTTGCGGGCGTCAAAGCTGCCAGCATAAATATATTTTAACTGTCAGTACAAATATTTTTTAGCAGTGAAGATTATCAGGGATCAACGCTATTCCAACATGTACTGAACTCTGAAATCGATCGAATTATTAAAGCATATCCAAACGCCTGACTCGACCATGCAAGAAAAACAACGCACCGGCAATCCGAAACGTGCCCAGTTATTAAATTAGAAGGTAATAATAAACAACTTGATCTGAATCACTTAAACTGTGCGACGTCGAAGGTCGAACGAGCGAAGCAAGGAATCTTCATGGAAGTTGCATTGCTCGCTCGTCATCATCCGGCGGCAGGCGGCACCGCGCAGGTCTGCAGGGGAATCGGCGGCGAGCATGTGGCACCTGGATCGCTGGCCGCCGGCACATATACGCACTCAACGCCGCCTGAAAGAGAAGGCGGCGGAGGGCTACTATGCTCTTCCGAGCTACGGTTGGTTTGGATGTAACCGGATTAAATACGCATAGAAATGAATTTGGATATATCAAATATTTATTTTTGTGTTCCTTCCCGTTTCCATCCCTAGACGTTCGCATATGGCACGGGGACCCAGGACACGTCGAAGGCGTGAGGAGGCGCGCGCCGCAGTGGAGGCGCGGGGCGAATCCGACAGCGCGTTCCGGCGAGGAGATCGAAAAGCGGGCGCGGGCAGCCGGAGTGGCCGACGAGTGGCGTGCTATGGCCGCCGGCTGCATGTTGCGTGCATGCCCGCCGGCGTGGAATGAGCCGTCATCAGAGCGAGCGCTCGCGCATGTGGCGGCATGTGGGCTCGAGTTTGGAGAACATGCATGCGGGCGTGCCCGGGCCCGGGGCCTCTTCCTTCGCTAGCTTCCCGCTTGCTCAAGCAAACACCTCTCGTGCCCTCATCTCCCAGCTGCCGCAGATGCCGCTCAACGTGCCCCCGATCTCTTTACGTACGCGCACCAGCGCCCTGCTAGCTGTTCATCATATCCACATACACAGCCCCGCATCCGCAGGCAGATATCCGCACGCTAGCCACTTGTTCTTCCAGTTCAATTGAACCGTAATTAGATTACGCCGCCGGCCACCAACTACGCGCGCACATGCCTGCCACCGTGCCGTCCGATCTGTATACATATATAGGCAGCAGGCAGCCATGAGCCATTGCTCCGCTTGATCTCGCGCTGTCACAGCCGGTGGTGCCACGCCGCTACTCGTCGGTCGGTCATCGTGGTGTCGCGAATTGTGATCCGGCAACCGGCCTACCAGGCTACAACCACCTTAGATATGGCGGCTCACGCCTGCTGCGACGTCGTCGCTGACGGCGCTACGACGCCGGCGGGGGCAGCGGCAAGCGGGCGCCTTAGGTTGAGAAGGCCGTCGAGGGCGCTGATGAAGAAGGCGAGGAAGCTGAGGAAGGCCGCCGGCGGGAAGCGCCCGAGGCCGGCGGCGGCGTCGAGGACGAAGCGCGTCGCGGCGATCAGGAGGAAGATGGAGGCGCTGCGGAGGCTCGTGCCGGCGGCGCCCTGCGGGGAGGAGCGGGCGGACGGGCGGCTGGAGGAGCTCCTCCTGCACGCCGCCGGCTACATCCTGCGCCTCCAGATGCAGGTCCGGGTCATGCAAGTCATGGTCCACGCGCTAAACGATAACCCGGAGGATTGATGATGTATCTTCGCTCGATCCTCTCGGTCATGTGAATCCCTTTCATTCTTTTTTTTTTCTTCTCTTCTCATGGTTTGTCAGTTGGCTGCTGGGTGCAGATCATTGGTTTGTTGAGTATTGATGAGTGGGTTTGGGAATATTTGTACGAACATGCTAGAAATGTGTTCAATGCTCATACTGTGCGTGTGAAGAAGATAGGGTATAAGTAGATCTATACATAGTTTTAGGACACCTCCGAGCACCAGCTGTATGTGAAATGGGTGATTATTTGCATGTATGTACACAACTGCTTATGGGGTTAAGATTGAAACTGAAATTGAATTCGGAGGTTATATATTTGTTTGGTAGATGGCCTGAATTTCTAAATTATTGAGATCTTAACTCCGAAAGTTCGTTTGGACCAAACCGGTCATATATATGTAAAAGTTCAGTAACCGCACGAATGAACCCTCTTCCTTATCGACTGTGAACTGTTTGTTGGTGAGAGCTTCTGCATTCTGAATAGCACTAGGGGATGCATACACACCGTTACAGGACACATGTAGACTGGTTTTCCTTCACCACAAGATTTGTGCCACTACAAGTGCTCAATTCTGTGCAAAAGGTAGTTCCATGACTCTGCAGCACATTGAGAGAAACTATACATGCACGCACGCTATTAGGTACGTATTGTGTTCAGTTAAAATCTGGAGTTACGTCGAATTGTTGATGGGCATATATGTATACCTTGCTGTTCCTCTTTTGCACGTATTGGATTATATATATAGGAACACTAAAGTATACAAGATTATTAGTAATGAGAGAACCTGCTATATCGTTAGACATTTTCAATCCCTGAGTAAATGTTCCCCCAGTATGGGGTAGCTCTTGTCAATACTCTTATGGCTAGAGTAGCTATCTCCACATGCATATGTAACTGTCAATTCCTGAATTGAAGGTCGTTGCCCCAAAAGAGTAACTGCAAGGAGAACACAATAAAATGGATGATATGACTGTCGACACCTTCTTCTTCTTTGCTCTCCCGTGCTCGCCGGCCTCTGCATGCTGCATCTGTATGGTGACCATGCAGGCGTACAGTGACGTCGTCTTCTTCCATCGGGTACCAGATCGAAGCAAGCTGGAGGCGCGATCTGATTGCTATGGGCCCAGCACAAGGAGCCTCCGCTCGCACAGCGCAAAAGATCATCCAAATCATCTGCATCGCAATACGCACACAGCACGGCCGACATGCATGTAACGACCGGCCGACCACAGGCCCAAAAAGCACAAAGGTCCTTGTAGGCCTTCGAAGGAACAAACAGTGGGCTGCGCTTGCCATCTTTTTCGAGGAACGGGCTGGGCTGGGCTTTCCTAAACGCCTCCCTGGGCAAAACTGGCCCGGACCATGACGAACCGGGCTACAAATCTTGCATTAGGCTCTTCGACCCATCAGGCCCACTCAGAAGAAGCACGGATGGCTGTTTGCCCTAGCAAAAAAATAGATGACACTATCTCCAAAAAAAGATGGTAGGCCGCTCAAAAAAAATGGTAGGTAATATTTTTTAAAACTTCAAACTTTAAATGTTAATATAAATATATTATAAAACAGTTGATTAGTGAAATTATTGAGTGAATATTAGGAGGATCAAGGTTGGAGATACATCCATTCTAAAAGACCGACACAAACATGTCAACATTGCGGGTTATTGTTTCAGCTATCTGGGTGTAATTAAGAACTTATTTCTTTTTTGCGAAAGAAAATAAGTACTCATTTCGACAAATGAATACTGATTAGTCTCCAAAACATGAAACAAATCATCATTTTTTGCATATAGGAGTGCTTTTATCCTGACACCTTGCTTTAACTGATAGAATTTATATCATTTAAAAAAACTGACATAATGCATAACTAGTACAAGTAGAAGACCGTTCCAACAATTACTCAACGATCTTTCCCTAAAAAATATCCAACCAAAACTTTTTTGAACAGTAGTTAATCTGATTAACAGCTATTTTTCCCGGTCACAACCAGTTAGTTGAAGACAACGCGAAACTGGACACTATAATATATAATATGGTTAGCATTTTTGTATTTATTTAAAGAAAAATATAGTAACCGTGCACATACTCCGTTGGTACCAACGTCACTGTATAAAAAAGTTTGCTCAGACCTGCTTTGGTAATCCCCTTTAGATCACACGAAACGAGCTACTTGTCCCCAACATTAAAAAAGTTGTTACTCTTTTTATTTTGAGAGAAAAAATAAAATGTTATATTGCGAAGGCGACACGTGAAAGATGAGACGTGACCACGGAACGGAATCTGCTACAGATTGAACGAGCTGCAAACCCTAGTGTGTTCTACAATGACAGACAAGTACATCCTGTTGGGATGAGATGGGCCCGGATGTTTGTAGCCCTACGCGTGCATCAACTACTTAGACTCCGTTTGGGAGCGCCCTGCGCGAGGATGGAGCTGGAGCAGGCTGAGCCACCTTTTTTGAGCTCCGCCAGCTCCACCTGTGTGCAGTACAAAACGACTCCGGCTCTCCCAGGCGGCAAGAGCGCTCCACCGATATGGACGAGCTCTTCCAAGGCGGCAGAAGATCCCAATTCCCAATTGACAAGAAGCTCTTCGTGCGCAACATCGCAACAGGGTTCGTACTTTCATATCGATGGGGTATCGTCACCTGGCAGGTCTAATCGCGCACATCACTAGTATGTTTTTTAGCGAATAAATACAACACTAGCATTTTGTGAAGTGATTATTGGTGTAAATGAAGCTACAGGAATCCTGAATTTAGCCCAAAATGCATGTTTGCTAACGCAACCACCAACCACCCCACAAGCATTTCCACGGTGTACTACTGTACTCGTTCCTGATCCTTCTTGTTCTTGTGCTCACTAGGCTTGAACTTGGTATGTGCTAGGTCAGACTTCGGCCTAGGTGCCTAGGTCTGAAAATGTTCGAGTAGAAGTTCAATATAATATGATTTAGTGTGAAGCATGGCCAAATGTCAACGAGGAAGTCCTAAATATGTCCCAAAAAACACGTTGAAATGAGATGAGACCGAAGCCGTGCGCTCATTAATTTGATATATGGGATGAGTTACTCTGATACTAAATAAAATTCATGGCACTGAACCGAGTATTTTACAAATCAAGTTTTCATGTTTCTTTACTATGCAATCGTGTATTTTTACTTTTTATCACAAAAGTTGTAAATTTCACTATTTGTCTGCAGACTAAGGTTAAAGCTCTCTTTGGTGAGATGAACGTGAAAGCAAATGAATAGAACATTTTTTAAAGAAAGCTAAATTAACAGAACATAACCTACAAACCATAGATTAATATGTGACTTTACGGCGTCAATCACTAGGGCTCTCGCTAGCTCTCTTGACCTTATTGATATCAATTGTAGATCTGTAGTTCCCCACTATGACTCTCCCTAGTCATAGTTAGTAGTCATAGTTAGTCTATTATAGACTTCGGTAGAAATAAACTAGAAAGAGAGTTTGCTTCAACATAATCTCAACGACATGATAAGGATGTGAGATTTAGGTATTCTTTTATCTTTTCCCAACATACTTATCATGTGAGATTTAGTTATACGTACCAGAGACATCTTAACGCTGACCTCTTGACGGCACGTGTTAACAGCCTTCTTAACTACTTATCCTATGATCCTGTCCTACATCTGTATGCACAAATTCACAAAAATGTAAAAATCATCAAGGATTTGTTTCATATTTATATATCATAGCTCTAATATAAGAATATGTATTTTTTAAAGTTAGAAACATGAAAAAATATGTTTAGACAAAAAGGTAAAGAGTTGAACCTTGTAAAACTCTTAAAATACTACTCCACTAAAAACTACACATGGTACACTCTATTCAAACATCTTTGGCTTTCCAAAACAAATGTATTTCTCAAAACCTTGGAATTTTTAAATTTCTAAAAAGAATTTTTCATCCAAATAAATTGGGCCATAGAAAGTAAAAAGATTTCAAATCTGAAAGAAATAAACAACTCATTACAATAAAATATTATCATCTTTTTAGAATCATATTTGTCCATGACCTGTATATTCCCCCTGAAATATATATTTAGAATACAATTACTTTTATAAGAAATTAATAAATATAGAACTATGTAACTTGGTGGTCAAAGTTAATTTTTATGTGGAACAAAAAGAAAGTATAGAAAGGACACTACTTGTAATCAGGGGAGGAGACAAGAGTACCAGTAAAACTGTGTGTTGCTGGACCCACATATGGAATACAACATGACCGCAGAAATGCAAAATACACTGTTGTATTTTTTTTCCGTTGAGAAAGGAATCTTCTAACACTGACATCGGACCTAGCCTTTCTCCCGACCCATCCCGACTCTGCACCTGGAAGGATCGGAAGATTTATAGAGTGGAATGAATACGCTAATCTGAAATTTAAAATACTTTGAATATTGTCAGTAATATAGAAATTCGCATACTCTGGATATATGTCCGCATACTCCAGACTTGTGTCAGGAGTTTTCGGAGATAATGTCCGGATTATCCGGGTATAAAACAATCTACACAAAAATAAAGATATTGATGTTGTAATTTAGATCGAGTAAATTTAGAAGAGATAGTGGTACCTTTGAAGTGTTTCTCACTAGTTGTCTTGCTCTAGAGATTTGTATAATAGTAGATCGACCTCAAACCCTATCTCACAAGCAAATAACTAATAAAACAAGTAAGGAGCACAAGAGAGAGACAGAATTGTCTCCCAAAAGAGCTACGTCTCCGTTGAGAAAGGATTCAAGAGATGGTGCTCAAGAACCCGTATGATCCTCTCTCAAGGGTGAGATCAATGATCAAACCTAAGGTCACTTACTATGTGTTCCTCCAAGAGGAATATCGATTATAAACTTCCCATGGTGCTCACAACTTGCTCGAGCACTCACAAGCGACGCCTAGCCGTCTAGGAGCTTGAAGCTCCAAAAGTAACAAACTTAAATCCACCAGCTAGACGAAGATGATGTGCTCAAGAGATGGAATAGAAGCTTACTGGCACAAATTTTTGCTCTTGCAACAATCTTACTTGAATCCCCAAAGAAAATCACTCAAGAATGAAGAAAAGGGAAGTGAGAGAGCTCTTCTTTTGCTTGTGGGCGTTTCTGGTCAAAGTGAGCTAGAGAGCTATGAATAAAGGGGTATGGGGGGTATTTATACCCCCTCTCATAGAAAACTAGCCGTTGGCTGAAGGGTACCCGAATACACCAGATATATGTTCGGATACTCCGGATACAGGGGTCCGGAGACTCCGAACTTAGAGAAATTTACGGACGGGGAACATTTACCCGGAGTCTTCGGGTATATGTCCGGATACTCCAGACATCCTTGTCTGGACATTCCGGACCAAGACCCGGACACTCCGGGTTTTATAGGAAATTTCACAAGAAGGCTGTTTATTGTGGTAGGTTTGATTCTCATAGTTTTTGTAGGTTCTCTTGAGCACAACTACCACGTCAACACCTGTAGATCAAAGTCTCTATTGATAGTACGGCGTTCCTATACTCAAAACCGCTTTTCATTTCCTTTTTGAGGGGTCATGCTTCGTAATATGCTTTGCTTAATCACCCTTAGCACCTGCACACATGCTTGATAACATGATTAAATATACATGTACTTTGTCATCTACCACCAAAACCCACTAAGGGGCCTAGATATCTTTCAATCTTCCTCTTTTTGGTGATTGATGACAACCCACATGTATCTCATTTGATAATCATAAAGATGTAAACTTAAGCATATAAAGAGCTCCCCCTTAATGTATGCCATAAATTTGAATTTCAAATTGACTTCTTAAAAGTCAAAGTTGGCACATTATGAAGAGCACATATACAGTGGGGTGAGCAAGTGTGTGCTGATACAATGTGTAATACAAATGACAGGTTATGCATTCAAGAAAAACTAGTGTTGGCAGCAAAAACTGGAGACTCCGGGTATATATCCGGATACTCCGGACAGCATGTCCGGATTATCCGGCTATATAACCGGACTATTCGGACCTCTCACATAGAACGCAGAAAACAACAAGTGATCACATATTAACTAAGAATCACACTATCATTTAAGCCTTAGAACAGCTTCAAATGTAACAACCAAACAGTTTTAAACACAGAGTAGCACACATTACAAGTTTTCTCACACCACATAGTCCTTACATAAAGTTTGTTCAAGCGAAACGATAAGACGACATTAAGTTTGATACAAAGCCCAAATGAGTACATGAATGACATTTTCACTCCCCCTTTGTCATCAAGTGCCAAAAAGGGAATGAAAAGCAGCAATAAAATGTTCTACTCATCATCATCATCTTGGGCGTCCTCATCAGAGGTATCCTCATCCTCATTGGAGTCGGGGTGCTCGCGATAGTCCTGGGGTTCTTCTTCCTCGGTCTCCGCTTCTTCATCAAATATTTCTTGGCCATGAGGAGGAGAGCAATGAGAGTGAGGAGGTGCATGAGTGCGTCGACGTGGGCGAGGAAGAGGAGCATGAGCAGCAGCAATAGCAGCCTCATCCTCGGCATCCCACTCGGTGAATGGATCATCAAACTCGGGCAACTCATGGTATGGGTCCGTGGGAAGGCCTAGGTGTTTCTTGATTTCTATGATATCCCTGCGGTTTTCATTTATTTCTTGAGTTGATGTCTTGCATATGCAGAAGATACTCTTGAGTGCCCTCTTTATGAATGAGTCATGGTGACCACGGCGAGAGGATGATGGACCCGAATAAGATGGAGCTGGGTCAAACCTCGGGTTTCTTGTGGCTCCGGCATGAAGAGGAGGTGCTCATGGTGCTTCACCGGAGCGCGGATGAATACGTAGAGGCTCATGCTTGCAGTCCTTTGGAAATGTGATCATGGTGACCCTCTCAATCATATACATAATATAAGGAGCTGAAGGCAAGAACTTCTTGGGATCATTCATGATTCTCCTTAGCTCATTCCAAATGAAGTCCATGATGCAAAAGGGTTTTCCTCCGAGCATTGTACGAGCAAGGAGATTGCATGCAAAGTATCGAAGTGCCGTTGAATCTTCATTCTTAGCATCAATGGTGGCATGAAAGAATTGATTCATCATGTAGTAGAAGGGTTGGAGGGTGCTTGCATTACCGGCTTCGGCGAGGATCGGATTGTAGAAGAGAGCCGGTAATTGATTTGGCTTCAATTGATCCTCCACATGAATGGGATCTCTCTTCTCATCCTCTGAGCCAAGTCCAAGAAGCCTAAAGAAGGTTATGTAGTCCACTCCATACTTCACTCCTTCTGTTGTCCAAAAGAAAGCAACTTTCCTTGCATCATAATATAGAGAAGAATGGAATTGGGCGAGGATCTCTTCATTCCAATCGTACCGAAAGCCCATGATATCATAGAGACCAAACTCTCAGCACTTTGCAATCGCTTCATTGAAGAATGGATCATTGAGTCTTTCAAAGTAAGCCCAATATACACACTTGCAAGGGATAATTGGTGCCTTGCCCTTGCGCAACACCACAGAGGAATAGAAATCCTGATGCAACTAACACCAAAATCTTCTTTCCAAATTTTCTAACTTCTCACACCTATACACATCTTCTGTCCAAACATTTGTGAGGGCCACGGCTTGCTTGAAATAATCTCTGCCCATTTGAATGGCATACCCATCAGGAATTTGAGGGCGAGCAAGCTTGGGACCGACCGGATACCGAGTATGATCTGCTGAGAAGGCGACCTCCAAGCGAGGTAGAGTCTACGGGAAAATATCCGCTGCGATGCCCCTTCTTGAAGGGTTAGCCCTGGACGGAGGATTCGGCATGCTTGCCATCATGCAGGGGGCTTGACGTGGCGGATGGGCTTGTGAACTACTGCCTGTAGGTTCTTTGCCAGGACGACGACGGGGTCGCAATTCCCTTGGAGGAGGACAAGGAGGGGAAACTTCTTCTTGAATTTGTGCATCATGACGGCGTGTTTGCTGATGCTGACCAGATGGTTCACCTGCTCTCCCCATTTCCTAGACAAGAGATGTGGTATGATTAAGAATGAGTCTAAATAGTTTTTGATTGAAAAATATAGGGCCAGTCACACGAAGTCCGGAGACTCCGAAGACCAGGGTCGGAGTATCCGGGCCTATATCCAGAGTGTCCGGATATCGTGCCCCAAAACCCTAGGTTCAAAGATTTGAAGATTTAGCCATGGGAATTGAATCAAACTTGAACCACAGGATGCTAGACATGTGTAGAGACTATCCCCCAAGGCACATCTACTAACTCCAACCACATTGAGAGATCGGGCGAGTTGAAGCTTGAATACCTTGAGATACGTGGAACAAGCGGGAATCCTTCAAATTCGATGAATCCCCGGAGTTTCCGGAGAGAAGAGGAGTCTTCCTTGAAGATTGGAAGGATTCTTGACGGTGAGAAGGTGAAAATCGCCTCAATGGCGTGAGGGTGCATGCGAGCAATTTGTGGTGAGTGTTTTGAAGAGTGAATAGGTTTACCCGACCCCCCTCACCCACGGTACATATGGAATGGATTTACCGTCCGGAGTATCTGGACAAATGTCCGGAGTATCCGGCCGGTCTGGAGTATCCAGACTAGATTCTGGAGTATCCGGCTCCCCCTCAATCTAAGCAGAATTTCAATAAAGGATAAGATTGAATTTCGATAGAGAGATCTAATGATGTGAGAGCCTTACTAGCTTGAGACTAGCCAACAATCAACAATGGTAACAATAGTCTCAAGTAAGCAAGAAAAAATTCAAACTTTCTTGAAAATCACTCTTAACAAATCTAATAAGTTGTTCAAAAAGAATTACTCTATAGCAATCAAACATGTGCATGATCTCAAACTAAGTTATGAAAGTCCAAGATATTTAGCTCACTCCTCAAGGTACAAAACCTTTGCTCATCAAGTGATTTGGTGAAGATATCGGCTAGTTTTTTATCGGTGCTCACAAGACTCAAAACGATATCTCCTTTGGTCTCATGATCTCTCAAGAAATGATGTCTTATATCAATATGTTTGGTTCTTGAGTGGTTTACTGGGTTGTTTGCTAGCTTGAAGTCACTCTCGTTGTCACACAAGAGTGGAATCTTACTAAACTTGTAACCAAAGTCGCTCAAAGTAAATCTCATCCAAAGTAGTTGTGCACAACAAGCACCTGCAGCAACATACTCAGCTTCGGCAGTGGATAGAGCAACGGAATTTTGTTTCTTAGAGCTCCAAGATACAAGGGACCGACAAAGGAATTGACAAGTCTCTGATGTACTCTTCCTATCTACTTGCAACCAGTATAATCCAAATCGGAATAGCCAAGTAGATTGAAAGTGGAGCCCTTGGGATACCATAAGCCAAGGTATGGAGTGTAAACCAAATATCTTAGAATTCTCTTAACAGCCATAAGATGACATTCCTTAGGATTAACTTGAAACCTTGCACACATGCACACACTAAGCATGATATCGGGTCTAGATGCACAAAGGTAAAGAAGAGCCAATCATGGAGCGATATACCTTTTGATCTACGGCCTTGCCATCTTCGTTTAGATCAAGATGTCCATTAGTTGGCATGGGTGTCTTGATGAGCTTGGCATTCTCCATGTCAATTTTTTTAACATATCTTTAGTATACTTGGTTTGACAAATGAAAGTGTGTTCCTTGAATTGTTTGATTTGAAATCCAAGAAAGTAAGTCAACTCGCCCATCATGGACATCTCAAATCTCTTCGTCATGATCCTAATAAAATCCTCGCACCAAGATTGATTAGTAGAACCAAATATAATATCATCGACATATATTTGGCATACAAAAATATCTTTATCAACTTTATGACTGAAAAGAGTAGGGTTGACTTTGCCTATCTCAAAGCCTTTCCTTAAGAGAAAATTCTTAAGGCATTTGTACCATACTCTAGGTGCTTTCTTAAGCCCATAGAGCGCCTTATGGAGCTTGTAGACGTGGTTAGGAAACATGGAATCTTCAAAACCCGATTGTTGCTCAACATATACCAATTCGGAGATTGGTCCATCAAGAAAAGCACTCAAAATCCAGACCTTCGATTTGTGTAAAGCCTTGAGCAACCAACCTTGCTTTGTTCCAAGTCACCACGCCATGTTCATCTTGTTTGTTTCGAAAGATCCACTTGGTTCCAAAAACATTTTGCTTGGGTCATTCTACTAAGGACCAGACTTCATTCCATGTGAAGTTATTCAATTCTTTTTGCATAGCCATCACCCAATCCGGATCATCCAGTGCTTCATTTACCTTAAGTGGTTCCGAGGAAGAAACAAATGAGTAATGTTCACAAAAAGTAGCCAAACGAGAACGAGTGGTTACCCTTTTACTTATACTTCCAAGGATGTTATCTACAGGATGATCCTTTTGGATATTTTGATAAACTCTTGGATGAGGAATTTGAGCTTCATGTTGTATTTGTTCAACTTCTTGTTCAGCCTGAGATTGATCTTGATGTGGGATTGAGGGTTCAACTTCAGTGACCCGGATAGTCCGGTCCTTAGTCCGGATATTCCGGACAGGGAATCCGGAGTCTCCGGACGTAAGGTCGGAGTTTCTAAGTTGCGCGACGGAGGTGGATGTAGATGACTCTTTGAACATCAACACATCATCATCATCTTGATCTTCTTGTTCCTGAGGCTTTATTTCACTAGTGGCTAGCTTCTTGATTGCTTTTCTTGGTGATTCTTCCATGCCTACAACACTATCAACTTGCTCCCCTTGAGAGCCATTAGATTCATCGAATGTCACGTCACACACAACTTCAACACACCCATAGGTTTTGTTAAAGACACAATAGCCATGAGCATTCGAGGCATAACCAAGAAGAAAACCTTCATCAACTTTAGGTGCAAACTTAGAGTTTTTAGGCTTCTTGTTAAGAATGAAGCACTTACTTCCAAAAAATCTCAAGTAAGACACATTAGGCTTTTTACTAAGTAAAAGCTCGTAGGTCGTCTTGTTCAAGATCTTGCGTAGATAAAGGCAGTTGATGGCATGGCACGCCGTGTTGATTGCTTCCGCCCAAAATTGATCTCAGACCTTGTATTTATGGAGCATTGTCCTAGCGGCCTCAATGAAAGTTCTATTCTTCCTTTCAACAATTCTGTTTTGTTGTGGAGTATATGAAATGGAGAACTCATGACCAATGCCCTCTTCATCTAGGAATTCTTCAATGTTGGTGTTCTTGAATTTGGTGCGATTGTCACTTCTCACTTTGTTGATCTTGGTCTCAAATTCATTTTGAGCTCTTTTTGCAAATTTCTTGAATGTATCTTGCACTGCACTTTTGTCATGCAAAAAGAATACCCAAGTGAAATGAGAATAATCATCAACAATGACAAGACCATATTTATTACCACCAATGCTATATAAGCCACCGGCCAAAATAAGTCCATGTGTAGTAGTTTCAATGGCTTGATGGTGGTGACAGTGCTCTTTGATGGATGAGGAACACCAACTTGCTTTCCGGCTTGACAAGCACTACAAATATGATCTTTCTCAAAAGAGAGATTGGTTAGTCCTAGAATGTGATCCCCTTTTAGGATCTCGTTGAGATTTCTCATCCCAACCTGGGCTAGTCGGTGATGCCATAACCAACCCAAGATAGACTTTGCCACCAAACATGTATCAAGTTGAGCCTTTTCTTGTGAAAAATCCACTACATAAAGCTTTCCCTTCAGCACACCCTTGAAGGCAACGGAGTCATCGCTTCTCCTAATAATGGTCACACCCTCATTAGTGAATAAACAATTAAAACCCGAGGCACAAAGTTGTGATCTGGACAACAAATTATAACCAAGTGACTCAACTAAGAGAACCTTTGAAAGAGAGAATTTTGAGTTTAGACCAATATTACCGGTGCCAAGTACTTTTTCTTTTTGATTTCCGGCAAAGGTAATGTAATGATCACCATCAGATTCTTTCAAAGATTCAAGCATACTTCCTTCTTCGATCATATTATTTGTAGATCCACTATCAATCACCCATGTGGATCCACCGGAAAAGTATCCCTACAAAACAACATCATTCCTTCTTTTTTAGGTACCCAATAATACTTGGATCCTTGAGTGTTAGTCACAAGCATCTTGGGTATCCACACATGACATTTCACCTTAGTGCTTCATGAGCGGTGACCCACAAATATAGCAACCACTTTACCATAATGGTTCCTAGTTAACATATAATCCGCATAAGAAGACATGTGAGAGGATGATTCTTGTATCTTAGGAGCTTGGAACTTGTCTTGTTTTAATAAAGATGTGACAATTTTGGCATCTTCATCACATATTGTGCCTCCCATGACAAACTTGACATAACTTATCCCTCGGGTCTTACCAACTCCCTTGCGGATGGGAGTAGTCATGTTCACTAGACCTCCATTTACTCCTAAGGTGGCCTTCTTGTTGTTCTTGACATATGGGATGGTTTGAGGTGCACCATCTTCATTCTTTCCAAGTCCCTTACCTTTCTCAAAGCCATACTTGTTCATTTATTTTGATCCAAATCCCTTGGTATGCTTTTCAAACTCACCTACCCTTGGTAAGGGATTTGTCTTGGTAACTTGCTCGTGAGAGGGTGCTTCTTCTTGCACTAATTGAATGAGTCTAATAATCTCTTTCTTCATGGCATGCATTTTGGCATGGTTAGTAGCACAAGTTTGAACATCAATATTAAAGCATCGTGCACAACCGTTACTAGTTGAAGGACTAGATTACTTTGATGACTCACAAGCTTTAGAGGAGCTTTCCAAAAGAGTGTTAACTTCAAGTGCCGCGTGAATGTCTTGCAAGCTTGTTAAGCTTTCTTGAAGTTTCTCATTGTCACTCTTCAAGTTAGCATGAGTCTCTTCAACTAAGGAGAGTTTTTTTAATTAAGTCATTCACCTTGCTCTTTTCACTAGTGAATGACTCTTCTACCTTAAGAAGTATGCTAGCCTTGGTTCTTAGAGAGTCCTCAAGCCTCTTGTTTTCCATCCTTCCATTGGTAAGGTTCTTTTCAAGAGCTTCAAATTTTTTTTTCTCTCAAGCCTAAGCAATTCTTCTTGTGATTCAAGAATCTCATCTAGATCATCTAGTTTCATTATTAGTTTCATCATTTTAGTTGTCACTCTTTTGCCATATTATTTAATAAGACTAGCAATTTCATCTTCTTCATCTAGTTCATCACCCGATGAGTTTGGGGATGTTACCTTCATGTTATTTTCCATAAGGCACATGATTGGGCCTTGATCTTCGTCATCAGTGAGATCTCCAAATAAACTTGGTTGATGAGAAGAAGAGGTCTTGAATGCCATGGTTGCAACATCTTCATTGTCGGAGTCGCTCTCTTCATTTGAATCCCATTATTGGCCAAGATGAGCTTCATTGGCATGCTTTTTGTATCTTGGGTTGTCCCTCTTGAATGACGACTCCTTGGTGTCCTTGTTCTTCTTCTTTTCTTCCGGACAATCTGTAATGAAATGTCCAATTTTCTTGCAACCAAAACAAGGCTTGCTTGATCTTATTCTTGATTCATACTTGTTCTTGCCAAATTTTCAAAAATTGCTCTTCCTTAGAATCCTTCTAAAGTTCTTGATGAAGAAAGCCATTTGCTCATCATCAAGCTCATCATCTTCATTATCACTAGAGTCATCATTCTTTGAGGATTGGGTAGCTTTTTCTTTGCCCTTTAATTTTGCTTGAAGAGCCAACCCATTGTTCTTTGCTGCTTGCTCTTGGAGGTCGGCCAAATCTTGATTAATCTTGACCCTCTTCAATTGATCATGGTGAGCTTCTATTCTTCCAATAACATTATCAGCGGTGAAGTGTTTGAAACCCCTTTCAGCTCTTATCAAGCTAGGTAGTGTGACATCCCTAGCCATGTAGATGGTCAAGAGCTTGTCCACTATCTCACGATCACCCCATTTATCACCACCAAGTGACTTGATTTGATTGGTGATCTTCTTCATTCGATTGTACATTTCTTTGATGATTTTATCTTTATTCATAGAAAAAAGACTTAGTTCATCTTCTAATGTCCTGATTCTTAACTCATGAACTTTTCATGATCCTTGATGATTCACTTGGAGTATATCCCAAGCATTTTTGGCGGTGAGAGCATCTTCAATCTTGTCAAACTCTTCGGCACTTACGGAAGAGTGAAGGATGTTCAAAGCTTGGTAGTTGCGTTCCAAAACATAAGCTTGAACCGGTGTAGGAGTCTCATCATCATCCGAAATATCACAACTAACTTCCACAATCTGCCGAAGGTCCTTGTGAATAACACTCAAGTAACCGAACATCTCTGTCTTCCATTGATTATAGCCCGTGCCATCGAAGTGAAGTGGCTTTCTCATGTGAATTGAGGCATTGTGTTCACTTGGAATTTCAAAGGTGTAGTCATGAGCCAGTCGGTGATAGTCGGCTCTTTTCTTCATTTTCGATGAGTTTGAGGATCTTTTCTTGTAATCAGTGTCGGAGTCATCACTTGACTCGATTATGATCTTGGTGTTGGATTTTCCTTTCTTTCTTTGCAGCTTCTTCTTCTTTTTCCAAGCCTTCCACTCTTGGAACGACATCTCATCATCGGTTGTTTCCAACTCATCTTCTTCTTTTTTGTGTTGATCATTCCTTTTCTTGTCTTTGAAAGAAGAACTCTTGTTATCCTCACACTTTCCTAATGACTTCCCTTTGTCAACTTCATTGGTTGGATCGATAAGAACCTTTGGTGAAGCGTCATCCAACATCTTGATTATCCAAGCGGTTAAGCTTTGAAGATGGAGAACGAGGCTCTGATATCAATTGAAAGAATCTCAAGATGCCTAGAAGGGGGGTAAATAGGCTAATCTGAAACTTAAAGCACTTTGAACACTGTCAGTGAGACAGATGTCCGAATACTCCGGACTTGTGTCCGGAGTTTCCGAAGATAATATCCGGACTATCTGGGTATGAAACTGAAGCGTCCCCCCATCAGGGAAGACTTAAAAGTGTTGAATTATCAGTCCCAGGAGGCTGATAACACTTTTATTACATCAGATGGTACATCACCGTACAACTCTACGCGGTAATGGGCAGTGAAGCGCCACTATCGCGAGGATTACAACCAGAACCCACACAACTACACTAGCGATGAACAAAGGATCATCAGAGTCTTGCGCCATGCGGAATCCAACGGTGGCCTCAACCACAGGCAAGACTGGGTGCAGGACGAAACCCTACTCGTTGTCTTCGGGGACGTAGTCTGGGTCTTCCACTGTAAAAATAGGAATGGGGTGAGTACAAACGTACTCAGCAAGTCCAATCACACCCACGGAGGGGGGGTAATACAGGAATTAATGCAAAGGGCAATCCAAGGATACGGTTAGGGTTTATTTGCGGAAAACTCAGTTATATGCAAGGGTTCATTTTGAAAACACTTTTCAAAACAAGTTTTTCCAATACCAAGAAGCACACGATGTTGATCCACACAGGATCCCAGTTTTAAACTGCTACCGGACTCCCCGTCCGCCGTAGCACACGGCACAACTGCCGGACACTTTTCCAAACAACTCACACTAGCCCATCCATTCCCAAGATAAACACTAGTTATGTGACCACACCGTAACTTGCCCAATACCGTGGGCACGGCTATTCGAATAGATTTTAACTCTGCAGAGGTGTGCAACTTTACCCACAGGTGGGGTACCACAGCACGAACACCTTAGTGCCGGTGCAGATCCCAACAAAGCCATTACCCACCTTAGCTAGACCTGACTAGCCACCACGGGATCCATCAAGGGGTCATTCGACCTAACTCCGAGGTTTAACCGGGGCATAAGTCACACAGAGCTTATCCCGTCTCCTTGATCACCCGTTGCTCTCAGCTCTCCTGATGGCTATCAGACTAACTAGTGGGATTTATGCTAAGCCGTTGCCCATACAACGGTCAAGCGGTTTGCACGACAGGAAGCTAGGTGAGATGTCACATCAACTCGGTCCTTAGGGGTGACAAGATGGATATCTCCCTTCCACGCTCAACCACACAGGTACGAGCACACCATCGGCAATTCACACAGAAATGCCATCCATCCCGTCTAACTCACTTTTCAAAACCACACTTTATCCCTTCCCACACGCACACACATTTTCTTTATAAAACCAGGTGGTCAAAGTATGGTTGTCACAACAAGGGTGGCTATCCTACCATGGTTACGGCACGCAAAACCATGCAACTTTATAAAACAGGCCATCGGGTTGTGTTTATAAAAACTAGGACAAAAACATGCATCAAAGGGCGGAATTGAACTTGCCATCGTCAAATCCTTGCGGGAGGTCCTGATCGTAGCACTGTCCCTCGGGCTCGGGGTCGCAGAACTGGTCCTCGTTCGCTTGGTCACAGTCGGGACCTTCCTCGTTCACTCCGTGTCCTACGACGCAAACAAACAGGCACACAATCAAGCACAAGAACTAAAAGCTTTTATCGTCGAGCTTGAATCGGAAATAATTTAGTTACGGAGGTCGGGGCAATATCTCTGGGTGGTTTCTTAATGGCATGGCTAAAACTATACTAGAAAGGGAGTGGTGAAGTTTCGGGTCGATCGGAGGTCGTTTCGCGCATAAAATGACGCACTAAAGAGGGTTTTAGGGGTTAAACGGGGTCTAAGGACCTGTTCGTAATTATCCAGGAAGAGTGAGGACTTATTTACGATTTCCTAAAGGTATCCTAAGTATGTTAAAGTGTGTCGAATATAACTAGGTTTGCGTATTGAGGGGTTTGTTTTGAAATAATAAAGAGAGTAGGGTCTCATTAGCAAAAGAAGTAGTTAAAGGAGAGGGGGGGGTCCTTTGGGGAAAATAGGAAAACAGGAGGGGGTTTTGGGCAAAACGGCCCCCTTTCTTCCTCCCCTCGCTAACAGGAACAGAGGAGGAGTGAGGAGGGGCGCCGGCGGCCAAATCCGGCCACCTAGGGCTCGGGGCGGCTCGGGTGAGAGGGGGAAAAGAGAGAGGGGGTCACGGGGAACTCGTTCCCGGCCTCACCTCGGGCCGGGGTGGTGCGTGGGGGCGGGGCGACGGCGGGCCGTGGGTGGCGGCGGAGGTGTTCGCGGCGGCGGCACTGTGAGCCGGGGAAGGAGCGGGCGGTGGCAGTGAAGGCTGTGGGGAAGGAAGGAGCGGGATGGGAGCCTATTTATAGGCAGGGGAAGGCGGTGGGGAGGCGGGGCCGCGCGGTGACCGGCCTCCGGGCTCGGCGGGGCGCCATTAAAGGCGTGCGTCTGCTTGCCCGCGTCGTGACGCGGCGCGCGTGCAAGCACAGGACGGTGAGGCGGCGGCGCGTGCGGCGGGACGGGACACGGCACGGCGGGCGGCGCGTCGTTGCAGCTAGGCGTGCGCGTGTAGGCGGCGTGCGGCTCGGCGGGCGGCGCGCCACGCGGGAAAAACAGGGCGCGCGCAGGCGACGTGCTGCACGGCGGGCGGCGCGGCACGCGGCGCACGCGCGCGCGGGCGCGGGTGGCGCGACACGGCGTCGCGCAGGTCAGGGGCGTGGCTCGGCACGGCACGGCGCGGGGGCGTGGCGCGGCGCGACGCAGTGCACGACTGTGCGGCGCGGCCGGGCAGGGGCTGGCGCGGTGGTGCGGCAGGGGTGCGCGGCGCGCACGGGCACACGCGCGTGCGTGTACAAGGGAGGAGGGGCCGAAGCTCAGTACCAAGCAGGAGGGGCGGCGCTCGGGAGCAGGGGAGAGGAGAAGGAGAAGAGGAAGGGAGGGAAAAGAAGAAAGGGAGAAAGAAAAGAAAGAGAAAAGAAAAGAAATAGAGGGAAAGAAAAGAGAAGGGAGAGAGAGGGAGAAAGGGAGGGGCGCGCCGGCGCCGATCGCGGAGGCGACCGCGGTCGGTCGGCCGCGCGCGTGCCTCGTTCGCGTGTGGCGGGATTCGTGTGCGCGACGCGCGCACGCAGCGCGAGGAGATCAGAGGGGGGAAAAGAAATGCGTCGGCGCCATTCGCGGCCGCAGCCGCGGCCGGTCGGCCACGCGCGCGGTATTCGCGCGAAGAAAAGAAGTCGCGCCGGCGCTAATCCCGGCGGGCGGTCGCGCGTGGGCAACGAGCCATCGAGCGACGCGGAGCGATCAGTTAGAGTTAGGGTTTTGACATCGGATCGTTTTTACGAACTATTCTAGCGCAGGATTTAATTAAGTGAATTTTCGGGGCGTCACAAACCTACCCCACTTAAATGAATCTCGTCCCCGAGATTCGGCTGGCTCCTAAACAGATGGGGAAATTCCTTCTTTAGGGCCTCTTCGCGTTCCCAAGTTGCTTCCTCTACTCCATGTCTGCTCCATTGAACTCTGCATATCCGTACTTCGGAGTTTCTGGTCCTCCTAGTGATAGTGTCTAAAATCTTGACCGGCACTTCCTGATATCGCAAATCCGGCTGCAGGTCTATTGTTTCCACCGGCACATGTTCTCCCTCGGGTATCCTCAGACACCTTCTCAATTGCGAAACATGAAATACTGGGTGTATATCTGACATTTCTTCTGGTAACTCTAGCTGATATGCCACTGCTCCGACTTTCTTCAGAACCCGATACGGTCCAATGTATCGAGGGGCCAATTTCCCTTGTACCTGAAATCTTCGTGTTCCTCGAATGGGTGAAACTTTGAGATAGGCAATTTCTCCCGGATTGAAACTTATTTCCCGCCTCTTCTTGTCCGCATAACTCTTTTGTCGGGACTGAGCCGCTTTCAATTTCTCGCGGATTTCCGCTACTTTTTCTTCTGCTTCTTTTATGAGCGCGGGTCCTACTAGGGCACGTTCTCCAACTTCCGACCACATCAAGGGAGTTTTGCACTTTCTTCCATAGAGGGCTTCGAATGGCGACATACCCAGGCTGGCTTGGTAGCCATTATTGTACGAGAATTCCGCATAGGGCAGACTCTGTTCCCAATCATTCCCATAGGTTAGTACACATGCTCTCAGCATGTCTTCCACGATCTGATTCACCCTTTCGGTTTGACCATCCGTCTGTGGGTGGTACGCGGAGCTAAAATCTAACTTCGTGCCCATGGCTTTGTGCAGGCTTTTCCAAAACCTAGATGTAAATTGGGTCCCTCTATCTGAGACAATTCTGCTAGGTACTCCATGTAACTTTACTATATTTTCCACGTAAAGCTTTGCCAGCTTTTCTCCGCCATAAGTGGTCCTTACGGGTATGAAATGTGCTGATTTAGTGAGTCGATCCACAATTACCCATATGGAATCGTGTCCCTTCTGTGTTCGGGGTAGTCCCACTACAAAGTCCATTCCTATCTCATCCCACTTCCACACCGGAATAGGCAAGGGTTGCAGTAATCCCGCAGGTTTCTGATGTTCGGCCTTGATCCTTTGGCAAGTATCACAATGAGCCACAAATCGTGCAATATCCGCTTTCATTCCATTCCACCAATATTTTTGCTTTATGTCCATATACATTTTGGTGGATCCCGGGTGGATGGAGTAGGCCGAGTTATGGGCTTCGTCCATGATCAATTTCTGGAAATCTCCATTCTGGGGTACGCAAATCCTATTCTCGTACCATAACGTTCCTTTATCGTCTACCCTGAAGCCCGGTGCTTTGTTTTCTCCAGTTTGTTTGCAAATTTTTACTAACTCTCGATCCGAGCTTTGGGCTTCTCTAATCTTATCCTCTAATGCTGATTGGACGTTTAGCACTTGGCTGGAACCTTGAGGTATAATGTGCACATTTAATCGTGCCATTTCCTCTTGCAGATGGTCATTCGTGGGCCCATAGGATTTCCGACTTAAGGCATCGGCTACCACGTTCGCCTTTCCGGGGTGATACTGAATTTCCAGATTATAGTCCTTGACCAACTCCAACCATCTTCTCTGCCTTAAATTTAAATCTGGCTGAGTAAAGATGTACTTTAGACTCTTGTGGTCAGTGTAAACCTCACACTTATTTCCGATCAGGTAGTGTCTCCAAATTTTAAGGGCATGCACTACGGCTGCTAGTTCCAAATCATGGGTCGGATAGTTCTGCTCATGAGTCTTGAGTTGGCGGGAGGCATATGCAACGACTTTCCCGTCTTGCATCAGTACGCACCCTAATCCTTGTCGGGATGCGTCACAATAGATGACAAAGTCCCGATGAATGTCCCGGTAGGGTCAGCACTGGGGCGGTTGTCAATCTTCGCTTCAATTCTTGAAAACTCCTCTCACAGGATTCTGTCCAAGCGAACTTTTTCTCCTTCTTAAGAAGTTCCGTCATGGGCCGCGCTATCTTAGAGAATCCCTCGATAAATCTCCGATAATATCCGGCTAATCCAAGAAAACTTCTGATCTCACTAACGTTAGTCGGTTGCTGCCAATTGGACACGGCTTCAACCTTCTCTGGGTCCACTGCTACTCCTTCCGCGGTTAGAATGTGACCAAGGAAAGCTACTCTCTCCAACCAGAATTCGCATTTGCTAAATTTTGCATATAGCCTGTGTATCCTTAATTTTTCCAACACTACCCGCAGATGTTGTTCATGTTCCTGAACACTCTTGGAGTAAATAAGTATGTCGTCGATAAAGACTACGACAAACTTATCCAGCTCGTCCATAAACACTTTGTTCATGAGGTTCATAAAGTAAGCAGGGGCATTGGTCAGTCCGAAGGACATTACGGTGAACTCAAACTGCCCGTAGCGGGTGACAAAAGCTGTCTTAGGGATGTCACTTTCCCTAATCTTGAGCTGAAAATATCCTGACCTTAGATCGATCTTGGAAAAGTACTTAGCTCCTTTTAGCTGATCGAAAAGGTCATCAATCCTAGGGAGGGGGTACTTATTCTTAATGGTAACTTCATTCAGTGCCCGGTAATCTACACACATCCTCATACTCCCATCTTTCTTTTTGACAAACAGCACTGGGGCTCCCCAAGGCGACGAGCTTGGTCTGATGAAACCAATCCGTTGCAGTTCTTCTAGTTGCTTTTTTAATTCCGTCAATTCCGAGGCCGCCATCCTATAGGGTCTCTTGGCTATAGGGGATGTTCCGGGGATGAGGTCTATGACGAACTCTATATCTCTTTCTGGCGGCATGCCAGGAAGTTCTTCGGGGAATACATCTGGGTATTCGCTTACTACCGGGACTCCTTCTAAAGGCTTGGCTTCCATGCTAAATGCCATTGGGTCAAACTTACTATCTCGGGTTCGGCAGATCACTTGTATTCCTTCGTGGTTTGTTAGGTGTACCACTTTGTCGGTGCAGCCTATGAGACCATTGTGTCGGCTTAACCAATCCATCCCAAGGATCACGTCTATTCTCCCAGGCTTAAGTACTACCAAATCTGCTAGAAAGTCTACCCCACTTAAATTGATCCTTATCCGTGGACAACTTAGTTGACACTTGATGTCGCCTCCAGGCGTCCGGGTTAATAGGGGTGTTTTTAGTAGTACCGTGGGTATTTTGTGTTTTTCCACAAAGCTCGAGGATATGAATGAGTGCGATGCTCCAGAATCAAATAGTACTGTTGCCAGAGCTGAGTTGACTAGGTACTCACCGAGCACTACGCCCTGAGCTTCTTGAGCCTCCTGCGCATCGATGTGATTGACGCGGGCTCGTCCAAAGGATTGCTGGGGCTGCTTTGTCTGCTGGCTGTTGTCGTTGCTGCGGATAGACACTCGGTTGGCACCGGTCAGGGCTGGTCTGGGTCCATTCACCGAGTTGGAGAAGGCTGATGTGGCCGGCTTGTTCTTGGCATAAGGGCAATTGGCAATATAATGCCCTATCTCACGGCAGTTGAAGCAGGCCCTAACATTGTTGTTGTCGGGGGCGACCTGGCTTGTATTGCTCTGCGGGGCCCTTGTGGTATTCTGGCTCCTGGGCGGGGCCTGTGGTCCTGTCACTTGCGACTGAGTCCTATACTGCATCGGGGCCTGAGATCTTGGTGCTATGTAGTTGGAGTTCCTCGGCTTTTGGAAGCGGTCCTGCTGGCGGGCCTTGCTCTCCAGGAATTTCCGCTTGTTGTCCTTCCGCTCTTCAGCTTTGGCCCTTTCCGTGAGGATAGCTTTGTTCATCAGGGTGTTGAAGTCCGGATAGATCTGAGGAGTAAGCAAGGTCCGTAGCTCCGGGCTTAACCCCTTCTTGAACATGTCTTGCTTCTTATCGTCGTCGTTCACTTCTTCCGGCGCGTACCGGGCCAATTCTATGAACCGGTGGGTGTATTCTTCCACCGTCATGCTTCCCTGTTGTAGTGCGCGGAATTCATCCGCCTTGCGCTTCATAGTGGCTGAAGGGATGTGGTAGCGGCGGAACTCCCTTACGAATTCTTCCCAGGTGATGGTAGAGGCATCTTCGGCTGCGGCACAATAGTTTTCCCACCAAGATAATGCTGTTCCGGTGAGCTGGTGGGCTGCCAGAAGAACTTTATCCCGGTCCTGGCATTCGAATGGTTCGAGCTTCCTCCGAATCACTCGCAACCAGTCATCAGCATCCAACGGGTTGCAGGATCCGGCGAAGGTAGGTGGCTTGGTCCTTAGGAAGGCCGTCAGCTTGTCATTCATATTCTGCCCTCGTGGCTGCCGGTTAGTGAGGGCATTGGCCAGAGTCTCCAGTATGAGGGTCTGGTTATGGATGATCTGCGCCAGGTCTCCGAGGGGTGGGGGTGGTGGTAGTTGTTCTCCTTCTTGACTTCCCCCTCGGTTCTGGCTTACTTCTTGTTCTCCTTGGGGGAGATCCTGTTCAACGGGATGTGCTCCGACACTAGCGGCTACGGGGTTCCGGCCACGGGAGGCCCTCGCGGCGTTCCGGGGGGTCACCTGTTGATCGGGTAGATTGGGGTTACGTTTATGTGATGTTTAAGTTGTTTAATTCGTATATATAAGGCAGAATCTACCTCCTACCGGTACTCATATAAATAAGCAGCACACAACAAACCAGCACACAACAACAAGCACAAACCATTTTATTACTGCAAGGGGGGTACAACTTAGGGTAAAGCTAGGTCTCGTACTACTCGTCTGGGATCAGTCACAACAACAAAAATGGCTGGGGGCACATCACTAGGGTGGCGCCGGTCATTTTACTCGCGAGGCAGGCCTTCTTCTGGGGCGGAGAGCGCGAGTGACCCTTGCTCGCCGTCCTCTGGGTTTCCACCGGTCAGGGGTTGTGCTGCAGCATCTCCTTCGGCGGCAGCAGCGGAACTTTCAGGGTTCTCGGGTGGGGCTTGTGTGTTTCTGAAGAGTGTCCCCCATCCTATGATGGGTGTCCCGAGTAAAACATGGTCCTCCCCTATTGCCGGGACTGGTGTTCCGCTTTGGGTCCAATCTTGCATGCGCCGATCTCGGGCTTGCCTGAGGCTCTCTTGGGCGACTGCTTCGCTACTAACCGCGGCTGCGGCTCTCGCCTCGGCATGGGCGGCTCGGATCTGCTGTATCCTCACCGCGAGCTCTGCTTGCTCGGCTCGATGGGTCTGCTCCCTTAGAAGGTTGGCTTGCTCATCAAAGAGTTGGTCCAGGGCGGCTAGGTAAGTAGCCACTTGGTACAGGGGGCCTTCTTCGTGGCGTCGTCGCTCCAAGTTTCTCATGCGGGCCTTCCCAGACTGGGGTTCTGATGGCCGGCGGGAAGAACTTCGCTGGCGTAGGGGCGAGGTGTTCTTCAAAAATCCGGCAACAAATAACGGAGTGCTTTTCTGATGGCCAAGGGGTAGGTGTCTTGGTGTCTAAACCCTGTGGCGGTCGCTCGCCAGGGCTGGATGTCGGGGTGGCGGTTGCTCCTGGCGATGACCAGGATCACCCTGCAGCGGAGGGTACCATGGTGCTCGTACTCTCGGCTGTAGTACCTTGGGCGTTCCGTAACGCCAAGGCCTTCCAGGGTGTCGATCAAGAGGCTGGGGAATCCAGGTGCAGCTTGGCAATCACCCTGGGTCCATCCTTCCTCAGCCATCTGAAACAGAAACGGGGTAAACAATCTGGTACAGGTGCAAAAGCGAGTAGATGATATTTATTAATACAACAAGGGTGGTACAGTTTTCGTGGTCATTAGGGTAGAGTTTTTGCTAGGGGTGCTAATCCTATCATGGGGATTCTTCCTCGGTCCTGATAGAGCGCTTCTTTATCGGAAGGAACCGATCCATCTCGTTTCGGTCTGAGTCCCCTTATCCCAATGGGTTTCCATGGGTTCTTCTTCTTCTTCTTCGATCCATCCACCTATCCCGTTGCGGTTCTCGTATTCTTGCATCTGGGCCTGGAGGGCGGCTAAGGAATACTCGGCGTTTGCGGCTCTTGTCCGTTGTTCCTCCAGCTCCTGGGTTAACTTTTCAACCCCATGGATTAGCTTCTTCAGTTGTGCCGACTGTTCGCGGCAGAGTGCATCCAAGCCAGTAAGGTAGATGGATAGGTGGGAGACCGCATCTTCTAAATCTTCTTCCTTCTCGTCCAAGTCCCCTCATCCGGGCAATCCAAGTGCGTCCACTTCTTTCAGCGGGTGGGAAAAATCCCATAGGAGTCCGCTGAAGGTAGTGCCTGTAGAGCACACGTAATCGGCGCAGGGGCTTTACGGGCGGCCTTTCGGTAGGTGTCGGGGAATCGGGAAGCCCTTTGTGGAGATGAACCACGGGTCTACTTCAGGGTAGCGGGTGCTTCTCTCCATAAAAATCATCATGTCACACCGGGAGGGTGCCCCCGGAGATGTATTCTCGGTAGGCATACTCCGGTGGTTCCATAACCCCAACGCGTTCCAGGCTGAGCAACAATAACTTGGGAAGGCCAGGCTCTGCGTAGCAGACTCCGTTGACCCATCCATTGTCAGCCATCTGGAACAGGGTAAAAAAATTAGTGGTGAGTGTTTGTGTGAGAAAAGAGCTAAGCCAGCGCAAATCCTAGGGCTTAAAAAGGGTTTCGCTCCTAGGGTCACGTCCTACGGCCAGCCTACGGCTCTGATACCACCTGAAGCGTCCCCCCATCAGGGAAGACTTAAAAGTGTTGAATTATCAGTCCCAGGAGGCTGATAACACTTTTATTACATCAGATGGTACATCACCGTACAACTCTACGCGGTAATGGGCAGTGAAGCGCCACTATCGCGAGGATTACAACCAGAACCCACACAACTACACTAGCGACGAACAAAGGATCATCAGAGTCTTGCGCCATGCGGAATCCCAACGGGTGGCCTCAACCACAGGCAAGACTGGGTGCAGGACGAAACCCTACTCGTTGTCTTCGGGGACGTAGTCTGGGTCTTCCACTGTAAAAATAGGAATGGGGTGAGTACAAACGTACTCAGCAAGTCCAATCACACCACGGAGGGGGGGTAATACAGGAATTAATGCAAAGGGCAATCCAAGGATACGGTTAGGGTTTATTTGCGGAAAACTCAGTTATATGCAAGGGTTCATTTTGAAAACACTTTTCAAAACAAGTTTTTCCAATACCAAGAAGCACACGATGTTGATCCACACAGGATCCCAGTTTTAAACTGCTACCGGACTCCCCGTCCGCCGTAGCACACGGCACAACTGCCGGACACTTTTCCAAACAACTCACACTAGCCCATCCATTCCCAAGATAAACACTAGTTATGTGACCACACCGTAACTTGCCCAATACCGTGGGCACGGCTATTCGAATAGATTTTAACTCTGCAGAGGTGTGCAACTTTACCCACAGGTGGGGTACCACAGCACGAAACACCTTAGTGCCGGTGCAGATCCCAACAAAGCCATTACCCACCTTAGCTAGACCTGACTAGCCACCACGGGATCCATCAAGGGGTCATTCGACCTAACTCCGAGGTTTAACCGGGGCATAAGTCACACAGAGCTTATCCCGTCTCCTTGATCACCCGTTGCTCTCAGCTCTCCTGATGGCTATCAGACTAACTAGTGGGATTTATGCTAAGGCCGTTGCCCATACAACGGTCAAGCGGTTTGCACGACAGGAAGCTAGGTGAGATGTCACATCAACTCGGTCCTTAGGGGTGACAAGATGGATATCTCCCTTCCACGCTCAACCACACAGGTACGAGCACACCATCGGCAATTCACACAGAAATGCCATCCATCCCGTCTAACTCACTTTTCAAAACCACACTTTATCCCTTCCCACACGCACACACATTTTCTTTATAAAACCAGGTGGTCAAAGTATGGTTGTCACAACAAGGGTGGCTATCCTACCATGGTTACGGCACGCAAAACCATGCAACTTTATAAAACAGGCCATCGGGTTGTGTTTATAAAAAACTAGGACAAAAACATGCATCAAAGGGCGGAATTGAACTTGCCATCGTCAAATCCTTGCGGGAGGTCCTGATCGTAGCACTGTCCCTCGGGCTCGGGGTCGCAGAACTGGTCCTCGTTCGCTTGGTCACAGTCGGGACCTTCCTCGTTCACTCCGTGTCCTACGACGCAAACAAACAGGCACACAATCAAGCACAAGAACTAAAAGCTTTTATCGTCGAGCTTGAATCGGAAATAATTTAGTTACGGAGGTCGGGGCAATATCTCTGGGTGGTTTCTTAATGGCATGGCTAAAACTATACTAGAAAGGGAGTGGTGAAGTTTCGGGTCGATCGGAGGTCGTTTCGCGCATAAAATGACGCACTAAAGAGGGTTTTTAGGGGTTAAACGGGGTCTAAGGACCTGTTCGTAATTATCCAGGAAGAGTGAGGACTTATTTACGATTTCCTAAAGTATCCTAAGTATGTTAAAGTGTGTCGAATATAACTAGGTTTGCGTATTGAGGGGTTTGTTTTGAAATAATAAAGAGAGTAGGGTCTCATTAGCAAAAGAAGTAGTTAAAGGAGAGGGGGGGGGGTCCTTTGGGGAAAATAGGAAAAACAGGAGGGGGTTTTGGGCAAAACGGCCCCCTTTCTTCCTCCCCTCGCTAACAGGAACAGAGGAGGAGTGAGGAGGGCGCCGGCGGCCAAATCCGGCCACCTAGGGCTCGGGGCGGCTCGGGTGAGAGGGGGAAAAAGAGAGAGGGGGTCACGGGGAACTCGTTCCCGGCCTCACCTCGGGCCGGGGTGGTGCGTGGGGGGCGGGGCGACGGCGGGCCGTGGGTGGCGGCGGAGGTGTTCGCGGCGGCGGCACTGTGAGCCGGGGAAGGAGCGGGCGGTGGCAGTGAAGGCTGTGGGAAGGAAGGAGCGGGATGGGAGCCTATTTATAGGCAGGGGAAGGCGGTGGGGGAGGCGGGGCCGCGCGGTGACCGGCCTCCGGGCTCGGCGGGGCGCCATTAAAGGCGTGCGTCTGCTTGCCCGCGTCGTGACGCGGCGCGCGTGCAAGCACAGGACGGTGAGGCGGCGGCGCGTGCGGCGGGACGGGACACGGCACGGCGGGCGGCGCGTCGTTGCAGCTAGGCGTGCGCGTGTAGGCGGCGTGCGGCTCGGCGGGCGGCGCGCCACGCGGGAAAAACAGGGCGCGCGCAGGCGACGTGCTGCACGGCGGGCGGCGCGGCACGCGGCGCACGCGCGCGCGGCGGGCGCGGGTGGCGCGAACGGCGTCGCGCAGGTCAGGGGCGTGGCTCGGCACGGCACGGCGCGGGGGCGTGGCGCGGCGCGACGCAGTGCACGACTGTGCGGCGCGGCCGGGCAGGGGCTGGCGCGGTGGTGCGGCAGGGGTGCGCGGCGCGCACGGGCACACGCGCGTGCGTGTACAAGGGAGGAGGGGCCGAAGCTCAGTACCAAGCAGGAGGGGCGGCGCTCGGAGCAGGGGAGAGGAGAAGGAGAAGAGGAAGGGAGGGAAAAGAAGAAAGGGAGAAAGAAAAAAAGAGAAAAGAAAAGAAATAGAGGGAAAGAAAAGAGAAGGGAGAGAGAGGGAGAAAGGGAGGGGCGCGCCGGCGCCGATCGCGGAGGCGACCGCGGTCGGTCGGCGCGCGCGTGCCTCGTTCGCGTGTGGCGGGATTCGTGTGCGCGACGCGCGCACGCAGCGCGAGGAGATCAGAGGGGGGAAAAGAAATGCGTCGGCGCCATTCGCGGCCGCAGCCGCGGCCGGTCGGCCCGCGCGCGGTATCGCGCGAAGAAAAGAAGTCGCGCCGGCGCTAATCCCGGCGGGCGGTCGCGCGTGGGCAACGAGCCATCGAGCGACGCGGAGCGATCAGTTAGAGTTAGGGTTTTGACATCGGATCGTTTTTTACGAACTATTCTAGCGCAGGATTTAA